>NC_134358.1:422776036-424243536 GCF_048569485.1 Anomaloglossus baeobatrachus
GCACATTGATTTATCTCAGGTATATGCAGTTCTCCTGTCTACCATATGAAGGTTATTTTTCCTTCTCCTTTTCTTAAAAACCCATGAATAATTGTTGTTCATGAATTATATGTAATGAGATATATATATATATATCCTTCATATGTTTGAATAAATTGACTTATCAATACAGGGGATGATACTTGATGGTTAGAATAAATCACATTATGTTATGAATGAAGATTATAAACATCATAGATGTCTTGATAGACCCTTCATTTTACACCTTTTCATTTTTTAATCATGTCCTTTTTGTCTCTTGTGTATATGTTTTTTAATCATGTTAATAAAGATTGAATTATTTTGCACTTATAATATGGTCTTTTGAAGTGATTATATGGATATCTGCTTAGTAACACTTTAAAGACCACTATAGAGGAGTTTTTTGAGCATTGATAACTTCCTTGTGAGTAAATACTATTGTGTGAACAGACCTTTAATAGCAAATAAGATGAGAAAAGAAGGAGGTCTTGTGCGTATATTGGGAAGATTAGGTCACAGATGTGTGGAGCGGACAGGTTGTAGACATCCTTTTATGACCTTTTTAGCATTTTGGACTGAATCCTCTAGATGAAGAATAGTCAGTGAAGGTATTGTAGGCAGAGAAGTAATGAGGAGAGAGGGTCGTCCCATCTTCATATACCATCCAAGCATTGTGATTTAGTTATTAAAGAGCTTATGATCTTTTTATCTCCCATTTTTGTGCAGTTTTAGATGTCTCAGGCTACTGGACCCTGATAACTCCTATATGAATTCATAAATGAGGACCAAGCTTATAAATAATCAGTCTATTATACCTTCCAAACAGAGGACTTGCATATGTTCCCTGTGTGCAATAGTTAGTACCTACCACAAGTGGCATAAAAGGACAACTGGTGAACCCTGGGGTCAAGGTGACTCAAGGCTCGTTGAGTAGAAAAGCTCGTTATTCCTTTCTGCCTCCACAGAAAAGTTACTCCGTATGTAACACTCACTTCTTTTTGATATAAAATATCCATAGAAATACCTGTGCACAGCAAAGCACATGTGGCCACCACTCCAGTCTCTGCCTGAATAATGAAACAACAAAGAGCCAGCACCAATGTGCACTAAGGCATCAAATATTCCAAACTGCATTATAAAATTTTTTTTAATGCAGTTTGGAATATTTGATGCCTTAGTGCACATTGGTGCTGGCTCTTTGTTGTTTCTTTGTTGAATTGGTCGGTGGTTGACCTCCACCTTGCTATGCACCCCAATTTGGGATGTATTCCATCTGTATAGATTTTGGCGTTTGGTGACTGTTCACATTGGGTCATCAGGCTTTGTCCACAGGCTATATATACTTCATGCAGCATTTGCTTGGACCTGTCCTGCCCACAGCCATGACTCAGTCATGGGTACGGGACTGCAATAGACCAGGTGAGTGCTGCTGAGAGCAGTTCTGCTATTTATATGTGAGGCCGCATGGCACATTTTATAAAAATATTTTAGTGTAGGACTGCTTCAAATGAGATTTGCCGTGACGTGGCGAAGCAGCTCAAGAAATTGCAATTTTTTGCCAAAAATCTCGAAAAAAAAAAAAAAAAAAAAAAATTTTTATAATGCAGTTTGGAATATTGATGCCTTAGTGCACATTGGTGCTGGCTCTTTGTTGTTTCTCTGCCTGAATAATGTAGCTCCTTCCCTTAGAGGATGGGACCCTCATCTATAAAATGTATAGGAGTGACATTCTCGCCCTCGATTGCTGTTATTTATGTTGGATGGTGGGAATTCATTTTCACTATATCCTTTACTCATTCTGTGGTCTGCAATGGCAATTATATAGACTACTGTATTTACTGATCATCTGGTCATGAGGTATGGTGACCTACCAGACTATCTTCACTATATCAATTAAAATAACCCAAATCTGAAATTCAGTAGCAATTGCAGCATTTAGAAGGTTCAGAGATGAAGAAGGCTTCCTCTCCCACCACATCAGCTCCCCTGCATTGCTATTGTGGAGAGCCCATGGTAGTCATGGTAGCCAGAGGTGAAATAATGACCTCCAGGTCTGCCAGCAACAGTGTGGCCTGTTAGACCATGCCATAAGCAGCGTCTAAAAGGCACCCAGTCACTGTCACATCGCCAGCTCTAAAGTATTTTAATACGTGTATTTAAGTGTATAAGACTGAAAAAGAATGTGAAAAAATATTATGCCAATAAATATACTTATTGTATGTAAAAACAAAGCTAAAGAAGAAAAGAGAATTTTGTTTACTTACCGTAAATTTTTTCTTGTAGTTCCGTATTGGGAGACCCAGACATTGGGTGTATAGCTTCTGCCTCCGGAGGACACACAAAGTACTACACTCAAAAGTGTAGCTCCTCCCTCTGAGCTTATACACCCCCTGGAGAACCAGATCTAGCCAGTTTAGTGCAAAAGCTGAAGGAGAATAGCCACCCACAAGTAAAGACAGAGCAAGAACCGGACCAACCGGAGCCTCTGTCTACGACAACAGCCGGTGATAACACGCGGAACAAGAAACTGCCAACAGGGAGGGTGCTGGGTCTCTCAATACGGAACTACAAGAAAAAGAATTTACGGTAAGTAAACAAAATTCTCTTTTTCTTTATCGTTCCTATGGGAGAACCAGACATTGGGACGTCTCAAAGCAGTCCATGGGTGGGAATAAACAGAAAAACTGAGAAGTAGGTGGAGCCTAACTTCACAAGTGGGCGACAGCCGCCTGAAGGATGCGTCTGCCCAAGCTCGCATCAGTCGAAGCATGAGCATGCACTTGGTAGTGCTTTGAAAAGGTATCCAGGCTAGTCCAAGTGGCAGCCTGACAGACTTGCTGAGCCATAGCCTGGTGCCTGAAAGCCCAAGAGGCACCGACAGCTCTGGTCGAGTGTGCCTTGATCCCCGGCGGGAGAGGCACCTGAGAACACTGGTAGGCATCCGAAATGGTTGACCTAATCCAACGGGCTAAGGTCGGCTTAGAAGCAGAGAGGCCCTTACGCCGACCTGTGGTTAGCACAAAAAGAGAGGTGCACCGCCTAAGAGCAGCGGTGCGAGACACATAGATCCGGAGCGCCCGCACCAGATCCAGAGTATGCAACGCTTTCTCAAAGCGATGAACAGGAGCCGGACAAAAGGAAGGTAGGGTAATGTCCTGGTTAAGGTGGAAAGGAGAAACCACCTTAGGGAGAAAGTCCGGAGTCGGACGGAGAACCACCTTGTCTTGATGAAAAACCAAAAAAAGGTGACTCCGAAGAGAGCGCAGCTAAATCAGAGACTCTCCTGAGGGAAGTTATGGCCACTAGAAAGACCACCTTCTGTGAAAGACGAAACAAAGAAACCTCCCTAAGAGGCTCAAAGGGGGGTTTCTGCAAAACCGTGAGAACCAAATTGAGGTCCCAGGGATCCAAGCACCGCCGGTAAGGCGGGATGATGTGAGACGCACCTTGCATGAAGGTGCGGACCTGAGCCAGCCGGGCGATACGCCGCTGGAACAGAACTGACAAAGCTGAGACTTGTCCCTTGAGAGAGTTGAGGGACAGTCCTAGCTGCAGACCGGACTGTAAAAAAGACAGAAGGGTCGGCAAGGAAAAAGGCCAAGGAGAATGGCAGGAAGAGCGACACCAGGACAGGAAAATCTTCCAAGTCCTGTGATAGATCTTGGCAGAGGAAGACTTACGGGCCCGAGTCATAGTGGAGATGACTTCAGGGGGGGATACCAGAAGCCGTCAAGATCCAGGACTCAAGAGCCACGCCGTCAATCTGAGAGCCGCAGAATTCTGGCGGAAAAACTGACCTTGTGAGAGAAGGTCTGGAACGGTCCGGAAGATGCCACGGCACCTCTACGGACAGATGGAGCAGGTCTGGGTACCAAGCTCGCCTGGGCCAGTCCGGAGCAATGAGGATGACTCGACGGCCCTCCATTCTGATCTTGCGCAGAACTCTGGGCAAGAGAGCTAGAGGGGGAAACACGTAGGACAGACGAAACTGGGACCAGTCTTGAACCAGAGCGTCCGCTGCAAAGGCCTGAGGATCATGGGAGCGAGCCACGTAAACCGGAACCTTGTTGTTGTGACGGGATGCCATTAGGTCCACTTCCGGAGTGCCCCACTTGCGGCAGATTGACTGAAACACTGACGAATGCAGGGACCACTCGCCACTGTCCACGGTTTGACGGCTGAGATAATCTGCTTCCCAGTTTTCCACGCCTGGGATGTGGACTGCGGATATGGTGGACTTGGAGTCCTCCGTCCATTGAGGGATGCGTTGAACCTCCAACATTGCCAGGCGGCTGCGTGTCCCACCTTGGTGATTGATGTAGGCAACCGCTGTCGCGTTGTCTGACTGGACTCGCATGTGCTTGCCCGCCAACAGGTGGTGAAAGGCTAGGAGAGCTAGAAGCACAGCTCTGGTTTCCAGCACATTGATCGAGAGGGCTGACTCGGACGGAGTCCAAGTGCCCTGCGCTCGGTGGTGGAGACATACCGCTCCCCAGCCGGATAGACTGGCATCCGTGGTGAGGATCACCCAGGACGGGGCCAGGAAGGAGCGCCCCTGAGACAGAGAGAGGGGCCGAAGCCACCACTGAAGAGAGCTCCTGGTCTGTGGCGACAGAGCCACTAGCCTGTGCAAGGAGGAAGGCCGCTTGTCCCAACAGCGGAGAATGTCCAGCTGCAGAGGACGCAGATGGAACTGAGCAAAGGGAACAGCCTCCATTGACGCCACCATCTGACCCAGCACCTGCATCAGGTGCCTGATGGAATAACGGCGGGGCCTCAGCAGACAGCGCACCGCCAGTTGGAGGGACTGCTGTTTGACTAAGGGCAGCTTCACAAGTGCCGGCAGAGTCTCGAACTGCATCCCTAGGTACGTGAGCCTCTGGGTCGGAGTCAGAGTGGATTTGGGCAGATTGACAAGCCACCCGAATTGGGCTAGAGTGGCGAGAGTGAGCGAGACACTCCAGCTGACAGTCTGCGCTGGATGAAGCCTTGACTAGAAGGTCGTCCAGGTAAGGAATCACTGCCAACCCCTGGAGGTGCAGAACCGCAACCACTGCTGCCATGACCTTGGTGAATACCCGAGGGGCCGTGGCTAACCCGAAGGGGAGAGCCACGAATTGGAAATGTTCCTCTACGATTGCAAAACGTAGCCAACGCTGGTGTGAAACTGCAATGGCACATGCAGATAGGCATCTCTGATGTCGATGGATGCCAGGAAATCCCCTTGGGTCATTGAGGCAATGACTGACCGCAGAGACTCCATGCGAAAATGCCGCACCTGAACATGCTTGTTGAGAAGCTTGAGATCCAGGATGGGCCGGAAGGAACCGTCCTTTTTGGGGACTAGGAAGAGATTTGAGTAGAAACCTCTGAACTGTTCCCGGGCGGGAACCGGTACAATTACTCCGTTGGCCTGCAAGGATGCCACGGCCTGAGAGAAGGCGGCGGCCTTGGAGCAGGGGGGAGTTGACAGAAAAAATCTGTTTGGCGGGCTGGAAGAGAATTCTATCCTGTAGCCGTGGGAGAGGATATCCCGCACCCACTGATCGGAGACGTGTTGAAACCACACGTCGCCAAAGCGGGAGAGCCTGCCACCGACTAAGGACGTTGCTGGCGCGGACAGATAGTCAAGAGGAGGCTGCCTTAGTGGCAGCAGCTCCTGCGGTCTTCTGTGGACGCGCTTTTGTGCACCAGCTGGATTTTTGGTCCTTGGCTGAGTTAGTGGACGAGGCCGAGGGCTTAGAGGACGACCAGTTGGAGGAACGAAAGGAACGAAACCTCGACTGATTCCTACCCTGGACAGTTTTCCTGGGTTTGGTTTGTGGCATGGAAGTACTCTTCCTGCCAGTAGCCTCCTTAATAATTTCATCCAGCTGTTCACCGAACAGCCTGGACCCAGCAAAAGGGAGTCCAGCAAGGAACTTCTTCGAGGAAGCATCTGCCTTCCACTCTCGAAGCCACAGGATCCTGCGGATAGCGAGGGAATTAGCCGAAGCCACCGCAGTGCGGTGAGAAGCCTCCAGCATGGCAGACATGGCATAGGATGAAAAAGCTGAAGCTTGGGAAGTTAAAGCAACCATTTCGGGCATAGATTCCCTGGCGAGGGAATGCATCTCCTCTAGAGAAGCAGAGATGGCTTTGAGAGCCCACACTGCTGAAAAGTTGGGGAGAACGAGGCCCCTGCTGCCTCATATACAGATTTGGCCAGAAGGTCGACCTGGCGGTCAGTGGAATCCTTAAGAGAGGTGCCATCAGCCACTGATACAACGGTCCGGGCTGATAGCCTAGTTACCGGAGGGTCTACCTTTGGTGAATGAGCCCACTCCTTGACCACCTCAGGTGGAAATGGAATCGGTCATCAGAACCACGCTTTGGGAAACGTTTGTCAGGACAGGCCCTAGGCTTGGACACAGCGGCCTGAAAACTGGAGTGGTTAAAGAACACACTCTTTGTCCTCTTAGGCGAGGTAAACTGGTGCTTTTCTGCCAGAGAGGGTTGCTCCTCTGATACTGGCGGATTGAGATCCAGTACAGAATTAATGGACGCAATAAAATCACTAACATCTGAGTCACTTTCGGACAGATCAATGGGGCACATGGAGTTAGCCTCCGAGCCCCCCTGTAAAGGCATCCTCCTCGTCCCGCGAGTCAGCGTCTGAAACAGAGCTGCGGGACGAGGAAGGAGAGGGAGCCCTGCGTCTCCTTTTAGGAGGACGGGGTCTGGGACCAGATGATGAATCCTCTGTGAGCTCCGCTGAGAAAGCCCTAGCAGCAGAGGCACCCTGTGAAGGGGGCTGATGCATGTTCAGCAAAGTCCTGGACAGCTGTCCCATGGAGTCGGCAAAAGACTGGGAGATAGACCTAGAAAAGGATTCTACCCAAGCCGGGGGTTCAGCCACAGGGACCGGAGCAGCCTGAGAGACCACTGGGGGGGCGATTCCAGGCTGAGGCATCGTCAGGTTAGAGCAGGCATCACAATGTGGATAGGTGCTCTGTTCAGGCAGTAGGAGCTTACATGCAGTGCATACTGAATACAGCTTTGGAGCCTTGCTCCTCGTGTGAGACATGCTGCTGAAGTGGGGGCTCTGCCAGACTGACCCCCAGAGAGTTTATACAGAAGGTCCACAACCGGAGGTTGTGGCTTACCAGACCGCTGGAGCGGTTTGTGTGCCCTCCATATCCCAAAGTCCGGACCCCCAAGCACCTCAGCAGGGATGCTGCAGCCAGCGCTGATCGCAGGGAAGAACGCTGAGAAAATGGCGCCGGAGCGAAGAGAGGGGGCAGGACTCACTCTGAGAGCGGGATCTGGAGGGCCATAGAGACCTACAGGGGAGGAGACATGAACTCAGTGAGGAGTGTCTCTCCCCTGTGTAGAACGGCCGCTGGGCGGAGCCGCACTGTCCTTCTGCATGAATGACATGTGAGGGCAGTGAAACCGAAAGTAGGCCTCCGGCGAAGCCGGGGCCTAAATTTGAGCAGTGCGGCCGGCGCGCAGGCACCATCGGCGCGGTTCTCAGGCGACAGCCAGAGAACCCGCCGGAAATGTCACAAAAATCACTCAGCACACTCTCCCACAACAATAAAGTACAAGGGACCCCCATATATAAACGTCTCAGGTACTTAGCTTGCTGAGACGCAGGGTTCCAAGTCCCTGGGGGCGAGTGCTCCGGTCCAGCAGGATCCTGAAGGGCTGCGGATGGAGACCGGTCTCCTGCCAAGCATGGAGAACCGTGCTGGCTCCCACTTCAAGCCAGAGCCCAGGAGGGATGGTGAAGGAGCACGGCATGTAAGGCTCCAGCCTTGGAATCAACCTTAACAGCACCGCCGACACAGTGGGGTGAGAAGGGACATGCCGGGGGTCCAGACTTGGACCCGCTTTTCTTCAAACTCTTTCCAAAAATGAAAAATCAGATGAGAATGCATGTGTGGATGTATGCCTCCTGACACAAAGCGATAAACTGGCTAGATCTGGTTCTCCAGGGGGTGTATAAGCTCAGAGGGAGGAGCTACACTTTTGAGTGTAGTACTTTGTGTGTCCTCCGGAGGCAGAAGCTATACACCCAATGTCTGGGTCTCCCATAGGAACGATAAAGAAAGGTATATTTATTTGGTACTGCCAAGTCTGGAATCACCTGATCTGTAAAAAACACAAACTCATTCATTGCATACTGTAAAACCATTTAGTCTAGATTTCTGAAATAAGTAATTTAAATAAAACATTTGACAGGAGATTCACTATTATGAGGCATATGGAGTCACTTTGGACTCTGGCCTATGATCTAGTGGTGTCTGTATTTTCAGTGGTGCCAAAAAATGCAGTCAGCCACAGCTCTGTGCAACACAGAAAAAACGGACACCATCGAACAGATGTTATACGGAGTCCAGAGTGACTCTGCTGCCTCATTATAGTGAATGGAGTCAGGATTTCATCTGAATCATATATATGTCAGCGATTTAGATAGAAACCCGTTTGCAAGTGCTCAACATATAGCGCAGGATAAATGCGATCCAAAATATTATGTATCCAACAAGGTAATCGACATATCTAATTAGGAGAACTTTACCACATTTCTAATTGGGGATATTTGCTAATATTACTACTACATCTACTACTATTGGGAGAGGATCTTGGAGCTGGGAATACACATTTAAGAATTAAAAATTCTTAGCCCTTTTTCAGAATGAAAAACTTGGGGATAAAGCAACCTTTTCATGGAAAAAATGAAATCTTTAATTTTCACAGCTCAATGTTTTAAAATTCTGCAAATCACTTGTTGGATTAAAATGCTCCCTACATCCCTAGATAAATTCCTAGAGGGGTGCAGTTTTGACAGTGGGGTCACACGTGTGTGTGTGTGTGTGTATGTATATATAATTTTATCATTTTTTTTTAATGATAAATGGAGTCCGTCTTATAATGCCAGTGTCCGTCTAACAAATCATATAGGGTATATGTTTCTTATAGCCCCCCCATCCTATAATTAGCCCCCTTAATCTGGATATGGCCCCCTTATATTGAATATAGCCCAATTGTGCTGGCACACATCTCATACAGGTGGCACAGGTCTCCTATTGTTGGCACACATCCCATACAGCTGGCACAGGTCTCCTATAGCTGGCACACATCCCATACAGGTGGCACAGGTCTCATATTGCTGGCACACATCCCATACAGGTGGCACAGGTGTGCGATCAAAGTGGGTCGCAGGCACACATAATTTGCGCCGCTCCCCCAGCCCATCACCGCGGTGCGGTTTCTGCACCACGGTGATGGACAGCGGTTGTGCATATTATATGAGCGGGAGCAGGAGATCTCCCGCTGACTCCAGCAGCCTTCACAAGCCTCTACCAGCCTCCACCAGCCCCCAAGGCACCGCTCCAGAGTTGCCCCCACCTCCCCTGGACCCGTATATTCGGATTATAAGACGCACCCCCTACTTTCCACCAAAATCTGGGGGAACAAAGGTGCGTCTTATAAAGCGAAAAATACGGTATATTATACACACACACACACACACACACTGTTTTGGCACCTCGGGAGCTCTGCAAATGTAACATGGCATCCACAATTAGAGCCATATTTCTGCAATAGAAATCAACTAGGGTTCCGTCATTTCTCAGGCGTGTGTCAAAGTTGTTTTCCACAGTCTATAGGGCATCCGCGTACTCTATATAAAAAAAAAATAAATAAAAAAAAAAATCGCACAACAAATTAGGGAGTTTTTCCTCTTTTTTCACGTGTGAAAATGAAATAGAGTTAAATCAATATTTTAGGAAAAAAAATAATATCTTCCAATTTGCATGAAAGCACCACTCCAGCAACCACCTCAAATACATAAGATTAGCCATTCATCACTGATAAATATTGCAAACCATGTGAGACTTACATGTTCGAATCAATTCTGACAAAGAGCCAAGTTTATTTAAGAGTCAATTACATTTTGTGTACATAATTATACTTTCCTCATGACAATATCCCATTGCTTTATTATTCAAATAATGTGTGAAGCCCAAAATGTGATTAATTGCCCCCCACTCCCTTAAACATTTCTCCAATATTTAAAAAACAAAAAAAAACCCCACAAATAAAATAAAAAAAAAATCACAGACACATATATAAACATTTATATTCTACAGTAAAGACAATGCACAATACATATTTACATTTCTACATGGTATCTGATAAAGCTGCCATTTTTAGTCTGGAAATGAAATATAAACCTACAAGTAGAGTAATAATAATTTGCTAGTCAAAAAGTTAATAAGACTTTTCAAACTTTCCATAATGGAACAAAGACAAAAAGTTAAAGGACCTATTTTATGCCTTAGTGACCGAAGAGCTTATAGACGGTATGGTGTGAAGCTCACGATGTTGCGGGGGTCTACCAATAAGAGGTGCCAAGGATACTGCAGATTGTACGAGGTCTGCAGTGCTTTGGTATGGCAGTCACGGATCAACAACGTGGCCGCTGGACCGGGGTCCTACAAATCTTTTTTTTTGCTCTACTCTAAGATAAGATTTAACATAACAAGGCTCTAACATGAGTCTTACTTAACGAAGTGGTTCACCCATATTTATTATTGGCCACGATATTATGTTGAGAAACAAGTTTCTCTCAAATACCTTGTGTTGCTCAATGACTTCAGGGATCCGGTGATGTCACGTCAACTTCCTGCTCACCCGACATCACAGCAGCCGGCCCCAGTCTCTGAGTCACTGGGCTGTGGGCGGAGTTTCCCCGCTTGTCACAGCCCAGCTTCGATCCTGCTTGCGCATTCTGCAGTGAAGGAGGCGTGAGCAGGGAGGTGCTGCACTGTGAGGCTGGGCTGTGATGAGCAGAGAAACTCCACCCACAGCCCAGTGACTCCCGGAGACTGGTGCCAGCCGCGGTGATGTCAGGTGAGCAGGAAATTGCCATGACATCACCGATCCCCGAGGTCACAGAGCCCGGGATCAGGCAATGGGGAAGAGCGGTCCGTAATAGCGCCGCTCACAGGCACTATTGGCAACACAACGTATTTGAGAGAAACCTTGTTCCTCAACATAATATCGTTGTGGCCAATAATGAATATGGGTGAACCACCCCTTTAAATTCAGGCAGACGTCAGCGCCACCTCGGGTCTTTGTTGAGAGCTTCAGTACTGAGGTCACAACTACAGCATGAGGGCTGCAGCCAATCACTGAGCTCTGCCCTCTTGTACCATCTACACTGGCCTCACTGATGACTGGCTGCAGAGGTCATATGCTATGCCAACAAAGGCAGAGAAGTGGTAAAGGGGAATCACTGGTGCAGCCGGGCGGGGAGAATAAGACTCATTTTCTTTTTTTTAGATGGAGAAGCATGTAGAATAAGAAAATGAAACCTGGAAAAGCAATGTAATATGCTATTAAAGATTACAATGTAAACTACTGATTTTTTTTTTTTTTTTTAAATCCAGAGTAGAATCTTGTTTTAGTTGTCATCTCAACAAATAATGTTAAAGAACAATAGTTTTGGAGGTTTTGAGAACATTGTAGATCAGAGTCTGTACAATCTAATTATAAATGACATTACACAATTAAAAAACATGGATATATTTATCATCTACTCCAAAGCAAAGCTGGACCATGTAATGCTCAGCTACAGGACCGGTGTGGTTATTATGGGGGAAGATGTGCTCCTGTTCACCCACTAAAATATCCTCTTTCAAGACGTCTCTGTACAGTGTTCTCTGAATGTAAGATTTTCTGTTCGCAGACGATTTACTTCCTAAAAAACAAATATGAATAAAATGATTGATAACCTGTTTTATTTCTCACGGTGTAGTCCCATGTAAAGAATTACTCAATAGAGCTGATCAAAGAAAGTGTATTTGCAATAAACATATGGTATATGAAAGTGTGCAGGTTTGTAGATAATTACATTTTCATCTGTGGTAGCACCCACATTTCTTCTGAGGCTGAAGTCTAGGTTCACCCTCAGGGGTGGCTGCACATACTCAGTAGTGTCCCTGATTTATTACTGCACATGCTCAGTAGTGTCCCTGCTTTATTACTGCACATGCTCAGTAGTGTCCCTGCTTTATTGCTGCACATGCTCAGTAGTGTCCCTGCTTTATTGCTGCACATATCCACTAATTTCCCTGCTTTATTCCTCCTCTTCATGCTATATAGCGACAGCAAATAGACCGATACGGTGTGGTAATGGGAGGCGGAATGAAGGACGTGTAGTGCCAGGGAGGAAAGAGCGATAGTTAACATGTAAACATATACACAATTACATTAACCAAAGCAATGTGGAAATTATTTAGAAATAGTTAGGTACTCCTAAATGAATAATTATTAAATTATATACGATTTTGGAATAGTCTCCCTTTATTATATAGTTTTATAGATATAGAATCGGTAGATTGAGGCATCACTAAGTAACAACTGGAGGCAGTACACCAAGCAATATTGCAAAAGAGGTGGTTTATTATCCCAAAGTGGCAACGTTTCAGTTCTAAGGAATGAATAATTCTCAAGCTTGAGAATGATTTTCACCTTAGAACCGAAACATTGCCACATTTTTTCCCATATTGCTTGGTGTGCTGCCTCCATTGGTTACTTCTTGATGGATTGGTTTTTCCAGGGAGGCTTTACACCCCCTTTATCCTGGTGCCGCGCCTGATTTTTCATTTATGGATCATTTTTTTTTACATTTAACAAAAAAAAAAAAAAACCCTTCCTTTTTACTTTGCTTAGTGCCCTTTGGAGACTTGAATCTGATTCTCTAATCTCTTCTTCTATGTAGAGTAATACCACAGCATACAGTAAAAAGCACTGGTCTTCCATGATGCCCAGCCACAGGCTGGACGTCACAGGAGATCTCACATGGCAGTCATGTGGTGTTCGGCTGGCGCCTAACTATTATAGCAACTAATCAGTTCCCTGAGCAGGTAATCAACGTCCACTTGAACTGACACCCAGGCTGGATTTCCGCACTTAAATGCCACTGTCAGCGGCATTTAACTGGTCAACCAGTAGGGCTCGGCAGGCACGCTAATAGCTGCTGTTAGAGGCACATGCCATCTATATTATAGCTAGCATCTGCCCAGTGTGGAGTAGGCTCTGCTTCTGAGTTTGCTGCAAAGTCCATTACATGCTCTATCACGATTATCTACATCATGGGGAGTTATGTTTTAACTCATGAGCTATAGGGCAATTTTCCCAGATCTGTGAAATATGGTCCAAGGAATGACAGGGATACATGGAGTGGTTGAGGTTCTCCTAACTCCAACTCTACTGCCCGATATACGTCTATGAGGCTTTCGAGTTGAGGTCAGGAAACTAACTAACTACTCGACATACATTCTGGAGCTGTCCAAAATTGAAGAAACTTATGGAGAGATACTCATCCATAATGTGACGTCTAATAAAATTAGTCTTACAGCGGAATTGGTTTTATTATCCATCGGCCTAGATGAACTTAAACTGAATGGTTAACACATCACATGTCACATCATCCAAGTGATATAAAATTTTCTAGCAGCCAACTGGAAAGACAACAAAGCTCCATCTGTGCTTGAAATAAAAGAAAGAGTCTCTTCAAGCAATATATACGAATATAAATTTGCATTAAAGGAGAAATCTTACACAAAATATTCAAAAAGATGCAATTTATGGTCGAAAAAATTCACTCCAAATCTTAAAATGTTTAATCCTTGATCAGAGTTATTTATCTAGTTTTAAGGGTAATATAGATGAATAATTCCGTTTATTTATCTTCAGATTATATTTTGCAGTTTTAGTTAGACAAGCTTTATGTACAAAAAAGAGAATTTTGTTTACTTACCGTAAATTCTTTTTCTTATAGTTCCATATTGGGAGACCCAGACCTTGGTGTTTAGCTTCTGCCTCCGGAGGACACACAAAGTACTACACCTAAAAGTGTAGCTCCTCCCTCTGAGCTTATACACCCCCTGGTGAGCCAGTCACAGCCAGTTTAGTGCAAAAGCTGAAGGAGAATAGCCACCCACAAGTAGAACAGAGCAAGAGCCGGAACAACCGGAGACTCTGTCCACAACAACAGCCGGTGATAACACGCGGAACAAGGAATTGCCAACAGGCAACAGGGAGGGTGCTGGGTCTCCCAATACGGAACTATAAGAAAAAGAATTTACGGTAAGTAAACAAAATTCTCTTTTTCTTTATCGTTCCTTTGGGAGACCCTGACCTTGGGACGTTCCAAAGCAGTCCCTGGGTGGGAAATAAACAGAAAAACGAAGAAGTAGGCAGAACCTAACTTCACAAATGGGCGACAGCCGCCTGAAGGATGCGTCTGCCCAAGCTCGCATCTGCCGAAGCATGAGCATGCACTTGGTAGTGCTTCGAGAAGGTATGCAGGCTAGTCCAAGTGGCAGCCTGACAAACTTGTTGAGCCGTAGCCTGGTGCCTAAAAGCCCAAGAGGCACCGACAGCTCTGGTTGAGTGTGCCTTGATCCCCGGCGGGGGAGGCACCTGAGTACTCTGGTAGGCGTCCGAAATGGTCGACCTAATCCAACGGGCTAAGGTCGGCTTAGAAGCAGGGAGGCCCTTGCGCCGACCTGTTAGCACAAAAAGAGAGGTGCACCGCCTAAGCGCAGCGGTGCGAGACACATAGATCCGGAGAGCACGCACCAGATCTAAAGTATGCAGCGCTTTTTCAAAGCGATGAACAGGGGCCGGACAGAAGGAAGGTAAGGTAATCTCCTGGTTAAGGTGGAAGGGAGAGACCACCTTAGGAAGAAAGTCCGGAGTCGGACGGAGAACCACCTTGTCTTGATGAAAAAACAAAAAAGGTGACTCCGAGGAGAGCGCAGCCAAATCAGAGACTCTCCTGAGAGAAGTTATGGCAACCAGAAAGGCCACTTTCTGAGAAAGACGATACAAAGAAACCTCCCTAAGAGGCTCAAAAGGGGGTTTCTGCAAGACCGTGAGGACCAAGTTAAGGTCCCAGGGATCCAAGGGCCGCCGATAAGGCGGAATGATGTGAGACGTGCCTTGCATGAAGGTGCGGACCTGAGCCAGTCGAGCGAGACGCCGCTGGAACAGAACTGACAGAGCTGAAACTTGTCCCTTGAGAGAATTGAGGGACAGTCCTAGCTGCAGACCGGACTGTAGAAAAGACAGAAGGGTCGGCAAGGAGAATGGCCAAGGAGGATGGCCGGTAGAGCGACACCAGGACAGGAAAATTTTCCAAGTCCTGTGATAGATCTTAGCGGAGGAAGACTTACGGGCCCGAGTCATAGTGGAGATGACTTCAGGAGGAATACCAGAAGCCGTCAAAATCCAGGACTCAAGAGCCACGCCGTCAATTTGAGGGCCGCAGAATTCGGGCGGAAAAACGGACCTTGCGAGAGCAGGTCTGGACGGTCCGGGAGATGCCACGGCATCCCTATGGACAGTTGGAGCAGGTCCGGATACCAAGCTCGCCTGGGCCAGTCCGGTGCAATGAGGATGACTCGACGGCCCTCCATTCTGATCTTGCGCAGGACTCTGGGCAAGAGAGCTAGAGGGGGAAACACGTAGGACAGACGAAACTGGGACCAGTCCTGAACCAGAGCGTCCGCGGCGAAGGCCTGAGGATCGTGGGAGCGAGCCACGTAAACAGGAACTTTGTTGTTGTGACGGGATGCCATTAGGTCCACGTCCGGAGTGCCCCATTTACGGCAGATCGACTGAAATACTGCCGGGTGCAGGGACCACTCGCCACCGTCCACGCTTTGACGGCTGAGATAATCTGCCTCACAGTTGTCCACGCCTGGGATGTGGACTGCGGATATGGTGGACCTGGAGTCCTCCGCCCATTGAAGAATGCGTTGTACCTCCATCATTGCCAGGCGGCTGCGTGTCCCGCCTTGGTGATTGATGTAGGCAACCGCTGTAGCGTTGTCTGACTGGACTCGAATGTGCCTGCTTGCCAACAGGTGGTGAAAAGCTAGGAGAGCTAGAAGCACGGCTCTGGTTTCCAGCACATTGATTGAAAGGGCTGACTCGGACGGAGTCCAAGTGCCCTGCGCTCTGTGGTGGAGACATACCGCTCCTCAGCCGGATAGACTGGCATCCGTGGTGAGGATCACCCAGGACGGGGCCAGGAAGGAGCGCCTTTGGGACAGGGAGAGGGGCCGAAGCCACCACTGAAGAGAGCTCCTGGTCCGTGGCGACAGAGCCACTAACCTGTGTAAGGAGGAAGGCCGCTTGTCCCAACAACGGAGAATGTCCAGCTGCAGGGGGCGCAGATGGAACTGGGCAAAGGGAACAGCCTCCATGGACGCCACCATTTGACCCAGCACCTGCATCAGACGCCTGAGGGTATAACGGCGGGGCCTCAGCAGAGAGCGCACCGCCAGCTGGAGAGACTGCTGTTTGTTTAAGGGCAACTTCACAAGTGCCGGCAAAGTCTCGAACTGCATCCCTAGGTACGTGAGACTCTGGGTCGGAGTCAGACTGGATTTGGGAAGATTGACAAGCAACCCGAATTGGGCTAGAGTGGCGAGAGTGAGCGAGACACTCCGCTGACAGTCTGCGCTGGATGGAGCCTTGACTAGAAGGTCGTCCAGGTAAGGGAGCACTGCCAACCCCTGGAGGTGCAGAACCGCAATCACTGCTGCCATGACCTTGGTGAATACCAGAGGGGCCGTGGCTAACCCGAATGGGAGAGCCACGAATTGGAAATGATCTTCTCCCATTGCAAAACGTAACCAACGCTGGTGTGAAACTGCAATTGGCACATGTAGATAGGCATCTCTGATGTCGATGGACGCCAGGAAATCCCCTTGGGTCATTGAGGCAATGACTGATCGCAGAGACTCCATGCGAAAATGCCGCACCCGAACATGCTTGTGTTGAGAAGCTTGAGATCCAGGATGGGCCGGAAGGTACAATCCTTTTTGGGAACTAGGAAGAGGTTTGAGTAAAAACCTCTGAACCGTTCCCGAGCGGGAACTGGTACAATTACTCAGTTTGCCTGCAAGGATGCCACGGCCTGTGAGAAGGCGGCGGCCTTGGAGTAGGGGGGAGTTGAGAGAAAAAATCTGTTTGGCGAGCTGGAAGAGAATTCTATCCTGTAGCCGTGAGATATGATATCTCTAACTCACTGATCGGAGACTTGTTGAAACCAAGCGTAGCCAAAGTGGGAGAGCCTGCCACCGACTAAGGACGTTGCTGGAGCGGGCAGAGAGTCACGAGGAGGCTGCCTTAGTAGCAGAACCTCCTGCGGTCTTCTGTGGATGCGCTTTTAGGCGCCACTTGGATTTCTGGTCCTTAGCTGAGTTAGCGGACGAGGCGGAGGGCTTAGAGGACGACCATTTGGAGAAACGAAAGGAACGAAACCTCGACTGATTCCTACCCTGGGCGGGTTTCCTGGTCTTGGTTTGTGGCATGGAAGTACTCTTCCCGCCAGTAGCTTCTTTAATAATTTCATCCAGCTGTTCACCGAACAGCCGGGAACCAGCAAAAGGGAGCCCAGCAAGGTACTTCTTTGAAGAAGCATCTGCCTTCCACTCTCGAAGCCCAAGCTCCTGCGGATAACGAGGGAATTAGCCAAAGCCACCGCAGTGCGGTGAGAAGCCTCTAGCATGGCAAACATGGCATAAGATTAAAAGGCTGAAGCTTGAGAAGTTAAGGTAACCATCTCAGGCATAGATTCCTTGGTGAGGGAATGCATTTCCCCTAGAGAAGCAGAGATGGCTTTGAGAGCCCACACTGCTGCAAAAGTCGGTAAAAACGCGGCCCCCGCAGCTTCATACACAGATTTGGCCAGAAGGTCAATCTGACGGTCAGTGGAATCCTTAAGTGAGGTGCCGTCAGCCACCGACAACGGTCCGGGCTGAGAGCCTAGACACCGGGGGGTCTACCTTTGGGGAGGGAGACCACTTCTTGACCACCTCAGGTGGAAAGGGAAAACGGTCATCAGAACCACGCTTTGGGAAGCGTTTGTCAGGACAGGCCCTGGGTTTGGTCACAGTGGTCTGAAAACTGGAGTGGTTAAAGAACACACTCTTTACTCTCTTAGGCGAGGTAAACTGGTGCTTTTCTGCCAGAGAGGGTTGCTCCTCTGATACTGGCGGATTGAGATCCAGTACAGAATTAATGGAAGCAATCAAGTCACTAAGATCTGAGTCACCCTCGGAAAGATCAATGGGGTACATGGAGTTAGCCTCCGAGCCCCCTATAAAAGGCATCCTCCTCATTTTGCGAGTCAGCTCTTGAATCAGAGCCGCGGGATGAGGAGGGAGAGGAAACCCTGCGCCTTCTCTTAGGAGGACGGGGTCTGGGCCCTGATGATGAATCCTCTGTGAGCTCCGATGGACGGAGGTCAGAGGATAGGGATCCTAAAGGACCCTTAGCAAGAGCATTAGAGGCACCCTGTGAGGGGGGCTGATTCATATTCATCAAAGTCCTGGACAGAAGTCCCATGGACTCAGCAAATGACTGGGAGATAGACCTAGAGAAGGACTCTACCCAGGCCGGGGGTTCAGCCACAGGTGCACAAGCAGCCGGAGAGACCACTGGGGGTGAGACTCCAGGCTGTGGCACCGCCAAGTTAGAGCAGACATCACAATGTGGATAGGTGCTCGGTTCAGGCAGCAGGAGCTTACATGCAGCGCATACAGTATAAAGCTTTGGAGCCTTGCTCCTCGCGTGAGACATGCTGCTGGAGTGGGGGCTCTGCAAGAGAATGAACCCCAGGGAGAATATACAGAGGTCCACAACCAGAGACCGGCTGTGGCTTACCAGACCGCTGGAAGCGGTGTTGTGTGCCCTCCAGATCCTGAAGCCCGGACCCCCAATGCACAGCACCTCAGCAGGGATGCAGAGTGCAGAAAGGCCCAGCGCAGAGTGAACTCTGCCTAAGAAAATGGCCGCCGGAGCGAAGAGAGGGGGCGTTCCTGTAGGAGAGCGGGATCTGGAGGGCCATAGAGACCTGCAGGGGAGGAGTCACGCACAAGCAGTGGGGAGTGTCCCTCCCCTGTGCAGGACGGCCACCGGGAGGAGCCGTGCCTGTCCCTCTGCATGAGTGACATGCGAGGGTAGTTAACAGAAACTAGGCCTCCGGCAAAGCCGGGGCCTAAATTTGAGCGGCGAGGCCGACGCGCAGGCACCATCGGCGCGGTTCTCGGGCGAAAGCTAGAGAACCCGCCGGAAATGCCAAAATAAATACATTCAGCACACTCTCCCCATACATAAAGAACAGGGACCCCCAACATATGAGCGTCTCAGGTACTTAGCTGCTGAGACGCAGGGCCAGGTCCCTGGGGATGAGTGCTCCGGTCCAGCAGAATCCTCAAGGGGCTGTGGATGGAGACCGGTCTCCTGCCAGGCATGGAGACCGCGCTGGCTCCCACTTCAAGCCAGAGCCCAGGAGGGATGGTGAAGGAGCACGGCATGTAAGGCTCCAGCCTTGGAAATCAACCTTACAACACAACCGACACAGTGGGGTGAGAAGGGACATGCCGGGGGTCCAGACGTGGACCCGCACTTCTTCAATCTCTTTCCAAAAAAATAAAAAATATCATGAGAATGCATGTGTGGATGTATGCCTCCTGAACACAAAGCGATAAACTGGCTGTGACTGGCTCACCAGGGGGTGTATAAGCTCAGAGGGAGGAGCTACACTTTTAAGTGTAGTACTTTGTGTGTCCTCCAGAGGCAGAAGCTAAACACCAAGGTCTGGGTCTCCCAAAGGAACGATAAAGAAAATACAACTAAAAGTTAAACAAATTTCAGAACTCCTTTTCCTACACAATTCTCCTCCCTTTTGTTTTTTTTTTGTTCTTTCCTCCCCTCATCCTTCCCCCTCCCTGGTTAAAATGTTACATTTATATAGACTCGACTATAATTTGTTACTTATTTTGCATGTTGTCAACAAAGTGAAATGCAATTTTTACAAGTTAAGTTATAAAAATCAATAAAGTATACATAACTGTTCGTACTCTTGACGTGTTTCACGGATATGTGAAATTGGCCTAAAACTCACGAGTTTCCTTTCCTTAGGTTCACTAAACTAACTACTTTGCTAGGGAGGATAGTATAACCCAAATTTCCCTTTATCACGTATATTACAAGTCAAAGGTGATTTTTTTCAGCAAAAGGAATAGCCAATTGCAGCCAGGAAAGTTTAATGTCGTCTATTGCTACCCTATCCTGCAATGTAATTAGTTTGGTAGCTCTAAAGCTCCTGACTATAACCTCATGGTCCAAGATTTTTGTGATATTAGACACTGCTTGCAATATTTCATACCTCCACAAGTTTGTTGTTCTCCTTCTTAAGCTTCACGAGATACTGGATTTTCTGTTGTGGATTCTGGTGTCCAAGAAGCTTCCCATTTTCTTCTACGAGGCATGCAATCTGCTTCCTCAATAATTCTGACTCCTGTTCAAAAAGAATTTTCTTAATCAGATATGGTTTAAAATATAATGTATTTTCATAACACACAAAAAGGTAGCTATTTCATAAAATAGGTAGAGATACATTTCTAGTAAAAATACTATGTCTATATTATATATCCAGAATGTAACAATATTTTCATAGAAGTATCCTAATGTGGTGAAATCCCAAAAAATTATTTCCATGGTTCGCACGATAACCAAAATGCAGCAGCAAATGTGGACAATGATAATGTGTATTATGCATAAATGTGATGGGTCTTCCATACAAATGTCTTCATAGCCACTAGGTTATAGTGCACTGCATGGACTTTTTTTTTTTTCTAATCGGTCTGCGATTACCCTCATTATTGAAGAAAATAGTGGGCATCCGAAGAACAATGAAAAAAAAATATCAAAAGAGGTATTCTATTACCAAATATCAAAAAATACCCACAACAGTCCCCAATTATAGTGGAAAGGCCACAAACGTCTTAGAAAAATTAAGATCCTAACTTCTAGGCTGTGGGATGCTAGCATGCTGAATGGGATGCCTTGGCCTCACTGTCAGAGTACGAGATCTCACACTTTACACTAAAACCCTTCTGTTGCTTTATTTCCAAAGCAGTTTCCAGTCCGTAATATGATCACAGATCTAAATCAGTGATCGGTAACTACTTTGTAAATAATACAATGCTGTTTTAGTTAAAAGCATGAGTTCTCCCGATTACACACAAGATCTGGAGCTCTGACAGTGGGGGCTCCTGTGTAGGGTTGTGGGATCCAACTCAGCATGTTGGGATCTTACAAGTTTGGACCCGACTTTTGCTAGCACTTTGCCTTCCTCACGTAGTAAATAGGGACGGTTAGAAGCATTTTTTTTTTGCAATAATTGATATTTAATAAATTTATATCTGTCTGCAGTTGCCCACTTTCTTAACTAAAAAGGGAAACCGCAGACAGATAATGGGGCCTCTTTAAAGTTCTGTTTTCTTATGAACACTGTTTGTAAAGTTTTCTGTGACAACCTGTTCTCAAGTATGCAGGAATCTCCACTATGTACGTAAAGAGAAGTTATTCTTGCAAATTACCATTAACTTCTTCTCGGTCTCCTCATTTTTTCCTTCTAATAGTGAGCGGATTTCTTCTTTCTCCTGGAAGGCTTTCAGCTCTAAAGCGCGTGTCCGTTCTATTTCCCTGCTCATCTCGGTCATGGATTGCTCTTTATTTCTGAGCATAGTTCTTACGTCTTCTAACCTACAAATAGCAGATGAAGCAGCAGTATATACTTGCTTAGGAGTGCTATCAAACCAAACGGCCAGTATAATAGACTACATCGTGCTTAGGATCAATATTTTCATAATTATTTCATTTTCATGTCATATAAAGAGTGAACCTGCCTTCAACTAGCTAATTTAAAAATGTGGACACTAACAACTGTTACTTTCTAACAGTGATATATTATTCACATGTGCCTTTTTATAATTTAGACCAACTACCTGCACACAAAACTCCACTCAGATTTGTAAACCTCCATCAGAGATTCTTACAAGAGCTACTTGTTATTTATTTCCTATATAGTGCAATTAACTCCGCAACGGTTTACTGACATGATCATCACTGTTCCCATTGGGGCTCACAATCTAAATTCCTTATCTACATGTCTCTGGATGGTGGGAGGAAACCGGGGAACCAGGGAGGAAACTCCCGCAAACACCAGGAGAACATAAAAACTCAGTTAATCGATTAAATATTATATATTTATGTATACACTCTAACACACATCACATCATATATATGATGTGTGTTGTTTGTGTCTATAGATAGAGAATTTTGTTACTTACCGTAAATTCTTTTTCTTATAGTTCCGTATTGGGAGACCCAGACCATGGGTGTTTAGCTTCTGCCTCCGGAGGACACACAAAGTACTACACTTAAAAGTGTAGCTCCTCCCTCTGAGCTTATACACCCCCTGGTAGCCAGTCCTAGCCAGTTTAGTGCAAAAGCTGAAGGAGAATAGCCACCCACAAGTAGAACCGAGTAAGAACCGGAACAACCGGAGACTCTGTCCACGACAACAGCCGGTGATAACACGCGGAACAAGAAACTGCCAACAGGCAACAGGGAGGGAGCTGGGTCTCCCAATACGGAACTATAAGAAAAAAAAGAGAATTTTGTTTACTTACCGTAAATTCTTTTTCTTCTAGTTCCGTATTGGGAGACCCAGACATTGTGTGTCCTCCGGAGGCAGAAGCTATACACCCAAAGTACTACACTCAAAAGTGTAGCTCCTCCCTCTGAGCTTATACACCCCCTGGAGAACCAGATCTAGCCAGTTTAGTGCAAAAGCTGAAGGAGAATAGCCACCCACAAGTAAAAACAGAGCAAGAACCGGAACAACCGGAGTCTCTGTCTACGACAACAGCCGGTGATAACACGCAGAACAAGAAACTGCCAACAGGCAACAGGGAGGGTGCTGGGTCTCCCAATACGGAACTATAAGAAAAAGAATTTACGGTAAGTAAACAAAATTCTCTTTTTCTTTATCGTTCCTATGGGAGACCCAGACATTGGGACGTCTCAAAGCAGTCCATGGGTGGGAATAAACAGAAAAACTGAGAATTAGGCGGAGCCTAACTTCACAAGTGGGCGACAGCCGCCTGAAGGATGCGTCTGCCCAAGCTCGCATCTGCCGAAGCATAAGCATGCACTTGGTAGTGCTTTGAAAAGGTATGCAGGCTAGTCCAAGTGGCAGCCTGACAGACTTGCTGAGCCGTAGCCTGGTGCCTGAAAGCCCAAGAGGCACCGACAGCTCTGGTCGAGTGTGCTTTGATCCCCGGCGGGGGAGGCACCCGAGTACTCTGGTAGGCGTCCGAAATGGTCGATCTAATCCAACGGGCCAAGGTCGGCTTAGAAGCAGAGAGACCCTTGCACCGCCCTGTGGTTAGCACAAAAAGAGAGGTGCACCGCCTAAGCGCAGCGGTGCGAGACACATAAATCCGGAGAGCACGCACCAGATCTAGAGTATGCAGCGCTGTCTCAAAGCGATGAACAGGGGCCGGACAGAAGGAAGGCAAGGAAATATCCTGGTTAAGGTGGAAGGGAGAGACCACCTTAGGAAGAAAGTCCGGGGTCGGACAGAGAACTACCTTGTTTTGGTGAAAAACCAAAAAAGGTGACTCCGAGGAGAGAGCAGCCAAATCAGAGACTCTCCTGAGAGAAAAGTTATGGCAACTAGAAAGGCCACCTTTGAGAAAGACGATACAAAGAAACCTCCCTAAGGGGCTCGAAAGGGAGTTTCTGCAATACCGTGAGGACCAAGTTAAGGTCCCAGGGATCCAAGGGCCCCCGATAAGGCGGAATGATGTGAGACGCACCTTGCATGAAGGTGCGGACCTGAGTCAGCCGGGCGAGACGCCGCTGGAACAGCACTGATAGAGCTGAACTTGTCTCTTGAGAGAGTTGAGGGACAGTCCTAGCTGCAGACCGGACTGTAAAAAAAGACAGAAGGGTCGGCAACGAGAATGGCCAAGGAGAATGGCCGGAAGAGCGACACCAGGACAGGAAAATTTTCCAAGTCCTGTGATAGATCTTGACGGAGAAAGACTTACGGGCCCGAGTCATAGTGGAGATGACTTCAGGAGGAATACCAGAAGCCGTCAAAATCCAGGACTCAAGAGCCACGCCGTCAATTTGAGTGCCGCAGAATTCAGGCGGAAAAACGGACATTGCGAGAGCAGGTCTGGACGGTCCGGAAGATGCCACGGCATCTCCACGGACAGTTGGAGAAGGTCCGGATACCAAGCTCGCCTGGGCCAGTCCGGTGCAATGAGGATGACTCGACGGCCCTCCATTCTGATCTTGCGCAGGACTCTGGGCAAGAGAGCTAGAGGGGGAAACACGTAGGACAGACGAAACTGGGACCAGTCGTGAACCAGAGCGTCCACGGCGAAGGCCTGAGAATTGTGGGAGCGAGCCACGTAAACCGGAACCTTATTGTTGTGACGGGATGCCATTAGGTCCACGTCCGGAGTGCCCCACTTGCGGCAGATTGACTGAAACACTGCCGGGTGCAGGGACCACTCGCCACCGTCCACGGATTGACGGCTGAGATAATCTGCCTCCCAGTTTTCTACGCCAGGGATGTGGACTGCGGATATGGTGGACTTGGAGTCCTCCGCCCATTGAAGAATGCGTTGGACCTCCAACATTGCCAGGCGGCTGCGTGTCCCGCCTTGGTGATTGATGTAGGCAACCGCTGTCGCGTTGTCTGACTTGACTCGAATGTGCCTGCCCGCCAACAGGTGGTGAAAAGCTAGGAGAGCTAGAAGCACGGCTCTGGTTTCCAGCACATTGATTGAAAGGGCTGACTCGGACGGAGTCCAAGTGCCCTGCGCTCTGTGGTGGAGATGTACCGCTCCCCAGCCGGATAGGCTGGCATCCGTGGTGAGAATCACCCAGGACAGAGTCAGGAAGGAGCGCCCTTGGGACAGGGAGAGAGGTCGAAGCCACCACTGAAGAGAGCTCCTGGTCCGTGGCGACAGAGCCACTAACCTCTGAAAGGAGGAAGGCCGCTTGTCCCAACAGCGGAGAATGTCCAGCTGCAGAGGACGCAGATGGAACTGGGCAAAGGGAACCGCCTCCATGGAGGCCACCATTTGACCCAGCACCTGCATCAGGCGCCTGAGGGAATAACGGCGGGGCCTCAGGAGAGAGCGCACCGATAGCCGGAGAGACTGCTGTTTGTCTAAGGGCAACTTCACAAGTTCCGGCAAAGTCTCGAACTGCATCCCTAGGTACGTGAGACTCTGGGTCGGAGTCAGAGTGGATTTGGGAAGATTGACAATCCACCCGAATTGGGCTAGGGTGGCGAGAGTGAGCGAAACACTCCGCTGACAGTCTGCGCTGGATGTAATAAACTGGCTAGGACTGGCTACCAGGGGGTGTAAAAGCTCAGAGGGAGGAGCTACACTTTTAAGTGTAGTACTTTGTGTGTCCTCCGGAGGCAGAAGCTAAACACCCATGGTCTGGGTCTCCCAAAGGAACGATAAAGAAAAATATATATTTAATCGATGTGATGAGTTTGTATGTTCTCCCAGTGTTTGCGAAAGTTTTCTCTGGGTTCCCTGGTATAAATACACGACACACACACACACACACACACACACACACACACACACACCTGCATAAATACATACAGCGAGGGGCGAAATAAGCATTTCTCATTATTACACAATTCACGGACATCTATGGCTTGAGTTCTTTGCCTGTGTAGAGATTGGATGGGTTGGTACCGACATCAGGTAAGAAATTTTATGTCAGAAGGACCTTTAGAAATATATTTACTTAGAAAATTGGTGATGTGTTCAATACTTATTTGACCCGCTGTGAAATATATATATTTATACAGTGCCTTGCAAAAGTATTTAGCTCCCGTGAATTTTTCAACCTTTTCCCACATTTCAGGCTTCAAACAAAAGATAAAAATGTCAATGTTATGGTGAAGAAACAACAAGTGGGACACAATTGTGAAGTTGAACGAAATGTATTGCTTATTTTAAACTTTTATAAAAAATAAACTGAAAATTGGGGCGTGCAATAAGATTCAGCCCCTTTAAGTTAATACTTTGTAGCGCCACCTTTTGCAAGTCGCTTGGGGTATGTGTCCATCAGTTTCGCACATCGAGAGACTGAAGTTTTTGCCCATTCCTTCCTTTTCAAATAGCTTCAGCTGAGTGAGGTTGGATGGAGAGCGTTTGTGAACAGCAGTTTTCAGCTCTTTCCACAGATTCCCGATTGGATTCAGGTCTGGACTTTGACTTGGCCAAGTCAAACTCCTGGATACGTTTATTTGTGAACCATTCCATTGTAGATTTTGCTTTATGTTTGGATCATTGTCTTGTTGGAAGACAAACCTCCGTCCCAGTCTCAGGTCTTTTGCAGACTCCAACAGGTTTTCTTCAAGAATGGTCCTGTATTTGGCTCCATCCATCCTCCCATCAATTGTATCCATCTTCTTTGTCCCTGCTGAAGAAAAGCAGGCCCAAACCATGATGCTGCCACCTCCATGTTTGACAGTAGGGATGGTGTGTTCAGAGGTGATGAGCTGTGTTGCTTTTACGCCAAACATATCGTTTGACATTGTGCCCAAATAGTTCAATTTTGGTTTCATCTGACCAGAGCACCTTCT
Source organism: Anomaloglossus baeobatrachus (assembly GCF_048569485.1). NCBI lineage: Eukaryota > Metazoa > Chordata > Amphibia > Anura > Aromobatidae > Anomaloglossus > Anomaloglossus baeobatrachus. The sequence goes on from NC_134358.1 coordinate 422,802,615, forward strand.
TCCACATGTTTGGTGTGTCTCCCAGGTGGCTTGTGTCAAACTTTAAATTACACATTTTTATGGATATCTTTGAGAAATGGCTTTCTCCTTGCCACTCTCCCATAAAGGCCAGATTTGTGCAGTGTACGACTGATTGTTGTCCTATGGACAGACTCTCCCACCTCAGCTGTAGATCTCTGCAGTTCATCCAGAGTGATCATGGGCCTCTTAGCTGCATCTCTGATCAGTCTTCTCCTTGTTTGAGATGAAAGTTTGGATGGATGGCCAGGACTTGGTAGATTTGCAGTGGTATGATACTCCTTCCATTTCAATATGATCGCTTGCACAGTGCTCCTTGGGATGTTTACAGTTGTGGAAATGTTTTTGTAACCAAATCAGTCTTTAAACTTCTCCACAACAGTATCATGGACCTGCCTGTTGTGTTCCTTGGCCTTCATGATGCTATCTGCGTTTTAAACAGAACACAGAGACTATCACAGTGCATTTATACGGAGACTTTATTACACACAGGTGGCTTATATTTATCATCATCATCAGTCATTTAGGACAACATTGGATCATTCAGCGATCCTCAATGAACTTCTGGAGTGAGTTTGCTGCACTGAAAGTAAAGAGGCCGAATAATATTGCACGCCCCAGTTTTCAGTTACTTGTTTTTTCACATTTTTAAAATAAGCAATACATTTCGTTCAACTTCACAATTGTGTCCCACTTGATGTTGATTCTTCACCATAACATTAAAATTTTTATCGTTCTGTTTGAAGCCTGAAATGTGGGAAAAGGTTGAAAAATTCAAGGGAGCCGAATACTATCGCAAGGCACTGTATACACACATTAATATATATATATACATATATATATATATATATATATATATATATATATATATATATACACATACATATACACAGACATACATGCATATATAATATCTAGGTCCATACACACATACACTATGTTATTAGCACATATAAAATATATAATTTTTTTCCAAAGAATAAGAATCTATCATCTAACTTACTCTTTTTGCACCTTCAGAAGTTGCTCAGCTGTCTTGCCCTATTGAAAGTAAATGAATCGATTAAAAAAAAGAGAATTTTGTTTACTTACCGTAAATTCTTTTTCTTATAGTTCCAGAAGCATTTCTCGGACATAGCGTTGGCATTTAAACATCTAAAACAGGGACGAACGATCTCTACAGTGGCACAACACTATCTCAGGCACCATGGTAGCAGAATTGGAAACACAACCGTGGTTGGCTTGGATAGAGTTTTGAGCAATATACGAGGTGGTAATCCTACTCCGGCACTCCTGAGAACTGAGTCTTGGTGGATCTTTCAGCTGGATACAGTTATGCCCAATGGCATCAACGAGAATCTTCTATTTACTGGCTACTATAAAAAATAGATATTTGTGTCCTGCAATTTGAATGGGCTTCCCTTCCCTCTTTCCTCTTTGGTTCACTATACACATGAGAATTCTATATAAAATCTCTTAAAGATGTTTTACTGTGTCTGTAATGAACTCACTCACTGTTCTATTTGCATACCTGCTTGTTTGTTTACCCTTGTTGCTTTGCATCTATGCATTACATTGTATTTAAATGTGTATTGTCTTTGCAGAGAACATATCAAGTCTTTCCACTGTTTTATTATATACTGTGGTGACCAGTTTCCTGTTTTGCACTAAAGGATTACATTACTATGGAACCAATAGATGTGCACATCTGCTATTCAGGGTCTTATCTGTGGTATCCTTAAGGTCCAGTCACACATAACGAGATCGTGAACGAGATCGCTACTACGTCACACTTTCTGGATCGTTTATGAGTCGTTGAAATTGCATGTTGGGTGTCACACATAACGAGTTTATGAATGAGCATGCGTCCCGTATAACGATCTTTCAAATCGCTGGGACCCTGTCACACAGCAACTATGTTAACGATTCCAATCCCATTAGGGGCGTTGTAAAATGCAGTGAGTCACGTAGGCGTGCATTTGCGTCGCCTTTTCCATACCCCCCTCCGCTTTCATTGGCGGCCAATACTGCGTTCTGATTGGGCATGCAGGGGGCGTATCTAGCGGTTAAATTTTGGATCGCGTCACCCTTTGTCACTTCTTTTGCGCTTTGCTTTGAGATAGAACCTGCGTCTCCACCCTGATTCCTTCGTCCATTGTACCCGGTCGCTTTGTTGGTGTGTTTTTCGGATCGAAGCCGCACCTGCACCTGGAGCTAACCAATCGGTGCAGAGAGGGGCGCGGAAACGGGGACGCAACAACACGCCTTCGTGCATCTCATCTAGGTTGAAGTCGTTCTTGCATCACAGAAACTGTGACGTAGTAACGATCTCGTTTACGATCTCGTTATGTGTGAAGTGGCCTTAAGTGATACCAGACTCTGAATGACACTGAGATCTGCTGCCGCACTCCACAGGAGCTGCGGAGCGGGGCTTGACGTCACTCCGGTCACATGACCGGACCACATGGTGCTGCATTACACTGCTGAATGCACGCCCACAGCCTGGTTCCAGCTTACATGGAGGTTACAGAGGATTCCACCCTCCTTGTTTGTTTGGTGAACGGTATATTCAACACACCGGTCAGTAATTATCTATGGTCCTTTTGTATATATATATATATCTAGGCTCTGGTCATTCCTTCATTTACCCCTGATGAAGCCACACATGGTGGCGTAACGCGTGGGGCAGGCGCACCCACACCTCCTCTCTCATTATTTACTCATCTGGTATTGTATTGGCTCTCCCTGATCTGTACCATATTTATGTTAGTCCTACATTTGGTGACTATGTATTGCTGTATACTGTTCTCTGGTACTGTTATTTTTGAGCCTATGTGATTTATTCCATCTGTATCATTCCATGAGGTTTCAGTGGTGATGTGCTAAACTGTTCATGGGTTGATCACCCCTTTGATCTTCCCCAGTTTTAAGTGTTCTTAATAATATTTCTCTGTGTTATTAATAAACTTGTTTACACTTTTTGCATGCAACAAGGGACTCCTCTTGCTTCATTCCATTATTCTGGATTTTCCAGTATATGTTTGGTGTAGTTGTGCCCACTCTTTCCCATGTGTTGTTTTCTATGTTCTATTTATGGGTTGGAGCACACTTCCATAATCTATTTATTCAAGGTGGTGCCGTCCCCATTTGTTTCTTTTTCTGTGATAGATCTTAGCGGAGGAAGACTTACGGGCCCGAGTCATAGTGGAGATGACTTCAGGAGGAATACCAGAAGCCGTCAAAATCCAGGACTCAAGAGCCACGCCGTCAATTTGAGAGCCGCAGAATTCAGGCGGAAAAACGGACCTTGCGAGAGTAGGTCTGGACGGTCCGGGAGATGCAACGGCATCTCTATGGACAGATGGAGCAGGTCTGGATACCAAGCTCGCCTGGGCCAGTCCGGTGCAATGAGGATGACTCGACGGCCCTCCATTCTGATCTTGCGCAGGACTCTGGGCAAGAGAGCTAGAGGGGGAAACACGTAGGACAGACAAAACTGGGACCAGTCTAGAACCAGAGCGTCCGCGGCGAATGCCTGAGGATCGTGGGAGCGAGCCACGTAAACAGGAACTCTGTTGTTGTGACGGGATGCCATTAGGTCCACGTCCGGAGTGCCCCATTTGCGGCAGATTGACTGAAACACTGCCGGGTGCAGGGACCACTCGCCACCGTCCACGGTTTGACGGCTGAGATAATCTGCCTCCCGGTTTTCCACGCCTGGGATGTGGACTGCGGATATGGTGGACTTGGAGTCCTCCGTCCATTGATGGATGCGTTGAACCTCCAACATTGCCAGGCGGCTGCGTGTCCCGCCTTGGTGATTGATGTAGGCAACCGCTGTCGCGTTGTCTGACTGGACTCGAATGTGCCTGCCTGCCAACAGGTGGTGAAAAGCTAGGAGAGCTAGAAGCACGGCTCTAGTTTCCAGCACATTGATTGAAAGGGCTGACTCGGACGGAGTCCAAGTGCCCTGCGCTCTGTGGTGGAGACATACCGCTCCTCAGCCGGATAGACTGGCATCCGTGGTGAGAATCAGCCAGGACGGGGCCAGGAAGGAGCGCCCCTGGGACAGAGAGAGGGGCCGAAGCCACCACTGAAGAGAGCTCCTGGTCAGTGGCGACAGAGCCACTAACCTGTGTAAGGAGGAAGGCCGCTTGTCCCAACAACGGAGAATGTCCAGCTGCAGGGGGCGCAGATGGAACTGGGCAAAGGAGACAGCTTCCATTGACGCCACCATTTGACCCAGCACCTGCATCAGACGCCTGAGGGTATAACGGCGGGGCCTCAGCAGAGAGCGCACTGCCAGTTGGAGGGACTGCTGTTTGACTAAGGGCAACTTCACAAGTGCCGGCAAAGTCTCGAACTGCATCCCTAGGTACGTGAGACTCTGGGTCGGAGTCAGAGTGGATTTGGGCAGATTGACAAGCCACCCGAATTGGGCTAGAGTGGCGAGAGTGAGCGAGACACTCCGCTGACAGTCTGCGTTGGATGAAGCCTTGACTAGAAGGTCGTCCAGGTAAGGAATCACTGCCAACCCCTGTAGGTGCAGAACCGCAATCACTGCTGACATGACCTTGGTGAATACACGAGGGGCCGTGGCTAACCCGAAGGGGAGAGCCACAAATTGGAAATGATCTTCTCCGATTGCAAAACGTAGCCAACGCTGGTGTGAAACTGCAATTGGCACATGCAGATAGGCATCTCTGATGTCGATGGATGCCAGGAAATCCCCTTGGGTCATTGAGGCAATGACTGATCGCAGAGACTCCATGCGGAAGTGCCGCACCTGCACATGCTTGTTGAGAAGCTTGAGATCCAGGATGGGCCGGAATGTACCGGAATTAGCCGAAGCCACCGCAGTGCGGTGAGAAGCCTCCAGCATGGCAGACATGGCATAGGATGAAAAAGCTGAAGCTTGGGAAGTCAAGGCAACCATTTCGGGCATAGATTCCCTGGTGAGGGAATGCATCTCCTCTAGAGAAGCAGAGATGGCTTTGAGAGCCCACACTGCTGCAAAAGACGGGGAAAACGAGGCCCCCGCCGCTTCATATACGGATTTGGCCAGAAGGTCAATCTGACGGTCAGTGGAATCCTTAAGGGAGGTGCCATCAGCCACCGACACAACGGTCCTGGCTGAGAGCCTAGACACTGGGGGGTCTACCTTTGGGGACTGAGCCCACTCCTTGACCACCTCAAATGGAAAGGGAAAACTGTCATCAGAACCACGCTTTGGGAAGCGTTTGTCAGGACAGGCCCTGGGCTTGGACACAGCGGCCTGAAAACTGGAGTGGTTAAAGAACACACTCTTTGCCCTCTTAGGCGAGGTAAACTGGTGCTTTTCTGCCAGAGAGGGTTGCTCCTCTGATACTGGCGGATTGAGATCCAGTACAGAATTAATGGAAGCAATCAAGTCACTAAGATCTGAGTCACTTTCGGACAGATCAATGGGGTACATGGAGTTAGCCTCCGAGCCCCCTGTAAAGGCATCCTGCTCATCCTGCGAGTCCGCTCTTGAATCAGAGCCGCGGGAGGAGGGGGAACCCTACGTCTCTTCTTAGGAGGACGGGGTCTGGGCCCTGATGATGAATCCTCTTTGAGCTCAGGTCCTGAGAGAGCCCTAGCAGCAGAGGCACCCTGTGAGGGGGGCTGATGCATATTCAGCAAAGTCCTGGACAGCAGTCCCATGGACTCGGCAAAAGACTGGGAGATAGACCTAGATAAAGGATTCTACCCAAGCCGGGGGCTCAGCCACAGGAGCAGGAGCAGCCTGAGAGACCACTGGGAGAGAGACTCCAGGCTGTGGCACCGCCAAGGTAGAGCAGGCATCACAATGTGGATAGGTGCTCGGTTCAGGCAGCAGGAGCTTACATGCAGCGCATACAGAGTAAAGCTTTGGAGCCTTGCTCCTCGTGTGAGACATGCTGCTGGAGTGGGGGCTCTGCCAGAGAATGAACCCCAGAGAGTATATACAGAGGTCCACAACCAGAGCCGGTTGTGGCTTACCAGACCGCTGTGCTGTGCAGAGCGGTGTTGTGTGCCCTCCAGATCCCGAAGCCCGGACCCCTAAGCACAGCACCTCAGCAGGGATGCAGAGTGCAGTCCAGCGCTGAGAGAACGCTGAGAAAATGGCCGCCGGAGCGAAGAGAGGGGGCGGGACTTGCTTGAGGAGCGGGATCTGGTGGGCCATAGGGACCTACAGGGGAGGGGACACACACTGCAGTGGGGAGTGTCCCTCCTCTGTACAGAACGGCCGCCGGGAGGAGCCGAGCCTGTCCATCTGCATGAGTGACATGCGAGGGCAGTGAAACAGAAACTAGGCCTCCGGCGAAGCCGGGGCCTAAATTTGAGCGGCGCGGCCGACGCGCAGGCACCGTCGGCGCGGTTCTCAGGCGACAGCCAGAGAACCCGCCGGAAATGTCAGTAAACACAATAAGCACACTCTCCCCCAACAATAAAGTACAGGGACCCCGAAATATAAACGTCTCAGGAACTTAGCTGCTGAGACGCAGGTCCAGGTCCCTGGGGATGAGTGCTCCAGTCCAGCAGGGTCCTGAAGGACTGCGGATGGAGACCGGTCTCCTGCCAAGCATGGAGACCGTGCTGGCTCCCACTTCAAGCCAGAGCCCAGGAGGGATGGTGAAAGAGCACGGCATGCAAGGCTCCAGCCTAGGAAATCAACCTTACAACACCGCCGACACAGTAGGGTGAGAAGGGACATACCGGGGGTCCAGACGTGGACCCGCACTTCTTCAATCTCGTTCCAAAAGGAAAAAATCATATGAGAATGCATGTGTGGATGTATGCCTCCTGAACACAAAGCGATAAACTGGCTGGGTCTGCTCACCAGGGGGTGTATAAGCTCAGAGGGAGGAGCTACACTTTTAAGTGTAGTACTTTGTGTGTCCTCCAGAGGCAGAAGCTAAACACCCATGGTCTGGGTCTTCCAAAGGAACGATAAAGAAAACTAAATAATGAGAAAACACAGAAAGAACACGATTTACATTTTAGCCAATCATACACACGGGCAGACGTAAAGATGATCTGAAAAGTGAACCTGTAACTCTAAGGGTGGTGTCACACACAGCGACGACGACATTTTCTGTGACGTTGCAGCGACGTCCCGTCGCTGTGTGTGACATCCAGCAACGAGCTGGCCCCTGCTGTGAGGTCGCCGGTCGTTGCTTAATGTCCAGCTTCATTTTTTGGTCGTCGCTCTCACGCTGTGACGCACACATCGCTGTGTGTGACAGCGAGAGAGCGACAAAATGAAGCGAGCATGGAGCAGGAGCCGGCATCTGGCAGCTGCGGTAAGCTGTAACCAGGGTTAACATCGGGTAACCAAGGGAAGACTTTTCCCTGGTTACCCGATATTTACCTTCGTTACCAGCATCCGCCGCTCTCGCTTCCAGTGCCGGCTCCTGCTCTCTGCACATGTAGCTGCAGTACACATCGGGTAGTTAACCCGATGTGTACTGTAGCTAGGAGAGCAGGGAGCCAGCGCTAAGCGCGGCTCCCTGCTTTCTGCACATGTAGCACAGCGACGCGTGTCGTTATGATCGCTGCTGCTTCTGCTGTGTTTGACAGCTAAGCAGCGATCATAACAGCGACTTACAAGGTCGCTGTTGCGTCACAGAAAATGGTGACGTAACAGCGACGTTGTTGTCGCTGTCGCTATGTGTGAACCCAGCTTAATTCAATTCATCACAGTTTGTCAGGTTGTTTCCTAATCCCCAACTGTTTGTCTGCAGTGTATAGACACACATATACCAGCCTCAGTTAGAAGCAGTTGAGATGGGGATATCTTCTTACACAGGGCTTGTCACTTGTAATGAATAGGTAATTGTTTTATCTGGTATAAAATACTGCTGTTCATCTCCTGTGGCTCTCATTCTAGAGATATGATTTCCTCTCCCATGAATTTAAGCCTTAATAGTCAATTGTGCAGGGTCTTCAGCTCTGCTCGTTGGGAATCTTTATGAGGTTCATATGGCTTACATAGAATAAAGGAGTGACCATATCGCAGGAGCTGATGGTTCAGGAACAAAAGATACATTAGAAATTGGACAAGGTGAAAAAAACAAAAACCAAAACAACAAAAAAAGTACAGATTTATGACAAGCGTCTGCAGCCAGTATATGAGGCTTTGTTTTACGCAGGGGAATTTTAGTAGTTTTTGGCATTTTTGGGGCATTCATATACATTACACTGTCAATGTTTTTTCTTGCAACTTAAACCAATGATTCCTCAAAAATTAGATAGGGTCTTATATTTTTTTGCTGCAAAAGATGCGCTAGGGCTTATTTTCAGGGGAGGTCTTATATTTTCCCATGAACAACCATGCATATTTATTCTTGAACAAAAAAATAAATAAATCATCAACATTTATTTAACCCCTTTACGACCGCCGATACGCCTTTTAACGGCGGTAAATAAGGGTACTTTTTCCGATCCGCCGCTTTTTAACGGCGGTCGGAAAAAAGGGTCTAGCGCCCCCCAGAGTCAGAAAATTTCCGGGGTCTCAGCTGCCGGGGGTAGCTGAGACCCTGGAGATCATGATTCGGGCCGGTTTTTCCGGTCCCCGCTCACCTGATGACCGGTATACACCGTATACCGATCATCAAGTTATAGTAAATGACCGCGCCGGTAAAAAATGATTTATCTCCCATCTGGCATGTTCAAACATGCCAGATGGGAGATAAATCTTTTTCCCGGTTCCCTCCGGTCCCCCGGTGTCCCCAAAGTGCCCCCCCCGACCCCCAACCCCCTCCCGAAAATCCAAGATGGCCGCGCGCACCGGCGATCACAGCAGCGCGCCGGCCGCATTTCCACTGTTCCTATGGTTTCTGTCGCATGTGCCATCACACATGCGACAGAAACCTGCTCCCTAGGCCCTGCCGGGATCCCCCCTACCCTCCCCCTGGTGTCCCCCGGTGTCCCCCGGTGTCATACATACCGGAGTGCTGATCCCCCGCGGCCCCCTCCTCCTTCTCTGCAGACGCCGGTCACATGTGCCGAGCAGATGACAGCTTCCTGTGTTCAGGACGCTGGCTGCTGCTCGCACTCTGCAGCTGTGACCCGGGGAGAGTGGGTGCAGATTCTTTGCACCCACTCTCCTCAAATGGAGGGTCTGCCCTCCTAGAAAATGGGGGATACGTTCCCTGAACGTGTCCCCCATATTCTAGAAGGTCCAGAGGCGACGTGGGACATCCAAATGGATTATTGTGGATTTTTTTTTTTTCTTTTCAATAAATTGGTCAATCAGGGAATGTTTTGGGGAGTGTTTTTTCAAATAAATTTTTTTTTGTTGTCAATTTTTTTTTTATTACTGTCAATTAGTTATGTCGGGTATCTGATAGACGCCGTGACATAACTAATTGCTGGGCTTGATGCCAGGTGACATTACACACCTGGTATCAACCCCATTCATTACCCCGTTAGCCAACGCACCAGGGCGCGGGATGAGCTGGGGCGAAGCGCCAGAATTGGCGCATCTAATGGATGCGCCACTTCTGGGGCGGCTGCGGCCTGCTATTTTTAGGCTGGGAAGAGTCCAATAACCGTGGCTCTTCCCATCCTGAGAATACCAGACCCCAGCTGTCAGCTTCACCTTGGCTGGTGATCTAATTTGGGGGGACCCCACGTTTGTTTTTTTTTTTTAATTATTTATTTATAAATAATTAAAAAAAAAAAACAGCTTGGGGAGCCCTCCAAATTGATCACCAGACAAGGTGAAGCTGTCAGCTGTGGTTTGCAGGCTACAGCTGTCTGCTTTACCCTAGCTGGCTATCAAAAATAGGGGGGACCCCACGTCATTTATTTTAATTATTTTTTTTTTTTTTGGGCTAAATACAAGGCTAGGCATCCTTTAGTGTCACATGAAAGGCACTAAAGGGCGCCAGCTTAGAATATGCAGGGGGGTGGGACGTTATATATGTTTGACATCTATCCATTCATCCATTGTAGCATTTTACGCTGTGTGCCCACAATCAGGGTTTGCAACATTTTGGGCGCAGAGTGTTTTCCCTGCGTCCATAACGCTGCGTTGTGCAGTAGAAGCACAGTGGCAGGATTTTTAGAAATCCCGTGCCCACTGTGTTTCTTTTCTCCGCAGCATAAATCGACCTGTGGCGCAGCTTCCCGAGCCTCAGGATGTCAATTTATGCTGCGGAGATGAGTGTTCTTTGCAGGTAGAATAGAACTAAAGTCCACAGCAGCCTGAACCCAAATCGTGGGCATGGGCAGCTGCGTTCTCCCGTGGACAACACTCACATTTCTGCAGGAGGCTGACACTGGGTACTAGACGCCGTGTCGCTGGATCATGGCCACATAGCCTAAAGGCTACTTTACACGCTGCGATATCGGTCCCGATATCGCTAGCGTGGGTACCCGCCCCCATCTGTTGTGCGACACGGGCAATCGCTGCCCATGCCGCACAACATCGCGCACATGCGTCACACATACTTACCTGCCCGGCGACGTCGCTGTGACCGGCAAACCGCCTCCTTTCTAAGGGGGCGGTCCGTGTGGCGTCACAGTGACGTCACTGAGCGGCCGCCCAATAGAAGCGGAGGGGCGGAGATGAGTGGCCGGAACATCCCGCCCACCTCCTTCCTTCCTCATAGCGGCCGGGAGGCAGGTAAGGGGAGCTTCCTCGTTCCTGCGGCGTCACACATAGCAATGTGTGCTGCCGCAGGAGCGACGAACTACATCGTTACTGCTGCAGTAACGATAATCGAGAATGGACCCCCATGTCACCGATGAGCGATTTTGCACGTTTTTGCAACGATGCAAAATCGCTCATCGGTGTCACACGCAGCAACATCGCTAATGCGGCCGGATGTGCGTCACCAATTCCGTGACCCTAACGACTCCGCATTAGCGATGTCGCAGCGTGTAAAGCCCCCTTAACAGTGAGAAATTTTTTGCTACAGCAACAGTTTTGTGAAGTACCTGTGGATTCAAAATGTTTACTATACTCCTGAATAAAATCCTTGAGGGGTCCAGTTTCCAAAATGAGGTCACTTGTGGGGGGTTTCTGATGTATAGGTGCCCAAGGGGCCCTGCTAATGTGACATGGTGCGCGCAATTTACTTCAACTTTTCCAAAATTCAAATGGTGCTCCTTCCATTCCAAGCCCTCCCATTTATCCAAACAAAGGTTTTTGGCCACATGTGTGGTATCCCTGCGCTCACAAGAAATTAGATAACAACCTGTGGGGTACACGTTTTGTTGTTGCCTCTTGAAAAAGTGAAAAATGTGTCGCTAAATCAACATTTTTGTGAAAAAAATGAAAATTTCAATATGGCAACCTAAGCTTATCAAATTCTGTGAAGTATTCGTGTATTCAAAATGCTCAATATACACCTAGATTAAAGCCTTGAGGGGTCTTATTTCCAGAATGGGGTCACTTGTGGGGGACCTCCACTGCTTAGGCACCTCAGGGGTTCTCCTAATGCAACATGGCGTCCGCTATTGATTCCAGCCAATTTTGCAGTCAAATTGCACTCCTTCTCTTCTGAGCCCTGTAGTGTGCCCAAACAGTTGATTTCCACCACATACAAGATATCAACAAACTCAGGAGAAATTGCGCAATAAATTTCATGGTGATTTTTTTCCTGTTACCCTTGTGAAAAAAAAAGCTACCTGGTTGAAGTAACAATTTTGTGGTAAAATTTTATTTTTTTATTTTCATGGCTCAACGTTATAAACTTCTGTAAAGCACCTGGGGGTTCAGGGTACTCACCAAACATCAAGATAAATTCCTTGAGGGGCCTAGTTTCCAATATGGGGTCACTTGTGGTGTTTTTTTGCTGTTTACGTACCTTAGGGGTCCTCCAAATGCGACATGGTGCCCGCAATCTTTTTCAGCCAAATTTCCTTTCCAAAATTCAAATATTGCTCCTTCCGTTCCAAGCCCTCCCATTTCTCCAAACAAAGGTTTCAGACCACATGTGAGGTATCACCGCGCTCATAAAAAAGTGGGTAACAAACATTGGGGTCACATTTTTGGAATTACCTCTTGAAAAAGTGAAAAAATTGATGCTAAAGCAACATTTTTGAGAAAAAAATGAAAATTTTCAATGTGACAACGTAACGTTATCAAAATCTGTGAAGTACCTGTGTATCCAAAATGCTCACTATACCCCTAGATAGAAGCCTTAAGGGGTCTAGTTTCCAAAATGGTGTCACTTGTGAGGGGTTTCTGCTGTTTAGGTACCTTGGCGGACATGTAAATGCAACATGGTGCCCGCAATCTATTTCAGCCAAATTTGCTTTCCAAAATTCAAATATTGCTCCTTCTGTTCCGAGCCCTCCCATTTGTCCAAACAAAGGTTTCTGACCACATGTGGGGTATTGGCGCGTTCATAAGAAAGTGGGTAACAAGTTTTGGGGTTCATTTTGTTGTGTTATTTCTTCTAAAAGTGAATAAATTTGGGGTAGAGCAACATTTTAGGTAAAATTTTATTTTTTGCTTTTTTTCATTCCACTTTGCTTTAGTTCCTGTGAAGCACCTGAAGGGTTAATAAACTTCTTGGATGTGGTTTTGAGTACTTTGAGGCGTGCTGTTTTGAGAATGGTGTCACTTTTAGGTATTTTCTGTCACTTAGGCCTCTCAAAGTCACTTCAAATGTGATGTGGTCCCTAAAAAAATGGTTTTGTGAATTTTGTTGAAAAAATGGGAAATTGCTGATGAACTTTGACCCCTTCTAACTTCCTAACCCCAAAACATTTTGTTTCAGAAATTGCGCTAATGTAAAGTAGACATGTGGGAAATGTTATTTATTAACTGTTTTGTGTGACATAACTCTCTGGGTTAAGGGCATAAAAATTAAAAGTTTGAAAATTGCAAAATTTTCAAAATTTTCATCAAATTTCCGATTTTTTCACAAATAAAAGCAAAAAATATCGTTCTAAATTTATAACTATCATGAAGTACAATATGTCACGAAAAAACAATGTCAGAATCACCGGGATCCGTTGAAGCGTTCCAGAGTTATGACCTCATAAAGTGACACTGGTCAGAATTGCAAAAAATGGCCTGGTCATTAAGTACAAAACTGGCTTCGTCCTAAAGGGGTTAAATACAATCAGGCCATCACATTCTGGAACATAAATATTTTGTGCTAATCCTATTACTGGCTCAGATGCATAACTATTTTTTTTTTCCCAAATAAGTGACAGTGCCAGAATACTAAATACCTTCTCCATGCGTTCAGAAACTTCCTTTTCAATCTCTTTCTTAAGGTCTACCAGATTGCCACATTTTTTATCTTCATTACTAGAGATTGGGGAGGAATAATAATAATTTAAAAAAAAAAAGAAAAAACCCCAAAACAAAACAAAGATGCTTTAGGATTTTATCATTAACTAGAAGGTGGCCCGATTCTACGCATCAGGTATTCTAGAATTTACGTATTGTGTAGTTCATGTATGATTTTTGTGATATATATATATATATATATATATATATATATATATATATATATATATATATATATATATATATATATATATATATATATATATATATATATATATCTATATCTATATATATATAGATGTTGTTGTGTGTAGTTACCAAGTGTTTGTGTAGGGCGCTGTACATGTTCTGGATGTTGTCTGGGTGTGATGGGGGGGTGAGAGCGGTGTTGTTTGTGTGTTGCGTTGTTTGTGGAGCGCTGTGTGTCTGTAGCGCGGTTTGTGTGTGTGTGGTGTGTTTTGGGGGAGGTATGTTTTGTGCAATGTGTGTGTTGTGCGGTATGTGCGTATATTTGTGTGTGCAGCGTTGTCTGTGTGTGTGGGTGTCTGTGTAGGGCAGTTGTTTGTGGTTCCCAGTGTGTGTGTGTGGTGTGTTGTGCAGTGCGCGCGCGTGTGTGTGTGTGTGTGTGTGTGTGTGTGTGTGTGTGTGTGTGTGTGTGTGTGTGTGTGTGTGTGTGTGTGTGTGTGTGTGTGTGTGTGTTGGGGGGAGGTGTGCACTTCCCATTGTGCTCCATCCCCCATGCAGCGCACTCCCAAACGTGCTCCATCCCCCAATGCAGCGCACTCCCCATCGTGCTCCATCCGCCATGCTGCGCATCCCCCATCGTGCTCCATCTCCCATCCTGCGCACCCCCCATCGTGCTCCATCTCCCATGCTGCGCACTCCCAAACGTGCTCCATCCGCCATGCTGCGCACTCCCAAACGTGCGCCAGCATCAGCCTCTCTGTCCCCAGCATCAGCCTCTCTGTCCCCAGCATCAGCCTCTCTGTCCCCAGCATCAGCCTCTCTGTCCCCAGCATCAGCCTCTCTGTCCCCAGCATCAGCCTCTCTGTCCCCAGCATCAGCCTCTCTGTCCCCAGCATCAGCCTCTCTCATCCCAGCATCAGCCTCTCTCATCCCAGCATCAGCCTCTCTCATCCCAGCATCAGCCTCTCTGTCTCCAGCATCAGCCTCCCCATCCCAGCCTTCCCCAGGATCAGCCTCTCTCCTCCCAGCCTCCTCCAGCACGCCGTGCTCCTCTGCCGACACTCACAGATCCGATCGCATACACTAACACACCCACACTCCCACACCCCCACTCCCACACCCCCACACACACAATCGCATACACTCACACACACCTGATCGCATACACTCACACACACCTGATCGCATACACTCACACACACACACACTGACGATATTGCACATACACGCTCATACTCACAACATCCGGAGATACCACATGCTTCTGGCCATGTGATCCTCCGGCAGGTCCTGGAAGCTCACAGCACAGTATCGAGGCCGAGAAGCAAGCGATATCTCCGGATGCTGTGAGTATGTGGATGCGATGTGATGTATGTGTGATGTGTGTGAGAGTGAGTGTGAGCCGGCGTACACTGGTAACTATGAGTATAATGGTTACCGGCGTTCACGGGCTCCGTCAAGATCCCAGCATCGCAAGGTTATGTCTAGCGCTGCTGGGATCCTGATGGAGCCGGTGTAGAAGGATGTTGTGAGTGTGTGGATGTGATGTGTGAGGTGTGTGTGAGAGTGAGTGTGATCTGATGTGTGTGTGTGTACTCACCTGGGAGTCGGAGCTACGTGTCAGTTGGGCCAGAGCGAGCGTGCATTGCGTGAGGGGGGCGGGGCCTGCAGAGAGCCGGGGTGAGCGGCCAATCCGTGTGGGGGGGCGGGGCGCCATGGCGAGCCCAGCGGCCAATCAGCTTTGTGTCACCGTAAGGACACAATTTCGGAGCATGACAGACAGACAGACAGACTAAGGCAATTATATATATAGATTAGTAAGAGACTTTAAAATGGAATTTTTTTTTTCTGTATTTATGCATATTTTCTGAAAATAGCGAATAAGATGCCTAATTAAACCTTCCAACTTCACTTAGTAATGTGAACAAGTCATTCCACAAAACCACTTTTATGGCACTATGATGTGCAGGCACAGGAGTTTCAGTTGTCCCGTCACTTGCTAGTGCCTGCTGTCTTACACAGTATATATCATGCTCTAATGAATGAGACAAGAAAAAAAGTTTACAAAACTATAAAGAAAAAGGGTCGGAGTTTAGTGTGAAAAATTGAAGGGAACCTGTCGATAGATTTGGTGACTATAAGCTGTGGCCACAACCAGTGGGCTCTTATATACAGCATTCTAGAATACAGTATATAAGAGGCCAGGCCGCTCTGTAGAATGTAAAAAATACTTATTATACTCACCTGCCAAGAAGTCCGGTCCGATGGGTGTCACTGCTCTCCGGGTCGGATTCCTCTATGCGGCGATCACCATCCTACTTCTTCCCAGCCCAGTATGGATGACGTATCCTACGTCATCCACACACGCCGCTATTGCTGTCCTGCGCAGGTGCACTTTGATCTTCCCTGCTCGCGGCAGATCAAAGTACTGTAATGCGCAGGTGCAGGGAAAGGTTAAAGATTGCCAGCTCTTCAGCACTACAGTACTTTGATCTGCCCTCAGCAGGACAGATCAAAGTGTGCCTGCGCAGGACCGCAATGCCGGCCTGTGTGGATGACGTAGGACACGTCATCCATACTGGGCTGGGAAGGAGGATGGTGATCGCCGCGTAGTGGAGGCATGGGACCGGAGAGCAGCGGCACCCATCGGACCAGACCGCCCCCTAGGTGAGTATAAGAAAAGGGTTTTATACGTTCTACAGAGCGGCCTGGGCTCTTATATACAGAATTCTAGAATGCTGTATATAAGAGCTCAGTGGTGGTGGCCACAGCTTATAAAATCGCCAAATCTGGTGACAGGTTCCCTTTAAAATGAATAAATAAAATATCACAATAGAAACAATATCACACACCAAGTTAATATGGCAATCCATCTACTGTATATATATAATTGCCTTATTCTGTCTGTCTTGCTCTAAAATGACGTCATTACAGTGACAACCGTCACATTGGCCGCTCGGCTCGGCCCCCCACATGCACACATTGGCCGCTAGGCCCAGCCCCCGACACACGTTGGCCGCTCTGCCCCGCCCCCGGCACACATTGGGCACTTATACACACCTCCCCCCCTCGGACTACTCCACCTATTATCCTCCTCTCCTCCCAGGACTACTCCTCCTATTAAACTCCTCTCCCCCCAGGACTACACCTCCTATTATCCTCCTCCTCCCCAAGGACTACTCCTCCTATTATACTCCTCACCTCCCAGGACTACTCCTCCTATTATCCTCCTCTCTCCCCAAGACTACTCCTCCTATTATACTCCTCTCTCCCCAGGACGACTACTCCTATTATACTCCTCTCTCCCCAGGACGACTACTCCTATTATACTCCTCTCTCCCCAGGACTACGCCTCCTATTCTACTCCTCCTATTATAGTCCTCCTATTACACTCCTCTCTGAGGGGTGCGCAGCATGGGGGAGATTAAGCACGATGGGGTGCGCAGCATGGGGGATGGAGCACGATGGGGGTGCGCAGCATGGGGGATGGAGCATGATGGGAGGTGCGCAGCATGGAGGATGGATCACGATGGGGTGCACACCTCCCCCCAAAAAACACACACACACACACACACACACACACACACACACACACACACACACACAACACCCACACGCACACAGGAAACCACAAACACTGCCCTACACAGACACCCACACACAACACCCAACACACAAACACCGCGGCACACACAAATATACGCACACATCGCGCAACACACACTGCACAAAATATACGTCCCCCAAAACACACACGCACCTCACACCCACCGCACAACACACACCCCCCCACACACACAACGCTGCAGACACACAGCGCTCCACAAACAACGCAACACACAACGTAACAACAAACACCGCTCTCACACACCCCCACACCCAGACAACACCCAGAACATTTACAGCGCCCTACACAAACACTTGGCAACTACACACAACAACATCTATATATATTAAAATATATATATCAAAAATCATACTTTAACTACACAATAAATTCTAGAATACCCGATGCGTTAGAATCGGGCCACCTTCTAGATCATAATATTCCAGCCATGAACATGACTCAGTAAACAAGAACTTACAGAATAGGGTCTCCTCTCTTACTATTCTCCAGTTGAAGCTTTAAATCCTTGCATTGTCCCTGCAGGGTCTGGATTTCAAGATGCAAATTTTCTGTTTCACACAATTGGGTCTGTAAGAAGAAGAATGACAATGATACAGAGGGTAAGGCTGGAGTTAAAGGGGTATTTCATCTTATTCATATGTCAGTGATTTTGGCTTAAAAAAAATAAATTAAAAAAAATGGCGAATTTTTTTTTTTTATCAGTTTGTTTATTTTTGTCTGTGTGTCATCTAGACTTTATACTCAAATTAAATTGCATGAAAGCTTCTCCTAACAACTGTCTAGTGAAAAAAAAACGTACAGCACACGATTGCCATACTCTTTTCATAGCCCCATCAATTGCACAACAAATCATAGTTTCGATCAGCAAACATAAAACTGACATGCGAATAGCCCCAGAAACAAAGTGTCAATGTGCTGTCTGTGGGAAAGAAATCTGAAAGCTTCTTAATTTACCAGGTTTATTAGGGATATGATTTTGAGGCACTTAATATACATGCATTATTGGTTTCCCATACACACTGACCTTGATTCATCAAAGCTTCTCATCTAATTCACAACGAGCTGTGGTGTTCCGTACACTAGAAATCTCAACTTAATTACGAGGCGCACGACACTTATCGGACACTCCTATTTCATCAATGGGTATGCACTGCTTAATGAGTCAGGAGCTCTGACTCCGGCACTCCCTTTAAAGGCCCCGTCACACTAAGCAACATCGCTAGCAACATCGCTGGTAACGAACAACTTTTGTGACGTTGCTAGCAATGTTGCTGTGTGTGACATCCAGCAACAACCTGGCCCCTGCTGTGAGGTCGTTGGTTGTTGCTGAATGTCCTGGGCCATTTTTTAGTTGTTGCTGTCCTGCTGTGAAGCACAGATCGCTGTGTGTGACAGCGAGACAGCAACAACTAAATGTGCAGGCAGCAGGAGCCGGCTTCTGCGGAGGCTGGTAACCAATGTAAACATCGGGTAACCAAGAAGCCCTGTCCTTGGTTACCCGATATTTACCTTTGATACCAGCCTCCTCCGCTCTCACTGTCAGTGCCGGCTCCTGCTCTGTGCACATGTAGCTGCAGGACACATCGGGTTAATTAACCCGATGTGTGCTGTAGCCAGGAGAGCAGGGAGCCAGCGCTAAGCATTGTGCGCTGCTCCCTGCTCTGTGCACATGTAGCTGCAGCACACATCGGGTAATTAACCCGATGTGTGCTGTACTAGGAGAGCAGGGAGCAGCGCACAGTGTGCGCTGCTCCCTGCTCTCTGCACGTATGGCTGGTCACTGGTTGCTGGTGAGCTCACCAGCAACTCGTGTAGTGACGCTCCAGCGATCCCTGCCAGGTCAGGTTGCTGGTGGGATCGCTGGAGCGTCAAAGTGTGACAGCTCACCAGCAACCTCCTAGCAACTTACCAGCGATCCCTATCGTTGTTGGGATCGCTGGTAAGTTGCTTGGTGTGACTGGACCTTAAGACTGGCGTGAACATCACTGATCTTGATGAATCAGAGCTAGTGTGTATCAATTGGAGTAGACTGCTAGATAGGTCTGGTCACATGCCCCACTAATAGTCATACTGTGGAAAGGAGAAGCTGATCAATCTGTGAGGAAGGCTACATGAACAAGTGCAGGAGGCAAACCAGCCATACTTATTTGTAGGAAGCAGCACAACATGACAATACCTTTAACTCATAAGTGATGTACCTTAAGTCTGATGATTTCTTCATTCTTCGTCATTCGCTCCTCGTTTAGCTCACTTACAAGTTGTTCCAATATTGAATTTTTATGTGAAAGATGTGGCAGCTCAGACTCATATGGAGTTCCCAAAGGAGTTTTTGGAGTCTACATAGCAAAAAAAAAAAAAAAAAAAAAAAAAGCAACAAAAAATATGTTAGTGTAATGTGTCCTACGTATGAAAACAACAACAACAAAAAAAAACCCAAAACACTATTTTAAGAGGGCCTTAAAGTGGTCTAGTCCAGAATCTCCTAAGAGATGGTAGAATGTAAAAGGAGCTTGTCAGCTATAACTATATGAAATCCATACCAAGCAGTAGGAAAAAACCTCAGAAGTACATGATTTATTGGTTTGTAAATCCTTTCCTACTTAAAACTTAAAAGAAAACAAAAACAACAAACATTTGTTTTTGTAAGGTCTAAAACTACCTTAGGGAGCATGGCAGGAGGGCTCTTGCTGTTGTTTGGGGACTTTATTTCATCATCCACTGTACTTCTCATTTCCTTCTCTTGTTTTAACTTAAAATAGAGAAATATTAAGAAACAAAATAAAATATGAAGAAGTAGGAATATGATAATCATTTTTTTTACTTTGTTTTCTTGTCCTGACAAATCAATATTTTTTTATTTTAACCTTACGTTGTTAGTTGACAATAGGTAACCACTTTGTATGTACAGATCGCTACAGTTGCAGTCAGAATTAGGCTATCTTTTGATATGTGCGATTTGAGTGCATCTTGAGAGTGCATCTCATTTTCTGAAAATACACAAAAAGTCCGCGTTTTGCCCAATGCGTTTTGTAAGTGAAATTATATTCACTGGAGGGCTCAAAAACACGGTAAAAACGCAAAAAGAATTGACATGCTGCATCTTGAAAACTGCAGCCAAGATGCAGCCAACAATAGATGCTCAGTGTAGACAGCAAAATAAAAATCTAATAGACTTTGCTGGGAGAAGGAAATACAGGCATTTTGTGCATCTTTGTGGACCTCAAAAATGCACAAAAAACACAGCATAAGATGCAGCGTGTGAACATAGCCTAATTCCTCCCCTACTGTAAATTTGGTTTATTAGCAAAATTTACAAACTTTCTGCTGCTTGCGATAAATCATCAAAACAAGAACAATGCAAACATCTCAACACAAGTAAAATAAAGTGCATTCTCTAAATTCAGAACAAAATGCCTAACTCTTCTCTGACAGGGCATTTTTTAGGCGCTCATTTTTTACTCTCAATCGTGCAAAAGCTGCAACTCTATTTTTCCATTGACATAGCCAAGTGAGGGCTCATTTTCTGCAGTTCGAGTAGTAGTTTTGAATGTCAATGTACTGAAAAACAGGTGAAAAATTCGAAGAGCTTTTAAAAGTTGTCCCACTCCCCCGTAATGATAACATTGGACCCAATTTAGCAAACCTGATCTTAAAGAAAGGGCGGAGTGTAAGGCTGTGGCCACTTGAGGAAAGACAGCACTGCTGTGTGCTGGTAAAATCTTCTGGCCACTGCATATAACAGCTGATTGGTAGGGGTGCGACACCAGCCAGTCAGATATTAATAGCCAATCCAAAGGATAGGCCATGGATAAGAAACAAGTGGACAACTGGAGTTGAGCGAGTACATAACTATTCGTACTCGCTATACTCATAACGAGTACGGTTTAATACTTGCATATTCATTCCATATAACATGTAAAATGCAAGTCAATGGGGAAAAACTCGCAAAGTAACGAGTAACCCGAATGACGTACTGTTCATGCGAGTAGCAAATAGTGCGGCATTTGGGTTACTTGTTAGTTTGAGTATTCCCCATTAACTTGCATTACACACGCTATTTGGAATGAATACGCAGGTATAAGACAGTGCTTGTTATGAGTATAGCAAGCATGAATAGTTAAGTACTCGCTCAACTCTATGGACGACCCCTTTGAATGGAACCCTATTCACACATTTGTTTGCTTTTTTTTTTCTTTTTAAACGGACCCATGTCTACATTAAACTCCGTGCATGACCTATATTCAACATTCTGTGGCTCAGACTAGGCCATTCAAATCTATGTGGGTTCGGTTTTAACTAATCCATTGCCAAGTGTCAAAGGGCAAAAAATAAAAAATAAATAAACATATATATTATATATAAATTTATACATTTCCCTTCTTCAGTTTTAAAAAGAAGGGAATTTTGTTACTTACCGTAAATTCCTTTTCTTCTAGCTCCTATTGGGAGACCCAGACGATTGGGTGTATAGCTACTGCCTCCGGAGGCCACACAAAGCATTACACTAAAAAGTGTAAGGCCCCTCCCCTTCTGGCTATACACCCCCAGTGGAATCACTGGCTCACCAGTTTTAGTGCAAAAGCAAGAAGGAGGAAAGCCAATAACTTGGTTAAACAAATTCACTCCGAGTAACATCGGAGAACTGAAAAACCGTTCAACATGAACAACATGTGTACCCGAAAAAACCCAAAAATCCCGAAGGACAACAGGGCGGGTGCTGGGTCTCCCAATAGGAGCTAGAAGAAAAGGAATTTACGGTAAGTAACAAAATTCCCTTCTTCTTCGTCGCTCCATTGGGAGACCCAGACGATTGGGACGTCCAAAAGCTGTCCCTGGGTGGGTAAATTAATACCTCAAGTTAGAGCTGCAAAACAGCCCTCCCCTACGAGGAGGCAACCGCCGCCTGCAGGACTCTTCTACCTAGGCTGGCGTCCGCCGAAGCATAGGTATGCACCTGATAATGTTTGGTGAAAGTGTGCAGACTCGACCAGGTAGCTGCCTGGCACACCTGTTGAGCCGTAGCCTGGTGTCGTAATGCCCAGGACGCACCCACGGCTCTGGTAGAATGGGCCTTCAGCCCTGATGGAACCGGAAGCCCAGCAGAACGGTAGGCTTCAAGAATTGGTTCTTTGATCCATCGAGCCAGGGTGGCCTTAGAAGCCTGCGACCCTTTGCGCTTACCAGCGACAAGGACAAAGAGTGCATCGGAGCGGCGCAGGGGCGCCGTGCGGGAAATGTAGATTCTGAGTGCTCTCACCAGATCTAACAAATGTAAATTCTTCTCATACCGATGAACTGCATGAGGACAAAAAGAAGGCAAAGAGATATCCTGATTAAGATGAAAAGAGGATACCACCTTCGGGAGAAACTCCTGAATGGGGCGCAGCACTACCTTGTCCTGGTGGAAGACCAGGAAGGGAGCCTTGGAAGACAGCGCTGCTAGCTCAGACACTCTCCGAAGAGATGTGATCGCTACCAGAAAAGCCACTTTCTGTGATAGTCTAGAAAGTGAAACCTCCCTCAGAGGCTCGAAGGGCGGCTTCTGGAGGGCAACTAGTACCCTGTTCAGATCCCATGGATCTAACGGCCGCTTGTACGGGGGTACAATATGACAAACCCCCTGCAGGAACGTGCGCACCTTAGGAAGCCGTGCTAGACGCTTTTGAAAAAAGACGGATAGCGCCGAGACTAGCCCTTTAAGGGAGCCGAGCGACAAACCTTTTTCTAACCCAGATTGCAGGAAAGAAAAAAAGGTAGGCAATGCAAAAGGCCAGGGAGACACTCCCTGAGCAGAGCACCAGGATAAGAATATCCTCCACGTTCTGTGGTAGATCTTAGCGGACGTGGGCTTCCTAGCCTGTCTCATGGTGGCAACGACCCCTTGGGATAATCCTGAAGACGCTAGGATCCAGGACTCAATGGCCACACAGTCAGGTTCAGGGCCGCAGAATTCCGATGGAAAAACGGCCCTTGGGACAGTAAGTCTGGTCGGTCTGGTAGTGCCGACGGTTGGCCGACCGTGCCACAGATCCGGATACCACGCCCTCCTTGGCCCGTCTGGGGCGACGAGTATGACGCGGCTGCAGTCGGATCTGATCTTGCGTAGCACTCTGGGCAAGAGTGCCAGAGGTGGAAACACATCAGGGAGCCGGAACTGCGACCAATCTTGCACTAAGGCGTCTGCCGCCAGAGTTCTGTGATCGCGAGACCGTGCTATGAAGGTTGGGACCTTGTTGTTGTGCCTGGACGCAATTAGGTCGACGTCCGGCCTTCCCCAGTGGCTACAGATTTCCTGAAACACGTCCGGGCGAAGGGACCATTCCCCTGCGTCCATGCCCTGGCGGCTGAGGAAGTCTGCTTCCCAGTTTTCTACGCCGGGGATGTGAACTGCGGATACGGTGGAGGCCGTGGCTTCCACCCACGTCAGAATCCGCCGGACTTCCTGGAAGGCTTGCCGACTGCGTGTCCCTCCTTGGTGATTGATGTATGCCACCGCTGTGGAGTTGTCCGACTGAATTCGGATCTGCTTTCCTTCCAGCCACTGCTGGAAGGCTAGTAGGGCAAGATACACTGCTCTGATTTCCAGAACATGGATCTGAAGGGTGGACTCCTGCTGAGTCCACGTACCCTGAGCCCTGTGGTGGAGAGAAAACTGCTCCCCACCCTGACAGACTCGCGCCTGTCGTGACTACCGCCCAAGACGGTGGTAGGAAGTATCTTCCCTGTGATAATGAGGTGGGAAGAAGCCACCATTGCAGAGAGTCCTTCTGTGACAAGGATACTTTCCTGTTCAGAGATGTTGACTTCCCGTCCCATTGGCGGAGAATGTCCCAATAAGAGGACGCAGATGAAACTGCGCAAACGGAACCGCCTCCATTGCCGCCACCATCTTCCCGAGGAAGTGCATGAGGCGTCTTAAGGAGTGCGACTGACCTTGACGGAGAGTCTGCACCCCAGTCTGTAGTGACCGCTGCTTGTCCAGCGGAAGCTTCACTATCGCTGAGAGAGTATGAAACTCCATACCAAGAGACGTTAGTGATTGGGTCGGTGACAGGTTTGACTTTGAGAAGTCGATGATCCACCCGAGCGTCTGGAGAGTCTCCAGCGCAACATTCAGGCTGAATTGGCATGCCTCTTGAGAGGGTGCCTTGACAAGTAGATCGTCCAAGTAAGGGATCACAGAGTGTCCCTGTGAGTGCAAGACTGCTACCACTGCCGCCATGACCTTGGTGAACACCCGTGGGGTTGTCGCCAGACCGAATGGCAGAGCTACGAACTGAAGATGGTCGTCTCCCATCACGAAACGTAGAAAACATTGGTGCTCTGTAGCAATCGGCACGTGGAGATAAGCATCTTTGATGTCTATTGATGCTAGGAAATATCCTTGAGACATTGAGGCAATGACGGAGCGGAGGGTTTCATCCGGAACCGCCTGGCCTCCACGTGCTTGTTGAGCAGTTTTAGGTCCAGAACGGAACGGAAAGAGCCATCCTTTTTTGGCACCACAACCAGATTGGAGGAAAACCGTGTCTTGTTCCTGAAGAGGAACAGGGATTACCGCTCCTTCTGCCTGCAGAAGAGCATCGGCTCGGTGGGGAGGTGGGGACGTTCTGAAGAATCGAGTCGGAGGACGAGAACAGAACTCTGTCCTGTGCACGTGGGCACAATGTCCCTCACCCACCGGTCTGTGACCTGTGGCAGCTAAATGTCGCCAAAGGCGAGCGAGTCTGCCATCAACCGCGGATGCGGAGAGATGAGAGAGCTGAGAGTCATGAGGAGACCGCCTTGGTAGCGGTTCCTCCGGCTGCCTTCCTTGGGCGTGATTGAGCCCCCGGAAACTGAGCCCCTCTGAGGATTTTCAGCTCTTTTGGACGAGGACAATTGGGACCTGCCCGAGCTTGGGAAGGACCGAAACCTCGACTGTCCTTCCAGGACAGCATTAATAGGGTAAGTCGCAATGCAGACATTGCGAGGATACGGACGCCCCTGCGGCACAAATGTACATATGCTCAAGACCAGCTGTGCAAGGACAGCTGAAAAGCTTAGGGTGCCCATACGGCTGTAAATGCCGGAGCAACCGACACGCCGATAGCCTCATAGACAGATTTCAACCACAGTCTATCTGTCTGGCATCTTTAAGTGAAGTCCCATCTCCACTGCAACTATAGCTCTAGCCGCAAGCCTGGAGATTGGAGAATCCACCTTTGGACCCTGGGTCCCGCGCTTGACCACGTCAGGGGGAAAAGGATAACGTGTATCCTTAATACGTTTGGAGAAAATGCTTATCTGGTAAGCGTGGTGTTCCTGGACTGCTTCTCTGAAGTCAGCGTGGCCAGAAAAATACTCAAAATACGTTTGAGCTACTGAAATGGGACTTCTCCTGCTGTGAAGCTGACTCCTCCGCTGGGGGAGCTGAGGGAGAAAGATCCAACATTCCATTGATGGACGCTATAGGATCATTCCTTATGGCGTCACCATCCGGTGTATCCGGATTGAGAGCGTTGTCAGGATTAAAGTCCTGATAAGCTACGTCTGCCTCATCATACAGAGAGCCTCCTGGGACCCCCCCCCCCGGAGCACCGATTTTATTCCCAATGAGGGTGGCCAGGGAGCAATGATCCAGATTGCCCATGGCCTGTCCGGACTGCAAGTCTCTATCCCAATGCAACTCCATCCCTGTCCTAGGACAGAGTTGACAGGTGGTTCCTTTGGCCACGTCTAGTAGAGACCCCGGCTGACCAAGTGCTCCAGGGGAGCATTGCACACAATGGGGTTCAGTGCCGTGGAACAGTGTCACATGCAGTAAAAACAGCATCGAAAGCCTGTGTTGCTTATATGCTGCCGACTAGCCATCTAAGACATAGAGCCAAGAATGGCGACCGTACAATGCAATGTATAGCATACAAGCATAAAGTACAATGAACACTGCAGCACATGCAATACAAGCAGCATAGAAAGCCTGTGCCTTGGCACCCCTGCTTTTCTGCTGCTGTAGACTAGCCATCTAGGGGAATATAGCCCAGAATATCGACCATACAGTGCAATGTATAGCATACAAGCATAAGTACAAATGAACACTGCAACCCCTGCAATACAAGCAGCATAGAAAAAACCTGTGCCTCAGCACCCCTGCTTTTCTGCTGCTGTAGTCTAGTCATTCTAGGCGAAAATAGCCCAGACTAGCGACCGTACCGTGCAGTGTATAGCATACAAGCATAAATACACATGAACACTTCAGTACATGTAATACAAGCAGCATAGAAAGCCTGTGCCTTAGCACCCCTGCTTTCCTGCTGCTGATGTGTCGCCATCTAAGAGGGCATATAGCCAAAAATAGCGACCTATGCAGTATAAGCATAAAAATACAAATGGACAACTGCGGTATTTAGTGGGGTCAGCACTTCAGGTGCCGCTTACCGCCCGCCTATAAGCGGGTGTGTGGTCGCCCTAGTCCTGTGCCTGGTTGCCCAGAGTCCGATCTCTCAGCTCGGACTGCAGGAATGGCTGCCGGCGTCCTTCTCCAGCTCGTGTGAGTAGGGGCGGGCCGTGGGCGTGCCCCCAAGTCAGAGCGGGAAACCGGCGTCCCACAGTGTCCAGTGAGAGGGCTGGAGCATGTAAATAAGGCTCCAGCCCTCGGCGCTGCTGATTGTACAGCGTCTCTCCCCTACCCTGATTGACAGGGTGGGGGCGGGAACGAAGCGGAGCTAGGCCGCAAAAGCCGGGGACTGGATTTATAAGCGCCGCCGCCGTAAAAGCGCGGTCGGCGCTAAGTCCCCGGCGCACTACAAGTCCCAGCCGCGCCGCCGCTCCCGGAGTGTCCGGCGCGGTAGTTCCCCATACATAAAGTCACTCAGCTAGGCTGCAGTGACTGTAACCCTTTACTGTCCCCGGCGCACTAGCACACCCAGCAAGTCTGGAGTGTGCTGTGCCTGTGTGTACGGGGACACAGAGTACCTGAATGGTGCAGGGCCATGTCCCTGAACGGTACCCAGCTCCGTATCCAGCAGGTTCTATGGGTCTGTGGATGGAGCCCGGCCTCAGGGCTTTGGGGCCGGTAAGATCCCACTTCCTCAGAGCCCCTCAGGGGGATGGGGAAGGAAAGCAGCATGTGGGCTCCAGCCTCCGTACCAGCAATAGGTACCTCAACCTTACAAACCACCAGCGGGGTGAGAAGGGAGCATGCTGGGGGCCCTATATGGGCCCTCTTTTCTTCCATCCGATATAGTCAGCAGCTACTGCTGACTACAAACAGTGGAGCTATGCGTGGATGTCTGACCTCCTTCGCACAAAGCAGAAAACTGGTGAGCCAGTGATTCCACTGGGGGTGTATAGCCAGAAGGGGAGGGGCCTTACACTTTTTAGTGTAATGCTTTGTGTGGCCTCCGGAGGCAGTAGCTATACACCCAATCGTCTGGGTCTCCCAATGGAGCGACGAAGAAATAAGACTGAGCCAAATAGGTTGACATGAGAGAAGAAGGGAATTTTGTTTACTTACCGTAAATTCCTTTTCTTCTAGCTCCAATTGGGAGACCCAGACAATTGGGTGTATAGCTTCTGCCTCCGGAGGCCACACAAAGTATTACACTTAAAAGTGTAAAGCCCCTCCCCTTCTGCCTATACACCCCCCGTGCCTCACGGGCTCCTCAGTTTTGGTGCAAAAGCAAGAAGGAGGAAAAGTTATAAATTGGTTTAAAGTAAATTCAATCCGAAGAAATTTCGGAGAACTGAAACCATTCAACATGAACAACATGTGTACACAAAGAACAACAGCCCGAAGGGAACAGGGGCGGGTGCTGGGTCTCCCAATAGGAGCTAGAAGAAAAGGAATTTACGGTAAGTAAACAAAATTCCCTTCTTCTTTGTCGCTCCATTGGGAGACCCAGACAATTGGGACGTCCAAAAGCAGTCCCTGGGTGGGTAAAGTAAAACCTCGTAATAGAGCCGTAAAACGGCCCCTTCCTACAGGTGGGCAACCGCCGCCTGAAGGACTCGCCTACCTAGGCTGGCATCTGCCGAAGCATAGGCATGCACCTGATAGTGTTTCGTGAAAGTGTGCAGGCTCGACCAGGTAGCTGCCTGACACACCTGCTGAGCCGTAGCCTGGTGCCGCAAAGCCCAGGACGCACCCACGGCTCTGGTAGAATGGGCCCTCAGCCCTGAGGGAACCGGAAGCCCAAAAGATCGGTAAGCTTCGAGAATTGGTTCCTTGATCCACCGAGCCAGGGTTGATTTGGAAGCCTGTGACCCTTTACGCTGGCCAGCGACAAGGACAAAGAGTGCATCCGAGCGGCGCAGGGGCGCCGTACGAGAAATGTAGAGTCTGAGTGCTCTCACCAGATCTAACAAGTGCAAATCCCTTTCACATTGGTGAACTGGATGAGGACAAAAAGAGGGTAAGGAGATATCCTGATTGAGATGAAAGGGGGATACCACCTTAGGGAGAAATTCCGGAACCGGACGCAGAACCACCTTGTCCTGGTGAAACACCAGGAAAGGGGCTTTGCATGACAGCGCTGCTAGCTCAGACACTCTCCGAAGTGATGTGACTGCTACTAGGAAGACCACTTTCTGCGAAAGGCGTGAGAGAGAAATATCCCTCATTGGCTCGAAAGGTGGTTTCTGAAGAGCCATCAGCACCCTGTTCAGATCCCAGGGTTCTAACGGCCGCTTGTAAGGAGGGACTATGTGACAAACCCCCTGCAGGAACGTGCGTACCTGTGGAAGTCTGGCTAGGCGCTTCTGAAAAAACACAGAGCGCTGAGACTTGTCCCTTAAGGGAGCCGAGCGACAAACCTTTTTCCAATCCGGATTGAAGGAAGGAAAGAAAAGTGGGCAAGGCAAATGGCCAGGGAGAAAAACCCTGATCAGAGCACCAAGATAAGAATATCCTCCACGTCCTGTGGTAGATCTTGGCGGACGTTGGTTTCCTAGCCTGTCTCATAGTGGCAATGACCTCTTGAGATAACCCTGAAGACGCTAGGATCCAGGACTCAATGGCCACACAGTCAGGTTGAGGGCCGCAGAATTCAGATGGAAAAACGGCCCTTGAGGCAGCAAGTCTGGTCGGTCTGGTAGTGCCCACGGTTGGCCCACCGTGAGATGCCACAGATCCGGGTACCACGACCTCCTCGGCCAGTCTGGAGCGACGAGGATGGCGCGGCGGCAGTCGGACCTGATCTTGCGTAACACTCTGGGCAACAGTGCCAGAGGAGGAAACACATAAGGGAGTTGAAACTGCGACCAATCCTGAACTAAGGCGTCTGCCGCCAGAGCTCTGTGATCTTGAGACCGTGCCATGAATGTCGGGACCTTGTTGTTGTGCCGGGACGCCATTAGGTCGACGTCCGGCATCCCCCAGCGGCAACAGATCTCCTGAAACACGTCCGGGTGAAGGGACCATTCCACTGCGTCCATGCCCTGGCGACTGAGAAAGTCTGCTTCCCAGTTTTCTACGCCCGGGATGTGAACTGCGGATATTGTGGAGGCTGTGGCTTCCACCCATAGCAGAATCCGCCGGACATCCTGGAAGGCTTGCCGACTGCGTGTTCCGCCTTGGTGGTTGATGTATGCCACCGCTGTGGAGTTGTCCGACTGAATTCGGATCTGCTTGCCTTCCAGCCACGGCTGGAACGCCTTTAGGGCAAGATACACTGCCCTTATCTCCAGAACATTGATCTGAAGGGAGGACTCTGGCTGAGTCCAAGTACCCTGAGCCCTGTGGTGGAGAAAGACCGCTCCCCACCCTGACAGGCTCGCGTCCGTCGTGACCACAGCCCAGGATGGGGGCAGGAAGGATTTCCCCTTCGACAGAGAAGTGGGAAGAAGCCACCACTGAAGGGAAGCCTTGACTGCCCGAGAAAGGGAGACGTTCCTGTCGAGGGACGTCGACTTCCTGTCCCATTTGCGGAGAATGTCCCATTGAAGTGGACACAGATGAAACTGCGCAAAAGGAACTGCCTCCATTGCTGCTACCATCTTCCCTAGGAAGTGCATGAGGCGCCTCAAGGGGTGTGACTGGCCTTGAAGGAGAGATTGCACCCCTGTCTGTAGTGAACGCTGTTTGTCCAGCGGAAGCTTCACTATCGCTGAGAGAGTATGAAACTCCATGCCAAGATATGTCAGTGATTGGGCCGGTGTCAGATTTGACTTTGGAACATTGATGATCCACCCGAAACTCTGGAGAGTCTCCAGAGCAATGTTCAGGCTGTGTTGGCATGCCACTTGAGAGGGTGCCTTGACAAGCAGATCGTCTAAGTAAGGGATCACCGAGTGTCCCTGAGAGTGCAGAACTGCTACTACTGTTGCCATGACCTTGGTGAAGACCCGTGGGGCTGTCGCCAGGCCGAAAGGCAGTGCCACGAACTGAAGGTGTTCGTCCCCTATGGCGAAACGCAGGAAGCGCTGATGCTCTGGAGCAATCGGTACGTGGAGATAAGCATCTTTGATGTCGATTGATGCTAGGAAATCTCCTTGGGACATTGAGGCGATGACGGAGCGGAGCGATTCCATCCGGAACCGCCTGGTTTTTACGTGTTTGCTGAGCAGTTTTAGGTCCAGAACAGGACGGAAGGATCAGTCCTTTTTCGGCACCACGAACAAGTTGGAGTAAAAACCGTGACCCTGTTGCTGAAAAGGAACAGGGATCACCACTCCTTCTGCCTTCAGAGTGCACACCGCCTGAAGAAGAGCCTCGGCTCGCTCGGGAGGCGGGGATGACCTGAAGAATCGAGTCGGGGGACGAGAGGTGAACTCTATCTTGTAACCGTGAGACAGAATGTCTCTCACCCAACGGTCTTTTACCTGTGGCAGCCAGGCGTCGCAAAAGCGGAAAAGCCTGCCACCGACCGAGGATGCGGTGTGAGGAGGCCGAAAGTCATGAGGAGGCCGCTTTGGGAGCGGTTCCTCCGGCGGTCTTTTTAGGACGTGACTTAGATCGCCATGAATCGGAGTTCCTCTGATCCTTCTGAGGCCTTTTGGACGAGGAGAATTGAGACCTGCCCGCGGACCGAAACCTCGATTGTACCTTCCGTGGTTGAGGTCTGTTTGGTTTGGACTGGGGTAAGGATGAGTCCTTTCCCTTGGATTGTTTAATGATTTCATCCAATCGCTCACCAAACAGGCGATCGCCAGAAAATGGCAAACCGGTTAA
Source organism: Anomaloglossus baeobatrachus (assembly GCF_048569485.1). Taxonomy (NCBI): domain Eukaryota; kingdom Metazoa; phylum Chordata; class Amphibia; order Anura; family Aromobatidae; genus Anomaloglossus; species Anomaloglossus baeobatrachus. Next base: position 422,833,857 of record NC_134358.1, read on the forward strand.
GAACTTTTTGGAAGCAGAGTCTGCCTTCCATTCACGTAGCCACATGGCCCTGCGGACTGCCACCGAATTGGCGGATGCTACCGCCGTACGGCTCGCAGAGTCCAGGACAGCATTAATGGCGTAGGACGCAAACGCCGACGCCTGAGAGGTTAAGGACACCACTTGCGGAGCAGACGTACGTGTGACTGCATTAATCTGCGCATGACAAGCTGAGATAGCTTGGAGTGCCCATACGGCTGCGAATGCTGGAGCAAAAGACGCGCCGATAGCTTCATAGATGGATTTCAACCAGAGCTCCATCTGTCTGTCAGTGGCATCTTTGAGTGAAGCCCCATCTTCCACTGCAACTATGGATCTAGCCGCCAGTCTGGAGACTGGAGGATCCACCTTGGGACACTGAGCCCAGCCCTTGACAACGTCAGGGGGGAAGGGATAACGTGTATCCTTAAGGCGCTTGGAAAAACGCTTATCTGGACAAGCTCGGTGTTTTTGGACTGCCTCTCTGAAGTCAGAGTGATCCAGAAACGTACTCAATGTACGCTTGGGAAACCTGAAACGGAATTTCTCCTGCTGAGAAGCTGACTCCTCAATTGGGGGAGCTGGGGGAGAAATATCCAACACCTGATTGATGGTCGCTATAAGGTCATTCACTATGGCGTCACCTTCAGGTGTATCTAGGTTGATAGCGGCCTCAGGATCAGAATCCTGATCTGCTACCTCCGCTTCATCATCCAGAGAGTCCTCCTGCTGAGACCCTGAACAGTGTGATGAAGTCGAGGGAATTTCCCAGCGAGCCCGCTTAGGCGGCCTGGGACTGCGGTCCGTGTCAGAGACCTCACCCTGGGACCTATGGGTCACCCCAGGAGCACTTTGCTGCTCCAACTGAGGGGGGCCTGGGGTCAATGATTCAACAGTGCCCGGGGCCTGAGTCACCGGTCTGGACTGCAAGGCTTCTAGTATCTTAGCAGACCATTTATCCATACTCTCAGACAGTTTGTCAGCAAATACTGCAAACTCCATTCCTGTCACCTGGACAGTGGTAGCAGGTGGTTCCACCTGGGCCACCAGTAGCAGAGGCTCCGGCTGAGTAAGTGCCACAGGGGCCGAGCATTGCACACAATGAGGGTCGGTGGAACCTGCCGGTAGTATAGCCGCACATGAGGTACAGGTTGCAAAGTAAGCCTGTGCTTTGGCACCCTTGCTTTTTGCGGACGACATGCTGTTGTCTCCTCTGAGTACAATCCAGGAGGGTATATAGCCAAAAATCAACAGTGCGACCGTACAGTGTAAATGTATAGCATATAAGCATATATATATATGTACACTTCGGCACTCAGTGGGGCCAGCACCACAGATGCTGCTTACCGACCGCTCAAAGCGGTTGTGTGATCACCAGATTCCCTGCCTGGGCCTCCCAGAGCCGTGTTGTCTCTCCTCTCCAGCGTCAGAAGTGCTGACAGGAATGGCTGCCGGCGTTCTGTGGGGAGGAGGGGGCCGTGGGCGTGCCCTAGAAAGTGCGGGAATCTGATGCCCCACTGTGCTGAGTGAGGGGGGAGGAGGATACAAAGTATGCTCCAGCCCTCAGCGCTGACGTCCTGTGCAGCGTCCCGCCCTTCCCCTGACTGGCAGGCCTGGGGGCAGGAATATGCGATACTAGGCCGCAAAAGCCGGGGACTAAAGTTATAAGCGCGGCCGGCAAATAAGCGCGGTCGGCGCGGTAGTCCCCGGCGCACTAACACACCCAGCAGTGCTGCAGTGTGTATGGCACAAGCGCTCCATGCGCGGTCCCCCAAGGGGACACAGAGTACCTCACAGTAGCAGGGCCTTGTCCCTGACGATACCCGGCTCCTGTCCAGCAGATTCCCCAGGGGCTGCGGAGGGAGCACGGTCCCAGTGCCTGGAGACCGATTAGGATCCCACTTCACCCAGAGCCCTTAAGGGATGGGGAAGGAAAACAGCATGTGGCTCCTGCCTATGTACCCGCAATGGGTACCTCAACCTTAACAACACCGCCGACCAGAGTGGGGTGAGAAGGGAGCATGCTGGGGGCCCTGTTATGGGCCCTCTTTTCTTCCATCCGACATAGTCAGCAGCTGCTGCTGACTAAGATGTGGAGCTATGCGTGGATGTCAGCCTCCTTCGCACAAAGCATAAAAACTGAGGAGCCCGTGAGGCACGGGGGGTGTATAGGCAGAAGGGGAGGGGCTTTACACTTTTAAGTGTAATACTCTGTGTGGCCTCCGGAGGCAGAAGCTATACACCCAATTGTCTGGGTCTCCCAATGGAGCGACAAAGAAAAGTATATTTATGATGGCTGTAAGCAAGTGGTAAACAAGGGGTCTAAAGTTAATGAAGGAATGACTTTAGCAGGCTTACAGTTAGTGCAGCATTTTTAACTGGAGGTAATGACATATGTCCATAACCTATGAAGAGGTCATAGCCACAGTAGTCTACTTGCATTACCTGGTTAGTCAATTCTGTTATTATCTGCTCCTTTTTGAGCAGTTCTTCATTTTGGTCTTTAAGCAAAGCCTCCTGCTTGTTAAAGGCCTCGGTTAACTTGCCAAGCTGTTCAGTCGCATGAATCAATTCATCGCATACAAGCTCCCTCTGTTTAAAAGAAAGCCATGGATTTACCATTACACACTGTACTCTAATACACAGCTCCTCAGCTAAGTGCATGCAAAAAGCATCACAAGCAAAGGAAGATCTATAAAGACAGATGACTTGCCTCAATGTTCTCAGCAGACTTCTTCCTTTCCAAACTTTCCTTCAGCTCCTCTATATCTTTTTCCTGCTTCTCTAATACAGCTTTGCTTTCTTCTTTAGCAGATAATGCAGAACTGTATTTGCTCTAAACCACAAATGCCTCCATTATTTACACAGATCAATAAGAGTAAGGCAAAAAAGTCATTAAAAAAAGACAATCGTTTTTGTTGGACTGAATTTCCAAGTTTTACCAAAGAAAGAGGAAAAAGCTACAAAACATTACCAGGACATCTCTTACTAAACCCAACCCAAAACAGTGGTTGGAAAGAATAATGGCGCACATACATTTAGGTCTTCCAGCTCCTGTGTAAGAACGTCTATTGACTCCTGTTTATGCATGATTGTTGTTCTTAGTCCTTGAATTTGGTTCATAAGATCCGCCATTATTTCCTTGTAGCAAAATGGAGAAATATTTTAATTTGGGTGGGGTTACATACAAGACATCATATCACAGTGTATATAAAATAATGCAGTACATTACTGCCGTACAGAAGCCCTGCAAAGCTGACAATATTCACCCCCATGATACAAAGCCATCACTTACACATATGCAATGCCAGTGCATTTGGAGTAACGGATGCCTACATCAGAATTTTGTCTTAGCATGAGAGGCTTTTATACGTAAAAGGAATCTATCAGCAGGTTTTTGCTATGTAAGCTGAAGCCAGTGTAGCGCCCCATGGGGCAGGTGGTTAACCTACTTGTTGCCAGGCCGTTTCGAGTCGGGTCAGGCATTGTCGGGGTGGCCTTGCCCGGTTGCGTTGCCCCGAAGCGTATAGTAAATGGTGGGGGAAGCGGGGTATTGGGAAAGAAGGGAATTTTGTTACTTACCGTAAATTCCTTTTCTTCTAGCTCTTATTGGGAGACCCAGACGATTGGGGTATAGCTACTGCCCTCCGGAGGCCACACAAAGCACTACACTAAAAAGTGCAAGGCCCCTCCCCTTCTGGCTATACCCCCCCGTGGTATCACGGGTTCTCCAGTTTTAGTGCCAAAGCAAGAAGGAGGAAGCCAATAACTGGTTTAAACAAATTAACTCCGAATAACGTCGGAGAACTGAAAAACCGTTCAACATGAACAACATGTGTACCCGCAAACAACAAAAAAATCCCGAAGGACAACAGGGCGGGTGCTGGGTCTCCCAATAAGAGCTAGAAGAAAAGGAATTTACGGTAAGTAACAAAATTCCCTTCTTCTTCAGCGCTCTATTGGGAGACCCAGACGATTGGGACGTCCAAAAGCTGTCCCTGGGTGGGTAAAGAGATACCTCATGTTAGAGCTGCAAAACAGCCCTCCCCTACGGGGATGTCACTGCCGCCTGCAGGACTCTTCTACCTAAGCTGGCATCCGCCGAAGCATAGGTATGCACCTGATAATGTTTGGTGAAAGTGTGCAGACTCGACCAGGTAGCTGCCTGGCACACCTGTTGAGCCGAAGCCTGGTGTCGTAATGCCCAGGACGCACCCACGGCTCTGGTTGAGTGGGCTTTTAGCCCTGAAGGAACCGGAAGCCCCGCAGAACGGTAGGCCTCTAGAATTGGTTCTTTGATCCATCGAGCCAGGGTGGCTTTAGAAGCCTGCAACCCCTTGCGCGGACCAGCGACAAGGACAAAAAGTGCATCGGAACGGCGCATGGGCGCCGTGCGGGAAATGTAGATTCTGAGTGCTCTCACCAGATCCAGCAAACGTAATTCCTTTTCATACCGGTGAACCGGATGAGGACAAAAGGAAGGCAAGGATATATCCTGATTAAGATGAAACGAGGAGACGACCTTAGGGAGAAACTCCGGAATGGGGCGCAGCACTACCTTGTCCTGGTGGAACACCAGGAAGGGAGCCTTGGATGACAGAGCTGCCAGCTCCGACACTCGCCGAAGCGATGTGATCGCAACAAGAAACGCCACTTTCTGTGACAGGCGAGAAAAGGAAACTTCCTTCAGAGGCTCGAAAGGCGGCTTCTGGAGAGCAACTAGAACCCTGTTCAGATCCCATGGATCTAACGGCCGCTTGTACGGGGGCACAATATGACAGACCCCCTGCAGGAACGTGCGCACCTTAGGAAGACGTGCTAGACGCTTCTGAAAAAACACGGATAGTGCCGATACTTGCCCTTTAAGGGAGCTGAGCGACAAGCCCTTTTCTAACCCCGATTGCAGGAAAGAAAGAAAAGTGGGCAATGCAAATGGCCAGGGAGACACTCCCTGAGCGGAACACCAGGATAAGAAAATCTTCCACGTTCTGTGGTAGATCTTAGCAGAAGTCGACTTTCTAGCCTGTCTCATTGTGGCTACAACTCCTTGGGATAATCCTGCAGACGCTAGGATCCAGGACTCAATGGCCACACAGTCAGGTTCAGGGCCGCAGAATTCTGATGGAAAAACGGCCCTTGGGACAGTAAGTCTGGTCGGTCTGGCAGTGACCACGGTCGACCGACCGTGAGATGCCACAGATCCGGATACCACGATCTCCTCGGCCAGTCTGGGGCGACGAGTATGACGCGGCTGCAATCGGATCTGATCTTGCGTAACACTCTGGGCAAGAGTGCCAGAGGTGGGAAGACGTATGGGAGCCGGAACTGCGACCAATCTTGAACTAATGCGTCTGCCGCCAGAGCTCTTTGATCGCGCGACCTCGCCATGAATGCCGGGACCTTGTTGTTGTGCCGGGACGCCATTAGGTCGACGTCCGGCACTCCCCATCGGCGACAGATTTCCTGAAACACGTCCGGGCGAAGGGACCACTCCCCTGCGTCCATGCCCTGGCGACTGAGGAAGTCTGCTTCCCAATTTTCTACGCCTGGGATGTGAACCGCGGATATGGTGGATGCTGTGTCCTCCACCCACATTAGAATGCGCCGGACTTCTTGGAATGCTTGCCGACTGCGCGTCCCTCCTTGGTGGTTGATGTATGCCACCGCTGTGGAGTTGTCCGACTGGATTCGGATCTGCTTTCCTTCCAGCCACTGTTGGAAGGCCAGTAGGGCAAGATACACTGCCCTGATTTCCAGAACATTGATCTGAAGGGTGGACTCCTGCGGAGTCCACGTCCCCTGGGCCCTGTGGTGGAGAAACACTGCTCCCCACCCTGACAGACTCGCATCTGTCGTGACCACTGCCCAGGATGGGGGCAGGAAGGATCTTCCCTGAGACAATGAGGTGGGAAGGAGCCACCATTGTAGAGAGTCCTTGGCCGTCTGGGAAAGAGAGACTTTCCTGTCCAGGGACGTTGACTTCCCGTCCCACTGGCGGAGAATGTCCCATTGAAGTGGGCGCAGATGAAACTGCGCAAAGGGAACTGCTTCCATGGCTGCCACCATCTTCCCGAGGAAGTGCATGAGGCGCCGTAAGGGGTGCGACCGGCCTTGAAGGAGGGATTGCACCCCTGTCTGTAGGGACCGCTGCTTGTTCAGCGGAAGCTTCACTCTCGCTGCTCGAGTATGAAACTCCATGCCAAGATACGTTAGCGACTGTGACGGTGACAGATTCGACTTTGGAAAGTTGATGATCCATCCGAACGTCTGTAGAGTCTCCAGCGTAGCATGTAGACTGAGTTGGCATGCCTCTTGAGAGGGTGCCTTGACAAGTAGATCGTCTAGGTAAGGGATCACCGAGTGTCCCTGAGAGTGCAAGACTGCTACCACCGCCGCCATGACCTTGGTGAAGACCCGGGGGGCTGTCGCCAGACCGAATGGCAGAGCTACGAACTGAAGATGGTCGTTTCCTATCACAAAACGTAGAAAACGTTGATGTTCTGTAGCAATTGGCACGTGGAGATAAGCATCTTTGATGTCTATTGAGGCAAGGAAGTCTCCTTGAGACATTGAGGCAACGACAGAGCGGAGGGTTTCCATCCGGAACCGTCTGGCGTGCACATGTTTGTTGAGCAGCTTTAGATCCAGAACAGGACGGAACGAGCCGTCCTTTTTTGGAACCACAAAGAGATTGGAGTAAAACCCTCGCCCTTGTTCCTGAGGCGGTACAGGAACCACTACTCCTTCCGCTCTTAGGGAGTCCACCGCCTGCAGCAGGGCATCTGCTCGGTCTGGATGTGGGGAGGTTCTGAAGAACCGAGCTGGAGGACGAGAACTGAACTCGATTCTGTACCCGCGAGACAAAATGTTTGTCACCCACCGGTCTTTGACCTGTGACATCCAAATGTCGGAAAAGCGGGAGAGCCTGCCCCCGACCGGAGATGCGGAGGGGGGGGGCTGGAAGTCATGAGGTAGCCGCTTTGGAAGCGGTTCCTCCATTTGCTTTCTTGGGGCGTGCGTGAGCCCGCCAGGAATCTGAGACTCTTTGCGTCCTCTGAGTCCCTTTGGACGAGGAGAATTGTGTCTTGCCCGAACCTCGAAAGGACTGAAACCTCTGCTGCCATTTTTTCTGCTGAGGTTTGCTTGATCTGGGCTGGGGTAAGGAAGAGTCTTTACCCTTGGACTGTTTAATGATGTCAGCCAATGGCTCGCCAAACAGTCTATCTCTAGATAAAGGCAAGCTGGTTAAACATTTTTTGGAACCAGCATCTGCTTTCCAGTCCTTTAACCACAAGGCTCTGCGCAAAACTACCGAATTGGCGGACGCCATTGAGGTGCGGCTGGTAGATTCTAGGACCGCATTGATAGCGTAAGACGCAAACGCAGACATCTGCGAGGTAAGGGACGCCACTTGCGGCACCGCTGGATGTATGATAGCATCCACTTTTGCTAAACCAGCTGAAATAGCTTGGAGTGCCCATACGGCTGCGAATGCTGGAGCAAACGACGCGCCGATAGCTTCATAGACAGATTTTAACCAAAGGTCCATCTGTCTGTCATTGGCATCCTTAAGTGAAGCGCCATCCTCCACTGCAACTATGGATCTAGCTGCAAGTTTGGAAATCGGGGGGTCTACTTTTGGACACTGGGTCCAGCGCTTGACCACATCAGGGGGGAAAGGAAAACGTGTATCCTTAGAACGTTTAGAGAAACGCCTTTCTGGATGAGCGTCGTGTTTCTGGATTGACTCTCTGAAGTCAGAGTGATCCAAGAAAGCACTCAATTTACGCTTGGGATAGAGGAAACGAAACTTCTCCTGCTCTGCAGCTGCCTCCTCTGCAGAAGGAGCTGGGGGAGAAATATCCAACAGTCTATTGATGGCTGAGATAAGCTCGTTTACCATGGCGTCCCCATCCGGGCTATCCAGATTGAGAGGGGTTCCAGGATAAGACTCCTGATCACTCTCTTCAGACGCATCACAGGGCGACTGATTGCGCTGAGACCCTGAGCAGTGCGATGACGTTGAGGGTCTTTCCCAGCGAGCTCGCTTAGGGTGGCTGGGGCTATCATCTGAGTCATAATACTCAGCCTGGGAAGCCGGGGACCCCCTTGCAGTCTGGATTAATTCCAACTGAGGGGGATTAGAGGACAGAGACCTCGCCGTGTCCATAGACTGAGCCCCAGTCATGGATTGCAAAGTTTCAAGGATTTTTGCCATAGTCACAGACATTCCCTCAGCAAAAACTGCAAAGTCTGTCCCTGACACCGGGGCAGGACTTACAAGCGTCTCAGCCTGGGTCACTACCCCTCCGGACTCCGGCTGGCGAAGCAGCACCGGATCTGAGCATTGCACACAATGGGGGTCTTTGGAACCTGCTGGTAGAGCAGCCCCACATGCCGCACACGCAGTGTACACAGCCCTAGCCTTGGCAGCCTTGCGTTTTGTGGATGACATGTTGCTGCCTCCTCAGAGCGATCTGGGGTATCCAGCCAGGAAGCGACCTCACAGTGCAAGAAATAAATAAATATATATATCTGGTGACACAGTACACCAATGCACACTGAGGCACTAGAGGGGCCAGCTGAAATGCCGCTTACCGCCCGCTTAAGAGCGGGTGTGTGGTCGCCAAAAGCCCCCTAGTCCAGGTCTCCCAGAGCCTTGCGTCCTTCCTCCAGCCAGACTGCATGTAATGGCTGCCGGCGTCCCGGGAGAGGAGGGGGGGCGGGCCCTGGGCGTTCCTGGCTAAGAGCGGGAAGCCTGCTTCCCTCTGTGCCTAGTGAGAGGGCTGGAGCATGTAAATCAGGCTCCAGCCCTCGTCGCTGCTGCGAAACAGCGTCTCTCCCCTACCCTGATTGACAGGGTGGGGGCGGGAACGAAGCGGAGCTAGGCCGCAAAAGCCGGGGACTGGATTTATAAACGCCGCCGCCGTAAAAGCGCGGTCGGCGTGTCCCCGGCGCACTACAAGTCACAGCAGCGCCGCCGGTCCAGTGGGGGTCGGCGCTGCGTTCCCACAACACAAAAGTCCCCCAGTAAACTGCAGGAACACTAACTCCAACGTTACGGTCCCCGGCGCACTACAACACCCAGCCAGCCCGGAGTGTGCCTGTGCCTGCCGGGGACACAGAGTACCTGTATGATGCAGGGCCTTGTCCCTGATTGTACTCCTGCTCCATATCCATCAGGTGCTATGGGTCTGTGGATGGAGCCCGGCGTCAGAGCTTAGAGACCGGCAGGATCCCACTTCCACAGAGCCCTACAAGGGGATGTGGAAGGAAAACAGCATGTGGGGCTCCAGCCCCTGTACCAGCAATAGGTACCTCAACCTTACAACACCATCCACGGGTGAGAAGGGAGCATGCTGGGGGCCCTATATGGGCCCTCTTTTCTTCCATCCGAAATAGTCAGCAGCTACTGCTGACTAAAATCTGTGGAGCCATGCGTGGATGTCTGACCTCCTTCGCACAAAGCTTGAAAACTGGAGAACCCGTGATACCACGGGGGGGTATAGCCAGAAGGGGAGGGGCCTTGCACTTTTTAGTGTAGTGCTTTGTGTGGCCTCCGGAGGGCAGTAGCTATACCCCAATCGTCTGGGTCTCCCAATAGAGCGCTGAAGAAAGTTTGTCGTGACACCACCTGTGGTATGCAGCCAGGGAATAGCTGCCGCTGCTGGGTTCCTCACCGGTGCAGGTGTTATGGCAGCCGAGACGGTGTCGCTCCCCACAGGCGGAGCGGGGCCCAGGTGGATGATGAGGGTTATAATGGCTGTTGGCGCCTAAGCACTGGGCGGCGGCGCCGGTAAGGACGAGCCAGCACAGTCTCTGCGGGTTCAGGGTTCCAAATCAAAATACTTCGGCACTCATAAGAAAAAATGGACCTACAGTTTGTCCACAATTATGATTTTATTTATGCAGAAAAGTAAAGACAGCATCCAGACGTTTCCGCATTTTTTGCCTTTATCAAGGCACACTGTCAAAAGATTTCCAAGAAAAATCAGCTGATGTAATGGACGGTTTTTGGGAGAAGATCAAAGCCTAATGAAAATGCTGACTAAAAATATCAGAATTGATGACATCACAGGTCTAGGTATTCCATATCAAGAAAAACGAACCATTGCGTCCTCAGACACTCCTGATGAATGCTTAAGGGAATATACCACAGTAAGGCACATCGTTTCAGACAAGGACCATAATATATCTGGGAAAACCTGATGTATGTTCTGAAAATCAGTCTGGCACTATATAAAGGTTCTGGATCACAGGTAATCCTTATAATAATAATTCCTTATAATATAATCCTTATAATAATAATTCCTTATAATATAATCCTTATAATAATAATTCTATATATATATATATATATATATATATATATATATAATTACTATTATATATATATATATATATATATATATATATATATATATATATATATATATATATATATATATACACATACATACATATATACACATACACATGTATATACACATATATACACATACACATATACATATATATATACATATACATATATATATATATATACACATATACATACACATACATATACATATACATATACATTATATATATACACATACACATACACATACACACACACACACACACACACACACACACTAGAGTCCAGGGGAGGTGGAGCGCTGCTGGGGGCTGGTGAAAGCTGCAGGAAGGCAGCGTTAGATCTCCTGCTCCCGCTCATATAATATGCACTGCCGCTGTCCATCAATGTGGTGCTGAAACCACACCGTGGTGATGGAATGGGGCAGCGACGCATATTATATATCTGCCTGCGCCCCCTTTGATGGCACATGCCCACCCTGTGTTAGATATGGCCCTCATGCTGCTGCCTATAGTAAAATAAAAAACTCTTTATTTACCTCCTCCAGCGCTGATCTCCCGGTCTCCTGCTGCCGCTGTGATCAGGCACGCAAAGATGATATCACTCCTCTGTGCCGATCACATGACCGGCACCGAGAACTAGGAAGTGCAGGAGATCAGCAGCACAGAGGGATACACGAGGGAGGATAGCACTGGAGAAGGTAAAGTAAAGTGTTATTTTACTATGGGCAGCAGCATGGGGGCGATATCTAACACAGGGGGCCGTGTGCCATCCATAGAGGGCCATGGGCAGCACAGGGGGCCGTGTGCCATCCATAGAGGGCCATGGGCAGCACAGGGGGCCGTGTGCCAGCTGTAGGTTGCCGTGTGCCAGCAATAGGGGGACGTGTGCCAGCAATAGGGGGACGTGTGCCAGCAATAGGGGGACGTGTGCCAGCAATAGGGGGGACGTGTGCCAGCAATAGGGGGGACGTGTGCCAGCAATAGGGGGGACGTGTGCCAGCAATAGGGGGGACGTGTGCCAGCAATAGGGGGGACGTGTGCCAGCAATAGGGGGGACGTGTGCCAGCAATAGGGGGGACGTGTGCCAGCAATAGGGGGGACGTGTGCCAGCAATAGGGGGGACATGTGCCAGCAATAGGGGGGACGTGTGCCAGCAATAGGGGGGACGTGTGCCAGCAATAGGGGGGACGTGTGCCAGCAATAGGGGGGACGTGTGCCAGCAATAGGGGGGACGTGTGCCAGCAATAGGGGGGACGTGTGCCAGCAATAGGGGGGACGTGTGCCAGCAATAGGGGGGACGTGTGCCAGCAATAGGGGGGACGTGTGCCAGCAATAGGGGGACGTGTGCCAGCAATAGGGGGACGTGTGCCAGCAATAGGGGGACGTGTGCCAGCAATAGGGGGACGTGTGCCAGCAATAGGGGGACGTGTGCCAGCATAAGGGGGCTATAATCAATATAAGGGGGCCATATCCAGATTAAGGGGGCTAATTTTAGGATGGGAGTGCTATGAGGGACATATACCCTTTATGATTTGTTAGATATGGCCCTCATGCTGCTGCCTATAGTAAAATAAAAAACTCTTTATTTACCTCCTCCAGCGCTGATCTCCCGGTCTCCTGCTGCCGCTGTGATCAGGCACGCAAAGATGATATCACTCCTCTGTGCCAGCATAAGAGGGCTATAATCAATATAAGGGGGCCATATCCAGATTAAGGGGGCTAATTTTAGGATGGGAGTGCTATGAGGGACATATACCCTTTATGATTTGTTAGATGGATACTGGCATTATAATACGGACCCCATATAACATTAAAAAAAAATGCTCTTTTCCTTCACCAAATTTGGGGGTGCGTCTTATAATCAGGTGCGTCTTATAAAGCGAAAAATATGGTAATTACAAATCGGGTGTGTCTGGGGGTTGGTGGGAGTAGTAATTTCATTGCCTTGAAATTTAAATGTCCAATTACATTTTTTGATTAATATATCATTATTTTCATTAAAACATTTACGATGTCTATATCATTGCCATATTATGATACCTTTTGATGTTGTATGTTTTTCTATGGGTGAATTTTGGCAAAAATTAATAAAAGTTATTTTAATAATTGGGGTATATTTGATTAAGAAAACTAAGGGGTTAAAAGTCATCAACCACTTAAAACTGTCAAATGTTAATATTTTTCATACTAAAAATATATTTTTGCTGCAGTTCGGCATAATATACCTTATCTGAAGAACCTTTCTTCTCCAGTTCCTGGATGGTTTCCCTGGAAGAGGTTAAACCAAGTTCTAATGTCTGGAGATCGAGAACCTGAAATGAGTAATGTATTGTATTTGAACAGTTCACAACACAGATTTTTCCTAAAGAAATGTATTAAATGTTCAGCGTTGTCCGATTCATACATTACCTGCAGTTCACACTTTGTCAGAAGCTCAGAGTACTGTTTCTTCAGGTACACATTCTCCTCCAAAACCTTCACCAGCTCCCTACAAAGTTACCTAGTTATATGTCTGCAGATCTAGATACATCACTTTTTACTATATTTTTTCTACCCTGTCACTTACCTTGACTTGTTCTCCTTATCCTCCTCCAGCTGACATTTTAGGGTTTGTCTGTGCTCCTTTTCCATTTCTAAAAGATCCAGAAGATTCTGATGAATAAAAAAAATGGTGTTTTTGTATGAGGAGTTTCATGCTTTGTTAAAGAACCTACAATAAACCAGATTCCAGTCTATAGTATAGGACAGAGCACTTTATTTTTATAGGTCAGCAGGGTTTTGTCTCCGATACCCGACCCCAAATTCTGTCAATGTTAAAATAGTGTCAAAATTATAACAGCCACCAGTAGGAGGAGAATATTGTTAAAGCATTACTTAGTTTGTTAGAAAAAATATGATCTGGCTGAAAAATCCAAGGAAAAAAACAACAAAAATAAGAAAAAAAAATAAATAAATAGCCAAATATCTTTAAAAATTATTTGTGTGTTTTTCAAGACAGTTGTGTATGGGGCAATTTTTACCTTTTTTTCCCCTATTAAAAACTCTACAGCACAATAAGACCCGATTAGGCTGATGTATATTACTTTGAAATGGTAGAGAATGGCTGTACAATTCAGATATTAAAAAAGAGAATTTTGTTACTTACCGTAAATTCTTTTTCTTATAGTTCCGTATTGGGAGACCCAGACCATGGGTGTTTAGCTTTTGCCTCCGGAAGACACACAAAGTACTACACTTAAAAGTGTAGCTCCTCCCTCTGAGCTTATACACCCCCTGGTAGCCAGTCCTAGCCAGTTTAGTGCAAAAGCTGAAGGAGAATAGCCACCCACAAGTAGAACAGAGTAAGAACTGGAACAACCGGAGGCTCTGTCCACGACAACAGCCGGTGATAATACACGGAACAAGAAAATTGCCAACAGGCAACAGGGAGGGAGCTGGGTCTCCCAATACGGAACTATAAGAAAAAGAATTTACGGTAAGTAACAAAATTCTCTTTCTTTATCGTTCCTTTGGGAGACCCAGACCATGGGACGTTCCAAAGCTGTCCCTGGGTGGGAATAAACAGAAAAAACTAAGAAGTAGGCAGAACCTAATTTCACAAATGGGCGACAGCCGCCTGAAGGATGCGTCTGCCCAAGCTCGCATCTGCCGAAGCATGAGCATGCACTTGGTAGTGCTTCGAAAAGGTATGCAGGCTAGTCCAAGTGGCAGCCTGACAGACTTGTTGAGCCGTAGCCTGGTGCCTAAAAGCCCAAGAGGCACCGACAGCTCTGGTCGAGTGTGCTTTGATCGCTGGCGGGGGAGGCACCTGAGTACTCTGGTAGGCGTCCGAAATGGTCGATCTAATCAAACGGGCCAAGGTCGGCTTAGAAGCAGAGAGACCCTTGCGCCGCCCTGTGGTTAGCACAAAAAGAGGTGCACCGCCTAAGCGCAGCGGTGCGAAACACATAGATCCGGAGAGCACGCACCAGATCTAGAGTATGCAGCGCTTTCTCAAAGTGATGAACAGGGGCCGGACAGAAGGAAGGCAAGGAAATGTCCTGGTTAAGGTGGAAGGGAGAGACCACCTTAGGAAGAAAGTCCGGGGTCGGACGGAGAACTACCTTGTCTTGGTGAAAAACCAAAAAAGGTGACTCCGAGGAGAGCGCAGCCAAATCAGAGACTCTCCTGAGAGAAGTTATGGCAACTAGGAAGGCCACCTTTTGAGAAAGACGATACAAAGAAACCTCCCTAAGAGGCTCGAAAGGGGGTTTCTGCAATACTGTGAGGACCAAGTTAAGGTCCCAGGGATCCAAGGGCCGCCGATAAGGCGGAATGATGTGAGACACACCTTGCATGAAGGTGCGGACCTGAGCCAGCCGGGTGAGACGCCGCTGGAACAGCACTGATAGAGCTGAGACTTGTCCCTTGAGAGAGTTGAGTGACAGTCCTAGCTGCAGACCGGACTGTAAAAAAGACAGAAGGGTCGGCAACGAGAATGGCCAAGGAGAATGGCCAGAGGAGCGACATCAGGACAGGAAAATTTTCCAAGTCCTGTGATAGATTTTGACGGAGGAAGACTTACGGGCCCGAGTCATAGTGGAGATGACTTCAGGAGGAATACCAGAAGCCATCAAAATCCAGGACTCAAAAGCCACGCCGTCAATTTGAGTGCCGCAGAATTCGGGCGGAAAAACGGACCTTGCGAGAGCAGGTCTGGACGGTCCGGAAGATGCCACGGCATCTCCACGGACAGTTGAAGCAGGTCCGGATACCAAGCTCGCCTGGGCCAGTCCGATGCAATGAGGATGACTCAACGGCCGTCCATTCTGATCTTGCGCAGGACTCTGAGCAAGACAGCTAGAGGGGGAAACACGTAGGACAGACGAAACTGGGAACAGTCTTGAACCAGAGCGTCCGCGGCGAAGGCCTGAGGATCGTGGGAGCGAGCCACTTAAACCGGAATCTTGTTGTTGTGACGGGATGCCATTAGGTCCACGTCCGGAGTGCCCCACTTGCGGCAGATTGATTGAAACACTGCCGGGTGCAGGGACCACTCGCCACCGTCCACGGATTGACGGCTGAGATAATCTGCCTCCCAGTTTTCTACGCCAGGGATGTGGACTGCGGATATGGTGGACTTGGAGTCCTCCGCCCATTTAAGAATGCGTTGGACCTCCAACATTGCCAGGCGGCTGCGTGTCCCGCCTTGGTGATTGATGTAGGCAACCGCTGTAGTGTTGTCTGACTGGACTCGAATGTGCCTGCCCGCCAACAGGTGGTGAAAGGCTAGGAGAGCTAGAAGCACAGCTCTGGTTTCCAGCACATTGATTGAAAGGGCTGACTCGGACGGAGTCCAAGTGCCCTGCGCTCTGTGGTGGAGATGTACCGCTCCCCAGCCGGATAGGCTGGCATCCGTGGTGAGAATCACCCAGGATGGAGTCCCACTGAAGAGAGCTCCTGGTCCATGGCGACAGAGCCACTAACCTCTGTAAGGACGAAGGCCGCTTGTCCCAACAGCGGAGAATGTCCAGCTGTAGAGGACGCAGATGGAACTGGGCAAAGGGAACCGCCTCCATGGAGGCCACCATTTGACCCAGCACCTGCATCAGGCGCCTGAGGGAATAACGGCGGGGCCTCAGGAGAGAGCGCACCGCTAGCCGGAGAGACTGCTGTTTGATTAAGGGCAACTTCACAAGTGCCGGCAAAGTCTCGAACTGCATCCCTAGGTACGTGAGACTCTGGGTCGGAGTCAGAGTGGATTTGGGAAGATTGACAATCCACCCGAATTGGGCTAGGGTGGCGAGAGTGAGCGAAACACTCCGCTGACAGTCTGCGCTGGATGTACCCTTGACCAGAAGGTCGTCCAGATAAGGAAGCACTGCTAACCCCTGGAGGTGCAGGACCACAATCACTGCCGCCATGACCTTGGTGAATACCCAAGGGGCCGTGGCTAACCCGAAGGGGAGAGCCACGAATTGGAAATGATCCTCTCCTATCGCAAAACGTAACCAACGCTGATGTGACACTGCGATTGGCACATGTAGATAGGCATCTCTGATGTCGATTGACGCCAGGAACTCCCCTTGGGTCATAGAGACAATGACTGATCGCAGAGACTCCATGCGAAAATGCCGCACCCGGACATGCTTGTTCAGAAGCTTGAGATCCAGGATGGGCCGGAAGGTACCGTCCTTTTTTGGAACTAGGAAGAGATTTGAGTAAAAACCTCTGAACCGTTCCTGAGCGGGAACTGGGACAATCACTCCGTTTGCCTGCAAGGACGCCACGGCCTGCGAGAAGGCGGAGGCCTTGGAGCAGAGGGGAGTTGAGAGAAAAAAATCTGTTTGGAGGGCTGGAAGAGAATTCTATCCTGTAGCCGTGAGATATGATGTCTCTCACCCACTGATCGGAGACTTGCTTTAACCAAGCGTCGCCAAAGTGGGAGAGCCTGCCACCGACTAAGGACGTGGCTGGAGCGGGCCGAGAGTCATGAGGAAGCTGCCTTAGTGGCAGAACCTCCTGCGGTCTTCTGCGGACGCGCTTTTGGGCGCCAGTTGGATTTCTGATCCTTGGCTGAGTTAGCGGACGAGGCGGAAGGCTTAGAGGATGACCAGTTGGAGGAACGAAAGGAACGAAACCTCGATTGATTCCTACCCTGGGCGGGTTTCCTGGTCTTGGTTTGTGGCATGGAAGTACTCTTCCCGCCAGTAGCTTCTTTAATGATTTCATCCAGCTGTTCACCAAACAGCCGTGAACCAGCAAAAGGGAGCCCAGCAAGAAACTTCTTGGAAGAAGCATCTGCCTTCCACTCTCGAAGCCACAAAATCCTGCGGATAACAAGAGAATTGGCTGAAGCCACCGCAGTGCGGTGAGCAGCCTCTAGCATAGCAGACATGGCATAAGATGAAAAAGCTCAAGCCTGAGCAGTTAAGGTAACCATCTCAGGCATAGATTCCTTGGTGAGGGAATGCATCTCCTCTAGAGAAGCAGAGATGGCTTTGAGAGCCCACACTGCTGCAAAAGTCGGGGAAAACGTGGCCCCCGCAGCTTCATACACAGATTTGGCCAGAAGGTCAATCTGACGGTCAGTGGAATCCTTAAGTGAGGTGCAGTCAGCCACCGACACAACGGTCCGGGCTGATAGCCTAGACAGCGGAGGGTCTACCTTTGGGGAGTGAGACCACTCCTTGACCACCTCAGGTGGAAATGGAAACCGGTCATCAGAACCACGCTTTGGAAAGCATTTGTCAGGGCAGGCCCTGTGCTTGGTCACAGCGGTCTGAAAACTGGAGTGGTTAAAGAACACACTCTTCACTCTCTTAGGCGAGGTAAACTGATGTTTTTCTGCCAAAGAGAGTTGCTCCTCTGACACTGGCGGATTGAGATCCAGCACAGAATTAATAGAAGCAATCAAATCACTAAGATCTGAGTCACCCTCAGAGAAATCGATGGGATACATAGCCTCCGAGCCCCCAGTGAGGGCATCCTCCTCATCTTGAGAGTCAGCTCTTGAGACAGAGCCGTGGGATGGGGAGGGGGAGGAAACCCTGCGCCTTCTCTTAGAAGGACGGGGTCTGGGATCAGATGATGAATCCTCCGTGAGCTCCGATGGACGGAGGTCAGAGGATAGGAGTCCTCTGTCAAGAGTATTAGAGGCACCCTGTGAGGGAGGCTGATGCATATTCATCAAAGTCCTGGACAAAAGTCCCATGGACTCAGCAAATGACTGGGATATGGACCTAGAAAAGGACTCTACCCAGGCCGGGGGTTCAGTCACAGGTGCAGCAGCAGCCTGAGAGACCACTGGGGGTGAGACTCCAGGCTGTGGCACCGCCAAGTTAGAGCAACCATCACAGTGTGGATAAATGCTCGGCTCAGGCAGCAGGAGCTTACATGCAGTGCATGCAGAATAAAGCTTTGGAGCCTTGCTCCTTGTGTGAGACATGCTGCTGGAGTGGGGGCTTTGCAGAGAATGAACCCCAGGGAGAATATACAGAGGTCCACAACCGGAGACCGGCTGTGGCTTACCAGACCGCTGAGCGCGGTGTTGTGTACCCTCCAGATCCCGAAGCCCGGTCCCCCAGTGCGCAGCACCTCAGCAGAGATGCAGAATGCAGGATGTCCCAGAGCAGAGTGAACTCTGCCTGAGAAACTAGGGGGCGTTCCTATAAAAGAGCGGGAACTGGAGGGCTAGAGAGTTAAAACAATCACATACAGCATACTCTCCCCTTACAATAAATAACCGGGACCCCCAACATAAACGTCTCAGGTACTTAGCTGCTGAGACGCAGGGCCATGTCCCTGGGGATGAGTGCTCTGGTCCAGCAGAATCCTCAAGGGGCTGTGGATGGAGACCGGACTCCTGCCAGGCATGGAGACCGTGCTGGCTCCCACTTCAAGCCAGAGCCCAGAAGGGATGGTGAAGGATCGCGGCATGTAAGGCTGCAGCCTTGTAAATCAACCTTAACAACACCGCCGACATAGTGGGGTGAGAAGGGACATGCGGGGAGTCCAGACATGGACCCGCTTTTCTTCAAACTCTTTCCAAAAGTCAAACAAATCAGATGAGAATGCATGTGTGGATGTATGCCTCCTGACACAAAGCAATAAACTGGCTAGGACTGGCTCACCAGGGGGTGTATAAGCTCAGAGGGAGGAGCTACACTTTTAGTGTAGTACTTTGTGTGTCCTCCGGAGGCAGAAGCTAAACACCCATGGTCTGGGTCTCCCAAAGGAACGATAAAGAAAGGAACATTTTCTGAAAACAGAGCTGTAAAGACTATCAGAAAGGATTATGTAGCAATTCTGGAGTGAATTTTCAAAGTACATATGCTAGACTCATCAGACGCAAAAGATCTATTTAAAGGGGCTGTCCAGATTGAATGGCAAAGTCTGCAGTCACTATGTGCCTGCAGATTCCAGAATCATCACAGTGTGTGCATCGCATGAGCCAGTCACCAGCAAATCTTTGTGATGCTTTTGGGTGCAGTGGAGTCTTTGAATATACGTGGTCACGTGCAGTGTAGACAGACTCCGCTTCTTACAATCCACTGCCATTCGGTGAAGTTCAATGAGACTAGTTAGTATGTCACAGCATTTATGCAAAACTAATGTGGCCGCTCACTAGTAATCCTGGACCAACCCTTTAATTAACGTAGTTTTTATTGTGAAATCTTGCGACAAATCAGCTTTAGGCCTGTTTCATAGGTAAGGATGGTTGACCTTAGGGAGATCAACATCCAGCACCGCGGAGCACCATCACGTGTTTTCTCAACGCAGTGATTCTAGAGCAATGCCCCCTAGGAAATATGCAAAACAAGGAAGCCGTGGAGACAACATCACATGTTTCTCAACGCTGGCAGGTAACTAGCCAGGTCTTTCACCGGGAAGGAAAAACAGGGTATGAGGGGCAAATACCCCGAAACAGCTGTCTGTGGAGGGATACCATGTTTTGGCATAGGTGGTTTCCTTGACTGGAGACTGCCCTTCCCGTGGTTTTTCCTTCCCGGTGAAAAACCTGGCTAGTTACCTGCCAGCGTTGAGAAACATGTGATGGTGTCTCCGCGGCTTCCTTGTTTAGGCCGGTTTCACACATCAATGATTCTGGTACGTATATGACAGTTTTTATACGTACCAGAATTACGGACATACGCAGACCCATTAAAATCAAAGAGTCTGCGCATACATCAGTGATTTTTCACTGACCGTGTCTCTGTGAGGCATACATGCGTGTCCGTGTGCTCCGCACGGAGACATGTCCTTGTTTTGCTGGCATCACTGATGTCCCACGGACCACACTATGGTGTGATCCATGAAACACATACCAGAAAAACACGGACATTGAAATAAAAAGCATTTTATGATCACCTTCCCTACGAAGCAGTCTCCAGCCTCAGCTGGCTGCTGCTTCCGAGCTGGCTCGTTATGGTCATGCATTTGCATTTATGCACGACACCGCGACCCAGAAGCAGCTGCAGCAGAGCCGAAGAGTTCAGCACCACGGATAGTAAAAGTGGGGACAGGTGAGTTTATCGCAGTGTGCAATCACGGATCACAGATTGCACATGGACAACACACATGCGCCGTTAATCATGCCACACGGAGAGACATATGCGTTTTTAACACATCAGTGAAAAACGTCTGTTTTTCACTGACGTGTGAAACAGGCCTTAAACACAGAAAACATGGGAACATATATGGAAGGCGTTTTCTTGACTATAGACAAATTTCGGCAGCCATTCTATGACTTACTGCAGATTATCAAATCACGTAGAAACTGACTGCAAGTACGTGATTCGCTTAGTTTCAGTTATATCCTGACTACATTCGCCTACACTTATCATAATATTGCTACTGAGAGAAGAGTACAAGAATCTAGTCAACATTTGACAACTATGCAAATAGCATACTAATATTCACACTACTCACGCAGAGATTATACGAGAATCATGACCGTGTATTCATTGCTCACTAACATGATTTGGTAATCTGCAGTCACAAGGTGACAGCAGAAATGTGACTAAAGTCTAGAAAACCCCTTTAAAGAGCCAACGTAAAACCTAAGCTTTCTGCTCTTCAAACAAATCCAGAATAATATAGTCAGGATACTTTGTAAGTTTGCCTGGGAACCAAAGAAGATGATGTGGGCATTATTTAAAGGGGCAGGATCTTTGGTTTGTTTGGTCTTCATGGCAGACAGGTTAGTTGAGTAAAGGCTCACTCCCACTTGTATATAAATACACAGAGGGCAATGTGATTAAAAAAAAAAATAAAATAAAAAAAAATAAAAAGGAATGCACTAATGTGATTCAGTGAGACAGTATTCTGTAGCACAGTACACAGTAAATGGTCCTGTAAATGACTGTAAAGTAATCCCTGATGAGAAAATACCCACATTGTATACAGATGGCACACGGATGTCATATGGATGCTAGGCGATAAAAATATTGCACACTCGCATGAAAAAGAGAATTTTGTTTACTTACCGTAAATTCTTGTTCTTATAGTTCCAACATGGGAGACCCAGACCATGGGTGTATAGCTTCTGCCTCCGGAGGACACACAAAGTACTACACTAAAAGTGTAGCTCCTCCCTCCGAGCATATACACCCCCTGGATGACAAATCTAGCCAGTTTAGTGCAAAAGCTGAAGGAGGACATCCACCCACAAGTAGAGATAGGGTAAAAACCGGAATAACCGGTACCTCTGTCTACAACAACAGCCGGTGAAAACACACGGAACAAGAACTGCCAACAGGCAACAGGGAGGGTGCTGGGTCTCCCATGTCGGAACTATAAGAAAAAGAATTTACGGTAAGTAAACAAAATTCTCTTTTTCTTTATCGTTCCTTATGGGAGACCCAGACCATGGGACGTTTCAAAGCAGTCCATGGGTGGGAAACAAACAGAAACTGAGAAGTAGGCAAAACCTAACTTCACAAATGGGCGACAGCCGCCTGAAGGATGCGTCTGCCCAAGCTCGCATCTGCCGAAGCATGAGCATGCACTTGGTAGTGCTTTGAAAAGGTGTGCAGACTAAACCAAGTGGCAGCCTGACAGACCTGCTGAGCCGTAGCCTGGTGCCTGAAAGCCCAAGAGGCACCGACAGCTCTGGTCGAGTGCGCCTTAATCCCCGGCGGGGGAGGCACCTGAGAACATTGGTAGGCATCGGATATGGCCGACCTAATCCAACGAGCCAAAGTCGGTTTAGAAGCCGAGAGACCCTTGCGCTGACCTGTGGTTAGCACAAAAAGAGGTGCACCGCCTGAGAGCGGCGGTGCGTGACACATAGATCCGGAGCGCCCGCACCAGATCTAAAGTATGCAACGCTTTCTCAAAGCGATGCACAGGGGCCGGACAAAGGGAAGGCAATGAAATGTCCTGGTTAAGGTGGAAAGGGGAAACCACCTTAGGGAGAAAGTCCGGAGTCGGACGGAGAACCACCTTGTCCTGGTGAAAAACCAAAAAAGGTGACTCCGAAGAGAGCGCAGCCAAATCAGAGACTCTCCCGAGAGAAGTTATGGCCACCAGAAAAACCACTTTCTGTGAAAGTCGAAACAAAGAAACCTCCCTAAGCGGCTCAAAGGGGGGTTTCTGTAAGGCCGTGAGGACCAGATTAAGGTCCCAGGGATGCAAAGGCCGCCGGTAAGGAGGAATGATGTGAGATGCGCCCTGCATGAAGGTGCGCACCTGGGCCAGTCGGGCGATACGCCGCTGGAACAACACTGACAGAGCCGAGACCTGTCCCTTGAGGGAATTGAGGGATAGTCCTAGCTGTAGACCGGACTGTAGAAAGGACAGGATGGTCGGCAAAGAAAACGGCCAAGGAGCATGGCCGGAAGAGCGACACCAGGACAGGAAAATTCTCCAAGTCCTGTGGTAAATCCTGGCCGAGGAAGACTTCCGAGCCTGAGTCATAGTGGAGATGACCTCGGAAGGAATGCCTGAAGTCGTCAAGATCCAGGACTCAAGAGCCACGCCGTCAACTTGAGAGCCGCAGAATTCTGGCGGAAAAACGGACCTTGAGAGAGAGAAGGTCTGGGCGGTCCGGGAGATGCCACGGCACCTCTACGGACAGACGGAGCAGGTCTGGGTACCAAGCTCGCCTGGGCCAGTCTGGAGCAATGATTACGACCCGACGGCCCTCAATTCTGATCTTGCGCAGGACTCTGGGCAAGAGAGCTAGAGGGGGAAACACGTAGGCCAGACGGAACTGGGACCAATCCTGAACCAGCGCGTCCGCTGCCAAGGCCTGAGGATCGTGGGAGCGAGCCACGTAAACTGGGACCTTGTAGTTGTGCCGGGAGGCCATTAGGTCCACTTCCGGAGTGCCCCACTTGCGGCAGATTGACTGAAACACTGCCGGATGCAGGGCCCAATCGCCGCTGTCCACGGTTTGACGGCTGAGATAATCTGCCTCCCAGTTTTCTACACCTGGGATGTGGACTGCGGATATGGTGGACTTGGAGTCCTCCGTCCACTGAAGGATACGTTGAACTTCCAACATTGCTAGGCGGCTGCGAGTCCCGCTCTGGTGATTGATGTAGGCAACTGCTGTCGCGTTGTCCGACTGGACTCGAATGTGCTTGCCCGCCAACAGGTGGTGAAAGGCTACGAGAGCTAGGAGCACAGCTCTGATTTCCAGCACATTGATCGAGAGGGCTGATTCGGACGGAGTCCAAGTGCCCTGTGCTCGGTGGTGGAGAAATACTGCTCCCCAGCCGGAGAGACTGGCATCCGTGGTGAGGATCACCCAGGACGGGGTCAGGAAGGAGCGTCCCTGAGACAGAGAGAGGGGCCGAAGCCACCACTGAAGAGAGCTCCTGGTCTGTGGCGACAGAGCCACTAGCCTGTGCAAGGAAGAGGTCCGCTTGTCCCAAAAGCGGAGAATGTCCAACTGCAGAGGACGCAGATGGAACTGGGCAAAGGGAACCGCTTCCATTGACGCAACCATCTGTCCCAGCACCTGCATGAGGTGCCTGATGGAATGACAGCGGGGCCTCAACAGAGAGCGCACCGCCAGATGGAGGGACTGCTGTTTGACTAAGGGCAGCTTCACAAGTGCCGGCAGAGTCTCGAATTGCATCCCTAGGTACGTAAGTCTCTGGGTCGGGGTCAGAGTGGACTTGGGCAGATTGACAAGCCACCCGAATTGAATAAGCGTGGCGAGAGTGAGCGAGACACTCCGCTGACAATCTGCACTGGATGAAGCCTTGACTAGAAGGTAGTCCAGGTAAGGAATCACTGCCAACCCCTGGAGGTGCAGAACCGCAACCACTGCTGCCATGACCTTGGTGAATACACGAGGGGCCGTGGCTAACCCGAAGGGGAGAGCCACGAATTGGAAATGTTCCTCTCCGATTGCGAAACGTAGCCAACGCTGGTGTGAAACCGCAATTGGTACATGCAGATAGGCATCCCTGATGTCGATGGATGCTAGAAAATCTCCTTGGGTCATTGAGGCAATGACCGATCGCAGAGATTCCATGCGAAAGTGCCGCACCTGAACATGCTTGTTGAGAAGCTTGAGGTCCAGGATGGGCCGGAAGGAACAGTCCTTCTTGGGGACTAGGAAGAGGTTTGAGTAAAAACCTCTGAACCGTTCCCGGGCGGGAACCGGTACAATTACTCCGTTGGCCTGCAAGGATGCCACGGCCTGAGAGAAGGCGGTGGCTTTGGAGCAGGGGGGAGTTGACAGAAAAAATCTGTTTGGCGGACTGGAAGAAAATTCTATCCTGTAGCCGTGGGAGATGATATCTCTCACCCACTGATCGGAGACGTGTTGAAACCACAAGTCGCCAAAGTGGGAGAGCCTGCCACCGACCAAGGACGTTGCTGGCGCAGCCAGATAGTCAAGAGGAGGCTGCCTTAGTGGCAGCGGCTCCTCCGTTTTTCTGAGGACGCGGCTTCGTGCGCCAGCTGGGTTTTCGATCCTTGGCCGAGTTAGTGGACGAGGCTGAGGGCTTAGAGGATGACCAGTTAGAGGAACGAAAGGAACGAAACCTCGACTGGTTTCTGCCCTGGACAGATTTCCTGGCTTTAGTTTGTGGCAAGGAAGTACTCTTCCCGCCAGTAGCTTCCTTAATAATTTCATCCAGTTGTTCACCGAACAGCCGGGACCCAGCAAAGGGGAGTCCAGCAAGGTACTTCTTGGAAGAAGCGTCTGCTTTGCACTCTCGAAGCCACAAGATGCTGCGGATCGCGAGGGAATTAGCGGAAGCCACCGCCGTGCGGTGAGAAGCCTCTAGAATGGCAGACATGGCATAGGATGAAAAAGCCGAAGCCTGGGAAGTTAAGGCAACCATTTCGGGCATAGAGTCCCTGGCGAGGGAATGTATCTCCGCCAGAGAAGCAGAGACTGCCTTAAGAGCCCACACTGCTGCAAAAGACGGGGAGAACGAGGCTCCTGCCGCCTCATATACAGATTTGGCCAGAAGGTCAACCTGGCGGTCAGTGGGATTCCTAAGTGAGGTGCCATCGGCCACAGATACAACTGTCCGGGCTGAGATTCTAGACACCGGAGGATCTACCTTTGGTGAATGAGACCACTCCTTGACCACCTCTGGTGGAAAGGGAAAACGGTCATCAGAACTACGCTTTGGGAAGCGTTTGTCAGGACAGGCCCTGGGCTTGGTCACAGTGGCCTGAAAACTGGAGTGGTTAAAAAACATACTCCTTGCTCTCTTAGGTGAGGTAAACTGGTGTTTTTCTACCAGAGAGGCTTGTTCCTCTGACACTGGTGGATTGAGGTCCAGTACGGAATTAATGGACGCAATCAAGTCACTAACATCCGCATCACCTTCAGATAGATCAATGGGGTACATAGAGGTAGCGTCCGAGCCCACAGTAAAGGTATCCTCCTCGCCCTGCAATTCAGCTCGTGAATCAGAGCTGTGGGATGAGGAAGGAGAAGAGTCCCTGCGTCTCCGTTTAGGAGGACGGGGTCCGGGAACAGATAAAAAATCCTCTGTGAGCTCTGCAGAGCGAGTCGGAGCAGCAGAGGCGCCCTGAGAGGGGGGCTGATGCATGCTCAGCAGAGTCCGGGACAGCTGTCCCATGGAGTCGGCCTACCCAAGCAGGGGGTTCAGCCACCGGGGCTGGAGCAGCCGAAGGGACCCCTGGGGAGACTCCAGGCTGAGGCACCACCATGTTAGAGCAGGCATCACAATGTGGATATGTGCTCGGTTCAGGCAGAATGAGCTGACATGCAGTGCATATAGAGTACAGCCTTGCTCCTAGTGAGAGACATGCTGCTGAGGTGGAGGTTCTGCAGTAAAGAACACACTCCTTCAGAATGACCCCCAGAGAGTGTACAAGAAAGTCCACAACCAGAGGTTGTGGCTTACCAGACCACTTTTTGTGTGCCCTCCGGATTCCACAGCTCGGACCCCCAGACAGATGCAGCAGCTGCAGCAGCCAGCGCCGATCAGTGTGTGAACGCTGATAAAATGGCGCCGGAGTGAGGAGGGGGGGCGGGCTTTATTCCAAGAGCGGGAACCGGAGGGCCAAGGGGAAATACAGGAAAGGGAAACATCTCCTCAGAGAGGAGTGTCCTCCCCTGAGCTGACCGGCCGGTGGGCGGCGCCGCACTGTTCCCCTGCATGACTGACATGCAGTGGCAGTGAAAACGAAACTAGGCCGCATCCGAAGCCGGGGCCTAGATTTTCCCATGCGGCCGACGATCAGGCACCCTCGGCGCGGTTCTCAGGAAAAAAACAGAGAACCGGCCGGAAATCACAGCAAAGTGAAATAACACACTCTCCCCACAATAAATGTACAAAGGACCTCTCAATAACGTCTCAATACTTAGCTTTATGAGACGCAGGGCCAGGTCCCTGAGGGGTGAGCGCTCCGTCCGGCAGGATCCTGAAAGGGCTGCGGATGGAGACCGGTCTCCTGCAAAGCAGTGAGAACCATGATGGCTCCCACTTCAAGCCAGAGCCTCAGGGGATGGTGAAGGAGCGCGGCATGTGAAGGCTCCAGCCTTGTAAAATCAACCTTAACAACACCGCCGACACAGTCGGGTGAGAAGGGACATGCCGGGAGTCCAGATTGGACCCGCTTTTCTTCAAAGAAAAATCAAAAATCAGTGAGAATGCATGAGTGTGTGTGACCTCCTGAACACAAAGCATTGAACTGGCTAGATTTGTCATCCAGGGGGTGTATATGCTCGGAGGGAGGAGCTACACTTTTAGTGTAGTACTTTGTGTGTCCTCCGGAGGCAGAAGCTATACACCCATGGTCTGGGTCTCCCATAAGGAACGATAAAGAAATACCAAACGAATTTCACTCATCCCATTTTTCTTGATGGGAATGGAACCGATGTTTATACGCAAGTGGGAGTGAGCCTAAAGGGTGCTTTACACACTGCGACATCGCTAACGATATATCGCCGGGGTCACGTCGTTAGTGACACACATCCGGCGCAGTTAGCAACATCGCAGCGGGTGACACCAAGGAGCGACGATCAATGAGCGCAAAAACGTGAAAAATCGTTACTCATTGACACGTCGCTCCTTTTCCAAATATCGTTGCTGCTGCAGGTACGATGTTGTTCGTCGATCCTGCGGCAGCACACATCGCTATGTGTGATACCGCAGGAATGACAAACATCTCCTTACCTGCGTCCACCGGCAATGAGGAAGGCAGGAAGGAGGTGGGCGGCATGTTCCGGCCGCTCATCTCCGCCTCTGCTCTGCTATTGGACGGCTGCCGTGTGACGTCACCGACGCTGAACGAACCACCCTTAGAAAGGAGGCGGATCGCCGGCCAGAGCGACGTCGCAGGGAAGGTAAGTGCGTGTGACAGGTGTTAGCGATGTTGTGCGCCACGGGGAGCGATTTGCCCGTGACGCACAACCGACGGGGGCGGGTACGCTCGTTAGCAATATCGGTACTGATATCGCAGCGTGTAAAGTACCCTTTAGTGTTTCTGTAGCTCCATGTGGTCTCTCTAATAAGGCAAAGCAGCTAAAAACACCCAAAAAACTTAATAAATTAGTCTTTAAACTTTTTGTAGAAAGCCTGTTGCCTTGCAGAGTGATAGGATTGTGAGAAATACTGGAGAAGAAAATTCAGCTCCTGGAAAACGCATAGCAAAATTCTTCATATATTCTCTTAGAATTGATCGCAATATGTGCCAGGATAAAGAAAGTTGAAAAACATGCAATATTAGGATATATAAATTAAAATGCTCACACTAAGTTCAGCTTTCACTGTTTCATTCTCCCGTTTGCAATCAGAAAGCTCCCGCTTTAGTTGGTCAGTCTCAAATTTCATCACTTCCTCTAAGTTATCATACGCATCTTGGAGGGATCGCTTCTCCTCCAATAAAGTCTCATGTTCCAGCCTAGAGTATTTAGAAAAATAATCTTCATTAATGTCAAATGCATTAAACCATTTGTTGCAAGTAAGCAGCAAAAATTCATAGAAACTTCAGTAAATGTCTGGAGCTACAGTTCATCTTTGGGGTAGCTTCACTTCATTGCCTTAGTGATACAATCACTGACCCTCTTATCCTGACCATTCCAGATCCAGCGGGATGGTCACAAATTTGGGGAGCTGTTCTAACTTCAGGTGCATCTGTGTCACAGATAAAGCTGACTAATGGTTGAGCATGGAGCTGACAGGTACTTCATTCACAGTTCAGACTATAAACAGACTGACATTCTCAGGTCACAAGACAAGGCAGCTGAGAAGAAGTAAAGAACACAGGCAAGTTGTGCGCCTGCGTGGCCCGGCTGTGCCCGTGTGCTGGCATGGCCCGGCTGTGAATGCATGCTGATGTAGCCCAGCTGTGCCTGCGTGCTGATATAGTTTAGTTTTGTGTGTGTAGGTATAGCAAAGCTGTATGTGTTGGAGGGCATCATAATGTGTGGGGGAAGATGTACTGTAAGGTAATTCACTGAACGAGGACCTACAATACTCAAAAAGCGCAAATATAAAATATAAACCACTGACTTGAGTGGATGCTATAGAATATACCTATCTGTCATATATATATATATATTATTTTTTTTTTTTTAGGTGAATCTTGGTGCAAACAGGTGGACAGCAGAGGAAGGTGGTGCAAATGAATAACAGCAAGAATTTAGGTAAGGGGTCAGGAGGAGGAAAGGTTCCTAAATGATGTTCCTGTTCCCTAAATGATGACCCGGTGGTTGTTGGCAACCTAAAAACCAATATGGCACCCCCAATGAACAAAGGCTGACCCTCAAGATATCCCTTACTCTCAGCGCAGAGCTAAATATGTAAACAATCCTTAAGAGAATAGAATGAATAACTGAAAAAGGCCTGCTTAATACTTAGCTATATCTAGTGATATCTTGCCATATTATAATCCTGTAAGCCACAGTCATATTGCAACCTAAGCTGGTAACTGTTATTACTGGATGGGCTTGCACATAGCATGGTGAAATTTGGATATTTACTTTTTAGTGTGTGGGGCGGAAGGTATTACGGAGACGTTATTATACCGTGTGTAGGAAATGTATGATTATGACATTATACTGCTTGTAGTGGTCATTATTCTGTGTGTGGGGGAATTATACTGTGTATAAGGGGCACTATGGGGTCCCTAGAAGGGGTACCATTCTGTGTGTGGGAACACTAATGGCCATCACTAGGAGCAATATTTCTGCGTGGACACATAAGGGACTGGAGTGATGTTAGAGAACTGGCTTAATGTAAAATAAGAATTCATGTGCCACAGTGTTCATGTCTTTCTTATAATTCAAAGTTGGGCGGATTGACTGATCAATGATACAAGTTGTTAAAAAGACCTGAAATAAAAGTGATTACGAGAAAGCCCTATAGTACGCCGTGTGTCACTCGGATTCACTAGGCAATACCTGACATTATCCAGTTGCAGCTGGACATTAATGTGGCGGTCAGACAGCTGGTTCATCTCTCTCTCTTGCTTTTCTTTGAACACACTGTACTCCATCTTCACAGCACGCAGCTCGCGGTCCGCAGACTGGAGAACAACTCGCAGGTCATGGACTTCGCTCTTTAATACTAAAAAAAAGAAAGTTGAAATTAATACAATAAGAATAAGTTACAACAATAATCGTTCTCGAGTGCGTGCACAATGATGTGAAAGAATAACTTGTGTTTCATACGCCATTACCTGGTAAACATTACAAAGATAAATTATAAGAATCTATGCCACGTTGATTAAAAAACAAAAATGTGGCTATAAAAATAGCAAGAAAGTGGAAACTCGATCTATCCAAAGCCTACACGAAACTTACCATCCTCATTGCTCTTAAAGTCTTGGCGCTGCTTTTCAAAACCATGAATTTGTTCATGAAGCTCCTGCTGCTTTGTGCTCCAGGCAGCCCTTTCTGAAGTGAAGAGCTGTTAGGACAAAAACATGGCAGATGAACGTCACAAATAGACAAAATAGAGTAATTAAAAAGGTATTCTCTGGCACTACCCCCTTCTGCATTCGGAGGCGAGTGGTGCCGATGTTAGAAGCAGCACAAGCAGTAGGTACCGTGCACAGGTCCTAATCATTAGAAACAGGCGCAGATTGTGTACGCTCATTTATATCAATTCCACAGCACTTTATAGACATTATCATCATCACTGTCCCCGTTGGGGCTCACAATCTACATTCCCTATTACTAGATCTTTGTAGTGTGAGAGAAAACTGAAGAACCCAGAGAACACACACTTAAAGGGAACCTGTCAGCAGAAATTTTGCTTTAAACCTAAAAGTTTCCCCTTCTGCAGCTCCGGGGCTGCATTCTAGCAAGGTTCCTATAGTTTTTGTGCCCCTTTTTAGAATAAATTAAATACTTTATAAAGTTGTACCTTTTGGTCTGCAAATCGTCTAAATTATCCATGGGGGCGGTGTCCGTTATTGTCCCTCCTGCCAATTTACGCCGTCCCCCAACGCTCCATTTCATACTTCAGGATGCCGCCCAGTGCGCCTGTGGTCCCGCACATGCGCCGTGCGACTGTATCGGGACTGTGCACTGTGTGTACAGTGTGACCGCTGGTGACGTGTTGCGCAGACACGAGATTATGGGCGGTGCCGGCCCATAATCTCGTGCCCGCGCTTTCCCCTCTGCCTCCAGCGTTCTGCACAAGCGCTGGCCAGATGACCCGACATCACCTCTTTCCCATCTTGCCCTGGAGCAGGAAATAGATGGGAGGAGCGGAGCAGGACACCACCGATTACGAGAGGTGACGTCGGGTCATCTGGCCAGCGCTTGTGCAGAACGCTGTAGGCAGAGGGGAAAGCGCGAGCACGAGATTATGGGTGGGCACTTGCTGATGACAATCACAGCGCCGCCCATAATCTCGTGCCTGCGCAACACGTCACCAGCGGTCACACTTTGCACACAGTGCACAGTCCCGGTACAGTCGCACGGCGCATGCGCGGGACCACGGGCGCACTGGGCGGCGTACTGAAGTATGAAATGGAGCGTTGAGGGACGGCGTAAATCGGCAGGAGGGACAGTAACGGACACCAGACAGCCCGTCCCCATGGATAATTTAGAAGATTTGCATAAAAAAAAAGGTACAACTTTATAAAGTATTTAATTTGGTCTAAAAGGGGGCACAAAAACTATAGGAACCTTGCTAGAATACAGCCCACGAGCTGCAGAAGGGGAAACTTTTAGGTTTAAAGCAAATTTTCTGCTGACCGGTTCCCTTTAAACAAGGGAGAAAATTTTTATTCTTCCATTAACAGCCATAAAAGGCCTTTGTGTTACTAGTCGTCATTTTAAATTACATTAATTTTACAATAAAATGTACTGAAAAATGGGATAAAAATCCCAAGTGGGATAAAATGAAAATGCAATTCAGTCATGTTTTTACGAATTTACAAGGTTCATTGGATGGTAAAAATGACCTGGAGTGATTCTTCATTGTCTGTACAATTATGGTGATACAATTTTTCTTTTCCATTTAGTGGTGACATTTTAATTTTACTGTAAAGCTGTAACCAATACATTTATTTTTTTGTCGATGAAGCTATGTGAGGGCTTTTTTTTTCATGACAAGCTGAAGGTTTTATTGATATTTATTTGGGCTAAATATAACTTTGTGATCCTTTTTTTTTTTTTTTTTTTAAAAAGTGAGTTGTGGTAAATGGAAAACGTATTGACAGAAAAAAAAAGGACTGAGGGGAATGGGGGATAAATTGCCTAATTTTTTTTCCAAACTTTTTATTTTCTGCTTTGATTCGGGAATCTGAACCTGCAATCCTTTTATCACTTGTTCTATATACAGTGCTATTGTAGTGTACAGTGTAAATCATGGTCTCCTATGAAGCCTCGTCTGCGGTATTCACCCTACCTCTTGCATCTGTGCTGAATGATGCTCTATCTTATTTAGCTGTTGCTGAAGCTTCAAGCTTTTACTCTCTTCTTCATCCAGCTTGGCTTGTAAAGTTGTTACTTGTTCCTGGAAAATAAAGTTCAGGAATCATGAAATCCAGAAAAATAAAATTGCTCTAAATTAGGGCAGCATATTAGCAATACCATTCCACTGTGCTAGTAGACTAAATCCAAGACAGATCTAGCTGACAGGTCCACTGTAATCATGAGCTGAGTTAAAAACACACTGTCTACATCTTTAGAGTAGGTCTATACCTATATGACCACCCTCCTACATACTCTCTGCATGACGGCAGTACCATGAATTACTGTATTTTTCGGACTATAATACGCACTTATTTCCCCCCAAATGTTGGGGGAAAGTGGGGGGTGCGACTTATAGTCTGAATGTAGGGCTGCGGGAAATGAGGGTGCTGCGGTGGCACGGGTCATCGGCGGCACAAGCAGGCTGTAGCAGCGCCTGCCATGACCACGTGGGCCCGCTCATTTCATATGCACGCCCATACTCTCGCCCATCATCTCTCAGCGCTGAAGCCGGCGCTGACAGGTGGGCGGGGTGATGGGTGGGGGTGCATGCATAGTAAACAGCCAGCCCGTATGATCACCCCTGGCAACTACAGCCTGGAGTGATCATGTGCGGCTGTATTCACTGCTCCCCGTGCATCATCATCAGCGCGGGGTGTAGTGAATCAGTATACTCACCCGTCACCATTCCCCTGCAGCATCGCAATGTCCTCCTGTCTGCCGGCCAGGTGATCTGTGTAGAGAACGGTGTGCACAGCGATGACATCATCCCTGTGCGCACCGCTAGTCTCCACACAGGTCAGCTGAAAGGCAGACAGGAGGACGAGCAATGCTGCAGGGGAACGGCTCCACACAGGTCACCGGTGCTGCTGCTGACACAAACAGGAAGTCGAGCGATGCTGCAGGGAGTGAGGAAAGGTGAGTATAAATGTTTATTTTTTTTCTGTGCCATAGGATACAGGCCATATACCAGGATGGGGGTATATTATGAGCAGGATGGGGGTACATCAGCAGGATGGGGGTACATCAGCAGGATGGAGGCTATACCAAGGTGGCAGTATATAGCAGGATGGGGGTATTTATCAGGATGGGGATATTTATAAGGATGGGGGGGTATTTATCAGGATGGGGGCTATACCAGGATGAGGGACATATTATACAAGGATGGGGATCATATACAAGGCAGGAGGATCATTACCAGAATGGGGTACCTTAGTAGAGAATTTGGGGACATTACCCCCATAACAGTGTCAGCAGCAGATCCTCGCCCCATAACAGTCATGCCCACATTTTTTGCTTAAAATTTTATTTTCCTATTTTCCACCTCTAAAACCAGGGTGCGCCTTATGAAACTGAAGGTAAGGTATAAAGAAGCGAGTATCATGAAAGAGAGATTAAATAGAAGAATAGAACAGGAAAAAAAAAAAAAAAAAAAAAGAAGGGGGGGTGGGGGGGAACGGACTCTAAATGCTCAGGGGCACCAATCCTCACACGAATATCCTTGAGAGAGGGGAGCCAGCACGATCTGAAAATGGCATGCATCATATAAAAAGTGCAAATTCACAGATTTATTCCAACTGTACTGTAATATAAAAAGAGAATTTTGTTTACTTACCGTAAATTCTTTTTCTTATAGTTCCGTATTGGGAGACCCAGACATTGGGTGTATAGCTTCTGCCTCCGGAGGACACACAAAGTACTACACTAAAAAGTGTAGCTCCTCCCTCTGAGCATATACACCCCCTGGATAACCAGATCTAGCCAGTTTAGTGCAAAAGCTGAAGGAGAATAGCCACCCACAAGTAAAGACAGAGCAAGAACCGGAACAACCGGAGACTCTGTCCACGACAACAGCCGGTGAGAACACGCAGAACAAGAAACTGCCAACAGGCAACAGGGAGGGTGCTGGGTCTCCCAATACGGAACTATAAGAAAAAGAATTTACGGTAAGTAAACAAAATTCTCTTTCTTTATCGTTCCTATGGGAGACCCAGACATTGGGACGTCTCAAAGCAGTCCATGGGTGGGAATAAACAGAAAAACTGAGAAGTAGGCGGAGCCTAACTTCACAAATGGGCGACAGCCACCTGAAGGATGCGTCTGCCCAAGCTCGCATCTGCCGAAGCATGAGCATGCACTTGGTAGTGCTTTGAAAAGGTATGCAGGCTAGTCCAAGTGGCAGCCTGACAGACCTGCTGAGCCGTAGCCTGGTGCCTGAAAGCCCAAGAGGCACCGACAGCTCTGGTCGAGTGTGCCTTGATCCCCGGCGGGGTAGGCACCTGAGTACACTGGTAGGCATCGTAAATGGCCGACCTAATCCAACGAGCTAAGGTCGGCTTAGAAGCCGAGAGGCCCTTACGCCGACCTGTGGTTAGCACAAAAAGAGAGGTGCACCGCCTAAGAACAGCGGTGCAAGACACATAGTTCCGGAGCGCCCGCACCAGATCCAGAGTATGCAACGCTTTTTCAAAGCGATGAACAGGAGCCGGACAAAAGGAAGGCAGGGAAATGTCCTGGTTAAGGTGGAAAGGAGAAACCACCTTAGGGAGAAAGTCCGGAGTCGGACGGAGAACCACCTTGTCTTGATGAAAAACCAAAAAAGGTGACTCCGAAGAGAGCGCAGCTAAATCAGAGACTCTCCTGAGGGAAGTTATGGCCACTAGAAAGACCACTTTCTGTGAAAGACGAAACAAAGAAACCTCCCCAAGAGGCTCAAAGGGGGGTTTCTGCAATGCCGTGAGGACCAAATTGAGGTCCCAGGAATCCAAGGGCCGCCGGTAAGGCGGAATGATGTGAGACGCGCCCTGCATGAAGGTGCGGACCTGAGCCAGCCGGGCGATACGCCACTGGAACAGCACTGACAGAGCCGAGACTTGACCCTTGAGGGAATTGAGGGATAGTCCTAGCTGCAGACCGGACTGTAGAAAGGACAGAAGGGTCGGCAAGGAAAAAGGCCAAAAGGAGCATGGCCGGAAGAGCGACACCAGGACAGGAAAATTCTCCAGGTCCTGTGATAGATTTTGGCCGAGGAAGACATCCGAGCCCGAGTCATAGTGGAGATGACTTCAGGAGGAATACCAGAAGCCGTCAAGATCCAGGACTCAAGAGCCACGCCGTCAATCTGAGAGCCGCAGAATTCTGGCGGAAAAACGGACCTTGTGAGAGAAGGTCTGGACGGTCCGGAAGATGCCACGGCACCTCTACGGACAGATGGAGCAGGTCTGGGTACCAAGCTCGCCTGGGCCAGTCCGGAGCAATGAGGATGACCCGACGGCCCTCCATTCTGATCTTGCGCAGAACTCTGGGCAAGAGAGCTAGAGGGGGAAACACATAGGACAGACGAAACTGGGACCAATCTTGAACCAGAGCGTCCGCTGCAAAGGCCTGAGGATCGTGGGAGCGAGCCACGTAAACCGGAACCTTGTTGTTGTGCCGGGATACCATTAGATCCGCTTCCGGAGTGCCCCACTTGCGGCAGATTGACTGAAACACTGCCGGATGCAGGGACCACTTGCCACTGTCCACGGTTTGACGGCTGAGATAATCTGCTTCCCAGTTTTCCCACGCCTGGGATGTGGACTGCGGATATGGTGGACTTGGAGTCCTCCGTCCATTGAAGGATGCGTTGAACCTCCAACATTGCCAGGCGGCTGCGTGTCCCGCCTTGGTGATTGATGTAGGCAACCGC
Organism: Anomaloglossus baeobatrachus; assembly: GCF_048569485.1. Taxonomy (NCBI): domain Eukaryota; kingdom Metazoa; phylum Chordata; class Amphibia; order Anura; family Aromobatidae; genus Anomaloglossus; species Anomaloglossus baeobatrachus. The sequence continues at coordinate 422,869,784 of NC_134358.1, forward strand.
TGTCGCGTTGTCTGACTGGACTCGGATGTGCTTGCCCGCCAACAGGTGGTGAAAGGCTAGGAGAGCTAGAAGCACAGCTCTGGTTTCCAGCACATTGATCGAGAGGGCTGATTCGGACTGAGTCCAAGTGCCCTGTGCTCGGTGGTGGAGACATACCGCTCCCCAGCCGGATAGACTGGCATCCGTGGTGAGGATCACCCAGGACGGGGCCAGGAAGGAGCGTCCCTGAGACAGAGAGAGGGGCCGAAGCCACCAGTGAAGGGAGCCCCTGGTCTGTGGCGACAGAGCCACTAGCCTGTGCAAGGAAGAGGTCCGCTTGTCCCAACAGCGGAGAATGTCCAGCTGCAGAGGACGCAGATGGAACTGGGCAAAGGGAACAGCCTCCATTGACGCCACCATCTGACCCAGCACCTGCATTAGGTGCCTGATGGAATGACGGCGGGGCCTCAGCAGAGAGCGCACCGCCAGATGGAGGGACTGCTGTTTGACTAAGGGCAGCTTCACAAGTGCCGACAAGGTCTCGAACTGCATCCCTAGGTACGTGAGACTCTGGGTCAGAGTCAGAGTGGATTTGGGCAGATTGACAAGCCACCCGAATTGGGCTAGAGTGGCGAGAGTGAGCGAGACACTCCGTTGACAGTCTGCGCTGGATGAAGCCTTGACTAGAAGGTCGTCCAGGTAAGGAATCACTGCCAACCCCTGGAGGTGCAGAACCGCAACCACTGCTGCCATGACCTTGGTGAATACTCGAGGGGCCGTGGCTAACCCGAAGGGGAGAGCCACAAATTGGAAATGATCTTCTCCGATTGCAAAACGTAGCCAACGCTGGTGTGAAACTGCAATTGGCACATGCAGATAGGCATCTTTGATGTCGATGGATGCCAGGAAACTCCTTGGGTAATTGAGGCAATGACTGATCGCAGAGACTCCATGCGAAAATGGCGCACCTGAACATGCTTGTTGAGAAGCTTGAGATCCAGGATGGGCCGGAAGGAACCGTCCTTTTTGGGGACTAGGAAGAGATTTGAGTAGAAACCTCTGAACCGTTCCCGGGCGGGAACCGGTACAATTACTCCGTTGGCCTGCAAGGATGCCACGGCCTGAGAGAAGGAGGCGGCCTTGGAGCAGGGGGGAGTTGACAGAAAAAATCTGTTTGGCGGGCTGGAAGAGAATTCTATCCTGTAGCCGTGGGAGATGATATCCAGCACCCACTGATCGGAGACGTGTTGAAACCACACGTCGCCAAAGTGGGAGAGCCTGCCACCGACTAAGGACGTTGCTGGCGCGGCCAGATAGTCAAGAGGAGGCTTCCTTAGTGGCAGCAGCTCCTGCGGTCTTCTGTGGACGCGCCTTTGTGCGCCAGTTGGGTTTTTGGTCCTTGGCTGAGTTAGTGGACGAGGCCGAGGGCTTAGAGGATGACCAGTTGGAGGAACGAAAGGAACGAAACCTCGACTGGTTCCTACCCTGGGCAGGTTTCCTGGTTTTAGTTTGTGGCATGGAAGTACTCCTCCCGCCAGTAGCTTCCTTAATTTCATCCTGTTGTTCACCGAATAGCCTGGATCCAGCAAAAGGGAGCCCAGCAAGGTACTTCTTTGAAGAAGCATCTGCCTTCCACTCTCGAAGCCACAAGATCCTGTGGATAGCGAGGGAATTAGCCGAAGCCACCGCAGTGCGGTGAGAAGCCTCCAGCATGGCAGACATGGCATAGGATGAAAAAGCTGAAGCTTGGGAAGTTAAGGCAACCATTTCGGGCATAGATTCCCTGGTGAAGGAATGCATCTCCTCTAGAGAAGCAGAGATGGCTTTGAGAGCCCACACTGCTGCAAAAGATGGGGAGAACGAGGCCCCTGCCGCCTCATATACAGATTTGGCCAGAAGGTCAACCTGGCGGTCAGTGGAATCCTTAAGAGAGGCGCCATCAGCCACTGATACAACGGTTCGGGCTGAGAGTCTAGACACCGGAGGGTCTACCTTTGGTGAATGAGCCCACTCCTTGACCACCTCAGGTGGAAAGGGAAAACGGTCATCAGAACCACGCTTTGGGAAGCGTTTGTCAGGACAGGCCCTAGGCTTGGTCACAGTGGCCTGAAAACTGGAGTGGTTAAAGAACACACTCCTTGTCCTCTTAGGCAAGGTAAACTGGTGCTTTTCTGCCAGAGAGGGTTGCTCCTCTGATACTGGCGGATTGAGGTCCAGTACAGAATTAATGGACGCAATCAAATCACTAACATCTGAGTCCCTTTCGGACAGATCAATGGGGCACATGGAGGTAGCCTCCGAGCCCCCAGTAAAGGCATCCTCCTCGTCTTGCGAGTCAGCTGTTGAATCAGAGCCGCGGGACGAGGAAGGAGAGGGGACCCTGCGTCTCCTTTTAGGAGGACGGGGTCTGGGACCAGATGAAGAATCCTCTGTGAGCTCCGCTGAGAGAGCCCTAGCAGCAGAGGCGCCCTGAGAAGGGGGCTGATGCATGTTCAGCAAAGTCCGGGACAGCTGTCCCATGGAGTCGGCAAAAGACTGGGAGATTGACCTAGAGAAGGATTCTACCCAAGCCGAGGGTTCAGCCGCCAGAGCAGCCGGAGGGACCACTGTGGGTGCGATTACAGGCTGAGGCATTGTCAGGTTAGAGCAGGCATCACAATGTGGATATGTGCTCGGTTCAGGCAGCACGAGCTTACACGCAGTGCATACTGAGTACAGCCTTGCTCCTCGTGTGAGACATGCTGCTGGAGTGGGGGCTCTGAGCCAGAATGACCCCCAGAGAGTATATAAGAAGGTCCACAACCGGAGGTTGTGGCTTACCAGACCGCTTGTGTGCCCTCCAGATCCCACAGCCCGGACCCCCAAGCAGCTTAGCAGGGATGCTGCAGGCAGCGCTGATCGCAGAGAAAAACGCTGATAAAATAGCGCCGGAGCGAGGAGAGGGGGCGGGACCTGCTCTGAGAGCGGGATCTGGAGGGCTAAGGAAACTTACAGGGGAGGGGACATGTACTCAGAGAGGAGTGTCCCTCCCCTGTGCCGAACGGCCGCTGGGCGGAGCCACACTGTCCCTCTGCATGATTGACATGCGAGGGCAGTGAAATCGAAAGTAGGCCTCCGGCGAAGCCGGGGCCTAAATTTGAGCGATGCGGCCGGCGCGCAGGCACCATCGGCGCGGTTCTCAGGCGACAACCAGAGAACCGGCCGGAAATGTCAGAAAAGTTACACAGCACACTCTCCCACCATAATAAAGTACCGGGACCCCCCGAATATAAACGTCTCAGGTACTTAGCTTGCTGAGACGCAGGGTTCCAAGTCCCTCCCTGGGGATGAGTGCTCCGTCCAGCAGGATCCTGAAGGGCTGCGGATGGAGACCGGTCTCCTGCAAAGCAAGGAGAACCGAGCTGGCTCCCACTTCAAGCCAGAGCCAGAGGGATGGTGAAGGAGCGCGGCATGTAAGGCTCCAGCCTTGGAATCAACCTTAACAACACCGCCGACACAGTGGGGTGAGAAGGGACATGCCGGGAGTCCAGGCTTGGACCCGCTTTTCTTCAAAAACTTTCCAAAAATGAAAAATCAGATGAGAATGCATGTGTGGATGTATGCCTCCTGAACACAAAGCAATGAACTGGCTAGATCTGGTTATCCAGGGGGTGTATATGCTCAGAGGGAGGAGCTACACTTTTTAGTGTAGTACTTTGTGTGTCCTCCGGAGGCAGAAGCTATACACCCAATGTCTGGGTCTCCCATAGGAACGATAAAGAAATGAGATTTTTAGCAAATTGATCAATTCTTTGAGCCACCCCTGCCAACGTCACGGCAAATCTCAATAGGGGGGTCCTACTCTATATTCTGTATTTCATGTGCCATGCGGCCTCCTAGATAAAGTTAAAAGCAGAACCATAATGGAGCACACATACCTGTAACCTGTATATATAACCGCTTCTATGTTGCAAAAGAGGCAATTGTGGATAGAGGCCAGCCCAGGTCCCAGCATGTGGAGCAAGCTCTACACATACCAGGACTATATCAGAACTGACCCTCCCAGTGCCAGGCAGCAACCATTGATAAAGGCGGACCAGATCCAAGTATGGTGTTTAATTAGCAATGCCTGTGGAAAGGGTGAGGCAACTGAATGTGTACAGCTACCAACAGGAGGAATATATTGCAAACCAAGATCAGGCATGCATAGCATGGTGGTGACCAGCCACCAGACATTTGTAGCATAACTACAACCAAACAGAGAGAGAGGGGAGCCAGCACGATCTGAAAATGGCATGCATCATATAAAAAGTGCAAATTCACTTTTTATATGATGCATGCCAATTTCAGATCGTGCTGGCTCCTTTTTCTCTGTTATGACTGTAGTTATGCTACAATTTCTGGTGACTGACCATCACCATACCATGCACGCCTGTTTTTGGTTTGCAATGTATTCCTCCTGTTGGTAGCTGTTCAGATTCAGTTACCTCACCCCTTTCCACAGGCAATGCTAATTAAGCACCATTCTTGGATCTGGTCCGCCTTTATCAATGGTTGCAGTCTGGCACTGGGAGGGTCAGTTCTGATATAGTCCTGGTATGTGTAGAGCTTGCTCCACATGCTGGGACCTGGGCTTGTCTCTATCCACAATTGCCTTTTTTGCAACATGGAAGCGGCTATATACAGGTTACAGGTATGTGTGCTCCATTATGGTTCTGCTTTTAACTTTATCTAGGAGGCCGCATGGCACATGAAATACAGAATGTAGAGTAGGACCCCCCTATTGAGATTTGCCGTGACGTTGGCAGGGGTGGCTCAAAAAATTGATCAATTATTTGCTAAAAATCTCATTTTGTTTTTTATTATAGTACAGTTGGAATAAATCTGAATTTTCACTTTTTATATGATGCATGCCAATTTCAGATCGTGCTGGCTCCTTTTTCACACGAATATCCTTGAAAAATCCGGAGTCTCCTTGAGAAGAATCCAGGGCTGCCACATTTTAACGTAGGTATCGTTAGTATCATTAGCCTTAGCAGAGAGTTCCTCCATGAGAGCAATGTGTGAGAATTCTTTGAGCCACTCCTCCATAGGTGGGGTATCCGACCTGGGAACAACTGATCTGGCTGCAGTCAGACAGAATCTGAGCAGACCCATTTTTTGAGCCCCTATGGAGCCTGGTAATATTGACAGGATAGCCACCTGGGGATAGGGCTGGACTCGAATTCCCGTAATTTTGCTGCTGCCATTTTATAATCAGTGAGCTCATATGCTCCTTCTAATGGTGGCTCCAGAGAAATTGGAAAGTTAGCATGCCATCCCCCTCTCACCCACTCCGCCGCCCACTCTCTCTGGAGCGCTGTGGAATGCCCATTCGGTCTGTAACAAACTGCACTTCATTCACGACCTCTTTACCTCTAGCAACCTATCCTTTCTGGGCATCACTGAAACATGGCTGACACCATCCAACACTGCCTCCCCTGCTGCGCTATGCTACGGTGGCCTTCACCTCACCCACACTCCTCGCCCTGGCAATAGACAAGGTGGAGGAGTGGGCCTCCTTTCTAACAACTGCAGCTTTAATCCAATCCCACCTCTACCCTCCCTTGTCCTGCCTTCCTTTGAAGTGCACTCTGTCCGCATCTATTCTCCTTCCAACCTCCAAGTGGCCATCATATAGAGACCCCCAGGCCCTACCACTTCCTTTATCGACCAGTTCTCTGCCTGGCTTCTACACTTTCTCTCTGCTGACATTCCCACTATCATCATGGGTGACTTCAACATCCCCACTGACACCCGCCAGTCAGCAGCCTCCAAACTAGTGATGGGTAGTTCGTGAGTGAGTAGTTCAAAATGAACTAATCTTCAGAGTGAACTAGTTCATCTAGTTCACCATCCTGACAGAGATTAGTTCATTATGAACTAAACAGCGAGTGGGAGGAGACAGAGTGATCCTCTACAGCTGCAGGAGGCTCCCTGCTCTCACACTTGAAGGTAGTAAAACACTAGCACACATCAAATACAAATATAATAGTAATAATAATATTAATAAAAACTGAAATTGCACAGTAGACAGACAGATCATATGTGTGTATGAGAGAGAGTTTTTCTGTGTGTGGTTCATGCCCCTCACCTGTCTGTGTGATAGGATCAGCCTCCTGTAGAGGATCAGCCTCCTGTAGTCTAGAAGATCAGTCTTGCTAAAAACTTTACCACTGGCTCCTGTTCTGTTCTCAAAATGGTGAATGCTGAACTGCTCCTCAGCTCCCTCATACACATTCATTATGGGTCAGTACTCTACACTACCACATGGGGCGCTGCTGGGCTCAGTGAGATGCATCAGATTGAACTAGACTGTCCTGAGTCATTCTCAGTAGAACATTTAGTTCAGCATATCATATAGTTCATTTAGTTCACAGGTCACATGATGCATTTCCTGTCAGCTCATAGGACAGGGTGGAGAGAAATACTGAACTAAATAGCAGTGTGAGGAGACAGAGTGATCCTCTACAGCTCCAGGAAGCTCCTGCTCTCACACTTGCTCTTTATAGCCCCTGATGCTGGAAAAGAAGGTAGTAAAACACTAGACCACACATCAAATACAAATATAATAGTAATAATAATATTAATAAAAACTGAAATTGCACAGTAGACAGACACAGCTCATATGTGTGTATGGGAGAGAGAGTTTGTGTGTGTGGTTCATGCCCCTCACCCGTCTGTGTGATAGGATCACCCTCCTGTAGAGGATCACCCTCCTGTAGAGGATCACCCTCCTGTAGAGGATCACCCTCCTGTAGAGGATCACCCTCCTGTAGAGGATCACCCTCCTGTAGCCTAGATCAGTCTTGCTAAAATCTTTACCACTGGCTCATGTTCTGTTCTCAAAATGGTGGCTGCTGAACTGCTTCTCAGCTCCCTCATACACATTCATTATGGGTCAGTACTCTACACTCTACACAGGGGGCGCTGCTGGGCTCAGTGAGATGCATCAGACTGAACTAGGCTGTCCTGATTCATTCTCAGTAGAACATTTAGTTCAGCAGCTCATATAGTTCATTAAGTTCACAGGTCACATGATGCATTTCCTATCAGCACCTCACAGGATAGGGTGGAGAGATACAGAACTAAATGAACTAAATGAGCTAATCTTTTGAACTAATCTTTTCAGTGAACTAGTTCATGGTGAACTAATCACCAAAATGAACTAGATTTCCCATCACTACTCCAAACTACTCTCCCTTGCTTCATCTTTTGGTCTCAGTGGTCCACCTCTGCCACCCATAAAGATGGACACACATTAGACCTTATCTTCACCCGTCTCTGCTCTCTATCTAACCTCACTACCTCCCCCCTCCCTTTATCTGACCACCATCTATTGACCTTCTCTGCTCTGTCCTCCTCACCTGCCCCTCCTGCCCAGCACGTATCACACCCTCGCAGAAACCTCGCACACGTCAACATACACACCCTTTCTGACTCTATCCTACCACTGTCCTACATATCTTCAGTGCACGACACAAACAGTGCCACCACTTTCTACAACGCCACTCTCACATCAGCTATTGATTCAGTTGCTCCTCTTGTGCATGGCAGAGTGAGACAAATCAATAGACAACCCTGGCACAACAGCCTCACTAAAAAGCTTCGGCAAGTGTCTAGGGCCGCAGAGCGGCGCTGGAAGAAAACGCACTCCCAGGAAGACTTCACCACATTCAAAAATGCAATTCACACATTTCGCTTAGCCCTTACCTCGGCTAAACAGGAATACTTCAGAAACCTCATATCCTCTTTAACACACAACCCCAAACAGTTATTCAATACTTTCAACTCCCTCCTTCGCCCCCACTGCCCCCTCCAACCTCCCTCATTTCCGCAGAAGAATTTGCCACATATTTCAAAGAAAAGATCGACCAAACCAGACAAGTCTTTTCTGCTCAACCACCACAACCCCTTCATATAACAGACCACTGCTCCTCCCCCATAAACGTCCTCTCTACTAACACCGAAGAAGAGCTTGCACATCTTCTCTCAAAAGCGCACCTCACCACCTGCGCACGTGATCCCATCCCAATCCACCTCCTCCCCAACCTCACCACTATCCTAATTCCAGCCTTCACCCATCTCTTCAACCTATCTTTAACGACTGGTACCTTCCCTTCTGCCTTTAAACATGCAACAGTCACACCCATCCTAAAGAAACCTTCCCTCGACCCAACCTCTGCTGCCAGCTATCGCCCCATATCACTACTCCCATTCGCCTCAAAACTCCTGGAACAGCACGTCCATGCTGAACTCTCCTCCCACCTCTCCTCTAACTCTCACTTTGACAACCTACAGTCCGGCTTCCGTCCACATCATTCCACTGAAACTGCCCTGACAAAAATCACAAATGACTTACTTACTGCCAAAGCTAACAACCACTTCTCTATACTCCTACTTCTAGACCTATCCTCAGCTTTTGACACTGTTGACCACTCCCTCCTACTACAGATCCTCTCTTCCCTTGGTGTAAGAGACCTCGCCCTCTCTTGGATCTCTTCATACCTCTCCAACCACACTTTCAGTGTCTCCCACACAACCTCTTCATCCCGTCCTCTCTCTGTTGGTGTCCCTCAAGGCTCTGTCCTGGGACCATTACTTTTTTCTATCTATACATTTGGCCTGGGACAACTCATAAAGTCCCATGGCTTCCAGTACCACTTATATGCCGATGACACTCAGATCTACCTCTCTGGTCCAGATGTCATATCTCTGCTGTCCAGAATCCCAGAGTGCCTATCTGCTATATCTTCCTTCTCCTCTCGCTTCCTAAAGCTCAATGTGGCCAAAACTGAGCTGATCATCTTTCCTCCATCTCACCTACACTCTCTACCTGATCTATCTATTACAATAAATAACATCACGCTCTCCCCAGCACCCAAAGTTCGGTGCCTCGGAGTGACCTTTGACTCTGCCTTGTCCTTCATACCACACATTCAATCCCTCACCACCTCCTGTCTTCAACTCAAAAATATTTCCAGAATCCGTCCCTTCATCAATTCTCAATCTACAAAAATGCTAGTGCATGCTCTCAATCTCCCGCCTCGGCTACTGCAACATCCTCCTATGTGGTCTACCTGCTAACACGCTCGCCCCTCTTCAGTCCATCCTTAATGCTGCTGCCCGACTGATCCACCTCTCGCCTCACTACCACCCCGCTTTTCCTCTCTGCATGTCCCTTCACTGGCTCCCAATCTTCCATCGTATCCAATTCAAACTACTAATATTGACTTACAAAGCCATCCACAAATTGTCTCCTCCATATATCTCTGAACTAATATCTCGCTACACTCCAAAACGTAATCTCCGGTCCTCCCAAGATCTCCTTCTCTCCTCCTCTCTCATTCGCTCCTCATGCAATCGCCTCCAAGAATTCTCCCGAACATCCCCAGTCTTCTGGAACTCTCTGCCTCAACACGTCAGACTATCTACTACACTTGCAAACTTCAAACGGAAACTAAAGACTCATCTGTTCAGAAATGCCTATAACCTTCAATGACCTCACTGCTTCACCACCGTGCAGAGCTTCCGCCCCACCACCGTGCGGAGCTGCTGCCGCCCCACCACCATGCGGAGCTGCTGCCGCCCCACCACCGTGCGGAGCTGCTGCCGCCCCACCACCGTGCGGAGCTGCTGCCGCCCCACCACCGTGCGGAGCTGCTGCCGCCCCACCACCGTGCGGAGCTGCCGCCGCCCCACCACCGTGCGGAGCTGCCGCCGCCCCACCACCGTGCGGAGCTGCCGCCGCCCCACCACCGTGCGGAGCTGCCGCCCCATCTACACCCCACCTGCTGTCTCCTCCCCATAATCCTATAGAATGTAAGCCTGCAAGGGCAGGGCCCTCTTCCCTCTGTACTAGTCTGTCTACTGTAACTTGTATATGTATTTTGTATGTAACCCCCTTCTCATGTACAGCACCATGGAACTAATGGTGCTCTATAAATAAATAATAATAATAATGGTGGGTCTGTCTGTGAAAGAGTTTTGGCGTTCAGAAAAAAATATTCAAATACTATAAACAATTAAGAACTAAGTACTTTATATTAGTATGAAATCGTAGTTTTCTATTGTTTGGCTTTCAACAGATTAAATTGTTGCTGTCTCCAATAGGATAGGTAACCTTGTGTTCAGAGAGCTCTTAGCTTGTATATAAGACTCCCTACTACATCTGGTAGTATCAGCAAGGAGAAGCCGTAACACCCAATAGTGTATTTTACTAATTACTCGACATACCTGCACCATTCTTAGCTCCTCAGCAATAGCTTCATAGGCTTGCTCACTCATCTCTGGAGGGATCGGTTCATCGATAATATTGCTGTCTAGATCATCTCCCCGTGACTTGGGTGTATCCATAAAGTCAGGCTGCAAGCAATCCGGGCTGGAACGTGGCACAAGTCGAGACCTCAAGTTGTAGGCTCTTGTGGGAGTAGTCATGTTCTAATAGCACATAAAAGAAATATGGAAGACCATTAAAGTGAAAATGGAGCATTATGTGCACAAGGAATGTCTAAGCCTTGGTGTAATAGTGAGAGCCATGTGAGTGCATTGATATGTTCCTATATATAGTGCTATATAACAACTGTATATTTATAACATAGTACAAGGACAAGGCATGTTATTATCAAGTGATATAATAACACCCAAACACGCAGTTTGTTTCAGAGAAAAAATGTCTAGGTTTCCCAATGATATCATTGGGAGAGCAGCTCTTTGAAGTAGCAGCTTTCTGACTCTGGTAACAGGGTAGGTACTAAGCTGGTGCCTACAGTTGCCATTAAGTAGCTTGTGCCGAAACTGCAATGTAAGGAAGTAATCAGCTTTCTAGAAGTAGCGGTTATTCCTTTTGCCTTAGGCTGGGGACAGGCGAACGTATGAAAAATCTTCAGGTTTTCGTATAGAAAACTTGGATGATTTTCATCCATATAGTCATCCATGACTCTGTATTTTAACACGTGTGACATCTGTATTGTGACATTAAAGAAGGGAATTTTGTTTACTTACCGTAAATTCCTTTTCTTCTAGCTCCTATTGGGAGACCCAGACAATTGGGTGTATAGCTTCTGCCTCCGGAGGCCACACAAAGTATTACACTTTAAAAAGTGTAACCCCTCCCCTCTGCCTATACACCCTCCCGTGCATCACGGGCTCCTCAGTTTTGGTGCAAAAGCAGGAAGGAGGAAACTTATAAATTGGTCTAAGGTAAATTCAATCCGAAGGATGTTCGGAGAACTGAAACCATGAACCAAAAGAACAATTCAACATGAACAACATGTGAACACAAAGAACAACAGCCCGAAGGGAACAGGGGCGGGTGCTGGGTCTCCCAATAGGAGCTAGAAGAAAAGGAATTTACGGTAAGTAAACAAAATTCCCTTCTTCTTTGTCGCTCCATTGGGAGACCCAGACAATTGGGACGTCCAAAAGCAGTCCCTGGGTGGGTAAAAGAATACCCCAATAAAAAGAGCCGACAACGGCTCCCTCTTACAGGTGGGCAACCGCCGCCTGAAGGACTCGCCTACCTAGGCTGGCATCTGCCGAAGCATAGGTATGCACCTGATAGTGTTTCGTGAAAGTGTGCAGACTCGACCAGGTAGCCGCCTGACACACCTGCTGAGCCGTAGCCTGGTGCCGCAATGCCCAGGATGCACCCACGGCTCTGGTAGAATGGGCTTTCAGCCCTGCAGGAATCGGAAGCCCAGAAGAACGGTAGGCTTCAAGAATCGGTTCCTTGATCCACCGAGCCAAGGTTGACTTGGAAGCCTGCGACCCCTTACGCTGGCCAGCGACAAGGACAAAGAGCGCATCAGAACGGCGCAGGGGCGCCGTGCGAGAAATGTAGAGCCGGAGTGTTCTCACTAGATCTAACAAATGCAACTCCTTTTCACATTGGTGAACTGGATGAGGACAAAAAGAAGGTAAGGAGATATCCTGATTGAGATGAAAAGGGGATACCACCTTAGGGAGAAATTCCAGGACCGGACGCAGAACCACCTTATCCTGGTGAAAAACCAGGAAGGGGGCTTTGCATGACAGCGCTGCCAACTCCGACACTCTACGGAGCGAAGTGACTGCCACTAGAAAAACCACCTTCTGCGAAAGACGTGAAAGGGAGACCTCCCGCAGTGGCTCGAAAGGTGGTTTCTGAAGAGCCTTTAGCACTCTTAAGATCCCATGGTTCCAGCGGCCTCTTGTAAGGTGGGACTATGTGGCAAACTCCCTGCAGGAACGTGCGGACCTGCGGAAGCCTGGCTAGACGCTTTTGAAAAAATACGGATAGCGCCGATACTTGTCCCTTGAGAGAGCCGAGAGACAACCCCTTGTCCATTCCGGATTGAAGGAAAGAAAGAAAAGTGGGTAAGGCAAACGGACAGGGGGTAAAACACTGATCAGAGCACCAGGATAAGAAGATCCTCCAAGTCCTATGATAGATCTTGGCGGACGTTGGTTTCCTGGCCTGTCTCATAGTGGCAATGACATCTTGAGATAAGCCTGAGGACGCTAGTAGCCATGACTCAATGGCCACACAGTCAGGTTGAGGGCCGCAGAATTCAGATGGAAAAATGGCCCTTGAGACAGCAAGTCTGGTCGGTCTGGTAGTGCCCACGGTTGACCCACCGTGAGGTGCCACAGATCCGGGTACCACGACCTCCTCGGCCAGTCTGGAGCGACGAGGATGGCGCGGCGGCAGTCGGACTTGATCTTGCGTAACACTCTGGGCAGCATTGCCAGAGGAGGAAATACATAAGGCAGTCGAAACTGCGACCAATCCTGAACTAATGCGTCCGCCGCCAGAGCTCTGTGATCTTGAGACCGTGCCATGAATGCCGGGACTTTGTTGTTGTGCCGAGACGCCATGAGCTCGACGTCCGGCGTCCCCCAGCGGCAACAGATCTCTTGAAACACGTCCGGGTGAAGAGACCATTCCCCTGCGTCCATGCCCTGGCGACTGAGAAAGTCTGCTTCCCAGTTTTCTACGCCCGGGATGTGAACTGCGGAGATGGTGGAGGCTGTGGCCTCCACCCACAGCAGAATCCGCCGAACTTCTTGGAAGGCTTGACGGCTGCGCGTGCCGCCCTGGTGGTTCATGTACGCGACCGCCGTGGCGTTGTCCGACTGTATGCGGATCTGCCTGCCCTCCAGCCACCGATGGAACGCCTTTAGGGCTAGGTACACTGCCCTTATCTCCAGAACATTGATCTGAAGGGAGGACTCTGTCGGAGTCCAGGTTCCCTGAGCCCTGTGGTGGAGAAAAACCGCTCCCCACCCTGACAGACTCGCGTCCGTCGTGACCACAGCCCAGGATGGGGGCAGGAAGGATTTTCCCTTCGACAGAGAAGTGGGAACAAGCCACCACTGAAGAGAGGTTTTGGCTGCCAGAGAAAGGGAGACGTTCCTGTCTAGGGACGTCGCCCTCCTGTCCCATTTGCGGAGAATGTCCCATTGGAGTGGACGCAGATGAAACTGCGCAAAGGGGACCGCCTCCATCGCTGCCACCATCTTCCCCAGGAAGTGCATGAGGCGCCTCAAGGGGTGTGACTGGGCCCGAAGGAGAGAGTGCACCCCAGCTTGCAGCGAACGCTGTTTGTCCAGCGGAAGCTTGACTATCGCTGAGAGAGTATGAAACTCCATCCCGAGGTAAGTCAGTGATTGGGCTGGAGTCAATTTTGACTTTGGGAAATTGATGATCCACCCGAACCTCTGGAGAGTCTCCAGAGCAACGGCCAGGCTGTGTTGACATGCCACCCGGGAGGGTGCCTTGACCAGGAGATCGTCTAAGTAAGGGATCACCGAGTGGCCCTGAGAGTGCAGGACTGCCACAACGGATGCCATGACCTTGGTGAAGACCCGTGGGGCTGTCGCCAGGCCGAAAGGCAGTGCCACAAACTGAAGGTGTTCGTCCCCAATGGCGAAACGCAGGAAGCGTTGATGCTCTGGTGCGATCGGCACATGGAGATAGGCATCCCTGATGTCGATTGATGCTAGGAAGTCTCCTTGAGACATCGAAGCGATGACAGAGCGGAGGGATTCCATGCGAAACCGTCTGGTTCTCACATGTCTGTTGAGCAATTTGAGGTCCAAAACGGGACGGAATGATCCGTCCTTTTTTGGCACCACGAACAGGTTGGAGTAAAAACCGCGACCACGTTCCTGAAGGGGAACGGGGATCACAACTCCTTCTGTCTTCAGAGTGTCCACCGCCTGAGCAAGTGCATCGGCTCGCTCGGGGGGCGGAGATGTTCTGAAGAAACGAGTCGGAGGAAGAGAGCAGAACTCTATCCTGTAACCGTGAGACAGAATGTCTCTCACCCATCGGTCTTGGACATGTGGCCACCAGGCGTCGCCAAAGCGGGAGAGCCTGCCACCGACCGAGGATGCGGTTTGTGGAGACCGAAAGTCATGAGGAGGCCGCCTTGGAGACGGTGCCGCCGGCGGTCTTTGGAGGACGTGACTTAGACCGCCATGCAGAAGAGTTCCTCTGGCTCTTCTGTGGCCTGTTGGACGAGGATGATTGGGATCTGGCTGAGGGCCGAAAGGACCGAAACCTCGCCTGAATTTTCCGTTGCTGAGGTCTTTTTGGCTTGGATTGGGGTAAGGACGAGTCCTTTCCCTTAGATTGCTTAATAATTTCATCCAATTGCTCGCCAAACAATCGGTCGCCAGAAAAAGGCAAACCGGTCAGGAACTTCTTGGAAGCAGAGTCTGCCTTCCATTCGCGTAGCCACATGGCCCTGCGGACTGCCACCGAATTGGCGGATGCTACCGCTGTACGGCTAGCAGAGTCCAGGACGGCGTTCATGGCGTAGGACGAAAAAGCCGACGCCTGAGAAGTCAAAGACGCTACTTGCGGAGCAGAGGTACGTGTGACCGCATTAATCTCCGACAGACAAGCTGAGATAGCTTGGAGTGCCCACACGGCTGCAAAGGCCGGGGCGAAAGACGCGCCTGTGGCTTCAAAGATGGATTTCATTAGGAGCTCTATCTGCCTGTCAGTGGCATCCTTGAGCGATGAACCGTCAGCCACTGCTACTACGGATCTAGCCGCCAGTCTAGAGACTGGAGGATCCACCTTGGGACATTGAGCCCAACCCTTGACTACGTCAGAGGGGAAGGGATAACGTGTGTCATTAAGGCGCTTAGTAAAGCGCTTGTCCGGAAATGCTCTGTGCTTCTGGACAGCATCTCTGAAGTTAGAGTGATCGAAAAAAGCACTCCGTGTACGTTTGGGAAACCTAAACTGGTGTTTCTCCTGCTGTGAAGCCGACTCCTCCACAGGTAGAGGCGGGGGAGATAGATCTAGCACCTGGTTGATTGACGCTATAAGGTCATTTACTATGGTGTCCCCTTCAGGTGTATCAAGATTGAGAGCAACGTCAGGGTCAGAGCCCTGGGCTGCGACCTCTGCCTCATCCTCCAGAGAGTCCTCAAGGTGAGACCCCGAACAGCGTGATGAAGTCGGGGAAGATTCCCAGCGAGCCCGCTTAGCCGGTCTGGGACTGCGGTCCGTGCCGGAGTCCTCCACGTGATACCTAGGGGCCACCCCAGGAGCATGCTGCGGCGCAGACCGAGAGGGGCCTGGGGGCGATGACCCCGCAGTGCCTGGGGCCTGTGTAAGGGCCGGTCTGGACTGCAAGGCTTCTAGTATCTTAGCAGACCATTTGTCCATAGACTGAGCCATGGATTGTGAAAGTGACTCAGAGAGTTTCTCAGCCAAAACTGCAAACTCTGTCCCTGCCACCTGGACAGGGGAGGCCGGCGGTTCTACCTGGGCCGAGGGTCCCACCAGTGCCCGAGGCTCCGGCTGAGCGAGTGCCACAGGGCCCGAGCATTGCTCACAGTGAGGGTAGGTGGAACCTGCAGGTAGCATAGCCGCACAAGAGGTACAGGTTGCAAAATAACCCTGTGTCTTGGCACCCTTGCTCCTTGTGACCGACATGCTGTTGTCTCCTAGGAGAGTGATCACTGAGGGTATATAGCCAAAGGCTAAACACTGCGGCCGAACCTAGAAAATGTATATAAATATATATTAAATATATAATATATATATAATATATATATATATAAATATATATAATATATATAATATATATATAAATATATATAATATATATATATATATATATAATATATATATATATATATATATATATATATAATATATATATATATATATATATAATATATATAATATATATATATATATAATATATATATATATATATAATATATATATATATATATATATATAATATATATATATATATATAATATATATATATATATAATATATATATATATATATATATATATATAATATATATATATATATAATATATATAATATATATATATATATAATATATATATATATATATATATATATATATATATATATATAATATATATATATATATATAATATATATATATATATATATATATATATATATATAGTTTCGGCACCCTAGGGGGACCAGCACCGTGTGACCGGTGTGGCTTACCGACCGCCCAGAGCGGTGTGTGTCCACCAGATTCCCTGCCTTGGGTCTCCCAGAGCTGCAGTCAGAAGTCCTCCACCGGCAGAATGTGTTTAAAACATGGCTGCCGGCGTTCTAAGGGGAGGAGGGAGCCGTGGGCGTGATCAATAAAGTGCGGGAATCTGGTGCCCCAGAGTGATGAGTGAGGGGGGAGGAGGACACTAAAGTATGCTCCAGCCCTCACAGTCGACGTCAGGCCGACCGTCCCGCCCTTACCCCTGACTGGCAGGCCCGGGGGCGGGAGTTTAATGCACTAGGCCGCAAAAGCCGGGGACTAAATTTAATACCGCGGCCGGCAAGCAGGCGCGGTCGGCGCGGTAGTCCCGGTCGTCACACAAAAACAGCAGCCGCTGCAGCGTCTGAGACCAAGTGCTCCATGCACCGTCCCCAAGGGGACACAGAGTACCTTTATGATGCAGGGCCTGTCCCTGATGATACTCAGTCTCCTGTCCGTCAGAATCCCACAGGGGCTGCGGAGGGAGCCCAGTCCCAGTGCCTGGATGACCGGTTAGGATCCCACTTCTCCCAGAGCCTCTAAGGGATGGGGAAGGAAAACGGCATGTGGCTCCAGCCTTTGTACCCGCAATGGGTACCTCAACCTTAACAGCACCGCCGACTTAGTGGGGTGAGAAGGGAGCATGCCGGGGGCCCTGTTAGGGGCCCTCTTTTCTTCCATCCGATACAATCAGCAGCTGCTGCTGACTAAAATGTGGAGCTTGAGTGAATGTGTGCCTCCTTCAACACAAAGCATAAAACTGAGGAGCCCGTGATGCACGGGAGGGTGTATAGGCAGAGGGGAGGGGTTACACTTTTTAAAGTGTAATACTTTGTGTGGCCTCCGGAGGCAGAAGCTATACACCCAATTGTCTGGGTCTCCCAATGGAGCGACAAAGAAATTTTATAATGTACATGATCATATAAAGTTTCTAACATTATTAATGGCAATGTACTGCACAAAAGAGGATTTTGGGTATTCACTGTAAAATCTCTTTCTTGGGGAACACAAGTAACCATGGGTGTATTCTGCTGTCCCTAGGAGGCTGACACTAGGCAAAAAATGTTGTCTTATCCTCATCAGGGTACACCCACCAACTGGCATGATATGAAGAGAATTTTGTTCATGCAGGTCATCATTAGGTCGATGTCGGGAGTCCCCCACCTTTGACAGATTTTGTTGAACACAAACGTACTGAGGGACAACTCTTCCGAAGAGAGGCCCCAATGACTTAGGAAGTCGGCTGCCCACTTGTCCATGCCTGGAATGTGTACACAGAGGACCTAGAACACACACACCTAAAACACACCGTTTGGCCCGAGTGACTTCGGACATGAGGGGCTTGATTCGTGTTCCACCCTTATGGATTTTGTATGCCACCGGCGTGGCATTGCTGGATTGAATACATACTTGACGACCAGTTAGGAGATCCTGCCAGTGAAAGAGAGAGATAGATGACTAAGTTTTAGGATGTTGATGAGGAGAGAAGCTGCCCAAAAGTTCCTGCGACCTTGACATGTGTGATGGATAAATACCACTCCCCAACCAGGAAGGCAGACATCTGTTGTGACAATCTGTCAGTGGAGAGGAAGGAATTATCTCACATGCCGAATGAAAGAAGGAAGACTCCACCAGGCCAGTGACTGGTCACTCGAAAAGATAAAATGGGTTGGTCTAGGGAGGAAATTCTCTTGTCTCAAGCTGACAGGAGGGCCAGCTGGAGGGGTAGAATATGGAACCGAACAAAGGGAATGGCCGCCATTGCGGCAAATATCTTACCTAGCACACTCAGGCATTTTTGCCTTGCTCCCTTAGGGTCTGCATGAGTGAGCAAATCCCAAGGAGGAAAGCTGAAAAATCTTTTCTTCTGGAAGATAAACCGTGGCGTGAGTGGTGTTGATTAGCATGCTTAGGAAGACTAGGTGCTGGACCAGGATCAGCGATGACATTGCTGTGTTGACAAGCAAGCCAAATAGAGAGTGCTTTGAAGGCTTTTTCAACAGACCAGGTAGGGTGGGGTTTTTATCAGGTCGTTGTGATAGGAAACGACTACTATCCCTTTGGGGTGAAAAACTGACATGACCTTCGTGAACACTCTGGGCGCTGAGGCAAGACAAAAGGGAATAGCTGTGAACTGGAAGTGGGAACCCTAAACCGCAAAGCTGAGAAACCTCATGAGCGGCACAAATTGGAATATGAAGGTAGGCATCTTGAATATTCATCAAGCAGAAGAATTGTCGGGTTCCATAGAGGAAATCACCGAGCACGGGGACTCCATCCTGAAGAAACAATCTCTCCTGTTAAGGAGCTTAAAATCCAAGATCAGACAGACGACGCCGTCCTTCTCGGAGACCACGAAAAAGTTGGAATGGAAATCTGAGAAGCGTTTTTGAGAAGAGACGTGTATGAGGACACCTACCTGGAGGAAAGAGATGGCCTGAAAAAAATACGGGAACCTGGGATGGGACCCTTGGGGGCAGGACTCGAAGAAGCACTGACAGGGAAGAGAATAAATAAGAGAATTTTGTTTACTTACCGTAAATTCTTTTTCTTATAGTTCCGTAATGGGAGACCCAGACCATGGGTGTTTAGCTTCTACCTCTGGAGGACACACAAAAGGACTACACTTAAAAGTGTAGCTCCTCCCCCTGAGCTTATACACCCCCTGGTGAGCAGACCCAGCCAGTTTAATGCAAAAGCTGAAGGAGAATAGCCACCCACAAGTAGGACAGAGCAATAGCCGGAACAACCGGAAACTCTGTCCACGACAACAGCCGGTGATAACACGCGGAACAAGAAAAGTGCCAACAGGCAACAGGGAGGGTGCTGGGTCTCCCATTACGGAACTATAAGAAAAAGAATTTACGGTAAGTAAACAAAATTCTCTTTTTCTTTATCGTTCCTATGGGAGTCCCAGACCATGGGACGTCTCAAAGCAGTCCATGGGTGGGAAATAAACAGAAAAAACTAAGAAGTAGGCAGAACCTAACTTCACAAATGGGCGACAGCCGCCTGAAGGATGAGTCTGCCCAAGCTCGCATCTGCCGAAGCATGAGCATGCACTTGGTAGTGCTTCGAAAAGGTATGTAGGCTAGTCCAAGTGGCAGCCTGACAGACTTGTTGAGCCGTAGCCTGGTGCCTGAAAGCCCAAGAGGCACCAACAGCTCTGGTCGAATGTGCCTTGATCCCCGGCGGGGGAGGCACCTGAGAACTATGGTAGGCGTCCGAAATGGTCGATCTGATCCAACGGGCTAAGGTCGGCTTAGAAGCAGAGAGACCCTTGCGCCGACCTGTGGTTAGCACAAAAAGAGGAGGTGCACCGCCTAATAGAAGTGGTGCGGGACACTTAGATCCGGAGCGCCCGCACCAGATCCAGAGTATGCAGCGCTTTTTCAAAGCGATGAACAGGAGCCGGACAAAAGGAAGGTAGGGTAATGTCCTGGTTAAGGTGGAAAGGAGAGACCATCTTAGGAAGAAAGTCCGGAGTCGGACGGAGAACCACCTTGTCTTGATGAAAAACTAAAAAAGGTGACTCTGAAGAGAGCGCGGCCAAAACAGAGACTCTCCTGAGGGAAGTTATGGCCACCAGAAAGACCACTTTCTGAGAAAGACGATCCAAAGAGACCTCCCTAAGAGGCTCAAAGGGGGTTTCTGCAAAACCGTGAGAACCAAATTAAGGTCCCAGGGATCCAAGGGCCGCCGGTAAGGTGGAATGATGTGAGACGCGCCTTGCATGAAGGTGCGGACCTGAGCCAGCCGAGCGAGACGCCGCTGGAACAGTACTGACAGAGCTGAGACTTGTCCCTTGAGAGAGTTGAGGGACAGTCCTAGCTGCAGACCGGACTGTAGAAAAGACAGAAGGGTCGGCAAGGAGAATGGCCAAGGAGGATGGTCAGTAGAGCGACACCAGGACAGGAAAATTTTCCAAGTCCTGTGATAGATCTTAGCGGAGGAAGACTTACGGGCCCGAGTCATAGTGGAGATGACTTCAGGGGGAATACCAGAAGCCGTCAAAATCCAGGACTCAAGAGCCACGCCGTCAATTTGAGAGCCGCAGAATTCAGGCGGAAAAACGGCCCTTGTGAGAGCAGGTCTGGACGATCCGGGAGATGCCACGGCATCTCCACGGACAGATGGAGCAGGTCTGGATACCAAGCTCGCCTGGGCCAGTCCGGTGCAATGAGGATGACTCGACAGCCCTCCATTCTGATCTTGCGCAGAACTCTGGGCAAGAGAGCTAGAGGGGGAAACACGTAGGACAGACGAAACTGGGACCAGTCTTGAACCAGTGCGTCCGCGGCGAATGCCTGAGGGTCGTGGGAGCGAGCCACGTAAACGGGAACCTTGTTGTTGAGACGAGATCCACGTCCATTAGATCCACGTCCGGAGTGCCCCATTTGCGGCAGATTGACTGAAACACTGCCGGGTGCAGGGACCACTCGCCACCGTCCACGGTTTGACGGCTGAGATAATCTGCCTCCCAGTTTTCCACGCCTGGGATGTGGACTGCGGATATGGTGGACTTTGAGTCCTCCGCCCATTGAAGGATGCGTTGTACCTCCAACATTGCCAGGCGGCTGCGTGTCCCGCCTTGGTGATTGATGTAGGCAACCGCTGTCGCGTTGTCTGACTGGACTCGAATGTGCCTGCCCGCCAACAGGTGGTGAAAAGCTAGGAGAGCTAGAAGCACGGCTCTGGTTTCCAGCACATTGATTGGAAGGGCTGACTCGGACGGAGTCCAAGTGCCCTGCGCTCTGTGGTGGAGATATTCCGCTCCCCAGCCGGATAGACTGGCATCCGTGGTGAGAATCACCCAGGACGGGGCCAGGAAGGAGCGCCCCTGGGACAGGGAGAGAGGCCGAAGCCACCACTGAAGAGAGCTCCTGGTTTGTGGCGACAGAGCCACTAACCTGTGTAAGGAGGAAGGCTGCTTGTCCCAACAGTGGAGAATGTCCAGCTGCAGGGGGCGCAGATGGAACTGGGCAAAGGGAACAGCCTCCATGGACGCCACCATTTGACCCAGCACCTGCATCAGACGCCTGAGGGTATAACGGCGGGGCCTCAGCAGAGAGCGCACCGCTAGCTGAAGGGACTGCTGTTTGACTAAGGGCAACTTCACAAGTGCCGACAAGGTCTCGAACTGCATCCCTAGGTACGCGAGACTCTGGGTCGGAGTCAGAGTGGATTTGGGCAGATTGACCAGCCACCCGAATTGAGCCAGAGTGGAGAGAGTGAGCGAGACACTCCGCTGACAATCTGCGCTAGATGAAGCCTTGACTAGGAGGTCGTCCAGGTAAGGAATTACTGCCAACCCCTGGAGGTGCAGAACTGCAATCACTGCTGCCATGACCTTGGTGAATACCCGAGGGGCGGTGGCCAACCCGAAGGGAAGAGCCACGAATTGGAAATGATCTTCTCCTACTGCAAAACGTAGCCAACGCTGGTGAGACACTGCAATTGGCACATGCAGATAGGCATCTCTGATGTCGATGGATGCCAGGAAATCCCCTTGGGACATAGAGGCAATGACTGATCGCAGAGACTCCATGCGAAAAGGCCGCACCTGAACATGCTTGTTGAGAAGCTTCAGATCCAGGATGGGCCGGAAGGTACCGTCCTTTTTGGGAACTAGGAAGAGATTTGAGTAGAAACCTCTGAACCGTTCCCGAGCGGGAACCGGTACAATCACTCCATTGGCCCGCAAGGCTGCCACGGCCTGTGAGAAGGCGGCGGCCTTGGAACAGGGAGGAGTTGAGAGAAAAAATCTGTTTGGCGGACTGGAAGAAAATTCTATCCTGTAGCCGTGGGAGATGATATCTCTCACCCACTGATCGGAGACGTGTTGAAACCAAGCGTCGCCAAAGTGGGAGAGCCTGCCACCGACTAAGGACGTCGCTGGAGCGGACAGATAGTCACGAGGAGGCTGCCTTGGTGGCAGCAGCTCCTGCGGTCTTCTGTGGACGCGCTTTAGGGCGCCAGTTGGATTTCTGGTCCTTGGCTGAGTTAGCGGACGAGGCCGAGGGCTTAGAGGACGACCAGTTGGAGGAATGAAAGGAGCGAAACCTCGACTGATTCCTACCCTGGGCAGGTTTCCTGGCTTTGGTTTGTGGCATGGAAGTACTCTTCCCGCCAGTTACTTCCTTAATAATTTCATCCAGCTGTTCTCCGAACAGCCGGGACCCAGCAAAAGGGAGCCCAGCAAGGTGCTTCTTTGAAGAAGCATCTGCCTTCCACTCTCGAAGCCACAAGATTCTGCGGATAGCGAGGGAATTAGCCGAAGCCACCGCAGTGCGGTGAGAAGCCTCCAGCATGGCAGACATGGCATAGGATGAAAAGGCCGAAGCTTGGGAAGTTAAGGCATCCATTTCGGGCATAGATTCCCTAGTGAGGGAATGCATCTCCTCTAGAGAAGCAGAGATGGCTTTGAGAGCCCACACTGCTGCAAAAATCGGAGAAAACGCGGCTCCCGCCGCTTCATATACGGATTTGGCCAGAAGGTCAATCTGGCGGTCAGTGGAATCCTTAAGGGAAGTGCCATCAGCCACCGACACAACGGTCCGGGCTGCGAGCCTAGACACCGGAGGGTCTACCTTTGGGGAGTGAGCCCACTCCTTGACCACCTCAGGTGGAAAGGGGAAACGGTCATCAGAACCACGCTTGGGGAAGCGTTTGTCAGGACAGGCCCTGGGTTTGGTCACAGTGGTCTGAAAACTGGAGTGGTTAAAGAACACACTCTTTGTTCTCTTAGGCGAGGTAAACTGGTGCTTTTCTGCCATAGAGGGTTGCTCCTCTGGTACTGGCGGATTGAGATCCAGTACAGAATTAATAGAAGCACTAAGATCTGAGTCACTTTCGGACAGATCAATGGGGTACATGTAGTTAGCCTCCGAGCCCCCTGTAAAGGCATCCTCTTCATCCTGCGAGTCAGCTCTGGAATCAGAGCCACGGAAGGAGGAGGGAGAGGGAACCCTGCGTCTCTTCTCAGGAGGACGGGGTCTGGGCCCTGATGATGAATCCTCTGTGAGCTCCTGTCCTGAAAGAGCCCTAGCAGCAGAGGTAGCCTGTGAAGGGGGCTGATGCATACTCAGCAAGGTCTTGGACAGAAGTCCCATGGACTCAGCAAAGGACTGGGAGATAGACCTAGAAAAGGATTCTACCCAAGCCGGGGGATAAGCCACAGAAGCAGGAGCAGCCTGAGAGACCACTGGGGGTGAGACTCCAGGCTGTGGCACCACCAAGTTAGAGCAGGCATCACAATGTGGATAGGTGCTCAGTTCAGGAGCAGGAGCTTACATACAGTGCATACTGAATAAAGCTTTGGGGCCTTGCTCCTCGTGTGGGACATGCTGCTGGAGTGAGGGCTCTGCCAGAGAATGACCCCCAGAGAGTATATACAGACGGTCCACAACCGGAGACCGGTTGTGGCTTACCAGACCGCTGTGCAGAGCGGTGTTGTGTGCCCTCCAGATCCCGAAGCACGACCTCCAAGCACAGCACCTCAGCAGGGATGCTGCAGACCAGCGCTGCAAAGACTGAACGCAGAGAGAACGCTGAGAAAATGGCCACCGGAGCGAAGAGAGGGGGCGGGACTTGCTTGAGGAGCGGGATCTGGAGGGCCATAGAGACCTACAGGGGAGGGGACACACACTGCAGCACTGCAGTGGGGAGTGTCCCTCCCCTGTACAGAACGGCCGCCGGGAGGAGCAGAGACTGTCCCTCTGCATGAGTGACATGCGAGGGCAGTGAAACAGAAACTAGGCCTCCGGCGAAGCCGGGGCCTAAATTTGAGTGGCGCGGCCGACGCGCAGGCACCATCGGCGCGGTTCTCAGGCAACAGCTAGAGAACCCGCCGGAAATGTCAGTAAATGCAATAAACACACTCTCCCCCAACAATAAAGTACAGGGACCCCGAAATATAAACGTCTCAGGTACTTAGCTTCTGAGACGCAGGGCCAGGTCCCTGGGGATGAGTGCTCCTGTCCAGCAGGGTCCTGAAGGACTGCGGATGGAGACCGGTCTCCTGCCAAGCATGGAGACAGTGCTGGCTCCCACTTCAAGCCAGAGCCCAGGAGGGATGGTGAAGGAGCACGGCATGTAAGGTTTCAGCCTAGGAATCAACCTTAACAACACCGCCGACACAGTGGGGTGAGAAGGGACATGCCGGGGGTCCAGACGTGGACCACAACTCTTCATCTCATTCCAAAAGGAAAAAAATCATATGAGAATGCATGTGTGGATGTATGCCTCCTGAACACAAAGCGATAAACTGGCTGGGTTTGCTCACCAGGGGGTGTATAAGCTCAGAGGGAGGAGCTACACTTTTAAGTGTAGTACTTTGTGTGTCCTCCAGAGGCAGAAGCTAAACACCCATGGTCTGGGTCTCCCATAGGAACGATGAAGAAAATTAAATTTTGGAACCAGTGCTTACAATCTCCCTGACCCAGGCATCATCAACTACAGAGAGACACACATCCCAGAAGAAAAACCGGCTGCCACCCACCATGAGAGAATTCTCAGGTGTCAAGTGGAATAGAGTCTGTTAGACCTGGACTTTGACAACACCGTGGACACCAGGAAGGATTGTGCTTAAAAGGAAGGCCTTCTTTCCTGATGGACTGGGGACCGATCTTTTTGGGAGAAGGTCCCAGAGGACGAAAACGTAAGACAGGCAGGAAGCCAAAAGGGTGTCTCCTGGAGTGCAAATGCTTGTGTGTTTGGGCTGGGGAAGAGAGGCACTTCCGGAGGTGTAAGAGATTAGTTGATATAGCTTAGTACTGAAGAGACAAAACCCCTGGAAAGGAAGGCTGGTGAAACTTTTTGGTTGCCGCGTTCCAAATGTTAAGCCAGTGGAGCCTACGGATGGCTACACTGTTGCTCACGGCAAGAACAACCGGCGACGGCTAGGGAGGCCTCAAGTAATACTTAATAGTCTTAAACGTAGACCTGGAGAGGGCTTTGATGTGCCTAAACGATAGGATCCTTGAGGGGGGTCCCATATAGCAGAGACAGGATGGTAATGGTGGACAATTGGCAGAAAGGGGAGGGGGGTTCCACGGCCAGGGACTCAACCCATTTGTTGAGTAGGTCGGGTGCAAAAGGATATAAAATATCCAGGTGCTTTGTACCCTGGAGACATTTTACCAGGTTCTCCCATTGCTCACTGAATATTCAGTCAAACTCCTCGTGATTGGAAAACAACGGAGGAGGCCGTTTCACCTTTTTGAAGGTGACTGAGCACACCGGAGGGGAAGACTCATCTTGTTTGGCCTTGAGAGTCTGATTTACAGCAAACCTCATGCCATTGACCATATCCTGAAGTTTGGGGGTCTGTTCTGGGTCAAAATCAGAAACTGACTGTAAACTTAGGTCAGACCCTAGGACAACCTGAGGGTAGGGAGAAAAGGAGCGAGATACCGAGGCCAACCTAGAAGGCAAGAGTGATCCAGACAAGAAAGTGGAGTATGCCTGCTTCTTGAGCCTTGTACGTGATCTGCCATGCAGGGACAAGTAAGTAGATGAATGCAATTCATCCTGGGAAATGATTGTAGCACCATCAGTGGCCAGCTGGTTAGGCAGGCGTTCCAGGATATGTACCAATGACTAGGACACCTATTTTAGGTCTGCTACTGGTTGTGATAGAGCAGCAGCAAAAATGAGGAGGCACGGGGCTCCTCTGAGGCCTGCATGGAGGGGGTGCAACAGTCAAGACAGAGTGGCAAAACCTGACCTATTGGCAATTTCGTCTTACAGGAAGAGCAAGCGTAGTGAAGTAAAATGGTGATGGTGCGGGAGTGAGACTCCCTGGAGTTATGCATAAAGTGATAGCTTGGGGTCAGAGGACTGCTGAGGAGTGCTGTGCCTGAGAAAAAGGAAACTAGCCTCGACAGAGCCTACCTGGTCCTATGCAGGCAGTCTGTGTTTCAGCGTGGAACCCGCAAGAGAAGCTGCAAAGGCCATAATGTTGGACGGGAAAATGATGCTGGAGAGACAAGGGTGCAATGAAAAACCCAAGCTAAAAAGGAGCCAACGAGAGGCGCTCCTATAGGAGGAAAGAGGTGAGAAATATTCCCAATGCTGATTGGTATAAGATAAGGCCTTTTCCCCCTGCCATGCCCTAGAAAAGCCAGAGACTAAATATAGCAGGAAAGGACATGAGCCGGGCGAGGAATGAGCGCTAAGCGAGTTCACCCCCTGTGAGGATCCTGACCTGGAGTCCCCACCATAGTTAAGACCTCTGTGGAAGTGAAATCTAATTTGAACGTATCCAGACTCCTCCTTCACAGTCCAAAACACAGTATCGGGGACCTTGGGTGAGAGGATTCTGGAAACGGGTAGGTCTTCCTTCTCGCACCATCGTAGTCCTGGAAAGCGCAAAAGATGGCATCACACGCCCTGGAGGGAGGAGGGATAGTTCACCAAGACAACACTGCTGTCTTCCACCTGGCAATGTCTCCCTGGGCGAGCGAGCTGGCATAGACCACCTGTCATTAGCAGCCAGAGACAGTCGACGCGTTAGGGTCTAGCTTTGTACACTGGAAAGGGTATGATGTGGATCAGACCACAGCAGCATATACCCATGATTACCTGTGTCCCCCCAAAAAAACTCATCTGAACTGAACAAATGTCAGTGTACTATCCAATTTTTAGTCAGATAGACATGTACAAATAATACTCTCTGAACAAACCATGAGAAAGTAAAGCAAATAAGTTAAATTTTCTTTTCAATTTACCTTTATTGTCTCTACATGCATTTTGTTTAGCTGCGATACTTCATTCCTCTTATGAGCCTTTATAGCGTCCAAAATATTTTCAAGATGGTTGTTGGTTTTGTATAGAGACTGAAGCTCTGACTCTTGCTCCACTTGCTTCTTCCTAGATAGAAACACAATCACATGGAAAGGTTGCAGCATTAAAATATCTAGATTATTTGGGGGATTTAGATATCACTTGTAATGGTAGAAAAAGAAACTTATAAAATTCAGATGCTCAAATACATTTAAAACCCAAATTAAAGCAACCAGGTCCAGGAAATGCTACCTCACAATGGCCTTAGGCTGCTTTCACACATCCGGTTTTAGCAGAGCCGGCCAATGCGACTCTAAAACCTATGCAACGGATGCAGCGACAATACCGCATCCTTTGCATAAGTTTTTGACATGCGGCCCGTCCGGTTTTTGCCGCTTGCGGCACACTACTGAGCATGCGCAGTGGAAAAAAAATGCATGCGGTGGCCGGATGCGGTTTGCTGTAGGATGCCGCATGCGGCGTCCATAGGCATGCATTGCAAATCGCACCGCATCGGCCGGATGCGGTGCAATGCGTTTTTTTGCCAGACAAAAAAACGTGCCAGGCAGCGTTCCATCCGGCCGCCGCATCGGCTAAATCTGCCGCATGCGGCAAAAACCGGACCGAACGCAAGCCTATGCGGCACAATCCGGCACTAATGAAAGTCTATGTAAAAAAACCCGCAACCGTCGGCAAAAAAAACGGTTGCGGTTTTTCTGCAAAGCGCCGGATTGTGCCGCACAGGAAAAAACGGATGTGTGAAAGCAGCCTTATAGGGCATGCTAATATATACATTGAGGACAATCCATTGCACAAGTCACCAGAATTCTGAAATTGCGCAGAAATCTTGCCACTTTTGACTTCAGTTCATGCAACTTTTTGAATAGTGAGAAGAGTGCAGAGGGGGCATGGGCTATCGTGTAGGGGGAGGGGGCATGGGCAAGTGTGAAGAAGGCATGGTCGAGTGTGCCTGAAAATTTTTTCATAATACACACCACAAAGGTGGCAGCCGATTCAAAGAAATAGCCAACAACCACAAATAATAAAATTAATATCTCTTTATTGACAAAATTACATAAAACATTTGAAAAGGTTTAAAATGATGATATGAAGAGGAGGCTGACACACAGTACTAAGCATCAATGGTATATTGTAAATTCAATATAAGTGCAAAGGTGCAATTTATATAAACGGCCACTAGATGGCAAGATAGAGAAAGAGAGAATTTTGTTACTTACCGTAAATTCTTTTTCTTATAGTTCCGTATTGGGAGACCCAGACCATGGGTGTTTAGCTTCTGCCTCCGGAGGAGACACAAAGTACTACACTTAAAAGTGTAGCTCCTCCCTCTGAGGTTATACACCCCCTGGTAGCCAGTCCTAGCCAGTTTAGTGCAAAAGCTGAAGGAGAATAGCCACCCACAAGTAGAACCGAGTAAGAACCGGAACAACCGGAGACTCTGTCCACGACAACAGCCGGTGATAATACACGGAACAGGAAAATTGCCAACAGGCAACAGGGAGGGAGCTGGGTCTCCCAATACGGAACTATAAGAAAAAGAATTTATGGTAAGTAACAAAATTCTCTTTTTCTTTATCGTTCCTTTGAGAGACCCAGACCATGGGACGTCTCAATGCAGTCCATGGGTGGGAAATAAACAGAAAACTAAGAAGTAGGCAGAACCTAACTTCACAAATGGGCGACAGCCGTCTGAAGGATGCGTCTGCCCAAGCTCGCATCTGCCGAAGCATGAGCATGCACTTGGTAGTGCTTCGAAAAGGTATGCAGGCTAGTCCAAGTGGCAGCCTGACAGACTTGTTGAGCCGTAGCCTGGTGCCTGAAAGCCCAAGAGGCACCGACAGCTCTGGTCGAGAGTGCCTTGATCCCCGGCGGGGGAGGCACCTGAGTACACTGGTAGGCGTCCGAAATGGTCGACCTAATCCAACGGGCTAAGGTCGGCTTAGAAGCAGAGAGGCCCTTGCGCCGGCCTGTGGTTAGCACAAAAAGAGAAGTGCACCGCCTAAGAGCAGCGGTGCGAGACACACAGATCCGGAGAGCACGCACCAGATCCAGAGTATGCAACGCTTTTTCAAAGCGATGAACAGGGGCCGGACAGAAGGAAGGCAAGGTAATGTCCTGGTTAAGGTGGAAGGGAGAAACCACCTTAGGAAGAAAGTCCGGGGTCGGACGGAGAACTACCTTGTCTTGGTGAAAACCCAAAAAAGGTGACTCCGAGGAGAGCGCAGCCAAATCAGAGACTCTCCTGAGAGAAGTTATGGCAACTAGAAAGGCCACCTTTTGAGAAAGACGATGCAAAGAAACCTCCCTAAGAAGCTCAAAGGGGGGTTTCTGCAATACCGTGAGGACCAAGTTAAGGTCCCAGGGATCCAAGGGCCGCCGATAAGGCGGAATGATGTGAGACGCACCTTGCATGAAGGTGCGGATCTGAGCCAGCCGGGCGAGACGCCGCTGGAACAGCACTGATAGGGCTGAGACTTGTCCCTTGAGAGAGTTGAGGGACAGTCCTAGCTGCAGACCGGACTGTAAAAAAGACAGAAGGGTCGGCAACGAGAATGGCCAAGAAGAATGGCCGGAAGAGAGACACCAGGACAGGAACATTCTCCAAGTCCTGTGATAGATCTTGACGGAGGAAGACTTACGGGCCCGAGTCATAGTGGAGATGACTTCAGGAGGAATACCAGAAGCCGTCAAAATCCAGGACTCAAGAGCCACGCCGTCAATTTGAGTGCCGCAGAATTCGGGCGGAAAAACGGACCTTGCGAGAGCAGGTCTGGACGGTCCGGAAGATGCCACGGCATCTCCACGGACAGTTGGAGAAGGTCCGGATACCAAGCTCGCCTGGGCCAGTCCGGTGCAATGAGGATGACTCGACGGCCCTCCATTCTGATCTTGCGCAGGACTCTGGGCAAGAGAGCTAGAAGGGGAAACACATAGGACAGACGAAACTGGGACCAGTCTAGAACCAGAGCGTCCGCGGCGAAGGCCTGAGGATCGTGGGAGCGAGCCACGTAAACCGAAACCTTGTTGTTGTGACGGGATGCCATTAGGTCCACGTCTGGAGTGCCCCACTTGCGGCAGATTGACTGAAACACTGCCGGGTGCAGGGACCACTCGCCACCGTCCACGGATTGACGACTGAGATAATCTGCCTCCCAGTTTTCTACGCCAGGGATGTGGACTGCGGATATGGTGGACTTGGAGTCCTCCGCCCATTGAAGAATGCGTTGGACCTCCAACATTGCCAGGCTGCTGCGTGTCCCGCCTTGGTGATTGATGTAGGCAACCGCTGTCACGTTGTCTGACTGGACTCGAATGTGCCTGCCCACCAACAGGTGGTGAAAGGCTAGGAGAGCTAGAAGCACAGCTCTGGTTTCCAGCACATTGATTGAAAGGGCTGACTCGGACGGAGTCCAAGTGCCCTGAGCTCTGTGGTGGAGATGTACCGCTCCCCAGCCGGATAGGCTGGCATCCGTGGTGAGAATCACCCAGGACGGAGCCAGGAAGGAGCGCCCTTGGGACAGGGAGAGGGGTCGAAGCCACCACTGAAGAGAGCTCCTGGTCCGTGGCGACAGAGCCACTAACCTCTGTAAGGAGGAAGGCCGCTTGTCCCAACAGCGGAGGATGTCCAGCTGCAGGGGACGCAGATGGAACTGGGCAAAGGGAACCGCCTCCATGGAAGCGACCATTTGACCCAGCACCTGTATCAGGCGCCTGAGGGAATAACGGCGGGGCCTCAGGATAGAGCGCACCGCTAGCCGGAGAGACTGCTGTTTGTCTAAGGGAAACTTCACAAGTGCCGGCAAAGTCTCGAACTGCATCCCTAGGTATGTGAGACTCTGGGTCGGAGTCAGAGTGGATTTGGGAAGATTGACAATCCACCCGAATTGGGCTAGGGTGGCGAGAGTGAGCGAAACACTCCGCTGACAGTCTGCGCTGGATGTACCCTTGACCAGAAGGTCGTCCAGATAAGGAAGCACTGCTAACCCCTGGAGGTGCAGGACCGCAATCACTGCCGCCATGACCTTGGTGAATACCCGAGGGGCCGTGGCTAACCCGAAGGGGAGAGCCACGAATTGGAAATGATCCTCTCCTATCGCAAAACGTAACCAACGCTGATGTGACACTGCGATTGGCACATGTAGATAGGCATCTCTGATGTCGATGGACGCCAGGAACTCCCCTTGGGTCATAGAGGCAATGACTGATCGCAGAGACTCCATGTGAAAATGCCGCACCCGGACATGCTTGTTCAGAAGCTTGAGATCCAGGATGGGCCGGAAGGTACCGTCCTTTTTTGGAACTAGGAAGAGATTTGAGTAAAAACCTCTGAACCGTTCCTGAGCGGGAACTGGGACAATCACTCCGTTTGCCTGCAAGGACGCCATGGCCTGCGAGAAGGCGGAGGCCTTGGAGCAGAGGGGAGTTGAGAGAAAAAAATCTGTTTGGAGAGCTGGAAGAGAATTCTATCCTGTAGCCGTGAGATATGATGTCTCTCACCCACTGATCGGAGACTTGCTTTAACCAAGCGTCGCCAAAGTGGGAGAGCCTGCCACCGACTAAGGACGTGGCTGGAGCGGGCCGAGAGTCATGAGGAAGCTGCCTTAGTGGCAGAACCTCCTGCGGTCTTCTGCGGACGCGCTTTTGGGCGCCAGTTGGATTTCTGATCCTTGGCTGAGTTAGCGGACGAGGCGGAAGGCTTAGAGGATGACCAGTTGGAGGAACGAAAGGAACGAAACCTCGATTGATTCCTACCCTGGGCGGGTTTCCTGGTCTTGGTTTGTGGCATGGAAGTACTCTTCCCGCCAGTAGCTTCTTTAATGATTTCATCCAGCTGTTCACCAAACAGCCGTGAACCAGCAAAAGGGAGCTCAGCAAGAAACTTCTTGGAAGAAGCATCTGCCTTCCACTCTCGAAGCCACAAAATTCTGCGGATAACAAGAGAATTAGCTGAAGCCACCGCAGTGCGGTGAGCAGCCTCTAGCATGGCAGACATGGCATAAGATGAAAAAGCTGAAGCCTGAGCAGTTAAGGTAACCATCTCAGGCATAGATTCCTTGGTGAGGGAATGCATCTCCTCTAGAGAAGCAGAGATGGCTTTGAGAGCCCACACTGCTGCAAAAGTCGGTAAAAACGCGGCCCCCGCAGCTTCATACACAGATTTGGCCAGAAGGTCAACCTGACGGTCAGTGGCATCCTTAAGTGAGGTGCCGTCAGCCACCGATACAACGGTCCGGGCTGAGAGCCTAGACACCGGAGGGTCTACCTTTGGGGAGTGAGACCACTCCTTGACCACCTCAGGTGGAAATGGAAACCGGTCATCAGAACCACGCTTTGGAAAGCGTTTGTCAGGGCAGGCCCTGGGTTTGGTCACAGCGGTCTGAAAACTGGAGTGGTTAAAGAACACACTCTTCACTCACTTAGGCGAGGTAAACTGATGTTTTTCTGCCAAAGAGAGTTGCTCCTCTGACACTGGCGGATTGAGATCCAACACAGAATTAATAGAAGCAATCAAATCACTAAGGTCAGAGTTACCCTCAGAGAAATCGATGGGATACATAGCCTCCGAGCCCCCAGTGAGGGCATCCTCCTCATCTTGAGAGTCAGCTCTTGAGACAGAGCCGTGGGATGGGGAGGGGGAGGAAACCCTGCGCCTTCTCTTCGAAGGACGGGGTCTGGGATCAGATGATGAATCCTCCGTGAGCTCTGATGGACGGAGGTCAGAGGATAGGAGTCCTCTGTCAAGAGTATTAGAGGCACCCTGTGAGGGGGGCTGATGCATATTCATCAAAGTCCTGGACAAAAGTCCCATGGACTCAGCAAATGACTGGGATATGGACCTAGAAAAAGACTCTACCCAGGCCGGGGGTTCAGTCACAGGTGCAGCAGCAGCAGCCTGAGAGACCACTGGGGGTGAGACTCCAGGCTGTGACACCGTCAAGTTAGAGCAACCATCACAGTGTGGATAAATGCTCGGCTCAGGCAGCAGGAGCTTACATGCAGTGCATACAGCATAAAGCTTTTGAGCCTTGCTCCTTGTGTGAGACATGCTGCTGGAGTGGGGGCTTTGCAGAGAATGAACCCCAGGGAGAATATACAGAGGTCCACAACCGGAGACCGGCTGTGGCTTACCAGACCGCTGAGCGCGGTGTTGTGTGCCCTCCAGATCCCGAAGCCCGGTCCCCCAGTGCGCAGCACCTCAGCAGAGATGCAGAATGCAGGATGTCCCAGAGCAGAGTGAACTCTGCCTGAGAAATGGCCGCCGGAGCGAAGAGAGGGGGCGGAACTAGGGGCGTTCCTATACAAAAGCGGGAACTGGAAGGCTACAGAGACCTGCAGGGAAGGAGGGACGCCCCAGCAGTGGGGAGTGTCCCTCCCCTGTGTAGAACGGCCGCCGGGAGGAGCCGAACCTGTCCCTCTGCATGAGTGACATGCGAGGGCAGGAAAACGAAACTAGGCCTCCGGCGAAGCCGGGGCCTAAATTTATGCGGCGAGGCCGACAAGCAGGCACCATCGGCACGGTTCTCGGGCAAAAGCTGGAGAACCCGCCGGAAAAGTTAAAAACAATCACATACAGCATACTCTCCCCATACAATAAAGAAACGGGACCCCCAACACAAACGTCTCAGGTACTTAGCTGCTGAGACGCAGGGCCATGTCCCTGGGGATGAGTGCTCCGGTCCAACAGAATCCTCAAGGGGCTGTGGATGGAGACCGGACTCCTGCCAGGCATGGAGACCGTGCTGGCTCCCACTTCAAGCCAGAGCCCAGAAGGGATGGTGAAGGAGCGCGGTATGTAAGGCTGCAGCCTTGTAAATCAACCTTAACAACACCGCCGACACAGTGGGGTGAGAAGGGACATGCCGGGAGTCCAGACATGGACCCGCTTTTCTTCAAACTCTTTCCAAAAGTCAAACAAATCAGATGAGAATGCATGTGTGGATGTATGCCTCCTGACACAAAGCGATAAACTGGCTAGGGCTGGCTACCAGGGGGTGTATAAGCTCAGAGGGAGGAGCTACACTTTTAAGTGTAGTACTTTGTGTGTCCTCCGGAGGCAGAAGCTAAACACCCATGGTCTGGGTCTCCCAAAGGAATGATAAAGATATGGGTTGATGCAAACCGAGGACAGATCACCATGAACAATATACTATGTACTATTGTAATATTGTATATATACTATTGTATATATGTTGACACGCCCCCTGACGAAGGTACTTCCGAAACACGTGTTGGGTCGGTTGGCTTCCACACACCATCTTGCTGATGGCCACAGGTATATCCAATTAATTTATCTGGTTCTCAATACTCAATTTTTGATTGTGGCATGATTGCAATAATGGAGTTTACCGTAGAGACTTATTAGGTGATTTATGTGGGTAGATGTTTACTGACACTAATCACCATGATCTTCATATATATGCACTTTAATATAGACCTTTTGATAGCAATATTGTGCCTTATATAATCTTGGTCCATTGTATGTGCCTTACATAGTATATTGTTCATGGTGATCTGTCCTCGGATTGCATCAACCCATATCTTTCTCTATCTTGCCATCTAGTGGCCGTTTATATAAATTGCACCTTTGCACTTATATTGAATTTACAATATACCATTGATGCTTAGTACTGTGTGTCAGCCTCCTCTTCATATCATCATTTTAAACCTTTTCAAATGTTTTATGTAATTTTGTCAATAAAGAGATATTAATTTTATTATTTGTGGTTGTTGGCTATTTCTTTGAATCGGCTGCTATATAAATATAATAGCCTTTCTATTTATATTGTGGAGTTTATGCATTTATTCATTGGTGATAGTTCTGTGTACACACCATTGTGCTCCTATTGGTATTAATTGGTGTAACACCACAAAGGTGGCATAAATCGTGACAGACATATATTTCAATCCGTGGGTGGAGCAAATTCCTTTTGGTGGCTCATGATAGATAAAACATGCGTAAAATTCATTAAGAGGAGCATGCCTGTTAATAAAATTGGTGCATCCTAATCCACCACACTATTCAAGACTGGAGTGCAAGCCGTCAGTCTTAAAGCACATATTCTGGATAGGAACTTTCCTGCATGTCTGTGCAGGGAAGACCTATGCATAGAGAGGTGTAAGAAGGAGATATTATCCTCTTCTGAAATAACAGTGCTCCATAAGGAATGTTTTTTTTTTTTTTTTTTTTACATCAATGCATAAAACCTTGTCAAATAAAACACGCGTTGACTTGTCCTTTAAAAAGGGACTGGGACTGTCAGCAGGTTTCCGCATTGTAACCTGAAGACAGCATGCTGCAATAGTTAAAACAGACTTCAGCCCTGCGTCTGTTATCTCAGTGTCTTTTTTTGTTTACCTGTAATGTTAGCTTAAAGGGAAACTGTCGCCAGATTTGGCTACTACTATAAGCTGCGGCCACCACCACTGAGCTCTTATGTAGAGTATTCCAGAATACTGTATTTAAGAGCCGTGCTGT
Organism: Anomaloglossus baeobatrachus; assembly: GCF_048569485.1. Taxonomy (NCBI): domain Eukaryota; kingdom Metazoa; phylum Chordata; class Amphibia; order Anura; family Aromobatidae; genus Anomaloglossus; species Anomaloglossus baeobatrachus. Next base: position 422,905,594 of record NC_134358.1, read on the forward strand.
AGAATGTAAAAAACACCTTTATAAAACTCACCTAAGGGGCTGTCCAGTCTAATGGACGTAGCTCTCCAGAGCCTCCTCTTTCTGGTCTGGCGCCTCCTCTCTGTGGCCCGTGTGCATGACGTGTCCTACGTCATGCACATTAGGTGTCATTGAGGTCTTGCACAAGCGCACTTTGATCTGCCGTGCTCAGGGCAGATCAAAAAATTATAGTGCGTATGTGCAGGCAGTCTTTAACATTCCGGAGTAGAAAAAGAAAGGAAGGTGGCACTGACTATATAGAAATCTTCATTTATTGTGTAAAAGTAGACATATAAAAGCGGGGAGCGTCAGACTACGGCGGCTGCTTCACGCTCATGGGCACTTCATGGGTCCAGACTTCAGTGAAGCGCCCGTGAGCGTGAAACGGCCGCAGTCGTCTGACGCCTCCCCCCCCCGCATCCCTCCCTGCTTTTTTGTCTCCTTTTACACAATAAATGAAGATTTCTATATGGGGAGTGCCATCTCCTTTCTTCTTCTACTCCGGAGTTATTATATGTTTGCTTATGGAGGGTGTTGCACCACTGTTGCTTCGTTCAGTCTCCCTAATCACCGGTGTGTTGTACTGCATGATTTAAAATGGACATGGAGTAGTGATTGTGGATCTTAGTGCCGGACTGTTTTCCTTTTCCTGGGTCTTTAACATTTCCTTTCGCCTGCGCATTACCGTACTTTGATTTGCCCTGAGTAGGCCAGATCAAAGTACGCCTGTGCAGGAACCGCAATGTCGGCCTTTGTGGATTACGTAGATGCGTCATCCACACTGGGCTGGCTAGAAGGAGGACTGAGATCATAGCAGAGGAGGTGCCGGACAAGAGAGGAGGCGCCGCAGCGGAGAGCAGCGACAACCATCGGACCGGACAGTCTCCTAGGTGAGTATTATAGAAATATTTTTTTGTATGTTGGGCTCATATATAGTATTCTGGAGTGCTGTGCCCAGTGGTGGTGGCTTCAGAGAATGCAGAGCTCACTGGTGGTGGTCGCAGCTTATAGTCGCCAAATCTGATGATAGGTTCCCTTTAAGCCTGTTATCTTTATCATTAGTGGGTCTGAGCCGCTTGTGAGTGGCAGTCCGACTCCACCCCTTCTGTGATTAGCAGCTTCTTTCTATGGAAAAGTACACTGAAAGCCTGTTGTGGGTGGGGGTAGCTCTCCCAACTCTACTACATACAAAACCAAAAATCTTTCACTGTCAGAATGGCTGCACACAGAAATATAAGTGATACATCGTTGACCTCAGGGCCTCATTGCCTACACACATTATGCTACTCTCAGATGAGGTAGCAAAAACCTGCTGACAGATTCCCTTTAAACAATTAACTAACTTGGTCAGTTCTTTGAATTCTTCATATTCTTGTTTTGCGGTGGCCAGCTCACTCTGAAGTTGCAATAGTTTCTCCTTTAACTTTTCAGTAGAAGCCAAATTATTATCTGCGGCTATTGGTGCCGAGTGCAGGGGTCGATCTGGGAAGGAAAAGAAGATAGGCACAAAAAATTTCCATGTTTGGTATCTCTCATCATGGATAGAATAGCATCATATAACTCATGTCCTTGGGGAAATATTTTACTGGGCATCCAGAAAAATACTAAAACATCTGACATAAGCGTTTGCTGGAGGGCAATTGTGGCGCCCATGCGGCTTCAGGCGAAACATGGTACTGCACCTCACTTAAGGTGCAGTATTCATCTCGGATGCGAAGGTCATCCCCGATAACAACCACAACCAACATATAACACTGGGGTTCTGTCACTGAAACTGGGCTAGGGTAGGAGATGGGGTAGCCATCACGAGGTATGGGACCTCATGCCCACTAGTCAGGAACCCGGGAGGCGGGGCTTCCACGAGGGGAAGTTAGGAGCCATCCAACACACAATAGGCAGTGAGGTCGCACTTGGGAAAAGCAGGAGACAACAAGCAGTTGGGGTCCGTGGTCTGGAGCTGCAGTCTCGACCCGCGTCCTTAGGAAAAGAAGGGGAATTCCAGGGTTCGCGGGGAGTGCAGAAGGCACCCATGACCCGTTCCACGGCCCAGGAGCTGGGGTGGAGGGAGACCATTGAAAGGAGACTAACAGAAGGGACTGCTGGTGAAGACCTCCGAAGACACCTTGAACTGCACCGCTTGTGTCGACCCGCTATTGCCGGCGTCCATGCCATCGCGACCCCAGCGCTATCAGCGTCTGAGAGACTACCACCACCACCACCATCCTCCCTGGGGCCACAGCTCTGCCTGTGGAAAGTTGAACCATATGAGCTGCGTTGTCATCCGCCCCAGCAGAGAAGTCCTGCAGCGGCGACTTATAATTGGCCGCACACCACAGGTGACGTCACGAACAACTACCCCTATCGTCCCCAACCCCAGCCATGACACCCGAGGTCACGGAACCGGGCGAGGCCACCGCTGTGTCCCAGAAGCACCACGGCCCGGCGAGGAGTAACCTCCGACCCTGTGGGCGCGTCACAATCACTGTCTAACTACTTCCCATTGGGAAGTGCACGGCATTCTGGGAAAAGTGGTCCAGTAAAACTACAGAACTAGGATTTGTTACAATCAAAGAGCAAAAATGTAAAAAAAAAAAAAAAAAAAAAAAAAAAAAGAAGAAGACAGACCGTAGGTGCCTAAAGCTACTAATGAAATCCTAGGTGTCATTTCAGGGTACAGCTACAAGGTGGTATGTAGCATTGCGACATCACATCCAATGATTCTCTATGCTGTCGTGACTTCCTGCAACAGTCGAACAGGCTTCTAAATGTGTTGGATTTTCTCACTCTCTAGTTGAAAGTCACATGCATGCATATACTGTGTATATATACTGTATATACATATTATAGTTTTTATTTTTTTATTGAAACTACACTTGAGTGATGAAGATGAACATGTATAAAAAACCCAGCAAACATACTATACATGTAATAAATTCTGCAACGCCAATAGTTTTTTTTTTCTTACCTCCATTGTTCTTAATTGCTGAAGATGCCTCCAGGAAAGCGCTCTCAAGATCTGCAATCATCTGATTGTGAATTTCTTGAGCCCGTTTTACAGACTGAAGAGAGCGAAGGCTTTTATTCTCTTCTCTAAGACTATGGTTCTCAAGTGCATACTTTGCTACCCGTGGGTGGTGCTCAATCTGGTGATTGGTACAAAAAAAAAAAAAAAAGTACAATATAAAATTTAAAAAGAACAAAAAAAAAATAATAAAACAAAACAAAAACAACCTCACACACAAAATAGATGCTCTTATTGAAAGAAAAACCACAGATACCTATAATTTATATCGATGGAAAAATTGCACTACAAAACCTACAGGAAAACTGAATAGATTTACAAGTACACTACAGTTGTTATATGATAATGAGGCTGAACATTGCCAGATATTGTCTGGTTACTTACTAAATGACTAACACTGCATATGTGAATACTTTCCCGCTTCCATACTATATCACTGTGACATAATAAGGCTATGTGCACATGTGGAGTATTTGCAGTAGGACTTTTCTGCTTTCAAACAGTTTTTGTTTCCATTTTTAACCCATTCATTTGAATGAGTGAAACACTGCAAAAGCTCCAAAAGAATTGACATGCTGTAGATTTTAAAGAAAAAAAAATAAACAGAAAAAAAACGCTTTAACCCCTTTATGACATCCACCGTACATTTACAGCGCAAGTCAGATGCGGGTGTATGTAGCGGGCTCACGTATTGATCCAGTCCTATAGTCTGCAGGTGATTGATTATGTTACAGCCAGGACGTGCTGCTAACAATCGCAGGTGGAGCCGATTGACAGTGGGATTTAACACGCGTCGGTATAGGGCACGCGATTATAAACTCCCATAAGCGTGCCTGTGACGTGATCACGGGTCGCTGATGGGTTGCTATGAAAGCAGGGGGTCTGCTTAAGCCCTCTGTGCTTGTCACTACAGTGCTCCCATGAAATCCTGCCTGTGGCCGGGTTTCAAAGGAAACTGCAATACCACAACAAAATTCTGTAACAAGCGATCAAAACATATATATCCCAAAAAGGCATCAATAAACACATTACATGGCTCCATCGACCTAAAAATAAAACTGATTTTGTTCTTGGAAAATGGTGACACAACCTCCCACGTTTTTTTCTAAACTTCTGATTTTTTTACTACTAAAATAATAATAATAAAAAAAAAAGGAGAATTTTGTTACTTACCGTAAATTCTTTTTCTTATAGTTCCGTATTGGGAGACCCAGACCATGGGTGTTTAGCTTCTGCCTCCGGAGGAGACACAAAGTACTACACTTAAAAGTGTAGCTCCTCCCTCTGAGCTTATACACCCCCTGGTAGCCAGTCCTAGCCAGTTTAGTACAAAAGCTGAAGAGAATAGCCACCCACAAGTAGAACCGAGTAAGAACCGGAACAACCGGAGACTCTGTCCACGACAAAAGCCGGTGATAATACACGGAACAGGAAAATTGCCAACAGGCAACAGGGAGGGAGCTGGGTCTCCCAATACGGAACTATAAGAAAAAGAATTTACGGTAAGTAACAAAATTCTCTTCGTTTTTTCGTTCCTTTGGGAGACCCAGACCATGGGACGTTCAAAAGCTGTCCCTGGGTGGGAATAAACAGAAAAAACTTAGAAGTAGGCGGAGCCTAACTTCACAAGTGGGTGACAGCCGCCTGAAGGATGCGTCTGCCCAAGCTCGCATCTGCCGAAGCATGAGCATGCACTTGGTAGTGCTTCGAAAAGGTATGCAGGCTAGTCCAAGTGGCAGCCTGACAGACTTGTTGAGCCGTAGCCTGGTGCCTAAAAGCCCAAGAGGCACCGACAGCTCTGGTCGAGTGTGCTTTGATCCCCGGCGGGGGAGGCACCTGAGTACTCTGGTAGGCGTCCGAAATAGTCGATCTAATCCAACGGGCCAAGGTCGGCTTAGAAGCAGAGAGACCCTTGCGCCGTCCTGTGGTCAGCACAAAAAGAGAGGTGCACCGCCTGAGCGCAGCGGTGTGAGACACATAGATCCGGAGAGCACGCACCAGATCTAGAGTATGCAGCGCTTTCTCAAAGCGATGAACAGGGGCCGGACAGAAGGAAGGCAAGGAAATATCCTGGTTAAGTTGGAAGGGAGAGACCACCTTAGGAAGAAAGTCCGGGGTCGGACGGAGAACTACCTTGTCTTGGTGAAAAACCAAAAAAGGTGACTCCGAGGAGAGCGCAGCCAAATCAGAGACTCTCCTGAGAGAAGTTATGGCAACTAGAAAGGCCACCTTTTGAGAAAGACGATACAAAGAAACCTCCCTAAGGGGCTCGAAAGTGAGTTTCTGCAATACCGTGAGGACCAAGACATAAGGGTCGGCAAGGAGAATGGCCAAGGAGAATGGCCGGAAGAGCGACACCAGGACAGGAACATTCTCCAAGTCCTGTGATAGATCTTGACGGAGGAAGACTTACGGGCCCGAGTCATAGTGGAGATGACTTCAGGAGGAATACCAGAAGCCGTCAAAACCCAAGACTCAAGAGCCACGCCGTCAATTTGAGTGCCGCAGAATTTGGACGGAAAAACGGACCTTGCGAAAGCAGGTCTGGACGGTCCGGAAGATGCCACGGCATCTCCACGGACAGTTGAAGCAGGTCCGGATACCAAGCTCGCCTGGGCCAGTCCGGTGCAATGAGGATGACTCGACGGCCCTCCATTCTGATCTTGCGCAGGACTCTGGGCAAGAGAGCTAGAGGGGGAAACACGTAGGACAGACGAAACTGGGACCAGTCTTGAACCAGAGCGTCCGCGGCGAAGGCCTGAGGATCGTGGGAGCGAGCCACGTAAACCGGAACCTTGTTGTTGTGACGGGATGCCATTAGGTCCACATCCGGAGTGCCCCACTTTCAGTCAATCTGCCGCAACACTGCCAGGTGCAGGGACCACTCGCCACCGTCCACGGATTGACGGCTGAGATAATCTGCCTCCCAGTTTTCTACGCCAGGGATGTGGACTGCGGATATGGTGGACTTGGAGTCCTCCGTCCATTGAAGAATGCGTTGGACCTCCAACATTGCCAGGCGGCTGCGTGTCCCGCCTTGGTGATTGATGTAGGCAACCGCTGTCGCGTTGTCTGACTGGACTCGAATGTGCCTGCCCACCAACAGGTGGTGAAAGGCTAGGAGAGCTAGAAGCACAGCTCTGGTTTCCAGCACATTGATTGAAAGGGCTGACTCGGACGGAGTCCAAGTGCCCTGTGCTCTGTGGTGGAGATGTACCGCTCCCCAGCCGGATAGGCTGGCATCCGTGGTGAGAATCACCCAGGACGGAGTCAGGAAGGAGCGCCCTTGGGACAGGGAGAGGGGTCGAAGCCACCACTGAAGAGAGCTCCTGGTCCGTGGCGACAGAGCCACTAACCTCTGTAAGGAGGAAGGCCGCTTGTCCCAACAGCGGACAATGTCCAGCTGCAGAGGACGCAGATGGAACTGGGCAAAGGGAACCGCCTCCATGGAGGCCACCATTTGACCCAGCACCTGCATCAGACGCCTGAGGGTATAACGGCGGGGCCTCAAGAGAGAGTGCACCGCCAACCGGAGTGACAGCTGTTTGTCTAAGGGCAACTTCACAAGTTCCGGCAAAGTCTCGAACTGCATCCCTAGGTACGTGAGACTCTGGGTCGGAGTCAGAGTGGATTTGGGAAGATTGACAATCCACCCGAATTGGGCTAGGGTGGCGAGAGTGAGCGAAACACTCCGCTGACAGTCTGCGCTGGATGTACCCTTGACCAGAAGGTCGTCCAGATAAGGAAGCACTGCTAACCCCTGGAGGTGCAGGACCGCAATCACTGCCGCCATGACCTTGGTGAATATCCGAGGGGGCCGTGGCTAACCCGAAGGGGAGAGCCACGAATTGGAAATGATCCTCTCCTATCGCAAAACGTAACCAACGCTGATGTGACACTGCGATTGGCACATGTAGATAGGAATCTCTGATGTCGATGGACGCCAGGAACTCCCCTTGGGTCATAGAGGCAATGACTGATCGCAGAGACTCCATGCGAAAATGCCGCACCCGGACATGCTTGTTGAGAAGCTTGAGATCCAGGAAGGGCCGGAAGGTACCGTCCTTTTTTGGAACTAGGAAGAGATTTGAGTAAAAACCTCTGAACCGTTCCTGAGCGGGAACTGGGACAAATCACTCCGTTTGCCTGCAAGGACGCCACGGCCTGCGAGAAGGCGGCGGCCTTGGAGCAGGGGGGAGTTGAGAGAAAAAATCTGTTTGGAGGGCTGGAAGAGAATTCTATCCTGTAGCCGTGAGATATGATGTCTCTCACCCACTGATCGGAGACTTGCTTTAACCAAACGTCGCCAAAGTGGGAGAGCCTGCCACCGACTAAGGACGTGGCTGGAGCGGGCCGAGAGTCATGAGGAAGCTGCCTTAGTGGCAGAACCTCCTGTGGTCTTCTGCGGACGCGCTTTTGGGAGCCAGTTGGATTTCTGATCCTTGGCTGAGTTAGCGGACGAGGCGGAAGGCTTAGAGGATGACCAGTTGGAGGAACGAAAGGAATGAAACCTCGATTGATTCCTACCCTGGGCGGGTTTCCTGGTCTTGGTTTGTGGCATGGAAGTACTCTTCCCGCCAGTAGCTTCTTTAATGATTTCATCCAGCTGTTCACCAAACAGCCGTGAACCAGCAAAAGGGAGCCCAGCAAGAAACTTCTTGGAAGAAGCATCTGCCTTCCACTCTCGAAGCCACAAAATCCTGCGGATAACAAGAGAATTGGCTGAAGCCACCGCAGTGCGGTGAGCAGCCTCTAGCATGGCAGACATGGCATAGGATGAAAAAGCTGAAGCCTGAGCAGTTAAGGTAACCATCTCAAGCATAGATTCCTTGGTGATGGAATGCATCTCCTCTAGAGAAGCAGAGATGGCTTTGAGAGCCCACACTGCTGCAAAAGTCGGGGAAAACGCGGCCCCCGCAGCTTCATACACAGATTTGGCCAGAAGGTCAATCTGACGGTCAGTGGAATCCTTAAGTGAGGTGCCGTCAGCCACCATCACAACGGTCTGGGCTGAGAGCCTAGACACCGGAGGGTCTACCTTTGGGGAGTGAGACCACTCCTTGACCACCTCAGGTGGAAAGGGAAACCGGTCATCAGAACCACGCTTTGGAAAGCGTTTGTCAGGGCAGGCCCTGGGGTTGGTCACAGCGGTCTGAAAACTGGAGTGGTTAAAGAACACACTCTTCACTCTTAGGCGAGGTAAACTGATGTTTTTCTGCCAAAGAGAGTTGCTCCTCTGACACTGGCAGATTGAGATCCAGCACAGAATTAATAGAAGCAATCAAATCACTAAGATCTGAGTCACCCTCAGAGAAATCGATGGGATACATAGCCTCCGAGCCCCCAGTGAGGGCATCCTCATCATTTTGAGAGTCAGCTCTTGAGACAGAGCCGTGGGATGGGGAGGGGGAGGAAACCCTGTGCCTTCTCTTAGAAGGACGGGGTCTGGGATCAGATGATGAATCCTCCGTGAGCTCCGATGGACAGAGGTCAGAGGATAGGAGTCCTCTGTGAAGAGTATTAGAGGCACCCTGTGAGGGGGGCTGATGCATATTCATCAAAGTCCTGGACAAAAGCCCCATGGACTCAGCAAATGACTGGGATATGGACCTAGAAAAGGACTCTACCCAGGCCGGGGGTTCAATCACAGGTGCAGCAGCAGCCTGAGAGACCACTGGGGGTGAGACTCCAGGCTGTGGCACCGCCAAGTTAGAGCAGACATCACAATGTGGATAGGTGCTCGGCTCAGGCAGCAGGAGCTTACATGCAGTGCATGCAGAATAAAGCTTTGGAGCCTTGCTCCTTGTGTGAGACATGCTGCTGGAGTGGGGGCTTTGCAGAGAATGAACCCCAGGGAGAATATACAGAGGTCCACAACCGGAGACCGGCTGTGGCTTACCAAAGCGCGGTGTTGTGTACCCTCCAGATCCCGAAGCCCGGTCCCCCAGTCGCAGCACCTCAGCAGAGATGCAGAATGCAGGATGTCCCAGAGCAGAGTGAACTCTGCCTGAGAAACTAGGGGGCGTTCCTATAAAAGAGCGGGAACTGGAGGGCTATAGAGACTTGCAGGGAAGGAGGGACGCCCCAGCAGTGGGGAGTGTCCCTCCCCTGTGTAGAACGGCCGCCGGGAGGAGCCGAACCTGTCCCTCTGCATGAGTGACATGCGAGGGCAGGAAAATGAAACTAGGCCTCCGGCGAAGCCAGGGCCTAAATTTAAGCGGCGAGGCCGACAAGCAGGCACCATCGGCGCGGTTCTCAGGCAAAAGCTAGAGAACCCGCCGGAAAAGTTAAAACAATCACATACAGCATACTCTCCCCTTACAATAAAGAACCGGGACCCCCAACATAAACGTCTCAGGTACTTAGCTGCTGAGACGCAGGGCCATGTCCCTGGGGATGAGTGCTCCGGTCCAGCAGAATCCTCAAGGGGCTGTGGATGGAGACTGGACTCCTGCCAGGCATGGAGACCGTGCTGGCTCCCACTTCAAGCCAGAGCCCAGAAGGGATGGTGAAGGAGCGCGGCATGTAAGGCTGCAGCCTTGTAAATCAACCTTAACAACACCGCCGACACAGTGGGGTGAGAAGGGACATGCCGGGAGTCCAGACATGGACCCGCTTTTCTTCAAACTCTTTCCAACAGTCAAACAAATCAGATGAGAATGCATGTGTGGATGCATGCCTCCTGACACAAAGCAATAAACTGGCTAGGACTGGCTACCAGGGGGTGTATAAGCTCAGAGGGAGGAGCTACACTTTTAAGTGTAGTATTTTGTGTGTCCTCCGGAGGCAGAAGCCAAACACCCATGGTCTGGGTCTCCCAAAGGAACGATAAAGAAAAAATGAATATGTTTGGTATCACCGTAATCGTACTGATTAGAATCATATTGCGGGGTCATTTTTACCACAAAATGTACACTGCAAAAACAATTCACAAAAAAACATGGCAGAACTCTGTTTTTTGTCACAATTTGTGCACATTTGGAATTTTTTCCCGGTTTTCCAGTACAGTACGTGCGAAAACGAACGGTGACATTCAAAAGTACAACTTGTCCTGCAAAACATACAATCTCACATGCTTATGTGGACAGGAAAAGAAAAAAAAAAAAGTCGCCTTGGAGTTGGCTGTTGGGCTCACACAAAAATGGTCATTTTTGTGTGCCAAGTATCTCGGGGTTTTTTTACGTTTTCCATAGCGATAATGCATGTCTATATTCCCATATTCATTGTTCTACATATCTTAGCACTACAGTGAGAAACTGTCTCCTTTTTGTTACTATATTTCATGCTCAGTTTGCACCTGTTCACAGAAAGGTAGGGTGTGCCATAAGTCTTTTTCTTAGATTACAGGGTTTTGCCTCAGGCGATTTTACTTCTCCATTTGCAGGTTCCTGTCTGCCCATAAATTGGAGGGGTTTTTAACCCAAAGAGGGGCATTAGTTTGATAGCGACAGAACAAAAAGAGGTCGCCTTGCCGCTGGCTGTTGGGCTCACATAAAACTAGTCATTTTTATGTACTAAGTATCTCGTTTTTTACATGTTTTCCTTAGCAGTATTATCTGTATTCCCATATTAATCGTTACATATATTTTAGCACTACAGAGTGCAACTGTCTTTTTTTGTCTGGGAAGAATGGGAGAAGAAAAAAAAACAAACGCAGAGACAGAAATCGGCGTAGTCATAAAAGGGGTTAAAAGTTCAAATCTGCAAAAAAAAAAAAGCAGCAGCATATGTCTGAGATTTTTAAAATGTATTTGTTTTTTTTTTTTTGCAGTTACTGTAAAGTGCTGCGTTTTCAGCTGCAAGAATGCAAAGTGTAAAAAAGCCCTTAAAAAAAAAAAAAAAAAAAAAAAAAAAAAAAAAAAAGAAGAAGGAGGTGGTCATGCAATAGTGGAGGAAAAAGTGAACAACTTGTACCTGCTCCTTTAAGATGCGCAGCTCCTCCTTCATTTCCACTAGCAGATCCTCTTGTTCATGGTTTGAAAATGAATTTCGGCCCTCTTTTTGGGTTCTTTCAAGTCGGGAGATGTGATCTTCTCTGAATTTTACAATCATTTTGTTGGATTGGATGAACTTCTCTTTTTTGTTACAGAGATCTTCAAGCTGAGCCACTTTCTGTAACAGCGCCTGTGAAACATTTATTAAAACGACAATGTGAAACAGACGACATTTCATTACTATGAAAAATTCCTAACCTTCCTTAGAAAGATAGATTTATCTAGCTGGGAAAAAAGTAGAGAAAGCGAATATGATCCAGGAAAGTTATTTAAATTATATTTGTGTAAAATCTTTTATTAAGCAATTTTCCTAGAGGGACAGTCATAACTACAAGTAACTGCACTAAGAACACTAGCAGTCATCATATTTCTATTGTTCTTAGCACAAAATAAAGAAAAGTGGACGCCTCATTCAGATGAACCTTACACTGGTTTAACCCCTTCACGACCGGCCGATTTTTCGCTATCCGGTTTTTTTTTCCGCCATTCTTTTTTTGAGAGACGTATTTTTTTTATTTTTCAGTCAATATGGTCATGTGAGGGCTCATGTTTTGCGGAACGAGCTGTACTTTTAAATGAAACAATCAGTTTTACCATATAGTGTACTGGAAAACGGCAAAAAAATTCCAAATGCAGAAAAATTGCAAAAAAAGTGCGATAGCCCTATGGTTTTTGAGATATTTTATTCACGGTGTTCACTATATGGTAAAACTGATGTGTGGGTGTGATGCCTCAGGTCAGTGCGAGTACGTAGACACTAAACATGTATAGGTTTACTTTTACATAAGGGGTTAAAAAAAAAATCGGAAGTTTGTCCAAAAAAAGTGGCGCACGTTTTACGCCATATTCCGTGACCCGTAGCGTTCTCATTTTTCGGGATCTATGGCTCAGTGACTGCTTATTTTTTGCGTCTCGAGCTGACGTTTTTAACGGTACCATTTTTGCGCAGATGCTATGTTTTGATTACCTCTTATTGCATTTTGCGCAAAAGTTGCGGCGACCAAAAAACGTCGTTTTGGGGTTTGGAATTTTTTTGCCGCTATGCCGTATACTGATCAGATTAATTGATTTTATATTTTGATAGATCGGGGGTTTCTGAACGCGGCGATAGCAAATGTGTGTATATTTTTTATTTTTTTAACCCTTTAATTTTCAATGGGGCGAATGGGGGGTGATTTGAACTTTTAGGTTACTTTTTTTTTTTTTATTTTACTAGTCCCCCTAGGGGGCTATAGCGATCAGCAATCCGATCGCTCTGCACTATCTGCAGATCTCAGCTACAGAGCTGAGAACTGCAGATTTGCTGCTTTACTTTCAATGCCGGCTGTATTCCGGCATTGAGAGGAAGTGAGTCATGTTAGCTACAGGCGTCATCACATGACCCTGTGCTACCATGGCAACCACCGAAAGTCACATGATCATGTCACGTGACTTCCGGTGGGGGCGGGGTAAGTGACTGTCATGGCGGCGCCCATATACATATCGCTGCCAGATTTTGGCAGCGAAATGTAAGGGGTTAATTGCCGCGGGTGGGGGCTTACCGGCACACGATCCATGACGTACCCAGTACGTCATGGGTCATTAAGTGGTTAAAGGGATTGTCCACTACCAGGATAATCCTTTCTGATACCATGTTTCACCAAGGTAAAATAATAAAGCCTATACTCATCTCCCGAAACAGCATTGTTCCAGAGTTCCGCACTTGGAATTTTTTTGCCGTTTTCCAGTACACTATATGGTAAAACTTATGGTTTCATTTAAAAGTACAACTCGTCCCGCAAAAAACAAGCCCTCATATGGCAAGATTGATGGAAAAATAAACAAGTTACGCCTCTCGGAAGAAGGGGAGCAAAAAACAAAAACGGAAAGTGCCCAGGGGCTGAAGGGGTTAAAGTGAACCTATCATGAGCTAAAAAGATATAGGATTTATCTGCAGGTAAATTGCTGCCCATCTGCCTTATTAAACGTTGATCTATTGGGAGGAACTGAACTTATATCATCCTGGGAGCTCATGGGGGGTGGGGGAGAGGCTGATGCATGGAGCACTTGCACTCAATACTGAGCGGCAGCTGTAATCATTCCTCGACACACTGATTGACAACTAGCTCTGCAGCGTGTATGTGCAGCCAGCAGCTCCCAGGAGGCTACAAGTGCATTTCTTCAGGGAACAGGGCTTTCAGTAATGCAGCTGGAAGTCATTTTATCTGCAGACAGTCCCTATAACTCCAAGTAAATAGCGTTGTTGCTCAAAACTGGTTCACTTTAACATTCTGACAGGAAAACCAAGAGAATATAGAGAATATGTGCGAGATTCATAGACTTCTGAATAAGGCAATAGTTGTTAAAAAAAAAAAAAAAGAAACAAGAAATGCCCATTTTCTAAAATTCTCCATATTCTGGATATAACACGCAGGCTGAGCATTATCTTATGGAACCCAACCTTTAGCATTATAGAGGCCAATCTGAATTAGGCTATGTGCGCACGTTGCGTACAAGCCCTGCAGAAATTTCTGCAGCGATCTGAAGAGCACATGTGCGCTTTAGATCGCTGCAGAAATGTCCGTAGTGAGCGCCGATTCCATGCGCTCTGCCTGCAGCTCCTGCCATAGACAGAGCAGGAGCTGCCGGCAAAGCGCAGGAAAGAAGTGACATGTCACTTCTTTTTGCGCAGCGCTTCGGCAGTAGCCGAAGCGCTGCGCTCTTAAACGCCACGTGCGCACAGCCCCTGCACAATCTCCATAGACTGTGCAGGGGACGCAGGACGCATGCAGTTACGCTGCGCTACAAAGCGCAGCGTAACTGCATGTTTTTACGCGACGTGCGCACATAGCCTTAGCCTGTTAATTGTATTCACACTGGCATTGTGACTTCCTTTATTTTTTTACCAGATCAATTATGGATATGTAAATGATCCCAATGGATGTTATATCATCTTAATGGGTGGTATCCTTTTGTTTTACTGGAGATAAAAGTGTCAATAAATAAGTGAGCATTAGGAAACCTTGAAAACACTTGAAATATATAATGGCATTAGTAAAAAAAAAGTGGAAGTCAAAACCTTACTCAAATTTAAAATTTCCCAAATGAATTCCAGAAAAAAAAAAAAAACAAAAACAAAACGAACACATAGGGGAGAATGTATCTTGTTTTATGCAACAGTTTAACAAAGAGGAGAGCTACCGTATTTTTCGCTTTATAAGACGCACCGGAATATAAGACGCACCCCAAACTTAGACATAAAAAAAGGTAAAAAAAAGAAAAATGGGGTCCGTCTTATACTCCAGTGTTCTCTTACCGGAGGGGGGCAGCAGTGGTGGTGAAGCGGGGTCACAGGAGGCACAGGTTGTGCTGGCAGGCGCGGCAGGTCAGTGGCAGCGGGGTCCGTGGTTGCAGGTGCCGTGGCGTCTGTGGTTGCAGGCGCGGTGGCGTCCGCGGTGGTAGGATCCGTGGGGTCCGTGGTGGCGGCAGCAGCCGTGGCGGGTGAGCCGTTCAGCAGGCCGGTGCAGTGAGTGTCCGCAGTCCCGGTTCAGTGGTGGCAGTGGCGGCGGCGACTGCGACTGCTCAGTGGTGGCAGGGACTGCTCAGTGGTGGAGTGTGTCCGCGGTCCCGGTTCAGTGGTGGCAGCGGCGGCGGCGACTGCTCAGTGGTGGCAGGGACTGCTCAGTGGTGGAGTGTGTCCACGGTCCCGGTTCAGTGGTGGCAGCGGCGGCGACGGCTCAGTGGTGGCAGCGGCAGGGACTGCTCAGTGGTGGAGTGTGTCCGCGGTCCCGGTTCAGTGGTGGCAGCGGCGGCGACGGCTCAGTGGTGGGAGCGGCGGCGACGGCTCAGTGGTGGGAGCGGCGGCGACGGCTCAGTGGTGGGAGCGGCGGCGACGGCTCAGTGGTGGAGTGTGTCCGCGGTCCCGATTCAAGTAATGGCGCCCGAAGCGACGCATGCGCAGATGGAGCTCTCATCCAAGGGCTCCATCTGCGCACGCGCTGACTCCCGGAGCAGCGCGTGCGCAGATGGAGCTCTCATCCAAGAGCTCTACCGGCGCCATCATTTGAAAGTGGGACCGCGGACAACTGGTAAGCTGCACAGCCGCCCGCCCCGCATGCACAGAGTGGCAGCCAGCAGGCTGCCCGCCCACCCTGCGTACAAGCCGCCGGGTACCTGTGCTTGCGTGCGGTGGCAGCCGGGTACTCATGGCTGTGTGCGGGCGGCAGCTGAGTGACTGTGTGAGGGCGGCAGCCGGGTACCTGTGTGAGGACGGCAGCCGGCTGCCGCCCGCACGGGCACCCGACTGCCGCTTGCACACAGCACCCGGCTGCCACCGCATGCAAGCACAGGTACCCGGCTGCCGACCCCACACAGCACCCGCTGCCGCCCGCACACAGCCACGGGTACCCGGCTGCCGCTGCACGCAAGTACAGGTACCCGGCCGCTTGCATGCAGCCACAGGCACCCGGCCGCCCGATCGCCTCAGAGAGGATTACCCCCCGCTACCGCTTTATAAGACGCACCCCCCATTTTCCTCCCAAAATTTGGGGAGGAAAAGTGCGTCTTATAAAGCGAAAAATACGGTACTTAAGGTGTATGGCCACCTTTAGAGTCAAAAGGAGAAAACTCCCCTTTAAAACAGGTCTCTGCTAAAACATTACTAAAACTACTGTGAATGAGAAAGAACCATAAACTGGTATCCTGCTTTATCAGAATCATATAGACACTTAAAGTGTTCTGGCTTCAAAAACACACTGTGCTTAACTCACCCTCACTGGGTCCTGTGTGGAGTCTCTGCTGCTGCTGTGAGGTCTGTAATTTCCTGCAGTAGTAATGTCACATCCATCACACTGCAGCCACAACGTAACGTATCAGTGCTGCAGGAAATAACAGACCCGGAGACTGAGCAATGGACCTGGGGAACTTGAGTATAGCAGTTAGTTTGTTTTTTTCTAAACAAACTGCTCAAAGGGACGGGTGTTTTCCAAAACCCCTTGAAAGCCAAAACATTTGGGGGCTCCTTTAATTTAAACTCTTTTACTGATATACATTCTGTTTCAACCGCTTGCCGTCATTGAAATGTTCATGGTGGCTCATTTCTGGCAAACAGGATAGCCACTCTCACTCAATGTGTGACTCTTTCCACTTCTAAACAATGAACATATAGGTAATTGCCAATCTCACCTTCTTTTCAGTGTCAGTCTTCTCCAGGAGCATCATTGCTTCTAAAAAGTTGTTCATATAGTCCGCAGAGTTTTCATCCATAGAAGGTGCTAGGTATAAGAATGAAAATAGTTCATACAAAGCTTTATATTATTTCCATATGCACACAGCTCGTGGTATAAACACGAAAATCACAGAACGAATGAACCTTGCCAATCCTGGAAACCAAACCATCTTGTTAGGAAATCTGAAGCAAGAATGTCTTTACTAAAAAAGAACCAGTCACTAATGAAAAAAAAAAAAAAAAAAAATTTATCCTTGAGCTCCCCCGTTCTACCACTTTTCTACCTGGTCTCTCCATTGAAGAGATAATCACATTTAGAGTGCAGTATGTGAAATCTCTGCTTCTAGTGCAACTGGACGTTTCTTCAGAGTTTTCTCTGAGGGCTTACGAATTATACCTCCCTCCCATATGCTGCTAATCACAGCGGCAGCTTATCCAACAGTCTATGATGCAGATGGCATGTGATTGGCAGTGTCTTGAAGGGAGGAGTGAAAGTGCACACCCTAGACAAGACATGCTACACTACAAGCAGAGATTTCACAAAGTGCGCTCCAAAGGCAACTTATGTAAAAATCTCTACAATGGAGTGACATAGCGCAAAACAGAAAAAAAACCAAAACATTTCTTAAGAATCAGGGTAGCCAAGACATCTTTACAAGGTATTTAAAGGGAATCTGTCACCACATTTTTGCCATCTAATCTGAGAGAAGCATAACGTAGGGGCAGAGTTCTTGATTCCAGCGATGTGTCACTTACTGGGCTGCTAAGTGTAGTTTTGATAAAATCACTTGATTAATCAGCAGTAGATTATCATTACAGGCCCACATTCAAATTTCAGTTTAAAGTGAACCAGTCAGCTGAGATATGCTGCCCAAACCGTGGACCACATGTATCTGCGACTGGCTGTATCATCAGAGCCTTGTAATGTTGTGGCGTTTCAGAGAAAACATACTTTTAATTGTTGCCGTGGATTGAACTGCGCCATCGACTAGTCCCTGGTGGCTTCTTCCTGCTCGCTGTCAGTGACAAACAAGTCAATGCGTATACACGTGACAGAGAACAATGAAGGGAACCCTGCAGGAGAGGGCAGCGGGCCTAGACACCCTGTGAGTTGAGGCTATCTGAACCAGATATGAACACTTCCAAGAAAGAAACTTTGAGGAGATGCTTAAACACAGACAGAACAAACATTTAGGTCCCAAGTTCTCACTGGATGTCTGTAAAGTGATGCACAATGAACACCCCCTTTTTCCTGGGAAGAAGGTCTTAAACTTGGTTTCTCAAAAACAAACATACAATATACATTGAAAGAGTATGGAAAGGGAAGAAATGTGTAAGGAAATGAGGTCTGCATTCAGCGCAAACTGAAGAAAAGAATCCAAGGAAAAAAGAAAACCATAGGCTGGAAATCTCTGTTCACACATGCAAAAGTAGGACCTTTAAGTACAGTTGCACACCTTGGCAAAATGAGGCTTAAGAGCTTTCAGTATGGTCTGAATAATTAAAAGGAATCTGTCATCAGGATTTACCTATGTAATCTCAGAACAGCACAATGTAGGGATTAAAATGCTGAATTTAGCAAGGTGTCACTTATTATGCTGTGTGCTGCTTTTCTTACAATGCCACCAGGCCATTGTCACTGCGAGAACTGGTGCTTATGTGACTGCTAGACTGACCATGCCCCTCTTCTGATAAGAAGCTCATAGTCAATAGACAATGTATGTAGTAAGCTGTGGTGTGGGCGGGGTTAGCTTTCTGAGCTGTGCTATATCTAAGAACTCTGTCAGAACCGCTGCACTCAGTATACTAAGTGATACATCGATGAAATAAGGGTCTCTCTTCCTACATTATCCTTATCTCAGATGTTCATAAACACACAAAAAAAAAAAACAGGAGTTTAAAGTGCAATTAAAAAATGATTTATTAGACAGAGTAAGGATAACACTTAGCAAACAATGGCGTGTGCGTTCAGGAATACCGCCGGAGGCCACAAATTGGTGATTCAGGGGATAAGGGGTAAATGTTCTCTCTTTATGCCTTTATTGCTCTTTTGCTATGACACTGGTCAGTTTATTACATTGTACTATATCTGTATTGTGGCACTTTATCCTTACCCCATTATTTTAGGTAGTTTCTCAGTAATGGGTTAATGGTTTTTTGAGATACCTTTACCCCCTCTATGTATCCCTGACAGTTATCTTTTTGGTTTATTTTGGTAGACATATGCACATTTCTTTTGTTGGATGCTCTCAGATGTTGTAGCAAAAACCTGGTGACAGATTCCCTTTAAGTCAGAAAGACCCTTAGATCTCAGAATCACAGCTTCAAAGCCCTACTGTTAAATGCACCAGAAGTAAAAGTAGGCTGGAACATAGGACCTTGTGAAAGAGGGTCATATCGAGGAGGACGAGGCCACAAAGAGTCTGTTAATCTTCTTGGTGAGGAAAGTCTAGAGCAATCAGGATTGCGGGAATGTCCTCTAAAATTCATGCACTTGAGAATACAGACTAGAAGGGGAAGACAATGGAAGAAATATAACAGAAAGAACACAGTCCTACCAGTGACATGAGAATCCACTGTGAATAACTGGTTCCAGGAACTGGCAATTTGATTGAGACGTGGTGTGGAAAGGTCTACATCAAGGGTGCCCCAGCAAAGATAGACCTGGCTGAAGAGCTCTGGTCGTAAAGCCCACTTTCCTGGATGACGGGTTTCTCGGCTTAGAAAGTTTGCAGCCCACTTTTCCATGCTGGAAATGTAGACTACTGAGAATGCTGAAATATGAAGCTCAGCCTAGAGAAAAAAACTGGCGATTCCCCTTATGACCAAGGGCCCCCTTGGATGGTTCAGATGGATGTCAACAACATAGGCATGACTGAACTCTAAGTGAGCGGTTATCGAAAAGTGAGGATCAGTGGGTGAGAGCCAGAAAAATGTCTCTTCTCTCGGTCCAAGAAGATTGATCTAATGGTGAGATTCCGCTCGAAACCGAGTACCCAGAGTGGTGTGATAGTTGAATATCCACTTTTCAACCAAAGAGACTGGCAACAGTAATAACCTGCCAATTGAGATTAAGGAGGAATTGGACAGAAAGCAGAATGGGGACGGTTAACCACCAAAGACTGCAAGAGGCATAACTTGAACAAGGAAATGGATATGATGGCCCAAAGAGACCACTGACTGGATCCAGAGAAACAGAAAGGAATGTTGTAGTGGAGTGAAATTAGGCAAAGGGTACCACTTTTAAGATAGAGACCATAGTGCCCATCTGCAAGTAAATCAATCCAGATTCAAGAATTGGGAGCTTTGTCTGGGGGCACAAAGACTCGATCCACCCGACTGACCGAAAATTCCACTTGTTGGGCTAGTGTTAGACATATGATTTCACTGAGAAATGCCAAGGTGATGTGGAGACTGGACAAGTTCTCCTCCTCAAATGGGGACTTCAAAGATTATCAAGATAAGGGATGATTGCAACTTCTCTGGCATGGAGGCGTACCATGAATGGAGAGAGATCCTTGGTGAGGGCCTTGAGAAATGTCGCTAATGTAAAAGGCAGTGTGACAAACTGTAAATGAAGAGAATTGACCGTGAAGCAAAGAAATCGCTAATGAGACTTGCAAATGGGGATGTGAAGATATGAGATGTGTATGTCTACTGAAGAGAAAAAAATTCTACTGGCTCTAGTGTTGCAATCACAGAATGAAGGAATTCTATTTGAAATCTTTGGACCTGCACAAATCTGTTAAAGGGCTTATCCGGCTTATTTTGACTTTTTTTATTATTTCCCTATTGGGCTACATTGGGGCAGGTAAGTAGATGGTGACCACTTACCTGCCCTGCTGTCAGCCCCTCTCCCCCGGCTCAGAGTGGTCATGTGACCACTCCTGCCGCGATTTTGCTGCTTCCGGTCATTTCATGTCAACATGGGCAGGACCATGTTGACATGCAAATCTGTGAACAGCATGTTGCCGCCCTGCTGGGCGTTACAGTGCGTGGAGTCCCCGCCCCCTTCCCTGCACCCTCCCACACATTCCCCCGCACCCCGTACTCTCCCCGCAACCTTCCCCGGCACTGCTGTGGGACCCATGAGCTGAGGGGAGGGCCCTGCCTGCGGCTGCAGCAGTGTCGGGCCCCTGCTCAGGATTGCACATTCATATGTACCGGCATCACAGATCACAGATGCCAATATATTTGAAAGCCCTGATGAGAGGGAGCGCAGCGCTTCTTCTCATCACTGCCCCACTGTCTGTGTCTGACAGTTCAGGACAGCGGTGACGTCACTACTGTGCTGATATATCCAGACCAGACAGCGGACGAACGTGCAGGAACGGCGGGGACCGAGGAGGAGTATACTCCCTACATGTGTTGTGTGTGCGCGGTGCAGAGCCCAATGTGTGTGTGTGGAGAGCAGAGCCCAATGTGTGTGTGTGGAGAGCAGAGCCCAATGTGTGTGTGTGGAGAGCAGAGCCCAATGTGTGTGTGTGGAGAGCAGAGCCCAATGTGTGTGTGTGGAGAGCAGAGCCCAATGTGTGTGTGTGGAGAGCAGAGCCCAATGTGTGTGTGTGGAGAGCAGAGCCCAATGTGTGTGTGTGGAGAGCAGAGCCCAATGTGTGTGTGTGGAGAGCAGAGCCCAATGTGTGTGTGTGGAGAGCAGAGCCCAATGTGTGTGTGTGGAGAGCAGAGCCCAATGTGTGTGTGGAGAGCAGAGCCCAATGTGTGTGTGTGGAGAGCAGAGCCCAATGTGTGTGTGGAGAGCAGAGCCCAATGTGTGTGTGTGGAGAGCAGAGCCCAATGTGTGTGTGGAGAGCAGAGCCCAATGTGTGTGTGTGGAGAGCAGAGCCCAATGTGTGTGTGGAGAGCAGAGCCCAATGTGTGTGTGGGGAGCAGAGCCCAATGTGTGTGTGGGGAGCAGAGCCCAATATGTGTGTGGGGTGCAGAGCCCGATGTGGGGCTGTTATTTCCAATGCTGTAGTGATAACAGGT
Organism: Anomaloglossus baeobatrachus; assembly: GCF_048569485.1. Taxonomy (NCBI): domain Eukaryota; kingdom Metazoa; phylum Chordata; class Amphibia; order Anura; family Aromobatidae; genus Anomaloglossus; species Anomaloglossus baeobatrachus. The sequence continues at coordinate 422,926,820 of NC_134358.1, forward strand.
CAGGTGCTGGGGCAGTATACTGACAGGGAATGTGTGTGCAGGGGGCGGGCAGGGGCAAGGCTGGACACTGGGATGGGGCTGGACACTGAGGCCGGGTGGTGCCAGCTCTGACTGGGAGGTTTGGCACAGGAAGTTATCATGTTTCCTGGAGCTGAATGTAAACAAAGAGCTGCAGAGAATAAAGTCATAATTCAAGAGGAACAAAAGTTAGAAAACCAAAAACAACAATGTAGGGGTATTTTATATGACAATACAGCACAGATTAGCTTAACAAAAATTTTTGAGTTTATGTCGGACAACTCCTTTAAGTCTCTTCAGGAACAGAATGACGAACCCATCCTTTTTCAGAACTTTGGACTGATTGGAGTAGTTTCTGCAACCATTCTGCATTTGAAATGGGAACAACGGCTCCATGGAGCTGAAGGTTTGAAAAAAGTTCACATGTGAGGTTGTGCATTCAGAGGCAATGAAGGAAAAAAACAAACAAAAAAAAAACCATTTGGTGGCAGGGAGGTGAATTCCATCTAGATACACAGGTGTTGTCCACTTAAACCAAATATCTCTGAAGGAGAGTAGACTTTCCCCACCCAAAAAGATGTTTGCACTGGAGGAAAGACCTTCAGGTAGTGGAGAACTTGGAAGTTGAGGGCTTTGCTACCTTCAGGAAACAAAGAAGGGAATTTTGTTACTTACCGTAAATTCCTTTTCTTCTAGCTCTTATTGGGAGACCCAGACGATTGGGTGTATAGCTACTGCCTCCGGAGGCCACACAAAGCATTACACTAAAAAGTGTAAGGCCCCTCCCCTTCTGGCTATACACCCCCAGTGGGATCACTGGCTCACCAGTTTTAGTGCAAAAGCAAGAAGGAGGAAAGCCAATAACTTGGTTAAACAAATTCACTCAGAGTAACATCGGAGAACTGAAAAACCGTTCAACATGAACAACATGTGTACCCGAAAAACAACCAAAAATCCCGAAGGACAACAGGGCGGGTGCTGGGTCTCCCAATAAGAGCTAGAAGAAAAGGAATTTACGGTAAGTAACAAAATTCCCTTCTTCTTCGGCGCTCTATTGGGAGACCCAGACGATTGGGACGTCCAAAAGCTGTCCCTGGGTGGGTAAAGAAATACCTCATGTTAGAGCTGCAAGACAGCCCTCCCCTATATGGAGGCAACTGCCGCCTGCAGGAGTCTTCTACCTAGGCTGGCGTCCGCCGAAGCATAGGTATGCACCTGATAATGTTTGGTGAAAGTGTGCAGACTCGACCAGGTAGCTGCCTGGCACACCTGTTGAGCCGTAGCCTGGTGTCGTAATGCCCAGGATGCACCCACGGCTCTGGTAGAATGGGCCTTCAGCCCTGATGGAACCGGAAGCCCAGCAGAACGGTAGGCTTCAAGAATTGGTTCTTTGATCCATCGAGCCAGGGTGGCCTTAGAAGCCTGCGACCCTTTGCGCTTACCAGCGACAAGGACAAAGAGTGCATCCGAACGGCGCAAGGGCGCCGTGCGGGAAATGTAGATTCTGAGTGCTCTCACCAGATCTAACAAATGTAAATCCTTCTCATACCGATGAACTGCATGAGGATAAAACGAAGGCAAAGAGATATCCTGATTAAGATGAAAAGAGGATACCACCTTCGGGAGAAACTCCTGAATGGGGCGCAGCACTACCTTGTCCTGGTGGAAGACCAGGAAAGGAGCCTTGGATGACAGCGCTGCTAGCTCAGACACTCTCCGAAGAGATGTGATCGTTACCAGAAAAGCCACTTTCTGTGATAGTCTAGAAAGTGAAACCTCCCTCAGAGGCTCGAAGGGCGGCTCCTGGAGGGCAACTAGTACCCTGTTCAGATCCCATGGATCTAACGGCCGCTTGTACGGGGGTACAATATGACAAACCCCCTGCAGGAACGTGCGCACCTTAGGAAGTCGTGCTAGACGCTTTTGAAAAAAAGACGGATAGCGCCGAGACTTGCCCTTTAAGGGAGCCGAGCGACAAACCTTTTTCTAACTCAGATTGCAGGAAAGAAAAAAAGGTAGGCAATGCAAAAGGCCAGGGAGACACTCCCTGAGCAGAGCACCAGGATAAGAATATCCTCCACGTTCTGTGGTAGATCTTAGCGGACGTGGGCTTCCTAGCCTGTCTCATGGTGGCAACGACCCCTTGGGATAATCCTGAAGACCCTAGGATCCAGGACTCAATGGCCACACAGTCAGGTTCAGGGCCGCAGAATTCCGATGGAAAAACGGCCCTTGGGACAGTAAGTCTGGTCGGTCTGGTAGTGCCGACGGTTGGCCGACCGTGAGATGCCACAGATCCGGATACCACGCCCTCCTTGGCCAGTCTGGGGCGACGAGTATGACGCGGCTGCAGTCGGATCTGATCTTGCGTAGCACTCTGGGCAAGAGTGCCAGAGGTGGAAACACATAAGGGAGCCAGAACTGCGACCGATCTTGCACTAAGGCGTCTGCCGCCAGAGTTCTGTGATCGCGAGACCGTGCTATGAAGGTTGGGACCTTGTTGTTGTGCCTGGACGCCATTAGGTCGACGTCCGGCCTTCCCCAGCGGCTACAGATTTCCTGAAACACGTCCGGGCGAAGGGACCATTCCCCTGCGTCCATGCCCTGGCGGCTGAGGAAGTCTGCTTCCCAGTTTTCTACGCCGGGGATGTGAACTGCGGATACGGTGGAGGCCGTGGCTTCCACCCACGTCAGAATCCGCCGGACTTCCTGGAAGGCTTGCCGACTGCGTGTCCCTCCTTGGGATTGATGTATGCCACCGCTGTGGAGTTGTCCGACTGAATTCGGATCTGCTTTCCTTCCAGCCACTGCTGGAAGGCTAGTAGGGCAAGATACACTGCTCTGATTTCCAGAACATGGATCTGAAGGGTGGACTCCTGCTGAGTCCACGTACCCTGAGCCCTGTGGTGGAGAAAAAACTGCTCCCCACCCTGACAGACTCGCGCCTGTCGTGACTACCGCCCAAGACGGTGGTAGGAAGGATCTTCCCTGTGATAATGAGGTGGGAAGAAGCCACCATTGCAGAGAGTCCTTCTGTGAAAAGGAGACTTTCCTGTTCAGGGATGTTGACTTCCCGTCCCATTGGCGGAGAATGTCCCAATAAGAGGACGCAGATGAAACTGCGCAAACGGAACCGCCTCCATTGCCGCCATCATCTTCCCGAGGAAGTGCATGAGGCGTCTTAAGGAGTGCGACTGACCTTGACGGAGAGTCTGCACCCCAGTCTGTAGTGACCGCTGCTTGTCCAGCGGAAGCTTCACTATCGCTGAGAGAGTATGAAACTCCATACCAAGAGACGTTAGTGATTGGGTCGGTGACAGGTTTGACTTTGAGAAGTCGATGATCCACCCGAACGTCTGGAGAATCTCCAGCGCAACATTCAGGCTGAATTGGCATGCCTCTTGAGAGGGTGCCTTGACAAGTAGATCGTCCAAGTAAGGGATCACAGAGTGTCCCTGTGAGTGCAAGACTGCTACCACTGCCGCCATGACCTTGGTGAACACCCGTGGGGTTGTCGCCAGACCGAATGGCAGAGCTACGAACTGAAGATGGTCGTCTCCCATCACGAAACGTAGAAAACATTGGTGCTCTGTAGCAATCGGCACGTGGAGATAAGCATCTTTGATGTCTATTGATGCTAGGAAATATCCTTGAGACATTGAGGCAATGACGGAGCGGAGGGTTTCATCCGGAACCGCCTGGCCTCCACGTGCTTGTTGAGCAGTTTTAGGTCCAGAACGGAACGGAAAGAGCCATCCTTTTTTGGCACCACAGCCAGATTGGAGGAAAACCGTGTCTTGTTCCTGAAGAGGAACAGGGATTACCACTCCTTCTGCCTGCAGAAGAGCATCGGCTCGGTGGGGAGGTGGGGACGTTCTGAAGAATCGAGTCGGAGGACGAGAACAGAACTCTGTCCTGTGCACGTGGGCACAATGTCCCTCACCCACCGGTCTGTGACCTGTGGCAGCTAAATGTCGCCAAAGGCGAGCGAGTCTGCCATCAACCGCGGATGCGGAGAGATGAGAGAGCTGAGAGTCATGAGGAGACCGCCTTGGTAGCGGTTCCTCCGGCTGCCTTCCTTGGGCGTGATTGAGCCCCCGGAAACTGAGCCCCTCTGAGGATTTTCAGCTCTTTTGGACGAGGACAATTGGGACCTGCCCGAGCTTGGGAAGGACCGAAACCTCGACTGTCCTTCCAGGACAGCATTAATAGGGTAAGTCGCAATGCAGACATTGCGAGGATACGGACGCCCCTGCGGCACAAATGTACATATGCTCAAGACCAGCTGTGCAAGGACAGCTGAAAAGCTTAGGGTGCCCATACGGCTGTAAATGCCGGAGCAACCGACACGCCGATAGCCTCATAGACAGATTTCAACCACAGTCTATCTGTCTGGCATCTTTAAGTGAAGTCCCATCTCCACTGCAACTATAGCTCTAGCCGCAAGCCTGGAGATTGGAGAATCCACCTTTGGACCCTGGGTCCCGCGCTTGACCACGTCAGGGGGAAAAGGATAACGTGTATCCTTAATACGTTTGGAGAAAACGCTTATCTGGTAAGCGTGGTGTTCCTGGACTGCTTCTCTGAAGTCAGCGTGGCCAGAAACAAACTCAAAATACGTTTGAGCTACTGAAATGGGACTTCTCCTGCTGTGAAGCTGACTCCTCCGCTGGGGGAGCTGAGGGAGAAAGATCCAACATTCCATTGATGGACGCTATAGGATCATTCCTTATGGCGTCACCATCCGGTGTATCCGGATTGAGAGCGTTGTCAGGATCAAAGTCCTGATGAGCTACGTCTGCCTCATCATACAGAGAGCCTCCTGGGACCCCCCCCCGGGAACCGATTTTATTCCCAATGAGGGTGGCCAGGGAGCAATGATTTGCCCATGGCCTGTCCGGACTGCAAGTCTCTATCCCAATGCAACTCCATCCCTGTCCTTGGACAGGGTTGACAGGTGGTTCCATTGGCCACGTCTAGTAGAGACCCCGGCTGACCAAGTGCTCCAGGGGAGCATTGCACACAATGGGGTTCAGTGCCGTGGAACAGTGTCACATGCAGTAAAAACAGCATCGAAAGCCTGTGTTGCTTATATGCTGCTGCCGACTAGCCATCTAAGACATAGAGCCAAGAATGGCGACCGTACAATGCAATGTATAGCATACAAGCATAAAGTACAATGAACACTGCAGCACATGCAATACAAGCAGCATAGAAAGCCTGTGCCTTGGCACCCCTGCTTTTCTGCTGCTGTAGACTAGCCATCTAGGGGAATATAGGCCAGAATATCGACCATACAGTGCAATGTATAGCATACAAGCATAAGTACAAATGAACACTGCAACCCCTGCAATACAAGCAGCATAGAAAAAACCTGTGCCTCAGCACCCCTGCTTTTCTGCTGCTGTAGTTTAGTCATTCTAGGCGAAAATAGCCCAGACTAGCGACCGTACAGTGCAGTGTATAGCATACAAGCATAAATACACATGAACACTTCAGTACATGCAATACAAGCAGCATAGAAAGCCTGTGCCTTAGCACCCCCGCTTTCCTGCTGCTGATGTGTCGCCATCTAAGAGGGCATATAGCCAAAAATAGCGACCTATGCAGTATAAGCATAAAAATACAAATGGACAACTGCGGTATTCAGTGGGGTCAGCACTTCAGGTGCCGCTTACCGCCCGCCTATAAGCGGGTGTGTGGTCGCCCTAGTCCTGTGCCTGGTTGCCCAGAGTCCGTTCTCTCAGCTCGGACTGCAGGAATGGCTGCCGGCGTCCTTCTCCCGCTCGTGTGAGTAGGGGCGGGCCGTGGGCGTGCTCCCAAGTCAGAGCGGGAAACCGGCGTCCCACAGTGTCCAGTGAGAGGGCTGGAGCATGTAAATAAGGCTCCAGCCCTCGGCGCTGCTGATTGTACAGCGTCTCTCCCCTACCCTGATTGACAGGGTGGGGGCGGGAACGAAGCGGAGCTAGGCCGCAAAAGCCGGGGACTGGATTTATAAGTGCCGCCGCCGTAAAAGCGCGGTCGGCGCTAAGTCCCCGGCGCACTACAAGTCCCAGCCGCGCCGCCGCTCTCGGAGCGTCCGGCGCGGTAGTTCCCCATACATAAAGTCACTCAGCTAGGCTGCAGTGACTGTAACCCTTTACTGTCTCCGGCGCACTAGCACACCCAGCAAGTCTGGAGTGTGCTGTGCCTGTGTGTACGGGGACACAGAGTACCTGAATGGTGCAGGGCCATGTCCCTGAACGGTACCCAGCTCCGTATCCAGCAGGTTCAATGGGTCTGTGGATGGAGCCCGGCCTCAGGGCTTTGGGGCCGGTAAGATCCCACTTCCTCAGAGCCCCTCAGGGGGATGTGGAAGGAAAAACAGCATGTGGGCTCCAGCCGCCGTACCAGCAATAGGTACCTCAACCTTACAAACCACAAGCGGGGTGAGAAGGGAGCATGCTGGGGGCCCTATATGGGCCCTCTTTTCTTCCATCCGATATAGTCAGCAGCTACTGCTGACTAAACAGTGGAGCTATGCGTGGATGTCTGACCTCCTTCGCACAAAGCAGAAAACTGGTGAGCCAGTGATCCCACTGGGGGTGTATAGCCAGAAGGGGAGGGGCCTTACACTTTTTAGTGTAATGCTTTGTGTGGCCTCCGGAGGCAGTAGCTATACACCCAATCGTCTGGGTCTCCCAATAGAGCGCCGAAGAAAAAGGCTTTGGCTTGATTGAGACCTGCCTGGGGCTAGAGGGTACTTGTTGCATCCGCAAGAGGAAAAGTGGGCAAAGAAGCAAACCCTCTGGGATCACCGATATGGATGGGTGCATCTAGTTTTGGGGAATCTAGAAGCGTACTGTACTTGATAAAAAGAATTCTCCAGAGGACCTACAGAATAGTCACCCTGATGAGGGTGCCTAGCCAACGCCGAGCAGGACATGAAACATCCCAAAAGCAGGATGTACAGTGGAACAGGCTGCCGAAAAGGTCACTTTTGAGATCTTAGCTAGTGGGTCAATTGAGGGATACAGCATCAGGAAGAGGCATGGAAGTGGCTCTAGAGCAGGGGTGGGCAATTCATTTTCCCATGGTGCCGCATGAGAAATTAGGATGGTTTTAGAGGTCCGGACTAATATAATTAGCTCAGTTCTACCCAATACTATATATAGTATATATACTATCCCTTCATAAACATTAATTTAAACAATACAGAGATTCAATGAAAATGTGGGGGACATACACATTACTGGGGTCAGTGGGGGCATACACATTACTGAGGTCAGTAAGTGGCACAGACATTACTGGGGCCTGTAGGGGGCATACACATTACTGGGGCCTGTGAAGCATACATACTGACCGTGGTGGCCAGTGGAGCATACATACTGACCGTGGTGGCCAGTGGAGCATACATACTGACCGTGGTGGCCAGTGGAGCATACATACTGACCGTGGTGGCCAGTGGAGCATACATACTGACCGTGGTGGCCAGTGGAGCATACATACTGACCGTGGTGGCCAGTGGAGCATACATACTGACCGTGGTGGCCAGTGGAGCATACATACTGACCGTGGTGGCCTGTGGAGCATACATACTGATCGTGGTAAATTCAAATCTCTAGCGCAGTGGTGGGGAATATCCAGCCCACGCGAGCCGTATGTGGCCTGCAATGACTTTATGCAGCCCCTGGGCACATTCCCAAGGACCGCAGTACTCAGGTGGCAGCCGCGGTCTTGACGGCTTACGGTACTGTAAATCACAATGTGTAATGCGCATACAATTAGGTCCTCAGCATGCTGGTCTGTGCCAGTGTGCTAAGCACACACTTTGTGGGCGGGGTAAGCCCGAGATGCGCTGCGCTCCCATCCCACAGGAGAAGACTAGCAGCAAGCTTACTGGCCTCCCTGCTGTACCTGCCCCCCACTGCTGTGAGCCTCCTACATTCCTGCATCCTGCGCTGTGAGCCTCCTGCCTCCCTGCTGTACCTGCCTCCCGCTGCTGTGAGGCTCCTGCCTCCCGCTGCTGTATCTGCCTCCTGTTCCTGTGAGCCCTCCACCCAGTGCTGTGTACCCCCCAGTATGGTGTACACCCACCAGTTCTGTGTGTCACCAACCCAGTGCTGTGTGCCACCCTCCTTTCCCCCAGTGCTGTCTGTACTCCCCCAGTCCTGTCAGTGCCCCCGGCAGTAGAGTCCATGCCCCTGTGATGTGTACATGCCCCCAGCCTCTCCTGTGAAATGTATGTCTCCAGCCTCTCCTGTGATATGTACATGCCCCCAGCCTCTCCTGTGATGTGTATGTCTCCAGCCCCTCCTGTAATGTATATATATCCCCAGTCCTTCCTGTGATGTATATATGTGCCTCCAGTGTCTCCTGTGACATATGTGCCTCCAGTGTCTCCTATGTGATGTATAGGATTTACAAATCTGTTGACTGTGCTCCAGACCGAGACAAAGCTAGAAAAGCAGTTTTGAGAAGCAACATGATCAATATCACCACACATCACAGTCGCACCAAAGAGAAGCTGCTCCAGCCACCACAGTAGGGGTGTAGAGGTGAGTTAATTGTTTGACCAAATATATTAGGGGATATATTAATTTTCAAGCTGATAATTTTTTTACGGCCCTCAAAAGGTTAGTAGAAATTTCCAAATGGCTCCTGGCAAAAAAAGGTTCCCCACCCCTGCTCTAAAGGAAGGCATGAGTCTGTTTGGGTGCTAGCACTCTCTAAGTAATGGTCCTGATATTCTCATTTTCTACGATTATGTTATAAGACTCCACTGTCAATCAAGCAGATACACATTTTTGTCATGCTTATCACGATGTAATATATCTTATGTTTTATGTGTATACTATATTCTTTGATTTGATGTTTTGTATCACTTGTAGATAAGCACCTTGATAAAGGCCGAAACGTTGGTCTCTGGACATCTGTATTCTCTTTTTTTACCCCTTTTTTTTCTGCTTGAAAAATAAAAAGTGGACTTATATTGCAAATATTATTCTTTGGACTCTTATTATTTCACCTATGGTGTGCCGAAAATAATCTACCTTTTATTTACCGTATTTTTCGGACCATAAGACGCACTTTTTTTCCCCCAAATGTTGGGGGAAAGTTGGGGGTGCGTCTTATGGTCTGACTATAGGGCTGCGGCCGGGAACGAGGGTGCTGCGGTGGAGCGGGTCATCGGAGACACGAGCAGGCAGCAGCAGCGCCTGCCGTGACCACGTGGGCCCGCTCATTACATATGCACGCCCATCCTCCCGCCCATCTCTCAGCGCAGAAGCCGGCGCTGACAGGTGGGCGGGAGGACAAGCGGGGACGCAAGCATAGCAAAGAGCCGGTCCGCATGATCACCCCTGGCAACTACAGCCTGGAGTGATCATGTGCGGCTGTATTCACTGCCCCCCGCGCGTCATCATCAGCGCGGGGTGCAGTGAATCAGTGTACTCACCCGTTCCTGTGTGTGGAGCCGTCACCCTGCAGCACGCGATGTCTTCCTGTCTGTGCCGATCAGCTGATCGGCACAGACAGGAACACATCGCGTGCTGCAGGGTGACGGCTTCACACACACAGGTCATTGCCGCTGAGAGGAAGATGATCGGTGCTGGAGGGAGTGAGGAAAAGGTGAGTATAAACGTTTATTTTTTTTCTCTGTGCTATAGGATACAGGCCATATACCAGGATGGTATATGAGCACGATGGGGGCATATAGCAGGATGGGAGTATATGAGCAGAATGGATGGGGGGTATATGAACAGGATGAGGGGTATATGAACAGGATGAGGGGTATATGAACAGGATGAGGGGTATATGAACAGGATGAGGGGTATATGAACAGGATGAGGGGTATATGAACAGGATGAGGGGTATATGAACAGGATGGGGGTATATGAACAGGATGGGGGTATATGAACAGGATGGGGGTATATGAACACGATGGGAGTATATGAACACGATGGGGGCATATAGCACGATGGGAGTATATGAGCAGGATGGATGGGAGGTATATGAACAGGATGGGGGTATATGAACAGGATGGGGGGTATATGAACAGGATGGGAGGTATATGAACAGGATGGGAGGTATATGAACAGGATGGGAGGTATATGAACAGGATGGGAGGTATATGAACAGGATGGGAGGTATATGAACAGGATGGGGGTATATGAACACGATGGGAGTATATGAACACGATGGGGGCATATAGCACGATGGGAGTATATGAGCAGGATGGATGGGAGGTATATGAACAGGATGGGGGTATATGAACAGGATGGGGGTATATGAACAGGATGGGGGTATATGAACAGGATGGGGGTATATGAACAGGATGGGAGGTATATGAACAGGATGGGAGGTATATGAACAGGATGGGAGGTATATGAACAGGATGGGAGGTATATGAACAGGATGGGAGGTATATGAACAGGATGGGGGTATATGAACAGGATGGGGGTATATGAACAGGATGGGGGTATATGAACAGGATGGGGGTATATGAACAGGATGGGGGTATATGAACAGGATGGGGGTATATGAACAGGATGGGGGTATATGAACAGGATGGGGGTATATGAACAGGATGGGGGTATATGAACAGGATGGGGGTATATGAACAGGATGGGGGTATATGAACAGGATGGGGGTATATGAACAGGATGGGGGTATATGAACAGGATGGGGGTATATGAACAGGATGGGGGTATATGAGCAGGATGGGGGTATATGAGCAGGATGGGGGTATATGAACAGGATGGGGGTATATGAACAGGATGGGGGTATATGAACAGGATGGGGGTATATGAACAGGATGGGGGTATATGAACAGGATGGGGATATATGAACAGGATGGGAGTATATGAGCAGGATGGGAGTATGTGAGCAGGAAGGGATTATGTGAGCAGGAAGGGAGTATATGAGCAGGATGGGAGTATATGAGCAGGATGGGAGTATATGAGCAGGATGGGAGTATATGAGCAGGATGGGAGTATATGAGCAGGAAGGATGGGGGAAATATCAATAGGATGGTGGTATATGAACAGGATGAGGGAATATGAGCAGGATGCTGGTATATGAGCAGGATGGGGGTTTATAGCAGGATCATATACAAGGCAGGAGGATCATTACCAGGATGGGGTACCTTAGTAGAGAATTTGGGGACATTACCCCCATAACAGTGTCAGCAGCAGATCCTCGCCCCATAACAGTGTGTCATGACCACATTTTTTTGCTTAAAGTTTTATTTTCCTCCTCTAAAACCAGGGTGCGTCTTATAGTCCGGTGCGTCTTATAGTCCGAAAAATACGGTAACTTTCTTTTTTCAAGCACCCAATTTTTCGAGTGAGCAGACATTACTCTCTAAACTTATTAAATTCCACACGGCCGAGGCCAGTTTAGTATCCTGTTTCAAATAAGAGTCTGAGATAGAGTCTCACTCAGAAATTCGGACTAGGCAGGGGAATAAGTGGTTATACCTACTGTGGTTCTGTAACAGTAGTGTTCAATGGAGACCCTGTGGGAGAAAGGTGGGGGGGACCAAAAAAAAAAAAAATTGTGGTCAGAAATTCAGAGACCTTTCACATCTCTGTAATCACCGTCACTCCACTGTGGCAGCAACCGATGGTAGATTGGTGACCGGGAGAAATAGTTTGGCCTCCACGGGGTGTTTTAGTATGCTGCGCATTTACCGTTCACAAATCCAGTAGAAAATCTGCAGCCTGGCGGTGTGAACTTCACTCCACCAATGTGATCTTTGGCAGATGAGAACTTTAGGGTTAATTTCCACGTCTTGCTAGATGTGTTATATATTGCAGTAAGTAAAAGAACTCAAAACCTCAATGTGCTTATAGTCAGATAAAGTTTTAAGCTACTCAATAAGTTTGAAAAATTATTAAGGAAACTATAATAAAAAAAGATGACTTAATTAAAAAGTCAAATAAAAAAGTCAGTTCCTGGGAATCTGACATTTACCGCTCTGACAAATTATTTATGTAGTGACAGCTAGAAGCCATCATTACCATGCCAAGCACAATGTGAAGGTGAAGGAGTTAAGCAGGTAGTAGGAAATGCTTTTGATTTCTCATCTCACCCCTGGCAATTGAAATATCCTGTGGCATCTGTCCGGAAAGGAGCTGAGAAAGCTGTTCCTTCAGTTTCTTCACCTCTGCTTGCAGCTGACTCACATTCCCCTGGGTGTCTTCATTAACTACAGCCTGGAGGTGGTAAATGACATGAAATTAGAATTAACTCTAGAGAAGAAGTGGACACCAATTCGGTGGAGGGCTGTACATCCATGTGAGCCAAGACTAAACAAGTTGTGGGCTATTTGAACTCGGTATGCCCTGGATGCAATGGTTTTACTATCAGGGTCACTTCAATTTGTCACACATATCAACTTTTCATAGCTTACAAGCGGTCCAGAAAGCTGTAGGGACGTATGTATTTATTGTGGCAGCAGAATGGCAGTTGTGCTATTCAACACCTTAATTTTCTCATTTCCATCTGATATGGATTTTTAGCCTTTTCAGTCATTCATCGATGGATTTATGAATGACCAGGGCATTGTTAGGATTTAGTCTACTGGGTCGGTTGCTAAGCAACAGCCCAAACTTTTCTGAAGCTTACCCCCCTTCCCCTCCCCCCAAAAAAAGCTCACAAAATTATAGATTAGGTAGAAAAGGATTCCTAATGCCAAATACAACAGGGAAACGCCAGAGAAATTCACAAAATACTATACAATAGTCAACAATACGTTTTCAAAGTGGTAACAGCTTAATTTTCTCACAGATGGTTAAAATATAAGGAAATATGTGTCTGTTTTTCTTCATTGTTTTTTTGCTATGATTACAAAGAAGGGAATTTTGTTTACTTACCGTAAATTCCTTTTCTTCTAGCTCCAATTGGGAGACCCAGACAATTGGGTGTATAGCTTCTGCCTCCGGAGGCCACACAAAGTATTACACTTTAAAAAGTGTAACCCCTCCCCTCTGCCTATACACCCTCCCGTGCATCACGGGCACCTCAGTTTTGGTGCAAAAGCAGGAAGGAGGAAACTTATAAATTGGTCTAAGGTAAATTCAATACGAAGGATGTTCGGAGAACTGAAAACCATAACCAAGAACAATTCAACATGAACAACATGTGTACACAAAGAACAACAGCCCGAAGGGAACAGGGGCGGGTGCTGGGTCTCCCAATTGGAGCTAGAAGAAAAGGAATTTACGGTAAGTAAACAAAATTCCCTTCTTCTTTGTCGCTCCATTGGGAGACCCAGACAATTGGGACGTCCAAAAGCAGTCCCTGGGTGGGTAAAAGAATACCTCGGTAAAAAAGCCGTAAAACGGCCCCTGCCTACAGGTGGGCAACCACCGCCTGAAGGACTCGCCTACCTAGGCTGGCATCTGCCGAAGTGTAGGTATGCACTTGATAGTGTTTCGTGAAAGTGTGCAGACTCGACCAGGTAGCCGCCTGACACACCTGCTGAGCCGTAGCCTGGTGCCGCAAAGCCCAGGACGCACCCACGGCTCTGGTAGAATGGGCCTTCAGCCCTGAAGGAACCGGAAGCCCCGAAGAACGGTAGGCTTCAAGAATTGGTTCCTTGATCCACCGAGCCAAGGTTGACTTAGAAGCCTGCGACCCTTTACGCTGGCCAGCGACAAGGACAAAGAGTGCATCCGAGCGGCGCAGGGGCGCCGTACGAGAAATGTAGAGTCTGAGTGCTCTCACCAGATCTAACAAGTGCAAATCCTTTTCACATTGGTGAACTGGATGAGGACAAAAAGAAGGTAAGGAGATATCCTGATTGAGATGAAAGGGGGATACCACCTTCGGGAGAAACTCCGGAACCGGACGCAGAACCACCTTGTCCTGGTGAAATACCAGGAAGGGGGCTTTGCATGAGAGCGCTGCTAGCTCAGACACTCTCCGAAGCGATGTGACTGCCACTAGGAAGACCACCTTCTGCGAAAGGCGTGAAAGAGAAATATCCCTCATTGGCTCGAAAGGTGGTTTCTGAAGAGCCGTTAGCACCCTGTTCAGATCCCAGGGTTCTAGCGGACGCTTGTAAGGAGGGACTATGTGGCAAACCCCCTGCAGGAACGTGTATACCTGCGGAAGCCTGGCTAGACGCTTTTGAAAAAACACAGAGTGCCGAGACTTGTCCCTTAAGTGAGCCGAGAGACAACCCCTTTTCCATTCCGGATTGCAGGAAGGACAGAAAAGTGGGCAAGGCGAATGGCCAGGGAGTAAAACCCTGATCAGAGCACCAGGATAAGAAGATCTTCCACGTCCTGTGGTAGATCTTGGCGGATGTTGGTTTCCTGGCCTGTCTCATAGTGGCAATGACCTCTTGAGATAACCCTGAGGACGCTAGGATCCAGGACTCAATGGCCACACAGTCAGGTTGAGGGCCGCAGAATTCAGATGGAAAAATGGCCCTTGAGACAGCAAGTCTGGTCGGTCTGGTAGTGCCCACGGTTGGCCTACCGTGAGATGCCACAGATCCGGGTACCACGACCTCCTCGGCCAGTCTGGAGCGACGAGGATGGCGCGGCGGCAGTCGGACCTGATCTTGCGTAACACTCTGGGCAGCAGAGCCAGAGGAGGAAATACATAAGGCAGTCGAAACTGCGACCAATCCTGAACTAACGCGTCTGCCGCCAGAGCTCTGTGATCTTGAGAACGTGCCATGAATGCCGGGACCTTGTTGTTGTGCCGGGACGCCATAAGATCGACGTCCGGCTTCCCCCAGCGGCAACAGATCTCTTGAAACACGTCCGGGTGAAGAGACCATTCCCCTGCGTCCATGCCCTGGCGACTGAGAAAGTCTGCTTCCCAGTTTTCTACGCCCGGGATGTGAACTGCGGAGATGGTGGAGGCTGTGGCTTCCACCCACAGCAGAATCCGCCGAACTTCCTGGAAGGCTTGCCGACTGCGTGTGCCGCCTTGGTGATTGATGTATGCCACCGCCGTGGCATTGTCCGACTGAATTCGGATCTGCCTGCCTTCCAGCCACGGCTGGAACGCCTTTAGGGCTAGATACACTGCCCTTATCTCCAGAACATTGATCTGAAGGGAGGACTCTGGCTGAGTCCATGTACCCTGAGCCCTGTGGTGGAGAAAGACCGCTCCCCACCCCGACAGACTCGCGTCCGTCGTGACCACAGCCCAGGATGGGGGCAGGAAGGATTTCCCCTTTGACAAAGAAGTGGGAAGAAGCCACCACTGAAGGGAGGCCTTGGCCGCTCGAGACAGGGAGACGTTCCTGTCGAGGGACGTCGACTTCCTGTCCCATTTGCGGAGCATGTCCCATTGAAGTGGACGCAGATGAAACTGCGCAAATGGAACTGCCTCCATTGCTGCCACCATCTTCCCTAGGAAGTGCATGAGGCGCCTCAAGGAGTGCGACTGGGCTCGAAGGAGCGATTGCACCCCTGTCTGTAGTGACCGCTGTTTGTCCAACGGAAGCTTCACTATCGCTGAGAGAGTATGAAACTCCATGCCAAGATATGTCAGTGATTGGGCCGGTGTCAATTTTGACTTTGGGAAATTGATGATCCACCCGAATCTCTGGAGAGTCTCCAGAGCAATGTTCAGGCTGTGTTGGCATGCCACTCGAGAGGGGGCCTTGACAAGCAGATCGTCTAAGTAAGGGATCACCGAGTGTCCCTGAGAGTGTAGGACTGCTACCACTGTTGCCATGACTTTGGTGAAGACCCGTGGGGCTGTCGCCAGGCCAAAAGGCAGTGCCACGAACTGAAGGTGTTAGTCTCCTATGGCGAAGCGCAGGAAGCGCTGATGTTCTGGTGCAATCGGCACGTGGAGATAAGCATCCCTGATGTCGATTGATGCTAGGAAGTCTCCTTGAGACATTGAGGCGATGACGGAGCGGAGAGACTCCATCCGGAACCGCCTGGTTTTCACGTGTCTGTTGAGCAGTTTTAGGTCCAGAACGGGACGGAAAGATCCGTCCTTTTTTGGCACCACAAACAAGTTGGAGTAAAACCCGTGGCCCCATTGTTGAAGGGGAACCGGGATCACCACTCCTTCTGCTTTCAGAGTGCTCACCGCCTGAAGAAGAGCATCGGCTCGCTCGGGGGGTGGAGATGTTCTGAAGAAACGAGTCGGAGGACGAGAGCTGAACTCTATCCTGTAACCGTGAGACAGAATGTCTCTCACCCATCGGTCTTGGACATGTGGCAACCAGGCGTCGGAAAAGCGGGAGAGCCTGCCACCGACCGAGGATGCGGTTTGGGGAGGTCGAAAGTCAGGAGGAGGCCGCTTTGGGAGCGGTTCCTCCGGCGTTCTTCTTAGGACGTGACTTAGACCGCCATGAATCGGAGTTCCTCTGACCCTTCTGTGGCCTGTTGGACGAGGAGAATTGAGACCTGGCTGAGGCCCGAAAGGACCGAAACCTCGATTGAACCTTCCTTTGTGGAGGTCTGTTTGGTTTGGACTGGGGTAAGGACGAGTCCTTTCCCTTGGATTGTTTAATGATTTCATCCAATCGCTCGCCAAACAGGCGGTCGCCAGAAAATGGCAACCCGGTTAAGAACTTTTTGGAACCAGAGTCTGCCTTCCATTCACGTAGCCACATGGCCCTGCGGACTGCCACAGAATTGGCGGATGCTACCGCCGTACGGCTAGCAGAGTCCAGGACAGCATTCATGGCGTAGGACGCAAACGCCGATGCCTGAGATGTTAAGGACACAACCTGTGGGGTAGCGGCCCGTGTGACTGCATTAATCTCAGACTGACAAGCTGAGATAGCTTGGAGTGCCCATACGGCTGCGAATGCCGGAGCAAAGGACGCGCCGATAGCTTCATAGATGGATTTCATCAGGAGCTCTATCTGCCTGTCAGTGGCATCCTTGAGTGATGCACCATCTTCCACTGCGACTATGGATCTAGCCGCCAGTCTAGAGACCGGCGGATCCACCTTGGGACACTGAGCCCAACCCTTGACTACGTCAGCGGGGAAGGGGTAACGTGTGTCATTAAGGCGCTTAGTAAAGCGCTTATCCGGAAAAGCTCGGTGTTTCTGAACTGCATCCCTGAAGTCGGAGTGATCAAGAAACGCACTCCGTGTACGTTTGGGAAACCTAAAACGGAATTTCTCCTGCTGAGAAGCTGACTCCTCAATCGGAGGAGCTGGAGGGGAAAGATTCAACACCTGATTGATGGACGCTATAAGGTCGTTCACTATGGCGTCCCCCTCAGGTGTATCAAGGTTGAGAGCGGCGTCAGTATCAGAGCCCTGATCTGCCACCTCCTCCTCATCCTCCAGAGAGTCCTCATGCTGAGACCCTGAACAGTGTGATGAAGTCGAGGGAAGCTCCCAGCGAGCCCGCTTAGTCGGTCTGAGACTGCGGTCTGTGTCGGAGTCCTCACCGTGAGACCTATGAGTCGCCCCAGGAGCACTTTGCTGCTCCAACCGAGGGGGGCCTGGGGTCAATGATTCAACAGTGCCCGGGGCCTGTATTACCGGTCTGGACTGCAAAGCTTCTAGTATCTTAGCAGACCATTTATCCATAGACTCAGCAAGTTTGTCAGCGAATACTGCAAACTCTGTCCCTGTCACCTGGACAGTGGCAGCAGGTGGTCCCACCGGGGACGAGGGTCCCGACCGTGGCTGAGGCTCCGGCTGAGTGAGTGTCACAGGGGCCGAGCATTGCACACAATGAGGGTAGGTGGAACCTGCAGGAAGCATAGCCGCACATGAGGTACAGGTAGCAAAATAAGCCTGTGCCTTGGCACCCTTGCTTTTTGCGGACGACATGCTGTAGTCTCCTTTAAGAGCAATCAAAGAGGGTATATAGCCGGAGCAATAGTGCGGCCGTACAGAGTAAATGTATACAGTATAAGCATATAAATATACACTACGGCACCCAGGGGGACCAGCACCTAGTAACAGGTGCGGCTTACCGACCGCCCGCAGCGGTTGTGTGACCACCAGATTCCCTGCCTGGGCCTCCCAGAGCTGTGGAGCTCAGCGTTGTCTCCCCTCTGAAGTTCTTCAGAAGTGCTGATTGGACGCTGGCAGCCATTGCTGAGAGGAGGAGGGAGCCGTGGGCGTGCCTGCAAAAGTGCGGGAATCTGGTGCCCCACGGTGCTCAGAGAGGGGGGAGGAGGATACACAGTATGCTCCAGCCCTCAGCGCTGACGTTCAGTGCAGCGTCCCGCCCTTACCCCTGACTGGCAGGCCCGGGGGCGGGAATATGCGGTACTAGGCCGCAAAAGCCGGGGAGTAAAGTTATAAGCGCGGCCGGCAAACAAGCGCGGTCGTCCCGGCGCACCAACACACCCAGCAGCTGCTGCAGCGTCCATAACACAGGCGCTCTATGCGCCGTCCCCAAGGGGACACAGAGTACCTCAGAGTAGCAGGGCCTTGTCCCTGATGATACCCGGTCTCCTGTCCAGCAGATTCCCCCAGGGGCTGCGGAGGGAGCACGGTCCCAGTGCCTGGTGACCGGTTAGGATCCCACTTCACCCAGAGCCCCTAAGGGATGGGGAAGGAAAACAGCATGTGGGCTCCAGCCTCTGTACCCGCAATGGGTACCTCAACCTTAACAGCACCGCTGACCAGAGTGGGGTGAGAAGGGAGCATGCCGGGAGCCCTGTTAGGGGCCCTCTTTTCTTCCATCCGAAATAGTCAGCAGCTGCTGCTGACTAAATTGTGGAGCTTGCGTGCATGTGTGCCTCCTTCGCACAAAGCATAAAAACTGAGGTGCCCGTGATGCACGGGAGGGTGTATAGGCAGAGGGGAGGGGTTACACTTTTTAAAGTGTAATACTTTGTGTGGCCTCCGGAGGCAGAAGCTATACACCCAATTGTCTGGGTCTCCCAATGGAGCGACAAAGAAAACTCAATAAAATAAATGTTAAATTTTGCTCCCCTTTCCATAACTATTTTTATAATTGCGGAGGGAGAGCAGGGCTAGTATCAGTGATTTGGATTGGCACCAGCTCCCCCCTTCTATTTATCATTTTGTTTACACATTGTGCCCCTCATGTGGTTATAAAGGATTTTGTGGGGTATTTCAACATTTACTTTTGTTGTGATTTCCCCTGTAACGGGGCCTTGAATATCAACCCAGTTCTTGGGGAAATTCAGCTTCTTGCCTGCATAGCAGGGCTGACTGGGTCTGTTAGGACTCAGAAGCTCCCGTTCTCTCTACAGCCAGTGATCACCGGGTCCAGAGGAGGAAGCAATGTCAGTCTTTCTTACACTATACACAGTGCTCTTCAGTGTTATGTACAGTGATCGGGATGGCAGACAGTAATAAACAGTCTCTGCCTTCTCTATATCCTATCCGGTTGTGTCAAGCAGCACGATCCCCTCTCCTGTGCGATCTCACGCTGCTGCTATACTACGCTGTGACATATTAAAAAGTCTCCCACTAAGCTCCACATTACTCAAAATAAAAGATATCTTGCTGTTTGAATCTGTGCAAATGCTGGACACTTTCTACTCTGTTTACATGTGGGAACAGATAAGGAAGCGCTCATGTAGTAATTCACATGACTGCCACCATCTTGCTTCATGTGAATGCAGAGATCAAATCATTTATTCACACAACACATAGAATGACAGTCGTAACTTTATTGCCACAATGGGGGTGTGATGTAACTTATTTTAGCTAGTACAATAAAATACAGTATGTAACTTTTCCTATTTTATTTTCATCTAAAAAGCCACCAACTGTTTTAATGGGGGTTTCCAGGGTAAATTATTGCTGGCCCAATGCTTAGTCTATCATGAGATTGACCCCCACCCATAAACGGACTCTGAATTCCTTCCATGAGTTAAGCGGCGCAGCTTCGTACATTTAGTAATGGTTCCAGGCACAGCCACTGCAAGACATTTAAATGCGGATTCATCCCTAGTAGTTTAATCTTTTTAAATTACCGTACTTTTTTGCCTTAACTATTTCAAAAAGCTCATGAAAAAGCAACAGGCATGATGCCATTCACAAGAGTCACAACACCATTGAACATAAAATTTAAAAACACTGAGAAAATTCAAAAGAATTTTTAAATACAAATTTTCTGTTATAATTAGGCTGCGTGCCCATGATCAGTGTTTGCTGTATTTTGGATGCTGCATGCTTCAGCTGTGTCCAAAACACAGCGTTGTGCAAGCATAGTAGATGAGATTTCTAGAAATCCCGTGCCCACTGTGCTTGTTTTTTCCGCAGCAAACAGTGACCTGCCGTGCACCTTTCAGGATCGCAGCGTGTCAATTGTTTGCTGCAGATTCACATCCGTCCTCCGTAGCGAGAACGCAAGTGAGACCGCAGCGCACTGAACCCTGATCGTGGTACGAGCAGCTGCGGTCTCCTGCGGAGGGGATTCACGGCCTCGCAGGTCAGGACCCGCTTTGTCCAGGACGCGGTGAGTCCTGAACGTGGGCATATACCCTTACTGGGAACAATGTGCTAAAACACATGGTCACTCAAGTAAGGCAGGGACGAAAGTGATTAGTAAGGGGGACCACTGAAGGTAATAAATAGCTACTTATTAAGCTATATGACAATAGTTTAATGCGGGCACAAGAAAACCTGAAAAAAAATGAAGTAAATAAATATCCATAAAGTGCTTGTCAGAAGAGTGCATATATGTTTTTCAAAATGGTCAAAATAATCTCCCTTTTTGTTTTTATAACATGTTTTGTGATTCTTTAGCACAAAAAGCTGTACATTGCATTGCACATTGCACAAAAAAAGTACGCCAGGCTTAATATTACTCAAATGGAGGACTGGAGCAACTTTGAGCAAAATTTTCAAGCAAAAAACATTTGGAATGCCTAAAAAACTAGCCACGATGGATAACTAAGAAAAAAATAAAATAAAACAACAAACAGAAACAAATTTAAAAGAGGCGCAAATGAAAAGATGAATATGGCTCTAAAAGAAAAACAGATGTAAAAAACACATAAAAAAAACCCACAAACAAAAAAAAAAAAAAATTATGGATCAGCCTCACAGAGGTGTTGGGAGTTATATGTTATCCATAGTCATAAATCAGCATAGATGCGTTCAGAAATAAACACGTCAGAAGCGCTCACTGAGGGATCCTCAATTAACTTGTCGAGAAACAAAGCTTGTAAAAGCGTAATGGTGCAACATTTTTAATGAAACCCAATTAAAAATATATATATATATATATATATATATATATATATATATATATATATATATATATATATATATATATATATATATATATATTTGCGTCTCCAGATTTTATTAAAGGGAATCTGTCACCAGGTTTTTGCTCCCCCATCTGAGAGCAGCATAATGTAGAGACAGAGATCCTAATTCCAGGGATGTGTCACTTACTGACAGCAGTTTGCTGTCATTTTGAGAAGATCGATGTTTTCTCTGCTGCAGATCTGTCAGTAATACAGAGCTCATGAATATGCTGGACTACCTGGCAGCAGGACAAGTAGTCCTCCAATGATAAATTATCACTGATTAAACAGCGATTTTAGCAAAACTCCACTAAGCAGCCCAGTGACAACGCTGGAATCAGGATTTATTTTTCTTCATCATGCGGCTTTCAAATTAGGCGACAAAAACCTGGTGACAGATTCTAAGAGGGCTTAGATTTGACGCACCACTTCAACATTGAAGAAAAAAAAAAAACATGCTGGAATGGTGCTTTAAGTAAATGTTTATATCATAAATGATAGCATTATCTGAAATAATCACATTCTTCGATTTTTGGTTTACCTGAAAATAAAAAAAACAAACGTTTCCGTAGAAGGTTATCAAATATGTAAATATATTCTACTGTTTAACTATTTAGTAAAAATATGAGAGATGCATTAAATAAAATGTTATTGTATTAATATATATTTTCATGTTTGTTTCTTTTAAAGGGATTATCCTAAGGCTATGTGCGCACGTTGCGTATTTACATGCAGTTACGCTGCGATCTGCACCGCAGCGTAACTGCATGCGTCCTGCATCCCCTGCATAATCTATGAAGATTATGCAGGAGCCGTGCGCACGTGGCGTATTAGAGCGCAGCACTTCGGCTGCTGCCCGAAGTGCGTGTTCTAAGAAGTGACATGTCACTTCTTTCCTGCGCTTTGCCTGCATCCCCCACTGTCTATGGGAGGAGCTGCAGTCAGAGCACATGGAATCGGCTTTTTTTTTTTTCATTACGAATTGTTTCTGCAGCGATTTGAAGCGCACGTGTGCTGTTCAAATCGCTGCAGAAATTTCTGCAGGGACAGTACGCAACGTGTGCAAATAGCCTAAGAATCAATCTCAAGACCTGTAAAAGGCTGCAACTGTCTGAAAGTGCTTTGCAGAGTTTTCTTCCTTCCGTGTGTGCCTCTGCTAATCTATGCTTCTGTTGGTGGTGCTGTACCGCTTAAGTCTCATTCCCCATGATTGGTACAATGAATAGAAGATTTAAAGGGAATCTGTCAGTTCATGCAACAACCCAAACCGATTACAAGACTCTGTAGGCTGTATGTCTATAAGTAATTAAGTAACCTTTAATAAAGAAAAGCCCTGCTGGACTGAACAGAAATTAACTTTAAAAGCAATATACAAATGAGGCCGGAAGTGGTCTTGGCAGGACAGAGCACTTTGACTGCCTTGGCCCTATCTCTGTGTGCCGCATGTCAATCAGCTAGTGGAGGGGCGGAGTTAGGCTGAGGTGCTTTGTCCTGCTAGGAGCACCTCCGGCCTCATTTGCATATTACTTACGAAAATAATTTATCAGCACTACATAGGAGCTTGTTTAATAAAAGGTACTGAAAGATTTTGGTCTCTTAACCAAATCAGTTTGGAGTAGGGTTGTGGGAGTGTAATGAACTGACAGATTCCATTTAATATTGGGACAACCCTTTTAAATGTTTTAATCCCATAAGGGGACATTAACACATTTTTCAAACACTGAGCTATACTGCACAGCTGGTTAGGTGTGACGCAGCCATATAGAACAGTCAGTCTCTGATCATATTGCTTGTGCCGATAGGAAGCGGTTAAACAATAAAAAAAACAAACATCTTCTCCGAGTCTCTCATTGAATCACCCGGCACGGACTCGCACTCTCCGGACAGGAGCGGGTCGGTTGCATGTATGTCTATGCAGCTAAGACGCTCCTGTCCGGAGAGTGTGAGTCCATGCCGGGTGATTCAATGCGAGGCACTCGCAAGTGTGACTCTGGCCTTAGCAATACAGTTTTCCCCACTTGAAAGCTTAGGGCTGTTGGAGAGGTCCACATAACCAAATCTCCTAAGAAATGGATTTTTCATGGACAGTATCACACTAAAAACTTAAGGATCAGGCAAAATGTATCCATGGGGCTCAGTCAGATGTCCATTTTTTTATGTACAAGAAAAACTGCCCCAATATTCAGCCTTATCAATTTTTTGGGAACCGAAAGAAGGGAATTTTGTTTACTTACCGTAAATTCCTTTTCTTCTAGCTCCAATTGGGAGACCCAGACAATTGGGTGTATAGGCTATGCCTCCGGAGGCCGCACAAAGTATTACACTAAAAGTGTAAAGCCCCTCCCCTTCTGCCTATACACCCCCCGTGCTCCCACGGGCTCCTCAGTTTTGGTGCATAAGCAAGAAGGAGGAAAAAGAATTATAAACTGGTTTAAAGTAAATTCAATCCGAAGGAATATCGGAGAACTGAAACCATTCAACATGAACAATATGTGTACACAAAAAAACAGGGGCGGGTGCTGGGTCTCCCAATTGGAGCTAGAAGAAAAGGAATTTACGGTAAGTAAACAAAATTCCCTTCTTCTTTGTCGCTCCATTGGGAGACCCAGACAATTGGGACGTCCAAAAGCAGTCCCTGGGTGGGTAAAATAATACCTCGTAATAGAGCCGTAAAACGGCCCCTTCCTACAGGTGGGCAACCGCCGCCTGAAGGACTCGTCTACCTAGGCTGGCATCCGCCGAAGCATAGGTATGCACCTGATAGTGTTTCGTGAAAGTGTGCAGGCTCGACCAGGTAGCCGCCTGACACACCTGCTGAGCCGTAGCCTGGTGCCTCAAAGCCCAGGACGCGCCCACGGCTCTGGTAGAATGGGCCTTCAGCCCTGAGGGAACCGGAAGCCCAGCAGAACGGTAAGCTTCGAGAATTGGCTCCTTGATACACCGAGCCAGGGTTGATTTGGAAGCCTGTGACCCTTTACGCTGGCCAGCAACAAGGACAAAGAGTGCATCCGAGCGGCGCAGGGGCGCCGTACGAGAAATGTAGAGTCTGAGTGCTCTCACCAGATCTAACAAGTGCAAATCCTTTTCACATTGGTGAATTGGATGAGGACAAAAAGAGGGTAAGGAGATATCCTGATTGAGATGAAAGGGGGATACCACCTTAGGGAGAAATTCCGGAACCGGACGCAGAACCACCTTGTCCTGGTGAAACACCAGGAAAGGGGCTTTGCACGACAACGCTGCTAGCTCAGACACTCTCCGAAGAGAAGTGACTGCTACTAGGAAAACCACTTTCTGCGAAAGGCGTGAGAGAGAAATATCCCTCATTGGCTCGAATGGTGGTTTCTGAAGAACCATCAGCACCCTGTTCAGATCCCAGGGTTCTAACGGCCGCTTGTAAGGAGGAACGATGTGACAAACTCCCTGCAGGAACGTGCGTACCTGTGGAAGTCTGGCTAGGCGCTTCTGGAAAAACACAGAGAGCGCTGAGACTTGTCCCTTAAGGGAGCCGAGCGACAAACCCTTTTCCAGTCCAGATTGAAGGAAGGACAGAAAAGTAGGCAAGGCAAAAGGCCAGGGAGAAAAACCCTGAGCAGAGCACCACGACAGGAAAATTTTCCACGTCCTGTGGTAGATCTTGGCGGACGTTGGTTTCCTAGCCTGTCTCATAGTGGCAATGACCTCTTGAGATAATCCTGAAGATGCTAGGATCCAGGACTCAATGGCCACACAGTCAGGTTGAGGGCCGCAGAATTCAGATGGAAAAACGGCCCTTGAGACAGCAAGTCTGGTCGGTCTGGTAGTGCCCACGGTTGGCCGACCGTGAGATGCCACAGATCCGGGTACCACGACCTCCTCGGCCAGTCTGGAGCGACGAGGATGACGCGGCGGCAGTCGGCCCTGATCTTGCGTAACACTCTGGGCAACAGTGCCAGCGGAGGAAACACATAAGGGAGCTGAAACTGCGACCAATCCTGAACTAAGGCGTCTGCCGCCATAGCTCTGGGATCTTGAGACCGTGCCATGAACGTCGGTACCTTGTTGTTGTGCCGGGACGCCATGAGGTCGACGTCCGGCACCCCCCAGCGGCAACAGATCTCCTGAAACACGTCCGGGTGAAGGGACCATTCCCCTGCGTCCATGCCCTGGCGACTGAGATAATCTGCTTCCCAGTTTTCCACGCCTGGGATGTGAACTGCAGAGATGGTGGAGGCCGTGGCTTCCACCCACATCAAAATCCGCCGGACTTCCTGGAAGGCTTGCCGACTACGTGTGCCGCCTTGGTGGTTGATGTATGCCACCGCTGTGGAATTGTCCGACTGAATTCGGATCTGCTTGCCTTCCAGCCACTGCTGGAACGCTTTCAGGGTAAGATACACTGCCCGTATTTCCAGAACATTGATCTGAAGTGAGGACTCTTGCTGGGTCCACGTACCCTGAGCCCTGTGGTGGAGAAAAACCGCTCCCCACCCTGACAGACTCGCGTCCGTCGTGACCACCGCCCAGGATGGGGGTAGGAAGGATTTCCCCTTCGATAATGAAGTGGGAAGAAGCCACCACCGAAGGGAAGCTTTGGTCGCCTGAGAGAGGGAGACGTTCCTGTCGAGGGACGTCGGTTTCCTGTCCCATTTGCGTAGGATGTCCCATTGAAGAGGACGCAGGTGAAACTGCGCGAAAGGGACTGCCTCCATTGCTGCCACCATCTTCCCCAGGAAGTGCATGAGGCGCCTCAAGGGGTGTGCCTGACCTTGAAGGAGAGATTGCACCCCTTTCTGCAGTGAACGCTGCTTGACCAGCGGAAGCTTCACTATCGCTGAGAGGGTATGAAACTCCATGCCAAGATATGTCAGCGATTGGGCCGGTGTCAGATTTGACTTTGGAAAATTGATGATCCACCCGAAACTCTGGAGAGTCTCCAGAGTAGCGTCGAGGCTGTGTTGGCATGCCTCTTGAGAGGGTGCCTTGATCAGCAGATCGTCCAAGTAAGGGATCACCGAGTGACCCTGAGAGTGGAGGACCGCTACTACAGTAGCCATAACCTTGGTGAAAACCCGTGGGGCTGTTGCCAGGCCGAACGGCAGTGCCACGAACTGCAGGTGTTCGTCTCCTATGGCGAAGCGCAAGAAGCGCTGGTGCTCTGGAGCAATCGGTACGTGGAGATAAGCATCTTCGATATCGCTCGATGCAAGGAAATCTCCTTGGGACATTGAGGCGATGACGGAGCGGAGGGATTCCATCCGGAACCACCTGGTCTTTACGTGTTTGTTGAGCAGTTTCAGGTCCAGGACAGGACGGAAAGACCCGTCCTTCTTTGGGACCACAAACAGGTTGGAGTAAAAACCGTGACCCTGTTGCTGAAGAGGCACAGGGACCACCACTCCTTCTGCCTTCAGAGTGCCCAGCGCCTGCATAAGAGCCTCGGCTCGCTCGGGAGGCGGGGATGACCTGAAGAATCGAGTCGGGGGACGAGAGGTGAACTCTATCTTGTAACCGTGAGACAGAATGTCTCTCACCCACCGGTCTTTTACCCGTGGCAGCCAGGTGTCGCAAAAGCGGGAGAGCCTGCCACCGACCGAGGATGCGGATTGAGGAGGCCGAAAGTCATGAGGAAGCCGCTTTGGTAGCGGCACCTCCGGTGGTCTTTTTAGGACGTGACTTAGACCGCCATGAATCAGAGTTCCTTTGATCTTTCTGAGGCCTTTTGGACGAGGAGAATTGGGACCTGCCCGCGCCCCGAAAGGACCGAAACCTCGACTGCCCCCTCCTCTGTTGGGGTATGTTCGGTTTGGGCTGGGGTAAGGATGTATCCTTTCCCTTGGATTGTTTGATGATTTCATCCAAACGCTCGCCAAACAATCGGTCGCCAGAAATTGGCAAACTGGTTAAGCGCTTTTTGGAAGCAGAATCTGCCTTCCATTCCCGTAGCCACAAGGCCCTGCGGAGTACCACCGAATTGGCGGATGCAACCGCCGTACGGCTCGCAGAGTCCAGGACAGCATTAATAGCGTAAGACGCAAATGCCGACGTCTGAGAGGTTATGGACGCCACCTGCAGCGCGGACGTGCGTGTGGCTGCGTCAATTTGCGCTTGACCTGCTGAGATAGCTTGTAGCGCCCATACGGCTGCGAATGCTGGGGCAAAAGAAGCGCCAATAGCTTCATAGATGGATTTCAGCCAGAGTTCCATCTGCCTGTCAGTGGCATCTTTGAGTGAAGCCCCATCTTCCACTGCAAGTATGGATCTAGCCGCCAGTCTGGAGATTGGAGGATCCACCTTGGGACACTGAGTCCAACCTTTGACCACGTCAGGGGGAAAGGGATAACGTGTATCCTTAAGGCGCTTAGAAAAACGCTTATCTGGACAATCATGGTGATTCTGGACTGCCTCTCTGAAATCAGAGTGGTCCAGAAACATACTCGGTGTACGCTTGGGAAACCTGAAACGGAATTTCTCCTGCTGAGAAGCTGACTCCTCCACCGGAGGAGCTGAGGGAGAAATATCCAACATTTTATTGATGGACGCAATAAGATCGTTCACTATGGCGTCCCCGTCCGGAGTATCAAGGTTGAGAGCGGCCTCAGGATCAGAATCCTGATCAGCTGTCTCCGCATCATCAACCAGAGATTCCCCCCGCTGAGACCCTGAACAATATGATGATGTCGAGGGAATTTCCCAGCGAGCTCGCTTAGTCGGTCTGGGGCTGGGGTCTGTGTCAGAGCCCTCAGCCTGGGATCTATGAGACACCCCGGGGGGACATTGTTGGTACAACTGAGGGGGGCCAGGGAACAATGATTCAACAGTGTCCCTGTGCTGAGATACCGGTCTGGACTGCAAGGCTTCTAGTATCTTAGCCATAGTCTCAGAGAGTTTATCCGTAAAGACTGCAAACTCCGTCCCCGTCACCTGGACAGTGTCAGCAGGTGGTTCCCCCTGGGGCCCCCCTTAGCAGAGGCTCCGGCTGAGTAAGTGCCGCAGGGGCCGAGCAGTGTACACAATGAGGGTCAGTGGATCCTGCCGGTAGCGGGGTCGTACATGCGGCGCAGGCAGCATAGTAAGCCTGTGTTTTGGCACCCCTGCCTTTTGTGGGCGCCATGCTATTGTCTTCCCTGAGCAACACAATAGGGTATATAGCCAGAAATCAACTGTGCACCATACAGTGTAAAGTATATACCATAAACATATAATTTATAATTACACTTCTGCACAATGGGGCTAGCACCACAGGTGCTGCTTACCACCCGCTTAAAGCGGTTGTGAGGCCACCAGAATCCCTGCCTGGGTCTCACAGAATTTGTCCCCCTCTGCAGCGTCCGAAGAGCTGACAGGAATGGCTGCCGGCGTCCTGAGGAGAGGAGGGAGCCGTGGGCGTGACCCAGAAAGTGCGGGAACTGGTGCCCCACTGTGCACAGTGAGGGGGGTGGAGTATGCAAAGCATGCTCCAGCCCTCATTGCTGCTCGTCCTGTACAGCGTCCCGCCCTTCCCCTGCCTGTCAGGGCTGGGGGTGGGAGGAAAAAAGACTAGGCCGCAAAAGCCGGGGACTCGAGTAATAAGCGCGGCCGCCGTATAAGCGCGGCCGGCGCGGAAGTCCCCGGCGCACTACAAGTCCCAGCCGCGCCGCAGTGTTAACCATGGCAGCGGCGGTCAGCGCGGTAGTCCCCATACACAAACACACTCAGCGACGCTGCAGTGTGTAATGGCACATTTAACCCGGTCAGCGCCGCGGTCCCCGGTGCACTAGCACACCCAGCAATGCTGGAGTGTTGCTGTGCGCGGTCCCCACGGGGACACAGAGTACCTCCAAGTAGCAGGGCCATGTCCCTGAACGATACCCGGCTCCTATCCAGCAGGCTCCTCAGGAGTTGTGGATGAAGCACGGTCTCAGTGCCTGGAGACCGATAGGATCCCACTTCACCCAGAGCCCTAAGGGGGGTGGGGAAGGAAAACAGCATGTGGGCTCCAGCCTCCGTACCCGCAATGGATACCTCAACCTTAACAACACCGCCGACAAGAGTGGGGTGAGAAGGGAGCATGCTGGGGGCCCTATATGGGCCCACTTGTCTTCCATCCGACATAGTCAGCAGCTGCTGCTGACCAATCTGTGGAGCTGTGCGTGCATGTCTGCCTCCTTCGCACAAAGCATAAAAACTGAGGAGCCCGTGGGAGCACGGGGGGTGTATAGGCAGAAGGGGAGGGGCTTTACACTTTTAGTGTAATACTTTGTGTGGCCTCCGGAGGCATAGCCTATACACCCAATTGTCTGGGTCTCCCAATGGAGCGACAAAGAAATAAAGTTTTTCTATCTTGTCCTAAGTGCTAACAAGAATATAAACTATTTCCCTTAAATAAAGATAAAACCAAAGGTTGATATCACTTAGTCATTTTTCTCGTCAACACCCTCATATGCTGAATTGCTCGTCCTATCTAGAAGTCTGTGAAAAACAAAGAGCAATCAGACGGGCACTGAAGCGCTTACTGATTTTTTTCTCGAATTTCCATTGTCGATTTAGATCCGAGACTTGGATCAATATCAGACAGGTCTGCAATTTTGTGGGGATCACTTGGAACGCAAGAAAAACGAAAGAGTTGGACACTCAAACATTCATAAATAAATCGTAGGTACCAGCTCTCTCTGAAAAGCACAGAGCTTACTGCTGGTGTCCACAGCTTATAGGCGCCAAATATAGGGACAGGTGCTCTTTAATGTCCACACTTTTTTTTTTTTCTTTCGTTACATGCAAGGAGACTAAGGCTGTGTGCGCACGTGTGCTTTTTTCATGTTTTTACGCTGCGTTCTGCACCGCAGCGTAAAAGCATGCGTCCTGCGTCCCCAGCACAACCTATGCAGATTGTGCAAATTCCATCTGCACGTTGCGTTTTAGAACGCAGCATTTGACTGCTGAAATATTTTGCCAAAACGCTGCGTTCTAAAAAGCAACATGTCACTTCTTTTGTGCGTTCCGGAGCTTTTCCCACTCTGTCTATGGGAGAACAAGCATCCAGAACGCATGAATTCCGCATGCACAATGCTTTCAAAACGCAGCGTTTCGGCTGCGTTTTGAAACACACATGCAGTGACGTAAACGCTGCGGAATAGACCGCAGACGTGCGCACATACCTTAATTGTTGATCTTCTGTAGTTTTTTTTTTCTTTAGAGGGGTGGAGTTTAGCAAGTTAATATTTTGGGATACATATACTCTTTATGGGAAGAAAAAAAAGCCACGATTCTGCTGTTTTGAAATGTTAAATTGTATTCATGTCATTTGCTGCATAAAGTGTTAACTTTAGTCCGTGGTTCAGTTAGATTATGAAGAAACCAAATTTATATAGCTTTAGGTTTTATTTCACTTGCACAATTAAAGGTTATTTGCGCACGTTGCATATTGCCCATGCTGAACATTCCGCAGCGATTTGGCAGTGCACGTGCGCTTCAAATCGCTGCAGAAACAATGCGTAATGGATGCAGTGTGTATGCAGAATAGATGCCGATTTCATGCGCTCGGGATGCTGCCTCTCCCATAAACAGAGTGGGAGCTGCATCCAAAGCGCACAAAATAAGTGACATGTTTTTTTGAGCGCAGCGATTTGGATCAAAATTTTAGCATGCAAATTGCTGCGCTCTCAAACGCAACGTGTGGATGGATTATGCACAATCTTCATAGATTGTGCTGGGAACGCAGGACGCATGCGTTTACATTGCAGTGCAAAACGCAGCATAAACGCATGAAATTATGCAACATGCGCACGTAGCCAAATACTTTTTACAGTTTGTTTGTTTTTTCAGACACTTGTTTTCTGTAACAAAATACTCTGAAGCCATAAGCTACACATTTTTCTGATAACTTAAAAGGGCGACTTATTCTTTTGCGGGATCATCTGTAGTTTCCGCTTTTAATAGACCTTTTAATAACTTTTTCATATTTTTTTTGTCGAATGGATGAACAAAAAAAACTTTAAAAAACATTTTTTTTTTTCCCAAAATCATACTTTAAAAGGGCCACAAGTCTTACAATTTTCCGTTCACACAGCTGTGCGAGGATTCCTTTTTGGGTGTTCCAAGCTGTACTGTTTATTGGTACTATTTTGGGATACATTTTGTATTTCCTTCTATGTGAGACAGGATGACAAAATGGAAATTCTGCAGTGGAGTTTCATTTTTTGTGGTGTTCACAGAGTGAGAAACAATAATGTAAATTTTACTGTGCGCCTTAAAAAAATTCACACTTTGAAACTGAAATGTCACCACAATGGACCACTAAAAGAAAAACAAAACCCTTTCTTCCCCCTTTACACTACTTTGTGTGTTACCTCCATTTCCTCTGGATGGTTTGGCTTTTGTTCTGGTGCTGCTCACTATTTTCTTTTTTCAGATTTTCAGAATGTATGTATATAATTTATTGCACGAAATAAGTGTTTTTTACAATAGAAAAACAGAACTTAATATTTGGTACAGAAACCTTTGTTTGCAATTACAGCGGTCAGACGTTTCCTGTAGTTCGCACAAACTGCAGCAGGGATTTTGGCCCAATCCTCCATACAGATCTTCCCCAGATCTTTCAGGTTTCAGGGTTGTCGCTGGACAACATTGAGTTTCAGCTCCCTCCAGAGGTTTCTATTGTGTTCAGGTCTAGAGACTGGCTAGGCCACTCCAGGACCTTCAAAAGCTTCTTACAGAGCCACTCCTTATATGCCCTGGCTGTGTGTTTCAGGCCATTGTAATGCTGGAAGACCGATCCACAATCAATCTTCAATGCTCTTATTGAGGAAGAAGGGAATTTTGTTTACTTACCGTAAATTCCTTTTCTTCTAGCTCCAATTGGGAGACCCAGACAATTGGGTGTATAGCTATTGCCTCCGGAGGCCACACAAAGTATTACACTTAAAAGTGTAAGGCCCCTCCCCTTCTGGCTATACACCCCCAGTGGGATCACTGGCTCACCAGTTTTAGTGCCAAAGCAAGAAGGAGGAAAGCCAATAACTGGTTTAAAGACCAATTCAATCCGAGGAAACATCGGAGAACTGAACCATACCACATGAACAACATGTGTACCCGAAAAAACAGAAAAACCCCGAGAAAACAGGGCGGGTGCTGGGTCTCCCAATTGGAGCTAGAAGAAAAGGAATTTACGGTAAGTAAACAAAATTCCCTTCTTCTTTTTCGCTCCTAATTGGGAGACCCAGACAATTGGGACGTCCAAAAGCAGTCCCTGGGTGGGTAAAAGAATACCTCGTGATAGGGCCGTCAAACAGCCCTTTCCTACAGGTGGGCAATCGCCGCCTGAAGGACTTATCTACCTAGGCTGGCGTCTGCCGAAGCGTAGGTATGCACCTGAAAATGCTTGGTAAAAGTATGCAGACTCAATCAGGTAGGTGCCTGACACACCTGCTGAGCCGTAGCCTGGTGCCGTAATGCCCAGGATGCCCCCACGGCTCTGGTAGAATGGGCCTTCAGCCTTGAGAGAACCAGAAGCCCAGTAGAACTGTAGGTTTCAAGAATTGGTTCCTCGATCCCCCGAGCCAGGGTGGATTCAGAAGCTTGCGACTGTTTACGCCGACCAGCGACAAGGACAAAGAGTGCATCCGGGTGGCGCAGGAGCGCCATGCGGGAAGTAGAACCTGAGTGCTCTCACCAGAACCAACAGATGCAAATCCTTCTGAAATTGATGGACTGGACGAGGACACAAAGAAGGTGAGGTGATATCCTGATTGATATGAAAGTGGGATACCACCTTAGGGAGAAATTCCGGAATCGGACGCAGAACTACCCTGTCCTGGTGAAGGACCAGGAAGGGAGATTTGTATGAGAGCGTTGCTAGCTCGGAAACTCTCCTAAGAGACGAGACCGTTACTAGAAGGCCACTTCCCGAGAAAAGCGGGAAGGGAGACCTCTTTCAAAGGCTCGAAAGGCGGCATCTGGAGAGCAATTAGAACCTTGTTCAGATCCCAGGGCTCTAACGGCCGCTTGTACGGAGTGCTGAGACGACAAACTCCCCGTAGGAACGTGCGTACCTGAGGAAGTCGTTTCTGAAAAAATACAGATAGCGCTGAGACTTGTCCCTAAAGGGAACTGAGCGACAACCCTTTTTCCAACCTAGATTGCAGGAAGGAAGGAAACATAGACGATGCAACCGGCCAGGGAGAAACACCCTGCGCCGAGCACCGAGATAAGAATATCTTCCACGTCCTGTGGTTAATCTTGGCGGACGTTGGTATGCTAGCCTGTCTCATGGTGGCAACCACGTCCTGAGGTAATCCTGACGACACTAGGTTCCAGGACTCAATGCCACACCATCAGGTTGAGGGCCGTAGAATTCAAATGGAAGAATGGCCCTTGAGACAGCCAGTCTGATTGGTCTGGTAGTGCCCCCGGTTAGCCTACCGTGAGGCACCACAGAACCGGGAACCACAACATCCTCGGCCAATCTGTAGCGACGAGGATGGCGCGGCCGCAGTCGGTCCTGATCTAGCGCAGCACTCTGGGCAACAATGCCAGAGGTGGCACATAAGGTAGCTGGAACTGCGACCAATGCTGAACTAAGGCGTCTGCCGCCAGAGCTCGATGATTGTGAAACCGTGCCATGAAGCTGGCACATTGATGTTGTGCCGTGACGCCATTAGATCGACGTCCGGCCTCTGTCAGCGGCGCCAGATCTCCTGAAACCCGTCCGGGTGAAGAGACCATACCCTTTCGGCCACACCCCGGCGACTTAGGAAGTCAGCTTCCTAGTTTTCCACGCCTGGGATGTGAACTGTGGATATGGTGGATGCCGTGTCTTCCACCCACATCAGAACCTGCCGGACTTCCTGGAAGGCTTGCCGGTTGCGCGTTCTTCCTTGGTGGTTGATGTATGCCACCGCTGTGGAGTTGTCCGACTGAAGTCGGATTTGCTTGCTGTCCAGCTGCTGTTGGAAGGTTTGTAGGGCAAGATACACTGCTCTGTGTTCAAGAACATTGATCTGAAGGGTGGACTCTTGCTGAGTCCACGTACCCTGAGCGCTGTGGTGGAGAAAAACTGCTCCCCACCCTGATAGACTCGCGTCTGTCGTAACTATCGCCCAGGATGGGGATAGGAAGGACCTTCTTTTTGACCATGAGGTGGGAAGAAGCCACCACCGTAGAGATTCCTTGGCCGCCTGAGAAAGAAAGACGACTCTGTTGAGGGAGGTCGACTCCCCGTCCCATTGGCGGAGAATGTCACATTGTAGTGGACGCAGATGAAACTGCGCGAAAAGAACTGCCTCCATTGCTACCATCTTACGTAGGAAGTGCATGAGGCGTCTCAATGTGTGCGACTGGTTCTTAAAGAAGAGATTGCAGCCCGTAGAGAATGCTGTTTGTCTAGCGGAAGCTTCACTATCGCTGAGAGAGTATGAAACTCCATGCCTAGATATGTTAGCGATAGGGTCGGGGTCGGATCTGACTTCAAAAAGTTGATGATCCACCCAAAACTCTAGAGAGTCTCCAGCGCAACGTTCGGGCAGTGTCGGCATGTGTCCTAAGAGAGTGCCTTGACAAGTAGATCGTCTAAATATGGGATCACAGAGTGACCCTGAGAGTGCAGGACTGTGACTACTGCTGCCCTGACCTTGGCGAAGACCAGTGGGACTGTCGCTAGCCGGAAGGTAGAGCTACGAACAGAAGGTGTTCGTCTCCTATAACGAAGCGTAGAAACGCTAGTGCTCTGGATCAATCGGCACGTGTGGATAAGCATCCTTGATGCCTAATGATGCTAGGAAATCTCCTTGGGACATTGAGGCGATGACATGGCGGAGGGATTCCATCCGGAACCGCCTGGTGTCCACGAGCTTGCTGAGCAGTTTTAGATCCAGAACGGGACGGAACGGCCCGTTCTTATAGGCACCGCAAATAATTTGGGGTAAAAACCGTGACCTTGTTCCTGAAGAGGAACGGGGGTCATCACTCTTTCTGCCTATAGAGTGCACTCTGTTTGCAGAAGAGCAGGGGCTCGGCCGGGAGGTGGAGAAGTTCTGAAGAATCGAGTTGGAGGACGAGAAGTAAGCTCTATCCTGTACCCGTGAGACAGAATGTCTCACACCCAACGGTCATTGACCTATGGCAGCTAAATATCGCCAAGGCGGGTGAGCCTGCTACCGACCGAGGATGCGGAGAGAGGAGGCCGCAAGTCATGAGGAAGCCGCCTTGGAAGCGGGTTTTCAGACTGTCTCTTTTTTGGGCGTGACTGAGCCCGCCAAGAATCTGAGCTCCTCTGATCTTTTTGAGTCCACATTGGACGAGGAAAAATGGGACCTGCCCGAGCCTCGAAAAGACCGAAACCACGACTGCCTCCTGCTCTGTTGGGGTTTGTTGTGTCCGGGCTGAGGAAAGGATGAATCCTTACCCCTGGACTGTTTAATGGTTACATCCAAACGCTCACCAAACAGTCGGTCAGCAGAAAAAGGCAACTGGTTAAGCAACCTTTTTTGGAAGCAGAATCTGCCTTCCATTCACTTAACGAGCAGACCAGGCTCTGCTTAAAAACACGGAGCAGCGGAGGCTACTGCCGTACGGTTCGCAGAGTCTAGGGCAACCTGAATCGCGTAAGAAACAAATGCAGACATTTGAGAGGTTAAGGATGCCACCTGCGGCACAGATGTACGTGTAACCGTGTCAAACTGTGTAAGACAAGCTGAAATAGCTTGGAGTGCCCCAAGGGTGAGAATGCTGGAGCCAACGGTGCGCCGACAGTGTCATAGATGGATTTAGACCAGAGATCCATCTGTCTGTCAGTGGCATCTTTAAGTGCAGCTCCATCTCCCACTGCAACTATGGATCTAGCTACAAGCCTGGAGATTGGAGGATGCCGCTTGGGACACTGGGTCCAGTCCTTGACCACGTCAGGGGGCAGGGATAACGTGTATCCTAAGCCGTTTGGAGAAGCGCATTTCTGGATAAGTGTGGTGTTCCTGGACTGCCTCTCTGAAGGCAGAGTGGTCCAGAAAAATACGTGAAGCTGACTCCTCCACTGGAGGAGCTGGGTGAGAAATAACCAACATTCTATTGATGGACGCTATAAGATTATTCACTATGGCGTCACCATTAGGTGTATCCAGATTGAGAGCGGTCTCAGGATCAGAATCCTGAGCCGCTACTTCCGCCTCATTACACAGAGAGTCCTTCTGCTAGGACCCTGATGAAACCGAGGGCCGCTCATAGTGAGCCCGCTTAGGCTGTCTGGGACTGACGTCTGTGCAGAGCCGTGACTCTGGGATGCGTGTGACATTCCCGGAGCTGTTAGTTGTTCACACTGAGGGGGGCCATGGATCAATGATTCAACAGTGCCCATGTTGTGAGAGACATGTCCGGACTGCTAGGCTTCTAGTATCATAGCCATAGTCTCAGAAAATCTGTCAGTAAATACTGCAGACACCGTCCTCATCCTCTGGCCATTAGCAGAGACTCCGGCTGAGTTGGATATAATGGGGGTCTATGTAACCTGCCGGCCGTATAGCCGTACATGCTGTACCGGCTGCATAGAAAAACATGTGGTTCTGCACCTTTGTTTTACACAGAGAATATGCTGATAACTCCTCCGCACAATCCAGGAGGGTATATACAACGTGCGACCAAACAGTGCAATGTATATAGTACAAGCATATCTATAAGTGCACTTCTGCACTAGTGGGGTTAGCACCACAGGTGCTGCTTAACGCCTGTTGCAGCGATTGTGTGACTATCAGAATGCCAGGGTCTTCCACACTTGTCTCTGTATCGTACAGAAACTGACACTAATGGCTGCCGGCGTCCTTGTAGAGAAGGAAGCCGTGGGCGTGCCTGAGAAAGTGCGGGAATCCGGTTTCACAGTGCACACAGTGAGAGGGGTGGAGTATGCAAAACATACTCCAGCTCTCAGCGCTGCTGTGCTATGCAGCGTCACGCCCCTACCCTGACTGTCAGGCCTGTGGGCGGTAACGAAGGGAGACTAGGCCCAGAAGCCGGGGACTCGAGTTAATAAGCGCGGCCGGCATATCAGTGCTGGCCGGCGCGGAAGTCCCCGGCGCACCACAAATCCCAGCGGCGCCTTAAATAAAAATGGCAGCGGCGGTTAGCGCAGTAGTCACCCAATACACTAACACACCCAGCAACGCTGTGGTGTGCGATGGCACTAGTGCGGACAGCGCCGCTGTCCCTGGCGCACTAACACACCCAGCAGTGCTGCCGTGTGTCTGCGCGGTCCCCACAGGGACACAGAGTACCTCCATGTAGCAGGGCCATGTCCCTGAAGATACTCCGCTCCATGTCCAGCAGATACCAGGGGCTGTGGATGGAGCACGGTCTCAGTGCCTGGAGACCGATAGAATCCCACTTCACCCAGAGCCCTGTAAAAAGGGATGGGGAAGGAAGCAGCATGTGGGCTCCAGCCTCCGTACCCGCAATGGGTACCTCAACCTTAACAAACACCTCCGACATGAAGTGGGGTGAGAAGGGAGCATGCTGGGAGCCCTGTATGGGCCCTCTTTTCTTCCATCCGACATAGTCAGCAGCTGCTGCTGACTAAACAGTGGAGCTATGCGTGGATGTGTTGCCTCCTTCGCACAAAGCACAAAACTGGTGAGCCAGTGATCCCACTGGGGGTGTATAGCCAGAAGGGGAGGGGCCTTACACTTTTAAGTGTAATACTTTGTGTGGCCTCCGGAGGCAATAACTATACACCCAATTGTCTGGGTCTCCCAATTAGGAGCGAAAAAGAAAGGAGGTTGTTGGCCAAAATCTCACTATACATGACCCCATCCATCCTCCCTTAAATAGTGCATTCGTGTTCTTGAGGTTGTGCTCATCCTCCTTCATCCAAACACGGCCAGTGGTGTTGATGCTAAATAGGTCTATTTTAATCTTAACCACATGACCTTTTCTCATGCCTCCTCTGGATCATTCAATTGGTTATTGGTGAACTTCAAACAGGCCTGAACATGTGCTGGTGTGAGCAGGGGACCTTGCGTGCCCTGCAGGATTATAATCCATGACGCCGTAGTGTGTTACTAACTGTAATCCATGAGATGGTTGTCCCAGATCTCTTCAGGTCATTGACCAGGTCCTCCCGTGTAGTTCTGGGCTGATTCCAGACCTTTCTCAGAATCATCCCTACCCCACAATTTGAGATCTTGAATTGAACCCCAGACCAAGTAAGAGACTGACAGTCATCTTGTGTTTCTTCTCACCAAGCTTCTTGCCTATTGTCCTGTAGCCTATCCGAGCCTTGTGCATGTCTACAATTCTGTCCCTCGCGTTCTTAGACTGCTCTTTGGTCTTGGCCATTGTGGAGTGGTTGGAGTGTGATTGATTGATTGTGTGGACAGGTGTAATTTATACAGGTAATGAGTTCAAAAGAAGGGAATTTTGTTACTTACCGTAAATTCCTTTTCTTCTAGCTCTTATTGGGAGACCCAGACGATTGGGTGTATAGCTACTGCCTCCGGAGGCCACACAAAGCATTACACTAAAAAGTGTAAGGCCCCTCCCCTTCTGGCTATACACCCCCAGTGGGATCACTGGCTCACCAGTTTTAGTGCAAAAGCAAGAAGGAGGAAAGCCAATAACTTGGTTAAACAAATTCACTCCGAGCAACATCGGAGAACTGAAAAACCGTTCAACATGAATAACATGTGTACCCGAAAAAAAACCAAAAATCCCGAAGGACAACAGGGCGGGTGCTGGGTCTCCCAATAAGAGCTAGAAGAAAAGGAATTTACGGTAAGTAACAAAATTCCCTTCTTCGGCGCTCTATTGGGAGACCCAGACGATTGGGACGTCCAAAAGCTGTCCCTGGGTGGGTAAAGAAATACCTCATGTTAGAGCTGCAAGACAGCCCTCCCCTACGGGGAGGCAACTGCCGCCTGCAGGACTCTTCTACCTAGGCTGGCGTCCGCCAAAGCATAGGTATGCACCTGATAATGTTTGGTGAAAGTGTGCAGACTCGACCAGGTAGCTGCCTGGCACACCTGTTGAGCCGTAGCCTGGTGCCGTAATGCCCAGGATGCACCCACGGCTCTGGTAGAATGGGCCTTCAGCCCTGATGGAACCGGAAGCCCAATGAAAAGAGGATACCACCTTCGGGAGAAACTCCTGAATGGGGCGCAGCACTACCTTGTCCTGGTGGAAGACCAGGAAAGGAGCCTTGGATGACAGCGCTGCTAGCTCAGACACTCTCCGAAGAGATGTGATCGCTACCAGAAAAACCACTTTCTGTGATAGTCTAGAAAGTGAAACCTCCCTCAGAGGCTCGAAGGGCGGCTTCTGGAGGGCAACTAGTACCCTGTTCAGATCCCATGGATCTAACGGCCGCTTGTACGGGGGTACAATATGACAAACCCCCTGCAGGAACGTGCGCACCTTAGGAAGTCGTGCTAGACGCTTTTGAAAAAAAGACGGATAGCGCCGAGACTTGCCCTTTAAGGGAGCCGAGCGACAAACCTTTTTCTAACCCAGATTGCAGGAAAGAAAAAAAAAGGTAGGCAATGCAAAAGGCCAGGGAGACACTCCCTGAGCAGAGCACCAGGATAAGAATATCCTCCACGTTCTGTGGTAGATCTTAGCGGACGTGGGCTTCCTAGCCTGTCTCATGGTGGCAACGACCCCTTGGGATAATCCTGAAGACCCTAGGATCCAGGACTCAATGGCCACACAGTCAGGTTCAGGGCCGCAGAATTCCGATGGAAAAACGGCCCTTGGGACAGTAAGTCTGGTCGGTCTGGTAGTGCCGACGGTTGGCCGACCGTGAGATGCCACAGATCCGGATACCACGCCCTCCTTGGCCAGTCTGGGGCGACGAGTATGACGCGGCTGCAGTCGGATCTGATCTTGCGTAGCACTCTGAGCAAGAGTGCCAGAGGTGGAAACACATAAGGGAGCCGGAACTGCGACCAATCTTGCACTAAGGCGTCTGCCGCCAGAGTTCTGTGATCGCGAGACCGTGCTATGAAGGTTGGGACCTTGTTGTTGTGCCTGGACGCCATTAGGTCGACGTCCGGCCTTCCCCAGCGGCTACAGATTTCCTGAAACACGTCCGGGCGAAGGGACCATTCCCCTGCGTCCATGCCCTGGCGGCTGAGGAAGTCTGCTTCCCAGTTTTCTACGCCGGGGATGTGAACTGCGGATACGGTGGAGGCCGTGGCTTCCACCCACGTCAGAATCCGCCGGACTTCCTGGAAGGCTTGCCGACTGCGTGTCTTGGTGATTGATGTATGCCACCGCTGTGGAGTTGTCCGACTGAATTCGGATCTGCTTTCCTTCCAGCCACTGCTGGAAGGCTAGTAGGGCAAGATACACTGCTCTGATTTCCAGAACATGGATCTGAAGGGTGGACTCCTGCTGAGTCCACGTACCCTGAGCCCTGTGGTGGAGAAAAAACTGCTCCCCACCCTGACAGACTCGCGCCTGTCGTGACTACCGCCCAAGACGGTGGTAGGAAGGATCTTCCCTGTGATAATGAGGTGGGAAGAAGCCACCATTGCAGAGAGTCCGTCTGTGAAAAGGAGACTTTCCTGTTCAGGGATGTTTCCCGTCCCATTGGCGGAGAATGTCCCAATAAGAGGACGCAGATGAAACTGCGCAAACGGAACCGCCTCCATTGCCGCCACCATCTTCCCGAGGAAGTGCATGAGGCGTCTTAAGGAGTGCGACTGACCTTGACGGAGAGTCTGCACCCCAGTCTGTAGTGACCGCTGCTTGTCCAGCGGAAGCTTCACTATCGCTGAGAGAGTATGAAACTCCATACCAAGAGACGTTCGTGATTGGGTCGGTGACAGGTTTGACTTTGAGAAGTCGATGATCCACCCGAACGTCTGGAGAGTCTCCAGCGCAACATTCAGGCTGAATTGGCATGCCTCTTGAGAGGGTGCCTTGACAAGTAGATCGTCCAAGTAAGGGATCACAGAGTGTCCCTGTGAGTGCAAGACTGCTACCACTGCCGCCATGACCTTGGTGAACACCCGTGGGGTTGTCGCCAGACCGAATGGCAGAGCTACGAACTGAAGATGGTCGTCTCCCATCACGAAACGTAGAAAACATTGGTGCTCTGTAGCAATCGGCACGTGGAGATAAGCATCTTTGATGTCTATTGATGCTAGGAAATATCCTTGAGACATTGAGGCAATGACGGAGCGGAGGGTTTCATCCGGAACCGCCTGGCCTCCACGTGCTTGTTGAGCAGTTTTAGGTCCAGAACGGAACGGAAAGAGCCATCCTTTTTTGGCACCACAACCAGATTGGAGGAAAACCGTGTCTTGTTCCTGAAGAGGAACAGGGATTACCACTCCTTCTGCCTGCAGAAGAGCATCGGCTCGGTGGGGAGGTGGGGACGTTCTGAAGAATCGAGTCGGAGGACGAGAACAGAACTCTGTCCTGTGCACGTGGGCACAATGTCCCTCACCCACCGGTCTGTGACCTGTGGCAGCTAAATGTCGCCAAAGGTGAGCGAGTCTGCCATCAACCGCGGAAGCGGAGAGATGAGAGAGCTGAGAGTCATGAGGCGACCGCCTTGGTAGCGGTTCCTCCGGCTGCCTTCCTTGGGCGTGATTGAGCCCCCGGAAACTGAGCCCCTCTGAGGATTTTCAGCTCTTTTGGACGAGGACAATTGGGACCTGCCCGAGCTTGGGAAGGACCGAAACCTCGACTGTCCTTCCAGGACAGCATTAATAGGGTAAGTCGCAATGCAGACATTGCGAGGATACGGACGCCCCTGCGGCACAAATGTACATATGCTCAAGACCAGCTGTGCAAGAACAGCTGAAAAGCTTAGGGTGCCCATACGGCTGTAAATGCCGGAGCAACCGACACGCCGATAGCCTCATAGACAGATTTCAACCACAGTCTATCTGTCTGGCATCTTTAAGTGAAGTCCCATCTCCACTGCAACTATAGCTCTAGCCGCAAGCCTGGAGATTGGAGAATCCACCTTTGGACCCTGGGTCCCGCGCTTAACCACGTCAGGGGGAAAAGGATAACGTGTATCCTTAATACGTTTGGAGAAAACGCTTATCTGGTAAGCGTGGTGTTCCTGGACTGCTTCTCTGAAGTCAGCGTGGCCAGAAAAAAACTCAAAATACGTTTGAGCTACTGAAATGGGACTTCTCCTGCTGTGAAGCTGACTCCTCCGCTGGGGGAGCTGAGGGAGAAAGATCCAACATTCCATTGATGGACGCTATAGGATCATTCCTTATGGCGTCACCATCCGGTGTATCCGGATTGAGAGCGTTGTCAGGATCAAAGTCCTGATGAGCTACGTCTGCCTCATCATACAGAGAGCCTCCTGGGACCCCCCCCGGGGAACCGATTTTATTCCCAATGAGGGTGGCCAGGGAGCAATGATTTGCCCATGGCCTGTCCGGACTGCAAGTCTCTATCCCAATGCAACTCCATCCCTGTCCTTGGACAGGGTTGACAGGTGGTTCCTTTGGCCACGTCTAGTAGAGACCCCGGCTGACCAAGTGCTCCAGGGGAGCATTGCACACAATGGGGTTCAGTGCCGTGGAACAGTGTCACATGCAGTAAAAACACCATCGAAAGCCTGTGTTGCTTATATGCTGCTGCCGACTAGCCATCTAGGACATAGAGCCAAGAATGGCGACCGTACAATGCAATGTATAGCATACAAGCATAAAGTACAATGAACACTGCAGCACATGCAATACAAGCAGCATAGAAAGCCTGTGCCTTGGCACCCCTGCTTTTCTGCTGCTGTAGACTAGCCATCTAGGGGAATATAGCCCAGAATATCGACCATACAGTGCAATGTATAGCATACAAGCATAAGTACAAATGAACACTGCAACCCCTACAATACAAGCAGCATAGAAAAAACCTGTGCCTCCGCACCCCTGCTTTTCTGCTGCTGTAGTCTAGTCATTCTAGGCGAAAATAGCCCAGACTAGCGACCGTACAGTGCAGTGTATAGCATACAAGCATAAATACACATGAACACTCCAGTACATGCAATACAAGCAGCATAGAAAGCCTGTGCCTTAGCACCCCTGCTTTCCTGCTGCTGATGTGTCGCCATCTAAGAGGGCATATAGCCAAAAATAGCGACCTATGCAGTATAAGCATAAAAATACAAATGGACAACTGCGGTATTTAGTGGGGTCAGCACTTCAGGTGCCGCTTACCGCCCGCCTATAAGCGGGTGTGTGGTCGCCCTAGTCCTGTGCCTGGTTGCCCAGAGTCCGATCTCTCAGCTCGGACTGCAAGAATGGCTGCCGGCGTCCTTCTCCAGCTCGTGTGAGTAGGGGCGGGCCGTGGGCGTGCCCCCAAGTCAGAGCGGGAAACCGGCGTCCCACAGTGTCCAGTGAGAGGGCTGGAGCATGTAAATAAGGCTCCAGCCCTCGGCGCTGCTGATTGTACAGCGTCTCTCCCCTACCCTGATTGACAGGGTGGGGGCGGGAACGAAGCGGAGCTAGGCCGCAAAAGCCGGGGACTGGATTTATAAGCGCCGCCGCCGTAAAAGCGCGGTCGGCGCTAAGTCCCCGGCGCACTACAAGTCCCAGCCGCGCCGCCGCTCCCAGAGCGTCCGGCGCGGTAGTTCCCCATACATAAAGTCACTCAGCTAGGCTGCAGTGACTGTAACCCTTTACTGTCCCCGGCGCACTAGCACACCCAGCAAGCCTGGAGTGTGCTGTGCCTGTGTGTACGGGGACACAGAGTACCTGAATGGTGCAGGGCCATGTCCCTGAACGGTACCCAGCTCCGTATCCAGCAGGTTCAATGGGTCTGTGGATGGAGCCCGGCCTCAGGGCTTTGGGGCCGGTAAGATCCCACTTCCTCAGAGCCCCTCAGGGGGATGTGGAAGGAAAACAGCATGTGGGCTCCAGCCGCCGTACCAGCAATAGGTACCTCAACCTTACAAACCACAAGCGGTGTGAGAAGGGAGCATGCTGGGGGCCCTATATGGGCCCTCTTTTCTTCCATCCGATATAGTCAGCAGCTACTGCTGACTAAACAGTGGAGCTATGCGTGGATGTCTGACCTCCTTCGCACAAAGCAGAAAACTGGTGAGCCAGTGATCCCACTGGGGGTGTATAGCCAGAAGGGGAGGGGCCTTACACTTTTTAGTGTAATGCTTTGTGTGGCCTCCGGAGGCAGTAGCTATACACCCAATCGTCTGGGTCTCCCAATAGAGCGCCGAAGAAAGGTGCAATTAATACAAGTAATGAGTGCAGAGTAGGAGGGCTTCTCAAAGAAAAAAAAATAACAGGTCTGTGAGACAGAATTCTTGCTGGTTGAAGGTGATCAAATACTTATTTCATGCAATAAAATGTAAATTATTTAAAAATTATACAATGCAATTTTATGGATTTTTTTATATCTTGTCTGTCACAGTTGAAGTGTATCTACGATATAAATTACAGACCTCTCCATTCTTTGTAGGTGGGAAAACTTGCAAAATTGGCAGTGTATCAAATATTTATTTTCCCCACTGTATATATACACATATCCCTGGGGTGAAAAAGCAGCGCCTCATCATTCTTAATGGAAATTGCCAAGTTCTATTAAGACGCCGTGAAAACTGGAGGTGGTTAAACAAGGCATAAAGAAAAAAATATTCAGCTCA
This sequence comes from Anomaloglossus baeobatrachus, assembly GCF_048569485.1. NCBI lineage: Eukaryota > Metazoa > Chordata > Amphibia > Anura > Aromobatidae > Anomaloglossus > Anomaloglossus baeobatrachus. The sequence continues at coordinate 422,971,575 of NC_134358.1, forward strand.
CCATGTAGTGAAATCCGGGAATCAGTCACAGTATCCGCACGGACCATGCCCTGGCCAGTGCTGCATAGAATCAACAAACTGAAGAAATCCAGCAGAACCAGCAGGTAAGGATGAATAAAAACGTCTTTATTGGAAACATATGAATAAAAATCCGCACAGATACTAGCACTGTCAGAAATGAGGCACAGGAGGATCATCCGACGCATTTCGACATTGTGACTGTATTCATCATGGACTCCATCAGTCCATGATTAAGAAATTCACAATGTCTAAATGTGTTGGATAATCTTCCTTCATATCTGACGGTGCTAGTATCTGTGCGGATTTTTATTCATATGTTCCAATAAAGAAGTTTTTACTCATCCTTTCCTGCTGGTTCTGCTGGATTTCTTTAGTTTGTTGAAACAAGGCATAATCACACACATAAACATGCAGATGTTTGAATTTGATCTTAGCTTCAAAAGCTAAAAATATTATATATTAAAGTGATAAGTAAGCGAATTGCAGTAAACCTTTGCAAGTGGATCTGGTTAAGCCTAAGGGTACTGTCTCACTAAACGACGTACCAGCGATTCCGACCACGATATTACCTCGTCAGGATCGCTGGTGCATCGCTACATGGTCGCTGCTGAGCTGTCAATCAGGCAGATGAGACCAGTGACCATCCACCAGCGACTCGTGGAAACGAAGATGCACTTGGTAACCAAGGTAAATATCAGGTAACTAAGCAAAATGCTTTGGTTGGTTATCAGATATATACCCTGGTTACCAGCACACACCGCTTAGTGCTGGTTCCCTGCACTCGTAGCCAGGATACACATCGGGTTACTAAGCGAAGCGGTTCACTTAGTTACCCAATGTGTAATCAGGCTACGTGTGCAGGGAGCCAGCACTGGCAGCCTGAGAGCGGCGTACGCTAGTAACCAAGGTAAATATCGGGTAACCAAGCAAAGCGCTTCGCTTGGTTAGCCGATGTGTACCTTGGTTACCAGAGTCCACAGCTTCCAGACGCCGGCTCCCTGCACATTCAGATCGTTGCTCTCTCGCTGTCAAGCACAGCGATGTGTGCTTCACAGCGGGAGAGCAACGAGCAAAAAAATGGATTTGTGTACTCACCGTAAAATCGCTTTCTCTTAGCCATCATTGGGGGACACAGGACCATGGATGTTATGCTGCCTATCCATAGGAGGACACTAAGTAGATGCAAAAGCATAGCTCCTCCTCTGCAGTATACACCCCCTGGCCGGGCCAGGCAAGCTCAGTTTTAGTACACAAGCAGTAGGAGAAAAAAAAAAAAACAGTAAAAACTTACCTCAACAGAGGAACATGAGAAAAAAAAAGAGTCATAACCAAATAAGGTACTGAGAAAACCAAGGCCCAACAGGGCAACAGGGTGGGTGCTGTGTCCCCCAATGATGGCTAAGAGAAAAAGATTTTACGGTGAGTACACAAAAATCAGTTTTTCTCTGACGCCTCATTGGGGGACACAGAACCATGGGACGTCCTAAAGCAGTCCATGGGTGGGAAACATAAAAGAAGACAACACAACCCAAGGACTAGGAACCAGTCCCAGACAGCCTGGAGCACCTACTGAGAGAGATGAGAGAATTTTCCTACCCAGATTTGCCTCAGTTGAAACCTGGGTATGGACTCTGTAATGCTTTGAAAACGTATGTAGGCTAGACCAGGTCGCAGCCTTACACACCTGTTCCACTGAAGCCTGATGCCGAATGGCCCTCGAAGCTCCAACTGCTCGTGTGGAATGAGCCCGCAGCCCACTAGGAATGGGCTTGAGTTGCAAGCGGTAGACTTCCTGGATCGCAGAGCGAATCCAGCGAGCCAGCGTAACCTTTGAAGCTGCCTGTCCCTTCTTAGGCCCCTCAGGAATGACGAACAAAGAGTCCGTTTTCCAAAAGGGGGCTGTCCTGGATATGTAATATCTGAGAGCTCTGACGAGGTCTAACGAATGCAGAGACCTTTCCACCCTATGAACCGGGTGTGGACAAAAGGAAGGCAGGACAATGTCCTCGTTCAAATAAAACTGGGTTAGAACCTTTGGAAGGAAATCCGGAAGGGGGCGCAGAACCACCTTGTCCTGGTGGAAGATCAGAAAAGGCTCGCGGCATGAGAGTGCTGCCAGCTCCGAAACCCGTCTGATGGACGTAATTGCCACTAAGAATGTTACCTTCCAGGACAGAAGAGCAAGGGAGGATTCTTTGAGGGGTTCAAAGGGAGACCTCTGGAGACCGTCCAGAACGAGGTTGAGGTCCCATGGTTCCAGCGGCCGTTTGTACGGGGGAACTAGATGGGAAACGCCCTGGAGGAAGGTCTTGACGTTTTTGAGCCAGGCGGCATTGGTAGAAGATTGAGAGCACTGAGACCTGCCCTTTAAAAGGGAACTGAGAGCCAACCCCGCTTGCAAGCCAGACTGTAGAAAGTCGAAAATTCTGGGGATGGCCAGAGGCATAGGCTGGACGTTAGTGTCCCTGCACCATGAAAGGAAGATTTTCCACGTACGGTGGTAAATGCGGGATGAAGCAGGCTTTCGGGCGCTGATCATGGTGGCAATAACGGCGGGGGAGAATCCCGCTCTTGTTAATACCCTGGTCTCAATGGCCATGCCGTCAGCGTCAGGGCTCTGGAGTTTTGATGGGAAATGGGCCCTTGGGTCAGCAAGTCTGGGATGTCTGGAAGGCGCCACGGTGCGTCTGTGAGCATTTTTACTAATTCGGCGTACCAGGCGCGCCTGGGCCAGTCCGGTGCTATCAGTATCACCGGGACTCCCTCTGCCTTGATCTTCCTGATTACCCGCGGCAGCAGGGATAGAGGTGGAAATATGTAAGGCAGGCGGAAGTGGTGCCAGGAGCAGACTAGAGCATCCGCGCCAATGGACTGCGGGTCGCGTGACCTGGCTATGAACGCGGGTACCTTTGCATTCAACCTTGAGGCCATTAGGGCCACGTCTGGTGTGCCCCAGCGAGTGCAGATGTGTAGAAACACATCTGGGTGGAGAGACCATTCACCGGCAGCCAGGCCTTGGCGACTCAAAGTCTGCTGCCCAGTTCTCTACCCCTGGTATATGTACTGCTGATATCACTAATCCCGTCGATTCGGCCCAGCTGAGGATCTTGTGGGCCTCGAGATAAGCCGCTTTGCTGCGGGTGCCCCCCTGCCGATTGATATAGGCTACAGCTGTCGCATTGTCCGATTGGACTCGAATCTGACGACCCGCTAGCAGAGGGCAGAACGCTCTGAGCGCGAGGAAGATCGCGCGGAGTTCCAGGATGTTGATGGGAAGGAAAGACTCCTGGGGCGTCCAACGTCCTTGAGCAGTGTGGTGCCGGTACACTGCTCCCCAGCCTAGGAGGCTGGCGTCCGTGGTCAGGACCAGCCAGTTCACTGGGAGAAAAGATCTCCCCTTCGATACGGATGAGGACCGAAGCCACCAGCGGACTGCGTACCTGACTGAAGGTGTCAGATGACGATGTCTGTCCAGGGAGAAGGGGCTCTTGTCCCAGGCCGCTAGAAGGGCTAGCTGCAGTGGGCGGAGGTGCAGTTGAGCAAAGGGTACTGCTTCCATAGCCGTCACCATCCTGCCGAGCACTTTCATGCTGAATCGAATGGAGCGAGACGGAGGACGTAGAAGGCAGCGTACCGCTCGTTGAAGAGCGAAGGCCTTGTCCTGAGGGAGAAGGATCAAGCCCCGACGGGTGTCCAGGGACATGCCCAGGAAGGTGATGGATTGTGATGGGATCGGGGATGATTTGTCCAGATTCACTAGCCACCCTAAGCGGGATAGGGTGTCCACAGTGATCTGTACGCTGGTTGAGCAGTCGCGGAAGGAGGGGGCCTTGATGAGGAGGTCGTCCAAGTAAGGGAGAACGACTACTCCCCTGGCGTGAAGGACGCTCACGGCGGCCGCCATGACTTTGGTGAAGACCCTTGGTGCGGTGGCAAGGCCGAAGGGTACAGCTACGAATTTAAAGTGGGAGTCCTGAATTGCGAAGCGGAAGAACTTTTGGTGATCTGGGGCGATGGGTATGTGCAGGTACGGGTCCTTGATGTCTATGGAGGCGAGGAATTCCCCTTCGACCATGGATGCAATAATGGACCTTAGGGACTCTATTCTGAAATCTCCGTACGTGCACATGTTTGTTTAGGTGTTTGAGGTCCAGGATGGGTCGAACTGACCCATCCTTTTTGGGGACCACAAAGAGGTTGGAATAAAAACCCCCGAACTTCTCGTCGACTGGGACAGGTATTATCACTCCTGCTGTTTGGAGCGAGTGGATTGCTGAGAAAAAAAGCTTGCGTCGTTTTCGAGTCTTTGGGGGGGTTTGAGAGAAAGAACCGACTCGGGGGTCAGGTCCGAAATTCTATGTGGTAACCGGAAGACACAAGGTCTCGCACCCATTTGTCGTCTGAGGCGGCAGCCCAGATGTGTTGAAAGAGCCGCAGTCGACCTCCTACAATGAGTGTGTCTTCCGGGGCGCCAAAGGAATCATGAGGGGGGAAAACGTGGCCGAGTCTCCCTAGTCCTGGACTGTTTCGGTCTAGGCTGCCATGACGAAGTGGGTTTTCGGGGAGAGCTGAGAAGGTCGGTCCCTGCGTAGTCCGCGGCTGGTGGCGGGGACAGCACAGGATGTCGACCAACCAAATGAGTTCCGAAAGGAGCGGAACGAGGACTGTGGATGTCTGGTGAAGGACGTCCTGGACTTCAGCTAGGGGAGGGAGGTACTCTTTCCTCCCGTGGCGTCAGAAATGAGCTTGTCCAGACGTTCGCCAAACAATCGGTCTGGAAAAAAAGGGAAGGCCCGTGAGAGACTTCTTGGAGGCAGAGTCCGCTCGCCATTGTCGGAGCCAGAGAGCTCTACGGATGTCTATGGTATTTGAGGCGGCAAACGCTGCGCAGGTAGCAGCGTCCATGGAGGCCTGGATGAGGTACTCCGCCGCAGCGGCAATTTGAGCTGTTACCTCTGTGAAGGTATGAGTGAACTGGGATTCCTCAAGCGAAGTGTTAAGGGATTCTGCCCAGACCGAGATCGCCTTTGCGACCCACACAGAGGCAAAGGAGGGCGAGAGGGAGGGACCCGCAGCCTCAAAAGCAGAGCGGGCGAGGTGCTCCATCTGTCTGTCGGGTCCTTGATGGAAGAACCATCGGGTAAAGACAGGAGCGTCTTTGTGGTAAGGCAGGAGACCGGGGGGTCGACCGAGGGCGTATCGGCCCAGCCCTTAGGGGCAGGTGAAGCAAAAGGGTACCGGGACTCCATGAGTTTTCGGGTACCGAAGCGCCTGTCAGGCTTCTCCCTTTGCTTTGTGAGGATATCCTGAAACTCTGGGTGATCAGCGAAAACCTTTTGGGGTTTCCTTGCCCTCTTAAAGGAGACCGAATGGTTAGTGGTAGTGGATGGGGGATCCTCCACATGCAGAGTTTGGTTGATTGCTGCTATAAGGGAGTCTATTGCAGTTTGATCATCTGGGGGTGATGAAACCAAGGAATCCTCCTGGTACAAACAGCATTCTCCCTCCTCCAGCTCTTCAGAAGCCGTGGAGCGTGTGGGAGAGCCTGCCCTGTGTGTTCCCGAGGGAGAGCCCGCTGGAGACGCCCGGCAGTGTGCTCTTTTCCTGATCTCTGCATCCGGTGAAGCATGTGCCCGGATTACCTCAGAAGGATCCTCCATATGGGTATCCTCAGGCTGCTTTCAGTCAGGGACCCAGAAGGGTGTGGAGGACGACATTGCATAGCCAGAACCAGGTTCTGTGACAGTTTTTCCATGGATTGCCCATTCCAGTGGGCTGGGGGCCCTAGGCTCTGGGCTGCCGGTTGCGGCGGTGGTGGCAGGGGGGTCTTGGGGGGCTATAGGGGCACAGGACTCACAGAGAGAAGAGGTGTGTTTACGTGGTAGCTCAGCGTGGCAGCCAGTGCAGGCTGAATAATAGACTATATGGTCCTTAGCACTCTTAGTGCCGTTAGATTTCTGCCTGGTCCTAATAGGAGTATGCCAGGAGGGGGAGCAATGCTCAGCAGAGCTACAATTGAAGCAAGCACCTCACCAGAATCAGCCGATGGCCCTGTCCTCAGGAAGGATTAAGCTCTATGAAGATCTTCGCACGCTTTCCTGGGGGGCTTAGCCCTAAAAGAGCGGGAAGATGAGTCAGTGTGCCTCCCCCCCCCTGCTGTGGGTAGTAAAAAAAAAACAAAAAAAAAAAACACACAACGGCGGGAAGGGAGCTTCTGAGTTTTCCTCCCTCTCCCTACAGTCAGCACACAGCTTGTCACCAGGGGATTTCAGCCGCCGGCTTTTCTGCTAGAGCAAATAAACAGAGCAGATAATAAACAGCGTGAGTCCCTGAGCCCTGGGCCCTCCCCCCTGCCACCTGGGAAATTATCTGCAAGACTTTCTGCAAACAGCAGAACTTCCCCCTCCTCCAGCCAGCAAGCTAGAGAAAGTTAACACTGTGTGTGCAGGATCCTTGCTCCTTGAACATAAATACTGTAAATGTCCTGGGAACCTTCCCTGCAGCGTCTTTTCTCCCTTTGTCTGGGAAACCAGTCAGGGGGGATCTCACCTTAAAACACTGCTTTCCAAGCAGTGAAAATAGCAGAGTCAGCTTGCTGTGTCGGTGTCATATTCAACTCAGAGCCTGCAGAGAGGGGTTGAAAATTTGGGTTATAAGGCACAGGCCTTTACCCTGGGCTTTGGAAAATCGGTGTCTATGGAACCCGTCGTCCAGCCCAGGATCCAGCGTCGCGGGAGGGGGTACGTGTAGGCAACACTTCACGTTCCCGCCCGTTGATGGTAGTGGGAGATCGGTCCCAAAAGGAAACCGTCGCCCTCAAAAAATAACAAACCTTGAAAGGAAGTGCCTCCTACAGACACTAAGCTAAAACTGAGCTTGCCTGGCCCGGCCAGGGGGTGTATACTGCAGAGGAGGAGCTATGCTTTTGCATCTACTTAGTGTCCTCCTATGGATAGGCAGCATAACACCCATGGTCCTGTGTCCCCCAATGAGGCGTTAGAGAAAATGAACCAGCACTATGTGTAACGATCAGCGATTTCACAGCAGGGGCCAGGTCGCTGCTTAGTGTCACACACAGCAAGATCGCTGATGAGGTCACTGCTACGTCACAAAACCTGTGACTCAGCAGCGATCTCGCTATGTGAGAAGTACCCCTTAAGCTGGGTTTACACACTGCAACATCTCAAACGACATCGTTGTAACGTCACCGGTTTTGTGACGCAATAGCGATGTTGTTTGCGATGTTGCAGTGTGTGAATCACATCAGCGACCTGGCCCCTGCTGTGAAGTTGCTGATCGCTACAAATCGTTCAGGACCATTCCTAGGTCCTTTGTTTCCCGCTGTGCAGCAAGCATCGCTACAAAGTTTCAGTGTGTGAAAGACTTTGCAGCGACTTTGTTAGCAACTTCCCTTTCAAAAAGCTGCTTATCAACGCCCCCAACAACCAGCTAGGTCGCTCTGCAGGTCCGGATCGCTGTTGCGTTGTTGGCCAGGTTTGCCTGTTTGACAGCTCACCAGCGACTCACCAGAGACTTAGGGAGGTCGCTGTTACGTCACAAAACCGGTGACGTTACAGCGATGTCCTTTGCGATGTTGCAGTGTGTAAACCCAGCTTTAAGCTGGTGTCACACATAACGACGACGAAAACGACGTCGCTGCTACGTCACCATTTTCTGTGACGTTGCAGCGACGTCCCGTCGCTGTCGCTGTGTGTGACATCCAGCAACGTCCTGGCCCCTGCTGTGAGGTTGCCGGTCGTTGCTGAATGTCCAGCTTCATTTTTTGGTCGTCACTCTCCCGCTGTGACACACACATCGCTGTGTGTGACAGCGAGAGAGCGACGAAATGAAGCGATCAGGAGCCGGCACTGGCAGCTGCGGTAAGCTGTAACCAGCGTAAACATCGGGTAACCAAGGGAAGACCTTTCCCTGGTTACCCGATGTTTACGCTGGTTACCAGCCTCCGCTCTTGCTGCCAGTGCCGGCTCCTGCACTGTGACATGTGGCTGCAGTATGCATCGGGTAATTAACCCGATGTATACTGTAGCAAGGAGAGCAAGGAGCCAGCGCTAAGCAGTGCGCGCGGCTCCTTGCTCTCTGCACTGTGACATGTAGCTGTAGCACACATCGGGTTAATTAACCCGATGTGTACTGTACCTAGGAGAGCAAGGAGCCAGCGCTAAGCGCGGCTCCCTGCTCTCTGCACATGTAGCACAGCGACGTTATGATCGCTGCTTCTGCTGTGTTTGACAGCTAAGCAGCGATCATAACAGCGACTTACAAGGTCGCTGTTAAGTCACCGAAAATGGTGACGTAACAGCGACGTCGTTGTCGCTGTCGCTTAGTGTGACACCAGCTTTAGTCTAAAGGTAAGAAATACAACAAAGTGGTGTAGAATGCATCCATTGTGACAACGTTACCTTGTTCTTAATCAGCTTTGCTCTCTGTGCAAATTGAAGAGTTGATAAGGTTTCCCCAAAACTCTTGGATCCAGGGTGAACATTTGCAATAATAAAGGTTTTTGCATTGCCTCCAAGTGAATCCTGTTAAATACATAGAAAAGTAGATTAAAATATCTGCATAAAACTATTTCAAAATTAAATAATATTGTTCTATATATTGCTATGGGTTAAAACAATTTATGCCCTTAAGTTGAGAAAACATACCCGTAGCAAGAAAGTAAGCTTGGAGTCTCTGTAGCAGATATGCCTTTGTCTCCCATTAGCCACATCGACCAAAGCAGTTATCACTTGTCCCAGGCAACTCAGAGATCGGTTTATGCTTCCAGCTTCCTATAGAAAAGAAGGATAGAAGGACAAAGATCATCTAAAGCGGGCTCTACACGCTACAATATATCTTACAAGATGTCGGTGGGGTCACGTAGTAAGTGACGCACATCCGGCATAGTTAGTGACGTAGTTGCGTGTGACACCTACGTGCGACCCGGATTGTTCGCAAAAACGTTGAGCGCATACATGTCGTTCATTTTCTAAATATTGTTCGTCTTGTTGAACGAAACCGGTATATTGTAACGTTTGACACCCTACCAACGTCGAGCCTCAACGTCCTTATATACGTCATATGCGACGCGGGCGTGTCTCTCCACACCATGCCTCACGCCCACCGCTATGACTGGTGGTACCAACTGCGTAACGAATTGTCCTTCGTGCTTTATAAGGCATACGCAACTCGTGTAATGTTAATATTTTATCCCTGTCTGCGATCTAGTAGATCTAACGAGATATTGATCAATGTGGCATCGTATAGAATATGCACGTGTGACAGCTCAGAGATGACCTATGTACGATCTCTGCAGATCGTATATACGACCTGGGCGTGTCGCATCGCATACGAGATCGCATATGAAATTGTAGCGTGTAAAGCAGCCTTTAGACATCCCCCAATAACATTACTTCATGTGTTACAGCATAAAATGTGACTCTTGTTTCTGAACCACACGTATGAACAATTAGTCAGACTTTATGGTGTGTTGTTACACTACCGCACGATGGACTCTACAGTAGAATAGGATAGGTCTACGATACCTACCGCTCACATAAGCAAACATGTTTGCAGTTTTGAGGTCGTCAGCATCACTCACCCCTGTAATGTGGAAGTGAGAGGGACTATGTTTCCCCCCTGCAAGTCACTTGAGGGAATTTTTTAAACTTGTTTTTTTTTTTTGGACACAAGAAAAAAAACAAGTAAACCATGCACAAAACAGCATCCATTCTTTGTTGTTCACTTAATTGCACATTTGACGGTAGGTCTTTAGAAACTGAAGAAGGTTGTTGTTACGGGGGGACCGGCAGATTAGGACCAGGGGGTATATATCCTAATCGCCAGTCGGGGCCCACCGTGCTCCAGATGACAAAGGAGCTGCTGGCACCTGAGGGTTAGGCGGAGACTATAGAGCTGGATGGCTCTGAGATAACCCAGGAACTCTGGGAACCGGTCATGTGTGTTGGGACACGTCAGACCGGACGACAACCCGATTAGCGTTTTGGTGCACCTAGCGCTACACCAACCACGTGTGCAGGAAACACGTCAGGCCGGGTGGTAACCAGGTAGCGTTGACCGGAAGACCGCTACGAAAGCGCCCTGTCGGCCACGTGTGTAGGACACGTCAGACCGAGCGGTCCTCCGATTAGCGTTTCTGGCCACCTCTCGACTGGCCACGTGTGTGTAGGACACGTCAGGCCAGATGAGTACACCAGTAGCGTTGACCAGGAAGCCGAGGAGGATAAGGAACACCCTGTTAACTCCACAGGGGTCCTGGGGTACGCTGTCCGTGCGCGTAGGGGGCACAACCGGACAGGTGGCGCAGCAGGTGCGTTGTCTGTGTGCGTAGGAGGCACAATCGGACAGGTGGCGCAGCAGGTGCGTTGTCTGTGTGCGTAGGGGGCACAATCGGACAGGAAGCACAGCAGCCGCAGCCCAGTTAACGCCACTGGGCTGCTATAGCAAGACTGGAACGGCAGGAGGGAAGCACGGCGCCTGACCCTGATGTGCCGAGCCACGAATCTTGGCGTGACAGGCACCGTTCGCCTAACCCTACCTACCGCTTCCCAACATAGGCTTATGCCGCAATGAGGCTCTAACATGGAGGTGTGCTCTGACTGAGCAAAAGTGAAGACTGCGCACCTCCATGTTGTCTCCAGCCCCTTTTATAACCTGGGTCCGCCCCAAACCCAGGGTGGAACCACCAAGGTCCAATAGCAGAGTGCCATGTCATCAGTGACGTCACATGCGACCTATCCGGAACCGCCACGTCATTGATGACCTCATGGCAGCCATGCCCCAAACACTTCACCAGTCATCGTCTGACGACCAATACTGAGGTGACAGATCATAGGGGCGGGCCTCTGCGAGCCAGTTCGGAGTTGCCACGTCATCAGGACACCTGACAACCTCTGCCCTATCAGGGCCTGCCACCTCACGGACATGCTCAGTGAGGTCCTTACCGGACCTAGCCTCTGGTGCACTAAGTGCCTGAGCATGCCCAGTAGCCTGAGCAACAGGCTCAGAAAGCAGACTATCAGTTTGAGCATGCTCAGTAGGCACATCCCAGCAATTAGACACAGCACGAAGTCCAAGTACCTGTGCAAAGAGGCTGTTAGGGTTAATTGTGGGAGCATGCTCAGTAGCCTGAACTGAGGACTTAGTCTCAGACATAACACAATCAGGCTGAGCATGCTCACTAGGCAAAACACCGGGCTTAAACTCTGGCTGGGGTAAATCGGCGCACGCATGCGCACTAGCCGCCTCTCCACACTTAGACGTGGCGGAAGGAACCGCCAACTGGACGACCCGAGGCACGGCCAAGAACGGCAGCCGGCGCCTGGGCGCAACAGGAACCGCAGCAGGCTGCTTGCGGCTATGGCGGCGCCGGTTCGTAACAGTTGTGATATATAGATTAGCCCTGGATTTCTGCTGCGAATTCCGTGGCAAATAAACATCAGACTTTTCTGGTGTAAAAATCTTCTGAGTTAATGTGTCAAAATGGGAGATTAACTTAAAAGGACAATACTACATCAGTCCATTGAATTTAAAGGCAACCTGTCAGGTGCAATATGCACCCAGAACCAAGAGCAGTTCTGGGTGCGCATTAGTGATTCCTGCCTAACTGTCCCTGTATACACTAGCATAGATAAACAGATCCTTTGACAAAGTATTTCTAAAGTTTGTTTCTTATATACTAATGAGCGCAGACACTAGTCGCAAGAGCGTTACTTCTCTTGGCTAGTCGGCCCACATAGCAGGTTAGTACGCTCCTGTAGGTGTACTAACATGCTAATGAATGTGCAGTGACGCCGCTCATACCTCACTGTTGATGGCGGCTGGCAGAGGATGGATGCGCATGATCCGTAGTCCCTGGGACTTCCGATCATGCGCACTAAACTTATGCCAGGAGTAAGCTTCCTAGCTTCAGTGAGGTGTGGTGCGCATGATCGGAAGTACCGGAGACTCTGGATCATGCGTGGTGCGCATTCATCCTCCGCCGGCCACCATCAAAAGTGAGGTATGTGCGGCGTCTACAGGGGCGTGCTAACATGTTATGTGAGCCGACTAGCCAAGGGAACCAACGCCCTTTCGACTAGTCACTGGCATATCATATAATAAACGATCTTTAGAAATACTTTTTCTAAGGATCTGTTTATTTCTGCTAGTGTATATAGGGACAGTTAGGCTGAGGCTATATGGGAAATAGTGCGAGTGCTCGCATGACACTCGGCTCACGCTAGCAGCACAGCGGGAGCAGAGTATCATTCGACTGTGGTCCGATCCTGCGATCAGACCACAGCTGCGGAGGTGAGGGCCGGCGCTGCGGAGGGGAGGGATTTATCTCCCCATCTCTTCACTTGCCGACTGATACGACCACTGTAATGAGAGTACAATGCGAGGTTTCTCTCGCCCCCATAGACTTGAATGGGTGCGAGTGAAACAGGATCGCAATCCACCCGCAGCATGCTGCGACTGTTTGCCCGGTTCAATTAGGGCTGAGAAAAAAAAACAAAACCCCAGAGTGAAATGAGATTTTTTTTTATCGCATTCCACTCGCTCCGTATTACTTGCCGTGTGTGCTGACCCTTAGGCAGGGATTATAGATACGCACCAGAACTGCTCGTACTGCTTGGTGCATATTGCACCTGACAGGATCACTTTAATTTACTTTCTTTGGAAAAGAGGACACTATTGATTTCAATGGGATTCAGTTGTGATAAATAGGAAAAACATTCCATGAAAGCTTTCTACTCAGATACAAATGACAGATGTTAATATGACAACATGTGTGATGGATTGGGATAGATGAGCTTTATTACAGTAAATGTAATTGTAAGATGGACTGTGACAACACTAACTCAATGCTGGGAAGACGGTGAGTCCACAATACTGAGAAAGCATATATTCCTGCAGCCACTTGCCGATAACTTCCATTTTTTAAATTTTTATTCATTAAGCTGTTCTAGTAAGTAAAAAAAAAAAAAAAATGGATGCCAACCTTAAGTCTGACTCCTCCTGTATGTGTGTCTTTTTGCCGCTCTGATCCTGCAAGATCTACAAGATTGAGTTGTGAAGATCTAATATTAACAATCTCATTGATTTTCTCCATTGATTCAATGGTGACTGTGAACACAGCATGGGATCGTGAGGACTCCCGATTCATTGAAGTTGAAGCCACGCGTCTGTTTCTCCACCCGGTAGAAAGTACCTTGGAAAAAAAAAAAATAAATAATAAAATCCCTCCTTCTGGAATTAGCATATAGTAAAAAAAAAAAAATTACCCTTTGTGGGGTGAAAACCAGTTCATAGGTTCTGTTATGAATCGCGCTGTTCAAAGAATGACAATTTTAAGGCATTACATTTACTAGTATTGGTCGGTCACCAAACTCGGGAAGGGCATGGCCTACACTGTACAATGTAAGAGTTTTGGGCAGGTGTGTATAAGATACTGCAAAGTAAGAATGATATGCTGCCCAATGCACGGACAGCATGTATCAGGCACTGGCTATATGATTAAAGCCAGGTATGTGACTCTGAAATGCTGCAATGTTTCAGAGGAAACCTATTTAAATGCCGGCACTGAGTGGCACATAAGACTAGTCAGATAAGAGGGTCCCCGCAGCTCATCTACGCCTGCCAGTTACAGAGAGGTCTCTCTACATGAGCAAATCGGGAGAAACCTGTAAATCCAGGACAGTGAATGGGGAGAAGCCACTGGGGATCCGCCTGTCTGACTAGTCTTACATGCAGTTCAGTCCCTGGTGGCTCTTAACCCCTTCAGCCCCCAGCCTATTTTGACCTTACTGACCTCGACATTTTGTGCAATTCTGACCAGTGTCCCTTTATGAGGTTAGAACTCTGGATCGCTTAAACGGATCCCGGCGATTCTGACATTGTTTTTTTGTGACATATTATACTTCATGAAAGTGGTAGATTTAGGCCGATATTTTTTGCGTTCATTTTTGAAAATTTCGGAAATTTGGCGAAAATTTAGAAAATTGCGCAATTTTCAAAAGTTCAAATTGTATGCCCGTAAATCTGAGTAATATGTCACACAAAATGGTTACTAAATAAAATTTCCCACATGTCTACTTTACACCAGCGCAATTTTCAAAACAAATTTTTTTTTTGTTAGGAAGTTAGAAGGGGTCAAAGTTCATCAGCAATTTCTCATTTTTCCAACAAAATTTACAAAAAACTTTTTTTTAGGGACCACAGCACATTTGAAGCGACTTTGAGAGGCCGAGGTCCGTAAATAATTGGAGCTAATTTTCCATTCAAATTGTTAGCAGACACCATGTCGCGTATGGAGAGCCCCTGTGTGCCTACACATTGGTGCTCCCCCAAACGTGACCCCCATTTTGGAAACTAGACCTCCCAAGGAACTTATCTAGATGCATAGTGAGTACTTTGAACCTCCAGGTGCTTCACAAATTGATCCGTAAAAATGAAAAAGTACTTTTTTTTTTCACAAATTTTCTTTTAGCCTCAATTTTTTTCATTTTCACATGGGCAACAGGATAAAATGGATCCTAAAATTTGTTGGGGGCAATTTCTCCTGAGTACATAGATACCTCATATGTGGTCATAAACCACTGTTTGGGTGCACGGCAGGGCTCGGAAGGCAAGGAGCGCTATCTGACTTTTTGAATGGAAAATTAGCTCCAAAAGTCAAATAGCGCTCCTTGCCTTCCGAGCCTTGCCATGCACCCACACACTTTATTTCCACCACATATGAGGTATCTGTGTACTCAGGAGAAATTGCACAATAACTTTTATGGTGTAATTTTTCTTGATACCCTTGTGAAATGCTACATTTTATGGCTAAAGTAACATTTTTGTGTAAAAAAAAAAAAAGTAAATTTTCATTTTTTCCTTCCACATTGCTTTGATTCTTGTGAAGCACCTAAAGGGGTAATAAACTTCTTGGATGTGGTTTTGAGCAGTGTGAGGGGTGCAGTTTTTAGAATGGGGTCACTTTCTTTGTCGCTCCATTGGGAGACCCAGACAATTGGGTGTATAGCTTCTGCCTCCGGAGGCCACACAAAGTATTACACTTTAAAAAGTGTAACCCCTCCCCTCTGCCTATACACCCTCCCGTGGCTCACGGGCTCCTCAGTTTTGGTGCAAAAGCAGGAAGGAGGAAACTTATAAATGGTCTAAGGTAAATTCAATCCGAAGGATGTTCGGAGAACTGAAAACCATGAACCAAAGGAACAATTCAACATGAACAACATGTGTACACAAAAGAACAAACAGCCCGAAGGGAACAGGGGCGGGTGCTGGGTCTCCCAATAGGAGCTAGAAGAAAAGGAATTTACGGTAAGTAAACAAAATTCCCTTCTTCTTTGTCGCTCCATTGGGAGACCCAGACAATTGGGACGTCCAAAAGCAGTCCCTGGGTGGGTAAAAGAATACCCCGATAAAAAGAGCCGAAAATGGCCCCCTCTTACAGGTGGGCAACCGCCGCCTGAAGGACTCGCCTACCTAGACTGGCATCTGCCGAAGCATAGGTATGCACCTGATAGTGTTTTGTGAAGGTGTGCAGACTAGACCAGGTAGCCGCCTGACACACCTGCTGAGCCGTAGCCCGGTGCCGCAATGCCCAGGACGCACCCACGGCTCTGGTAGAATGGGCTTTCAGCTATGAAGGAATCGGAAGCCCAGAAGAACGGTAGGCTTCAAAAATCGGTTCCTTGATCCACCGAGCCAAGGTTGACCTGGAAGCCTGCGACCCCTTACGCTGGCCGGCGACAAGGACAAAGAGCGCATCAGAACGGCGCAGGGGCGCCGTGCGAGACACGTAGAGCCGGAGTGCTCTCATTAGATCTAAAGAGTGCAAATCCTTTTCACATTGGTGAACTGGATGAGGGCAAAATGAAGGTAAGGAGATATCCTGATTGAGATGAAAAGGGGATACCACCTTAGGGAGGAATTCCGGGACCGGACGCAGAACCACCTTATCCTGGTGAAAAACCAGGAAGGGGGCTTTGCATGACAGCGCTGACACTCTACGGAGCGATGTAACTGCCACTAGAAAAACCACCTTCTGCGAAAGACGTGATAGAGAGACATCCCGCAGCGGCTCGAAAGGTGGTTTCTGAAGAGCCCTTAGAACCCTGTTAAGATCCCAGGGTTCCAGCGGCCGCTTGTAAGGTGGGACTATGAGGCAAACGCCCTGCAGGAACGTGCGGACCTGCGGAAGCCTGGCTAGACGTTTTTGAAAAAACACGGAAAGCGCCGATACTTGTCCCTTGAGAGAGCAGAGAGACAAACCCTTGTCCATTCCGGATTGAAGGAAGGAAAGAAAAGTGGGTAAGGCAAACGGCCAGGGGGTAAAACCCTTATCAGAGCACCAGGATAAGAAGATCCTCCAAGCCCTGTGATAGATCTTGGCGGACGTTGGTTTCCTGGCCTGTCTCATAGTGGCAATGACATCTTGAGATAACCCTGAGGACGCTAGGAGCCAGGACTCAATGGCCACACAGTCAGGTTGAGGGCCGCAGAATTCAGATGGAAAAATGGCCCTTGAGACAGCAAGTCTGGTCGGTCTGGGAGTGCCCACGGTTGACCCACCGTGAGGTGCCACAGATCCGGGTACCACGACCGCCTCGGCCAATCTGGAGCTACGAGGATGGCGCGGCGGCAGTCGGACCTGATCTTGCGTAACACTCTGGTCAGCATTGCCAGAGGAGGAAATACATAAGGCAGTCGAAACTGCGACCAATCCTGAACTAATGCGTCCGCCGCCAGAGCTCTGTGATCCTGAGACCGTGCCATGAATGCCGGGACTTTGTTGTTGTGCCGAGAAGCCATGAGATCGACATTCCCCAGCGGCAACAGATCTCTTGAAACACGTCCGGGTGAAGAGACCATTCCCCTGCGTCCATGCCCTGGCGACTGAGAAAGTCTGCTTCCCAGTTTTCTACGCCCGGGATGTGAACTGCGGAGATGGTGGAGGCTGTGGCCTCCGCCCACAGCAGAATCCGCCGAACTTCTTGGAAGGCTTGACGGCGGCGCATGCCGCCCTGGTGGTTGATGTACGCGACCGCCGTGGCGTTGTCCGACTGTATGCGGATCTGCCTGCCCTCCAGCCACCGATGGAAAGCCAATAGGGCTAGATACACTGCCCTTATCTCCAGAACATTGATCTGAAGGGAGGACTCTGTCGGAGTCCAGGTTCCCTGAGCCCTGTGGTGGAGAAAAACCGCTCCCCACCCTGACAGACTCGCGTCCGTCGTGACCACAGCCCAGGATGGGGGCAGGAAGGATTTTCCCTTCGACAGAGAAGTGGGAAGAAGCCACCACTGAAGAGAGGTTTTGGCTGCCAGAGAAAGAGACGTTCCTGTCTAGGGACGTCGACCTCCTGTCCCATTTGCGGAGAATGTCCCATTGGAGTGGACGCAGATGAAACTGCGCAAAGGGGACTGCCTCCATTGCTGCCACCATCTTCCCCAGGAAGTGCATAAGGCGCCTCAAAGGGTGTGACTGGGCCCGAAGAAGAGAGTGCACCCCTGTCTGCAGCGAACGCTGTTTGTCCAGCGGTAGCTTGACTATCGCTGAGAGAGTATGAAACTCCATCCCGAGGTAAGTCAGTGATTGGGTCGGAGTCAATTTTGACTTTGGGAAATTGATGATCCCCCCGAACCTCTGGAGAGTCTCCAGAGCAACGGTCAGGCTGTGTTGACATGCCACCCGGGAGGGTGCCTTGACTAGGAGATAGTCTAAGTAAGGGATCACCGAGTGGCCCTGAGAGTGTAGGACTGCCACAACGGATGCCATGACCTTGGTGAAGACCCGTGGGGCTGTCGCCAGGCCGAAAGGCAGTGCCACAAACTGAAGGTGTTCGTCCCCGATGGCGAAACGCAGGAAGCGTTGATGCTCTGGTGCGATCGGCACATGGAGATAAGCATCCCTGATGTCGATTGATGCTAGGAAGTCTCCTTGTGACATCGAGGCGATGACCGAGCGGAGAGATTCCATCCGAAACCGTCTGGTTCTCACGTGTCTGTTGAGCAGTTTGAGGTCCAAAACGGGACGGAATGATCCGTCCTTTTTTGGCACCACGAACAAGTTAGAGTAAAAACCGCGACCACGTTCCTGAAGGGGAACGGGGATCACAACTCCTTCTGTCTTCAGAGTGTTCACCGCCTGAAAAAGTGCATCGGTTCACTCGGGGGGCGGAGATGTTCTGAAGAAACGAGTCGGAGGACGAGAGCTGAACTCTATCCTGTAACCGTGAGACAGAATGTCTCTCACCCATCGGTCTTGGACATGTGGCCACCAGGCGTCGCCAAAGCGGGAGAGCCTGCCACCGACCGAGGATGCGGTTTGGGGAGGCCGAAAGTCATGAGGAGGCCGCCTTGGAGACGGTGCCTCCGGCGGTCTTTGGAGGACGTGACTTAGACCGCCATGTATAAGAGTTCCTCTGGCCCTTCTGTGGCCTGTTGGACGAGGAGGATTGGGATCTGGCTGAGGGCCGAAAGGACCGAAACCTCGCTTGAATTTTCCGTTGCTGAGGTCTGTTTGGTTTGGACTGGGGTAAGGACGAGTCCTTTCCCTTGGATTGCTTAATAATTTCATCCAATCGCTCGCCAAACAATCGGTCGCCAGAAAATGGCAAACCGGTTAAGAACTTCTTGGAAGCAGAGTCTGCCTTCCATTCGCGTAGCCACATGGCCCTGCGGACTGCCACCGAATTGGCGGATGCTACCGCTGTACGGCTAGCAGAGTCCAGGACGACATTCATGGCGTAGGATGAAAATACCGACGCCTGAGAAGTCAAAGACGCAACTTGCGGAGCAGAGGTACGTGTGACCGCATTAATCTCAGACAGACAAGCTGAGATAGCTTGGAGTGCCCACACGGCTGCAAAGGCCGGGGCAAAAGACGCGCCTGTGGCTTCATAGATGGATTTCATTAGGAGCTCTATCTGCCTGTCAGTGGCATCCTTGAGCGATGAACCGTCTGCCACTGATACTACGGATCTAGCTGCTAGTCTAGAGACTGGAGGATCCACCTTGGGACATTGAGCCCAACCCTTAACTACGTCAGAGGGGAAGGGGTAACGTGTGTCATTAAGGCGCTTAGTAAAGCGCTTGTCCGGAAAAGCTCTGTGCTTCTGGACAGCATCTCTGAAGTTAGAGTGATCGAAAAAAGCACTCCGTGTACGTTTGGGAAACCTAAACTGGTGTTTCTCCTGCTGTGAAGCCGACTCCTCTATAGGTGGAGTTGGGGGGAGAAAGATCTAGCACCTGGTTGATGGACGCTATAAGGTCATTTACTATGGCGTCCCCTTCAGGTGTATCAAGATTGAGAGCAACGTCAGGGTCAGAGCCCTGGGCTGCGACCTCCGCTTCATCCTCCAGAGAGTCCTCAAGCTGAGACCCCGAACAGCGTGATGAAGTCGGGGAAGATTCCCAGCGAGCCCGCTTAGCCGGTCTGGGAATGCGGTCCGTGCCGGAGTCCTCCACGTGATACCTAGGGGCCACCCCGGGAGCACGCTGCGGCGCAGACCGAGAGGGGCCTGGGGGCGATGATCCCGCAGTGCCCGGGGCCTGTGTAAGGACCGGTCTGGACTGCAAAGCTTCTAGTATCTTAGCAGACCATTTGTCCATAGACAGAGTTTCTCAGCTAAAACTGCAAACTCTGTCCCTGCCACCTGGACAGGGGAAGCCGGCAGTTCTACCTGAGCCGAGGGTCCCACCAGTGCCTGAGGCTCCGGCTGAGCTAGTGCCACAGGGCCCGAGCATTGCTCACAGTGAGGGTAGGTGAAACCTGCAGGTAGCATAGCCGCACAAGAGGTACAGGTTGCAAAATAACCCTGTGTCTTGGCACCCTTGCTCCTTGTGAACGACATGCTGTTGTCTCCTAGGAGAGTGATCACTGAGGGTATATAGCCAAAAGCAAAACAATGCGGCCGAACAGAGAAAATTATATATATATATATATATATATATATATATATATATATATATATATATATATATATATATATATATATATATATATATATATATATATATATATATATATATATATATATACACACACTTCGGCACCCTAGGGGGACCAGCACCGGGTGACCGGTGTGGCTTAGCGACCGCCCAAAGCAGTGTGTGTCCACCAGATTCCCTGCCTTGGGTCTCCCAGAGCTGCAGAGCTCGTTCCAGAAGTCCTCCACCGGCAGAATGTGTTTAAAACATGGCTGCCGGCGCTCTCAGGGGAGGAGGGAGCTGTGGGCAGCGACTAATAAAGTGCGGGAATCTGGTGCCCCACAGTGAATAGTGAGGGGGGAGGAGGACACCTAAAGTGTGCTCCAGCCCTCACTGCCGACGTCAGGTCGACCGTCCCGCCCTTACCCCTGGACTGGCAGGCCCGGGGGCGGGAGTTATGGCACTAGGCCGCATGAAGCCGGTGACTAAATTTAATACCGCGGCCGGCAAACAGGCGCGGTCGGTGCGGTAGTCCCGGTCGTCATAAAAATACAGCAGCCGCTGCAGCGTCTGAGACCAAAGCGCTCCATGCACCGTCCCCAAGGGGACACAGAGTACCTTTAGATGCAGGGCCCTGTCCCTGATGATACCAAGTCTCCTGTCCGTCAGATTCCCACAGGGGCTGCAGAGGGAGCCCGGTCCCAGTGAATGGATGACCGGTTAGGATCCCACTTCTCCCAGAGCCTCTAAGGGATGGGGAAGGAAAACGGCATGTGGCTCCAGCCTTTGTACCCGCAATGGGTACCTCAACCTTAGCAGCACCGCCGACTTAGTGGGGTGAGAAGGGAGCATGCCGGGGGCCCTGTGGGGGCCCTCTTTTCTTCCATCCGATACAATCAGCAGCTGCTGCTGACTAAAATGGGAGCTCGAGTGAATGTGTGCCTCCTTCAACACAAAGCATAAAACTGAGGAGCCCGTGAGCCACGGGAGGGTGTATTAGGCAGAGGGGAGGGGTTACACTTTTTAAAGTGTAATACTTTGTGTGGCCTCCGGAGGCAGAAGCTATACACCCAATTGTCTGGGTCTCCCAATGGAGCGACAAAGAAAGTGACCCCATTCTAAAAACTGCACCCCTCACACTGCTCAAAACCACATCCAAGAAGTTTATTACCCCTTTAGGTGCTTCACAAGAATCAAAGCAATGTGGAAGGAAAAAATGAAAATTTACTTTTTTTTTTTTTACACAAAAATGTTACTTTAGCCATAAAATGTAGCATTTCACAAGGGTATCAAGAAAAATTACACCATAAAAGTTATTGTGCAATTTCTCCTGAGTACACAGATACCTCATATGTGGTGGAAATAAAGTGTGTGGGTGCATGGCAAGGCTCGGAAGGCAAGGAGCGCTATTTGACTTTTGGAGCTAATTTTCCATTCAAAAAGTCAGATAGCGCTCCTTGCCTTCCGAGCCCTGCCGTGCACCCAAACAGTGGTTTATGACCACATATGAGGTATCTATGTACTCAGGAGAAATTGCCCCCAACAAATTTTAGGATCCATTTTATCCTGTTGCCCATGTGAAAATGAAAAAAATTGAGGCTAAAAGAAAATTTGTGAAAAAAAAAAGTACTTTTTCATTTTTACGGATCAATTTGTGAAGCACCTGGAGGTTCAAAGTACTCACTATGCATCTAGATAAGTTCCTTGGGAGGTCTAGTTTCCAAAATGGGGGTCACGTTTGGGGGAGCACCAATGTGTAGGCACACAGGGGCTCTCCATACGCGACATGGTGTCTGCTAACAATTTGAATGGAAAATTAGCTCCAATTATTTACGGACACCATGTGGCGTATGGAGAATATGTAGTGTATGTCAGGTTGGTGTGTGTGTGTAGTGTAGTATACATCAGGTTGGTGTGTGTGGTGTTTACCACACACACACACACACACACACATCAACCTGACGTACACTACACCCCACACCAAACTAACACACTACACCCCACGCCAACCTGACTCAGGCTATGTGCGCACGTGTGCGCTCTGCACCGCACCTAAAGGGTGCGCTTCAGAGCGCAGCTGAAAAGCTCCGTTCTGAAGCGCATGGTGCCGGCAGAGAACGTGCGCTCTGCATGCAACTCCTGCCATAGACAGAGCAGGGGCTGCCGGCAAAGTGCACGGAAGAAGTGACATGTCACTTCTTAGAACGCACGCTTCGGGCAGCAGCCGAAGCGCTGCGCTCTAAGACGCCACGTGCGCACGGCCCCTGCACAATCTCCATAGATTATGCAGGGGACGCAGGACGCATGCAGTTACGCTGCGCTACAAAGCGCAGCGTAACTGCATGTAATTACGCAACGTGCGCACATAGCCTGAGTGTATGTTAGGTTGGTGTGTGGTGCATGTCAGGATGGTGTGTGTGGTGTATACTACACCACACATACCAACCTGACGTACACCACCACACACACATCAACCTGACCTACACTACACTACATACCAACCTGACGTAGTGTATGTCAAGTTGGTATGTGGTGTAGTGTAGGTCAGGTTGATGTGTGTGGGTGTGGTTTAGTATACGTCAGGTTGGTATGTGTGGTATAGTATACACCACACACACCATCCTGACATGCACCACACACCAACCTAACATACACAAAGTAAAATTGGTGTGCAGTGTGGTATAGGGTAGTGTACCTCAGGTTGGTGTGTGTCAGGTTGATGATACACACACACAACACACACACACCAACCTGACGTACACTACCACACCGCATACCAACCTGACGTAGTGTACTTCAGGTTAGTGTGGTGTAATGTACTTCAGTTTGGTGTGTGTGGTTTAGTGCACTAGCGCTAGGTTGGGGGTTACTCACACTTTACTGTGGGTCTTCCTCCATGGCCTCCGGCTTCTTCTCCTCCCGGCCTCCGGCTTCTTCTCCTCCCGCGGCGTCAAGTCTGTGTCACTGGAGGAGGAAGAGTGGGAGAAATAGAGAAAAGTGGGACCCTCTACCTCACCACCAGCTACGGAGGGACGAGCAGGACATTTGTGTGCGCGTGTGCAAAAAAACCCCAAACCCTAAACTTTATTTTAGTGTGCGTGTGTATGTGTGTTTGGTGAAACTTTCTACTGCAGGAGCGCAGATCGCAGAAGCGCAGGTGGGGCGCAGATCGCAGGTGGGGCGCAGATCGCAGGTGGGGCGCAGATCGCAGGTGGGGCGCAGATTGCAGGGGCACAGATCGCAGGGGCGCATGGGGGTCCGGGTGATCAGCCCCCTGCTGCCCAGTGATCAGCCCCCTGCTGCCCAGTGATCAGCCCCCTGCTGCCCAGTGATCAGCCCCCTGCTGCCCAGTGATCAGCCCCCTGCTGCCCAGTGATCACCAGGGCGGGGGATTGATCACTGGCAGCTGCATCAGTCACTCACACCAGCTGGGTGTCAGAAGCAGGACACCGGCGGAGAGCGATCACAGGAAGCGGAGGTCGGGGAAGGCAGTGGAGGTCAGTGCGGGTAGAATCGGACGGCGGGGGGAGCGGAGGTCGGGGTGGGAACGGAAGACAGCGGGGGGGGGGGGGGGAAGAGACCGAAGACAGCAGAGGGGAGCGCGGAACAGCACAGAAGGGAGGGGGAAGACAGCACAGACACTAAGGGAAAGACAGCAAAGAGGGGAGAAAAAAAAACAACTTACCGGATGGTGATCGGTGGCGGCAGATCGCTGTGGCAGCGGCAGCAGGTGACCCTCCTCTTCAGCGTCGCAGTCCACGGTCAGGACGAAGCTGAAGGGGAGGGCACCCACCGGTCAGATCGCTCCTCCACATCTGATTGGAGGGATAGCATCACATGGACGCTACCTCCAATCAGATGGGGGGGGGGGGCATTACACGGAGCTCTCCCTGCTCCAGCCAATGGCTGATGATATTGCATCATCAGTCATAGCTGGATTGTAATATTTCACCAAGTTTGGTGAAATATTACAATCGTTCTGATTGAATGTGAAAGTGACACTTTCAACAGCCAATCAGAGCAATCGTAGCCACGGGGGGGGGGGGGGGGGGCGCAAAGCCACCCCCCCTGGGTTCAACTACAAGTCCTTATGTACCTGCAGAGCTGGTGACATTTCAGTAAACCCGGTCACCAGCGCTGCAGGAATGGAAACCCGCCATGACGCATACGGTGCGTCAAAGGTCGGGAAGGCACAAGGTCTCATGACGCATATGGTGCGAAAAAGGTCGGGAAGGGGTTAAACTATGACGCAAACACTTTCAGACCTACCTGGCTGAATCATACAGCCAGTGCCTGATACATGCTTCTGATGGATTAGAAAGTATGCATCAGCTGTCCAGTTCCTTTAAATGACATTGGCTGTCTGTTTGGGATCATTGTCTTCTAGCAGAATAAATTTGGAACCAATCAGACGCCTCCCTGGTGGTACTGAATGATGGATAAGTACCTGCCTGAACAAATCCCCAACTCAATTTGCTGAAATGCAGACCCAAACTTGCAAGGAGCCTTCACCGTGCTTCACTGTTTCTTGCAGACAATGTATTGTACTGCACCTCAGGCCTTCACAAAGCGTACTGACTTCTATTAAAGCCAAATATTTCTCATTTTGATTCATCAGTCCAGAGCACCTGCTGCCATTTTTCTGCACCCCAGTTTTTATGTTTGTGTGCATACTTAAAGGGAACAAACCACCAGGGTTTTTCTATATGAAGTAAAGGCAGTGCCATACTGGCACTAGGATGCTGCATCCAAGTATAGCCTTTGTTGAAAGATCAGATGCTTGGCTGCTGAAATATCTCTAATCAAATTTGTAGTCGAATCAAATAATTCATTACACTTTGATTGACGGAAGCAATGGGGGCGGGCCTTTGTAGGTCGGGTCTTCGGTATATATTCTTCCTCTTGCGTCTTATATTGCACGCCAACAGCAGCAATGGCAGAGTGGTGCGATATTTAATTAAAGAAAAGGGGGCATGCAATACAAGACGCAGGAGGAGGAATCTACACCGAGGACCTGACCCACAAAGGCCCTCACTCTATGCACACAAAGTGCAGGGCATTTCTGCAACTGTGATTAAAGATAGTTGAGCGAGTACCTAACTATTTGCACTCGCTATACTCATAACAAATACTGTCTAATACTCGCATAGTCATTCCAAATAGCGTGTGTAATGCAAGTCAATGGGGAATATTCACAATGTAACAAGTAACCCGAATTCCGCACTATTTGCTACTCGCACGAACAGTACGGTATTCAGGTTACTTGTTACTTTGCGAGTTTTCCCATTGACTTGCATTGCACACGCTATTCGGAATGAATACGTGAGTATTAGACAGCACTCATGAGTATAGCGAGTAAGAATAGTTAGGTACTCGCTCAACTCCATCTTTAATCACAGTTGCAGAAATGCAGTGCACTTTGATGTGTGCATTGGGGGAGGGCCTTTGTGGGTCAGGTCCTCGGAGTTTATTCCTCCTCCTGTATCTTGTATTGCATGCCCCCTTTTCTTTATTTAAATATCGCGCCACTCCGCCATTGCTGCTGTACTCTCTCAACTCTAATTAAAGATATTTCAGCAACCAAGAATCTGATCTTTTAACAAAATATATGCCTGGATTCAGCATCCTAGTGACACTATGGCACTGCCTTTACTTCATATGGCAAAATCCTAGTGGTTAGTTCCCTTTAAGTCTCTTGCCTTGTTTCCATGTCAAAAGTGTACTTTTTTTGTAGCAATATTTTCATGGAGACCACTCCTGGCCAGGCGTCTCTGAAAAAGCAGATGGGTGTAGGTTGGTTGCACTGGTTGCTGCTAGTTCTGAGCTGTTGTCACTGCTGGACATCTAAGATTTAGAAGGGAAGCAAGTATGATGTGTCTCATCTGCTGCATTAACTTTCCTTCCCTGACCATTGAATTTATGGTCCTCAATGCTGAAAACCTTTTTCTGTCCTCAAAAATGAGAAATCCAGGAAGATACTTGTCAGGTACAAAATACAATACCATCAGGGCAGCATCTGATTGGCTCCAAATGTAGTTAGAAGAAGGACATTGACCCTAAACACATCATACAGGATAACAGGGAGTTCTAGAAGTGATGATATGGCTTCACAGAGCCCGGATCCAAACATCATCAAGTCTGTCTGGGATTATATAAAGAGACAGGTTTATTTGAACAAGGTGATCTGTGGTTATTTCACCAAATATTTGGCACAACCTCCCTGATGAGCCCCTTTATAAACTATGTCTAGAAGAATTGAAGCTTTGATGTTTTTGTGAAGGAAAAGGGTTGTCATAATGATTTAGTTTGGATTTCCCTTTTTTATCACTTCACAAAATGAATAAAATAATATTAACACTTCTTACATTGCAGCAATTTTTCTACACCACTTTTTACACCTTTGCGCAGTACTGTATACAACAAATTATTTAAGGGTTTTTATTGGGCAAAAGCTGTAAAAAGAAAAAAAAAATGTAATATTTATGTACAGCATTACCAAAATCAAGGTTCAAACTGCAAATCTGCTGCAGAAATACAAGCTTACATTCAGGTTTTTTTTTTTTTACTGTGGATTGTCGATCATTTTCAAAACCCACTTCACAACTCTGAATAGTCTACCTATTCATTTCAATGAGAAATCCACACCACTTTGGAAAGCAAGCGTTTTATGTTTTTTGTTTCCAAAGAAAAAGCACTAGTCATGACTTTGGCAAGAATTCCTCGTGGAATCAACTCGAAATTTGCCAAGTCAGTAGAGTGCAAAGAAATAAAAATGCTACAGCCTGAAATATTAGTCATTCAGCCTAGCTGGTGGCCCTCAGTGACTACATGTTTTGCATTAATCTGTATAATGAGGGTTTGGCTTTTTTTTGTTGTTTTTTAACTACTACACAACCTTTGACGTACATGTACGTCAAAGGTTGTGTCACTGACCGATGGGGCTGGCTGAGCCCACATCTTTCCCAGATGATGGCTAATTTAATCAGCCATCATGTACCTTTATCAGCTGTGCTCTGCTCCACCCATGGCTGTTAACCTGCTAAATGCTGCTGTCAAACTCTGCTATACACAGCACAAGCAATTGGATCATTGCAACTTCAAGTCCATTAACCCCTTCACGACCATGGACAGATATATCCGTCATGGAGCGTGTCCCGTTAAGCCCCGCCCCCTGCCGTTTTCAACAGCTGACATGTGTGCCTGCATGTTACGAGTGGAATCGCATTCCACCCGTAACATTAACCCCTTACATCTTGCTGCCAAAGTCTGGCAGTGAGATGTATATACGTGCAGTGAAGATTTTCACTTACCGCCGCCCCCACCGGAAGTCACGTGAGTGATCACGTGACTTTCGGTGGTTGCCATGGCAGCACAGGGTCATTTGATGACTCCTGCAGCTATGAGGTTTCACTTTCGTTTTCACCCGGTCCGGAGGCCAGGGAAGCAGGAAGTGACTGTATCTGCTGTTTACAGCTGTATAGCTGTGATCAGCAGATAGATAAGAGCGATCGGATTGCTGATCGCTATAGCCCCCTAGGGGGACTAGTAAAATAAAAAATAAAAAAAAAAACACACAAAAAAAAAAAACAACCTAAAAAGTTTATATCACCCCCCTTTCCCACCATTGAAAATTAAAGGGTTAAAAAATAAATAAATATACACATATTTGGTATCGCCGCGTTCAGAAATGCCCGATCAAAATATAAAATCAATTAATCTGATTGGTAAACGGCGTAGTGGCAAAAAAATTCCAAACGCCAAAATTACGTTTTTTGGTCGCCGCAAGTTTTACGCAAAATGCAACAGGTGATCAAAACGTAGCATCTGCGCAAAAATGGTACCATTAGAAACGTCAGCTCGAGACAAAAAATAAGCCGTCACTGAGCCATAGATCCCAAAAAATTAAAACTCTACGGGTTTCGGAAAATGTCGCAAAACGTACACCACTTTTATTGGACAAGCTTGTGAATTTTTTTTAACCCCTTAGATACAAGTAAACCTATACATGTTTGCTGTCTACAAACTCGCACCGACCTCAGGCATCATACCCACACATCAGTTTTACCATATAGTGAACACCGTGAATAAAACATCTCAAAAACTATTGTGCCATCACACTTTTTTTGCAGTTTTTCCACACTTGGAATTTTTTTGCTGTTTTTCAGTACACCACATGGTAAAACCATTCATTTAAAAGTACAACTTGTCCCGCAAAAAGCAAGCCCTCATATGGCGAGATTGACGGAAAAATTAAAAAAAGTTACGGCTCTCGGAAGAAGGGGAGCAAAAAACAAACGCAAAAGCGGAAAGTGCCCCGGGGCAGAAGGAGTTAAAGGGGACTGACAGAACCAGTAAAGTTATAAAAAAATAAATAAATAAATTTAAAAATATATGTAAAAAAGAAAAAAAAAGAAGGGAATTTTGTTACTTACCGTAAATTCCTTTTCTTCTAGCTCTTATTGGGAGACCCAGACGATTGGGGTATAGCTACTGCCCTCTGGAGGCCACACAAAGCACTACATTAAAAGTGCAAGGCCCCTCCCCCTCTGGCTATACCCCCCCCGTGGTATCACGGGTTCTCCAGTTTTAGTGCCAAAGCAAGAAGGAGGAAGCCAATAACTGGTTTAAACAAATTAACTCCGAATAACATCGGAGAACTGAAAAACCGTTCAACATGAACAACATGTGTACCCGCAAACAACAAAAAAACATCCCGAAGGACAACAGGGCGGGTGCTGGGTCTCCCAATAAGAGCTAGAAGAAAAGGAATTTACGGTAAGTAACAAAATTCCCTTCTTCTTCAGCGCTCTATTGGGAGACCCAGACGATTGGGACGTCCAAAAGCTGTCCCTGGGTGGGTAAAGAAATACCTCATGTTAGAGCTGCAAAACAGCCCTCCCCTACGGGGGTGTCACTGCCGCCTGCAGGACTCTTCTACCTAAGCTGGCATCCGCCGAAGCATAGGTATGCACCTGATAATGCTTGGTGAAAGTGTGCAGACTGGACCAGGTAGCTGCCTGGCACACCTGTTGAGCCGAAGCCTGGTGACGTAATGCCCAGGACGCACCCACGGCTCTGGTTGAGTGGGCTTTTAGCCCTGAAGGAACCGGAAGCCCCGCAGAACGGTAGGCCTCTAGAATTGGTTCTTTGATCCATCGAGCCAGGGTGGCTTTAGAAGCCTGCAACCCCTTGCGCGGACCAGCGACAAGGACAAAAAGCGCATCGGCACGGCGCATGGGCGCCGTGCGGGAAATGTGGATTCTGAGTGCTCTCACCAGATCTAGCAAACGTAAGTCCTTTTCATACCGGTGAACCGGATGAGGACAAAACGAAGGCAAGGATATATCCTGATTAAGATGAAAAGAGGATACGACCTTAGGGAGAAACTCCGGAATAGGGCGCAGCACTACCTTGTCCTGGTGGAACACCAGGAAGGGAGCCTTGGATGACAGAGCTGCCAGCTCAGACACTCGCCGAAGCGATGTGATCGCAACAAGAAACGCCACTTTCTGTGACAGCCGAGAAAAGGAAACTTCCTTCAGAGGCTCGAAGGGCGGCTTCTGGAGAGCAACTAGTACCCTGTTCAGATCCCATGGATCTAACGGCCGCTTGTACGGGGGCACAATATGACAGACCCCCTGCAGGAACGTGCGCACCTTAGAAAGACGTGCTAGACGCTTCTGAAAAAACACGGATAGTGCCGAAACTTGCCCTTTAAGGGAGCTGAGCGACAAGCCCTTTTCTAACCCCGATTGCAGGAAGGAAAGAAACTTGGGCAATGCAAATGGCCAGGGAGACACTCCCTGAGCAGAGCACCAGGATAAGAAAATCTTCCACGTTCTGTGGTAGATCTTAGCCGAATTCGACTTTCTAGCTTGTCTCATTGTGGCAACGACTCCTTGAGATAATCCTGCAGATGCTAGGATCCAGGACTCAATGGCCACACAGTCAGGTTCAGGGCCGCAGAATTCTGATGGAAAAACGGCCCTTGGGACAGTAAGTCTGGTCGGTCTGGCAGTGACCACGGTCGACCGATCGTGAGATGCCACAGATCCGGATACCACGACCTCCTCGGCCAGTCTGGAGCGACGAGTATGATGCGGCTGCACTCGGATCTGATCTTGCGTAGCACTCTGGGCAAGAGCGCCAGAGGCGGAAACACGTATGGGAGCTGAAACTGCGACCAATCTTGAACCAAGGCGTCTGCCGCCAGAGCTCTTTGATCGCGCGACCTCGCCATGAATGCCGGGACCTTGTTGTTGTGCCGGGATGCCATTAGGTCGACGTCCGGCGCTCCCCAGCGGCGACAGATTTCCTGAAACACGTCCGGGTGAAGGGACCATTCCCCTGCGTCCATGCCCTGGCGACTGAGGAAGTCTGCTTCCCAGTTTTCTACGCCTGGGATGTGAACCGCGGATATGGTGGATGCTCTGTCCTCCACCCACATTAGAATGCGCCGGACTTCCTGGAAGGCTTGCCGACTGCGCGTCCCTCCTTGGTGGTTGATGTATGCCACCGCTGTGGAGTTGTCCGATTGGATTCGGATCTGCTTTCCTTCCAGCCACTGTTGGAAGGCCAGTAGAGCAAGATACACTGCTCTGATCCCCAGAACATTGATCTGAAGGGTGGACTCCTGCGGAGTCCACGTCCCCTGAGCCCTGTGGTGGAGAAATACTGCTCCCCACCCTGACAGACTCGCATCTGTCGTGACTACTGCCCAGGATGGGGGCAGGAAGGATCTTCCCTGAGACAATGAGGTGGGAAGGAGCCACCATTGTAGGGAGTCCTTGGCCGTCTGGGAAAGCGAGACTTTCCTGTCCAGGGACGTTGACTTCCCGTCCCATTGGCGGAGAATGTCCCATTGAAGTGGGCGCAGATGAAACTGCGCAAAGGGAACTGCTTCCATGGCTGCCACCATCTTCCCTAGGAAATGCATGAGGCGCCGCAAGGGATGCAACTGGCCCTGCAGAAGAGATTGCACCCCTGTCTGTAGTGACCGCTGCTTGTTCAGCGGAAGCTTCACTATCGCTGCTAGAGTATGAAACTCCATGCCAAGATACGTTAGTGATTGAGTCGGTGATAGGATCGACTTTGGAAAGTTGATGATCCATCCGAAAGACTGTAGGGTCTCCAGCGTAGCATTCAGGCTGTGCTGACATGCCTCTTGAGAGGGAGCTTTGACCAATAAATCGTCTAGGTAAGGGATCACCGAGTGTCCCTGAGAGTGCAAGACTGCTACCACCGCCGCCATGACCTTGGTGAAGACCCGTGGGGCTGTTGCCAGACCAAATGGCAGAGCTACGAACTGAAAATGGTCGTCTCCTATCACAAAACGTAGAAAACGTTGATGTTCTGTAGCAATTGGCACGTGGAGATAAGCATCCTTGATGTCTATTGAGGCAAGGAAGTCTCCTCTGGACATTGAGGCAATGACAGAACGCAGGGTTTCCATCCGGAACTTCCTGGCGTGCACATGTTTGTTGAGCCGTTTTAGGTCCAGAACAGGACGGAACGAGCCGTCCTTTTTTGGAACCACAAAGAGATTGGAGTAAAACCCTTGCCCTTGTTCCTGAGGAGGGACTGGGATCACCACTCCTTCCGCTCTTAGGGAGCCCACCGCCTGCAGCAGAGCATCTGCTCGGTCTGGATGTGGGAAGGTTCTGAAGAACCGAGCTGGAGGACGAGAATTGAACTTGATTCTGTACCCGCGAGACAAAATGTCCGTCACCCACCGGTCTTTGACCTGTGACATCCAAATGCCGGAAAAGCGGGAGAGCCTGCCCCCGACCGGCGATGCGGAGGGAGGGGGCTGGAAGTCATGAGGTAGCCGCTTTGGAAGCGGTACCTCCATTTGCTTTCTTGGGGCGCGTGTGAGCCCGCCACGAATCTGAGTTTCTTTGCGTCCTCTGAGTCCCTTTGGACGAGGTAAATGGTGTCTTGCCCGAACCTCGAAAGGACTGAAACCTCTGCTGCCACTTTTTCTGCTGAGGTTTGGTTGTTCTGGGTTGTGGTAAAGAGGAGTCTTTACCCTAAGGGTATGTGCGCACGTTGCTTTTTACCTGCTTTTTACCTGCTTTTTTGCTGCTTTTTCTTCTGCGCTGTTTAATGCCAAAATGGATGTGTTCTTCTATTCAAGCAAAGTCTATGGGAATTTGGGTTTCTTGTTCACACTATGTTGTTCAAAATGCTGCCTTTTTGAGGCAGAACTTTGGTCAAAAACTCAGCTTTTCAAAGAAGCAACATGTCAATTGATTTTGCCATTTGGGTTTTGCACTGCAAAGCTGAGTTTTTGACCAAAGTTCTGCCACAAAAAGGCAGCATTTTGAACAACATAGTGTGAACAAGAAACCCAAATTCCCATAGACTTTGCTTGAATAGAAGAACACATCCATTTTGGCATTAAACAGCGCAGAAGAAAAAGCAGCAAAAAAGCAGGTAAAAAGCAGGTAAAAAGCAACGTGTGCACATACCCTTAGACTGCTTAATGATATCAGCCAATGGCTCGCCAAACAGTCTATCTCTAGATAAAGGCAAACTGGTTAAACATTTTTTGGAACCAGCATCTGCTTTCCAGTCCTTTAACCACAAGGCTCTGCGCAAAACTACCGAATTGGCGGACGCCATTGAGGTGCGACTGGTAGATTCTAGGACCGCATTGATAGCGTAAGACGCAAACGCCGACATCTGCGTGGTAAGGTGCGCCACTTGCGGCACTGCTGGATGTATGATAGCATCCACTTTTGCTAAGCCAGCTGAAATAGCCTGGAGTGCCCATACGGCTGCGAATGCCGGAGCAAACGACGCGCCGATAGCTTCATAGACAGATTTTAACCAAAGGTCCATCTGTCTGTCATTGGCATCTTTAAGTGAAGCGCCATCCTCCACTGCAACTATGGACCTAGCTGCGAGTTTGGAAATCGGGGGGTCTACCTTTGGACACTGTGTCCAGCGCTTGACCACCTCAGGGGGGAAAGGGAAACGCGTATCTTTAGATCGTTTAGAGAAACGCCTTTCTGGGTGAGCGTCGTGCTTCTGGATTGATTCTCTGAAGTCAGCGTGATCCAACAAAGCACTCAATTTACGCTTGGGATAAAGGAAACGAAACTTCTCCTGCTCCGCAGCCGCCTCTTCTGCTGAAGGGGCTGGGGGAGAAATATCCAACAGCCTATTGATGGCTGAGATAAGGTCGTTTACCATGGCATCCCCATCAGGGGTATCCAGGTTGAGAGGGGTTCCAGGAATGGATTCCTGATCACTCTCATCAGACACATCACAGGGAGACTGATTGCGCTGAGACCCTGAGCAGTGTGATGACGTCGAGGGTCTTTCCCAGCGAGCTCGCTTAGGGTGGCTGGGGCTATCATCTGAGTCATAATCCTCGGCCTGTGAAGCCGGGGACCCCCCTGTGGGCTGGATTAATTCCAAGTGAGGGGGACCTGAGGACAGAGGCCTCGCCGTGCCCAAAGACTGAGCCCCATGCATAGATTGCAAGGTTTCAAGGATTTTTGCCATAGAGACAGACATATTATCAGCAAAAACTGCAAAGTCTGTCCCTGTCACCGGGGCAGGACTTACAGGCGTCTCAGCCTGGGTCACTCTCCCTCCTGACTCCGGCTGGCGAAGCAGCACCGGGTCGGAGCATTGCACACAATGGGGGTCATCGGAGCCTGCTGGTAGATTAGCCCCACATGCAGCACCCGCAGTATACACAGCCCTAGCCTTGGCAGCCTTGCGTTTTGAGGATGGCATGTTGTTGCTTCCACAGAGTGATCTGGGAGATGCAGCCAGAAGCGACCTCACAGTGCAAGAAATACAATATCTCTATATCCTACACAGTACACCGATACACCGTGAGGCACTAGAGGGACCAGCACAGAAAAATCGCTTACCGCCCGCTTAAAAAGCGGGTGTGTGGTCGCCAGATAGCCCCTAGTCCAGGTCTCCCAGAGCCTTGCGTCCTTCCTCCAGCCAGACTGCATGTAATGGCTGCCGGCGTCCTGAGAGAGAAGGGGGGCGGGCCCTGGGCGTTCCTGGCTAAGAGCGGGAAGCCTGCTTCCCTCTGTGCCTAGTGTGAGGGCTGGAGCATGTAAATCAGGCTCCAGCCCTCGTCGCTGCTAGCGAACAGCGTCTCTCCCCTACCCTGAATGACAGGGTGGGGGCGGGAACGAATCGGAGCTGCCGGCGTCCTAGGCCCAAAAAGCCGGGGACTCAATTTATAACCGCCGCCGCCGTAAAAGCGCGGACGGCGGATCCCCGGCGCACCACAAGTCACAGCAGCGCCGCCCGGTCCAGAGGGGGTCGGCGCTGCGTTCCCATACACAAACAATCCCCCAGTAATCTGTAGGGACACTAACTCCAACGTTGCGGTCCCCGGCGCACTACAACACCCAGCCAGCCCGGAGTGTGTCTGTGCCTGCCGGGGACACAGAGTACCTGTATGATGCAGGGCCTGTCCCTGATCGTACTCCTGCTCCGTCTCCATCAGGTTCTAATGGGTCTGTGGATGGAGCCCGGCGTCAGAGCTGAGAGGCCGGCAGGATCCCACTTCCACAGAGCCCTACAAGGGGATGTGGAAGGAAAACAGCATGTCAGGCTCCAGCCCTGTACCAGCAATAGGTACCTCAACCTTACAACACCATCCAGGGGTGAGAAGGGAGCATGCTGGGGACACTATATGTGTCCTCTTTTCTTCCATCCGAAATAGTCAGCAGCTACTGCTGACTAAAATCTGTGGAGCTATGCATGGAATGTCTGACCTCCTTCGCACACAAAGCTAAAACTGGAGAACCCGTGATACCACGGGGGGGGTATAGCCAGAGGGGGAGGGGCCTTGCACTTTTAATGTAGTGCTTTGTGTGGCCTCCAGAGGGCAGTAGCTATACCCCAATCGTCTGGGTCTCCCAATAGAGCGCTGAAGAAAAAGAAGTTTAACATGCCTTATTAAAAATACAACAATAAAAAAAAGCTAAAATACACATTACACATTTATTATTTCTGTGTTTGAAAAAAATCCAATCAAGCAATGTTATGGTTCTTGAAAGGGGAGGGAAAAATAAATAAATAAATAAATAAAATTGCCACATTGTGAAGGGGATAAACCTACCTGATACGCCTCCGCTGCAGAAGTGATCACTTGTTCCACGGCTCCCACAACAAAGACCCCCTTCTTAATGTGCTCCCTGAGACAGAGGCCAGCTGATGCAGAGTCCAGCAGGTCAAATATCTGCTCATTGTAGATTTCAATAAATGAGCATTTACACAGAAAGCTTTTCCCATCACCGGACTGAAAAAAAACAGATCATCATCATGATCATTACGGGGTTATGCAGCATTTTTTATATCTCAAACATACTGTAGAGCATGTCATAAATGATACCGGGACAAAAAGATGCCCTTATCTTCTGCTGAATTGAAATGTGGCACTTTTAATTGTGTATTATTCCCTTAGAAAGCTAATATCAGGACATCAACAACACTAAAACAAATAGAAAGTGTACATACCTTTTCTTTTTCCCGATTTATTAGAAAAAACAAATATTCAAAACTCCGAGGAATCACCCCTCTTAGGTTATGAGTAAAGTTGTCAGAATCAGATGGGCCTAAAAAAGAGAGAAATGTATATTTACCTTTATTATATAAAAATAGAAGCACAATCCTCGCTGTGGAGGTGCCACGTCTGCAGAAACGCAGATCTGAGATTAGTAGGTCGCTTTGGTATCTTATACTCCTAGTCCTAAGTGCTGATGGGCCTTCAGAAATTGAGAAAACACTCAGGACAATAGGAGGAGGATAGCAAAGGTGGGTTTCATTGAAAATTTTGCAATGGCTTTTTGTTATTTTCAGGCCATTTCCCTGCACATTCTACTTTGATAAGGTCTGTTGTCATAACTCAACTGTGAAGACAGATGAAAGAGTTGCAAGCTCTCTGACTGTCGTAGCGGGCTGGCTGACGGATTCTCCATTAAAAGGGATTGTCCTGGACCATTTTTCTTTACTATTGGCTGAAGAATCAATAGCAGGGAGTTCCTAACTACTTGCCTGTCCCGCCCAGCACAGATCTCTGCCGGGATAGAGAAGACCACTCCTGCCGGCGATTCTGCAACTTCCACCGATGTCAGGTTGACAGAGCAGCTCTTCCATTTTCGCTCTGCTTTAGGCTATGTGCCCACGGGAGTTTGTAGCTGCGGATGTATCTGCAGGTACGGCCGCATGTTTCCCGCAGCTGCCTGCCAGCATCCGCAGCTATTTTTAGCTGCGGGATTCCAGCGATATAGCTGCGGTAAACCTGCGCACTTTCATGAGAATTACCTGCGGACGTCCTCGTTTCTATCTCCATAGCGGAGGGCCGGGATATCCACAGGAATAATTGACATGCAGTTACGCGCGGCTGCGGGACATCTGCAGGATATGCCGCAGCCGCACTTTCCGCAGCATGGACATAGACACTCCCCATGTCCCATAGGATAACATGGGGAGTGTCTGTACATGCTAAAACCTGCAGATTTATCTGGAAAATCCAGAAAAGTCCGCAGGTTTTCCGCGGCAAAATCCGCAGAGACAAGCTCCCATGGGCACATGCCCTTACTGATGGGGCACGACTGCCGATGTAATGCTGACAGCCGACTCCACACTGCCTAACTACAGGGAGCTGGCTGTCAATCAGTAGGACTTTGGCAGTCACACCCAGTCAGTAGAGAAGAGCGAAAGAGGAAGAGCTGCTAACGTCAAGCAGCAGAATCACCAGCAGAAGTGATCTGAGCCAGCACAACCGCCTACCTGTGAGTTCTTAGGCCCATAGTGAAAAATAAAATCATCCTGGATAAACCCCGTAACATTCTACAGCCAGTAACATACAATGCAACAGAGTCTATAGACGAATAGTGCTAAATCTTTACTGTAACTAGAGAGGTGCAGACCTGTAGACGTTCGATTTGGTGGGTTCAGTTGGACTTTAGATTAAGTTCAGTTCTGGACCCGGACTTGACCGGATTCCCAATGGAAGTCACTGATTGGGCAGTTCGGGTCTCCATCCACATAAAGTCAGCTATTCCCGGGCAGGGGGCTCATTTTTGTATTTTTCATTTTTTGTACACATTACATCCAATAACGCTGAGTTTACCCCCAGCAAGAGCTGTTCAAACACTAGAAGTGGCTCGCCCAGGGCTAAGCACCGAGCGTACCCAAGTGATGCCAACTCTGATTTATTTTTTTTTGTAAAGTCCGTCATCAGTACTAACACTAAACTTTACTGTTCAGGTCTGCACATCTCTAAATATAACACAAATATAAAAACTATTTTCAGCCCAAAATACATGAAATTAAGCAGGAAAATAAAATCCCCAAAATGTGAACCACCACTAACTTTTTGTTCCCTCATTTTTCTCTAATCAGGTTACACAGAATACTAATTTTAGGGTTATTTGTTTAATATAAGTAGGGCTGATCGAATCCGCCAAAATCCGGAACCGGCAGATCCCTGCCGGTTTAAACAAAAAAATCTGGATCCGCTCCGGATTCCGGTGCCCATATAAGTTTATGGGGACCAGAATCCAGAGATTAACACTAGAAGTCCCAGGAATTTCGAGCTCCATAGGGTTTCAATGGTAGAAATGTCAAATGAGCCCTCTCTGAGACTTCTAGTGTTAAAAATGTTTGTGGAGGGGACAGGGGGGGTAAGAGTGCTCGCGGTGTACTCACCAAAGGCTGTGTCATGGCATAATACTCCTTCCGGGTCACGCTCTTCCCTCCCGGAGCCGACAATTCAATCTCATTATTTTGCCCGCCCACCGGCGCGTGTAATTGGTTGCAGCTAGACGCACCCCCACCCTGAGTTTCAGCGTGTCAGCTGACTGCAAGCAATCACAGGTGCCAGGACGGCCAGTGGGCAAGGAAAGCAGTGCAAGTGTCTGCGGGTGAGTATGGTGAACGTGCAGGTCTTTCAGAAACACATGCACGTCCCTGTCAGAGTGTGCGGCTGTGGCAGTGATGAGCTATCAGACTCGTACAAGCCTGACAGGACATCAGCCGGCACAGCTTGCGCTCTCTGAACATGAGCGTGCACGTACCCAGAAACACATGCATGTTCCTGTCAGAAGTGTGCTCGGCTGTGTTGGTGATGTGGCTTTTTTTTTTTTTTATCCAAGTACCGTATTTTTCGCTTTATAAGACGCACTTTCCCCCAAAATTGTGGGGAAAAAGAGAATTTTGTTTAACTTACCGTAAATTCTTTTTCTTATAGTTCCATCTTGGGAGACCCAGACATTGGGTGTTTAGCTTCTGCCTCCGGAGGACACACAAAGTACTACACCTAAAAGTGTAGCTCCTCCCTCTGAGCCTATACACCCCCTGGTGAGCCAGTCACAGCCAGTTTAGTGCAAAAGCTGAAGGAGAATAGCCACCCACAAGTAGAACAGAGCAAGAGCCGGAACAACCGGAGACTCTGTCCACGACAACAGCCGGTGAAAACACGCGGAACAAGGAAATTGCCAACAGGCAACAGGGAGGGTGCTGGGTCTCCCAAGACGGAACTATAAGAAAAAGAATTTACGGTAAGTAAACAAAATTCTCTTTTTCTTTATCGTTCCTTTGGAAGACCCAGACCTTGGGACGTTCCAAAGCAGTCCCTGGGTGGGAATAAAACAGAAAAACTAAGAAGTAGGCAGAACCTAACTTCACAAATGGGCGACCGCCGCCTGAAGGATGAGTCTGCCCAAGCTCGCATCTGCCGAAGCATGAGCATGCACTTGGTAGTGCTTCGAGAAGGTATGCAGGCTAGCCCAAGTGGCAGCCTGACAGACTTGTTGAGCCGTAGCCTGGTGCCTAAAATCCCAAGAGGCACCGACAGCTCTGGTCGAGTGTGCTTTGATCCCCGGCGGGGGAGGCGCCTGCGTACTCTGGTAGGCGTCCGAGATGGTCGACCTAATCCAACGGGCTAAGGTCGGCTTAGAAGCAGGGAGGCCCTTGCGCCGACCTGTGGTTAGCACAAAAAGAGAGGTGCACCGCCTAAGCGCAGCGGTGCGAGACACATAGATCCGGAGAGCACGCACCAGATCTAGAGTATGTAGAGCTTTTTCAAAGCGATGAACAGGGGCCGGACAGAAGAAAGGTAAGGTAATGTCCTGGTTAAGGTGGAAAGGAGAGACCACCTTAGGAAGGAAGTCCGGAGTCGGACGGAGAACCACCTTGTCTTGATGAAAGACTAAAAAAGGTGACTCCGAGGAGAGCGCAGCCAAATCAGAGACTCTCCTGAGAGAAGTTATGGCAACCAGAAAGGCCACTTTCTGTGAAAGACTGTACAAAGAAACCTCCCTAAGAGGCTCAAAGGGGGGGGTTTCTGCAAGACCGTGAGAACCAAGTTAAGGTCCCAGGGGTCCAAGGGCTGCCGGTAAGGCGGAATGATGTGAGACGCGCCATGCATGAAGGTGCGGACCTGAGCCAGCCGAGCGAGACGCCGCTGGAACAGAACTGACAGAGCCGAAACTTGTCCCTTGAGAGAGTTGAGGGACAGTCCTAGCTGCAGACCGGACTGTAGAAAAGACAGAAGGGTCGGCAAGGAAAATGGCCAAGGAGGATGGCCGGTAGAGCGACACCAGGACAGGAAAATTTTCCAAGTCCTGTGATAGATCTTAGCGGAGGAAGACTTACGGGCCCGAGTCATAGTGGAGATGACTTCAGGAGGAATACCAGAAGCCGTCAAAATCCAGGACTCAAGAGCCACGCCGTCAATTTGAGGGCCGCAGAATTCGGGCGGAAAAACGGACCTTGCGAGAGCAGGTCTGGACGGTCCGGGAGATGCCACGGTATCTCTACGGACAGTTGGAGCAGGTCCGGATACCAAGCTCACCTGGGCCAGTCCGGTGCAATGAGGATGACTCGACGACCCTCCATTCTGATCTTGCGCAGGACTCTGGGCAAGAGAGCTAGAGGGGGAAACACGTAGGACAGACGAAACTGGGACCAGTCCTGAACCAGAGCGTCCGCGGCGAAGGCCTGAGGATCGTGGGAGCGAGCCACGTAAACAGGAACTTTGTTGTTGCGACGGGATGCCATTAGGTCCACGTCCGGAGTGCCCCATTTGCGGCAGATCGACTGAAATACTGCCGGATGCAGGGACCACTCGCCACCGTCCACGCTTTGACGGCTGAGATAATCTGCCTCCCAGTTGTCCACGCCTGGGATGTGGACTGCGGATATGGTGGACCTGGAGTCCTCCGCCCATTGAAGAATGCGTTGTACCTCCATCATTGCCAGGCGGCTGCGTGTCCCGCCTTGATTGTTGATGTAGGCAACCGCTGTCGCGTTGTCTGACTGGACTCGAATGTGCCTGCCCGCCAGCAGGTGGTGAAATGCTAGGAGAGCTAGAAGCACGGCTCTGGTTTCCAGCACATTGAGTGAAAGGGCTGACTCGGACGGAGTCCAAGTGCCCTGTGCTCTGTGGTGGAGACATACCGCTCCCCAGCCGGATAGACTGGCATCCGTGGTGAGAATCACCCAGGACGGTGCCAGGAAGGAGCGCCCTTGGGACAGGGAGAGGGGTCGAAGCCACCACTGAAGAGAGCTCTTGGTCCGTGGCGACAGAGCCACTGACTTGTGTAAGGAAGAAGGCCGCTTGTCCCAACAGCGGAGAATGTCCAGCTGCAGGGGGCGCAGATGGAACTGGGCAAAGGGAACAGCCTCCATGGACGCCACCATTTGACTCAGCACCTGCATCAGACGCCTGAGGGTATAACGGCGGGGCTTCAGGAGAGAGCGCACCACCAACCGGAGTGACAGCTGTTTGTCTAAGGGCAACTTCACAAGTGCCGGCAAAGTCTCGAACTGCATCCCTAGGTACGTGAGACTCTGGGTCGGAGTCAGAGTGGATTTGGGAAGATTGACAAGCCACCCGAATTGGGCTAGAGTGGCGAGAGTGAGCGAGACACTCCGCTGACAGTCTGCGCTGGATGGAGCCTTGACTAAAAGGTCGTCCAGGTAGGAGAGCACTGCCAACCCGTGGAGGTGCAGAACTGCAATCACTGCTGCCATGACCTTGGTGAATACCCGAGGTGCCGTGGCTAACCCGAAGGGGAGAGCCACGAATTGGAAATTATCTTCTCCTATTGCAAAGCGTAGCCAACGCTGGTGTGAAACTGCAATTGGCACATGTAGATAGGCATCTCTGATG
Source organism: Anomaloglossus baeobatrachus (assembly GCF_048569485.1). Classification (NCBI taxonomy): domain Eukaryota; kingdom Metazoa; phylum Chordata; class Amphibia; order Anura; family Aromobatidae; genus Anomaloglossus; species Anomaloglossus baeobatrachus. The sequence continues at coordinate 423,012,699 of NC_134358.1, forward strand.
TCGATGGACGCCAGGAAATCCCCTTGGGTCATTGAGGCAATGACTTATCGCAGAGACTCCATGCGAAAGTGCCGCACCCGAACATGCTTGTTGAGAAGCTTGAGATCCAGGATGGGCCGTAAGGTACCGTCCTTTTTGGGAACCAGGAAGAGGTTGGAGTAAAAACCTCTGAACCGTTCCCGGGCGGGAAATTGTACAATTACTCCGTTGGCCTGCAAGGCTGCCACGGCCTGTGAGAAGGCGGCGGCCTTGCAGAAGGGGGGAGTTGAGAGAAAAAATCTGGCGGGCTGGAAGAGAATTCTATCCTGTAGCCGTGAGAAATGATATCTCTCACCCACTGATCGGAGACCTGTTGAAACCAAGCGTCGCCAAAGTGGGAGAGCCTGCCACCGACTAAGGACGTTGCTGGAGCGAGCCGAGAGTCACGAGGAGGCTGCCTTAGTGGCAGGACCTCCTGCGGTCTTCTGTGGACGCGCTCTTGAGCGCCAGCTGGATTTCTGGTCCTTAGCTGAGTTAGCGGACGAGGCGGAGGGCTTAGAGGACGACCAGTTGGAGGAACGAAAGGAGCGAAACCTCGACTGATTCCTACCCTGGGCAGGTTTCCTGGTCTTGGTTTGTGGCATGGAAGTACTCTTCCCGCCAGTAGCCTCTTTAATAATTTCATCCAGCTGTTCACCGAACAGCCGGGAACCAGCAAAAGGGAGCCCAGCAAGGTACTTCTTTGAAGAAGCATCTGCCTTCCACTCTCGAAGCCACAAGATCCTGCGGATAACGAGGGAATTAGCCGAAGCCACCGCAGTACGGTGAGAAGCCTCTAGCATGGCAGACATGGCATAAGAAGAAAAAGCTGAAGCTTGAGAAGTTAAGGCAACCATCTCGGGCATAGATTCCCTGATGAGGGAATGCATCTCCTCTAGAGAAGCAGAGATGGCTTTGAGGGCCCACACTGCTGCAAAAGTTGGGGAAGACGCGGCCCCCGCCGCTTCATACACGGATTTGGCCAGAAGGTCGATCTGACGGTCAGTGGCATCCCTAAGGGAAATGCCATCAGCCACCGACACAACGGTCCGGGCTGAGAGCCTAGACACCGGAGGGTCTACCTTTGGGGAGTGAGCCCACTCCTTGACCACCTCAGGTGGAAAGGGAAAACGGTCATCAGAACCACGCTTTGGGAAGCGTTTGTCAGGACAGGCCCTGGGTTTGGTCACAGCGGTCTGAAAACTGGAGTGGTTAAAGAACACACTCTTCACTCACTTAGGCGAGGTAAACTGGTGCTTTTCTGCCAGAGAGGGTTGCTCCTCTGATACTGGAGGGTTGAGATCCAGTACAGAATTAATGGAAGCAATCAAGTCACTAAGTTCTGAGTCACCCTCAGAAAGATCAATGGGGCACATGGAGTTAGCCTCCGAGCCCCCTGTAAAGGCATCCTCCTCATCCTGCGAGTCAGCTCTTGAATCAGAGCCGCAGGATGAGGGGGGAGAGGAAACCCTGCGGCGCCTCTTAGGAGGACGGGGTCTGTGCTCTGATGATGAATCCTCTGTGAGCTCCAGTGGACGGAGGTCAGAGGATAGGGATCCTAAAGGACCCTTAACAAGAGCATTAGAGGCACCCTGTGAAGGGGGCTGATGCATATTCTTCAAAGTCCTGGACAGAAGTCCCATGGACTCAGCAAATGACTGGGAGATAGACCCAGAGAAGGACTCTACCCAGGCCGGGGGTTCAGCCACAGGTGCAAAAGCAGCTTGAGAGACCACTGGGGGTGAGACTCCAGGCTGAGGCACCTCCAAGTTAGAGCAGACATCACAATGTGGATAGGTGCTCGGTTCAGGCAGCAGGAGCTTACATGCAGCGCATGCAGTATAAAGCTTTGGAGCCTTGCTCCTCGTGTGAGACATGCTGCTGGAGTGGGGAAAACAGCTTCGACAAAGAGAATGAACCCCAGGGAGTATATTCAGAGGTCCACAACCAGAGACCGGCTGTGGCTTACCAGACCGCCGGAGCGGTGTTGTGTGCCCTCCAGATCCCGAAGCCCGGACCCCCAATGCACAGCACCTCAGCAGGGATGCAGAGTGCAGGATGTCCCAGCGCAGAGTGAACCCTGTCCAAGAAAATGGCCGCCGGAGCGAAGAGAGGGGGCGGGACGGGGGCGTTCCTGTAGGAAAGCGGGATCTGGAGGGCCATAGAGGCCTGCAGGGGGGGGGAGTCACGCACAAGCAGTGAGGAGTGTCCCTCCCCTGTGCAGGACGGCCGCTGGGAGGAGCCGTGCCTGTCCCTCTGCATGAATGACATGCGAGGGCAGGTAACAGAAACTAGGCCTCCGGCGAAGCCGGGGCCTAAATTTGAGCAGCGAGGCCGACGCGCAGGCACCATCGGCGCCGATCTTGGGCGAAAAGCCAGAGGACCCGCCGGAAATGTCAAAACAGATACAGCAAACACACTCTCCCCACACAATAAAGGACAGGGACCCCCAACATATGAACGTCTCAGGTACTTAGCTGCTGAGACGCAGGGCCAGGTCCCTGGGGATGAGTGCTCCGGTCCAGCAGAGTCCTCAAGGGGCTGTGGACGAAGACCGGTCTCCTGCCAGGCATGGAGACCGCGCTGGCTCCCACTTCAAGCCAGAGCCCAGGAGGGATGGTGAAGGAGCACGGCATGTAAGGCTCCAGCCTTGGAAATCAACCTTACAACACCACCGACACAGTGGGGTGAGAAGGGATATGCCGGGAGTCCAGACGTGGACCCGCACTTCATCAATCTTTTTCCAAAAAAAAAAAAAAAAAAAAAAAAAAGAAGGGAATTTTGTTACTTACCGTAAATTCCTTTTCTTCTAGCTCCTATTGGGAGACCCAGACGATTGGGTGTATAGCACTGCCTCCGGAGGCCACACAAAGCAATTACACTAAAAAGTGTAAGGCCCCTCCCCTTCTGGCTATACACCCCCAGTGGGATCACTGGCTCACCAGTTTTAGTGCAAAAGCAAGAAGGAGGAAAGCCAATAACTGGTTTAAACAAATTCACTCCGAAGTAACGTCGGAGAACTGAAAACCATTCAACATGAACAACATGTGTACCCGAACAACCAAAAATCCCGAAGGACAACAGGGCGGGTGCTGGGTCTCCCAATAGGAGCTAGAAGAAAAGGAATTTACGGTAAGTAACAAAATTCCCTTCTTCGGCGCTCCATTGGGAGACCCAGACGATTGGGACGTCCAAAAGCTGTCCCTGGGTGGGTAAAGAAATACCTCATGTTAGAGCTGCAAAGACAGCCCTCCCCTACGGGGAGGCAACTGCCGCCTGCAGGACTCTTCTACCTAGGCTGGCGTCCGCCGAAGCATAGGTATGCACCTGATAATGTTTGGTGAAAGTGTGCAGACTCGACCAGGTAGCTGCCTGGCACACCTGTTGAGCCGTAGCCTGGTGTCGTAATGCCCAGGACGCACCCACGGCTCTGGTAGAATGGGCCTTCAGCCCTGATGGAACCGGAAGCCCAGCAGAACGGTAGGCTTCAAGAATTGGTTCTTTGATCCATCGAGCCAGGGTGGCCTTGGAAGCCTGCGACCCTTTGCGCTTACCAGCGACAAGGACAAAGAGTGCATCCGAACGGCGCAGGGGCGCCGTGCGGGAAATGTAGATTCTGAGTGCTCTCACCAGATCTAACAAATGTAAATCCTTCTCATAGCGATGAACTGCATGAGGACAAAAAGAAGGCAAAGAGATATCCTGATTAAGATGAAAAGAGGATACCACCTTCGGGAGAAACTCCTGAATGGGTCGCAGCACTACCTTGTCCTGGTGGAAGACCAGGAAGGGAGCCTTGGATGACAGCGCTGCTAGCTCAGACACTCTCCGAAGAGATGTGATCGCTACCAGAAAAGCCACTTTCTGTGATAGTCTAGAAAGTGAAACCTCCCTCAGAGGCTCGAAGGGCGGCTTCTGGAGGGCAACCAGTACCCTGTTCAGATCCCATGGATCTAACGGCCGCTTGTACGGGGGTACGATATGACAAACCCTCTGCAGGAACGTGCGTACCTTAGAAAGTCGTGCTAGACGCTTCTGAAAAAAGACGGATAACGCCGAGACTTGCCCTTTAAGGGAGCCGAGCGACAAACCTTTTTCTAACCCAGATTGCAGGAAAGAAAGAAATGTAGGCAATGCAAATGGCCAGGGAGACACTCCCTGAGCAGAGCACCAGGATAAGAATATCCTCCACGTTCTGTGGTAGATCTTAGCGGACGTGGGCTTCCTAGCCTGTCTCATGGTGGCAACGACCCCTTGGGATAATCCTGAAGACGCTAGGATCCAGGACTCAATGGCCACACAGTCAGGTTCAGGGCCGCAGAATTCCGATGGAAAAACGGCCCTTGGGACAGCAAGTCTGGTCGGTCTGGTAGTGCCCACGGTTGGCCGACCGTGAGATGCCACAGATCCGAATACCACGCCCTCCTTGGCCAGTCTGGGGCGACGAGTATGACGCGGCTGCAGTCGGATCTGATCTTGCGTAGCACCCTGGGCAAGAGTGCCAGAGGTGGAAACACATAAGGGAGCCGGAACTGCGACCAATCTTGCACTAAGGCGTCTGCCGCCAGAGCTCTGTGATCGCGAGACCGTGCCATGAAGGTTGGGACCTTGTTGTTGTGCCGGGACGCCATTAAGTCGACGTCCGGCCTTCCCCAGCGGCGACAGATTTCCTGAAACACGTCCGGGTGAAGGGACCATTCCCCTGCGTCCATGCCCTGGCGACTGAGGAAGTCTGCTTCCCAGTTTTCTACGCCGGGGATGTGAACTGCGGATATGGTGGAGGCCGTGGCTTCCACCCACATCAGAATCCGCCGGACTTCCTGGAAGGCTTGCCGACTGCGTGTCCCCCCTTGGTGGTTGATGTATGCCACCGCTGTGGAGTTGTCCGACTGAATTCGGATCTGCCTTCCTTCCAGCCACTGCTGGAAGGCTAGTAGGGCAAGATACACTGCTCTGATTTCCAGAACATTGATCTGAAGGGTGGACTCCTGCTGGGTCCACGTACCCTGAGCCCTGTGGTGGAGAAAAACTGCTCCCCACCCTGACAGACTCGCGTCTGTCGTGACCACCGCCCAGGATGGTGGTAGGAAGGATCTTCCCTGTGATAATGAGGTGGGAAGAAGCCACCACTGCAGAGAGTCCTTGGCCGTCTGGGAAAGGGAGACTTTCCTGTCCAGGGATGTTGACTTCCCGTCCCATTGGCGGAGAATGTCCCATTGAAGTGGGCGCAGATGAAACTGCGCAAACGGAACCGCCTCCATTGCCGCCACCATCTTCCCGAGGAAGTGCATGAGGCGTCTTAAGGAGTGCGACTGACTTTGAAGGAGAGCCTGCACCCCAGTCTGTAGTGACCGCTGCTTGTCCAGCGGAAGCTTCACTATCGCTGAGAGAGTATGAAACTCCACGCCAAGATACGTCAGTGATTGGGTCGGTAACAGATTTGACTTTGAGAAGTTGATGATCCACCCGAACGTCTGGAGAGTCTCCAGTGCAACGTTCAGGCTGAGTTGGCATGCCTCCTGAGAGGGTGCCTTGACAAGTAGATCGTCCAAGTAAGGGATCACAGAGTGTCCCTGAGAGTGCAAGACTGCTACCACTGCCGCCATGACCTTGGTGAACACCCGTGGGGCTGTCGCCAGACCAAATGGCAGAGCTACGAACTGAAGATGGTCGTCTCCTATCACGAAGCGTAGAAAGCGTTGGTGCTCTGTAGCAATCGGCACGTGGAGATAAGCATCTTTGATGTCTATTGATGCTAGGAAATCTCCTTGAGACATTGAGGCAATGACTGAGCGGAGGGATTCCATCCGGAACCGCCTGGCGTTCACATGCTTGTTGAGCAGTTTTAGGTCCAGAACAGGACGGAATGAGCCGTCCTTTTTTGGCACCACAAAGAGATTGGAGTAAAAACCTTGTCCTTGTTCCCGAAGAGGAACAGGGACCACCACTCCTTCTGCTCTTAGAGAATGCACCGCCTGCAGAAGGGCATCTGCTCGGTCGGGATGTGGGGAAGTTCTGAAGAACCGAGGCGGAGGACGAGAACTGAACTCTATCCTGTACCCGTGAGACAAAATGTCTGTTACCCACCGGTCTTTGACCTGTGGCAGCCAAATGTCGCAAAAGCGGGAGAGCCTGCCACTGACCGAGGATGCGGAGGGAGGCGGCCGAAAGTCATGAGGCAGCCGCCTTGGAAGCGGTACCTCCGGTTGCTTTCTTGGGGCGTGAGTGAGTCCGCCAGGAATCAGAGCTCCTTTGCTCTTTCTGAGTCCCTTTGGACGAGGAGAATTGGGGCTTGCCCGAGCCTCGAAAGGACCGAAACTTTGACTGCCACTTCCTCTGTTGAGGTTTGCTTGATCTGGGCTGGGGTAAGGAAGAGTCCTTACCTTTGGACTGTTTAATGATTTCCGCCAATTGCTCACCAAACAGTCTGTCTCCAGATAATGGCAAGCTGGTTAAACATTTTTTAGAAGCAGAATCTGCTTTCCATTCTTTTAACCACAAGGCTCTGCGCAAAACTACAGAGTTGGCGGATGCCATTGAGGTACGGCTCGTAGATTCTAGTACCGCATTGATAGCGTAGGTCGCAAACGCAGTCATTTGCGTAGTTAAGGACGCCACTTGCGGCACTGCTGGACTTAAGAAAGAGTCCACCTGTGCCAGACCAGCTGAAATAGCTTGGAGCGCCCACACGGCCGCGAATGCTGGAGCAAACGACGCGCCAATAGCTTCATAGACAGATTTCAACCAAAGGTCCATCTGTCTATCATTGGCATCTTTAAGTGAAGCCCCATCCTCCACTGCAACTATGGATCTAGCTGCAAGCCTGGATATTGGAGGGTCCACTTTTGGACACTGGGTCCAGCGCTTGACCACGTCAGGGGGAAAGGGATAACGTGTATCCTTCATACGTTTGGAGAAACGCTTGTCCGGATAAGCATGGTGTTTCTGGATTGATTCCCTGAAGTCAGAGTGGTCCAGAAAAGTACTCAATTTTCGCTTGGGATACAGGAAATGGAATTTCTCCTGCTGTGCAGCTGCCTCCTCTGCTGAAGGGGCTGGTGGAGAAATATCCAACAGCCTATTGATGGCCGCTATAAGGTCATTTACCATGGCGTCACCATCTGGCGTATCCAAATTGAGTGCGGTGTCAGGACCAGACTCCTGATCACCCTCCTCTGTCTCATCATGTAGAGACTCTTCTCGCTGAGACCCTGACCCGCGTGACGACGTGGAGGGTCTCTCCCAGCGAGCTCGCTTAGGCGGCCTGGGACTGTCATCAGAGTCAGAGCCCTCAGCCTGTGATGCCTGGGACCCCCTTGAAGTACGGATTAGTTCCAACTGAGGGGGACCTGGGAACATAGCCACAGCAGTGTCCATGGTCTGAGCCACTGGCCTGGACTGCAAGGTCTCCAGGATTTTTGTCATAGTCACAGACATTTTATCAGCAAAGACTGCAAATTCTGTCCCCGTCACCGGGGCAGGGTTCACAGGCGTCTCTGCCTGGGCTACCACCACCATATGCTCTGGCTGACGAAGTGCCACTGGGACTGAACATTGCACACAATGAGAGTCGTTGGAGCCTGCTGGTAGATTAGCCCCACATGCTGTACAAGCAGTGTATACAGCCCGTGCCTTGGCACCCTTGCGTTTTGTGGATGACATGTTGCTGTCTCCTCAGAGCAATATAGGGGTATACAGCCAAGAAGCGACCGTACAGTGCAGTATATATATATATATATATATATATATCTGGTACAGGAAAAAGTACACCAATACACACTGTGGCACTAGTGGGGCCAGCACTAATGTGCTGCTTACCGCCCGCTAAACGCGGGTGTGTGGTCGCCAGAAATCCCTAGTCTGGGTCTCCCAGAGCCTGTGTCCGTCCTCCAGCCAGACTGCATGCAGGAATGGCTGCCGGCGTCCTGTGGAGGGGGGGGCGGGCCCTGGGCGTGCTCAGACCAAAAGCGGGAAACCTGCGTCCCACTGTGCCTAGTGAGAGGGCTGGAGCATGTAAATAAGGCTCCAGCCCTCGGCGCTGACGATTGCACAGCGTCTGTCCCATTCCCTGATTGACAGGGAGGGGGCGGGAACGAAGCGGAGCTAGGCCGCAAAAGCCGGGGACTAAATTTATAAGCGCCGCCGCCGTAAAAGCGCGGTCGGCGCTAAGTCCCCGGCGCACTACAAGTCCCAGCCGCGCCGCCGCTCCGAGAGTGGCCGGTGCGGTAGTTCCCAGCACATGAATCCACACAGCTAAGCTGCTGTGACTCAAACCCCAGCGTGGAGCGCTACTGTCCCCGGCGCACTAACACACCCAGCAAGTCTGGCGTGTGCGTGCCTGTCTGTACGGGGACACAGAGTACCTGAAAGTTGCAGGGCCTTGTCCCTGAACGGTACCCCGGCTCCTTATCCAGCAGGTTCAATGGGTCTGTGGACGGAGCCCGGCCTCAGGGCTTGGAGGCCGGTAAGATCCCACTTCCTCAGAGCCCCTCAGGGGGATGGGGAAGGAAAACAGCATGTGGGCTCCAGCCTCTGTACCCGCAATGGGTACCTCAACCTTACAAACCACAAGTGGGGTGAGAAGGGAGCATGCTGGGGGCCCTAGTATGGGCCCTCTTTTCTTCCATCCGACATAGTCAGCAGCTACTGCTGACTAAACAGTGGAGCTATGCGTGGATGTCTGACCTCCTTCGCACAAAGCAGAAAACTGGTGAGCCAGTGATCCCACTGGGGGTGTATAGCCAGAAGGGGAGGGGCCTTACACTTTTTAGTGTAATTGCTTTGTGTGGCCTCCGGAGGCAGTGCTATACACCCAATCGTCTGGGTCTCCCAATGGAGCGCCGAAGAAAAAATCATATGAGAATGCATGTGTGGATGTATGTCCTCCTGAACACAAAGCGATAAACTGGGTGTGACTGGCTCACCAGGGGGTGTATAGGCTCAGAGGGAGGAGCTACACTTTTAGGTGTAGTACTTTGTGTGTCCTCCGGAGGCAGAAGCTCAAAGGAACGATAAAGAAAATAGGGGTGCGTCTTAGTGAATGTAACTTACCGGGCAGTAATGCGGCAGTGGAGTAAGTCACAGGAGGCTGGTGCTGGTGCTGTCGCTGGAGCGGAGGCGGCCGCAATGGATCCCCCGGCAATCGGCTGCGGTGGCGGCCGCCATGGATCCCCCAGCAATCGGCTGCGGTGGCGGCCGCCATAGATCCCGCGGCAATCGGCTACAGCAGCGGTCACCATAGCCGAAATCTTTATCTGCGCCTGCGCTGCCTCCAACGCGACTTCCGGAAAATGGCTGCAGAGGTGACGCAGGCGTAGATGGAGATCTCAGAGAAGCGAGATCTCCATCTGCGCATGCGCCGCCTTCCGTAGCCATTTTCCTGAAGTCCATCACATCGGAGGCTACGCAGATATAGATCGCGGCTCTCGAAGATCGCGATCTGCGCATGCGCGGGCTCCATTTTAGATCTCCGCAGCAGGCGGAGACTATCATAAGAAAGAGGAGAGAGAGAGAAGAACGATTCTCCTCCTCCTCGCTAGGGCTGGACGCTGATTGGTGGAGACAACTTCTGCAGAGCAGCCTCCACCAATCAGTGATCTGAGCCTGACAAAGTGTTGTCAGTTGAACGAAGGGTCCTAATAGGTGAGCAAAAAACACTGAAGGAGAACACAACCCCCATCATCAGCCTTCAGAATGTACTGTATCAATCGGTGTATTCTGAAGGATGATGGGGGCTGTAGTCCTTTAGTGTAAACACTCCAGGGAGGGACTAATGTAGTGGCCAAAGTGTAAATGTGACTACCACCCCCCTCATCTTTCAGAATACAGCCATGTATGGTATACAGTACATGGGTGTATTCCTAAGGATGAGGGGGGTGGTAGTCCCAGATCCCCATAGCAGTGCGTCATCCACAGGTCCCCCATAGCAGTGCGTCATCCACAGGTCCCCCATAGCAGTGCGTCATCCACAGGTCCCCCCCATAACAGACCCTCCTGTTGAGTCTAAATTGTTAAAATAATGTTTTTTTTAATTTTATTAAAATGTTTTAGCACACTATTTGGCTCAATTTTTTTTTTAAATTTTCCTCCTCTAAAACCTAGGTGTGTCTTATAATCAGGTGCGTCTTATAAAGTGAAAAATACGGTAAAACAAAAAAAAAAAAAAAAAAAAAAGAAGAGGTGCAGTCCCCCCTAATTTTCATCCCCAGCCATGATGCTGGCTGGGGGCTGGTATTCTCAGCCCGCAGCCGCCCTGTATTGCCGCATCGATTAGATGTGACAATCCCGGTGCAATGCTGGCTCTTCTCAATTGCCCTGATGCAGTGGCAATTGGGGTAATAAGGAGTTAATAGCAGCATACAGCTGTTACTAAACCCTGGGTTAATGTGATAGCACAGGCATCTATGAGTTACCTGCATTACACTAACCTGTAAATGAATGTAAATAAACAGACAGAGGAAAATACTTTTATTTGGAATAAAGTATAAAACACACACCCTCCTTCACCACTTTATTAACCCCCAAAAGCCTGCACGTCCGGCGTAATCCACATGAGGTCCCACGCTGCTTCAGCTCTGCTACATAGCCAGCAGTCATAGAGCATGACCGCTGGCTGTGCACACAATGACAGCCATGATGACTGCACGGCAAGCAGATATTTTCACTAGCTGGGAGCGCGTCTGCCTACAACCAAAGACTGGATGGCCGGTGGGTGGGGAAAACACAAAGCTGTGTGTATATGAGGTACAGTAAAGGAAGTGAATGCGCGACCCGGAAGCAGTGTGCCGCCATGACACAGTCTCGGCAACTCCTCCAAAAATAAGCTTTGGCACACCTAAAAAAAAGAGGGAACAGTTTCTGTGGTCAGTAACTCACGTTGTTTATTAATAAGGTATTTTTATGAAAAGAAAAAGTCCAACGTATCGACCCTTTAGGGGTCTTTTTCAAGGACAACAATTCTATGAGGTACGTGTACACAATCCAAGCAAAGAGCCTCATGGTTAAACTTAGAGTCTCATACTGGGCAGCACTGGACAAGGTATAAAATTAACCCTCCAGTGTGACCCCGAGACAGCACACTCGAAAAGTAATCCGAAAAAACAAGAGCACTGGGAGTATTCATGCAAAAGTAGAAATTTATTATAAATAAGTAACAACAAGACAAAGGACATTTAGCAAGCAAGATAGAGGGAATGAAAATCTGGGTCCCATAAATCATACTACCAAAACTTTTTGTGGGATCAGGTATCTGAGGATTAAGTCAGGCTGGTTCACAGGTGATCAAGATCAACATACAGTTAAATAGGATACAGAATCACATAGATCCTAAAAAGGTAGATCTTGTGAATCAAGCCTCAATTATCAGACACCCCCATACTGGTACATATATGGTTGCCAGGACATCCAGTTACATGTAGGATATTCAAGCAATCAGATGTATATAAAAGGGACTAGAATCAGGTTGGTTCACAGGTGATCTAAGTCAGTATACAGTTATGTAAAGTATTTGAATCACATAAATCCCAATAATAGGGCAATGGATCCTGCGAATCAAACCCAATTTGTCTGATGCCCCCATAATATTACACACATGGTTGTCAAACAAACCAGGAGTAGCGGCAGACCTACGTTCACAAGGTAATATTTGCAAGGCAACCATTAAGTACCCATACGGTGGGAATAAAGTGCTTACCTAATTATGATGGTAGTTTAGGGGAGCCAGGCCAGACCAGAGGGAACCTCCGACGGCCGTTTCGCGGTTGACACCGCTTCTTCCGGGAGGGGTGAGTGCCTAAACTACCATCATACGTGTACACAATGTATTATCCGCATGGGATGAATATCAGACCGTGTTTTTAGTATACCTTAAGGTACTGTCACACATAACGAGATCGCTAGCGAGATCGCAGCTGAGTCACCGTTTTGGTGGCTTTGGAAGGCTCCTTGCACTGTCGTGGGACGCCCTGGTGATCACCCCCCCTTTTAACTATGTGTAAGTTACGGGTTCTTAGGGTCTTTTTCATGTGACTGGTTTGCTATTGGGTGACCTCTGCCCTGTCTAAATGGACCTATGCCGATTTGGCTATACATTTTCATGTGTCCTGTCAGGGCAGAGGCGCCATACCTGTTAGTCATTTTTTGTGACCTTTTTCCATGATTAGTCTGATGTTTGGAACCTCTGTCCTGTCTTAAGGATTTATGCTGACTCAGCTATACATATTTACGTATCCTGCCAGGACAGAGATGCCATATTTATCAGCCAGCCACTTATGACTACTTATGACCCTTTGCCCCTGCTAGTAATTTTCGCCTACTTGGGGTGTTTATCACTTTTGCTCTCCCACTTATGTGTGGTAATTCACCTTGTTCTCCATTAGCACCGTATATGTACATTTTCTATAATGATTGAAACCATTTTTTATATAAAAAGAAATTTGTATAATAAAGTTTTTTGATATTTTATATGAACAGCCTTGTAAGCTCCATTTCTTTCTTCTATGCTTATGTGCCATATGGAGTGGCGTTGATTTTGATGCGAGATGTGCCCTGGTTCAATGTTTTTGTGTCTTACCGTTTTGGTGACGCAGTTGCGATCCCGTTAGCGATCTCGATATGTGTGACACTTACCAGCGATCAGGCCCCTGCTGTGAGATCTCTAGTCGTTGCAGAATGGTCCAGGCCATTTTCTTCAAAGGCGATGTCCTGCTGGGCAGGACACATCGCTGTGTTTGACACTGTGTGACAGGGTCACAGTGACTGCTGAGATCGTTATACAGGTCGCAACTGCGATCTGTATTGTTCTGCATCGCTGGTAAGATCTCACTGACATCTCACCTGCGACCTCCCAGCGACTTATCTGCGATCCCTATCAGGTCGCATCGTTTTTGGGATCGCAGGTAAGTCGTTATGTGTGAAGGTACCTTTAGGAATAAACAAGAGAAAACAAAGAGAGGTTGGTGTATCACTGGATAGTGTCTAAGGTGATTAGGTGGCTCAAAATGACTTCCAATGCAGATGAAGGAGTGAGGAACCTTAAGAGGTAAAAGGTGAGGGGGGGGGGGGGGGGGGGAACAGTCACCTGCTCATATGGAGAAGTGTCTAGGTCCAATTTCTCATATGGACTGTCGGTCAATTGCAGCAGGCTGCAAAGTTGCCAGAGGCCCAAAGGCAAGGTTGGCAGGAAATCCTTATATACAAAAGTAGTAGTGAGGAAGGTCTGGCCCGATGGTGTATATGTAACAGGGAGAATTCCTTAATGAGGAAAGGGCTATGCTGAGCCTCTGTATAAGGATGAGGAAGGAAAGCAGGGCTCTCGGCAAGTCTGAAACGCTGTTTTATTTCTGTTTTTCTTTATTTTTCAATTATTTTCCACAGTGCCGGATCCGGATCTTGCACCCGGCATTTCGGATCCAGCACCCGGAAATCCTTGAAACCGCGCGGCTCCGAACTTTTACAGTTCGGATCTGCTCAGCCCTAAACTTAAGTCATCTGTGTGCATGGCGGTAAGAGGCAGCTTTTTTCTTACCAATATCCTACAGGACACGGAGAAGCTTGTTAAAGTAAATCTGTCCCAGGTTTTTGCTCCCTCATCTGAGAACAGCATAATGTAGAGACAGAGACCCCGATTCCAGTGATGTGTCACTTACGGAGCTGTTTGCTGTAATTTTGATAAAATCAATGTTTTCTCTGCTGTAGGTCTAGCAGTTATACAGAGCTCATGAATATGCTGGCTACCTGGCAGCAGGACAAGTAGTCCTCTAATGATATCAAATGCTGATTAAATAGTGATTTTATCAAAACTACACTAAGCAGCTCAGTAAGTGACATCTCTGCAAGTGGGGTCTCTTTTCCTTCATCTTCCTGCTCTCTGATTAGATGGCAAAAACCTGGTGACAGATTCCCTTTATATGACCATGTTTCATTGGTTTCAAGAGAAATAATAGAGTATCACTGTGACAGGAAATATTAGTTGAAGTGGATCACCTGACTGCTGAAACCGAAGTGTGATCAGCCGATAAGGCCATACATTTGCTGACAAGTGGCTGGGTGTACATATATGCAAGCCAAGCATTAATAACCAAAAAGATGGAAAGGTAATATGAAGTCTTTACAGAGGGCAGAAAATGTTGAGGACGGATCTGATAAGAGAATTTTAACATTCCGTAAATTTTTAGAACGCTCTAGTTACAAATCAAACGAAGGGAATTTTGTTTACTTACCGTAAATTCCTTTTCTTCTAGCTCTAATTGGGAGACCCAGACAATTGGGTGTATAGGCTATGCCTCCGGAGGCCGCACAAAGTATTACACTCAAAAGTGTAAAGCCCCTCCCCTTCTGCCTATACACCCCCCGTGCTCCCACGGGCTCCTCAGTTTTGGTGCAAAAGCAAGAAGGAGGAAAAAGAATTATAAACTGGTTTAAAGTAACTTCAATCCGAAGGAATATCGGAGAACTGAAACCATTCAACATGAACAACATGTGTACACAAAAAAACAGGGGCGGGTGCTGGGTCTCCCAATTAGAGCTAGAAGAAAAGGAATTTACGGTAAGTAAACAAAATTCCCTTCTTTGTCGCTCTATTGGGAGACCCAGACAATTGGGACGTCCAAAAGCAGTCCCTGGGTGGGTAAAATAATACCTCGTAAGAGAGCCGTAAAACGGCCCTTTCCTACAGGTGGGCAACCGCCGCCTGAAGGACTCGTCTACCTAGGCTGGCATCCGCCGAAGCATAGGTATGCACCTGATAGTGTTTCGTGAAAGTGTGCAGGCTCGACCAGGTAGCCGCCTGACACACCTGCTGAGCCGCAGCCTGGTGCCTCAAAGCCCAGGACGCGCCCACGGCTCTGGTAGAATGGGCCCTCAGCCCTGATGGAACCGGAAGCCCAGCCGAACGGTAAGCTTCGATAATTGGCTCCTTGATCCACCGAGCCAGGGTTGATTTGAAAACCTGTGACCCTTTACGCTGGCCAGCGACAAGGACAAAGAGAGCATCCGAGCGGCGCAGGGGCGCCGTACGAGAAATGTAGAGTCTGAGTGCTCTCACCAAATCTAACAAGTGCAAATCCTTTTCACATTGGTGAACTGGATGAGGATAAAAAGAAGGCAAGGAGATCTCCTGATTGAGATGAAAGGAGGATACCACCTTAGGGAGAAATTCCGGAACCGGACGTAGAACCACCTTGTCCTGGTGAAACACCAGGAAAGGGGCTTTGCACGACAATGCTGCTAGCTCAGTCACTCTCCGAAGAGAAGTGACTGCTACTAGAAAAAACCACTTTCTGCGAAAGTTGTGAGAGGGAAATATCTCTCATTGGCTCGAATGGTGGTTTCTGAAGAACCATCAGAACCCTGTTTAGATCCCAGGGTTCTAATGGCCGCTTGTAAGGTGGAACGATGTGACAAACCCCCTGCAGGAACGTGCGTACCTGTGGAAGCCTGGCTAGGCGCTTCTGGAAAAAAACACAGAGAGCGCTGAGACTTGTCCCTTAAGGGAGCCGAGCGACAAACCCTTTTCCAGTCCAGATTGAAAGAAGGACAGAAAAGTGGGCAAGGCAAAAGGCCAGGGAGAAAAAACCCTGAGCAGAGCACCACGACAGGAAAATTTTCCACGTCCTGTGGTAGATCTTGGCGGACGTTGGTTTCCTAGCCTGTCTCATAGTGGCAAAGACGTCTTGAGATAACCCTGAAGACGCTAGGGTCCAGGACTCAATGGCCACACAGTCAGGTTGAGGGCCGCAGAATTCAGATGGAAAAAACGGCCCTCGAGATAGCAAGTCTGTTTGGTCTGGTAGTGTCCACGGTCGGCCGACCGTGAGATGCCCCAGATCCGGGTACCACGACCACCTTGGCCAGTCTGGACGAGGATGGCGCGGCGGCAGTCGGTCCTGATCTTGCGTAACACTCTGGGCAACAGTGCCAGCGGAGGAAACACATAAGGGAGCTGAAACTGCGACCAATCCTGAACTAAGGCGTCTGCCGCCAGAGCTCTGGGATCTTGAGACCGTGCCATGAACATTGGTACCTTGTTGTTGTGCCGGGACGCCATGAGGTCGACGTCCGGCACCCCCCAGCAGCAACAGATCTCCTGAAACACGTCCGGGTGAAGGGACCATTCCCCTGCGTCCATGCCCTGGCAACTGAAATAATCTGCTTCCCAGTTTTCCACGCCTGGGATGTGAACTGCGGATATGGTGGATGCCGTGGCTTCCACCCACATCAAAATCCGCCGGACTTCCTGGAAGGCTTGCCGGCTGCGTGTGTCGCCTTGGTGGTTGAAGTATGCCACCGCTGTGGAATTGTCCGACTGAATTCGGATCTGGTTGCCCTCCAGCCACTGCTGGAACGCTTTCTGGGCAAGATACACTGCCCGTATGTCCAGAACGTTGATCTGAATCGAGGACTCTTGCTGGGTCCACGTACCCCGAGCCCTGTGGTGGAGAAAAACCGCTCCCCACCCTGACAGACTCGCGTCTGTCGTGACTACTTCCCAGGATGGGGGTAGGAAGGATATCCCCTTCGATAATGAAGTGGGAAGAAGCCACCACCGAAGGGAAGCTTTGGTCGCCTGAGAGAGGGAGACGGTCCTGTCGAGGGACGTCGGCTTCCTGTCCCATTTGCGTAGGATGTCCCATTGAAGGGGACGCAGGTGAAACTGCGCGAAAGGGACTGCCTCCATTGCTGCCACCATCTTCCCCAGGAAGTGCATGAGGCGCCTCAAGGGGTGTGACTGGCCTTGAAGGAGAGATTGTACCCCTTTCTGTAGTGACTACTGCTTGATCAGCGGAAGCTTCACTATCGCTGAGAGGGTATGAAACTCCATGCCAAGATATGTCAGCGATTGGGCCGGTGTCAGATTTGACTTTGTAAAATTGATGATCCACCCGACACCCTGGGGAGTCTCCAGGGAAGCGTCGAAGCTGCGTTGGCATGCCTCTTGAGAGGGTGCCTTGATCAGTATCCAAGTACGGGATCACCGAGTGACCCTGAGAGTGGAG
This sequence comes from Anomaloglossus baeobatrachus, assembly GCF_048569485.1. Classification (NCBI taxonomy): domain Eukaryota; kingdom Metazoa; phylum Chordata; class Amphibia; order Anura; family Aromobatidae; genus Anomaloglossus; species Anomaloglossus baeobatrachus. Next base: position 423,029,711 of record NC_134358.1, read on the forward strand.
GACCGCTACTACAGTAGCCATAACCTTGGTAAAAACCCGTGGAGCTGTTGCCAGGCCGAACGGCCGTGCCACGAATTGCAGGTGTTCATTTCCTATGGCGAAGCGCAAGAAGCGCTGGTGCTCTGGAGCAATCGGTACGTGGAGATAAGCATCTTTGATATCGATCGACGCAAGGAAATCTCCTTGGGACATTGAGGCGATGACGGGGCGGGGGGATTCCATCCTGAACCGTCTGGTTTTTACATGTTTGTTGAGCAGTTTCAGGTCCAGGACCGGGCGGAAAGACCCGTCCTCCTTTGGGAGCACAAACAAGTTGGAGTAAAAACCGTGGCTCAGTTGCTGAAGAGGAACCGGGATCACCACTCCTTCTGCCTTCAGAGTGCGCAGCGCCTGCCGAAGAGCCTCGGCTCGCTAGTGAGGCGGGGATGACCTGAAGAATCGAGTCGGGGGACGAGAGGTGAACTCTATCTTGTAACCGTGAGACAGAATGTCTCTCACCCAGCGGTCTTTTATTTGTGGCAGCCAGGTGTCGCAAAAGCGGGAAAGCCTGCCACCGACCGAGGATGCTACTAGAGGAGGTCGAAAGTCATGAGGAAGCCGCTTTGTTAGCGGCGCCTCCGGTGGCCTTTTAAGGACGTGACTTAGACCGCCATGCATCAGAGTTCCTTTGTACTTTCTGAGACCTTTTGGACGAGGAGAATTGGGACCTGCCCGCGCCCTGAAAGGGCCGAAACCTCGACTGCCCTCTCCTCCGTTGGGGTATGTCCTGTTTGGACTGGGGTAAGGATGTATCCTTTCCCTTGGATTGTTTGATGATTTCATCCAGACGCTCGCCAAACAGCCTGTCGCCAGAAATTGGCAAACTGGTTAAGCGCTTTTTTGGAAGCAGAATCTGCCTTCCATTCCCGTAGCCACAAGGCCCTGCGGAGTACCACCGAATTGGCGGCCGCGACCGCCGTACGGCTCGCAGAGTCCAGGACAGCAATAATAGCGTAAGACGCAATTGCCGAGGTCTGGGTGGTAATGGATGCCACTTGTGGCGCGGCCGTGCATGTGGCTGCTTCAATTTGTGCTTGACCTGCTGAGATAGCTTGTAGCGCCCATACAGCTGCGAATGCTGGGGCAAAAGAAGCTCCGATAGCTTCATAGATGGATTTCAACCAGAGCTCCATCTGCCTGTCAGTGGCATCCTTGAGCGAGGCCCCCTCGTCCACTGCAAGTATGGATCTAGCCGCCAGTCTGGAGATTGGAGGATCCACTTTGGGACACTGAGTCCAACCTTTAACCACGTCAGGGGGAAAAGGATAACGTGTATCCTTAAGGCGCTTAGAAAAAACGCTTATCTGGACAAGCATGATGATTCTGGAGTGCCTCTCTGAAATCAGAGTGGTCTAGAAACATACTCGGTGTAAGAGAAGCTGACTCCTCCGCCGGAGGAGCTGAGGGAGAAATATCCAGCATTTGATCGATGGACGCAATAAGAACGTTCAGTATGGTGTCCCCGTCTGGAGTATTAAGATTGAGAGTGCCCTCAGGATCAGAATCCTGATCAGCTGTCTCCGCATTATCAACCAGAGATTCCCCCCGCTGAGACCCTGAACAATATGATGTCGAGGGAAATTCTAAGCGAGCCCGCTTAGTCGGTCTGGGGCTGGGGTCTAAGTCAGAACCCTCAGCCTGGGATGCATGAGATACCCCGGGAGGACATTGTTGGTCCAACTGAGGGGGTCAGGGAACAATGATTCAACAGAGTCCCTTTGCTGAGATACCGGCCTGGACTGCAAGGCTTCTAGTATCTTAGCCATAGTCTCAGAGAGTTTTGCAAACTCCGTCCCCGTCACTAGGACAGTGTCAACAGGTGGCTCCCCCTGGGCCCCTCTTAGCAGAGGCCCTGGCTGAAGAAGTGACACAGGGGCCGAACATTGCACACAATGAGGGTCAATGGAACCTGCCGGCAGCTGGGTCGTACAAGCGACGCAGGCAGCATAATAAGCCTGTGTTTTTGGCACCCCTGCCTTTTGTGGGCGCCATGCTATTGTTTTCCCTGAGTAACACACTAGGGTATATAGCCAGAATGAACTGTGCTCATACAGTGTAAAATATATACTAAAAACAGATAATGTATCAGTACACTACAGCACCATGAGGCTAGCACCAACAGGTGCTGCTTACCAGCCGCCTAAAGCGGTTATGAGGCCACCAGAGACCGTGTCTGGGTCTCTCAGGGTTTGTCCCTCTCTGCAGCGTCGTAGGAGCTGACAGGAAATGGCTGCGGCGTCCTGACGAGAGGAGGGAGCCGTGGGCGTAGCCGAGGTGCTCACACTGTGCACAGTGAGGGGGGTGGAGTATGGAAATCATACTCCAGCCCTCAGTGCTGCTCTTCCGTGCAGCGTCCCGCCCTTCCCCTGCCTGTCAGGGCTGAGGGCGGGAGAAAGTGAAACTAGGCCGCAAGCCAAGCCGGGGACTCGAGTATAAGCGTGGCCGCCGTAAAAGCGCGGCCAACGCCGAAGTCCCCGGCGAACTACAAGTCCCAGCCGCGCCGCAGTTTCCCATGGCAGCGGCGGTTAGCGCGGTAGCCTCTACATATAAACACACTCAGCGACGCTGAGTGTGTAATGGCACAGTTTAACCCGGTCCCCCGGTGCACTAGCACACCCAGCAAAGCTGAGGTGTTGCCGTGCGCGGTCCCCACAGGGATACAGAGTACCTTCACGTAGCAGGGCCATGTCCCTGAACGATACCCGGCTCCTATCCAGCAGGCTCCACAGGAGTTGTGGATGAAGCACGGTCTCAGTGCCTGGAGACCGATAGGATCCCACTTCACCCAGAGCCCTGAGGGGGATGGGGAAGGAAAGCAGCATGTGGGCTCCAGCCTCCGTACCCGCAATGGATACCTCAACCTTAACAACACCGCCGACAAGAGTGGGGTGAGAAGGGAGCATGCTGGGGGCCCTATATGGGCCCACTTTTCTTCCAACCGACACAGTCAGCAGCTGCTGCTGACTAATCTGTGGAGCTGTGCTGTGCGTGTCTGACCTCCTTCGCACAAAGCAAAAAACTGAGGAGCCCGTGGGAGCACGGGGGGTGTATAGGCAGAAGGGGAGGGGCTTAACACTTTTGAGTGTAATACTTTGTGCGGCCTCCGGAGGCATAGCCTATACACCCAATTGTCTGGGTCTCCCAATAGAGCGACAAAGAAATACCACATTGTTTGGACTACAAGATGCACTTTTTAACAAGATTAAAAACAAATTGCTAAAAAGTGTGTCTTATAGTCTGTAGGCAGCTTCCTGTGATTGAAGGGAACAATAACACAGTGTAAGACCCTATTACTGAGAGAACCGATCTCCTCTTGCTGACCGTGTCCTCTGATCAGTGCAAAGCAGGAGAGGAAGCTACCAGGACCTTCATGTCTCTAAGGCTATGTGCCCACGTTGCGTCCTGTCCCTGCAGAAATTTCTGCAGCGATTTGGACAGCACATGTGTGCTTTAAATCGCTGCAGAAACACTGCGTAATGAATGTAGGAAAAAGCCGATTTCATGCGCTCTGGATGCAGCCCCCACCATAGACAGAGCGGGACCTGCACCCAAAGCGCACGTAATAAGTGACATGTTGCGTTTTAGAACGCAGCGATTTGCATACTGCTAAATCGCTGCGTTCTAAAAAGCAACATGCGCATGGATTATGCACAATCTTCATAGATTGTGCTGGGGACGCAGGACGCATGCAGTTATGCTGCAGTGCAATACGCAGCATAACTGCATGCAAATACGCAACGTGGGCACAGAGCCTTATGCTTCATAGATGCAGCAGATCCTGGCGGGCCAAAAGACCTGCTAGTTCATGTGATCAGTCACATTCCTGGTTATTTATACTGTGTGTTAATGTAGCTGAGCTGTGTGTGTGGATGATGCAGCAGATGGTGTTGTAGCTCAGCTGTGTATGTGGATGATGCAGCAGATGGTGTTGTAGCTCAGCTGTGTGTGTGGATGATGCAGCACATGGTGTTGTAGCTCAGCTGTGTGTGTGGATGATCCAGCACATGGTGTTGTAGCTCAGCTGTGTGTGTGGATGATGCAGCAGAAGGTGTTGTAGCTCAGCTGTGTGTGGATGATGCAGCAGATGGTGTTGTAGCTCAGCTGTGTGTGGATGATGCAGCAGATGGTGTTGTAGCTCAGCTGTGTGTGTGGATGATGCAGCAGAAGGTGTTGTAGCTCAGCTGTGTGTGTGGATGATGCAGCAGAAGGTGTTGTAGCTCAGCTGTGTGTGTGGATGATGCAGCAGAAGGTGTTGTAGCTCAGCTGTGTGTGTGTGGATGATGCAGCAGAAGGTGTTGTAGCTCAGCTGTGTGTGTGGATGATGCAGCAGAAGGTGTTGTAGCTCAGCTGTGTGTGTGTGGATGATGCAGCAGAAGGTGTTGTAGCTCAGCTGAGTGAGTGGATGATGCAGCAGAAGGTGTTGTAGCTCAGCTGTGTGTGTGGATGATGCAGCAGAAGGTGTTGTAGCTCAGCTGTGTGTGGATGATGCAGCAGAAGGTGTTGTAGTTCAGCTGTGTGTGGATGATGCAGCAGAAGGTGTTGTAGCTCAGCTGTGTGTGTGGATGATGCAGCAGAAGGTGTTGTAGCTCAGCTGTGTGTGGATGATGCAGCAGAAGGTGTTGTAGCTCAGCTGAGTGAGTGGATGATACAGCAGAAGGTGTTGTAGCTCAGCTGTGTGTGTGGATGATGCAGCAGAAGGTGTTGTAGCTCAGCTGTGTGAGTGGATGATGCAGCAGAAGGTGTTGTAGCTCAGCTGAGTGAGTGGATGATGCAGCAGAAGGTGTTGTAGCTCAAGCTGTGTGTGAATGATGCAGCAGATGATGTTGTAGCTGTGTGTGTAGGTAGCAGAAGCTGATGTTTGTGTACGGTGCATCTATAAGTCTTATGTATGTGTGTTGATTGCAGAAATTTAATTATTACAAAATATGTTTCCTATTTTCTGTTATCTTAGGCTGGGGTGTGTCTTATAGTCCAAAAAGCATGGTTATTATAATTTTCATAAAACAGTGAAAACCTCCCCAACCATAAAAAGAAGATAGCGTCTATACACGTAAAAAGAAAAACAAACAACCTGTTCTTACCGAGCATTGTAAATGTTTTCCCCGATCCAGTCTGACCACTAAAATTGAAAAAGAAAATTATCACTTTGCTGAGTGTAGTCAGTACCATACAGGGGGATTTAGGCCACCTGAACAATAAAGATGAAGGGAATTTTGTTACTTACCGTAAATTCCTTTTCTTCTAGCTCTTATTGGGAGACCCAGACGATTGGGTGTATAGCACTGCCTCCGGAGGCCACACAAAGCAATTACACTAAAAAGTGTAAGGCCCCTCCCCTTCTGGCTATACACCCCCAGTGGGATCACTGGCTCACCAGTTTTAGTGCAAAAGCAAGAAGGAGGAAAGCCAATAACTGGTTTAAACAAATTCACTCCGAGTAACATCGGAGAACAGAAAACCGTTCAACATGAACAACATGTGTACCCGCAAACAAACCAAAAATCCCGAAGGACAACAGGGCGGGTGCTGGGTCTCCCAATAAGAGCTAGAAGAAAAGGAATTTACAGTAAGTAACAAAATTCCCTTCTTCTTCGGCGCTCTATTGGGAGACCCAGACGATTGGGACGTCCAAAAGCTGTCCCTGGGTGGGTAAAGAAATACCTCATGTTAGAGCTGCAAGACAGCCCTCCCCTACGGGGAGGCAACTGCCGCCTGCAGGACTCTTCTACCTAGGCTGGCGTCCGCCGAAGCATAGGTATGCACCTGATAATGTTTGGTGAAAGTGTGCAGACTCGACCAGGTAGCTGCCTGGCACACCTGTTGAGCCGTAGCCTGGTGTCGTAATGCCCAGGACGCACCCACGGCTCTGGTAGAATGGGCCTTTAGCCCTGATGGAACCTGAAGCCCCGCAGAACGGTAGGCTTCAAGAATTGGTTCTTTGATCCATCGAGCCAGGGTGGCCTTAGAAGCCTGCGACCCTTTGCGCTTACCAGCGACAAGGACAAAGAGTGCATCCGAACGGCGCAGGGGCGCTGTGCGGGAAATGTAGATTCTGAGTGCTCTCACCAGATCTAACAAATGTAAATCCTTCTCATACCGATGAACTGCATGAGGACAAAACGAAGGCAAAAAGATATCCTGATTAAGATGAAAAGAGGATACCACCTTCGGGAGAAACTCCTGAATGGGGCGCAGCACTACCTTGTCCTGGTGGAAGACCAGGAAGGGAGCCTTGGAAGACAACGCTGCTAGCTCAGACACTCTCCGAAGAGAGGTGATCGCTACCAGAAAAGCCACTTTCTGTGATAGTCTAGAAAGTGAAACCTCCCTCAGAGGCTCGAAGGGCGGCTTCTGGAGGGCAACTAGTACCCTGTTCAGATCCCATGGATCTAACGGCCGCTTGTACGGGGGAACTATATGGCAAACCCCCTGTAGGAACGTGCGCACCTTAGAAAGTCGTGCTAGACGCCTCTGAAAAAAGACGGATAGCGCCGAGACTTGCCCTTTAAGGGAGCCGAGCGACAAACCTTTTTCTAACCCAGATTGGAGGAAAGAAAGAAGGGTAGGTAATGCAAATGGCCAGGGAGACACTCTCTGAGCAGAGCACCAGGATAAGAATATCCTCCACGTTCTGTGGTAGATCTTAGCAGACGTGGGCTTCCTAGCCTGTCTCATGGTGGCAACGACCCCTTGGGATAAGCCTGAAGACGCTAGGATCCAGGACTCAATGGCCACGCAGTCAGGTTGAGGGCCGCAGAATTCCGATGGAAAAACGGCCCTTGGGACAGTAAGTCTGGTCGGTCTGGTAGTGCCCACGGTTGGCCGACCGTGAGATGCCACAGATCCGGATACCACGCCCTCCTCGGCCAGTCTGGAGCGACGAGTATGACGCGGCTGCAGTCGGATCTGATCTTGCGTAGCACTCTGGGCAAGAGTGCCAGAGGTGGAAACACATAAGGGAGCCGGAACTGCGACCAATCCTGCACTAGGGCGTCTGCTGCTAGAGCTCTTTGATCGCGAGACCGTGCCATGAAGGTTGGGATCTTGTTGTTGTGCCGGGACGCCATTAGGTCGACGTCCGGCCTTCCCCATCGGCGACAGATTTCCTGAAACACGTCCGGGTGAAGGGACCATTCCCCTGCGTCCATGCCCTGGCGACTGAGGAAGTCTGCTTCCCAGTTTTCTACGCCGGGCATGTGAACTGCGGATATGGTGGAGGCCGTGGCTTCCACCCACATCATAATGCGCCGGACTTCCTGGAAGGCTTGCCGACTGCGAGTCCCTCCTTGGTGATTGATGTATGCCACCGCTGTGGAGTTGTCCGATTGAATTCGGATCTGCTTCCCTTCCAGCCACTGCTGGAAGGCTAGTAGGGCAAGAAACACTGCTCTGATTTCCAGAACATTGATCTGAAGGCTGGACTCCTGCTGAGTCCACGTACCCTGAGCCCTGTGGTGGAGAAACACTGCTCCCCACCCTGACAGACTCGCGTCTGTCGTGACCACCGCCCAGGACGGTGGTAGGAAGGATCTTCCCTGTGACAATGAGGTGGAAAGGAGCCACCACTGCAGAGAGTCCTTGGCCGTCTGGGAAAGGGAGACTTTCCTGTCCAGGGATGTCGACTTCCCGTCCCATTGGCGGAGAATGTCCCATTGAAGTGGACGCAGATGAAACTGCGCAAACGGAACCGCCTCTATTGCCGCCACCATCTTCCCGAGGAAGTGCATGAGGCGTCTTAAGGAGTGCGACTGACCTTGAAGGAGAGCCTGCACCCCTGTCTGTAGTGACCGCTGCTTGCTCAGCGGAAGCTTCACTATCGCTGAGAGAGTATGAAACTCCATGCCAAGATACGTTAGTGATTGGGTCGGTGACAGATTTGACTTTGGGAAGTTGATGATCCACCCGAACGCCTGGAGAGTCTCCAGTGCAAAATTCAGGCTGAGTTGGCATGCCTCCTGAGAGGGTGCCTTGACCAGTAGATCGTCCAAGTAAGGGATCACAGAGTGTCCGTGAGAGTGCAAGACTGCTACCACTGCTGCCATGATCTTGGTGAACACCCGGGGGGCTGTCGCCAGACCAAATGGCAGAGCCACGAACTGAAGATGTTCGTCTCCTATCACGAAGCGCAGAAAGCGTTGGTGCTCCGTAGCAATCGGCACGTGGAGATAAGCATCTTTGATGTCTATTGATGCTAGGAAATCTCCTTGGGACATTGAGGCAATGACTGAGCGGAGGGATTCCATCCGGAACCGCCTGGCGTTCACATGCTTGTTGAGCAGTTTTAGGTCCAGAACAGGACGGAAGGAGCCGTCCTTTTTTGGAACCACAAAGAGATTGGAGTAAAATCCTCGCCCCCGTTCCAGAGGGGGGACAGGGATCACGACTCCTTCTGCTCTTAGAGAGTCCACCGCCTGCAGCAGGGCATCTGCTCGGTTGGGGTGTGGGGAGGTTCTGAAGAACCGAAGTGGAGGCCGAGAACTGAACTCGATTCTGTACCCGCGAGACAAAATGTCTGTTACCCACCGGTCTTTGACCTGTGACAGCCAAATGTCGCAAAAGCGGGAGAGCCTGCCACCGACCGAGGATGCGGAGGGAGGAGGCCGAAAGTCATGAGGTAGCCGCCTTGGAAGCGGTTCCTCCATTTGCTTTCCTGGGGCGTGAGTGAGCCCGCCAGGAATCTGAGCTCCCATGTCCTTTCTGAGTCCCTTTGGACGAGGAAAATTGGGGCTTGCCCGAGCCTCGAAAGAACCGAAACCTCGACTGCCACTTTTTCTGTTGAGGTTTACTTGCTCTGGGCTGTGGCAAGGAAGAGTCCTTGCCCTTGGACTGTTTTATGATTTCAGCCAATGGCTCACCAAACAGTCTGTCTCTAGATAATGGCAAGCTGGTTAAGCATTTTTTGGAACCAGCATCTGCTTTCCAGTCCTTTAACCATAAGGCTCTGCGCAAAACCACAGAATTGGCGGCCGCCATAGAGGTACGGCTCGTAGATTCTAGGACAGCATTGATAGCATAGGTCGCAAACGCAGACATTTGCGAAGTTAGGGACGCCACCTGTGGCACTGCTGGATGCATGATAGCATCCACCTGTGCTAAACCAGCTGAAATAGCTTGTAGTGCCCACACGGCCGCGAATGCTGGAGCAAACGACGCGCCGATAGCTTCATAGACAGATTTCAACCAAAGGTCCATCTGTCTGTCGTTGGCATCTTTAAGTGAAGCGCCATCCTCTACTGCGACTATGGATCTAGCCGCAAGCTTGGAAATTGGGGGATCCACCTTTGGGCACTGGGTCCAGCGTTTGGCCACTTCAGCGGGAAAAGGATAACGGGTATCCTTAGAACGCTTAGAGAAACGCTTGTCTGGATGAGCGTCGTGCTTCTGGATTGATTCTCTGAAGTCAGAGTGGTCCAAAAAAGCACTTAATTTACGCTTGGGATACAGGAAATGGAACTTCTCCTGCTGTGCAGCTGCCTCCTCTGCTGAAGGAGCAGGGGGAGAAATATCCAACAGTCTATTAATCGCCGATATAAGGTCATTAACCATGGCGTCACCATCAGGGGCATCCAGATTGAGAGGGGTCTCAGGATTAGAATCCTGATCACCGTCCTCAGTCTCATCACAGAGAGATTCTTCTCGCTGAGACCCTGAGCAGTGTGATGACGTCGAGGGTCTTTCCCAGCGAGCTCGCTTAGGCTGCCTGGGACTGTCATCTGAGTCAGAGACTTCAGCTTGTGATGCTTGAGACCCCCTTGAAGTACGGATTAGTTCCAACTGAGGGGGACTAGAGAGCATAGCCACAGCAGTGTCCATGGTCTGAGGAACTGGCCTGGCCTGCAAGGTCTCCAGGATTTTTGTCATAGCCTCAGACATTTTATCAGCAAACACTGCAAAGTCTGTCCCCGTCACCGGGGCAGGGTTCACAGGCGTCTCTGCCTGGGCTACCACCACATTAGGCTCTGGCTGACGAAGTGCCACTGGGACTGAACATTGCACACAATGTGAATCATTGGAGCCTGCCGGTAGATCAGCCCCACATGCAGTACAAACAGTGTACACAGCCCGTGCCTTGGCAGCCTTGCGTTTTGCGGATGACATGTTGCTGCCTCCTCAGAGCAGTACAGGGTGTCCAGCCAAGAAGCGACCTTACAGTGCACTATATAAATATATATATGGTACCAGAAAAAAGTACACTAATATATCACTGAGGCACTAGTGGGGCCAGCACTACTGTGCAGCTTACCGCCCGCTTAGGAGCGGTGTGTGGTCGCCAGAAATCCCTCTAGTCTGGGTCTCCCAGAGCCTGCTGCCTTTCCCCAGCCAGATCGCATGTGTAATGGCTGCCGGCGTCCTTGTGGAGAGGGGGGGGCGGGCCCTGGGCGTACACCGACGAAGAGCGGGAAGTCTGCTTCCCCTTGTGCCTAGTGAGAGGGCTGGAGCATGTAAATAAAGCTCCAGCCCTCGGCGCTGCCATTGAGCAGCGTCTCTCCCCTACCCTGATTGACAGGGTGGGGGCGGGAACGAAGCGGCGCTAGGCCGCAGAAGCCGGGGGCTAAAGTTAGAAGCGCCGCCGCCGTAAAAGCGCGGTCGGCGCCAAGCCCCCGGCGCACCACAAGTCGCAGCTGCGCCGCTGCTCCAGGAGCGGTCGGCGCAGTAGTTCCCAACACACAACGTCACTCAGCAAAGCTGCAGTGACCTAACCCCCAGCGTACAGCGCCACTGTCCCCGGCGCACTACAACGCTCAGCAAGCCCTGAGAGTGTCCGTGCCTGCCGGGGACACAGAGTACCTGAAAGTTGCAGGGCCTTGTCCCTGAACGGCACTCCCGCTCCCAATCCAGCAGGTTCTATGGGTCTGTGGATGGAGCCCGGCCCCAGGGCTTGGGGGCCGGCAAGATCCCACTTCCACAGAGCCCTAAGGGGATGTGGAAGGAAAACAGCATGTGGGCTCCAGCCTCTGTACCAGCAATAGGTACCTCAACCTTACAAGCACCAACCGCGGGTGAGAAGGGAGCATGCTGGGGGCCCCATATGGGCCCTCTTTTCTTCCATCCGATAGAGCCAGCAGCTACTGCTGACTACAAACAGTGGAGCTATGCGTGGATGTCTGACCTCCTTCGCACAAAGCAGAAAACTGGTGAGCCAGTGATCCCACTGGGGGTGTATAGCCAGAAGGGGAGGGGCCTTACACTTTTTAGTGTAATTGCTTTGTGTGGCCTCCGGAGGCAGTGCTATACACCCAATCGTCTGGGTCTCCCAATAGAGCGTCGAAGAAAATCCATTTCTAAAATAACTGCACTGCATTGACTATATAACAGTCAGACAAAGTGTCTATGTGCTTCATGATACGGAGCTGCGGGTGCAACATCGGGGGCTTCAGACCAGGTCTGTAACAGCATCCCCCCATACTTAATCGCTTCCTTAGAGCTATAAAATGAGATTCCCTTATTCTCCTTGGTGATAAACCACTACATGTAACCTGCTCAGGGTTACCTGTACTTAATGAGAATTGGTCATCTGGAAAAAGGACAAACTACTATGATGTGTGCAAAAGAAAGACGTATCCAAACTCTGTACAATGTCCACGCTCTGTACTGTAATGCTCCCTGGCCTCCCTAGATGCCGGAGCACGGTCAGTTGCAGGGTCAGATAGAAACTTACACTGTTCTTTTTTACTGGATTAATAAACTTTATTAATAATAACCAAGTATATTGGGGCAGATTTACAGAAACTACACAATGTAAACTTAGACTAGACTGTCTTATAGAGCTCCAAGTCTATTATAGTTACTTGGCGCATTCACTTATTAAATCTGTATGTTATGGGTGCGCCTTAAGCTAGAGATACGTTCTATTTCTTGCACACACAGGGTAAAGATTCTCTTGGCAAAACTAAACATTTCTCAGGACAAAGGTAGTGTGGATTGTTCACAAGAAATGTACTTACTAAGCAAAGATGGTGCCATTGTAGCCATTCATACAAGACTCCACTATGTTCTTTGCCACACTTGAGAAAACAGATTCCTGAAAATGACAATACAGAAGAATAAACACCACAGACAATAAGCACTTCTGCCATGTGTACCATCCCTAAGACTGCGACAGAAACTGTACTGAGCATGCTCAGCCCCCGAGCGAGCTCCACCCCCCTGCACCTGACATAAGAGTATGTACAATGTGAAATATAGTGCGACGACAAGTTAATAAACTAACGGGGAAAGCTGCTCAGATCAGTGATGCAGCCTTTCATATCTGAGTAGCTCCGCTCATTCATATTATAATATACACATACACATTGTAATTTTTAATAATTAAACATTGCAGGAAAATTCATAGTTTTGGGAAACATTTATAATGTGGTTCTTACTGTATTGATATACTGTATTTGAAGACACTGTATTCACATCCAGCGTCAGGAGCTCAGAAGTGTGTCCTATCACTTGTTACAGCAAATGTAGCAAGGTGCACAGATAGGTTCTTGCTTTAGAAACCTCTAGGCCCTGTGTGCACGCTGCGTTTTTTGCTGCAGAATTGGTGCAGTTTTTGTTCATATGCTTCATGTTGTCCATCACCAGAAAAGCATATGAGAAATCCAAAATGCTGTGCACACACTGTTTTTTTTTTTCCTTGCAGGTTTTGCTTTAAGTCTGCAAAAAGAAATACCGTGGTACCTTGCTTAACGAGAACAATCCGTTCTGGGACTGTGCTTGTTAATCAAGGTACTCGTTTCAGCAGAGCAAGATTTCCCATAGGAAATCATTGCAATGCTGACGATCCGTTCCACAACGTCTAAAATGTCCCATCCTGGTCCCCTATTCTATCATTCCACACATACACAAACTCACACAAACTCACACAAACTCACACAAACTCACACAAACTCACACAAACTCACACAAACTCACACAAACTCACACAAACTCACACAAACTCACACATTATATGCTCACCTTACCTTCCGTTCCATCGCCGGTCTGCTGGGACTTTCTGTTCTCTGGTACGGGGCCGGGCTGTGTAACGCATTACCATAACGACGAGGCAGGAACTTCCCGGCCAGAGCGCTGACGTCAAGGGCAGAGCCGCTTGCCTCTGATTGGCCAGCGCTCTGCCTTTCATTATCGGTGACAGGAAGTTCCTCCCTCGTCGCTATGGATGCAGATACACAGCGTGGACTGGAGCGCAGCGGCGCACTACAGCACCCAGGAGGCCGGCGATGAAACGGAAGGTACACTATATTATATGCTCACCTTACCTTCCGTTCCATCGCAGGCCTCCTGGGTCTTTTAGTTCGCTCCAAGGACGTCGCGATGTACCCGGGAACTACAAGAACCATGAGGCCGGCGGTGGAACGGAAGGTAAGGTGAGCATAATACTGTATGTGTGTGCGTGTATGTCTGTTTGTGAGTACATGTGTGTGTTTGTGTGGACTGCAAGTGCTGGTCAGAGTGTGGTGGATGGACGAAACCGGAAGTGTGTGAGGTGAGAATTTCGCTCGTACAGCAAAGCTTTTTCGTAAATAGTTACAAATTTACAGAAAGCTTTGCTTGTTAAGCGAAATTCTCGTTAAGAGGGTTACTCGTTAAGCGAGGTACCACTGTAGAATGTCACTTCTTTTCTGCGTTTTCCACCTGTGTTCAATGTTAAAAAAAACCACAGGGAGAAAATCGCGGTAAAAAAGAATGTATTTTTGGTGTGGTTTTTCCGCAGGGAGGTGCGTTTTTCTGCCAGAAGGTGCGTTTTTCTCTGGAGAAACAAATCCACAGTGTGTGCACATAGCCTTTAACAGGCTTTCCGGTTTTGTAAGTCCCCTCTTCCCCAGGCGTAGATTGTGGTTTTTTTGCTTCTTCTAATACAAACACCTGTGCTTTACCCCCCCCTCCCTCCCTGCATCCTGGCACTGAGACTCCAGGACAGATATCAGTGTCTGCTCTTGTCTGCAGCATGTCATGTTGACAGAGCAGCGGACAGTCAGTGAGCACAGCAGCATCGTGGACAATAAGATACTGGGAGCAGAGGTGGAGACTCAGTGAGCGCCAGTATCAGGTCGGGGTCAAACTAGCATAAAGCATCCGGTGACTGGCTCAAGAGAGCATCGGATGCAATATGCTAATTACATCTCAGGCTCTGCTGTGAGTGTGAGCCGAGTGTCATTCACTGTGCTCCAATCCTCTAGCATGTGAGAATCAGAACACAGATGCGGAGAAGATGGAGAACTTAATTCCTCCATCTTCTCCATTGCCTGTCTGTGCGAATATTGGACTGCGACATCCGAGCGCAATCAAGCTCCCATAGAATTGAATAGGTTCGCGCTGTCAGATATGCGCTGTCACTTGCAGCATGCTGTGATTGTTTTTTCATGCTGAATTAGCATGAGAAAAAAAAAAACAGATTTGCAATGCCCCATAGAATAACTGGTCCGAGTGATCGCAGATAGATGCAAAACGTTTTGCCCCTGTGTTGCCTCCATCTTTATTGGGGGGCTTTGCTGCATCCCATCAGTGCATTAGATCCTTTGACCTGGGCAGGTTAAAGCTGCTGCCCTCTTGTTGCTGTAACGGATTTTTTGGAGGAAATTATATTCCTCTTTTTAGTTTTTTTTTTTTCCCCGATAAAACATCAGATAGCACTTGGCTGTGATATATGCTCGTGTGAGTGAGCACTCAGCCGTGTTATATGCTTTGTGACTGAGCCTGTCCACTGTTTATATCTTTTCAAAACAAATGCAGCCAAGAACAAAGAGCTTTCTGAATTAGAAAACCCTTTTTACCAAAAGCCCCTTAAAAGCAATAAGGCCAGTTGGGACAGCATGTAGAGTCAACTAAACATAGATGTGGACAGAGGCAAAGATTGCTATCCTGACCCCTCCACACAGAAGACACTACTGAAGACATTACCAGCTGATCCTATACTGACCTGAGTTGCATCCATATTGGCCACATGATCAAAGGTAAACATTTTCGGCTCAGGTTTGGAATGAAGACGGATTGTTTTTGGGGTTAACACAGACAGACAGAGCCCTTGATCCCCATCACCTCCAGCCAGATTTCCTTCTATAGGGGGACGAATTCTCACAAAAACTTTTATGGCATCACCTTCAGGGCTGTAAAGTGAGAAGAAAAATTGTGATCATCTGAAACACTTCTCTGTCTCAACACAAAAGGAAAAAAACAAAGTGGCAGAAGTGGCAAGACTCCGTGTGGGACAAATTCAGGAGCCATGAAGCCACAGAGCCTGAACAGATTTATTACTGCTTGCATTGTTTTCTATGTGTTTTTACCTATGAGGATGTGTTTTGCTTCTATGATGACACGGATATTAAATATTGAAAAGGTTACCATTTTTAAAACATAAGGAGACTGCTTAACTAAACTTCATAAAATGTTTTTTGGACAAGTTATTAAGCAAATGAAATGGAAGATCAGACTCCAGGTTTTGGGATAGGTGCCAACGTCACTCCTCTATTGAGGCGGAACTATATGCTTTCTTAGGCTATGTGCCCACGGGGACAGTGTCCTGCGGTTATATCCGCAAGACATTCCGCAGGTGCTCCCAGAAATCTGCAACAGAACTTTCTCTGTTTCAATGCTGCGGATATACAGCGGAATGTCGTGCGGATATGCTGCGGGCATTCTGCATTGAGGATACAGTACCATGGCTTCGGCACTGCATCCTCAATGCAGAACAAGTGCTGCAGTGATCGGGGTGCTCATACGTACCTTCATCATGCAGCACCTCGCTTTCCGGCGGCCGGGTCACTGTCAGGCAGCGTCTGGTTCACTGTGCTGGAGGTGGGCGGGCCTGCACTAGCTCCGGCTGTCACATGACCGGAGCTCGTGCAGGCCCCGCCCAACTCTTCCTTCCTGTACCTGGCTGGATCCACCGCGCTGCTGCCGCTGCAGCTACACCGGACGGTGAAA
Organism: Anomaloglossus baeobatrachus; assembly: GCF_048569485.1. Taxonomy (NCBI): domain Eukaryota; kingdom Metazoa; phylum Chordata; class Amphibia; order Anura; family Aromobatidae; genus Anomaloglossus; species Anomaloglossus baeobatrachus. The sequence goes on from NC_134358.1 coordinate 423,045,665, forward strand.
GTGACTCGGGTCTCTATCAAGGCAGGTAAGTCTATGGGACCCTGCGGAAAAATCCGCAAAAATAATTGACATGCTGCAGATTTTTCCGCACGAAAATCCGCACGATTTCCGCTGTGGAAAAATCCGCAGCGTGGGCACAGCATTTCCCAAATGCCATAGAAATGGCTGGGGAGTAGCTGTGCTGCAGATTTCTGGAAAATCCGCGGCTTTTCCGCGAGAAATCCGCGGCAAAATCCGCGCATTTTCCGCAGTGTGGGCACATAGCCTTATAGCTATAATGTCAAATGCTTTGATCTGTAGGGGGTTGAGGTCCTGAGACATCCACTAATAGCTGAAACAAAGGGTCAGAAGAAATCAGCAGATCCTCAAGAAGCAAGTGCAGAGTTTACAGAAAGCCGTTACACCATTCAGAGGAGCCGCCTCCCTTCAGCCCCATCAGTCTCAGGACGCTGGATTTACCTATGTGAGGGCTTATTTTTTGCATTGCCATTTATTGCTTTCTAATGCAAACTTTAGGGAGGGTGGCTATAAAAAAAAACAAAAAAAAAACATTTTTTCACGCTTTTTTTTTCTCTTTATGGTGTTTACCATATAGATTAATCTTACATTGTGATTAATGGGACATTTTTGGATGTAGTAATACCAAACATGCTTACTTTATTTTTATTACTTTATTTTCAAACTAGGAGAGATCTTTTTACACTTTATACTTTTTTTTCCCCCAGGGGATCTTCTCCCTGTGATTGCTTGATCTCGTCTACCATATAGAGTAATTGTACTGTATTATACAGTCAACATAGCATCCTGTGATGAAGCCCAGCTACAGATTGGTCTTCACGAGAGGACTATGGCAGCTATAGGGTGAAGATCCATCTGCAACCGGCTGTCAGAGGGTGGGTGTGGATGGACTATGGGAGCTGTGTACACAGGCAGGCATTGCCACTTCAATGGTTACACAGTAGCGATAAGAGCGGACTCCATTTGCTGTTGTGTTATAGTCTGTATACATGGGGATCAAAGGCATGTAATATTAGGCTGCGTGCCCATGATCAGTGTTTGCAGCGTGGATCTAGCATGCTTAAGCTGCGTCCAAAACGCAGCGTTGTACAGTACAAGCATAGTGGATGGGATTTCTTGAAATCCCATGAAGAGAGTCCTGATCGTGGGCACATACCCTAACATGCTATGTTGGGAAAGGGTTAACTGACAAAAAAAAAAATACAACTGACTATATTCATATGTTCAATAATAACACAGATACCTTGATAAACTTGTAGTAACATCTAGCGGGTCACCTAAAAACAAACAAACAATTAGTACAAGCTCAAGAATTTTAATTTCTGAAGAAATTATACAATTATACTCTGAACAGAGGTTGATGCGTGATAGAGAGATATATATATAGGAGAGGGGAGGTCGGTGCGTGATTATATATATATATAGGAGAGGGGAGGTCGGTGCGTGTTCTATATATATATAGGAGAGGGGAGGTCGGTGCGTGTTATATACATACGGAGAGGGGAGGTCGGTGCGTGTTCTATATATATATATATATATATATATATATACGGATATATATATACGGAGAGGAGAGGTCGGTGCGTGTTCTATATATATATATATACGGAGAGGGGAGGTCGGTGCGTGTTCTATATATATATACGGAGAGGGGAGGTCGGTGCGTGTTCTATATATATATATACGGAGAGGGGAGGTCGGTGCGTGTTCTATATATATATACGGAGAGGGGAGGTCGGTGCGTGTTCTATATATATATACGGAGAGGGGAGGTCGGTGCGTGTTCTATATATATATACGGAGAGGGGAGGTCGGTGCGTGTTCTATATATATATACGGAGAGGGGAGGTCGGTGCGTGTTCTATATATATATATACGGAGAGGGGAGGTCGGTGCGTGTTCTATATATATATACGGAGAGGGGAGGTCGGTGCGTGTTCTATATATATATACGGAGAGGGGAGGTCGGTGCGTGTTCTATATATATATATATATATATATATATATATATATAGAGAGGGGAGGTCGGTGCGTGTTCTATATATATATACGGAGAGGGGAGGTCGGTGCGTGCTCTATATATATATATATATATATATATATATATATATATATATATATATATATATATATATATATATAGAGAGGGGAGGTCGGTGCGTGTTCTATATATATATACGGAGAGGGGAGGTCGGTGCGTGTTCTATATATATATACGGAGAGGGGAGGTCGGTGCGTGTTCTATATATATATATACGGAGAGGGGAGGTCGGTGCGTGTTCTATATATATATACGGAGAGGGGAGGTCGGTGCGTGTTCTATATATATATATGGAGAGGGGAGGTCGGTGCGTGTTCTATATATATATACGGAGAGGGGAGGTCGGTGCGTGTTCTATATATATATATACGGAGAGGGGAGGTCGGTGCGTGTTCTATATATATATACGGAGAGGGGAGGTCGGTGCGTGTTCTATATATATATACGGAGAGGGGAGGTCGGTGCGTGTTCTATATATATATATACGGAGAGGGGAGGTCGGTGCGTGTTCTATATATATATACGGAGAGGGGAGGTCGGTGCGTGCTCTATATATATATATATATATATATATATATATATATATATATAGAGGGTAGGTCGGTGCGTGTTCTATATATATATACGGAGAGGGGAGGTCGGTGCGTGTTCTATATATATATATATATACGGAGAGGGGAGGTCGGTGCGTGTTCTATATATATATATACGGAGAGGGGAGGTCGGTGCGTGTTCTATATATATATACGGAGAGGGGAGGTCGGTGCGTGTTCTATATATATATACGGAGAGGGGAGGTCGGTGTGTGTTCTATATATATATACGGAGAGGGGAGGTCGGTGCGTGTTCTATATATATATACGGAGAGGGGAGGTCGGTGCGTGTTCTATATATATACGGAGAGGGGAGGTCGGTGCGTGTTCTATATATATATACGGAGAGGGGAGGTCGGTGCGTGTTCTATATATATACGGAGAGGGGAGGTCGGTGCGTGTTCTATATATATATACGGAGAGGGGAGGTCGGTGCGTGTTCTATATATATATACGGAGAGGGGAGGTCGGTGCGTGTTCTATATATATATACGGAGAGGGGAGGTCGGTGCGTGTTCTATATATATACGGAGAGGGGAGGTCGGTGCGTGTTCTATATATATATACGGAGAGGGGAGGTTGGTGAGTGTGTGTGTATGTATAATATATTATATATATATATGCACACATATACATACACACACACACATTACAATGTGTATGGACAGTGGAGCTGAGTGTACACACACATATCATATATAGGCAGACACGGCGCCACATCACTGTCCTGGCTCTGCCGCTCATACCTTTGGTTCCCGGCGCCATCCTCCTCGTCCTGTCACGTCTCTCTCCGTTATATATGGATTCGCTCTTTTCCTTCTTCCAAAAACCAAAATGGCGGAAGCTTCAAATTTGGCGCTTCCAAGAGACATTGAGTAGCTGTCACTAAGCCCCTCCCACTTGCGGAAACGGACCCAGTGTGCGCGGCTCCGGCGGCCATCTTTGTGTAGTCCACTACTCCATCGCTCTAGTTGGACTGTCCCTCTCGGGCCACCGTCTGCCGGTTGTCGCTTGTTTAGAACTACGCAATGAATTGTGGGTAGTCGCGCTGTGTGTGTGTCTGTCTCAGGAGAGGTGAGTTCTGGTCTCCGCTCCGTGCTGCAGTGTGGTGTGGACGGTCTGCGGCTTCTAATGTGAAGCTCTGTCCCCGCCATGTGTTTTATACGATTTATCCTATGACTGTGATGGTTTCTGGTAACTGACAGACCTGACGCTCCCAGCAGGCACCTGCAGTTACAGTGTTGTCAGTGTCTGTGGTGAGCATGTTGGTAATGATAAAATCAGTCTGGTGGGAGACAAAGCCCTCATTGTTTTGACACCTATGTAGTAGTATTGGGAAAGAGTGTACATGAATGGCCGCCCAGGGCGCTAAAGTCTATGTGGGCACATAGTTTCTCCCCCGAGTGGTGCCTTTACTTATTGGTACAATGGTGCCCACCTGGTGCTGTCATCTGTGGCTGCATAGTGAGCTATGACATATCAAGTTGTTGCCTATGCAGAGTGCCTATGAATACTCATTTTTGACTACTGCACTCTGCATAGGCAGAAAGCAGCGAATGAAAGAAGTAACTTTTGGAATCGTGTACAGGACTCTGGACTCTTTATTACTAACAGCTATTTTTCCACCTTTTCTAACTAGGCTAGTGATAGGGATGAGATTAGGCTGCAGCTGAGGTAATAGAAATGTTACCATGTGAAAATCTAGTAAGTTACAAAAATTATATAACCATTTCTAACTTATTAGTAAAACTTTGCGTAATGCAAAACGCAGTAACAAACTAGGAGATCAGAGCGCAAGACTAATTACATGAGCATTTTCCTCAAATTCAGATACATGAGCTTATAGGATTAGAGGTTCAATACAGAACTGGTGAAAGACTCTGGGTGCTCATGTGCTAGAGGGTGCAAGCTGCTTGCCTTGCCCCACGGTCTAAGGCTATGTTCACACTAGAAAAATGATTTTTCTTAAGAAATTTCTTGAGTGAAGGATTAGCGCACCTGCGTTAAACACCAATAACGCAGGTGCGTTTTTGGTGCGTTTTTTTCATGTTGGTCCCTGCGTTTTTTAATGCCTTTACAGCAATAAAGCACATTGAAAATGAAAAAAAAATAATAGATAATACAGAGATAAATATATGATAGAGGGATAGATAATAGATATTTAGGGGAATAGATAGTTAGATAATAGAGGGATAGATATAGATAATAGAGGGATATAGATAGATGATATTTAGGGGTATAGATAGATAATAGCTAGATAATAGATGGATGGGGATAGATAGATAATATAGAAAGATAGATAATATAGAAAGATAGATGATAGATATTTAGGGGTATAGATAGATAGAAAAGATGGATAGATAGATATAGATAATAGATAGATAGAGATAGTTAATAGATAGATATTCCAGCTTTATTTATGACGTCCCCCCCCCCCCCCACACACACACACTGCACTTCTCGCGGCCGGTAGTGTGTTCACATCAGCGGCCGTGAGAAATGTCCTGTAGTTCCCCGCAGCCTCGCTCAGGAGCCGCATTCAGGACTCGCTCCCTGACCGAGGCTGCGTGAAGAACTGTCACACACGTCTGGAGCAGTGCTGGAAGCGCCGCGGGACATCGCTGTGGATTACGTTGGAGCTGTGTGTTTCGGGGGGTTTAATACACTAAAGAAAGAGGGGCTTTTTGTCTTTTATTCAAATTAAAGGATTTTTCGGTGTATGTGTGTTTCTTTACTTTCACTTACAGATTAGTGACGGCGTGTCATAGACGCTTCCATCACTAATCTTGGACTTAGCGGCAGCTATTGGCTGCCGTTAACTCCATATTACCTGTATTGCCCCCGCATCACGGCATCTGGAAGAGCCGGGTACACTGCGGGACTGTCGCATAATGGATGTGACAGTCCCGGGGCAGCTGCGGGCTGATATTCTCGGCTGCGGGAGGGAGGGGGCATTAACCTTGTCCCTCGCTGTTCCCAGCCTGAGAATACCGGGCCGCCACTGTGTGTTTACCCGGCTGGAAGGTAAAAATACAGCGGAGCACAAGCTTTTTTTTTTTTCTCCTCTTCCTGTCCTAGTGACATCACTTCCCTGCAAAACGCAGTGCAGGGAAGTACACTATGTCCCGAAAATGCAAAATAACGCGGGAATAACGCAGGTATAACGCAGGAATAACACAGGAATAACGCACATCACTTGCTACCTGCGTTATTCCTGCGCTATTTCATGATTACATTACAGTCAATGGAGTGAATAACGCAGTTCGCTGCAGAAAAGAAGTGACATGCTCATTCTTTTTCTTAAGAAAATCTACTGAAAGAATTTTCTTAAGAAAAAACAGTGTGCGCACAGCTAATTTTTTTTCCCTATAGGTTTTGCTGGGGAATGTCTGCAGAAAGGTTACAATAATTTCTCAAGAAATTTCTGCAGCAAAAACGCACCAAAACCGCAGGTAAAAAATGCCGTGTGTGAACATAGCCTAAGGGTCACATTTCTCCATGTGGAGAGCAACATGCTAGATATGTCAGTGTAAGGACATAGGAATGGCAGGCACTAGAGATCAAAGACCCCCCCCCCCAAAAGAGGCAGTTTGCATATTTACATTCCCAGAGGAGCATTGCATGGCTTATAAGCCTCCTTACACTGGTATGTCACTCTCCACACGGAGAAGCCTTACCACTTAGATACTAGCCTCTCACTTAGCCAAATAAGATCTCATACTTCGCACTAATAAGTGGCAACAGTGTCTGCAGGTTGAGATTCTGGTTTGGCTTTTATCCTAAGTCACATGGCAAGGATCATTATAGGTCGATATTGACCTTTATCATTACTACTTTTAATAGGAGGAACTAGAGTGCAAGTTTTCTTCCTCCCTGAAGACACAATTTGCTTGTTTAATATCTCAAGGGAGCATTGCATGGCTTATAAGCCTCCTTACACTGGCATGTCAGGAATGTAATTCTCCATAGGAGAAATGTTACCACTTAGATCCCATTCTTAGCCTTTCACATAGCCGAATCAGATCTCATACTTTGCACGTATGAGGGGCAACACTGTTTACGCAAATTGAGATTCTGGTTTGGCTTCTATTCTAAGGGGTGCTTCACACACAGCGAGCTCGCTGCCGAGATCGCTGCTGAGTCACGCTTTTTGTGACGCAGCAGTGACCTCATTAGCGATCTCGCTGTGTGTGACACTGAGCAGCGATCTGGCCCCTGCTGCGAGATCGCTGCTCGTTACACACAGCCCTGGTTCGTTTTCTTCAAAGCCGCTCTCCTGCTGTGACACACAGATCGCTGTGTGTGACAGCGAGAGAGCGACAAATGAAGCGAGCAGGGAGCAGGAGCCGGCGTCTGACAGCTGAGGTAAGCTGTATCCAAGATAAACATCGGGTAACCAAGGTGGTTACCCGATATTTACCTTAGTTACCAGCATCTGCAGCTCTCACGCTGCCTGTGCTGCCGGCTCCGGCTCTCTGCACATGTAGCTGCTGTACACATCGGGTTAATTAACCCGATGTGTACAGCAGCTAGGAGAGCAAGGAGCCAGCGCTAAGCAGTGTGCGCGGCTCCCTGCTCTCTGCACATGTAGCTGCATTACACATCGGGTTAATTAACCCGATGTGTACTGTAGCTATGGTAGGAGAGCAAGGAGCCAGCGCTCAGTGTGCGCGGCTCCCTGCTCCCTGCACACACAGCTGTGCGCTGGTAACTAATGTAAACATCGGGTAACCATACCCGATGTTTACCTTAGTTACCAGTCTCCGCAGCTTCCAGGCGGCAGCTCCGTGCAAGCGCAGCGTCGCTTGCACGTCGCTGCTGGCTGGGGGCTGTTCACTGGTCGCTGGTGAGATCTGCCTGTTTGACAGCTCACCAGCGACCATGTAGCGATGCAGCAGCGATCCTGACCAGGTCAGATCGCTGGTCGGATCGCTGCTGCATCGCTAAGTGTGAAGGTACCCTAAGTCATATGGCAAAGGGTCAATATTGACTTTTAGGATTGCTACTTTCAGTAGGAGGCAGTAGAGTTCAAGTCCCCTTCCTTTGCTTTGCCCCAGATGCTGGGATCCCACACTGCGCCACTGTACCTATGGCAATGTTGAAAAATTTGATGAAGCTTAACTATTGATGCCCTTTGATACCGTGTTTCCCCGAAAGTAGGACCCCCCCGAAAGTAAGGCAGGGTGGGGGTTTCGGGGGGGTCCGCCAATGTAGGGCACCCCCCGATTGTAGGGCAGGGTAGCGGGGGGGGGGGCGGGGAATGTAAGGCCGCCTATGGGTGGGGGTCCCTGGGGAAAGTACAGGAACTTACCGCTGTTCCCTCGCTCCATCCAGGCCTTCTCCAGTCTCGTGCCACCCGTGGTCCGCCTCCGGTGAATGGCCCCCGCAAGGCTCCCTGCTGGCCATCAGCTCGAGCTGTGATTGGCCAGTCAGCCGGCTCGCAGCTGATTGGCCCTGAGCTCGAGCTGTGATTGGCCAGTCAGCCGGCTCGCAGCTGATTGGCCCTCAGCTCGAGCTGCGATTGGCCAGTCAGCCGGCTCGCAGCTGATTGGCCGAATCAGCCGGCTCGCAGCTGATTGGCCGAAATCAGCCGCGACGTCACCGCCTGCAGGCTCGCTCCGATTGGTCCAGCGTCCCCGGCATCCGAATCGTCAGCCCGGCACAAGTAACGGTAAGTTCCGAAACTGTGTGTGTGTGTGTGTGTGTGTGTGTGTGTGTGTGTACGGTATGTGTATGGGGCTGTATGTGTCAGTGTGTGTGTGTGTGTGTGTGTGTGTGTGTGTACGGTACCGGTACGATATGTGTGGGTGCCGTGTGGGGCTGTACCGGTACCGTATGTGTCAGTGTGTGTGGTGGCAGAGTGGGGGGCAGAACCACTGTATGGGGAGGCTGCAGGGGGGAGGATGGGGTGGATGCCTGATCCCAAACAATGGGGAGTCTGCAGGGGGGAGGAAGGGGTGGATGCCTGATCCCAAACAATGGGGAGGCTGCAGGGGGGAGGATGGGGTGGATGCCTGATCCCAAACAATGGGGAGGCTGCAGGGGGGAGGATGGGGTGGATGCCTGATCCCAAACAATGGGGAGGCTGCAGGGGGGAGGATTGTCATTTTTTTTCCAATGTAAGGCCTCCCCCGAAAGTAAGGCAGGGTGGGACTTTTGGGGGTAAAATTAATGTAAGACAGGGCCTTACTTTCGGGGAAACACGGTATTATCCACATGTCCTCCTATTGGTAAAGTACTTTGTGGATTACTATGCGGTGATTTCTTGTTATATGTTCAACACAATCTCCTAATTTAATACTTTTCAGCCATGAGTAAGAGAAATCAAGTGTCGTATGTGAAACCCTCAGAGCCGTCTTTCCTGAAAAAGTTTAAAAAGGATGTTGGCTACAAAGAGGGGCCAACCGTGGACACCAAGGTATGTTTTGTAGTTTCACCTTACATTAGTCTTGCTTTAGTAGAAACCTAGTATATGGTCCCTAAAAAAAAACAAACAAAATTCCTGATCCCTGAAGGTCAGATCACTTAATGGGAGCGTCAGAGATAGGTGAGAGCTGCGCGCGCTGGTCTTTGTTGCATCCGTTAAGAATGCGTTTACTAGCGGTGCGCATGCTCGACCTCTGCTCTATTGGGGTCCATGTGGACAGAACCTCAACAATCATGAAGTTACCCGCTATTCTTGTATTTGTACATACCCTTTTAGTGTTTTTGTTCTCTCGGTAATATTTCACTTTGAATCAATGAAGCATCTTCAATGCTTGGTTAAAAGTTTTGTTCATCAGGAAAGTGGAATACAGTATATGATCATACAGTGCTGGCCAAAAGTATTGGCACCCCTGCAATTCTGTCAGATAATACTCAGTTTGTTCTTGAAAATGATTGCAATCACAAATTCTTTGGTATTATTATCTTCATATATTTTTCTTGCAATGAAAAAACACAAAAGAGAATGAAACAAAAATCAAATCATTGATCATTTCACACAAAACTCCAAAAATGGGCCAGACAAAAATGTTTTGGCACCCTTAAGGGGGCTTTACACGCTACGACATCGCTAATGCGAACTCGTTGGGGTCACGGAATTGGTGACGCACATCCGGCCGCATTAGCGATGCCGTTGCGTGTGACGCCTATGAGCGATTTTGCATCGTTGCAAAATCGCTCATCAGTGACATGGGGGTCCGTTCTCAAAAATCGTTACTGCAGCAGTAACGAGGTTGTTCCTCGTTCCTGCGGCAGGACACATCGCTCCGTGTGACACCGCAGGAACGAGGAACGTCTCCTTACCTGCGTCCCGGCCGCTATGCGGAAGGAAGGAGGTGGGCTGGATGTTACGTCTCGCTCATCTCCACCCCTCCGCTTCTATTGGGCGGCGGTTCAGTGACGCAGCTGTGACGTTGCTGTGACGCTGAACGAACTGCCCCCTTAGAAAGGAGGCGGTTCGCTGGTCACAGCGACGTCGCCGGGCAGGTAAGTATGTGTGACAGGTCTGGGCGATGTTGTGCGGCACGGGCAGCGATTTTACCCGTGTCGCACAACAGATGGGGGCGGGTACCCACGCTAGCGATATCGGTACCGATATCGCAGCGTGTAAAGTGGCCTTTAGCCTAATACTTGGTTGCACAACCTTTAGCCAAAATAAACTGCGAACAACCGCTTCCGGTAACCATCAATGAGTTTCTTACAATGCTCTGCTGGAATTTTAGACCATTCTTCTTTGGCAAACTGCTCCAGGTCCCTGAGATTTGAAGGGTGCCTTCTCCAAACTGCCAGTTTGAGATCTCTGCACAGGTGTTCTATGGGATTCAGGTCTGGACTCATTGCTGGCAACTTTAGTAGTCTCCAGTGCTTTCTATCATACCATTTTCTATTGCTTTTTGAAGTGTGTTTTGGGCCATTGTCCTGCTGGAAGACCCATGACCTCTGAGGGAGACCCAGCTTTCTCACACTGGGCCCTACATTATGCTGCAAAATTTGTTGGTAGTCTTCAGACTTCATAATGCCATGCACACGGTCAAGCAGTCCAGTGCCAGAGGCAGCAAAGCAACCCCAAAACATCAGGGAACCTCCGCCATGTTTGACTGTAGGGACCGTGTTCTTTTCTTTGAATGCCTCCTTTTTTTTTTTTTCCCTGTAAACTCTATGTTGATGGCTTTTCCCAAAAAGCTCTACTTTTGTCTCATCTGACCAGAGAACATTCTTCCAAAACGTTTTAGGCTTTCTCGGGTAAGTTTTGGCAAACTCCAGCCTGGCTTTTTTATGTCTCGTGGTAAGAAGTGGGGTCTTCCTGGGTATCCTACCATACAGTCCCTTTTCATTCAGCCGCCGACGGTAGTACGGGTTGACACTGTTGTACCCTCGGACTGCAGGGCAGCTTGAACTCGTTGAAATCTCTTATCAATTTTTCTTTTCCTTCCACATCTAGGGAGGTTAGCCACATTGCCATGGGCTTTAAACGTCTTGATAACACTGCGCACCGTGGACACAGGAACTTTCAGGTCTTTGGAGATGGACTTGTAGCCTTGAGATTGCTCATGCTTCCTCAAAATTTGGATTCTCAAGTCCTCAGACAGTTCTTTGGTCTTCTTTCTTTTCTCCATGCTCATGTGGTACACACAAGGACACAGGACAGAGGTTGAGTCAACTTTAATCCATGTCAACTGGCTGCTAGTGTGATTTAGTTATTGCCAACACCTGTTAGGTGCCACAGGTAAGTTACAGGTGCTGTTAATTACACAAATTAGAGAAGCATCACATGATTTTTCAAACAGTGCCAATACTTTTGTCCACCCCCTTTTTTATGTTTGGTGTGGAATTATGTCCAATTTGGCTTTATGACAATTTTTTTTATTTTTTCATTGAAGACAAATTAAATGAAGATAATAATACCAAAGAATTTGTGATTGCAATCATTTTCAAGAAGAAACCGTATTATCTGACAGAATTGCAGGGGTGCCAATACTTTTGGCCAGCACTGTATGTTAATCTTTTGGGAAGGGTTTACTAAAGGGGACCTGTCATCAGATGCCTGTTTCCTGAGCCACTGACGACATGGATCAGACACGGTGTTCATTATTGCAGCCGTGTATGGTTCACTTTGAAACACTGCAGCCTTTCCGGAGAAAAGCCGACCGTTGACTGAGTCTGTGAGGACTATTTGAACAGGCAGGTCGGTGGCAACTTGTCTCCCTCCCGATCACCGTGGCTGACAAGTCTCTCCCCATTGAATTCTGGCTGACTTTGCACCAGTGAAATTGTTGGACATGCCTGCACCACATTTAGTATGTGGCTTAGACACTTTAGGCTTGGCCTAGAAAAAAGTACTGGGCTTGACTGGAAACACGTGGTGACCTTAAATGCACTGCACCAAAATTATGACATATGTTGAACGTAAGCCAACCAATAGGCAGAGCATTGATAAATAAGAATAGAAAAGTGTCTCTAGAGGCACTATTTATAAATCATTAAGGGATAAAATTGGTGCATCTGTGTTTACAATGTGTAAGTAAAATTTCAATAAATTTGTCCCACTGTGAATCAGTATCACCGCTTATTAGTGATTAACCGTCCACTACCGTGCTTGGGAGCTCGGGTCTTGTAACGAGCAATTGGATGCTTAGATGGACGCAACTTGAGTACCCAAGTATAAGGAAGTCAGTTGGGGGTCTTGATCATTTTTCAAGGAAATCTTCCAGAAAAATAACAAGACCCCCATTGACTTCCATTATACTCTGGTACTTGAGTTGCGCCCATCCGAACATTAAAGGAGTTGTCCGACATAAACTCAAAAATTTTTGTGAAGCTAATCTGTGCTGTATTGTCATATAAAACACCCCTACATTGTTATCTTTTGTTTTCTAACTTTTGTTCCTCCTGAATTCACCCTTTATTCTCTGCAGCTCCTTGTTTACATTCAGCTCTAGCAAACTGACCACTTCCTGTGCCAAACCTCCCAGTCAGAGCTGGCACCGCCCGGCCTCAGTGTCCAGCCTCGCCCCCTGCACACACATTCCCTGTCAGTATTCAGCCTCAGCACTGACCTGTTATCACTACAGCATTGCAAATAACAGCCCCACATCGGGCTCTGCACCGCACACCACATCGGGCTCTGCACCGCACACGCACACATATGGCTCTGCACCACACACACACACACACACGGCTCTGCACCACACACACGCACATATGGCTCTGCACCACACACACGCACATATGGTTCTGCACCACACACACGCACATATGGCTCTGCACCGCACAGGCACATATGGCTCTGCACCGCACAGGCACATATGGCTCTGCACCGCACAGGCACATATGGCTCTGCACCGCACAGGCACATATGGCTCTGCACCGCACAGGCACATATGGCTCTGCACCGCACAGGCACATATGGCTCTGCACCGCACAGGCACATATGGCTCTGCACCGCACACGCACACATATGGCCCTGCACCGCACACATATGGCTCTGCACCGCACACATATGGCTCTGCACCGCACACATATGGCTCTGCACCGCACACGCACACATATGGCTCTGCACCGCACACGCACACATATGGCTCTGCACCGCACACGCACACATATGGCTCTGCACCGCACACGCACACATATGGCTCTGCACCGCACACATATGGCTCTGCACCGCACACATATGGCTCTGCACCGCACACATATGGCTCTGCACCGCACACATATGGCTCTGCACCGCACACATATGGCTCTGCACCGCACACATATGGCTCTGCACCGCACACATATGGCTCTGCACCGCACACATATGGCTCTGCACCGCACACATATGGCTCTGCACCGCACACATATGGCTCTGCACCGCACACATATGGCTCTGCACCGCACACATATGGCTCTGCACCGCACACATATGGCTCTGCACCGCACACATATGGCTCTGCACCGCACACATATGGCTCTGCACCGCACACATATGGCTCTGCACCGCACACATATGGCTCTGCACCGCACACATATGGCTCTGCACCGCACACATATGGCTCTGCACCGCACACATATGGCTCTGCACCGCACACATATGGCTCTGCACCGCACACATATGGCTCTGCACCGCACACATATGGCTCTGCACCGCACACATATGGCTCTGCACCGCACACATATGGCTCTGCACCGCACACATATGGCTCTGCACCGCACACATATGGCTCTGCACCGCACACATATGGCTCTGCACCGCACACATATGGCTCTGCACCGCACACATATGGCTCTGCACCGCACACATATGGCTCTGCACCGCACACATATGGCTCTGCACCGCACACATATGGCTCTGCACCGCACACGCACACATATGGCTCTGCACCGCACACGCACACATATGGCTCTGCACCGCACACGCACACATATGGCTCTGCACCGCACACGCACACATATGGCTCTGCACCGCACACGCACACATATGGCTCTGCACCGCACACGCACACATATGGCTCTGCACCGCACACGCACACATATGGCTCTGCACCGCACACGCACACATATGGCTCTGCACCGCACACGCACACATATGGCTCTGCACCGCACACGCACACATATGGCTCTGCACCGCACACGCACACACACGCACATCGGGCTCTGCACCGCACACACGCACATCGGGCTCTGCACCGCACACACGCACATCGGGCTCTGCACCGCACACACGCACATCGGGCTCTGCACCGCACACACGCACATCGGGCTCTGCACCGCACACACGCACATCGGGCTCTGCACCGCACACACACACACACAGACACACACATGGCTCTGTACCGCATGCGGCCTTCTGCACCGACCCCCCCCCCCCCCCTTCCCCCATCCCCATAGGGAACACATGTAGGGAGTACATACTCACCCGTCCTCTGTCCCCGCCGCTCCCGCACGTTCGCGCGCTGTCTGTGCTCTGGCCATATCAGCACAGTAGTGATGTCACCGCTGTGCTGAAGAGAGCACAGACAGCGGGACAGTGATGAGAAGCAGCGCTGCGCTGCTTCTCATCAGCACTTTCAAATGTACCGGCATCTGTGATCTGTGATGCCGGTACATTTGAATGTGCGATCCTGAGCAGGGGGCCCAGTGCTGGCGCTGACACCGCTGCAGCTCCCGCCAGGCCCCTCCCCCAGGTCACGGACCCCACAGCAGTGCAGGGGGAGGTTGCGGGGAGAGTAAGAGGTGCGGGGGAATGTGTGGGAGGGTGCAGGGAAGGGGAGCGGGGCTCATCGCACTGTAGTCGCCCAGCATGGTGGCGACATGCTGTTCCAGACTTGCATGTCAACATGGCCCTGCCCATGTTGACATGAAATGACCGGAAGCAGCAAAATTGCGTCAGGAGCGGTCACATGACCACTCTGAGCCGGGGAGAGGGGCTGACAGCAGGGCAGGTAAGTGCTCTCTATCTACTTACCTGCCCCAATGTAGCCCAATAGGGTAATAAAAAAAAAGTCAAAAGAAGCCGGATAACCCCTTTAACTGCTCGTTAGGAGTACCGAGCACCCGAGCATGGTAGTGCTCGCTTATCACTACCCCTTATATGTTCTATTAGACTACGCTTAAAAAACTGTATAATGATTAGCAAGTACCACTGATGGCTAAGTAAGATCTAGAAGCATGAAGATTACAATCTGATGAAAATGATTCCTTTTAGTTTCATAAGTTTTAACAGTGTTCCATTTATGAGCAATCATTACATATCATGAGAGCAGAAGCATTCACACCAAAAATATAACTAATGTTCTTTACACACACACACACACATACACATATATACAGTACAGACCAAAAGTTTGGACACACCTTCTCATCTCTAGAACAACTGTTAAGAGGAGACTTTGAGCAGCAGGCCTTCATGGTAAAATAGCTGCTAGGAAACCACTGCTAAGGACAGGCAACAAGCAGAAGAGACTTGTTTGGGCTAAAGAACACAAGGAATGGACATTAGACCAGTGGAAATCTGTGCTTTGGTCTGATGAGTCCAAATTTGAGGTCTTTGGATCCAACCACCGTGTCTTTGTAGAAAAGGTGAACGGATGGACTCTACATGCCTGGTTCCCACCGTGAAGCATGGAGGAGAAGGTGTGATGGTGTGGGGGTGCTTTGCTGGTGACACTGTTGGGGATTTATTCAAAATTGAAGGCATACTGAACCAGCATGCCTACCACAGCATCTTGCAGCGGCGTGCTATTCCATCCGGTTTGCGTTTAGTTGGACCATCATTTATTTTTCAACAGGATAATGACACCAAACACACCTCCAGGCTGTGTAAGGGCTATTTGACTAAGAAGGAGAGATGGGGTGCTACGCCAGATGACCTGGTCTTCACAGTCATCAGACCTAAACCCAATCGATATGGTTTGGGGTGAGCTGGACCGCAGAGTGAAGGCAAAAGGGCCAACAAATGCTAAGCATCTCTGGGAACTCCTTCAAGACTGTTGGAAAACCATTTCCGGCGACTACCTCTTGAAGCTCATCAAGACAATGCCAAGAGTGTGCAAAGTAGTAATGAAAGCAAAAGGTGGCTACTTTGAAGAACCTAGAATATAAGACATATTTTCAGTTGTTTCACACTTTAAGTATTTCGTTCCACATGTTTTAATTCATAGTTTTGATGCCTTCAATGGTAATCTACAATTTTCAGAGTCATGAAAATAAAGAAAACTCTTTGAATGAGGTGTGTCCAAACTTTGTCTGTACTGTGTGTGTATGTTATGTATATAATTTTTTATATATATATATATATATATATATATATATATATATATATATATATATATATATATATATATATATATATATATATATATATATATATATATATATATATATAAATTATAATATAATATCTCTAATATATAAAGCTGAATGTGTGTATGTGTGTGTGTATGTCCGGGATTGGCATCTGCACCGTCGCAGCTACAGCCACAAAATTGTGCACACTCGCACTTCTGGACCCGGAGAGCGTCATAGGCTATGTTTTGAGGGGAAATTTTAACCCAGCTCTTTACAGTTGTTCACCAAAAATCCTGCCTCCATTAAAGCGAATGGAGCTGGGAGCCACAGTGCAGCCAGAACTTCAGAAGAATGCGCAGCCACGCCCTTGTATGAAATGTTGGCGTGTCACAATGCAGACAGGCAAAGAGGCAGACACAGACAGGCAAAGAGGCAGACACAGACAGGCAAAGAGGCAGACACAGACAGGCAAAGAGGCAGACACAGACAGGCAAAGAGGCAGACACAGACAGGCAAAGAGGCAGACACAGACAGGCAAAGAGGCAGACACAGACAGGCAAAGAGGCAGACAGACAGGGAAAGAGACAGAGACAGAGACACAGAGATATATACAGAGGGGGAGACAGAGAATGGGAGAGAAACAGAGAGACAGTCACTATCCCGGGGAGCGCCGGGTGCTATGTTGTGAGGCGAAATTTTAACCCCGCGCGTTCCAATTTACCAATCAATTTTGCCCCTATCTACATAATGGGGAAAAAGTGAAACGAAAAGTGTTGGGGGCAAATTGACAGCTGCCAGATGTGAACAAGGGGGACTTAAAGAATGAGAGCGATGGCGCCAAAGAGTATATACCGTACAGTTGCTAAGGTGGGGCCCCGACATGGGATACTCACCGTACTCGGGGATATGAACACACACAAAATGCGCCACACACTACCACGTGCTTGAACACATATACCACCCTCAGCACACATCTCACCACACATACACCAACCTCGCCACATAATCGCCCTAAAACACACACAAGTCTGGTATTATCCTTCAAAAATAAAAATCTGATTAATAAGCAGCCAAACTACAAGAACAACAAATGTACCATATAGGAAATACGGCAGCTGTCAGTCACATGACCTGTCTATTATGTGTATGTGTGAGCTAATATATACTGTCAGGGGAGGGCTTTCTGTTGCCTGGAGATTTATCAGGCTGCCAATAGCAACCAATCACAGCTTAGCTTCAATTTTGCTACAGTTAATTAATCTGAGCTCTGATTGGTTAATATAGGCAACAATTTAATAATTACATTTCTATTTGTTTTGTGGTTTTTGTGTGCAGAATACATTTTTGTTAATACATTCTATTTTGTTAGCAGCAGCTACTAACCCGGGCGAAGCCGGGGCAGTACAGCTAGTGTGTGTGTGTGTGTGTGTGTGTGTGTGTGTGTGTGTGTGTGTGTGTGTGTGTGTGTGTGTGTATATGTATGTATGTATGTATGTATGTATGTGTATATATATATATATATATATATATATATTTATTTACACAAATTTCAAAAAAATGTTTGTTTTTCATTCTGTGGCAATTGTGGCAAAAGTCACAGAATGAGTAAAGTGAGATATTGAATATACTCAGATGTTGTGTCTCTCTCCTCTCCCACCCGACCTACAGCGACAGGATTTGCCTGTAATAGCAGATGACAGCGATGGCAGTGATAAGGAGGATGAACTACCGCAGGTTGTGGTGCTGAAGAAGGGCGACCTGTCAGCAGAGGAGGTCCTAAACATCAAGCAGCAAATCAAAAGTTCAAAAGGTTTGTAAACACTCTTTGTAAACCTCTTTATGAAGTGTAAGCAATGTTTTCTGAAGAATTGAATCTTCCAAAAAGAACTAGCCTTCCAGTAATATATTGTGACAATTAAGGCTGTGATTTGGTTGTAATAATAAAAAACACTTTTTGGTACAGACAGAGCAAAAGTAGATGCAAATTGTAAACTGAAGTTTTTGCTTTTGAACAGATCATTTACAAAAAAACAAACAAAAGAAAAACATTTCATTTTAAAAACAGATACTGTACTTTGGTTTTCATTTTGCATCAGTTTTGATTCGGGTTTTATCAAATCTGTTTTTACTATAGACGCTTAACAGCTTTAGTATTTTGGGCATGTGCAGCACTGAAAAAAGGATCTGTTAATAGAGGTTCATTTGTTAGGATCGATTTCCCATAGGCTGTTTGGCAAAAAACTGCCTCAAAGAATAATTCTGCCTCCGTAATGTTTCACTGTGGGTTTGTGTTTTTGTGATGCTCGGTGTTGGCTTTGTGCAAAACATACCTTTTCTTCCCCTTCATTTTCAAGGGACTATTTTTGAGGGGGCGAGCTTAGATGGATTGACTCAACAAAATATATATTAGTTCCTCAGCCTGCGCCCCCATAAATCTAAATTTTTGCACGTGTTATTTCGGCATGAAGTAGCAAAAATGAGTGTCTCCTAGTACACATGCTAAAGATTGGGATCCTGACCAATCACAAAACCGAAAAAAAACTGGGATCCCTGTGACTTATTGCCTTGCACTGGCGCACGCGGCCATTCAACTTGTAAAGAACGGTAACCCAGATCTCTAAGTAAATTGGGTTGGTTTGGTATTTCCCAGTGCATCAGGTGGCTTCTCCTTTGATTTCAGTATCCACGCAGATCCTGGCAGTCAGATCTCACAGATCATGATAATCCATGACTGGGAGATCTATTTGATCCTAAAATTGTACAGAACATTATCCTGGGAGGATGATAATCAAAATGGTTGTTGGAGCTAGTAAAAATAATACAACACCTTGTGTCTGGCTGTGTGTGTCCTAAAATTTGCCCACCGTGATGCCCAATGGCTACCCAATTTAAACATCTGATGGCCATTGGGCATCACACTCTTTAAAATTGTTTTCCTAATAAAACCAGTACTTGTGCATTTTGGTTATGTATTTAATACTTGAATATTTTTCTAGACGAGGAGCCCGCCCCTGCAGATGGAAAGATCCTATTTAAAAAGCCAGCAAAACGTTCCACGGGTGACAAGTTTATAGGTATAAATGCATCCTCCAGCAAGAAAAAGAAGGATGAAGAAAGCAAAGAATCAACATCTTGTAAATCCAGCCAAAAGCAAGTGCGGAATACAAGCTTACTGTCGTTTGATGAGGAGGATGAAGATTAGATCACCAATAAGTCATTGGATTTTTAGATTTTATTTTAGAGTTGCAAACTGGTGAAAAAATATCATGCTCGAACAATGAACTATATTTTGTGGATTTTTGTTCCTACCCTTTTTTTTTTTTTTTTTTTTTAATTGTACTTTGTAAAAAAAAAAAAAAAAATAAACGTAAAAAAAAAGTAAGCTAAAATAATTTTATGTATTTGTAATATTTAAACTTGAAATACAAAACATCTAATTTAATTGAAATAGGAAGTTGAAAAAAAGGGCCAGCACTCCAAATCTTCTGAACGTTAAGGCTATGTGCCCATGGGACAATGTACCCACGGATTTTGCTGCGGAAAACCTGCAGATTTATCTGGATTTTCTAGATAAATCTGCAGGTTTTAGCAAGTACAGGCACTCCCCATGTTATCTTATAGGACATGGGGAGTGCTGTATCAATAGTGCGGTATGTGCGGCTGCGGAATATGCTGCAGATTTCCGGCAGCCGCATACAACTGCATGTCAATTCTTGTAGAAATACCTGCGGATGTCCCGCCTTTCTACTATGGAGATAGAGGCCTGGCCTTCCGCAGGTAGGTCTTATGAATGTCCACAGGTTTACCGCAGATATTTCGCTGGAATCCCCAGCAATAGATAGCTGCGGATTCCAGGGAGCAGCTGTGGGAAACCTGCGGACGTACCTGCGGATATATCCGTGGGTACATTGTCCCGTGGGCACATAGCCTAAAGGCTTTATTCCATATAAGCAAAACACAGGTGTAAATTATGTGTTTTAGCTATTAAAGATTCTTTTTCAAACACATCTCTCGTTTCTGCTTAATTAAAAGAGGTATTTAATCTCCAGAAGTGCATTTCTAATGCTAGAAGCATCAGAAGTGATCTTACAGGAAGGAGAAGTAAAATTACTTATTTTATAAATTAGAGACTCTGTCAGCAAGTTTTTGTTATGTAATCTGAAAGGAGCATGATGTAGGGGCAGAGACCCTGATTTCAGTGATGTCACTTATTAGGCTGTGTGTTGTTTCAATAAATTCAATGTTTTATCAGCAAGAGATTATCACTTCAGGACTAGGTGTCTGATGCCTCCTAGTGAATTGCTCTGTGTAACCATGCCTCTGCCACTGATTATCCGCTTTCTGCTAGTGTACACAGAGCAGTTCACTAAGAAGCACGAGGCACCTTGTCTTGTAACCACATTTGTTAACCCCTTAACGACCCATGATGTACTGGGTATGTCATGGATCGTATGCCGGTAAGCCCCGCCCCCTGACGCCGGCGATCCGCGCACATATCAGCTGTTATCAACAGCTGACATGTGTGCCTGCTAGCCGCGGGTGGAATCGCTTCCACCCGCGGCCATTAACCCCTTACATTTCGCTGCCAAAATCTGGCAGTGATATGTATATGGGCGCCGCCATGACAGTCACTTACCCCGCCCCCACCGGACGTCACGTGACATGATCATGTGACTTTCGGTGGTTGCCATGGTAGCACAGGGTCATGTGATGACGCCTGTAGCTAACATGACTCACTTCCTCTCAATGCCGGAATACAGCCGGCATTGAAAGTAAAGCAGCAAATCTGCAGTTCTCAGCTCTGTAGCTGAGATCTGCAGATAGTGCAGAGCGATCGTATTGCTGATCGCTATAGCCCCCTAGGGGAACTAGTAAAATAAAAAAAAAAAAGTGAAAAAAAAGTTTTCAAAAAATAAAAAAGCCTAAAAGTTCAAATCACCCCCTTACAACCCATTGAAAATTAAAGGGTTAAAAAAATAAAAAATACACACATTTGGTATCGCCGCGTTCAGAAATGCCCGATCTATCAAAATATAAAATCAATGAATTTGATCAGTAAACTGCGTAGCGGCAAAAAAATTCCAAACGCCAAAATTACGTTTTTTGGTCGCTGCAAAATGCAATAACACGCGATCAAAACGTAGCATCTGCGCAAAAATGGTACCGTTGAAAACATCTGATCGAGACGCAAAAAATAAGGTATCACTGAGCCTCAGATCCCGAAAAATGAGAACACTACAGGTTTTGGAAAATGGCGCAAAACGTGCGCCACTTTTTTTGGACAAGCTTGTGAATTTGTTTTAACCCCTTAGATACAAGTAAACCTATACATGTTTGGTGTCTACAAACTCGCACTGACCTGAGGCATCACATAGATACCTCAGTTTTACCATATAGTGAACACGGTGAATAAAACATCCCAAAAACTATTGTACGATCACACTTTTTTTGCAATTTTTCCGCCCTTGGAATTTTTTTGACATTTTCCAGTACACTATATGGTAAAAGTACAACTTGTCCCGCAAAAGAAGCACTCATATGGCAAGATTGATTAAAAAAGTTACGCCTCTCGGAAGAAGGGGAGCAAAAAACAAAACGCAAAAACGGAAAGTGCCCGGGGGCTGAAGGGGTTAATAAAACTTTGGCAGTCTCCTATATAACTGTCGTGGTAATCTCTCTTGAATCTTGTGAAGATTCTGTTTAGTGCTATTGGACATAATATATGTATGCAAAGAGTTATTGACCTATGTCTACAGTAATTTTTTTAGAGGGATTTTTCGCTTCTTTATTAAAATTACTAATGTGATGCCATACTTCCCACCACAGTCTTTTCCTAGTACTGACACACATTCCTAAAGTTAGTTCTGTTCACTGGTTACTCCACAATATGCAGAATTCTTCCAATAGGCTCTCCATTGCCTGCACATGACTGGCATCAGCAGCAAGATTAACCTATATGTACTAAAGAATTCTGTACTCAACACAATTCATAAAGGTGACCTCCTCTCATTTTTAAAGGGATTGATCTACCAAAATATTACCTATCCACAAGATAGGTCAAGTAGTCTGATCACTGGCGATTTGGATTTCTGCATGAGGGATACAATGGTGATGTATGCTCACCACTCTACTGTTCATTGTCTATGGGACTGACAGAGATTGCCAAGTACGGGGATTAGATATCTCCATTAGTCCCAATAACAAGAGAAAGAACGTATACACAACCATGCCATACATAAGCCGGCTGTCAATCAGCATACCTTTATCAGTCAACACTGCAGAATGGAGGAGAAGCAGCTGCTCTGTCACCTTGATGTTAGTGGAAGCCACAGAATCGCCGGCAACAGCGATCTGTGATTGCTCTGTGTCGGTAGAAACAGAATAGGCAAGTAGTTACTGTATCAACTACTAACCTGTTAATTCATAGGCCCATAGTAAAAAACAATACAACCCCTTTACGTGAATTCTTGAACAGTTTACACAGCGGCCTGAGTGGAATTGCAAGTTTAAATGGAAAGAATATTAAATCGCATCATGACAAATGGGATTAAGCAGGATTTATTTTAGAACGGCGATGATTAACTTAAAGTGTTCAGTATGACGAGGCGCACCTCACATCGTATGAGAGAAATCCCAATCCCCTGAGTTCTTATAGAATGAGACATACAGAATTTCTACTAAATAACTCATGTTTCTTTGGCTGCATATTCCTACATTGCTTTTAATATGTTTGTAATCATTCCCTATTGCATTGTGTAGTAGAGGACCCGGTTTCTTTATAATTTATGACGAGGAAAATGAGATTGTAAAGTCGATTGGGGCAGAGAATAATGTGCATGAACTGATTGTAGGGAAAAGTCTCAAAGTACCAGTGGAGATTGTTTTTTTCTTTAATTGTCCGCTGTTTTTTTTTATTTTTTATATCTGTTTAGGAGTGTCTCTATTGGGAAGGCACACATTTCCCCTCCCTCAGTATACTCAAGATAGAGATCAGAGAATCTGACAAAATTAGATTTTGCCTGTTCCACAGATTTTACTGAGAAATTAGATTTTGCAGAGTTTTTCTCCACAAATTTAATATCGCTTACTATGGCCTGAGTAGTGATGAGCGGACCGGAACAAAAAAAAAATCTGTGTTCATGTTCATAGTTCGGGTGCTTTACGTATGCAAACCATTAGAGTGAGCAACGGTGGGCTCGGGTAAGCTCGGTCCTCAGCCCAATGCGAGTCGTGCTTTAATGGCTAGCACTGCTGTTAAAATCAGCATTATCAGATGTAGTGTATCCAAAATAAAGAGAAAAACACCACTCCTCTCCCTACCCCCGGAAGTGCTCTGTTTATGACTGTCTGTATGTGGTCAGAGAGCCGAACTGCCCAATCAGTGACTTCTAATGAGGTTCGGGTCCAGAACAGAACTTTAGGGTAGGCTCAAAAGAGCGTATGACTCGCACGAGTGCAATGTGAGAAAATCTCTCATTGCACTCAGACCAATGTTAGTCAATGATGCAGAGCAGTTGATCAGCTTTTTTTCTCATCCAGATTTTGGATGAGAGAAAAGTCGTAACATGCTGCGATTTGTTGCTGAAATTATCCTAGACTCTCCAATACAAGTCAATGGGTGCGAGAAAAAAACGGACGCTACACAGACAGAACACGGACCATCGTATTAACGTCCATTTTTAAGGATACATTACTATCAAGTAGCACAGAACACTGTAAATGGTCCTGTAAATGACTGTAACTGACTAATAGTTGCTCAGAAAAAAACATATTGCACACTGACCGCACACAGACAGCAAACAGACAGCACACTGACAGCACACGGATGACAAGTGAGAAAAATTCACCCACTCTCATAGCACTCGCAGTACACATGGAATACCACACGGATACCACTTGTCCGAGTCTCCTGGACGAGGATGGGACCATTTTTTTCATACGTTCATGTGACTCTAGTCTTATATACAGTACGGCTGAACCCGCAGAACCCGAACTTCCATTCGTCCGCTCATCTCTAGCCCTGAGGTCTCGCTAGACTTCAGAGCATAATTATCGTAAGATGTAAAAAAATATAAAAAATCCTTATACAGTACTTACGTCTCCGGCAGCTCCTGATGCTCCCTGTCCACAATCCAGTCTTCTGCTTCTTCCCGATGTGCACTGGAAATAACTATGACTCCTACATCTGGAGGGCACTGCCTGGTGTCGACTCTACGCCTGATGTTCATTCTACCATGTAGGCTCAGAGCATATGCAGTAAACTCCAGGGCCTACTCATGGCCTAGAGTGAACACCAGGCTGGAGATTCAGTGCGATGGAGGCACAACAAACCGGACAGCTTGCATGGATCAATGGTGTCCACCATAGAGGTGAGCAATGAGATATGTTTTTTTTAACCTTTTGCTGGTCCTCAACTGTTAAACAAGTTTTTGGTATCCGCTGTTTGTCATCATTTTGATAAATTTGTGGGGAGGAAATGATAAAAAAATCTATATTTTCCAGATTGCATAGTTTGTGAAATTCCAGTAGACTTCAATTACACTATAATATATTTGCCCATCTCCAATTAAACATGCTATATGAATTGGATGAGTGTGTGGTGCCCCTGTAAAATTTTTTGGATTGGTGGCCAAGAACATCGGGTTAAGCCTGAACCTGATAATGACATAGTATGTCGTGCTCATGTGGCACCCCTGAGGCTCGGGTCCCCACAGGGTATTGCACCTCAATTAAGGTGCAGTATCTATCTCAGGTAAGGGGGGGTAATCACCAGTGTTCCATATGTTGCCAATGTATGTAAAGTGCTATGGAATTAATGGCGCTATATAAATGAATAAAATTATTATTATTATTATTATATTCACATTCAGATACAGCTTGGGAGCCTTCACACAGGGTGGGATGGCTCGGGGTAGGCAGGGTGGTGCTCATCATGATCATGGGACTTCCCTGGTCACTGAAGCCAGCCACCTGGGGGTTGGGTTCCACCTGGGATAGAAATAGGCGCAACACACTCACATCAAAAGCAGATCTGTAGGGACCATAGTTCTGACAAGACATCTCTGGAAAACTTGGACTTCACTAGGCCCGTGGCTTGGAGCGGGAGCTCATCCAGGGTACCTAACAGGGGACACTCTAGAAATAGACTCTCTCTCCCCTTTTCTCTCAAAATACCGGTGTTGGCCCCATACCTGCCTGAGATTGACCGGAGCCCGTAACGGCGGTGACCAGTGCGACCGGGTTGGCTGCTAAAGTTGTAAGTAAACTGCACCCTGAACCTGTGTTTGGTTCGTCCTTACCGGCGCTGCCTCCCAGCGCTGAGGCGCCAACGGCCGTTACCAACCCCCATCATCCACCCGGGACCCGCTCCGCCTGTGGGGAGCGACACCATCCCGGCTGCCATAATACCTGCCCTGGCGAGAAACCCTGCAGCGGCGGCTACTCCCTGGCCGCATACCACAAGTGGCGTCACGACAAACTTTCCCAAATACCCCGCTTCCCCCTCCATTTACTGTACTCCTCGGGGCAATGGAACCGGACAAGGCCACCCGTGACACTGACGTGACCCGAAACGGCCCAGCAACGAGCAGGTTAACCACCTGCCCTGTGGAGTGCTACACTCACAACACAGAATTAATATAGTAGCTCATGTTCCATTATCCGTGACCATGCTTTCCAAGCCATCAAGGAATTTAATTGCTGGTATAACACACTGTATGTCTGTCATACGATTCTGCTGTGTGTTTTTTATTTTTATTTTATATCATCTCATTTGGGGCGTTTAGGTTCAAATTAGCAGTAGGCAATCTAATCTATATTGCCTTTTTTCCTTCTCCATTCAGAAAGCTTCTTTTCCTGCTGTTTGTCTGGTCCTGCTCTTTTGTTCCAGTTGATAGCTTAGTCTTACTCCCCCCCTCTTCACGTTTCCCGCATGCTGAGCTTATTTTTACACTCCACAGTTTAGCGGCTTTGTAATTGGAACATTCTCCAAATAATAGCATATGATCGATAGGAAAGCAGCAGGGTGATGGACCACGAGTACCTACATTGCATCTTACACTGTCATCTGCTTCTCTCTGTTAATGGGCTGGAGGATAAAGGCATACAATAGTACTTTTTTATTATTATTATTTTATTTTTCATTTTTAATGGATGTAGTGAATTTGTTCTAACAAGCATTTTCCAGATATTTAAGTCTCGTTCTTTTTAAATGCGGTTACAATAACTTGTTTTGATGTTTTGGAAGGTTAACATGACCTGTTGTTAAAATCTGCAATTACCGCT
This sequence comes from Anomaloglossus baeobatrachus, assembly GCF_048569485.1. Lineage (NCBI taxonomy): Eukaryota > Metazoa > Chordata > Amphibia > Anura > Aromobatidae > Anomaloglossus > Anomaloglossus baeobatrachus. Next base: position 423,072,350 of record NC_134358.1, read on the forward strand.
GTGTACACCGATGTGCAGACGGCATAATTATAAGAAAGGAAACACCTCTGTTATACGGATGGGGGCAGATGATTTGGGATTATAACATTGATGATAGATAGTGATAAGAAAGCAGTACCATGCTTGGGTGCTCGATTCCTGTAAAGAGCAGTTGGCTGCTCAAGCAGGCGCGACTTGAGTACCCAAGTATAATGAAAGTTAATGGGGAACTCAAGCATTTTTCCAAAAGAGTTCCTGGAAAAACGCTTGAGTTCCCCATTGACGTCCCTTATACTCGGGTACTCGAGCCGCGCCTATCCGAGCATCCAACTGTTCTTTACGAGTACCGAGCGCCCAAGCATGGTACTGCTTACACATCACTAATGATAGGTGTTGGGAAACAGCTCATGTTCTTCTGCACATGATACAGAGCATGCCCACCACTCTTTGCCATACAAATCATTAAAGAGTAATCATTGTTTTAATTTTCTTTTCATGACTCAATTGTACACTTGAAAATAAGATATCTTTTTATAAAAATCCACTTTTTAACACATTATTTGTTCTCAAATCACAAGTAATATCTATTTTCAGTGAACAGATTTTCCCATTATGGAGAACTTTAAATGTCATTTCAGGAGAACTTGAAACTAAATGTGTCTGCCTGTAGCTCCTCTGTTCATAGAATGTTAAAAGCACCAACTGTCATCTCCTAGCTTAATAATTGAATTATATAAACAGACATGTCTCAAAGTGTTGGCATCCCTGAAGTTGTTCCAGAAAATGTGGTATTTCTCCCAGAAAATTATTGCAATTACACGTTTTGTCATGCAGATGTTTATTCCTTTGTGTGTATTGGAACAACGTACACAAAAAAACCCCTGAAAAAAATACAAATTGGACATAACTTCACACAAAACCCCCAAATTGGGCCCAACAAAATTGTTGGCACCAGTGGTGGACACAGACAAAATAGGGCTCCTGTACAAGAACAGAATATGCACCCCCCCCACCCCCCCACTCCCCCACTTTGGGTCTGTAATAGTATTTGCTTGTTGATTTGAATATGAAAATGAGCCCCCATGCCTCCTGAACTCCTGTGCAGCTGCACATGTTGCACCAATGATGTGTCCGCCCCTGGTTGACACCCTCAACTTAATTTTTATTTTACACCCTTTTGAATAAATAACTGCAATCAATCACTTCTTATATTCATCAACAAGCTTCTTCCATCTCTCAAACTGGAGTTTTGGACCAATCTTGTTTTGCAAACTGCACCAGGTCTCTCATATTTGAGGGGTGCCTTCTCCTAACAGCAATTGTAAGATCTCTCCACAGGTGTCTAATGGGATTTAGATACGGACCCATTTCTGGCCACTTTAGAGCTTTCCAGTGTTTTGTTTCCATCCATTTTTGGGGGCTTCTTGAAGTATGTTTTTGGTCATTGTCCTGCTGAAAGACCCATAACCAAAGACTCACACACAGCTTTCTGACATTGGCACTACATTGTGACCAAAAATCCTTTGGTAATCTGCAGATTTCATGATGCCTTGCACACAGTCACGGCACCCAGAGCCAGAGGCAGCAAAACAACCACAAAACATCTTTGAACATCCACCATATTTGACTGTAGGTATTGTGCTCTTTTCCTTGTAGGCCTCATTCTGTTTTCGGTAAACAGCAGAATGAGGGGCTTTACCAAAAAATTCTATCTGTTCACCATACACTTTCCCAAAAGAGTTTTGGCTTACTCACATACATTTTGGAAAACTGTAGTCTAGCTTTTTTTTATGTCTCTTTGTCAGTAGTGGGGTCCTCCTGGGTCCGCGTTTAATTTCATTCAAATGTCAAAGGATAATTAATGCTGTCACTAATGCACTCTGAGCCTACAAGATAGATTGAATTTCTTTGGAACTTGCTTTGGGTTGCTTATCCACCATTCGGACTATCCTGTGTTGCAACTTATCAGCAATATTTTTATGCCATGCCTGTCCAAGGAGCTTAGCTACAATGGCATGGGATGTAAACTTCTTGAATGGGTTGCACATTGTGGACAAAGGAACATCAAGATCCTTCAGGATGGACTTGTAACTTTGAGATTGTTGATATTTTCAACAATTTTGGATCTCAAGTCCTCAGACAGTTTTCTTCTCCCCTTTCTGTTCTCCATGCTTAGTCTGGCACACACAGACACACAATGCAAAGACTGAGTCAACTTCTCCCCTTTTTATCTGGTTTCAGGTGCAATTTTCATATTGCCCATACCTGTTACTAGCCACAGGTGAGTTTGAATGAGCATCACATGCTTGAAACAAAGTTTTCTACCCACAGTTTTGGAAAGGTGCCAACAATTTTGTCCAGCTCATTTTGGGGGTTGTGTGTGAAATTATGTCCAGTTTACCTTTTTTTCTATGGTTTTATTTTGCGTTGTTCCTATATACACAAAAGAAATAAACATGTTTATGACAAAACATGTATAATTGCAATAATTGTTTTGGCAGAAATACTTTATTTTCTGGAACAATTTCAAGGGTGCCAACACTTTCACTCATGACTATATATACATAAGGATACATAAAAATACATAAAAATGTCTATCTTTCATGTGCTACCACTTTTGTCATTTGCTTTATTAGAAAATTCCTAATTATTCTCCCTACATAGCTAATCCCTATACCTGTTTTTTTATACAGTACTTTACTTCCTGTGATGTTTAGTTTTAGGGGAGTCTGAAAGGTATGTAACACAAGGCTGGGGCTGCACTTCTGAAATTCTATCAACTCCCCTGAAACAGGAGATCATCAGGTGATAATCACAGCTTTGCCACTGCCATGATACCTGCTTCAGTGGATATGATGGTGAAGTGATTCGAGCATCTTGATCTGTGCCCGTGTATGTATCTTTAGTGGCTACCTCCACACATACTGTATTTCACTTGAGCTATCAGCATCTTCAATGGCCACCTCCACAGTCCTTGCTTTTAGCACTGCTGTCTCTTTCCCTGAAATGAGATAACAACAGGGGGCGGTGATAGAAGCAGGGTGAGTGACAGCAGAACCTCACCACAGTTTCTATCACTACCCTCAAAGAAATTGTCATCAGTGACAGGTGTTAGAATCAAAGTGAATATGTGTGCTTCTGCGTTCCTTTGTTTGTATATTATGCAGTAGCAGCATGCACCTGTTCACACTTGCTGTATTGTGTGTTATTGTGTCAGGAGGTAGGTGCTGGTCATTTTTTTTTTTTGTATTACCATAGTACTATGTCACCTGTCCTCTGCTGGTTTCATCGTCCCTCTGCATTGTTCACCGTGGGGAATCAGAGAGCTGTTTTCCAACCTCCACCACTGTCTTGATCACTTGATCACAGTGTTCTTTTCCTAGTAAGCATGTAAATATGTCACATTGCCAGTGAACGGGGGGGGGGGGGTAATCAATAATACTGTGGGGAGGGTCGGGTCCCAAATAGCACTGTGATATCTCAATATAGTGTGTATCTGTTGAAAGTAGAGAACACATCCCCGCAACCTGGGGGTTCCACTCGCTTGCAGCGGTGTGAGGTAGCTTCAGCAACATATGTACACAGTCTCTTTATAAAAATTCCGGCAGTTTATTTAAAAACACTCAGCATAAACTGCTCTTAACATAAGCGATCCATAAACGATTCTTTAGTGGTCCCATGCACACAGCTTCCCTACCATCCATAAAATGCACATTGGGCATGGGTCTCACTAAGGTCAACCGGCTCCCTGGGTCTAACAGACTAAACACACGTAGCCCATTCAAGTTCACGGAGCACTTCTGTGGCCTCACATCGGATGGATAGCCTATACCGCAGGTAGGACATAGGTAAGGCGAACCCCATTGCCCCTTGCTATAGTCCACTTGTTCGGCTTGAGAATGCTCCACCCCCTTGTAGGGCATCAGCGCTTTCTGAGGCGCCGCCCCCTGTTGGGTAACCACCCCCTTCCAGGACTCCGCCCCTTTTGGGTAACCATTCCCTTCTGGGACTCCGCCCACTTTTTGGTAACCACCCCCTTCTGGGACTCCGCCTCTTTTGGGTAACCATTCCCTTCTGGGACTCCGCCCCCTTTTGCGGTTTCCATGCAATGTCTTTAGCCCCCAGTTCACACCGTTCGCCCTTATCTCCCTGGGCACCCAGTGTCCATACTGGCCCCCGAAGGGAACGTTCAAACTGGTCCATGGCTGCGACATCGCTACACACTGACAGCTCCTGCTGTCCCCGGATCAGGAACTGGTACAGCTCCTCCACAATATCCGCAGGGACCATTCCCTCTTTTTTGCTTTCAACCCCCACTGCTGTCACTGGACCTCCTGGCACATGCTGTTGGTGCTGCTGGCTCTGCAGCAGCTGGTTCAGGAGCCCCTCCATGCTGCAACGAGAAGAGGAACAGGAGGGGCGCTCCAATGGGTAATACCCGATGGTCAAAGACAGGGGGGGTTAGAGAACCACTAACCTTTCCGGGTTGTACCGCCCGTACAACCAGGATCTCCAGCCTGTGGTGTATCGCTGCTCACCAAGCAGGGCCTCGCAATTCCGCCTGGCCTGGAACCTCCAGTCACTGGTCTCTCGCCACTGCAGCACAGAACCCCGCAGACCCGCTGATTCACCGCCAGCAGCTGGAGCACGCTGACCCTGTTCGTGGACCGGCCGATCCACCGCCAGCTGCTTGAGTGCGCAGACAAAATTTTCGTGGACCCGCCAATCCACAGCAATACTTCCTAGGGCGTTGCCTGGAGCAACCAGACCGCATGCCCGCATTCTCCACCATATTTAACTTTGCATCCCCGCAACCTGGGGGTTCCACTCGCTTGCAGCGGTGTGAGGTAGCTTCAGCAACATATGTACACAGTCTCTTTATAAAAATTCCGGCAGTTTATTTAAAAACACTCTCAGCATAAACTGCTCTTAACATAAACGATCCACGTACCGTGGGCATCCAGTCCATTATAAGTCCATAGTGGAAGTTTTAGCAACTTCCCCACTCTCTGGCTCCTGCCAGCGTACAGCTCTAGCCTAGGTTCCTTCCAGCACCCAGGACCCTCTGCAGACCCCTGTCTGTCTCTCCTCCAGGAGAGATTCAGCCCTACAGCCCTGGCCTGGCTGCAATCACCTCAGTCTCAACTCAGACTCAATTTCAGAGCCCTGTGTTCAGCCTCCACACAGGCTGATACACCCAGAGCTCCCTGCTCTGCTCTCACTCGTCTCCAGCACACACACTGGAAGTCTAGAACCAGTCTCTCTCTAGACTGCCCTAGACACACTCCACCCAGGTTCAGAGACAGGATTGCTTTAACCCCTGGAACCACACCCACAGGTGGTAAGGAGTGTGTAATCAGCATCACACACCCTTCCATGGCTCTGCATGTAATGCAATCCTGTGGAACCACAGGTCCCAGCCAGCTTCACATTGCAGAGCACCCACGCTTCTGCAAAACATACCGGCCCTTTGTAATACAGCCGGTTGATACTTCACACTATCTATCTATCTTCTCCGGGTGTGTGTGTGTGTGTGTGTGTGTGTGTGTGTGTGTATATATATATATATATATATATACACGAGATATATATATATATATATATATATATATATATATATATACATATATATACAGTATATACGGTGTATATCTATCTATCTATCTATCTATCTATCTATCTATCTATATGAGTATATATATACTGTATATATATGTATATAGTTATAGACACACAAATGTGTTGACCATATCCTCTACTTCATGACACTAACATTTATGACCACACTGTGATATGCATATATATTCTACATTTTCTTTATGCGAATATATAACCAAATCTCATTGTAACCAATAGATATTAATGTTTTGGAGGAGAAGATATGGTTAACAGGCATGGTGTGACCTCACAAAAATAGGCACAAGCCAAGTAAGTATTTTTTTTCCATCTACCATGTAATTAATATAAGCAATACATACACAAATCAATTTTTATGGATCATGAACCAGTCAACCAATTCTTATGAAAGGGTGGATTATCAGCGAGTTGTTGATAGTTATTGATCTTTGTTGCAGGCATTGTTAGGGAACTGATGACAAAAATTCTTCTTGTTTGTGACTAAATATGACTAAATGCTTCGAATAAAACAAATGGTTGTATCAATATTATAAATGAGATATGGTGATATTAAACCGAAAGGTACCACTTTATGATGCTGGAAAGCCATTTATCAGTTTGTGGAAAATTCTATTAAATTCTTCTTGTGATGTCTGAAGCTATGGGTGTTCTCTAGAGTCAAGTATATGACATTCTCTGTAGTGAGATTGAAAATGCAACTATTTTTTTATGCAAATTAGCAAAATCTAATAATAATGTAATAACAGCCGTTTTTATATTCCTCAGCCCATCACACCTCAGAGGGTACATGTACAAACAATATTAGATATTGCAGAGCAACACATAAATCATCAATTCAAATAATCTATGAGGACGTAGGGATGACACAAAAGAGAAAAAATGCTTGTATTGCAAGGTCTAACCTTTTGTAATATATGAAGGTATTCATGTAAAGCTGCATACGGTCTCCAGCCAGTTATCTATATATGTCCAGATATGTGCAAAGAGTGTGTGACTGCAGACTCATGAATCCTCACAGCTCGCATTGTGTGTGCTTTCAGGATTATCAGGTGTCAGTACCAGGAGCAGGTGGGTGCATGACCGCATGTACGCAATTTGCCTACATGTGGCCACATGCTCACTAGACGTGCACAGCCTAGTTCAATACAAGTGAATTGAGTGAGGCCGGACATGTCTAGTTGAAATGTGGTCGGAAGTATGCAAGTTGCATACTTGCAGACATGACTGTCTATTGCTACACTGAAGAATCTTGAAGAGGATTCACAAGGGTACAGTCACATGAGTTCCAAGCCAGGACAACCCATTTATATTGTGGACATTGTGAATTATCCTAAGTAGATAGCTCTATGAAAGTGCCAAGATGAAATGAGGTGCAGAGTGTAAATGATTACTCCTTAGGATTTGGTTATGCTTCTTAAAATAGATTGTGTTTGTAAGGGTTGTAAACCATTTTTATAGTAAATGGGTTGCCCAATGAAACCATATTGATGACCTATTTATAGGAAAGGCCATTAATATATTACAGGGGTTGTCTCCAGTGAAACCATATCGATGACCTATCTGTAGGATAGGCTATTAGTATGAGATTGGTGGGGATTCAACACAGAGCAACTTCATTCAATATGTATCAGCTGCAGCCGGGTACAGCTCCTTTTCTCTTGAGTAGGCACTGTACATGCAAGCGATCAATATGCTTTCAAAGGAATTGCATGCTGGAGCTCCGTCATATGTCTTTTCATCTGGTCACTGGAGCAGTTTTCAATTGATCTATGGGGATGTGGGGTGTCGAACCACCGATCTCATATTGATGGAGACTGCCAAAGCAAATAGAAGCTGATAAAGTGGGTGTGCTGTGTGTTGGACACCCATCAACGATCATAATGATGACCTATCCTATGGATAGGTCATCAATGTGATGTAACCAGTCAACCCAGAAGTCTAACCAGGACAGCAAGTTAATCAAAGCAAGAAACCAAGTGATGATACAAGCCAGGAGCCATTACACATCCATGTAAAAAAAACATAGATGAGAAAAAATATTCGCTGGTATCCAATTTCGATTACTATGACATCAGTAAGGCCTAATCACTAGGCCTCATGCAATGTTTTGAGCCATGTATTCATGACATTGAGAGGGCCTTGCAATTGCAAGATTAGCCCAGGATACTGATACTGCCCTCATCCAGCTGCTACAGATTACCGAAGTGGATGCCGGACCAGGGCAGTGCAAATCTTTTTGCTAATCTCTAATATAAAAGCAATATTGTCCTGACACCATTCATAAGAAAACTCAATAGTGCTTTTATTCCCTGGCAGGGTGCCAAGCTACATAATTTTTTGCTACTTTTCTAGTTATACTTGACAACTTCCATTGTTTCATTGCCTTGATTCTTATCTAGTAAGTGCAGACAGAATAAGGAGTAAAGGCCCTGTCACACACGAGATAAATCTGCGGCAGATCTGTGGTTGCAGTGAAATTGTGGACAATCAGTGCCAGGTTTGTGGCTGTGTACAAATGGAACAATATGTCCATGATTTCACTGCAACCACAGATCTGCCAAAGATTTATCTCTGTGTGTGACAGGGCCCTTAGGCACCAATAATCCCAGTTGGTAGCTCGCCATAACATGCTCACATTTGGCCAATAACATGTGATCTGAGTTTACTGCTTTCTTCAGAAATCTTTTCTCTCAGCTTTTTACATTATTTTTGACACAGAGTGCACACAGACAAGTACAATATTACTGGTATTTTCTTGGTCTCCACATCTACCATTTTAGATTTTCTATTTGGTCACATGAGCTGACTACATGGCCAACTAAACAATGTTGATCATTTCAGCTTTCAGGACGTGCATTATTCCTTTTGCTTCTACAGAATCACCATATTTTGTGTACACAGTGAGACTCAAAATCTAAATTTTATGATCCTAGAACACAGACAGACTACCACCATGGCAAGCCAGTAACCTGTATTTAAAGGGGTTGTCCACTACTCAGACAACCCTCTTCTCAATATGAGGGTTTGTCTCCATTAAAATAAGTCCACTTATACTCAAGCCGAGTTCTGGTGCCATTCCAGTGGTGTCAGAACTCGCTCTTGCGGGACTCACATAAAGTTGTTACGGCACACCAGTCCTGCGCCCAATCAGTGCTGGTTTCACTCTCCCCCACCTTCGGATGAATTGATCATCAAGACAAAATGAGAGCTGCATCTCGTCGATAACTTCCTACTGATGTTTAAAATGTCCAAAGATGGAGGAGAGTGAAGCCAGCACCGATTTGGCGCAGGACTGGCGTGCCGTAACAACTTTACATGAGTCCCGTTCATTACTTGTTCTAAAAAACCATAGAACATCAATATTTTCACTGTCATTATAAGGACCAGAGCAACAGTGTTTAGACATGTTATAACAACCTTACAGCAGCCTTAAAGAGGATTTGTCACTGTTTTTTTTAAATTTAAACTGAGAATCCCTTCTAATTAGTGCCACTTCACTAATTCAACAACAGTTTTTCTTTTTCTTCTGTGCCCCTCCGTTTCAAAGTTATGCCCCTCGGTATCTCCTCCAATATTGACCAATCAAATTACAGCTGCACCCACAGCATTCTCTTACACATGCCTATTTGGTTAAAGGGAAAATTTGCGCCATTATTACTGGGGGGCATAACTTTGCAATGGAGGGACACAGACGAAAAAGAAAAACTGAACCACAAATAAGGCTTTTTAGCCGAAACGCGTAGGTCCGACTGGATATCTGTTTTATTCTTGTGTCATTGTGAATCTCTGTAAATACAAAATTCTGGACCTTTATAATTGTGTAACTGTATTCATTAAAAATCAGGTTTTATACATACCTTTCTGAGATGATATTGGATCTTTTCCAACTGTTCCATTTTGAAGGTGCTACGTCTCCAGCTTGTTCCATATGAGGCTTCCCGTTGCTCCTGGATCAATAATCTCCAGTTTGGTAAGCTGATTTTTTTCTATAAAATTAAAAACTGTTCCAAAATCAGTAGAAAAGTGGCAATTGGAGGAGGTATCGAGCTTAAATTGTAAAAATGTAGTGAAAAGTCCCCTTTAAATCCATCAGGCTTATAATTGTATACATCCGGTATGAAGAACCTATTTTTTAGTCGTCCACCTTACTATACATAGTTATATATGCACTCATCTAGAGAATATCAATTTTACATTCTGATATTATCAATGTGATGTCCACATGTTCTAACTTTATACAAAAATTATATGTATAAATGCTCTAAAAATAGAGGCCAAATCAATTTAAAATGAAAAGTCTAGACTTTGTCCATATATATCAGTATATAGAGAGAATGTAACACATGCTGTATTTTAGATTTCTCCCGAAACGCATCAATTCACAATTTCACCTGAAGGAGGCAGAAGGGGACTGTCGAAAAATCATCCATATGGGCCTGAAAATGATTAGCTGGAAAATAAAATAAGAGTTTCTTGCCGCAGACGTCACTGCAGCAGGGGAAATATGACTGTCTGTATTTGTTTTTAAATGGATTATATCTTATTTTTCTTTATGAAGGATGCTAACATCTGGTATTCAAAGAAAATAATCACTCCGGACTATCGGCTTGGGCACCGACTCGTATTAAATTTATCTCGCCTGCAAAATACCTTACCTCTCCTCGTTCCCTGCCTCCTCCCTTCCCCACTCTCTCTTTTCTGACCTTTTATCTCAGCAGGGGGCCTGACTAGAAAGAAGCTTCTGGTAACTCAGTGTGTTTTTCATTAGATTTTTAAAGCCGAGAGTTGCATGCGGCATTTTTTTCCCTCCACATATCTATACCAGCACCTGCTGTTTAGGTTTTATTTAATTTGAAATGCACAAAGCCGTGGAAAAAAAATATATATATATCTGCAGATTTTCTTAACTGTTTCCTTCCCGGGTCCAAGCAATCATAGTTTTTCAAAAAGTTTCCTGTGCTTATGTTTCAGCATATATTTTTTTTACATTTATGATGTCAATCTCTATCTCCAAATGCTAAAATGTCATTTTGTGGCTGAAATAAGCAGCTGGTGCGTGTTCCCTCCTACTAACCCAATTAACCGGTCCCATTTGGTGTGTCGGAGGAAAGCTATTCCAAGACTATTTGGAATGTAAGAAATGAATACAAGACCAAAAGACTTTAGTGATGCGCGTTGTAGGCCTACAGAATATATTTCGGTTTGCACGTATGTGATGCTATCGCAGTTGTAAAACAGATGTTCTTTTATTTCTGTGCTCTCACTTTTTGAGAAGAACCTGCTGTTCTGTGCACTGATTGCAAGTATCATTATACATTTCTATCAGATCTTTCGGCTTAGGCATCAGAAAACTGAAAAACTAATTCTAAGCCAGCAAGATAGGATACTTTGCCTTTACACCAGCACATTTTACTCCATAGTAAATGCTAACCCATCGGTTTATATGCATACTACATATATATATATATATATATATATATATATATATATATATATATATATTCATGGTTCAGTTCTCTATATGTGGTTCTACATGTATACAATTGTATAATACATCTCTCTGCTGAGCACAGTATATAACGCGCTTCGACATTGAACCTTATTCATGGTTCAGTTTTTTTATATGTGGTCCTATATATGTACAATTTTATAGTGTATCTCTATGCTGAGCACAGTATATATATATATATATATATATATATATATATATATATATGTCATGGTTTAGTTCTCTATATGTGGTCCTGTATGTATACAATTGTATAATTCATCTCTCTGCTGAGCACAGTATATATGTGTATATATATATATTTGCTCAGCATAAAGATACTCTATAAAATTGTACACATAAAGGACCACATATAAAGAACTGAACCATGAATAAGGCTTAATGTCGAAACGCGTAGGTGCAGCCGAGGTCTGGTGGTATACCTGTGAGTATTTTTGTAATGGACTTTTCATAAGTAAATTGGATTTTACCTTCAATTATCCTTGTCGTAATTGCTGCACACTACTTTCTGATTGCACATATAAATCTGTATAGTCCTGGTTAAGGACATGGTTGTATTTTGTTATATCACCCTTATAGTATGAAGGCCTAGTGTGCATTTTCATTATTACAGTTTCACTTGTATCAACATATATGTATATATATATATATATACATATATATATATATATACACACACACATACACATATTGTACTCCGCAGAAAGATATATTGTAAAATTTTGTACATATAGGACCACATATAAAGAACTGAACCATGAATAATGCTAAATGCCGAAACATGTTGGTACAGCTGAGGTCTGTCTGGTGGTATACCTGTGCTTGTTTTTGTAATGGACCTTCATAGATAAATTGGATTTTACCTTCAGTTATCCTTGTCTTAATTGCTGGAGACTCCTGACTGACTGCACATACAGTTAGGTCCAGAAATATTTGGACAGTGACACAATTTTCGCGAGTTGGGCTCTGCATGCCACCACATTGGATTTGAAATGAAACCTCTACAACAGAATTCAAGTGCAGATTGTAACGTTTAATTTGAAGGTTTGAACAAAAATATCTGATAGAAATTGTAGGAATTGTACACATTTCTTTACAAACACTCCACATTTTAGGAGGTCAAAAGTAATTGGACAAATAAACCAAACCCAAACAAAATATTTTTATTTTCAATATTTTGTTGCGAATCCTTTGGAGGCAATCACTGCCTTAAGTCGGGAACCCATGGACATCACCAAACGCTGGGTTTCCTCCTTCTTAATGCTTTGCCAGGCCTTTACAGCCGCAGCCTTCAGGTCTTGCTTGTTTGTGGGTCTTTCCGTCTTAAGTCTGGATTTGAGCAAGTGAAATGCATGCTCAATTGGGTTAAGATCTGGTGATTGACTTGGCCATTGCAGAATGTTCCACTTTTTTGCACTCATGAACTCCTGGGTAGCTTTGGCTGTATGCTTGGGGTCCTTGTCCATCTGTACTATGAAGCGCCGTCTGATCAACTTTGCGGCATTTGGCTGAATCTGGGCTGAAAGTATATCCCGGTACACTTCAGAATTCATCCGGCTACTCTTGTCTGCTGTTATGTCATCAATAAACACAAGTGACCCAGTGCCATTGAAAGCCATGCATGCCCATGCCATCACGTTGCCTCCACCATGTTTTACAGAGGATGTGGTGTGCCTTGGATCATGTGCTGTTCCCTTTCTTCTCCAAACTTTTTTCTTCCCATCATTCTGGTACAGGTTGATCTTTGTCTCATCTGTCCATAGAATACGTTTCCAGAACTGAGCTGGCTTCATGAGGTGTTTTTCAGCAAATTTAACTCTGGCCTGTCTATTTTTGGAATTGATGAATGGTTTGCATCTAGATATGAACCCTTTGTATTTACTTTCATGGAGTCTTCTCTTTACTGTTGACTTAGAGACAGATACACCTACTTCACTGAGAGTGTTCTGGACTTCAGTTGATGTTGTGAACGGGTTCTTCTTCACCAAAGAAAGTATGCGGCGATCATCCACCACTGTTGTCATCCGTGGACGCCCAGGCCTTTTTGAGTTCCCAAGCTCACCAGTCAATTCCTTTTTTCTCAGAATGTACCCGACTGTTGATTTTGCTACTCCAAGCATGTCTGCTATCTCTCTGATGGATTTTTTCTTTTTTTTCAGCCTCAGGATGTTCTGCTTCACCTCAATTGAGAGTTCCTTAGACCGCATGTTGTTTGGTCACAGCAACAGCTTCCAAATGCAAAACCACACACCTGTAATCAACCCCAGACCTTTTAACTACTTCATTGATTACAGGTTAACGAGGGAGACGCCTTCAGAGTTAATTGCAGCCCTTAGAGTCCCTTGTCCAATTACTTTTGGTCCCTTGAAAAAGAGGAGGCTATGCATTACAGAGCTATGATTCCTAAACCCTTTCTCCGATTTGGATGTGAAAACTCTCATATTGCAGCTGGGAGTGTGCACTTTCAGCCCATATTATATATATAATTGTATTTCTGAACATGTTTTTGTAAACTGCTAAAATAACAAAACTTGTGTCACTGTCCAAATATTTCTGGACCTAACTGTATACACTGTGTGCAGAATTATTAGGCAAGTTGTATTTTAGAGGATTTTTTTTATTATTGATCAACAACTATGTTCTCAATGAACCCAAAAGACTCATAAATATCAAAGCTTAATATTTTTGGAAGTTGGAGTGGTTTTTTTTTAGAGTTGGCTATCTTAGGAAGATATCTGTTTATGCAGGAAACTATTACTGAGCAGAATTATTAGGCAACTTAATAAAAACCAAATATATTCCCATCTCACTTGGTTATTTTCACCAGGTAAACCAATATAACTGCACAAAATTTAGAAATAAACATTTCTGACATGCAAAAACAAAACCCCCAAAAATGTAATGACTAATATAGCCACCTTTCTTTATGATGACACTCAACAGCCTAACATCCATAGATTCTGTCAGTTGCTTGATCTGTTTACAATCAACATTGCATGCAGCAGCCACCACAGCCTCCCAGTCACTCTTCCGAGAGGTGTACTGTTTTCCCTCCCTGTAGATCTCACATTTTATGAGGGACCACAGGTTCTCTATGGGGTTCAGATCAGGTGAACAAGGGGGCCATGCCATTATTTTTTCATCATTTAGACCTTTACTGGCCAGCCACGCTGTGGAGTAGTTGGATGCATGTAATGGACCATTATCTTGCATGAAAATCATGTTTTTCTTGAACGATACCAACTTCTTCCTGTACCACTGCTTGAAGAAGTTGTCTTCCAGAAACTTGCAGTAGGTCTGGGAGTTGAGCTTCACTCCATCCTCAACTCGAAAAGGTCCCACAAGTTCATCTTTAATGATACCAGCCCATACCAGTACCCCACCTCCACCTTGCTGCCGTCTAAGTTGGAGTGGAGCTCTCTGCCCTTTACTGATCCAGCCTCTGGCCCATCCATCTGGCCCATCAAGAGTCACTATCATTTCATCAGTCCATAAAACCTTTGAAAAAACAGTCTTAAGATATTTATTGTCCCAGTCTTGACGTTTTATCTTATGTTTCTTGTTCAAAGGTGGTCGTTTTTCAGCCTTCCTTACCTTGGCCATGTCCCTGAGTATGGCACACCTTGTGCTTTTTGATACTCCAGTAACGTTGCAGCTCTGAAATATGGCCAAACTGGTGGCAAATGGCATCTTGGCAGATTCACGGTTGATTTTCATCAATTCATGGGCAGTTATTTTGCGCCTTTTTTGCCCCACACGCTTCTTGCGACTCTGTTGGCTATTTGCCATAAAACGCTTGATTGTTTGGTGATCACGCTTTAAATGTTTGGCAATTTCAAGACTGCTGCATCCCTCTGCAAGATATCTCGCAATTGTGGACTTTTCAGAGCCCGTCAAATCTCTCTTTTGACCCATTTTGCCAAAGGAAAGGAAGTTGCCTAATAATTAAGCACACCTTATATAGGGTGTTGATGTCAGTACACCACACCCCTCCTCATTACAGAGATGCACATCACCTGATTTACTTAATTGGTAGTTGGCTCTCAAGCCTATACAGCTTGGAGTAGGACATTTTGTATAAAAAGTATCATGTGATCAAAATACTCATTTGCCTAATAATTCTGCACACAGTGTAAATCAGTATCGTCCTGGTTAATATGACGGTCGTATTTTGTAATTTCACCCTTATAGTATGAAGTTCTTTTGTCCTTAAAAAAAGTGCTTTTGGGAACAGCCGATATAATACAATGGTAACACATTGCCCACTTCTATTGACCTGGAATTTCCATAATGATTGAACCAATTTCACATTACAAGGAATTGACACTTGAAATTCGAAACACAAGAAGAAGTATGTTTTATGTGCATCTTCATTAGTACAGTTGCACCTGTATCATCAACATCATTATATATATATATATATATATATATATATATATATAGGACCACATATAAAGCATTGAACAATGAATAAGGCTAATTGCCGAAACGCATCCTTCCAGCCGTGGTCTGTTGGTGTGCCTGTGCTATACATGTAATCTTTTAATGGACGTTCATAAATATATTGGATTTTACCTTTATCCTTGCCTTCATCTCTGAAGACTTTCCTTTCTGACTGCATATATAAATCTGTATGGTCCTTGTTAAGAGCACAGTCATATTTTGTTTTTTTTCACCCTTAAACTATGAAGGGCTATTGTTTTTACAAAAGCTGCTTTTCTGAATGACTGATACAATACAATGGTAAAATATTGCCAAACTTCTATTGACCTGGAACTTCCATAATGATTGAACAAATCTCCCTTTGACGAAGCGCGAGAAAAATTATGTATAGTGTGCATCTTCATTATTACAGATGCATCTGTATCATTATATATATATACAGTAATATATATATATATATATATATATATAGAGTACTCTGCAGAAAGATATATAGTAAAAATTTTATACCTATAGGACCACATATAAAGCATTGAGCCATGAATAAGGCTAAGTGCGGAAATGCGTCGGTCAAGCCGTGGTCTGGTGGTATAGCTGTGATATACGTGTATTGTTTTAATGGACATTTATAAATACATTTAATTTTACCTTCAATTATCATTGCCTTCATTGCTGAAGACTTTCCTTTCTGACTGCACATATAAATCTGTATGATCATAGTCAAGAACACAGTCAAATTTTGTTATTCACCCTTATATTAAAAAGGGCCTTTGTCCTTACAAAGAGTGGTTTTGTGAACAACTAATACAATACAATGGTAACATATTGCCAAACTTCCATTGACCTGAAACCTCCACAATGATTGAACAAATTTCACATTACAAGGAATTGACACTTGAAATTCGAAACACGAGAAGAATTATGCATAGTGTGCATCTTCATTATTACAGTTGCACCTGTGTCATCACTTCTAAGCATATTGCTTTTCAGTGGTTTACTGTCCGGGGTCAGGATGATGTGACACTCCATGTTCACTCTCCTAAACAGGAGGATATCTGACATCATTAAAGAATGAATAGGCTGTTGTTGCAATGCAAGGTGCATGACTGTCATGATAGTACATTTGTCATTGTGCATTCCCTTTTCTGCCCTTTGTAAATTTACATTTAACTCATGATAATACAGCTGTACTACATGACAAATTCAGCTCTGCTATATTTGTAAAATGATAAACACTGGGCACTTTGATATGTTTTAATAACATATATTAACAAATCTGCACTATAATTCATATATTATTTGAATACATATAGGATCAGATCCTATGTATTGACTCATTTAATTTAAGCAACATAATAGAGACTAGACCAATAGAGTATTTTAAGCCCAAAATCTTTTAAGAACAGTAAAAATATCAACACATGATATAAATACAACAATATAAAGCCAGTGCTGCTATGCATCGCAGGGATATAAAAAATCAATACACGAAGCGGATCAATGTGCATTTTGTGCTATATTGAACTATTGGCAATGATTTGCTATAAAGTGATATGGGATAGCCAATTCACTAGAAAAAAAGCAGCCAGTCACATCTAAATGGTTAATTTTGATTAGAAGCACTTAGTGATGTCCTCACCACCACTACTCATGTTTCGCCCTATCTTCATCAGGCAGCTGCACTATCCATCATCTATTATCTGAATGGATAATCAGACCCTATATAGGTGATTGACTATAGTGCTCACGTGATAGAACAATGTCACGAGTGCTGGAAGTGAGTATACGCTTTTCTTATTTTACTCTTGCGACTCAGTTATTTAGGAATCAGTTGTCCAAACTGTCCTTTTAAATTATTTTATACTTTCAAATATATTCTATTCATTAAGAGAGACAAACTTCGAATATGGGATAGCAAGGAATCGGGACTCCTAGTCTGTCCCTCAAGCTAGAGGGCCCTATGCTATCCCCAACCTCAGTGAGTCTCCTTCTTGGTCCTGCTCCTGACTAGTCCTGATCTGATTTCCATTCAACCCAGGGAGGGTCGGCACAAGAGTGTGATGAAACTAACAGATAAAAGACAGGGGAAACCAAAACTCAGTCACACAGCATGCACACACAAAGGTTAAGACAATAACAGATTCAAGAGGAAAAACAACAGCAGGAAGGAAGCACAAAACAACAGGGGTAAACTCTACAACCACACCAAGCAATGAGTACAAGTTTCCCCAGTAAGTCTGGGACACCACACCTCACAGACAAACACTCCTTGGGGGGCCTGCACCCGTCTCTCTCCTTCCCGCTATTTTATCTGCACGTTATATGGGATAAAAGCACTTTCTGGATCTTGGATTGTGTATGCCGTTGTTTTCTACTTCATAATAAACTATAAACTATAGCTGGCATGGGTGGAAGGTTTCAACCAGCATAAAGAGGAGGGGAGCAGATGGGATAGGCCTCTCTAAATCATGTGGCCAAAGGAGCAAGCAGAGCAGCAGAGGTTAACTCTTGCTAACCTGCCTATGAATCAGCACACAGCAGGTCGATGCCTGAGTCTGCCTGCGTTGATCCCAGACATCATAGAAACCATTGGGCGGAGTGTGAGAATCTGCAATCTGAACAAAGCCCAACACTGCCATGACAGTCGGAGAAATTTGTGCAAAACTCTGTGGGACAACTGTATACTTACAGATAATACCCAATTCTATTCAAATTATGAACGATTATAATCAAACTCTTCTATTCTTAAATTAATATGCATTATTGAATATTTTATGGTAAACCAACATCCCAACTGCAACTTTTTTATATTTAGTAGAAATTGAGGTAGTGCTCTGTGGTATTTTTGATTTTCAGCACAGATAAAGTGGATGGCTATGGGCGGCCACCCCCATCTGCCTGGCTTTACCTTGGCTAGCAATCAAAATACAGGGACGCCCATTATTCATTTTTTTTAGATTATTTAAAATAATAATAATAAAAAAAATTTGCGGGCTCCCTCTGTATTTTGATCACCAGTCAGGTAGACCCAGGCAGCTGGGAGCTGGGATTTTCAGCGTCTTAAGGCCCAAGTGGTCTTGGCCCCCATGCTAAAAACCACAGCCCGCAGCTGCCCCTGGAAATGGCACATTATTTCTTAGCACCATTTATAGGTGCTTTACCCGGCCTGTCCAGCGGCCCTGATGACGGTGGCACGATGGGTAATAAAGGGGTTAATATCAGCTTTGTATTCTCAGCTGATACTGAGCCCGAAATTCATGGTGTCGCACCAAATTAGATATGGCTACCATGAATTTCTAGTAAACAGTAAAAAAAAACAACACAAAACATAGAATATTTTTTAGAAGTAAAACAAAAAAAATATTTAGAGACTCCATCTTTATTATAAAAAAAATCCTTAGTCCGACGTATTCCCAGGTAGAGCATTGTCAGCTCTGCTTCATCACTCTGTAAAGACAAGCATCTCTACAGAGTGAGGAGCAGGGAGAGCCATGTCAGCTCCGCTTCATCGCTCTACAAAGAGCGAGAAGCAGGCTGACAATGGGGGTATGATTCCACCTGCGTCTCACATCAGTATCACCTGGCACGGCCTGACGCTCTCCAGACAGGAGCACCTCACCTGCATGGAAATACATGCAGCTTACACGCTCCTGTCAGGAGATTGTGTGTCGTGCCGAGTGATACTAATACGAGACTCGCACAGTGAAAGTCAAAGTTCAATTGAGTCCATGGCAGCCATGGACTCAGGTGAACCCTGACGTCACTGCGAATGCTGCCAAAAACAGCCAAAGACTGCCGAGTGACGAGTCATGTGACCAATCTGTAACCCACAAGGTAATACAATATTCACACCTGACTGGTCACATGGCTATGATGTCATGGAAGGTCCTGTAGTCAGTGGTGGTTACCCATGGGCACACCAATGATCGGACCCGGAAGCAGAAGCGGCCGGGAGACACAGTCTGCAGGACGCGTCGTGGGACCTGTAAGTATAATCATAATATTTTTTAATAATGTGCTTCTTTTTTTTACAGCCCCTGGATCTAATGGATGTGTAAATTTGGGGGTGGCTGTGGGCTATTTTTTTTAGGCTTGAAAGGGGACAATATCCATGGACCTTCCCAGACTTATAATATCAGCTCACAGCTGTGTGCTTTTCCATGGCTGGTTATCAAAAATAGGGGGACCTCACATAGTTGTTTTCAATTATTTATTAACAAGTACAGTAAACTACACACACAAGGTACATAGATATTCGTCAGATATATAATTAGCGCCAGGAATTATGGACTACAAGAAAGGAGTTTCGTAGGAAGATTTTTGATAATAAATTAGTGAACAAGGGCTATTGTGGAGGAGACTTTGTTTTTCTTTTTAGTTTATTAGTGTGTCTGATAGATGCCTCTCCATTACTAAGCCTTTGGCTTTATGCCAGCTGACATTACACAACTCCCAAACTATTATCCCATTTGCCACCACACAATGGCATTTGGAAAGAGCAGGGACAAGCGCTAGAATTAGCGCATCTTATGGATGTGCCAATTCTGGGGTGGCTACGGGCTGAGTGTCCGAACTGCTCAATTTGAGTATTGAGCACTTGAATATTTTAGTTCTCGTTCCTCACTAGTCATGATGTGTTCCACTGTCTACAAAGTATCTAATGACAGGGGTATCTTGTTGACGGTTCCTCTAAGTCAGACCTGGGCAAGGGGCGGCCCGCGGGCCACATCCGGCCCGCCTACTGTCTGTGACCGGCCCGCCCATTAGATCAGAGTTTGAGACATGGTGCTGCTTTTCCTGCCGGGCAGGAACTTTACAAATGACACACGCGCGCTGTACTGACGACATCAGGGCGCGCTAGTGTCACAGAGAAAGCTGCCGTGCAGGGAACAGAGGACAGATTCCTGCGTTCCGCTGCTACACTGTGCGGAGCTTCAGGATCGGTCCTCTGTTGCCTGCGGCAGCTTTCTCTGTGACACACGCACGCCCTGATGTCGGCAGTACAGCGCGTGTGTGTCATTTGAAAAGTTCCCGCCCAGCAGGAGAAGCGGCACCAGCCGGTGCCTGGACAGAGAGACGCAGCGGCGGGGGCAGGGGTCGTACAAGAACAACAGCGGCGCAGCCAGGGCCCGTACCAGGGAAGAAGCAGCTCAGCGGGGGACCCGTACGGAGGTGCCTGAGGAGGGAGAGGTGAGTGGTCACTAATAACCTGAGGGGAAGTGGAAGTGGGAGGGGGGGGGGGGTAACTGGTGTAATATTTGGGTGTAGTGATGTAGTATATGGGAATGTAATTATGTAGTTTTACAGGGGCAGTATATAGTGCTGTAATGTATTACAGGAGCAGTATATAGTGATGTAATGTATTACAGGTGCAGTATATAGTGCTGTAATGTATTACAGGAGCAGTATATAGTGATGTGATGTATTAAAGGGGCAGTATATAGTGCTGTAATGTATTACAGGGGCAGTATATAGTGCTGTAATGTATTACAGGGGCAGTATATAGTGATGTAATGTATTACAGGAGCAGTATATAGTGCTGTAATGTATTACAGGGGCAGTATATAGTGCTGTAATGTATTACAGGAGCAGTATATAGTGATGTAATGTATTACAGGAGCAGTATATAGTGATGTAATGTATTAAAGGGGCAGTATATAGTGATGTAATGTATTACAGGAGCAGTATATAGTGCTGTAATGTATTACAGGGGCAGTATATAGTGCTGTAATGTATTACAGGGGCAGTATATAGTGATGTAATGTATTACAGGGGCAGTATATAGTGCTGTAATGTATTACAGGAGCAGTATATAGTGATGTAATGTATTACAGGAGCAGTATATAGTGATGTAATGTATTAAAGGGGCAGTATATAGTGCTGTAATGTATTACAGGAGCAGTATATAGTGCTGTAATGTATTACAGGGGCAGTATATAGTGCTGTAATGTATTACAGGGGCAGTATATAGTGCTATAATGTATTACAGGAGCAGTATATAGTGATGTAATGTATTAAAGGGGCAGTATATAGTGATGTAATGTATTACAGGGACAGTATTGTCAGGGCCGGGCGGTCGGGCAGACCCAGGAGGTGGATCCACTGGACCGAACTCTAAGATGGTGGTAGGGAGTCCGGTAGCTGAAGCACTGATGGGCAGCAGAACAGTCCGTGCAAGTGAAGGTAGCGAAGGAGTCCCTGGGACCACGGAGTCACAGATGGTAGTCCGGGTGACGTAGCTCAGGTTCGGAGGCCGAGATGATGTCAGGCGGGGTCCGGAACCTTGGGAGCGAGATGACAGGTCACCGCAGGGATCCGAGATGGTACGGACTGTCAGATGGCAGACGGACAGCGTGCGGGGCTCGGGATTCAGCAGGACTGGATGGCGAGGCGGGATCAGCTCTAGAAGAGAGATACGTAAGAATGGCAGGAAAACACAAGGAGACCTGACTCCTAGCTCAGAAAACACGAAGATCAGGCCCCGCCCCCTTGGACAAGAACCCCCTTTATACCCCGTACCTGTCTAACCTCATTTCCTGTTAATGGGCGCTGGCCCTTTAAGAAAGGGTCAGTGACCGCGCGCGCGCCCTAATGCGCGTGCGCGCGGCCCGGGTGCCAGAAGCCAGGGAAGGAGGCTGAGAGGAGGACGCAGGGGAGCCGAGCAGGGCCTGGGAGGCCGTCGGGCGCCGGGATCGGCGGCCAGGAAGCCCAGGAAGGACGGGCACAAGGGACTGGGACGCGGGGAGCGTGGCAGGTGAGCCGGGGAGCGGGGCAGGGGACCCGGGAAGGGGAGCCGAGGACCCGGGGAGCGTGACAGTACCCCCCCCCCACGCCCCCCTCCCCGCAACCGAGACATGAAGGCACGGATCAGAGGAGTGCCCACATTCTCCCTGGGTTCCCAGGATCTATCCTCAGGACCATACCCCTCCCAGTCCACCAGGAAGAACTGCCGGCCACGAACAGTCTTCATGGCCACGATATCTCTTACCGCGTAGATGTCGTCCTCAGCAATAGGAGGAGGAGCCGGGCTGGCAGCAGCGGAGAAGGGACCAAGGAACACCGGCTTGAGGAGAGAGACGTGGAAGGAGTTGGGTATTCTCATCGTGGCCGGAAGCTTCAGTTTGTAGGAGACCTCATTGATCTTGCTGAGGACCTTAAACGGCCCGATGTAGCGAGGACCCAGCTTGTAGGAAGGAATCTTCAGTCGGATGTACTGGGAAGCAAGCCAGACCAGGTCACCAGGAGAGAAACACGGAGGGTCTAGACGCCTTTTGTCAGCGTGTTTCTTCATCCGCTGGGAAGCGCGCCCAAGGGACGCCTTGACAGAGTCCCAAATGGTAGCGAAGTCACGGGCTACAGTATCAGCAGCAGGGACATCCGAAGAAGGGGATATAGGCAACGGGACGGAAGGCTGTAGTCCGTAAACGACATGGAAGGGAGATTTGGAGGACGACTCACTGACGTGGTGGTTATGGGAGAACTCAGCCCAAGGCAGAAGCGTGGACCAGTCGTCGTGATGGGCGTTGACATAGTGACGTAAGAAGGATGTCAAGATTTGATTGACCCTCTCCACTTGGCCATTAGACTGAGGATGGTAAGCGGAAGAAAAGTCCAGAGTCACTCCCAGATGTTTGCAGAGAGCCCTCCAGAAGCGGGAGGTGAACTGAGTTCCTCTGTCGGACACGATGTGGGAAGGAAAGCCATGCAAGCGAAAGATGTGTTGTATATAGGCTTCCGCGAGTTCCTGAGCAGAGGGCAGTCCGGGCATAGGGACGAAGTGAGCCATTTTGGAGAACCGATCCACCACGACCCATATGACTGTGTGTCCGGAGGATACTGGCAAGTCCGTAATAAAGTCCATCGCTATGTGTTGCCATGGAACTGAGGGTATCGGCAGAGGCAGAAGACGGCCATAGGGCAGGTGTTTGGGCGTCTTGTTCCTGGCACAAGAGGGGCAGGCAGAGACAAAGGCGGCAACGTCCGTGCGAAGGGATGGCCACCAGTAATGGCGTACAATCGCACCCCATGTTCTCTTCTGGCCTGCATGGCCGGCTGTTTTCGAGGCATGACCCCAGTGTAACACTTTTTCCCTGTCGGTCTCAGAGACATAGGTCTTCCCGGGTGGTATCTGGGCCAGAGTGACAGGAGCCACCGGAACAATCTTGTTAGGAGAGATGATAGGTTGGATAGTCTCTTCCTCCTGCTCCAGGGGCATGAGAGACCTAGACAAGGCATCAGCGCGTATATTCTTGTCCGCGGGTCGGAAATGAAGCTGGAAGTCAAACCTGGCAAAGAATAAGGACCACCTGGCTTGCCGTGGGTTCAGTCGCTGAGCGGACCGCAGGTATTCCAGGTTCTTGTGGTCCGTGTAGATAATCACGGGGTACACTGCTCCTTCCAGGAGGTAGCGCCACTCCTCCAGAGCCAGTTTGACCGCTAATAGCTCTCGGTCACCGATGGTGTAATTACGTTCAGGTGCTGAGAAGCTTTTAGAGAAGAAACCGCAAGTCACCATCTTCCCGGAGGAGGATTTTTGCATGAGCACTGCTCCGGCTCCTGAGGAGGAAGCATCCACCTCTAAGGTGAACTGGCGGTTTAACTCTGGTCGGTGGAGTACAGGAGAGGAGGCGAATGCTCGCTTCAGGGAGCAAAATGCGGCGTCGGCCGCAGGTGACCAGTCCTTTGGATTAGCCTCCTTTTTGGTCAGAGCGGAGAGAGGAGCAGTCAGGGCGGAGAAGTGAGGAATAAACTGGCGGTAGTAGTTGGCAAATCCCAGGAACCGTTGGATTGCCTTCAGTCCAGAAGGGGGAGGCCAGTTGAGAATGGCGGAGACCTTCTTGGGATCCATCTGCAGCCCAGTCCCCGAGATGATGTATCCCAGGAAAGGAAGAGAAGACTGCTCAAAGACGCACTTCTCATATTTGGCGTAGAGACGATTCTCTCTCAGTCTTTGTAGAACCAGCTTTACGTTCTCTCTGTGGGTCTGGAGGTCCGGAGAGAAAACAAGAATGTCATCCAGATAAACTACTACACATACGTAGAGGAGGTCCCGGAAAATGTCGTTCACCAGTTCTTGGAATACGGCAGGAGCGTTACACAGACCGAAGGGCATCACACAGTATTCATAGTGCCCATCGCGAGTATTAAACGCGGTCTTCCATTCGTCCCCAGAGCGGATACGAACTAGGTTGTAGGCACCCCGAAGATCCAGTTTGGTGAACACACGGGCTCCTCTGAGCCGATCGAACAGTTCGGGGATGAGCGGTAGGGGGTACTTGTTTTTTATAGTAATCTGATTCAAGCCCCGGTAGTCAATGCATGGGCGAAGGTCACCCTCTTTCTTCTTAACGAAGAAGAAGCCTGCTCCCGCAGGAGAGGAGGATCTCCGGATGAATCCCTTTGCCAGGCTTTCCATGATGTAGGTGGACATGGCCCTGGTTTCGGCTGGAGACAACGGATATATCCGTCCTCGAGGTGGTGTTGTTCCTGGGAGCAGGTCGATGGCGCAATCGTAGGGACGGTGTGGCGGAAGTACCTCAGACTCCTTCTTGTCAAAAACGTCCGTGAAGGACCAATAGGCCGAGGGCAGACCCGGTAGGTTCTCAGGAACCGGAGGTCGTCGGACTGGTTGTATAGACTTTAGACATCTCTCATGACAGGCAGAGCCCCAACGGGTGATTTCGCCAGTACCCCAGTTGACTGAGGGTTCGTGTGTTCGCAACCAAGGAAGTCCCAGCAGGACTTGGTGGGACATGTGTGGAAGGACGTAGAGAGCGATGTTCTCGGTGTGCAGAGCACCGATACGCAGTTCCACCGGCTTCGTGATCCAGGAGATGGTATCAGAGAGGGGTCTCCCATCCACCGAGGCAATCAGTAGGGGCTTCTCGAGTAGAGTAACAGGCAGCTGGTATTTGTCCACCGTGGCCTGCTGGATAAAATTGCCTGCTGCTCCGGAGTCGAGGTATGCCTCAGCCGTGAAGCGCGTCTCTCCTGTTGATACTTGTACCGTCCACATAACTGGGTCGGAGAGAGTCCCAGCACCTAGGGTGGCCTCTCCTACCAACCCTAGGCTTTGGAGTTTCCCGGCCTTTCCGGACAGGAGCGTAGGAGATGTGTGTCCCCTCCGCAGTAAAAGCAGAGGCCCTTGGCGAGCCGCTCTGCTCGACGTTGGTCAGACTGTCGTACTCGATCAACCTGCATGGGTTCGTGGACAGGAATCCCAGCTGTAGATGACTGTGGCACAGAGGACTTCTGTGGCGGAGAGGAGTGCCGTACCGCACGTCGCTCACGAACCAGCTCTTTGGAGCGCTCCTGAAAACGAATGTCCACTCGCGTGGCTAGGGCAATCAGGGCATCTAGGGTGGAGGGCATGTCACGACCCGCCAACTCATCTTTGATGCGACTTGACAGTCCTTCCCAGAAGGCGGCTGTCAGGGCCTCATTATTCCACCCGAGTTCAGAAGCCAAAGTGCGGAAACGGATGGCATATTGGCCCACCGTCAGTGTTCCTTGAAGTAGGCGGAGAAGTGATGAAGCAGACGCAGAGGCGCGTCCCGGCTCGTCAAAGGTACTGCGAAAGGCCTGCAGGAATTCTTGAAGATCCTTGGTCATGGGGTCCTCCTTCTCCCACAAGGGGTTCATCCACGCCAGTGCCTCGCCCTCCAGGTGAGACATTATAAAGGCGACCTTGGCTTGGTCGGAGGCGAACAGATGGGGCAGCTGCGTGAAGTGAAGGGAGCATTGGTTTATGAAGCCCCTGCAGGTCTTGGGATCTCCAGCATAACGAGGAGGTGACGCCAAACGGAGTCGGGAAGCATCCGACGCGGCTGCCACTGGTGCGGGAGCCGTGGATTGCCTAGTGGGAGACCTGGTTGCTGCAGGCGTCATTGATGCTTGTAATGTGTACAGGCGAGTGTCCACGGAGGTCATAAATTGCAGCATGCGGGTCTGGACTTCACGCTGGCGTTGGAGTTCCTCTTGCAGGGCCAATAGTGCTGCAGCGGGATCCATGGCCTGATCTTACTGTCAGGGCCGGGCGGTCGGGCAGACCCAGGAGGTGGATCCACTGGACCGAACTCTAAGATGGTGGTAGGGAGTCCGGTAGCTGAAGCACTGATGGGCAGCAGAACAGTCCGTGCAAGTGAAGGTAGCGAAGGAGTCCCTGGGACCACGGAGTCATAGATGGTAGTCCGGGTGACGTAGCTCAGGTTCGGAGGCCGAGATGATGTCAGGCGGGGTCCGGAACCTTGGGAGCGAGATGACAGGTCACCGCAGGGATCCGAGATGGTACGGACTGTCAGATGGCAGACGGACAGCGTGCGGGGCTCGGGATTCAGCAGGACTGGATGGCGAGGCGGGATCAGCTCTAGAAGAGAGATACGTAAGAATGGCAGGAAAACACAAGGAGACCTGACTCCTAGCTCAGAAAACACGAAGATCAGGCCCCGCCCCCTTGGACAAGAACCCCCTTTATACCCCGTACCTGTCTAACCTCATTTCCTGTTAATGGGCGCTGGCCCTTTAAGAAAGGGTCAGTGACCGCGCGCGCGCCCTAATGCGCGTGCGCGCGGCCCGGGTGCCAGAAGCCAGGGAAGGAGGCTGAGAGGAGGACGCAGGGGAGCCGAGCAGGGCCTGGGAGGCCGTCGGGCGCCGGGATCGGCGGCCAGGAAGCCCAGGAAGGACGGGCACAAGGGACTGGGACGCGGGGAGCGTGGCAGGTGAGCCGGGGAGCGGGGCAGGGGACCCGGGAAGGGGAGCCGAGGACCCGGGGAGCGTGACAAGTATATAGTGCTGTAATGTATTACAGGGGCAGTATATAGTGCTGTAATGTATTACAGGGGCAGTATATAGTGATGTAATGTATTAAAGGGGCAGTATATAGTGCTGTAATGTATTACAGGGGCAGTATATAGTGCTGTAATGTATTACAGGGGCAGTATATAGTGATGTAATGTATTAAAGGGGCAGTATATAGTGCTGTAATGTATTACAGGGGCAGTATAAAGTGCTGTAATGAATTACAGGGGCAGTATATAGTGCTGTAATGTATTACATGGGCAGTATATAGTGATGTAATGTATTACAGGGGCAGTATATAGTGCTGTAATGTATTACAGGGGCAGTATATAGTGCTGTAATGAATTACAGGGGCAGTATATAGTGCTGTAATATATTACAGGGGCTGTATATAGTGATGTAATGTATTACAGGGGCAGTATATAGTGATGTAATGTATTACGGGGCAGTATATAGTGCTGTAATGTATTACAGGGGCAGTATATATTGCTGTAATGTATTACAGGGGCAGTATATATTGCTGTAATGTATTACAGGGGCAGTATATAGTGATGTAATGTATTACAGGGGCAGTATATAGTTAGTGATGTAATGTATTACATGGGCAGTATATAGTGATTAGAGTTGAGCGCGCTTCGTGGTTCGTGGTTCTCCAGTTCTAGGCTCGAGTGATTTTTGGGCTGTTCGAGATCGAACTAGAACTCGAGCTTTTTGCTAAAAGCTCGATAGTTCTAGATACGTTCGAGAACGGTTCTAGCAGCAAAAAGCAGGGCTTTTTACAGCTACAGTGAGCAGCAGCCATCGCTGGCAGCCTGCCACAAGCTGGTAACCAAGATAAACATCGGGTATCCAAGCAAAGCGCTTTGGTTAGTAACCCGATGTTTATCTTAGTTACGTGCAGGAAGCCCACACTTTCCCGCTCAGCTCGCTCCACCCCCTCCTGCCCGCGGCATGTACACATACATACACATACACAAACACACACACACACACATCCACCCCCCCCCCCCCGCCCGCCCGCCCGCTCGCTCGCTCGGCTTACCTGCGGTGATGAAGTCCCGCCATCCCGACCTCAGCGCTGTCACTGTCCTCCATGGCCGCCGCTTGTCACATCACCTATCGCTTCCGACCCGAGACTGACACTGGCGGTGACGTCACGGACCTCTCGCGATACTTGATGTGAAGGCGCCGGTCATTGACCTCAGTGACAGGGGCTGTCAGTGTGCTGGAGATCAGCGCAGGTAATGTACCTCGCTGACAGCAGCACTTGTCATGTCCTGCAGTGACCTGGGCTGACCCATTGATGTTAGCTCAGGTCACTGCACTGCTCTCCCAGCCAATGGGGAACATCCTGCTCTTCATTGACTGGGACAGTGTGCATCGTCATGGCAACCCCTTGGATTACACCAGACCTGGATTTGTTTTTCAATCTAATAAATTGGTTAAAGAGGGAATGTTTTGGGGAGTGTTTTTTCAAATAAAAATGTGTTTGTCGTCTATTTTTTTTTTATTACTGACTGGGTTGGTGATGTCGGGTATCTGATAGACGCCTGACCTCACCAACCCCAGGGCTTGATGCCAGGTGACATTACACATCTGGTATTAACCCCAAATATTACCCCGTTTGCCACCGCACCAGGGCGCGGGATGAGCTGGGGCGAAGCACCAGGATTGGCGCATCTAATGGATGCGCCACTTCTGGGGCGGCTGCGGCCTGCTATTTTTAGGCTGGGGAGATTCCAATAACCATGGACCTCCCTAGTCTGAGAATATCAGGCCCCAGCTGTCTGCTTTACCTTGGCTGGTGATCCAATTTTGGGGGACCCCTACGTGTTTTTTTTTTTAATTATTTATTTAATTTAAAATAACAGCGTGGGGTGCCCTCAGTTTTGGATTACCAGCCAAGGTGAGGTTGCCAGCTGTGGTCTGCAGGCTGCAGCCGTCTGCTTTACCCTAGCTGGCTACAAAACTAGGGGGAACCCTATGTCATTTTTTTTTCATTTTTTTGGCTAAATACAAAGCTAAGCACCCCTTAGTGCCACATGAAAGGTACCAAAGGGTGTTCCACTTTTTCTCCATTTTTTTCTCCACTTTCTCTCCACTTTTTCTCCACTTTTTCTCCATTTTTTTCTCCACTTATTCTCCACTTTTTCTCCTCTTATTCTCCACTTTTTCTCCACTTTTTCTCCACTTTTTCTCCTCTTATTCTCCACTTTTTCTCCACTTTTTCTCCACTTTTTCTCCATTTTTTTCTCCACTTTCTCCACTTTTTCTCCACTTTTTTCTCCACTTTTTCTCCTCTTATGCTCCACTTTTTCTCCTCTTAATCTCCACTTTTTCTCCACTTTTTCTCCACTTTTTCTCCACTTTTTTCTCCACTTTTTCTCCTCTTATGCTCCACTTTTTCTCCACTTTTTCTCCACTTTTTCTCCACTTTTTCTCCTCTTAATCTACACTTTTTCTCCTCTTATGCTCCACTTTTTCTCCACTTTTTCTCCACTTTTTCTCCACGTTTTCTCCACTTTTTCTCCTCTTATGCTCCACTTTTTCTCCACTTTTTCTCCACTTTTTCTCCACTTTTTCTCCACGTTTTCTCCACGTTTTCTCCACTTTTTTCTCCACTTTTTCTCCTCTTATGCTCCACTTTTTCTCCACTTTTTCTCCACTTTTTCTCCTCTTAATCTCCACTTTTTCTCCACTTTTTCTCCACTTTTTCTCCACTTTTTCTCCACTTTTTCTCCACTTTTTTCTCCACTTTTTCTCCACTTTTTCTCCTCTTATGCTCCACTTTTTCTCCACTTTTTCTCCACTTTTTCTCCACTTTTTCTCCTCTTATACTCCACTTTTTCTCCACTTTTTCTCCTCTTATGCTCCACTTTTTTCTCCACTTTTTCTCCTCTTATGCTCCACTTTTTCTCCACTTTTTCTCCACTTTTTCTCCTCTTATTCTCCACTTTTTCTCCACTTTTTCTCCACTTTTTCTCCATTTTTTTCTCCACTTTCTCCACTTTTTCTCCACTTTTTTCTCCACTTTTTCTCCTCTTATGCTCCACTTTTTCTCCTCTTAATCTCCACTTTTTCTCCACTTTTTCTCCACTTTTTTCTCCACTTTTTCTCCTCTTATGCTCCACTTTTTCTCCACTTTTTCTCCACTTTTTCTCCACTTTTTCTCCACTTTTTCTCCTCTTAATCTCCACTTTTTCTCCTCTTATGCTCCACTTTTTCTCCACTTTTTCTCCACTTTTTCTCCACGTTTTCTCCACTTTTTTCTCCACTTTTTCTCCTCTTATGCTCCACTTTTTCTCCACTTTTTCTCCACTTTTTCTCCACGTTTTCTCCACTTTTTTCTCCACTTTTTCTCCTCTTATGCTCCACTTTTTCTCCACTTTTTCTCCACTTTTTCTCCTCTTAATCTCCACTTTTTCTCCACTTTTTCTCCACTTTTTCTCCACTTTTTCTCCACTTTTTCTCCACTTTTTTCTCCACTTTTTCTCCACTTTTTCTCCTCTTATGCTCCACTTTTTCTCCACTTTTTCTCCACGTTTTCTCCACGTTTTCTCCACTTTTTTCTCCACTTTTTCTCCACTTTTTCTCCTCTTATGCTCCACTTTTTCTCCACTTTTTCTCCTCTTAATCTCCACTTTTTCTCCACTTTTTCTCCACTTTTTCTCCACTTTTTCTCCACTTTTTTCTCCACTTTTTCTCCACTTTTTCTCCTCTTATGCTCCACTTTTTCTCCACTTTTTCTCCACTTTTTCTCCACTTTTTCTCCTCTTATGCTCCACTTTTTCTCCACTTTTTCTCCACTTTTTCTCCTCTTATGCTCCACTTTTTCTCCACTTTTTCTCCACTTTTTTCTCCACTTTTTCTCCTCTTATGCTCCACTTTTTCTCCACTTTTTCTCCACTTTTTCTCCACTTTTTCTCCTCTTATGCTCCACTTTTTCTCCACTTTTTCTCCATTTTTTTCTCCACTTATTCTCCACTTTTTCTCCTCTTATTCTCCACTTTTTCTCCACTTTTTCTCCACTTTTTCTCCTCTTATTCTCCACTTTTTCTCCACTTTTTCTCCACTTTTTCTCCATTTTTTTCTCCACTTTCTCCACTTTCTCCACTTTTTCTCCACTTTTTTCTCCACTTTTTCTCCTCTTATGCTCCACTTTTTCTCCTCTTAATCTCCACTTTTTCTCCACTTTTTCTCCACTTTTTCTCCACTTTTTTCTCCACTTTTTCTCCTCTTATGCTCCACTTTTTCTCCACTTTTTCTCCACTTTTTCTCCACTTTTTCTCCACTTTTTCTCCTCTTAATCTCCACTTTTTCTCCTCTTATGCTCCACTTTTTCTCCACTTTTTCTCCACTTTTTCTCCACTTTTTCTCCACTTTTTCTCCATTTTTTTCTCCACTTTCTCCACTTTTTCTCCACTTTTTTCTCCACTTTTTCTCCTCTTATGCTCCACTTTTTCTCCTCTTAATCTCCACTTTTTCTCCACTTTTTCTCCACTTTTTCTCCACTTTTTTCTCCACTTTTTCTCCTCTTATGCTCCACTTTTTCTCCACTTTTTCTCCACTTTTTCTCCACTTTTTCTCCTCTTAATCTCCACTTTTTCTCCTCTTATGCTCCACTTTTTCTCCTCTTAATCACTTTTTCTCCACTTTTTCTCCACTTTTTCTCCACTTTTTCTCCTCTTATGCTCCACTTTTTCTCCACTTTTTTCTCCACTTTTTCTCCACTTTTTCTCCTCTTATGCTCCACTTTTTCTCCACTTTTTCTCCACTTTTTCTCCACTTTTTCTCCTCTTATGCTCCACTTTTTCTCCACTTTTTCTCCACTTTTTCTCCTCTTATGCTCCACTTTTTCTCCACTTTTTCTCCACTTTTTTCTCCACTTTTTCTCCTCTTATGCTCCACTTTTTCTCCACTTTTTCTCCACTTTTTCTCCACTTTTTCTCCTCTTATGCTCCACTTTTTCTCCACTTTTTCTCCATTTTTTTCTCCTTTTATTCTCCACTTTTTCTCCTCTTATTCTCCACTTTTTCTCCACTTTTTCTCCACTTTTTCTCCTCTTATTCTCCACTTTTTCTCCACTTTTTCTCCACTTTTTCTCCATTTTTTTCTCCACTTTCTCCACTTTTTCTCCACTTTTTTCTCCACTTTTTCTCCTCTTATGCTCCACTTTTTCTCCTCTTAATCTCCACTTTTTCTCCACTTTTTCTCCACTTTTTCTCCACTTTTTTCTCCACTTTTTCTCCTCTTATGCTCCACTTTTTCTCCACTTTTTCTCCACTTTTTCTCCACTTTTTCTCCTCTTAATCTCCACTTTTTCTCCTCTTATGCTCCACTTTTTCTCCACTTTTTCTCCACTTTTTCTCCACTTTTTCTCCACTTTTTCTCCATTTTTTTCTCCACTTTCTCCACTTTTTCTCCACTTTTTTCTCCACTTTTTCTCCTCTTATGCTCCACTTTTTCTCCTCTTAATCTCCACTTTTTCTCCACTTTTTCTCCACTTTTTCTCCACTTTTTTCTCCACTTTTTCTCCTCTTATGCTCCACTTTTTCTCCACTTTTTCTCCACTTTTTCTCCACTTTTTCTCCACTTTTTCTCCTCTTAATCTCCACTTTTTCTCCTCTTATGCTCCACTTTTTCTCCACTTTTTCTCCACTTTTTCTCCACTTTTTCTCCTCTTATGCTCCACTTTTTCTCCACTTTTTCTCCTCTTAATCTCCACTTTTTCTCCTCTTATGCTCCACTTTTTCTCCACTTTTTCTCCACTTTTTCTCCTCTTATGCTCCACTTTTTCTCCACTTTTTCTCCACTTTTTCTCCTCTTATGCTCCACTTTTTCTCCACTTTTTCTCCTCTTATGCTCCACTTTTTCTCCACTTTTTCTCCACTTTTTTCTCCACTTTTTCTCCTCTTATGCTCCACTTTTTCTCCACTTTTTCTCCACTTTTTCTCCACTTATGCTCCACTTTTTCTCCACTTTTTTCTCCACTTTTTCTCCTCTTAATCTCCACTTTTTCTCCACTTTTTCTCCACTTTTTCTCCACTTTTTCTCCACTTTTTCTCCACTTTTTTCTCCACTTTTTCTCCACTTTTTCTCCTCTTATGTTCCACTTATTCTCCACTTTTTCTCCACTTTTTCTCTACTTTTTCTATGGTCGGTCTACCCATTAGCTCTGCCATGCATAGTGTAGCTCTACACCTACTGCACATGTTACTTTATGATTGACATCTCTTTCGTACCAGAGCTGTCTAAGTCTACTCTGACCCCATATTTGTCATTACTATATTGTCCTTGTACTGTATTATGACATTTGTATCATGTGTTTCATTTCTTGCTGTGTTGCAATTTTTTTGCTGCATCCCAATTGTACCTCTACATTGTTCGAGTTTATGTTATTGTTCTCTCACTCTTATGTGATACTGATTATTGTCATTTTTCATGATTACATGCAGATAAGTCCAATCTGACGAAGGCTCAGGCCGAAACGTCATTTGTAACTTGTTTTGGACAAAAACATATATGCTTATGAAAAAAAATTTTTCTTAATACGGACCAATAAAGAGTGATTTTGCATTACTATCCGTTGTGACTTACTGACTTAGTCTGGGAGATATAGAGTGCCGAGGTTACTCACTAATTTTATCTATTATTACCTCTGAGCACCTATATACCAGTGAGCAGAGCTTCCTCTACAGTAGTTCTCCTGATTAGGCATGCCCTTACCTCATGAGCAGGGCATTGCAGCTTTGGTAGCAACCATTACGACATGGACTCTGCTGCTGTGGACCCGGGGAGAGTGAGTGCAGATTCATTGCACCCACACTCCTCACATGAAGGGTCCGCACTCCTAGAAAATGGGGGATACGTTCCCTGAGTGTCTCCCCCCCATATTCTAGACGGTCCAGAGTCGTCGTGGGACCCCTTTATTTTTTTTCTTACAATAAATTGGTGAAAGAGGAAATGTTTTGGGGACTGTTTTTTCAAATAAATTTCTTTTGTCGATTTTTTGTTTTTGTTAGTACTGACAGTTTATGATGTTGGGTATCTAATAGACGCCATGACATCACAAACTGCTGGGCTTGATCTCAGGTGACTTTACAGCTAGTATCAACCCGATTTATTACCCCGTTTGCCACTGCACCAGGGCACGGGATGAGCTGGGGTGAAGCGCCAGGATTGGCGCATCTAGTGGATGCGCCACGTCTGGGGTGCCTGCGGCCTGCTATTTTTAGGCTGTGAAGGCCCAATAACTATGGACCTTCCCACCCTGAGAATACCAGACCACAGCTGTCCGCTTTACCTTGGCTGGTGATCCAATTTGGGGGGTCCCCTACTTTTATTGTGTAATTATTAATATTTATAAAATAATTATAAAAAAGAGCCTGAGGGGACCTCCACATTGGATCCCCAACCACGGTAAAGCTGCCAGCTGTGGTTTTCAGGCTACAGCCGTCTGCTTTACCCTAGCTGGCTATCAAAAATGGGGGGACCCAACGTAATTTTTTTTTTTTAACTATTTTTTAAATAGAAAAAATTAATGGGCTTCCCTGTATTTTGATTGCCAACCAAGGTAACGGCAGGCAGATGGGGGTGGCAACCCATAGCTGTCTGCTTTATCTGCGCTGAGAATCAAAAATACCGCGGAGCGCTACGTCATTTTTTTAAAGATTTATTTTTACAGCACTGTGATGTCCAGCAATCAAAATACAGGGAAGCCCATTTTATTTTTAGTTATTTAAATAAATAATTAAAAAAAATATATGTTAGCTCCCACTGCATTTTTTGTATTGCTAGCTAAGGGTAATCC
Organism: Anomaloglossus baeobatrachus; assembly: GCF_048569485.1. Lineage (NCBI taxonomy): Eukaryota > Metazoa > Chordata > Amphibia > Anura > Aromobatidae > Anomaloglossus > Anomaloglossus baeobatrachus. Next base: position 423,107,524 of record NC_134358.1, read on the forward strand.
AAGCAGCTACTGGCTGCTAACCCCCACTGCTTGGTGTTACCTTCACTGGCAATGGAAAATCCAGGGAAGCATTTTTTTTTTTTTTTTGCCAAAAAGCTACAAAAAAAGGACGTGAGCTTCGCCATATTTTTGTATGCTAGCCAGGTATAGCAGGCAGGTGCTGGAAGAGTTGGATACAGCGCCAGAAGATGGCGCTTCTATGAAAATGCCATTTTCTGAGGTGGCTGCAGACTGCAATTCGCAGCAGTGGGGCCCAGAAAGCTCAGGCCAACCGGTGGTGCGGATTCCAATCCCAGCTGCCTAGTTGTACCTGGCTGGACACAAAAATGGGGCAAAGCCTACGTCATTTGTTTTCTAATTATTTCATGAAATTCATGAAATAATAAAAAAAGGGCTTCCCTTTATTTTTGGTTCCCAGCCGGGTACAAATAGGCAACTGGGGGTTGGGGGCAGCCGTACCTGCCTGCTGTACCTGGCTAGCATACAAAAATATGGCGAAGCCACATAATTTTTTCAGGGGGCAAAAAACTTCTGCATACAGTCCTGGATGGAGTATGCTGAGCCTTGTAGTTCTGCAGCTGCTGTCTGTCTGTATGGAGAAGAGCAGACAGCAGCTGCAGAACTACAAGGCTCAGCATACTCCATCCAGGACTGTATGCAGAAGTTTTTTGCCCACCAAAAAAATGACGTGGGCTTCGCCATATTTTTGTATGCTAGCCAGGTACAGCTGGCAGCCACGGGCTGCCTCCAACCCCCAGTTGCCTATTTGTACCCGGCTGGGAACCAAAAATATAGGGAAGCCCGTTTTTTTTAATTATTTCACTTATTTCATGAAATAATTAAAAAACAAATGACGTGGGCTTCGCCCTATTTTTGTGTCCAGCCGGGTACAACTAGGCAGCTGGGGATTGGAATCCGCAGCACAGGTTAGCCCGAGGTTTGTGGGCGCCTCTGCTGCGGATTTCAGTCCGCAGCCGTCCCAGAAAATGGCGCTCTCATAGAAGCGCCATCATCTGGCGCTGTATCCAACTCTTCCAACAGCCCTGGAGCCGGGTGGCTTGTTGGGTAATCATGAGTTAATACTGGCTTTGTTTTACCAGCCAGTATTAAGCCAGAGATTCTTAATGTCAGGCACGTTTGACCCGGCCATTAAGAATCTCCAATAAAGGGTTAAAAAAAGACACCACACAGAGAAAAAATACTTTAATAGAAATAAATACACAGACACATTAGAGACTCCATCTTTATTACCCCTGTCAGCCCTCCACGATCCTGCTCTTCTGTCTTCTTTCTTTCTAGTGTAGTAGTAGTGACGATTGTAGTGAGGGGCATCACTTGGGGCTGGGGAACCTCCATCCTAACTACAATGCTCACTACAATCGGGAAGCAGCGTGCAGCCTTCACTCCGTGAGTGATCACTGCTGGCTGCTAGCGGTAACGCTGACAGACGCGTTACCATAGCAACGGTGCTCCCAGAGCCGCGGTTAGCGGTGACGTCACCGCTAACTGCGTTGCTATGGCAACGGTGATCTCCGTTAATGACCGGCTGTGTCAGCCGGTCCCTAACGGAACGGGGAGTCGACCGTGTGCTAGAGCATGTCGCCGGTACACGGCGATACACATATGTGCACCGTGTACCGGAGAGATGCACTCGCAGGTCCTACATGACGTGTCATAGTCATGTGACCAGTCTGTAGCCAATGAGATAATAGCCACGTGACTGGTCACATGGCTATTTTGACGTCACGATAGGTCCTGCTTCTCTGCTGGCAGTGCAGGTCACCGGGAGGATTCAGCGATCATCGGATGGAATAGCGGCAGGAGACAGAGTGCAGAAGGGATCGCGAGGACCGGTAAGTGTTATGGCAATGTTTATTAACTGTTTGTGTACATTTATAATGCATTTTTATGTGTTTGTGATTGCCTCCCATTATAGCCTATACGTTCGAGTTCGGTTCGTCGAACGTTCGACGAACCGAACTCGAACGGGACCCCCGTTCGGCGAACCGGCCTCGAGCCGAACCGGGACCGGTTCGCTCATCTCTAATAGTGATGTAGTGTGTGTGTGTGTGTGTGTATATATATATATATATATATATATATATATATATATATATATACAGTATTGGGTAGAATTGAGTTAATTATATTAGTCCGGCCCTCTAAAAGGATCCAAGTTCTCATGCGGCCCCATGAGAAATTTAATTGCCCACCCCTGCTCTAGGTGGTGCCAGTAAAAAAGTTCTACAAGGTTGAAAGCAAATGGATATAATCAGTGTATACAACATACGTTAAAAATAGACTATTTAAGGCTATGTTCCCACAACCAGCTTCTAGTGAGTTTTTAATGAGGCAGAATTTCTGCACCATTTCTGCACCTATTAAACTAAGTTCCTTTTTTTTTTACATTACGTTTTTATCATGTTTTTGACACTGCGTTTTGTTTATTTTTTGTTAGTTTGTCACGCTTTAAACAAAGTTGCTTTGTTTTTGATACTTACCAGTATTTGGTTTTGACAAAATTTTATTGATAACAGTCATGTCTAGATTACATGCATTTTTTTATGCATTCTTTTTCTGCAAATTTTTCACATCTAATGCACATTTATGAAAAAAATCCACATATAAAACTCAGCTTTCCTGCAAGTCAAATTGGCATGCTGTGGATTTGAAGCACGAACCGCAGGTCGGTTTATGCTAAGTAAAAAAAAACACAGTGGGGATGTGAATACACATATTCAAAAACTCACTAAAAACTCATCGAAAGATGCTCAGCCAATATAAAAAGCATATAACAATGATATAATATTATTTTATCAAGAGAAACATTGTTTTGTATATGAACCCCACATGTAAAGTATAACCCGGACTGCCTGCCCCAAAGGGGCTTAAGAGAGGGCAGCATGATTAAAGAGGGATGCTAAGCCTCCGGGTATAGCAAGGGGTTAAGTTGAGAATGCACTTTGTGCGGGAAAATTGGAGGGTGGTGTCATAGGAGTTGTTGGGTTGTTGGTTGTCAGGGCCCTTTGATTGGTCGGGGGGGGCAGTTATAGGGTAGTTTATAGGGTAGTGGGGTGGGGTTGGTCATTCGGTACCTGGCAGACGACCGGAATCATTCCACTCACACGCTTATTTTTGGGACTCTCAGAATTTGACGTGGAGAGATGAAAATACGTTGACTTTGTCACAGCAGTTGGCGGAAAGGAGAAAGGTATTTGAAGGGAATGGATTGCACAAAGTTCAGAAAAAGGTTACCCCTGGTGGTGCTGTGGTGCCCCTGCAGCTTCAGGCGCCACAGGGTACTTCACCTCAACAGAGGTGCAGTATTCATCTCGGATGCGGAGGAGGTCGTCACCGGTAAACAATCAACAACACACTCAACCAACACATAACACGGGAGCTCTTCCACTGGGACTGGGCTAGGGTAGGTGCTGGGGTGGTCATCACAAGGTATGGGACTTCTTGCCCACTAGTTCAGGAACCCGGGAGGCGGGGCACCAACAGTGAAGTTAGGAGCCATCTCACACAGTAGTCAGTCAACTCCGGTCGCAGGAAGCGGAAGGTCGCACTCAGGAACAGGTAAGCAACAACAGACACAGACAGTCAGGGGCCCATGGTCTGGAGCTGGAAGCTCGACCCGGGTTCTTAGGAAAGAAGGGGGATCCCAGGGTTCGCGGGGAGTGCAGAAGGCACCCGTGACCCATTCCATGGCCCAGGGAGCTGGGGTGGAGGAAAACTGTCGAAAAGTGACGCACAGAAGGAAACGCCGGCCTCGACCTCTGAAGTATCCGGGATTGGCTGAAGCCCATCACAGCGCAGCCTGGTACTCCAACGGCGGTGTGCTTCCAGTGAGTAAAGAGCTTGAACTGCACTCTCTGTGTCGTCTCGTTACTACCGGCGCCCTCAACATCGCGGCCCTGCGCCATAGGCGACCATTACTCCTGTCATCCTCCCTAGGGCCAAGCTCTACCTGTGGAGAGCTGTAACTCCTCAGCGGCGGCTTCCATTATAAACGCACACCAAAGGTGGCGTCATAAACAACTACCCCCATCGTCCCCATCCCAAGCTTTATTGACACCACCAGGGTAACAAAACCAGGCAAGGCCACTGCGGCGACCCAGGAGAAGCACCGCTGCCCATTGACGGGTAACTCAAGACCCCGTGGGCACGTCAGTGAAATGGTATGGTTGGTTCATGAGGGTTCCTGCTGGGCTGGGTCGCAGCGGGACATTGGTTGGGCAACACTCGGCTAGATGTCCTCAAACCGGTGAGGGCAGGGGGAGGAACTGGTGTTGCAATAAAGTACAGCGGTAACCTTGACTTACCTCCCCTCCTTTTCTAGTGGTTATGTTATTATTGGGTTATTACTATATTTATGTATGGAAATGTTATTGATTGTTTATTGTTAGCTAACAAACGGGGCTGCTGTGGCCTTTTACATCCAAGGTCACACAGTCTTTGTGTCTTAATTTTAGCATAAGAAGTCATGAAAAGAGTTTTTTTTGGGCTTGTGGTGGATACGGTAAGGTAAGGCCTTCATCCATTACTTTTGCTAAGAAGAGCAGTCAATAACTGAAATAAAATGGGACTCTCAGATTAACTATAGCAAACTTCCCAACTTTTACAGAACAGAGAGAGGATCAAACTATGTGATGCGTGTAACGTGCCATGGCAAATATTGAGCAACCATTTGCCATTTCTTTCTACCCTGGCAAGAGGAGCTGTGACAGGGGGAATGGTACCAGTGGAGGACATTCAGCAGACCACCCAAAACTGTAGGGTGTAGAACCAAATACAGGACTGTCCAACTGTATCCAGGATGGTTGGGAACCATAGATTTATTGTTTGTTAATTCATTGATAGTTGTAGCAGCCAGAACTTTGTCATTTTTACTTAAGCTTAACTATATGAGGTCTTGCTTTTTTTGTGTTTGTAAGGCACCCTTCACACGTCCGTGCGGTAAACCATGGTGCAGGTCCATATGGCCGTTCGTGTGTTTTTCATGTGCTGTTTTTCTGCTATCCGTGTGACACCCGAATAGCACACAGACAGCATAAACTTGTATACTTACCTGTTTCCAGCACTGATGTCACACTTGCGTCCGGGTCCGCAGTCAGTGCAGTGAATATTCATGAGGCATAATGAGCGGGACCCAAAGCAACAGAAGCGCGGGAGACAGGTAAGCATGAAAATCAATTTAATTTCAGTCAATCGGTGTCCGGTACGTGTCACACTGATGTCACATAGATGATGTCAGTGGGTGACATCGGTGCTGCCAGCCAAAAACGACATGTTGCCATGTGGAGCACACGGGTACGTGTGTGCTCCACACAGACACACAGTCTGTGTCAAAACACGGATGTGTACACAAACCCATTGATTTCATTGGGTCTACGTTTGTCCGTGTCTCCGGTACGTGTAAAAACGGACACCACACATACCGGAAACACGGAAGTGTGAAGGGGGTCTAAGCTATGTTTGTCGCCAGGGGTTAAGGGGATACCCTGAACCGGGCCAAGGGGTCGCTTCTGGAAAGGGGATCACGGTGTCGTGACCCGGTCTGTGCCTTCTGGTTCCACAATAAAAAGGGGGGTTATGTTCGTGACGCCATCTGTGGAATGTGATCAGAGATGACCACCGCTGCTGCAGAACCTCCAGGGGTGATGGAAGGCAGCTTGAGATGGGACGGCTGCCCACGGGTAGAGCCTTTTCCCCGGGGCAGTGTGTTAGTCTATGGGGGGAGTGCAGGACATGAGCACAATAAACAGGCAGACTCACGGTTTTGCAGTTTCTTTGTCCTTTACTGATGATGGTTTTCAGCAGAGTACTGTCCACGGAGTCTGTGAGGGGTTCAGGGTTTCTCCCACCCAGCCGGGACATTTTGGCTTCCTTGCCTGCACTGTGTGTCTGTGGCCCTGCTGCTGTGTGAACTCTGCAGCCAACTCTGCTCTGCTCCTAGGTACCGACCTGACAGGCAACTCGAGTCCTTCCTAGTATGTTCCTGAACTCTGCGTTTGTTGCTCTTTCTGTGGTACAGGTGAAGAATGTGGAATCCTCACTTCTCTGGTGTTAACTGTACAGTATGTAACCTGCAGTCTCGGATCCAGCATCCGTTCTGTGTGCTCCACTGGGGTGAGCTCTGCAATGCTCTGCCTCCCAGGAATGTTCCTCTGTGTAATCTGTCTCCTTTCCTCAGACCCTCGGCTTAGGCCTGGAATTGGTCAGTGGCTCCTGAGGTGAGCTTGTCCCAGCTTCCAACCTGCAGATCCTTTCTCCTCAGTTCTCTGCACTGAACTGATCTGCAGCTGCACTGAACTGCACTCACTGCACAAACAAACTGAACTGACCATTTCCTCTCTCCACCAGAATATACAGGGAAGCAGCTTGGTCTCCCCCTTCTGGCCAGGAGGTCTTGGTGTTGTGCGGGGAGTTAACCCTTTGTGTTGTTACTGTGGCAACCCAGGGGTGCCACATTCCCCCTTAGTGAAGAACAGTACTCCGGGACTGTGAAAGAAACAAACAAGTTATCAACAACCATTGTATACATACAGAGTCCCAAAAGGAAAACTACAAAAACCAAAAAAGTTCAAAAAGAGTCCAAAATGTTCAAGAATATGTAAGTGTTCATACAGCATAGTCTCTGTAGGTACTGGGCTTATGTATCTTAACGTTGCAATTATATAAACATTTCAATAACCAAACGCTTCTTACAGGTGTCTCTACTCTGGTTGTAAGTGCAGTAGGCCTCACGGCCCTTGGGCCACCAACAATGTGATCAAGTTGTAACTCTCCGTGCTGCCACCTTACACCACTCTTCTCTCACCATTTCTGTACACTAAACTGTTACGATTTTTCATATAAACATTATAACATATATACATTCTATATGCAATTCCACATTAATCTTTATATCTTGCTGGTATCTGACCCCAAGTACTACGCTGTGACCTGCGTACTGCTGGTGTACTGGGTGCACTTAGCATAATGGTGTGAGTGGAAGTGTACCTATTTGGTGTTTCTGGTAATTGTGAAGATGGGGGACTGACTGTAGGACTGGCAAGCTCACTGGGACCAGGAATCTGTTCTTCCTCTACGGTTTCAACTTCCAGTTCTTCTCGTCTTGGGACTTCTTGTGGTATGGGTTCTGATGGTGGTTCCACCACTTGAGGGAAGGCGATCATTGGGACTACTACTGCTCCATAGTAATTTGGCCATGTTTTTGGGAAATCTCCTAAGACTGTATGGAATACATCTTCTTCCTCCTTGACAGGTTGTAAGGTGATTTCTGGTGTCTTCAGGGTTTCAGGACATGGTTTGAGTTGATCTCTTGACACAACAGCTGATGTCCTTACTTCATCCTTACTGATGAGACACACTTTGGGATTATCCATACTTGATGGTAAAACTGTATATGGGGTGGTTTCCCCCTGATTATCCAATTTGTTTGTGCGTCATTTCCTCTTGAGAACTTGGTCACCAGGTTCAATGGAGTTGCTAGAGCATGCTGGTTGAAGGTTTTCTCCTGTCTTCCCCTAGCTTATTGGAGACTTTTCTCTACGCACTCTTGTACTTGGCGATACTGCTGCTGACGTAGGGTATCCCAATTGGATTCTTGAACTTCTGCATCTGGCCTCAGAATTCCCATATCTAAATCAATTGTCAGTTTACCGGGCCTTGCACGCATGAGGTAGGCGGGGGTGCAGTTTGTAGAACTCACCGGGACATGATTGTACAAGTCCACCATGTCTGGCAATTTCTCTGGCCATTGATTTGTTTCTGACTCTGGTAAGGTCTTCAACAGGTCAATCACAATATGGTTCATCTTCTCGCATAAGCCATTTGTTTGGGGATGGTATGCTGTTGTGCGGATCTTTTTACAGCCATAAATGTTGCAGAATTCTTGGAAAATCTGTGATTCAAATGCTGGACCTTGATCTGCAAGGACTTGTTCTGGGTAACCATGGGGTCTGCAAAAGTACGTCTGGAATTCTTTAGCTGCTGTTTTAGGGGTACTTCACACACAGCGAGATCGCTACTGAGATCGCTGCTGAGTCACGTTTTTGTGACCTCATTAGCGATCTCGCTGCGTGTGACACTGAGCAGCGATCTGGCCCCTGCTGTGAGATCGCTGCTCGTAACACAGAGCCCTGGTTCGTTTTTTTATTGTTGCTCTCCCGCTGATAAGCACACATTGCTGTGTGTGACAGCGAGAGAGCAACAATCCTGAATGTGCAGGGAGCAGCAGCCGGCGTCTGACAGCCTGCGGTAAGCTGTAACCAAGGTAAACATCGGGTAACCAAGGTGGTTACCCGATATTTACCTTCGTTACCAGCCTCCGCAGCTCTCACGCTGCCAGTGCCAGCTCCTGCTCCCTGCACACGCTAAGTTAAGCGGTGTGAGCTGGTAACTAAGGTAAACATCGGGTAACCATACCCAATGTTTACCTTAGTTACCAGTGTCCGCAGCTTCCAGACGCCGGCTTCGTGCAAGCGCAGCGTCGCTTGCACGTCGCTGCTGGCTGGGGGCTGGTCACTGGTCGCTGGTGAGATCTGCCTGTTTGACAGCTCACCAGCGACTATGTAGCGATGCAGCAGCGATCCTGACCAGGTCAGATCGCTGGTCGGATCGCTGCTGCATCGCTAAAGTGTGAAGGTACCCTTAGCTGTAAGGTCTTTCACGGGTACCACCACTAAGAAGCGTGAGTAATGGTCCACGATGGTTAAGGCATAGACATAGCCGGACCGGCTTGGTGAAAACTTGACGTGGTCTAATGCGACTAGCTCGAGTGGTTGCTTGGTTACTATGGACTGGAGTGGAGCTCTCTGGTTCTGTTGATCCTTTCTTCTGAGGTTGCACGGTCCGCATTTTCTACACCAATCTTCAATAGATTTCCTCATGCCAACCCAGTAGAATCTTTCTCTTAAGAGCACTTCCACCTTTTTGCAACCAAAATGACCTGCACCGTCGTGGTAAGCTTCCAGAACCATCTTGACATCTCTCTTGGGCACGATGATCTGCCAGACCAACTCATGTGTTTTTGGATTGGTGTGCCTTCTACAGAGCTTCCCTTGGTACAGGAACAGTTTACCTCTCTCCTTCCAGAGATGTTGTGTCTCAGCTGGGGCATTCTGATTAGGGTATGCACCTTGTTGTGTAAGCAGTTTTTTCACTAGCTTCACAGCTGGATCGCTGTCTTGTGTGTCAGCCCATCCGTGGTGTGCTAATGGGTTGAGGTTTGCCTGCTGTTGTTTTTGGTAGACACTCGGTTGATACTGTCCCATCTTAGGACGGTGAAAGGCCGGCAGCTCAATTTCTTCCAGACCCTCCGGTTCCTCTTCCACGTCCCCCAAGTGTGGCATCCGGGATAAGGCATCTGCATTCCCATTCTTGTGGCCTGCCCTGTATTTGATGACAAAGTTGTAGTTTGACAGTCGGGCTATCCATCGCTGTTCCAGCGCATCTAATGTTGCCAAGTCCAGGTGGGTCAATGGACTGTTGTCAGTAAAGATGGTAAATTCTGCAGCTGCCAGGTAGTGTTTGAAACGCTCTGTTACAGCCCAAACTACTGCCAGTAGTTCTAACTTGAAGGAACTGTAATTCTCAGGGTTTCTTTCTGTAGGCCGGAACTTCCTGCTTGCAAAGGCAATAACTTTCTCCTTGCATTCCTGCTTTTGAGACAATACTGCTCCCAGTCCTACGTTGCTGGCATCCGTGTACAAAAGGAAGGGTTGATGGTAATCTGGAGATGCCAGGATCTCTTCTCCTGTCAGTGCCCACTTTAACTTCTTAAAGGACTCTTCCCTCTCATCACTCCACTGGAAAGGAGGATTTCGGGCTGCAGACTTCTTTGACTGTCCTACCAGGATGTCTTGTAGGGGTGCTGCTAACTTCGTGAACCCTTTTATGAATCTTCTATAGTAGCCTACCAGTCCCAGGAATTGCCTCACCTCTTTCACGCTGGTGGGTCTCGGCCAATCTCTGATCACGGTAACTTTTTCAGGATCTGGTGCTACCCCTTCTGAGCTCACGACATGTCCCAGGTACTGTACTCTTGGCTGTAGAAGGTGACACTTGGATGGCCTGATTTTCATGCCATATCCGGATAAGACTTCAAACACTTCTGCCAGGTCTTGTAGATGCTGTTCATAGGTCTTGGAGTAGACTATGACGTCATCCAGGTACAGTAGGACAGTTTCAAAGTTCTTATGTCCTAGGCAGCACTCCATCAGTCACTGGAAGGTTCCAGTTGCGTTGCAGAGTCCAAACGGCATACAATTGAACTCACAGAGGCCCATCGGCGTGGTGAACGCTGTCTTCTCCTTGTCAGCCTCTGCCACAGGAACTTGCCAATACCCACTAGTCAGATCTAGAGTGGAAAAGTAAGTAGCGAATTTTAATGCAGCCAATGACTCCTCTATCCTAGGTAATGGGTATGCATCCTTGTGTGTAATGCGGTTGATCTGTCGGTAGTCTACGCACATCCTCATGGTCCCATCCTTTTTCCTACCTAGCACTAGTTTGGCTGCCCAGGGACTACAACTGTCTCTTATTACCCCTGCTTCTTTCATTTCTTTGAGCATGTCTTTGGCGCATTGGTAGTGAGCTGGTGGTACTGGTCTATACCTCTCCTTTATGGGTGGATGGTTACCTGTGGGTATAGTGTGCTCTACCCCTTTGATCTGCCCAAAGTCTAATGGGTGTTTGCTGAATATTTGTTCATATTCTTTCACTACTCTGTATACTCCATGCTTTTGATGGGAGGGTGTAGAATCGGTACCTACATGTAGCTTTTGGCACCAATCCTTCAGCTTTCCCTCTGAGCCATTGTCCTCCGCCTGACTTGACGGGTTCAAGGGCTCAACGGTGGTGATGGCGTTGTTATCAACCATATATAGCTTAGCCATGGTAGCATACTTTGGTAGGGTTACCTCATCTTCCCCACAATTTAGAAGGCGTATTGGCACTCTTCCCCGATGTACCTCAACTATTCCTCTGGCCGTCAATACAGTGGGCCTACTGTCTGAGTACACGGGTTCTACCAGGGCCTGATAGTCTCGCCCTTTGATGCCTATTGCAGCTCTACACCAGACCAGCATTTCCGTTTTGGGAGGAATTACAATGGGTATTGGGTCACTTACCCTTGCACTGCCAATTTCACCTCCTTACATTTATACCTGCTGCTTCAGCGTCAAGGCTTTAATTTCCTTCTGCAGGAGTCTCTGTTGCCCAGGTTTGGCAGTCTCGGCGATCTGCTGCAAGACAGTAATTACCTCTGCAAAACAATTTTCAATTACATTCATTCCTAGCAGCATAGTTGGCTCACGTTCTCGCCGGTCAACATCAACAATGACAATACCCTGATTCTGCAATTCTACTCTCCCAATCTTATTGGCCATTTCTCTGAAACCAACCTGTGGTACTAACTCACCATTGCTAGCCCATATATTCAATGCAATGTTAGATGGACCACTGCTAACGTCTGAATCAGCCCAGTACCTCTTATAAAGGACATACAGAATTGATGTTATTTGGGAACCAGTGTCCAGCAAGGCGTTGAGCGGAATGCCATCCAGCACGATGGGGATGACTGGACGTCCTCCCACATACTTGTCGTGCCATGGTGAGGGGCCTTGAGAGTTCATTCCTGAGGAGCGGCCCGCCTCCCCAGGGGATCCCCATTTAAAGCACATTCACGGGCAAAGTGACCTGGCTCCTTGCAACGGCGGCAAATGGGCTGTCCATCCGGCTGGTAGCGGTCGCTGGGTCGTCCTCTCGTCGCTTGGTATCTCCTAGGCCTCATCCACGGGACATCCTCCTTGCTGGTCGCCAACTCCATCTTGGGTGCAGACTTGGATCCACGCAGCTCCTGGATGATTCTAGCCATGGAAGCAACAGTGTCTGTCAGAGCATCAAGCTTTTGTTGGCGAGCCTCATTAGTGATGGGCTCCAGGTGGTTAGCAGCAGCCGCTGACATGGCCGATGTCACTGGCACTACTGGCTGCTGGGGTGTCGCTGTAGGGTGTTGAACAGAGTCTATATCCCGGGGCTCCTCTACCTGCTGGAGGCGGATGGCTCTTTCCTTTAGCTGGGCAAACGTTAGCCCTGGATCCTGGATCACCATCATGCTCAGTTGTCCCCGGTGGGAAGAGGATGAGAGTCCATCCAGGAATTGGTCTATCAGCAGCTTATCTGCTCCGGGGGCTAAGGCAGGTTCTGCTAATTTAAGTGCTCTGAGCGCCTCCTGCAAGTTTAAGGCAAAGTCTCTTGCGCTCTCTTTAGGTTTTTGCTTGCATCCAAAGAACCTCATTTTAGCCCGGCTGCCAGCAGTGGATTCAAAAGCTGCTTTTAGTCCAGCTATTATGTGCTCTACAGTGTCTTTTGCATCGTCTGACCAGGTCGTAACCTCTCGCTGGGCATTGCCGGTTAACTGTCCCATAAGCATACCGACACGCTGGGCTTCCGTCAGGGGCTACATGCTGTAGTAGATTTTTAGCTTTCCGATAAAGTCATTAAGGGTGTTGGGCTCACCTGAGTACTGTGGCATCCACACTGCACCTGGGGTGTAAGGCATCAGGAACGGCATGATAGGTACCGCTGCACCGCTGGGTATAACAGCATCTCCCTGCTGTGACATCTTTGCGCCCCCTTAGTTAATTTCACCAGTCTTCTTCACGGCAAGCCTGGAGCACTTTCCTGCGTCCCTGTTTGGATCGCAGCACAGAGCGCACCTCCTCTGCAAGCGGTGGGCGGAGTTCTGGTTTAGGCGCGCTGTTCTCCCGTGCGTAGCAGCTAATGGCGTGATTAAAGATGGCGCCTGGAAAATTTTACCAATGATGTTTTTGGATTTTCCAGGTACCTTTGCAAAATTTAAAGTACGTTCTTTGTTGCAACAATTCACAGGGCAAGTCTTTTATGCGATGCAATAAGTCTTTACAGGCGCTCGTCACCCGGGTTGCAGCCGGGTCCAGTCCGCATCCTGTTCGTGACGCCAAAGTTGTGTCGCCAGGGGTTAAGGGGATACCCAGAACCGGGCCAAGGGGTCACTTCTGGAAAGAGGATCACGGTGTCGTGACCCGGTCTGTGCTCCCTGGTTCCACAATAAAAAGGGGGGTTATGTTCGTGACGCCACCCGTGGAATGTGATCAGAGATGACCACCGCTGCTGCAGAACCTCCGGGGGTGATGGAAGGCAGCTTGAGATGGGACGGCTCCCCACGGGTAGAGCCTTTTCCCCGGGGCAGTGTGTTAGTCTATGGGGGGAGTGCAGGACACGAGCACAATAAACAGGCAGACTCACGGTTTTGCAGTTTCTTGGTCCTTTACTGATGATGGTATTCAGCAGAGTACTGTCCACGGAGTCTGTGAGGGGTTCAGGGTTTCTCCCACCCAGCCGGGACGTTTTGGCTTCCTTGCCTGCACTGTGTGTCTGTGGCCCTGCTGCTGTGTGAACTATGCAGCCGGCTCTGCTCTGCTCCTAGGTACCACCCTGACAGGCAACTGGAGTCCTTCCTAGTACGTTCCTGAACTCTACGTTTGTTGCTCTGTCTGTGGTACAGGTGAAGAATGTGGAATCCTCACTTCTCTGGTGTTAACTGTATAGTATGTAACCTGCAGTCTCGGATCCAGCATCCGTTCTGTGTGCTCCACTGGGGTGAGCTCTGCAATGCTCTGCCTCCCAGGAATATTCCTCTGTGTAATCTGTCTCCTTTCCTCAGACCCTCGGCTTAGGCCTGGAATTGGTCAGTGGATCCTGAGGTGAGCTTGTCCCAGCTTCCAACCTGCAGATCTTTTCTCCTCAGTTCTCTGCACTGAACTGAGCTGCAGCTGCACTGAACTGCACTCACTGCACAAACAAACAAACTGAACTGACCATTTCCTCTCCCCACCAGAATATACAGGGAAGCAGCTTGGTCTCCCCCTTCTGGCCAGGAGGTCTTGGTGTTATGAGGGGAGTTAACCCTTTGTGTTGTTACTGTGGCAACCCAGGGGTGCCACATATGTTCTCACTTTGCTTTTTTTTCTGCATGCTTTCTGCTGGTGTTCGCACAAAACTACTGAATTTTCTACAGTAATTTCTTAGGCGTTTTCCAAATTATCTGATGTCTTTTTGTGCAGATTTGAAGAAGGGTTTTCAATGTATTCTTTTATATAGTAAAGAAAATTTTTGAGTCTGCATTTAAAAAAGCAACTGTGTTTTTCTTACATGCTTTTTTTACATGCATTTTAACCAGGCTCACCCTAGAAGTCTATAGAGAAAAAAAGCATAAAAACCACACAGTTCAGCAGCTTCTTTAGGTGCACAACAACCAGAGTTTTCATGAAATCACAACCAATTTGCTTAGACAGGTAAATTAATTTTTGAGCAAAATTATGTAGCAGAAAAAAGAATGTATTTACGCTAAGTGTGAACACGGCCTAAGTGTCCCTGCAAAGTGGATGTAATTTCATGAAAACTCTGCTGTTCTTATGTGGAAAAAAAGCAATAAAAAACTCTATGTTGTCACTGTGGCGCCCCTGAGGCTTCAGTTGCCACAGGGTATTGCATCTGACTTAAGGTGTTTTTTCCTGTCCCTATAAGGACAAGGACAGATACACGAGAAATGCGCTGAAGCATGAAATTACCTTCGGGCAGGCCAAGGGGGATCGGTGGGTGCAACCTCTCCTTCCCCCTTTTAAGAAGCCTGCAGCTGAAATCTTCTAAAGGGAGGGCCCTCAGCCTAAATCCAGTGGAGCGGGAGGAGGCTTCTGGTCGTTGGGCCACTTCCCTTCATGGAGGGTTCTTGGCCTCCTGTGGTGATTTCCGGCACAACATCCTGTGACGCGTGCAGGGCATGCGTGACGCCCTGGCCTATCAGGTCGTCACAGGGTATTGTGCAATCTGCCTTTATGTGCAATATCCACCTCGTCTTGGTTACGGGTCCCTAACTAAATGGTGTTGCCACAGACCATCTAATCAAAATCCTAGGTACACTCTGCACCACACCCACCAGACACACCAGTGGACGACCTGAGTGGAATAGGGTCGCTCACGTGGGGGGTTTGTTAAGGGGAGGTCAGGAGTGTCAGAAGAGTCAGTCAGAGTTGAAGAGTGTAGTGTTGGAGGTGAAAGTGAGAGGAGGTCAGGAGCTGGGCTCCGTGAACTACTAGGTAGCAGACGTTGGTCTGGGCCTGGTAGGAGCTGGACCCCCGGTCGCAGGGGATCGTGACAAGGGGCACGGCATTGTCGTGGAGGACAGCCAGCGGCCTTGTACCATCACCGGGCTGTGACCAGGGCACGACGAGGTACGTGGACCCTAGGTCAGGGAGTAGCTTCAGGCAACCTGACAATTCACCCGACGAGAACGGAGCCTTCAAGATTCGCTCTTCTCCCGCTCCAAAATCGGGGTACTTGCGCAACGAGAGGGATAGGACTTTCCACAAATACGGTCCAAGAAATCCCAAGCGTGAACCCTGAGAGCAGCCTCCCTCAGTTAGCCATACTGGAGAGCACAACCCGACTAGTTTCAGGCTACAGGGACCAACCAGAGAGAAACAAGTTGCCAAAGGAAAGGTCACAGATCAATAGCCAACACCAACGGCAACAGGACCCAGGCGTGCTCCCCCTCAGCGGCAGCGGTGTCCAGAACTTTGGTTTACTACAGTTGCCGGTGTCAGCGTTATTGGACTGAGTGAGGACGCAAGTGACCCTTACCTCCCCAACAGAATCTCCCTGTAATCATGACCGAGTCCCGGGGCATCCCCCCTACCCGTGGAGGGGTTAAACACCTGGCTGCCCACTCCATCGTCCCCAGGTACTCCCAGCCGCAACGGTGATACTCCACCTCACCACACACCACGGGTGGCGTCACGAACTATTCCATCCAATACTCTCATGTAAATACCCCCTTTTTCTATTCGAGTGGCCGCGAGACCCCCGGGTCCAGATGCCCCTCGAGCCACCGCGGATCCGGATCTGAGCAGCCCGGCTGCTGACACGGGGGTGGTACACATGTGTCCCACCATATAACACACTTCCAGTTACAGAGGGCAGGTGCGACGTCTGCAGGATGGCATTCGTTCCACCATAGACCACACTGGGAACCAGGGTTTGCTCATCGGTGGCCAATTGAAGACAAGTAATATAAATTGATATCTTTGTGTATTGGAGGTTTAGCTTTCACTACTGATAAAGAAATGGAGGATGCTGCTGTGCCGCCCCCGTGCCAGCAGCCAGGCTGCTGCTCGGATCCGGATCCACGGTGGCTCGATGGGTCTCCTATGACGGGGGTCGCGCGGCCACTCCATGAAGGGGGGGACTATGTACAGGGGGATTGGAAAGTTCGTGATGCCACCCACAGTGCGTGGTATTGTGAGGGACTATCACCGCTGCCATTGGGGAGCTTGGTGACGATGGTGTGGCAGCCTGATGTTTAACCCCTCCGTGGCTAGGGGGTTTGTGTCCCGGGGCCTGTCGGATGGTTGGTGATTGGGTGCCGTTGGGTAGGAACAGGGGTATTTCAGTGTACTCAGTCCAGGAATAACAACACCGACAGCTTGTAAACCAGAATTCTGAGCACCACTGCAGCTTATAGGGAGCATGCTGGGGTCCGTGCCCTTGGTGTTGCTGTTAGCCTGTGGCCCTGTCCTTGGCACCTCTGTCTCTGTTGGACCCGTGGGTATAAAACTCTTCGGGTCCCGCTCACCCGTATGGCTAACGGAGTGAGCTTGATCTCAGGGTTCACGCGTAGGATTTCTTTGGACTGCATTGGGAAAGTCCTATCCCATCGGTGTGCTAGTACCCCGATTTTGGAGCGGGTTGGGGATGACACTTGAAGTCTTCACCCCCGTCGGGTAAATTACAGGAACGCGTGAAGCTACTTTCCGGCCTAGGGTCCACGTACCCCGTCGTGCCCTGGCCCCTGCCCGGTGATAGCTCAAGGCCGCCAGCCGCCCTCCTCGGCAGTACGTGCTCCTTGACACTGTCCCCTACGACCGGGGTTCCAGCTACTACCAGGCCCAGACCAACGTCTGCCACCTAGTACACAGGAGCTCTGCTCCGTGACCTCTCCTCATGAGAGTCACCACTCCACCTCCTTTCCTTTCACTCTCCACTGCTCAACTCCTCAAGCTCAACTGTCACTTTCCTCACTTTCCCCTTACCAACCCCCCCATGTGGGCGGCCCTATTCCCTTCAGGCCCCCCAATGGTGTGTCTCGTCGGTTAAAGTGTGCAGTGTTCCTAGGACTTTGATTGGCTAAGCTGTTAGCAACACCAAAGGACCAGGACCCGTAACCAAAGAGGGGGGATACTGTGCAGAAGGGCAGATTGCACAATACCCTGTGACGACCTGATAGGCCAGGGCGTCACACTGCCCTTCAGACGTTCTCTCAGAGCAGACCCCAGTCCATGTAATTAGTTTATATGACAGGGATAACCTCTTAGTTCCCATGGTACTTAATGTTCATTATCTAATTTATTCTAGAACAGGGAATCCTGTGCTGGATCGATTTCAACGGCCAAATGAGAAACCAGGAAAGTTTCCCTTAAAGCTAACTGGTGCCCTGGGTGTAATATAAAGTTCCAGACAAGTATAAGAAACAGTTATGTGCAGAATGTATTTAAAAAATCATTAAGGATGAACAATCCTCCTTTCCGAAGTATATGAGGTCTATGATAAGACAAGAAGTTCATGCTACAATTTCTAACCTAGTGTCACCTCAGACAGCGCAGACTGCTTTTTGGAAAAGAGGCCAAGATGGGAAATTGAGATAAGCCCAGATGAGGATGAACAGTCATTCTTTTCTGATCAGGAAGAGGGGGAATAAATGACAGCACTTCCAGAAGAAGGAAAAAAATATGGTTTCTCTTTGACAATATGGATGAACTTCTGCGAGCAGTCAGTAGAACAATTAAGGTTGAAGAGGAGCAGAGGACCCAGTCTATTCAGGACGAAATGTTTGGGGGCTCAGAACCCAGTAAAATTATGTTTTAACGTCAACAACCATATTCGAGCTATGATTATGGAGGAATGGGAAGATATGGAAAAAAGGTTGATTATAGCAAGAGAATTCAGGAACTGTTTCCCATTTGCACCGGAGGATGTCAAAGTTTAGGAGGAGGTCCCAAAGATTGAATTTCGTGTGGCCAGGGTAGCTAATAAAACCTCTATCCCATTTGAAGATTACTCAAGTCTTATGGATAGGAGGACAAATGGGCTGCTAAAAAGAGCCTTAGAAGCCTCTGCAGCTATAATTAGCATATTGCGGCCACCTCTAACGAGATCTATGCACTTATGGATCGACGATCTAGAGAACCACTTAAAGATCAGGATGTCAAGAGAGACTATATAAGATTCCCTTTCTTAAGTTGGCGACAGGTTTCATTGCAGATGCTTCAGCAGAGTTGGTTAGATTTCCCGCCAGAAATAATGCCCTGTCAAATTGAACCCGTAGAGAAATCTGGCTGAAAACCTGTTCCAGCGCCAACCATTCAAAGAATAAGTTGTATGTACACTGTAAGTATGTACACTGGATTTGAAGGGGGCCTATTATCATGTAGTCATTCATCTATCACGCCAGAGATTCTTAAGTTTTGCAAAAAAGTTGCAGGGCTGGGTCCACCATTTTCAATTCCCATGTCTCTCTTTGGTCTATCATCCGCCACACGTCTTCACAAAATTAATGTCAGCGATACTAACTTTCCTAATAGTAGCCAACTCAAAGGAAGAACTGAAAGATCATCTTGCAGTGGCCATCTCAACCCTACAGGCTTTAGGGTGGATAATAAACTGGGAAAGTTGGATCTGAGACCAGGAACTGGGAAAGTTTTCCTAGAAGTCCTCTCGGATTCTCACCTCAGGTCTTCCTTCAGAAAAGCAATTGGGATTCAGAGACAAGATGCAATCTTTTCAGTGAGAAAAACAAAACTCAGGTCTGGGATGGGCATCCTATGGATTATGACATTCTGTATTCTTAGCATATTTTGGTGTCAGTTCCATTCAAGGTAAATTCAGCAAGTAGTACTATACATTTAGGACAGACGGCAGGTGATGTTGAACAGGAAAATTATGCTATTTCTCTAAAAAAAAAATCTCTGAATTGGTGGATTATCCTGAAAATTCTTTGGAGAAGAATTCACTTAGTCTCCTCCCCCTGCATTACAAAACTACCGATACAAGTCAGACAGGATGGTGGCCCATGTTTGAGGGAAATACCTGCAGGAAGTCTGATCCTCAGAGATCCAGTCCAGGTCCTCAAATTACATAACGCTTCAAGCAGTATGGGAAGCACTGTGTAGATGTCAGTCCCTTCTCAAGGATTAGCATATATAAGAAGATTTGGAAGACGCTTTGTTTGGAATACAGTGAATCTATCACTGACACATCCTGGCCTGATATCCCAAAGATCCTGGATTAACTGATGTGACAAAAGTTCAAAAAGCAAGGAACACTGGCTTATAAAACCCCTACATTTTTGGGGATCGCTGTTAAACCATGAAGTAGTAGAGAAACGAGGACTGGAGCTTGGACCTGGAATAGGGACTACAGCTGGTGCCCGAGGCAGACTGAGATGCTTGAGTGATGGCTTGCAGATGGCTATCCATTGAATGCAGATGGGTCAAAATCCGGCCCTGTTGTTCTCGCTGCCAAACCATCTCTAGTCTTTTTCAAAGCAGTACCCAGGGTAATCAGACTTGGTTAAAATATAGGGGTTATGTCTGTGGTGGCAAAAAAGTAACCTATGTAAATACATTGACAAATCCGATTTTCTTACCAACAATGTTACGTACAGAAAATAGCCTATTAAATCTTATATTAATTGCGACACCACACATGTTGTCTATATGGCAACATGCGTGGAGTGCAATAAGTTCTATGTTGGATTGCACAATGCACACTTTAAAAAAGAGAATTTCGGAACACATTACCACATCAGCTCCGGAATGATTTCCATCAGGGCAATGTACCTCAGATCTCTCCAAACACTTTACCATTCTGCATAAGGGGATTTTAACATCGCTTAGAGTTAAGGGCATTGAGAGAGTTAATAGGCCCCAAGAGGTGGCAATTGGAAATACACTCTTCTTCACCGAGAAGCTTTCTGGATTTTGGAGCTGAATGCCTGATATCCAGAGGGCCTAAATTTTAGAAATGATCTAACATATTTTTATTACAACTAGTTGTTAGTGGTCCTGATGTTGGATTGTTTATAGTAGTATATATTCTAGGAAATATCAATGCCGAGAAATACTTGAGGGTAGTAATGTGTATGCGGATAGCAATTAGAATATAATCAATAAATTAATAAGAAAATCAATAAACAAATTAATGAATAAGGATAATGCATAGATGTATACAAATATATTAAATAATAAAGCATATTAGAAAATAAAATAATAGAAATATACTGTATATGCTTGATGTGATAAAGGAGGGCTAATGATTATTGATCAATACCCCCTCTTTCCTGTACAGAGAGGATTTGGAGAAAATAATATTACTCTTTTTGTATATTTGTATTGATTCCCTCCATATATTCAAAAGTTGATATATAGGGGTATACTTCTGTCTGGCAACTATGAGGTTAAATTAAGACAAGTGGAAGGGAGGTCTTTCTAGTTTGTCCAAACTCATGAGTATTCATTTGATCAATTATGTTTCTGTGCACACTATTCCGGTGATAATGTTTATTAATATGTTTGTCAGTCTATATTTTTATGCTTTTGAGAAAGGACATAGTTCGAAACGAGTCAGGCGGGAGGGGATGTCCAGAACATGTACATGGAAAGATTTTTTATGATGAATTAATAAAGATAAGATTTTTTTAACAACGACAGACCACAGTATTTCTTTCTTCTTATTTACTATTACAGATACAGATGGTATGGAAAAGTGCAGCAGTCGGTACGGAATTGTTCAGAATGGTGCAGCAGAACACTTTGGACAGGGCGTGTGACACTATTTTCTTCAGGGAAGTATCCATTGTCCCGCAGCTGGTCCCTGTGGTAGACATAGGTGGCTGGACCATATATGACAAGCTTTTTTTTCTCCCCAATTTACCTTTTATACCTCCCCTATTTCCTCATAGATTGTAAGCTTGCGAGCAGGGACCTTACTCCTCTTGGTATCTGTCAAATTTTGTTATTCTAGAATGTCTGATATTGTCTGCACATGTCTCCTCTGAATTGTAAAGTGCTATGGAACATGTTGGCGCCGAATAAATAAAAATTATTAATATAGTAAAACATGTGACACAGGCGTCTCTTGGCAAACAAAAGTTGAACAGCTTATTTTCCTTCATCTGATTCTGCTGACTCTGTATTTTTGAGTACTCGCTCTTGGCCAATCCCTGCTATCTTGGACCTCTCATCTGCAAACTGCCTGTCCAATGCCTCCGTTCTCCCACTTTTCTTTACCGCTGTCTGCCTCTCTGCTCCAACAATTCTCTAGTCTCTTGACCCTCTAAGCCTGTCGAGGTGAGCCGTAGGCTCCGGACCTTTAGGAGGTTACCTCATGGTTCTCTAACCAGCCCTCACTGCATGACGCACCTGTAATACTCTAACCCTTGAGGAGAACTGACTCCTCACAATGGCCCGTCTTATTAACAAACCCACTAGCAATATGTCACTCCTCCCCTCTTGACTCTTAATTCCCTTCAAACCAGGAAGTGTTTAACACTAATATAGCTAATCTAACATTTATATCACTAATACATTGCATTATACATGGAAGATCACATAACCATACACTTTGTATTTACAGGCCTCGACGCTAGGTGGCGCCAGCCGCGGTCTCGGCTCTGCTACATCAGAAACTGCACTTCTCAAGCAACAATACATCCTATTGCATAATATATAATATTTAACAACATATACAATACCCTTATTGTAAAACTCAGTTTCTTGTTACATAGGGGGAGAGTATAACATGATAGAGGTGGGGGTGTAAACAACCACATCCTACACTGGCACAAGGGACCTGACAACTAGCAACATGTCTCCAAAGGATAGACTACTTTGTCCAGCCACCTCCCATAAGGGGAGGGTGCCAAAAATACCTGGTGCCTGTCAGCCATAGGTCATCTCTCTGGCCAACCCTAGATTCTGGAGTCTCCTGGTATAACTGGGCATTGGCGAATAAAATGTCTCTTGTCTCCACAGAACAAGCATAATTTTTTACACCATATTCATGCGCCCAATCTACACCTCCTGGCAAAAAAATACATCAAAACTGCATGCGATGAGATGCAGTAGTGATGCAGTTTTTTGCTAGGAGGTGTAGATTGGGTGCAGGAATATGGTGTAAAAATTAATTTTTATTAAGTGGCATGATTGCTTTTTATCCTGGTATCATGACTTTCCATGGCTTTGTGCATCTCTCTTTCTTCATGTGTTCAATACTTTGTATCAAGTCTCATTTTTAAACATCACTATTTAGTTTTAGTTAGGCAAAGAAACAAAACTATAGATGTGCATATGTTTATATGCACATCTATAGTTTTGTTTCTTTGCCTCTGTGGATTGGATGGGTTGTTAACGATATGTGGGAAGAAATGAATGTCAATCAAACCTTTAGAAACATATTTACTTAGAATATTGGTGACGTGTTCAATACTTATTTCACATACTGTAATTGTGCCTGCTGCACTGAGACTTTGACACATAGGCTAAATGGTTCAGCAGGGAGCTGACTGCTTCCTTTCATAATATTGTGTGCAACTAAATCTATATCATGAAGATGCAGAAAGCATTAAAATTGAGTTACTGGACGTTGGAGTGGTGACCTTCAGTAGTGGCCACTGTAATTAACCCTACCTGAGCAAATTGTTTAAGTATAGTCACACTTTTTGCCATTGAGTCATATATATCTCTCCCACCAGTCTAATACTGTAGTTGCGAACAGTTGTGGCTTCCTTGGACTGGTAAATAGGATCACTGTAAGGTTTCTAGTGGTAAGTTCAACATCTACGGGACATGCTCCCGATGGAAACTTACTGACCATGTAGACGTTTTATCAAATCCTCGAGCTCTTACAGTAAAGAATATGCATCTGTGATTATGATTAAACCTCCTTTCCTCTAACCATAGTGGATGCCCCCTTGTCACCGTTGCAGGCCTAGGTGTAAACACATCATTAGACAGATCTCTAAACTGTCCCCTCTTATATTTGTACATTGTAGTAAGATGGACCCAAGCCTTCTTTTTTCCAAACTAAGTAACCCCAAGTTTAATAACCTGTAAACTTACCGTCCTATAATTTCAGGCTCAGATTTTGTCCTCTTTTTGAATATTGGCACCACATTTGCTATGTGCCAGTCCTATGTTACAGTTGCTGTTATTATAGAATTTGTGAAGATTAAAAAATAATCGTCTGTCTATCACGGTACTTAATTCCTGCAGTTCTCGAGGGTGTATGCCATCTGGGCCTGGCTACGATTTTGAGGGGCGACGAACGTCCTGCTAGGTTAAGCAGGTGACATTTAATGGGGAATTTATGGCATCCCTGATTATGTAATTTGTCATGGAATTTTCTTGTATAAATATTGTAGAGAAAAAGGCATTTAACAGATTGGCCCTTCCTTCATCCTCTTCCACTATTTCACCCATGCTATTTTTGAGGGGGAACACACTATCATTTTTGAGTTTCTTAAGGTGGTGTCACACACAGCAACGACGACAACGACGTCGCTGCTACGTCACCATTTTCTGTGACGTAGCAGCGACGTCCCATCGCTGTCGCTGTGTGTGACATCCAGCAACGATCTGGTCCCTGCTGTGAGGTCGCCGCTCGTTGCTGAATGTCCAGCTTCATTTTTTGGTCGTTGCTCTCCCGCTGTGACGCACACATCGCTGTGTGTGACAGCGAGAGAGCGACGAAATGAAGCAAGCTGGGAGCAGGAACCGGCATCTGGCAGCTGCGGTAAGCTGTAATCAGGGTAAACATCAAGTAACCAAGGGAAGACCTTTCCCTGGTTACCCGATATTTACCTTCGTTACTAGCGTCCGCCGCTCTCGCTGCCAGTGCCGGCTCCCCGCTCTCTGCACATGTAGCTGCAGTACACATCGGTAATTAACCCGATGTGTACTGTAGGTAGGAGGAGTGCAGGGAGCCAGCGCTAACCAGTATGTGCGGCTCCCTGCTCTCTGCACATGTAGCACAGCGACGCGTGTCGTTATGATCGCTGCTGCGTCTGCTGTGTTTGACAGCTAAGCAGCGATCATAACAGCGACTTACAAGGTCGCTGTTGCGTCACAGAAAATGGTGACGTAACAGCCACGTCGTTGTCGCTGTCGCTATGTGTGAACCCAGCTTTACTGTTTATGTAGTTGAATAATTTTGGATTATTTTAACTTTTTCTGGCAATGAGTCTCTCTGTCTCAATCTTTGCTGCCTTGATTTTTTTTTTATTTCTTTACAGAATTTATTTAATTTTCCATAAGTATTTAATTTCTCCTAACTACTCTTTTGCTTAAATTCTCTAAATGCTTTCTTATGTCATTTATTGCAGCTCTATTTAGCCATATTGGTTTCTTCTGATCTCTAGCTTGTTAATTCCCATAATGTATATATTGTGCACAGATCATATTCAGGAGCTTATGAAAGTGTCCCATTTGCTTTGTGTACTTTTATTTCTCAGGACATTGTCCCAGTTTATGGCACAAAATTAATCTCTTATATGTTGGAATTTCACCTTCCTGAAATCTAGTATCCTTGTAGCCTCTCTACTGTTCATCCTATTAAAGCAAACATTAAAACTTATGTATTTTGTGATCACTACTAACCAAGTGACCCCTAACCTGTTTATTTGATATGCGGTCAGGCCTATTGTTATTGGTCTGACAGGAAATTTTCTCCCAGTCTCCTAATACTACACTTTCTCTTCCCTCCTGTACTTCATCTAGCTCATTTTCTGTCTTTGAACAAGTCGCAGAAAATGAAGTTACCAGGAGGCTCCTCTCATCTTTTCACACTACGACCTGAACAAGTGACCCTACTAGTGATGGGAAGACTCGTAGATACGACGGGTCCATCCGGGTAAAAAAACCAAACCCGGTCCAGACCAGGATTGATTCCGATGGTGGAAGGGATAGGGGGATAGGAACAAGCAGGCTATACTTACCGTGTCTCCAGTGCTGCTCTAACTGCTTCTGCGGCCGCCCATTTCCTGCCATGGCTGCTCGTTACCTTCATAATGTTAATGCACTGCTTTCCCTGCCTACTGACATCTGTGATTGGCTGCAGTCAGACACGCCCCCACCGAGTGTCAGCGTGTCAGCTGTCTGCTTCTAATCATGGACACTATGAGCATCTATTGTGGTATAAAAATAAATAAATAAATAAAACATTTGGCGTAGAGTCCCATCATGTTATGATAACCAGCACAGATAAAGTACATGGCTACAGGCTGCAGCCCCCAGCCGTGTGCTTATCTTGGCTGTGTATCAAAATATATATATTTTTAAATTATTTAAATAAATAAATTAATTAATAAATGCGGTTCCCCCAATTTTGACACCCAACCAAGATAAAAAACCCCAGTTGGAAGCTGGTATTCTTAAGATGGGGAGACCCATATTTATTGGCCCCCCCCAGCCTAAAAGTAGCAGCCTGCAGGCACCCAGGAATGCCCTTCAATTAGATTTGACAATCCCAGCACTTTACCCGGCTCTTTCCGATTGCCATCGGGGTAATAAGGGGTTAATCGCAGCTAACAGCTGCCACTAAGCCCTAAATTAGTAATGGGAGGCATTTAAAAGACTTCCCACCATTAGTAATTTGTAAGTGAAAAGAAATAAACACAAATACCAAAAAAACCCTTTATTTGAAATAAAATACAAAAAAAGCACCAGGGTGGGGGCACATATGACTGTAACCATTCATAGATGCTGGTGGGCGGGGAGAGCAGTGTATATGCAATGAAGGTAATGTGCGGTCCCGGAAGTGAATGAAAGGCCTTGTGAGCAGTTACAGCCACGCTGAAGTTGAGTATGGCCTGCTTGCTCCTATCCCCTATCCCTTCTACCACCATTTTTAATCACTGGATTCTGGTCCCCATAGACTTATATGGGAACCAGCGTCCGGCCAGATATCCAGGATCAACCCCGGGCTGGAACCGTTTTTTTTAACCCGGTTAGACCCGATGGTTCTGGTTATCTGCGAGTCCGCCCATCACTGAATGGGAGGACAAACCTGAGGTAGAGCAAACACCTTTTTAGGAGGGGGTAAAAATCTTCCAAACAGCAAAAATACAATTTACAGTGCAGCCCCACTGTTTTGACATAGCTATTAGATTCCTAGGCTATTGACATGAGAAATATTTAGGTGGGTGAGAGACACCTGTAAGGATAATGCTCCCATACCCCTGCCAGTACAGACAAGATATCACTTGGAGACCTATTTTGGAATCTTGACATTTAAAAACATTTCAGGCATACAGCAGGACAGTGGCACAGCAGGGAGGTATGGTCCATGCAAAACATAGGATGTGGCCTGGCATTTCAATTTTAAAAATCAAGTGGTGCATGAATGACAGGATTAGGCCTCTTGCTCCCACACCCCTGCCAGTACAGACAAGACACAACTTGGAGACCCATCTTGGAGTCTTTAAATTTAAAAACTTTTCAAGCAGACAGCAGGACTGTAGCATCAATTGTCCCCCACCATTTTCCCATAGGGTCTTTGCAAAGCAGGGAGGTATGGTCCATGCAACACACAGGATGGCCTGGCATTTCTGTTTTAAAAAATCAAGTGGTGCATGAATGACAGGATTAGGCCTCTTGCTCCCACACTCCTGCCAGTACAGAAAAGACACAACTTGGAGACCCTTCTTGGAGTCTTCAGATTTTAAAACCTTTCAGGCAGACAACAGGACAGTGGCATCAATTGACCCCCGCCATTTCCCCATAGTGTCTTTGCAAAGCAGGGAGATATGGTCCATGCAACACACAGGATGTGGTCTCAGTGTCTCACATGGGTCAAAAACACCAGGCATGGTCACTTAACAGCTGACAAGCTCTCACTCACCCTGACTGTATCGCATGAACAAGTAGAGGTTCTGCGGTTGGAGACCTGTGTGAGAATAGTTTCGACGGTGATGCAGGAGGAGGAAGAGGTAGCAGATGTGGTTGATTTGGTGGCTGCTGGTTGGGAAGGCCCGGTAGTCTGCATTTTAGTGCAGTAAGATGCCCACAGTAATGCATGTTGGTTGCGCATGTGCCGGTTCATGCATGTAGTAGTCAAATTATTTTAATTTTTGCCTCTACTGAGTTATTGTTTACAGCGTTGGTAGATAATGAAAATTGGGTCATCTTTTGCTGTCTAAAAGAGACCTAGTCTAGGCAACCCTTCCTGCAAAATGCAGATGCTACACCACTGCTGGCCACAGCCTGAGTTGTGGCTTTGAATGCAGTGCTTCTCATGGTTGCATAAATATGTGTTTGTTTGAGAATCGCCAATTTAACATCCTCATCTTCCTGCTCATCTGCTGAGCTACTCAGCTGCGTGCCTCTGGGTTCACACAACTTCATTGTCATGCTGTATGTCGTCCCACTCCTCCTCTTCCTGACCTGACATCAGAGGACATTATGTGTGGGATTAGGATATCTTAGTCTCCTCATCATCACCTCCACCCCCTGGGGTTAATGTCAGTTGACAAGAGTCGAGATCCAGCTCGGACACTACTTCGTGTGGGTCAGGATTCAACTGACAAAAAATATGCGGATCTGTGCAGATCTTTACTTCTCCTGAGTCTGGTAATCTTCGGAGCAGACCTCTGATGCCCATGGAATAGAATGTGTGAACAGCTCTGCAGACTCACCCATATGTGGCTCCCACAGTCAATTTGCTACTTGGAGATTTGTGACGTGGGGGGTAACAAGTGTAATTGGGGTGGCACCTCTGATGATTGAACTGTGTATGATGCTGAGAAGGAGAAAGAGGAGGAGAGACCACTTAATGCAGCACTTGCCATCCACTTTAGCACATGCTATTTATCAGCCTCATATTGAAGTTAAAGCGATGTGCAGCTGGCAATGAAATCTAGTGGAGTAGGCTGCCCAGTAACGGAAGTTGTTTTAATTTCTTTTGGGATAGGATAAGCAGGTGTTTGCTCACTAGAGCTTTGACTAACATTAGAATGTCGCACACGTACACCTCAAACACCCCGCCTATTCACCCTTCCATCAAAACCTTGTCATGATTTATCACTCGTGGTTGATGTACCCTTCCTCTTTCAAACAGATGTTTTACAACCCTACACCCTCACATGTCAGACACCTGACACAAAAGATAAAATTTCTTGCTTGAGATGGCAATATTGTGAAGGCACTAAAAAGTACCAATAACTAGAAATGTGGCTCACTGTGTAATTTGGAGCGAACACTGAAAGGTGCCAATACCTATTTAGCTGGTTCACTAGGAAATTTACAGCAGGAACTACTAACATTACCTAGAAATGTGGTTCAATGAATAATTTGGAGCATGCCCTCAAAAGTGCCAAGATCTATTTAGCCAGTTCACTAGGAAATTTAAAGAAATCACTACTAACTAACAACACCTAGAAATGTGCTTCAATGCATAATTTGGAGCAGGCACTCAAAAGTGCCAAGACCTATTTAGCTAGTTCACTAGCATTTTCATCAGTTGACCCCACGCTGTTATGACAACCTATTGATGCTCCGCAATCGTGTCGGGCAATGGCGCGATCCCTGCTGGCATGTGTTTTACAGTGTGATCTAACTGGTTAACAGGCGCAAGTGGATCTTTGATTCACCTGGGTCTGTTAGCTGCACATGTCTGCTAATCAGATGTGCAGACATGTGAGGGGAATAATGTGGGCTCTCTGCATGTGCCCTCATTAAAGGGCTATACACAACCAATGCCGTATAGGTATGTCTTTGGTCATGAAGAGGTTAACAGCATCACTCCAGCGCTAAAAAAAAACAAAAAACTGCCGGAGAGGTGTTTTAAAGACTGAAGGAGATAGACTGTCTCTTAGCAATGGCACAGTGAAAAATAGATGAAACACTAAAGAACAAGGTATGTCTTCCATGTTTCATTACTTTCATTTCTGATCCACAAAATGGATTGGAGTAGCACATGATCGGAGTCTCATGAACCAGTGATATTCAACATTTTTTATAATTGATATGCGTATGGCTCAATGAAACATTATAAGTCAGTGTTCTGTCTGAGAAAAAAATGGACAGCATTAGGACATGTGACATGGATGTGTGAATATAACCTAAAGCCTGCTTTACACTTTGCAATTTCGCATACGATTTCATATGCGATTTGCAACGCCCCCATCGTATGTGTGGCACGTTCAATTTGTTGAATGTGCCGCACGTACGAGTAACCCCCCGTCACACATACTTACCATACGACCTCGATGTGTGCGGCGAACGTCCACTTCCTGGAGTTGGAGGGACGTTCGGCGTCACATCGACGTCACATAGCAGCCGGACAATAGAAGCAGAGGGGCGGAGCTGAGTGGGACGTAAACATCCCGCCCACCTCCTTCCTTCCACATTGTGGGCCGGGAGCCGCAGGACGCTGGTAAGATCTGTTCATCATTCCCAGGGTGTCACACACTGCAATGTGTGCTACCCCGGGTACGATGAACAATCTGACGTGCAATTCTAGACAAAGGTACGATGTGTATGCGATGAACGTTTTACCGTTCAATCGCAATCGCACGTACCTGTCACACACTGCAATATACCTTACAATGTCAGATGTGCGTCACTTATGACGTGACCCCGCCGACACATTGTAAGATACATTGCAGCGTATAAAGCGGGCTTAAGAGCATGTGCACACATTCAATATTTGCAGAAAATAAATCTGCATATATTGGTGTGGCAGGAAAAACGGCAAAAAATACATACATTTTTGCCACATTGTTGCTTGTGTTTTGGATGTGGTTTTTGCTACTCTTTTTCCCATTAATTTAAATACCGTAGATGAAAAATGCAGTTTTTTTCATTAACAATAACACAGTAAACTGGAACGGCTGAACATTCCTTAGGGGCTCGCTCACACAAGCGTATACATTAGACAAGTGCAATGTTATTAAAAAGGGTTTGCACCCAACCATTGTTATTCAATGAGGTAGTGCAGATCTGCGGTTTTTTTCTCAGGTATATTCATATTCGGCATAAAAACAAATTGCAGTATGCTGTGATTTTTTTACTCCTGAATTGGTACAGTGTGACAATAAAATAGGATGTCATATGGACCATTAGTAAGGTATATGATATTTACATTCCAATTTTGTAGCATAGGAAACTGTAAATTCTTGTGTAAATGAATAATAGCTGCTGTTTAACAAAACAATTGTATACAAACAGCACACGAAGGACAAGTGAGAAAAAATTGCTCCACCCTTCCGGATGAGAATGAAACTGGTTTTTATACCCTTGTGTGGCCCCAGCCTAAAGGGGGCTTTACACGCAGCGACATTGTGGCGCCCTGGACTAGCCAGGTCGTCACAGATAACACACAAACACCCCCACCCCCATTAGACAGTGACACCAGCCAAACACAAAACCCTTGTTGCCTCCCTCCAGTGTCTGATGTCCACACCAGGTGGGGTGGAGCCAAGCGGTTGGCCCCACCCACCGAGGAGTTCACAGGCCTGGAGGCGGGAAAAGTGACAGTTGAGTGTTGGAGTTTGAGGAGTGAGGAGTAAACACTTGGGTGTCTGGGTTTGTGGCCCAGGCACCGACAGCAAGGTTGGCAGACAGTGGTGGCCGTCTGCAGGAGTGGTGAAGCAACGTGGAACCGTAGGACCGGGGTCGGGCGTTGGGCCGCCGGTACCGACCGGGGAGCGAAGTGAAGCCAGCACACACAGGCAGGTTTTCGGACCCCGACCAGGCTTGGAGCCGCCGACAATAGTCAAATCCGAGTGTGACCGGAACCCCAGGGGTTTCACAACAGCCAAAGACCCGATAGAAGGCAACCGCCCACACCGTGAGGGTATACAGCTACCGCCTAAGGCTAGAGACCCAAGTGCCAGCGCCTGCGGGCAAACGGGCTCCTCCGGCATCCATACACCGGGGAGCAGACTACCGTTGGGGATCCATCGTAGTCAAACAAGTACACAAAGGTGCAGGGAAAGACAGCCGCCATCACCTGTCCGGGGAGAGATACTGCAGCCGGCTGCGGGACCTGTCCATCCAGCCATTTGGTTTACCGAGGACTTTGTGCATCTCTTACTGAGTGAGTATACCCGTGCCATCCGGCACCGCGCCGTGCTGTCCCTGCAACCCTGCACCTCACCAACCCTGCCTCCCCGTCACACCACCGGGCCCCGGGACCACCGACCCCTACCCACGGAGGGGGAAAACAACATCCCAGCTGCTCCCTACCATCGCTCCCGGGATCCCCGTCACCAGCAGCGGTGGTGCCCATCTTCACCACAACCCGTGGGTGGCATCACGGACTAAATCCCCCAAACCAACCACCCTTTTCACTCACTGGCGAGGGGCGCCGCTCGAGTCCCCGGTCCCCGGATCTGCTTGCCAACCTCCACCGTAGCGACCACACACCACCAGGACAGGTGACCTGGTGCCTCACAACACCCATGCTGCAAGGCAGAGGCTCCATGACTCCAGGCCACGCTGCCCCACTGACACAAATCCAAAATTTATAATCTGAGTATTGTACATTAAATAGGGGTCATTTTCCAGCCAGAATATTGGGTGGCTGTGTGGGAGGTGGTCGAGTCCTGCAATGTAAAGTATATGGTTATGTAACGTGCAATGTATTATGCCTATTACTAAATTTGTATGTTGATATGTTATGGTGCTTGATGGGTGCAAGTTCCAGATACAACAGAGTGGGACTGTTACCATAGGTGCCACCTAGTGGTTAGCCTGAGATTGCGGAATTAGGCTGGATGAGATAGGGTTAAAGGGGTAGTGACGGATGTGGGAAAGAGGTTGGTTGAGAAGTCGTGAGAGGAGCCAGTCTAGAATAGGGTTCAAGTATGATTAGACGTGTCCTTGGTGCTAGGGCTACTCAGGGAACCCTGAGGTATCTTCAAGAGGTCCGAAGCCTATGGCACACCAAGGCAGGCTTAGAGAGTCATCTGGCTAAAGAGGCACCAGAATTGGAAGAAGGTGAACAGAATCAGGGAAACACAGACCATGGAGCTTGAGGACTATATCCAAGATAACGGAGGGGGATAGGTCAAGAGGTAGTACCCCACACTGAGAGGAAGGAAGCGAAAGGAAGGCTATGTCTGTCATAACGGTATGAAAAATAAAGTGAACTTTCTGGTTGGCTATGTAAGCTCTGGTGTTACATGTGTTACTGACTGTCTACAATGAGGAGGTCCAGCGGGGGTGACGGATGCCGGCCTGAAGAAAGCAGTAAGTGTCGTGCACCCCACTTGATATTTCATGAGCACCCAGAGTCTCCTTAGTGAAGGAATGCACTGCCAGTGTGGCCCGGGGTCAACCCCTTCCTTCAGCTGTACCCAGTATCTCTCAGTGTGAAGGACCTGGCATTATATTACATGAACTACTCAGTTTTGAGCCTGCGTGGCACTGCTAGAGAATTAACCATTAGGGTTTTCCAACAGATTACAACTAATCACTGGGGGTTTTATGATCAGTTTGACTAAGACAGAGCCTTTAAATAAGTAGTAATTGTTCAAAGCAGACTACTGTATTAATAAAAAAAAGATCAAAATACATATATAAATTATAATAAATACATTTTTATTTGAATGAATTTACACAACATATTTTGCAACAAAAAAAACAACCTGTAAATTTTACCAGAAACAGAAGCAAATACAACAGTAACATATTTTCCTCTTATCCACAAAGATGAGGCTGTGAGAGTAATTATTATGACATCTCCACATGATAAATGAGGCTTCTTCGTGGTTCAATATTTTATTGCCTACATCCCATGATGGTTCTGAATGTGAGGAAAGGAAGGTGAAATGATTCAGGGTGAAGTAAAATACATTTCTTCTCCAGATAAAACATATGGCACATAATAAAAATAATATATTATTGAGTCTTTACCTTATAGGGCTTACTATTCTGGGAAGCTTAGATAAGATGGCTTTAGATGTTACCAAAATGTTTAATTAATAGGGGAACAGACTAAAATATAATCATATACACATAATTGGTATGTCTTCAAACATTTCATTATTTTAGTGATTATAGAAAAATATTCTAACAAATTCAAGCTTTATAACTCCTGTCACCTTTTTTATAGTTCTGAGAAAAGGGATTTAGACCTGAGTGCTAAAAAAAATTGAACAAAGTCTATAAAAGCGATACTAGGCTAGAAATAGTTTTCACTGCTACTGATCTCTCAACCTAATATAATATAGATGTTTAAAATCATATCCTATTTTACACTTAAAGAGATGTCCACTGCTGACTAGAGATGAGCGAACCGGTCGCGGTTCGGCTCGAGGTCGGTTCGCCTAACGGAGGTCCCGTTCGAGTTCGGTTCGTCGAACGTTCGACGAACCGAACTCGAACCGCATAGAAAACAATGGCAGGCATTCACAAACACATAAAAACACCTAGAAAACACCCTCAAAGGTGTCCAAAAGGTGACAAACAACTCACAACACAACACAAACACATGGGAAAGTGACAAGAACAAATTCTCATGCGAAAACAAAAGAACGTAACGAGGAAAAAGAGGACGAGACACAGATATAGGCATGGCACGCCCTTCTAAAATCATGTAAAACACCGCAAGGTGACTCCAAGCAGAGTCTCCCTTTTTTCCAAAAATTGTGCCCCACACACACCCACCCATTCAGTGGCAGCACTTGTGCCCTAGTTGTACACTTCACAGCTAGATTTGCATCAAGCACATTCAAAAATACGCCATTCTTAACCGTCCCCAGGATGACACCGGGGTAGGTAGCAAAGTCTTTCCTGATCCCAGCTCTGTTCATCTTGGATCATTTTTAAAAACAATGTAAGTAAGGGTTACTCCAAGCAGAGTCTCCCTTTTTTCCAAAAATTGTGCCCCACACTCACCCACCCATTCAGGGGCAGCACTTGTGCCCTAGTTGTACACTTCACAGCTAGATTTGCATCAAGCACATTCAAAAATACGCCATTCTTAACCGTCCCCAGAATGACACCGGGGTAGGTAGCAAAGTCTTTCCTGATCCCAGCTCTGTTCATCTTGGATCATTTTTAAAAACAATGTAAGTAAGGGTTACTCCAAGCAGAGTCTCCCTTTTTTCCAAAAATTGTGCCCCACACAGACACCTACCCATTCAGTGGCAGCACTTGTGCCCTAGTTGTACACTTCACAGCTAGATTTGCATCAAGCACATTCAAAAATACGCCATTCTTAACCGTCCCCAGGATGACACCGGGGTAGGTAGCAAAGTCTTTGCTGAACCATGACTTGTTCATCTTGGCTCCATTTAAAAACAATGTAAGCAAGGGTTACTCCAAGCGAAGTCTCCCTTTTTTCAAAAAATTGGGCCACACAGACACCCCATCAGTGGCAGCACTTGTGCCCTAGTTGCAAACAGGATGTTTTGATTTGCATCAAGCACATTCAAAAATACGCCATAATTAACTCTCCCCAGGATGACACCGGGGTAGGTAGCAAAGTCTTTCCTGATCCCAGCTCTGTTCATCTTGGATCATTTTTAAAAAACACAGCAAGCAAGGGTTACTCCAAGCGGAGTCTTCCTTTTTTTTCCAAAAATTGTGCCCCACACACACCCACCCATTCAGTGGCAGCACTTGTGCCCTAGTTGTACACTTCACAGCTAAATTTGCATCAAGCACATTCAAAAATACGCCATTCTTAACCGTCCCCAGGATGACACCGGGGTAGGTAGCAAAGTCTTTCCTGATCCCAGCTCTGTTCATCTTGGATCATTTTTAAAAAACACAGCAAGCAAGGGTTACTCCAAGCGGAGTCTTCCTTTTTTTTTCCAAAAATTGTGCCCCACACACACCCACCCATTCAGTGGCAGCACTTGTGCCCTAGCTGTACACATCACAGCTAGATTTGCATCAAGCACATTAAAAAATACGCCATTCTTAACCGTCCCCAGGATGACTCCGGGGTAGGTAGCAAAGTCTTTCCTGATCCCAGCTCTGTTCATCTTGGATCATTTTTAAAAACAATGTAAGTAAGGGTTACTCCAAGCAGAGTCTCCCTTTTTTCCAAAAATTGTGCCCCACACACACCCACCCATTCAGTGGCAGCACTTGTGCCCTAGTTGTACACTTCACAGCTAGATTTGCATCAAGCACATTCAAAAATACGCCATTCTTAACCGTCCCCAGGATGACACCGGGGTAGGTAGCAAAGTCTTTCCTAATCCCAGCTCTTTTCATCTTGGATCATTTTTAAAAAACACAGCAAGCAAGGGTTACTCCAAGCGGAGTCTCCCTTTTTTTTCCAAAAATTGTGCCCCACACACACCCACCCATTCAGTGGCAGCACTTGTGCCCTAGTTGTACACTTCACAGCTAGATTTGCATCAAGCACATTAAAAAATACGCCATTCTTAACCGTCCCCAGGATGACACTGGGGTAGGTAGCAAAGTCTTTGCTGAACCATGACTTGTTCATCTTGGCTCCTTTTAAAAACAATGTAAGCAAGGGTTACTCCAAGCGGAGTCTCCCTTTTTTCAAAAAATTGGGCCACACAGACACCCCATCAGTGGCAGCACTTGTGCCCTAGTTGCAAACAGGATGTTTTGATTTGCATCAAGCACATTCAAAAATACGCCATAATTAACTGTCCCCAGGATGACACCGGGGTAGGTAGCAAAGTCTTTCCTGATCCCAGCTCTGTTCATCTTGGATCATTTTTAAAAACAATGTAAGTAAGGGTTACTCCAAGCGGAGTCTCCCTTTTTTCAAAAAATTGGGCCACACAGACACCCCATCAGTGGCAGCACTTGTGCCCTAGTTGCAAACAGGATGTTTTGATTTGCATCAAGCACATTCCAAATCCACAAGCATTTTCTCTCCCCAGGATGACACAGGGGTAGTAAATTCCATGTGGATCCATGACTTGTTCATTTTGATGAACGTTAGTCTGTCCACATTGTCACTGGACAGACGCGTGCGCTTATCTGTCAGCACACACCCAGCAGCACTGAAGACAAGTTCAGAGACAACGATGGCAGCTGGACACGACAAAATCTCCAAGGCGTAAGTGGAGAGCTCTGGCCATTTTTCAAGATTTGAAGCCCAAAATGAGCAAGGCTCCATTTGCAAAGTCATGGCATCGATGTTCATTTGGAGATACTCCAGTATCATCCTCTCTAGCCGTTGACTATGTGTTAGACTTGTTGTCTCTGTTGGCCTTGCAAAGGAGGGTCTAAAAAAATTATGAAAAGATTCCATAAAATTGCTGTTACCAGCACCAGATACAGTCCTACTGGTATGGGTAGACTGTTGAAGATGACGAGACCGTCCCATGTTTGTCAAGTTACAACTGGGAGATTCCCTCCCTGCACCTGCACGGTTGTTTGGTGGAAAAGCCGAGCTAAGATCGAGTAACAGCTTCTGCTGATACTCCTGCATAGGTGCGTCCCTTTCTATGGCTGGAATTATGTCACAAAATTTGGACTTGTACCGGGGATCTAATAGTGTGGCAAGCCAGTAGTCATCATCACTTCTAATTTTGACAATACGAGGGTCATGTTGGAGGTAGTGCAGCAAGAAAGCACTCATGTGTCTTGCGCAGCCATGCGGACCAAGTCCACGCTGTGTTTGTGGCATAGAGGTGCTAACCGTTCTTTCTTCCTCTGACATCTCCCCCCAACCTCTTTCAACTGAAATTTGACCAAGGTCTCCCACATCCGCTGAGTCTTCCATGTCCATGGACAGTTCGTCCTCCATTTCTTCATGTTCTCCTGCACCTACCTCAACATTTCGCCTGCTACCATGCGCCCTTGTTGATCCCTGTCCCCCATGGTCCCATGCCTGCCGTGTTGGTGATGATGAACGTCTGGACCTTGGAGATGTTGTTATGTCTTGCGCATATGAATCCTCCTGTAGTTCCTCCCCTTCCTCTTGTCCCACCCCCTGACTCCGAATAGTGTTTAGCGTGTGCTCCAGCATGTAAATGACTGGAATTGTCATGCTGATAATGGCATTGTCAGCGCTAAACATATTCGTCGCCATGTCGAAACTGTGCAGAAGGGTGCATAGGTCCTTGATCTGAGACCACTCCATCAGGGTGATCTGCCCCACCTCTGCATCTCGTTGGCCCAGGCTATACGTCATGACGTATTGCACAAGGGCTCGGCGGTGCTGCCACAGTCGCTGTAACATGTGGAGAGTCGAATTCCAGCGTGTCGCCACATCGCATTTCAGGCGATGAACCGGCAGGCCGAAAGACTTCTGGAGCGATGCAAGTCGCTCAGCTGCGGCGCTTGAACGGCGGAAGTGAGCAGACACTTTTCGTGCCCTGGTCAGACGGCCATCTAGGCCGGGTAGTGTGTTAAAAATTGCTGGACAACAAGGTTCAACACGTGAGCCATACAAGGTACGTGTGTCACCTTGCCCAGGCGAAGGGCCGCACCCAGGTTTGCAGCATTGTCGCACACGGCCTTACCAAGCTGCAGGTTGAGTGGAGACAACCATTTATTAAACTCGGACTGCAGAGCTGACCACAACTCCTCAGCTGTGTGACTCTTATTCCCAAAACATGTCAAGCTAAAGACCGCCTGATGACGTTGCGCTCTGCTGCCAGCATAGTAATGAGGGGTGCATGATTCCTTCTGCACAGTGAGAACGCTGGTGGCCTGACCAGGCAGGCTTGGGGTGGAGGTGGAGGACACAGATGAGGT
The DNA here is from genome assembly GCF_048569485.1 of Anomaloglossus baeobatrachus. Classification (NCBI taxonomy): domain Eukaryota; kingdom Metazoa; phylum Chordata; class Amphibia; order Anura; family Aromobatidae; genus Anomaloglossus; species Anomaloglossus baeobatrachus. Next base: position 423,145,326 of record NC_134358.1, read on the forward strand.
GGAGGAGGCAAAAGCAGTGGCGGAACTTGGACAGACAGAGGATTAACACACAAGTCGTGGGGACGGCAAGACTTGTGCAGCAGACCCTTCACCATCTATCACCATAGTTACCCAGTGCCCAGTCAGCGACATGTAACGTCCCTGTCCATGCTTACTGGTCCAAGTATCGGTGATAAAATGCACCCGTTCACACACAGAGTTTCTCAAGGAAGCGGTGATGTTGTGTGCGACATGCTGGTGTAGCGCGGGCACACCTTTCTTAGAGAAGTAGTGGTGACTGGGCATCTGGTACTGGGGCACAGCGACAGACATAAGGTCTCTAAAATCCTGTGTGTCCACCAGGCGGAAAGGCAGCATTTCGGTAGCCAAGAGCTTACAGAGGGATAAAGTCAACCTCTTAGCTTTGTCATGGGTCACAGGAAATGGCCTTTTATTTGTCCACATCTGAGGGACAGAGATCTGGCTGCTGTGTGTAGACGGTGTTGAGTAGGGTGTCTCTGGAAAAATGCAGGTTTGTGAGGAAAGTGCAGTCGGAGACATGATGTTGCCTTCATCCAACGTTGGTGCTATCGATGTCTGAGAGAGCTGTACACAGGCACTTGTTTCCCCTTCCAAACCAACTGACGACCTACCAAGCAAACTGCCTGTTGCGGTTACAGTGGTGGAAGTTGTGCGTGGAAAACCAGGTGTGACAGCTGTCCCCACAGTACTAGAAGATGAAGAGCGCGCGGATGCACTGGAAGGGGCAGGCCGTAGATGGTTCGCTCCGCTAGGCTGCATTGCAGCACAGTGAGCTTCCCACTGGGACCTATGATATTTATTCATGTGACGATTCATGGAAGAAGTTGTCAAACTGCAGAGGTTTTGACCTCTACTAACAGAATCACGACAAATTTTACACATCACATAATTTGGGCGATCTTTTTCTATGTCAAAAAAGGACCAGGCTAGGCAAGGCTTAGAGGGCATGCGACCTGCTGAGCCCCCCGACTAGTGCTCAGAGGCAGAGTGGTGGCTGATGATGCAGTTGTAGACGTGCTACCAGTGCTCCGACTCTGTCCAGGAAGGCGAAAGGTAACTTCGTCGTCGGTTGCATCCTACTCCACCGCCTCTGTTGACCTCCTCGAGTGCCTGACTGTGGGTTGACAGTAGGTGGGATCTAGAACTTCCTCATCAATTGTTGTGTTTGCACTCCCCTCACCCTCAGACCGAGCCTCTTCTTGCCCTGACCGAATATTTAAGTTGTTATCCCAATCTGGTATCTGCGTCTCATCGTCATCAGTATGTTCCTCATTGTCTATAACCACAGGTGTTACAGTTTGTGACAAAGGGTCAACATTATGCTCTGAAACTTGGTCCTCACGGCCTGAATCAGAGTCACAAAGGTTCTGGGCATCACTGCAGACCATTTCCTGGTCTGTACTCACTGTAGCTTGGGAGCAGACCTCTGATTGCCAGGCTATAGTGTGACTGAACAGCTCTGCAGACTCAGCCATCTCAGTTCCACCATACTGTGCAGGGCTGATGGAGACTTCAGAGCTGGGAGAAAGCAAGTTTGATTGGGATGACAACTCAGAGGACTGGTGTTTTTTGGATGCGGTAGTTGAGGTGGCTGAGAGGGCACTTGTTGGACCACTTGAGATCCATTCAAGCATTTTCCTTTTTTGGCCATCATCTACCTTTGTTCCTGTTGTTCGTGTCTTTAAAAAAGAGAGCACATCGGATTGTCCACGGTAAGTAGTAGACATCTTACTTTTGCTGGTAGATGGTATATCTTCAGCAGCTGTTAATGGAGCTTTGCCACCTTGCCCACGGACAAATCCTTTTTTTCCTTTTCCAACACGCCTCTTGCCCTTTCCACCAGCATCTGTCATTTTGCCACTCATGTTGATTGCGACAAGATTGTGCACTTAAAATGTGGTAGTAAAAATTGAGAGGTGGTGTAGATTGCAGCGGTGGTCTAGCTTTATTAACAGCAGAATAATAAAGAATAATTATCCCTGACAATGCAACTACGGCCCTTAAACTGGCAGGATAAATTGCTAGTATAATGGCTTAGTAACAATGAAATAGAGTGTGCAATGCAGGCAGACGTGCTGCAAATATCTTTGAACTAGTGGGACCATACAGAAGTCCAATAGCCACGTTTAGGATGCCACTAAGTTCACTCAGTGTTTGCTAGTATAATGGCTTAGTAACAATGAGTTGGAGTGTGCAATGCAGGCAGACATGCTGCAAATATCTTTGCACTAAAGGGACTACACAGAAGTCCAATAGCCACGTTTAGGATGCCACTAAGTTCACTCAGTGTTTGCTAGTATAATGGCTTAGTAACAATGAGTTGGAGTGTGCAATGCAGGCAGACGTGCTGCAAATATCTTTGCACTAGTGGGACTATACAGAAGTCCAATAGCCACGTTTAGGATGCCACTAAGTTCACTCAGTGTTTGCTAGTATAATGGCTTAGTAACAATGAGTTGGAGTGTGCAATGCAGGCAGACGTGCTGCAAATATCTTTGCACTATTGGGACTATACAGAAGTCCAACAGCCACGTTTAGGATGCCACTAAGTTCAGTCAGTGTTTGCTAATATAATGGCTTAGTAAAAATGAGTTGGAGTGTGCAATGCAGGCAGATGTGCTGCAAATATCTTTGCACTGGTGGGACTATACAGAAGTCCAATAGCCACGTTTAGGATGCCACTAAGTTCACTCAGTGTTTGCTAGTATAATGGCTTAGTAACAATGAGTTGGAGTGTGCAATGCAGGCAGACATGCTGCAAATATATTTGCACTAGTGGGACTATACAGAAGTCCAATAGCCACGTTTAGGATGCCACTAAGTTCACTCAGTGTTTGCTAGTATAATGGCTTAGTAACAATGAGTTGGAGTGTGCAATGCAGGCAGACGTGCTGCAAATATCTTTGCACTAGTGGGACTATACAGAAGTCCAATAGCCACGTTTAGGATGCCACTAAGTTCACTCAGTGTTTGCTAGTATAATGGCTTAGTAACAATGAGTTGGAGTGTGCAATGCAGGCAGACGTGCTGCAAATATCTTTGCACTAGTGGGACTATACAGAAGTCCAATAGCCACGTTTAGGATGCCACTAAGTTCACTCAGTGTTTGCTAGTATAATGGCTTAGTAACAATGAGTTGGAGTGTGCATTGCAGGCAGACGTGCTGAAAATATCTTTGCACTACTGGGGCAATACAGCAGTCCAACAGCCACGTTTAGGATGCCACTAAGTTCACTCAGTGTTTGCTAGTATAATGGCTTAGTAACAATGAATTGGAGTGTGCAATGCAGGCAGACGTGCTGCAAATATCTTTGCACTAGTGGGACTATACAGAAGTCCAATAGCCACGTTTAGGATGCCACTAAGCTCACTCAGTGTTTGCTAGTATAATGTCTTAGTAACAATGAGTTGGAGTGTGCAATGCAGGCAGACGTGCTGCAAATATCTTTGCACTAGTGGGACTATACAGAAGTCCAATAGCCACGTTTAGGATGCCACTAAGTTCACTCAGTGTTTGCTAGTATAATGGCTTAGTAACAATGAGTTGGAGTGTGCAATGCAGGCAGACATGCTGCAAATATCTTTGCACTAAGGGGACTATACAGAAGTCCAATAGCCACGTTTAGGATGCCACTAAGTTCACTCAGTGTTTGCTAGTATAATGGCTTAGTAACAATGAGTTGGAGTGTGAAATGCAGGCAGACGTGCTGCAAATATCTTTGCACTAGTGGGACTATACAGAAGTCCAATAGCCACGTTTAGGATGCCACTAAGTTCACTCAGTGTTTGCTAGTTTAATGGCTTAGTAACAATGAGTTGGAGTGTGCAATGCAGGCAGACGTGCTGCAAATATCTTTGCACTAGTGGGACTATACAGAAGTCCAATAGCCACGTTTAGGATGCCACTAAGTTCACTCAGTGTTTGCTAGTATAATGGCTTAGTAACAATGAGTTGGAGTGTGCAATGCAGGCAGACGTGCTGCAAATATCTTTGCACTATTGGGACTATACAGAAGTCCAACAGCCACGTTTACGATGCCACTAAGTTCACTCAGTGTTTGCTAATATAATGGCTTAGTAACAATGAGTTGGAGTGTGCAATGCAGGCAGACGTGCTGCAAATATTTTTGCACTAGTGGGACCATACAGAAGTCCAATAGCCACGTTTAGGATGCCACTAAGTTCACTCAGTGTTTGCTAGTATAATGGCTTAGTAACAATGAGTTGGAGTGTGCAATGCAGGCAGACGTGCTGCAAATATCTTTGCACTAGTGGGACTATACAGAAGTCCAATAGCCACGTTTAGGATGCCACTAAGTTCACTCAGTGTTTGCTAGTATAATGGCTTAGTAACAATGAGTTGGAGTGTGCAATGCAGGCAGACGTGCTGCAAATATCTTTGCACTAGTGGGACTATACAGAAGTCCAATAGCCACGTTTAGGATGACACTAAGTTCACTCAGTGTTTGCTAGTATTATGGCTTAGTAACAATGAGTTGGAGTGTGCAATGCAGGCAGACGTGCTGCAAATATCTTTGCACTACTGGGGCAATACAGCAGTCCAACAGCCACGTTTAGGATGCCACTAAGTTCACTCAGTGTTTGCTAGTATAATGGCTTAGTAACAATGAGTTGGAGTGTGCAATGCAGGCAGACGTGCTGCAAATATCTTTGCACTACTGGGGAAATACAGCAGTCCAACAGCCACGTTTAGGATGCCACTAAGTTCACTCAGTGTTTGCTAGTATAATGGCTTAGTAACAATGAGTTGGAGTGTGCAATGCAGGCAGACGTGCTGCAAATATCTTTGCACTACTGGGGCAATACAGCAGTCCAACAGCCACGTTTAGGATGCCACTAAGTTCGCTCAGTTTTTGCTAGTATAATGGCTTAGTAACAATGAGTTGGAGTGTGCAATGCAGGCAGACGTGCTGCAAATATCTTTGCACTACTGGGGAAATACAGCAGTCCAACAGCCACGTTTAGGATGCCACTAAGTTCACTCAGTGTTTGCTAGTATAATGGCTTAGTAACAATGAGTTGGAGTGTGCAATGCAGGCAGACGTGCTGCAAATATCTTTGCACTTGTGGGACAATACAGAAGTCCAACAGCCACGTTTAGGATGCCACTAAGTTCACTCAGTGTTTGCTAGTATAATGGCTTAGTAACAATGAGTTGGAGTGTGCAATGCAGGCAGACGTGCTGCAAATATCTTTGCACTAGTGGGACTATACAGAAGTCCAATAGCCACGTTTAGGATGCCACTAAGTTCACTGAGTGTTTGCTAGTATAATGGCTTAGTAACAATGAGTTGGAGTGTGCAATGCAGGCAGACGTGCTGCAAATATCTTTGCACCAGTGGGACTATACAGAAGTCCAATAGCCACGTTTAGGATGCCACTAAGTTCACTCAGTGTTTGCTAGTATAATGGCTTAGTAACAATGAGTTGGAGTGTGCAATGCAGGCAGACGTGCTGCAAATATCTTTGCACTAGTGGGACTATACAGAAGTCCAATAGCCACGTTTAGGATGCCACTAAGTTCACTCAGTGTTTGCTAGTATAATGGCTTAGTAACAATGAGTTGGAGTGTGCAATGCAGGCAGACGTGCTGCAAATATCTTTGCACTACTGGGGCAATACAGCTGTCCAACAGGCACGTTTAGGATGCCACTAAGTTTACTCAGTGTTTGCTAGTATAATGGCTTAGTAACAATGAGTTTTAGTGTGCAATGCAGGCAGACATGCTGCAAATATCTTTGCACTAGTGGGACTATACAGAAGTCCAATAGCCACGTTTAGGATGCCACTAAGTTCACTCAGTGTTTGCTAGTATAATGGCTTAGTAACAATGAGTTGGAGTGTGCAATGCAGGCAGACGTGCTGCAAATATCTTTGCACTAGTGGGACTATACAGAAGTCCAATGGCCACGTTTAGGATGCCACTAAGTTCACTCAGTGTTTGCTAGTATAATGGCTTAGTAACAATGAGTTGGAGTGTGCAATGCAGGCAGACGTGCTGCAAATATCTTTGCACTAGTGGGACTATACACAAGTCCAATAGCCACGTTTAGGATGCCACTAAGTTCACTCAGTGTTTGCTAGTATAATGGCTTAGTAACAATGAGTTGGAGTGTGCAATGCAGGCAGACGTGCTGCAAATATCTTTGCACTAGTGGGACTATACAGAAGTCCAATAGCCATGTTTAGGATGCCACTAAGTTCACTCAGTGTTTGCTAGTATAATGGCTTAGTAACAATGAGTTGGAGTGTGCAATGCAGGCAGACGTGCTGCAAATATCTTTGCACTTGTGGGACAATACAGAAGTCCAACAGCCACGTTTAGGATGCCACTAAGTTCACTCAGTGTTTGCTAGTATAATGGCTTAGTAACAATGAGTTTGAGTGTGCAATGCAGGCAGACGTGCTGCAAATATCTTTGCACTAGTGGGACTATACAGAAGTCCAATAGCCACGTTTAGGATGCCACTAAGTTCACTCAGTGTTTGCTAGTATAATGGCTTAGTAACAATGAGTTGGAGTGTGCAATGCAGGCAGACGTGCTGCAAATATCTTTGCACCAGTGGGACTATACAGAAGTCCAATAGCCACGTTTAGGATGCCACTAAGTTCACTCAGTGTTTGCTAGTATAATGGCTTAGTAACAATGAGTTGGAGTGTGCAATGCAGGCAGACGTTCTGCAAATATCTTTGCACTAGTGGGACTATACAGAAGTCCAATAGCCACGTTTAGGATGCCACTAAGTTCACTCAGTGTTTGCTAGTATAATGGCTTAGTAACAATGAGTTGGAGTGTGCAATGCAGGCAGACGTGCTGCAAATATCTTTGCACTACTGGGGCAATACAGCTGTCCAACAGGCACGTTTAGGATGCCACTAAGTTTACTCAGTGTTTGCTAGTATAATGGCTTAGTAACAATGAGTTTTAGTGTGCAATGCAGGCAGACATGCTGCAAATATCTTTGCACTAGTGGGACTATACAGAAGTCCAATAGCCACGTTTAGGATGCCACTAAGTTCACTCAGTGTTTGCTAGTATAATGGCTTAGTAACAATGAGTTGGAGTGTGCAATGCAGGCAGACGTGCTGCAAATATCTTTGCACTAGTGGGACTATACAGAAGTCCAATGGCCACGTTTAGGATGCCACTAAGTTCACTCAGTGTTTGCTAGTATAATGGCTTAGTAACAATGAGTTGGAGTGTGCAATGCAGGCAGACGTGCTGCAAATATCTTTGCACTAGTGGGACTATACACAAGTCCAATAGCCACGTTTAGGATGCCACTAAGTTCACTCAGTGTTTGCTAGTATAATGGCTTAGTAACAATGAGTTGGAGTGTGCAATGCAGGCAGACGTGCTGCAAATATCTTTGCACTAGTGGGACTATACAGAAGTCCAATAGCCATTTTTAGGATGCCACTAAGTTCACTCAGTGTTTGCTAGTATAATGGCTTAGTTATAATGAGTTTGAGTGTGCAATGCAGGCAGACGTGCTGCAAATATCTTAGCACTAGTGGGACTATACAGAAGTCCAATAGCCACGTTTAGGATGCCACTAAGTTCACTCAGTGTTTGCTAGTATAATGGCTTAGTTATAATGAGTTTGAGTGTGCAATGCAGGCAGACGTGCTGCAAATATCTTTGCACTTGTGCGACAATACAGAAGTCCAACAGCCACGTTTAGGATGCCACTAAGTTCACTCAGTGTTTGCTAGTATAATGGCTTAGTAACAATGAGTTTCAGTGTGCAATGCAGGCAGACGTGCTGCAAATATCTTTGCACTAGTGGGACTATACAGAAGTCCAATAGCCACGTTTAGGATGCCACTAAGTTCAGTCAGTGTTTGCTAGTATAATGGCTTAGCAACAATGAGTTGGAGTGTGCAATGCAGGCAGACATGCTGCAAATATCTTTGCACTAGTGGGACTATACAGAAGTCCAATAGCCACGTTTAGGATGCCACTAAGTTCACTCAGTGTTTGCTGTTTGCTAGTATAAGGGTATGTGCGCACGTTGCTTTTTACCTGCTTTTTACCTGCTTTTTTGCTGCTTTTTCTTCTGCGCTGTTTAATGCCAAAATGGATGTGTTCTTCTATTCAAGCAAAGTCTATGGGAATTTGGTTTTCTTGTCCGCACTATGCAGTTCAAACTGCAGCCTTTTTGGTGCAGAACTTTGGTCAAAAACTCAGCTTTGCAGTGCAAAACCCAAATGGCAAAAACAATTCACATGTCAGTTGTTTTTGCCATTTGGGTTTTGCACTGCAAAGCTGAGTTTTTGACCAAAGTTCTGCACCAAAAAGGCTGCAGTTTGAACTGCATAGTGCGGACAAGAAACCCAAATTCCCATAGACTTTGCTTGAAAAGCAGAACACAACCATTTTGGCATTAAACGCTGCAGTTGAAAAAGCAGCAAAAAAGCAGGTAAAAAGCAGGTAAAAAGCAACGTGCGGACATAGCCTAATGGCTTAGTAACAATGAGTTGGAGTGTGCAATGCAGGCAGACGTGCTGCAAATATCTTTGCACTAGTGGGACTATACAGAAGTCCAATAGCCACGTTTAGGATGCCACTAAGTTCACTCAGTGTTTGCTAGTATAATGGCTTAGTAACAATGAGTTGGAGTGTGCAATGCAGGCAGACGTGCTGCAAATATCTTTGCACTACTGGGGCAATACTGCAGTCCAACAGCCACGTTTAGGATGCCACTAAGTTCACTCAGTGTTTGCTAGTATAATGGCTTAGTAACAATGAGTTGGAGTGTGCAATGCAGGCAAACGTGCTGCAAATATCTTTGCACTACTGGGGCAATACAGCAGTCCAACAGCCACGTTTAGGATGCCACTAAGTTCACTCAGTGTTTGCTAGTATAATGGCTTAGTAACAATGAGTTGGAGTGTGCAATGCAGGCAGACGTGCTGCAAATATCTTTGCACTACTGGAGCAATACAGAAGTCCAACAGCCACGTTTAGGATGCCACTAAGTTCACTCAGTGTTTGCTAGTATAATGGCTTAGTAACAATGAGTTTTAGTGTGCAATGCAGGCAGACGTGCTGCAAATATCTTTGCACTACTGGGGCAATACAGCAGTCCAACAGCCACGTTTAGGATGCCACTAAGTTCACTCAGTGTTTGCTAGTATAATGGCTTAGTAACAATGAGTTTTAGTGTGCAATGCAGGCAGACGTGCTGCAAATATCTTTGCACTACTGGGGCAATACAGCAGTCCAACAGCCACGTTTAGGATGCCACTAAGTTCACTCAGTGTTTGCTAGTATAATGGCTTAGTAACAATGAGTTTGAGTGTGCAATGCAGGCAGACGTGCTGCAAATATCTTTGCACTAGTGGGACTATACAGAAGTCCAATAGCCACATTTAGGATGCCACTAAGTTCAGTCAGTGTTTGCTACTATAATGGCTTAGTAACAATGAGTTGGAGTGTGCAATGCAGGCAGACGTGCTGCAAATATCTTTGCACTAGTGGGACTATACAGAAGTCCAATAGCCACGTTTAGGATGCCACTAAGTTCACTCAGTGTTTGCTGTTTGCTAGTATAATGGCTTAGTAACAATGAGTTGGAGTGTGCAATGCAGGCAGACGTGCTGCAAATATCTTTGCACTAGTGGGACTATACAGAAGTCCAATAGCCACGTTTAGGATGCCACTAAGTTCACTCAGTGTTTGCTAGTATAATGGATTAGTAACAATGAGTTGGAGTGTGCAATGCAGGCAAACGTGCTGCAAATATCTTTGCACTACTGGGGCAATACAGCAATCCAACAGCCACGTTTAGGATGCCACTAAGTTCACTCAGTGTTTGCTAGTATAATGGCTTAGTAACAATGAGTTTTAGTGTGCAATGCAGGCAGACGTGCTGCAAATATCTTTGCACTACTGGGCCTATACAGCAGTCCAACAGCCACGTTTAGGATGCCACTAAGTTCACTCAGTGTTTGCTAGTATAATGGCTTAGTAACAATGAGTTTTAGTGTGCAATGCAGGCAGACGTGCTGCAAATATCTTTGCACTACTGGGGCAATACAGCAGTCCAACAGCCACGTTTAGGATGCCACTAAGTTCACTCAGTGTTTGCTAGTATAATGGCTTAGTAACAATGAGTTGGAGTGTGCAATGCAGGCAGACGTGCTGCAAATATCTTTGCACTAGTGGGACTATACAGAAGTCCAATAGCCACGTTTAGGATGCCACTAAGTTCAGTCAGTGTTTGCTAGTATAATGGCTTAGTAACAATGAGTTGGAGTGTGCAATGCAGGCAGACGTGCTGCAAATATCTTTGCACTAGTGGGACTATACAGAAGTCCAATAGCCACGTTTAGGATGCCACTAAGTTCACTCAGTGTTTGCTAGTATAATGGCTTAGTAACAATGAGTTGGAGTGTGCAATGCAGGCAGACGTGCTGCAAATATCTTTGCACTAGTGGGACTATACAGAAGTCCAATAGCCACGTTTAGGATGCCACTAAGTTCACTCAGTGTTTGCTAGTATAATGGCTTAGTAACAATGTGTTGGAGTGTGCAATGCAGGCAGACGTGCTGCAAATATCTTTGCACTACTGGGGCAATACAGCTGTCCAACAGGCACGTTTAGGATGCCACTAAGTTCACTCAGTGTTTGCTAGTATAATGGCTTAGTAACAATGAGTTTTAGTGTGCAATGCAGGCAGACGTGCTGCAAATATCTTTGCACTAGTGGGACTATACAGATGTCCAATAGCCACGTTTAGGATGCCACTAAGTTCACTCAGTGTTTGCTAGTATAATGGCTTAGTAACAATGAGTTGGAGTGTGCAATGCCGGCAGACATGCTGCAAATATCTTTGCACTAGTGGGACTATACAGAAGTCCAATAGCCACGTTTAGGATGCCACTAAGTTCACTCAGTGTTTGCTAGTATAATGGTTTAGTAACAATGATTTGGAGTGTGCAATGCAGGCAGACGTGCTGCAAATATCTTTGCACTAGTGGGACTATACAGAAGTCCAATGGCCACGTTTAGGATGCCACTAAGTTCACTCAGTGTTTGCTAGTATAATGGCTTAGTAACAATGAGTTGGAGTGTGCAATGCAGGCAGACGTGCTGCAAATATCTTTGCACTAGTGGGACTATACAGAAGTCCAATAGCCACGTTTAGGATGCCACTAAGTTCACTCAGTGTTTGCTAGTATAATGGCTTAGTAACAATGAGTTGGAGTGTGCAATGCAGGCAGACATGCTGCAAATATCTTAGCACTAGTGGGACTATACAGAAGTCCAATAGCCACGTTTAGGATGCCACTAAGTTCACTCAGTGTTTGCTAGTATAACGGCTTAGTTATAATGAGTCTGAGTGTGCAATGCAGGCAGACATGCTGCAAATATCTTTGCACTAGTGGGACTATACAGAAGTCCAATAGCCACGTTTAGTATGCCACTAAGTTCACTCAGTGTTTGCTGTTTGCTAGTATAATGGCTTAGTAACAATGAGTTGGAGTGTGCAATGCAGGCAGACGTGCTGCAAATATCTTTGCACTAGTGGGACTATACAGAAGTCCAATAGCCACGTTTAGGATGCCACTAAGTTCACTCAGTGTTTGCTAGTATAATGGCTTAGTAACAATGAGTTGGAGTGTGCAATGCAGGCAGACGTGCTGCAAATATCTTTCCACTACTGGGGCAATACAGCAGTCCAACAGCCACGTTTAGGATGCCACTAAGTTCACTCAGTGTTTGCTAGTATAATGGCTTAGTAACAATGAGTTGGAGTGTGCAATGCAGGCAAACGTGCTGCAAATATCTTTGCACTACTGGGGCAATACAGCAGTCCAACAGCCACGTTTAGGATGCCACTAAGTTCACTCAGTGTTTGCTAGTATAATGGCTTAGTAACAACGAGTTGGGGTGTGCAATGCAGGCAGACGTGCTGCAAATATCTTTGCACTACTGGGGAAATACAGCAGTCCAACAGCCACGTTTAGGATGCCACTAAGTTCACTCAGTGTTTGCTAGTATAATGGCTTAGTAACAATGAGTTTTAGTGTGCAATGCAGGCAGACGTGCTGCAAATATCTTTGCACTACTGGGGCAATACAGCAGTCCAACAGCCACGTTTAGGATGCCACTAAGTTCACTCAGTATTTGCTAGTATAATGGCTTAGTAACAATGAGTTTTAGTGTGCAATGCAGGCAGACGTGCTGCAAATATCTTTGCACTACTGGGGCAATACAGCAGTCCAACAGCCACGTTTAGGATGCCACTAAGTTCACTCAGTGTTTGCTAGTATAATGGCTTAGTAACAATGAGTTTGAGTGTGCAATGCAGGCAGACGTGCTGCAAATATCTTTGCACTAGTGGGACTATACAGAAGTCCAATAGCCACGTTTAGGATGCCACTAAGTTCAGTCAGTGTTTGCTAGTATAATGGCTTGGTAACAATGAGTTGGAGTGTGCAATGCAGGCAGACGTGCTGCAAATATCTTTGCACTAGTGGGACTATACAGAAGTCCAATAGCCACGTTTAGGATGCCACTAAGTTCACTCAGTGTTTGCTAGTATAATGGCTTAGTAACAATGAGTTGGAGTGTGCAATGCAGGCAGACGTGCTGCAAATATCTTTGCACTAGTGGGACTATACAGAAGTCCAATAGCCATGTTTAGGATGCCACTAAGTTCACTCAGTGTTTGCTAGTATAATGGCTTAGTTATAATGAGTTTAAGTGTGCAATGCAGGCAGACGTGCTGCAAATATCTTAGCACTAGTGGGACTATACAGAAGTCCAACAGCCACGTTTAGGATGCCACTAAGTTCACTCAGTGTTTGCTAGTATAATGGCTTAGTTATAATGAGTTTGAGTGTGCAATGCAGGCAGACGTGCTGCAAATATCTTTGCACTAGTGGGACTATACAGAAGTCCAACAGCCACGTTTAGGATGCCACTAAGTTCACTCAGTGTTTGCTAGTATAATGGCTTAGTTATAATGAGTTTGAGTGTGCAATGCAGGCAGACGTGCTGCAAATATCTTTGCACTAGTGGGACTATACAGAAGTCCAATAGCCACGTTTAGGATGCCACTAAGTTCACTCAGTGTTTGCTAGTATAATGGCTTAGTAACAATGAGTTGGAGTGTGCAATGCAGGCAGACGTGCTGCAAATATCTTTGCACTAGTGGGACTATACAGAAGTCCAATGGCCACGTTTAGGATGCCACTAAGTTCACTCAGTGTTTGCTAGTATAATGGCTTAGTAACAATGAGTTGGAGTGTGCAATGCAGGCAAACGTGCTGCAAATATCTTTGCACTACTGGGGCAATACAGCAGTCCAACAGCCACGTATAGGATGCCACTAAGTTCACTCAGTGTTTGCTAGTATAATGGCTTAGTAACAATGAGTTGGAGTGTGCAATGCAGGCAAACGTGCTGCAAATATCTTTGCACTACTGGGGCAATACAGCAGTCCAACAGCCACGTTTAGGATGCCACTAAGTTCACTCAGTGTTTGCTAGTATAATGGCTTAGTAACAATGAGTTGGAGTGTGCAATGCAGGCAGACGTGCTGCAAATATCTTTGCACTACAGGGGCAATACAGCAGTCCAACAGCCACGTTTAGGATGCCACTAAGTTCACTCAGTGTTTGCTAGTATAATGGCTTAGTAACAATGAGTTTTAGTGTGCAATGCAGGCAGACGTGCTGCAAATATCTTTGCACTACTGGGGCAATACAGCAGTCCAACAGCCACGTTTAGGATGCCACTAAGTTTACTCAGTGTTTGCTAGTATAATGGCTTAGTAACAATGAGTTTTAGTGTGCAATGCAGGCAGACGTGCTGCAAATATCTTTGCACTAATGGGGCAATACAGCAGTCCAACAGCCACGTTTAGGATGCCACTAAGTTCACTCAGTGTTTGCTAGTATAATGGCTTAGTAACAATGAGTTTGAGTGTGCAATGCAGGCAGACGTGCTGCAAATATCTTTGCACTAGTGGGACTATACAGAAGTCCAATAGCCACGTTTAGGATGCCACTAAGTTCAGTCAGTGTTTGCTAGTATAATGGCTTAGTAACAATGAGTTGGAGTGTGCAATGCAGGCAGACGTGCTGCAAATATCTTTGCACTAGTGGGACTATACAGAAGTCCAATAGCCACGTTTAGGATGCCACTAAGTTCACTCAGTGTTTGCTAGTATAATGGCTTTGTAACAATGAGTTGGAGTGTGCAATGCAGGCAGACGTGCTGCAAATATCTTTGCACTAGTGGGACTATACAGAAGTCCAATAGCCATGTTTAGGATGCCACTAAGTTCACTCAGTGTTTGCTAGTATAATGGCTTAGTAACAATGAGTTGGAGTGTGCAATGCAGGCAGACGTGCTGCAAATATCTTTGCACTACTGGGGCAATACAGCTGTCCAACAGGCACGTTTAGGATGCCACTAAGTTCACTCAGTGTTTGCTAGTATAATGGCTTAGTAACAATGAGTTTTAGTGTGCAATGCAGGCAGACGTGCTGCAAATATCTTTGCACTAGTGGGACTATACAGAAGTCCAATAGCCACGTTTAGGATGCCACTAAGTTCACTCAGTGTTTGCTAGTATAATGGCTTAGTAACAATGAGTTGGAGTGTGCAATGCAGGCAGACATGCTGCAAATATCTTTGCACTAGTGGGACTATACAGAAGTCCAATAGCCACGTTTAGGATGCCACTAAGTTCACTCAGTGTTTGCTAGTATAATGGCTTAGTAACAATGAGTTGGAGTGTGCAATGCAGGCAGACGTGCTGCAAATATCTTTGCACTAATGGGACTATACAGAAGTCCAATGGCCACGTTTAGGATGCCACTAAGTTCACTCAGTGTTTGCTAGTATAATGGCTTAGTAACAATGAGTTGGAGTGTGCAATGCAGGCAGACGTGCTGCAAATATCTTTGCACTAGTGGGACTATACAGAAGTCCAATAGCCATGTTTAGGATGCCACTAAGTTCACTCAGTGTTTGCTAGTATAATGGCTTAGTTATAATGAGTTTGAGTGTGCAATGCAGGCAGACGTGCTGCAAATATCTTAGCACTAGTGGGACTATACAGAAGTCCAATAGCCACGTTTAGGATGCCACTAAGTTCACTCAGTGTTTGCTAGTATAATGGCTTAGTAACAATGAGTTGGAGTGTGCAATGCAGGCAGACATGCTGCAAATATCTTTGCACTAGTGGGACTATACAGAAGTCCAATAGCCACGTTTAGGATGCCACTAAGTTCACTCAGTGTTTGCTAGTATAATGGCTTAGTAACAATGAGTTGGAGTGTGCAATGCAGGCAGACGTGCTGCAAATATCTTTGCACTAATGGGACTATACAGAAGTCCAATGGCCACGTTTAGGATGCCACTAAGTTCACTCAGTGTTTGCTAGTATAATGGCTTAGTAACAATGAGTTGGAGTGTGCAATGCAGGCAGACGTGCTGCAAATATCTTTGCACTAGTGGGACTATACAGAAGTCCAATAGCCATGTTTAGGATGCCACTAAGTTCACTCAGTGTTTGCTAGTATAATGGCTTAGTTATAATGAGTTTGAGTGTGCAATGCAGGCAGACGTGCTGCAAATATCTTAGCACTAGTGGGACTATACAGAAGTCCAATAGCCACGTTTAGGATGCCACTAAGTTCACTCAGTGTTTGCTAGTATAATGGCTTAGTTATAATGAGTTTGAGTGTGCAATGCAGGCAGACATGCTGCAAATATCTTTGCACTTGTGGGACAATACAGAAGTCCAACAGCCACGTTTAGGATGCCACCAAGTTCACTCAGTGTTTGCTAGTATAATGGCTTAGTAACAATGTGTTTGAGTGTGCAATGCAGGCAGACGTGCTGCAAATATCTTTGCACTAGTGGGACTATACAGAAGTCCAATAGCCACGTTTAGGATGCCACTAAGTTCAGTCAGTGTTTGCTAGTATAATGGCTTAGTAACAATGAGTTGGAGTGTGTAATGCAGGCAGACGTGCTGCAAATATCTTTGCACTAGTGGGACTATACAGAAGTCCAATAGCCACGTTTAGGATGCCACTAAGTTCACTCAGTGTTTGCTGTTTGCTAGTATAATGGCTTAGTAACAATGAGTTGGAGTGTGCAATGCAGGCAGACGTGCTGCAAATATCTTTGCACTAGTGGGACTATACAGAAGTCCAATAGCCACGTTTAGGATGCCACTAAGTTCACTCAGTGTTTGCTAGTATAATGGCTTAGTAACAATGAGTTGGAGTGTGCAATGCAGGCAGACGTGCTGCAAATATCTTTGCACTACTGGGGCAATACAGCAGTCCAACAGCCACGTTTAGGATGCCACTAAGTTCACTCAGTGTTTGCTAGTATAATGGCTTAGTAACAATGAGTTGGAGTGTGCAATGCAGGCAAACGTGCTGCAAATATCTTTGCACTACTGGGGCAATACAGCAGTCCAACAGCCACGTTTAGGATGCCACTAAGTTCACTCAGTGTTTGCTAGTATAATGGCTTAGTAACAATGAGTTGGAGTGTGCCATGCAGGCAAACGTGCTGAAAATATCTTTGCACTACTGGGGCAATACAGCAGTCCAACAGCCACGTTTAGGATGCCACTAAGTTCACTCAGTGTTTGCTAGTATAATGGCTTAGTAACAATGAGTTTTAGTGTGCAATGCAGGCAGACGTGCTGCAAATATCTTTGCACTACTGGGGCAATACAGCAGTCCAACAGCCACGTTTAGGATGCCACTAAGTTCACTCAGTGTTTGCTAGTATAATGGCTTAGTAACAATGAGTTTTAGTGTGCAATGCAGGCAGACGTGCTGCAAATATCTTTGCACTACTGAGGCAATACATCAGTCCAACAGCCACGTTTAGGATGCCACTAAGTTCACTCAGTGTTTGCTAGTATAATGGCTTAGTAACAATGAGTTGGAGTGTGCCTAGGGCAGGAGGGTACAGTGGCAGGGTTGTGGGTCTCTGGGTAGAGGAAAGGAAGCCTGTCTTTCTATCCCTCCTAATGGGGAAATGCAGCGAGGAAATCCCTGACCTTAGCTACACAGACGCTGTCATCTTGTGTAGCTGGTAAACTCTGTTTTAAACTCTGTCACCTATGGCTCTGACCCTGCCGGTATGAGCCCTTAAAAGGACTGATAGAAAGTGCTATACCTAAGCTGTCCAGCGCTGTGTATGGAGCGTATTCAGCAGTATCAGCGATAGGAGCTGCGCCAGTGATGTCTGACACCAAGGACGCATAAGGCAGATAATGGCGTGCTGGAGGAAAATGTCCGGTTTTATAATGCAGGGACATGTGACATAGACATCCTATCACACATGCCATTGCTTCTGTGGCTAAAAGTCCACTTAGCTGTGTGTGTGTCTGGGATTGGCTGACATGCTGGCCCTCCCCACTACACGCGCGCGCTTAGGGAAGGAAGACAAGGAAAAAAAAAAAAAATGGCGATAGCCATTATACATACAGCAGTGATCTGAATGCGCTGTTCCCGCACACTATACACTGAAATGTCATAATAGTGTGAGTCACAGAGTGACTTACACTATTACAGCGGAAAGCCAGCTAGGAATTAGCTGTTTTTTTTGCTGCTAGAACCGTTCTCGAACGTATCTAGAACTATCGAGCTTTAGCAAAAAAGCTCGAGTTCTAGTTCGATCTAGAACAGCCCCCAAAATCACTCGAGCCGCGAACTGGAGAACCTCGAACCGCGAACCGCGCTCAACTCTACTGCTGACCAATGTTTTTTTATGGGCCCAAGGAACTGAAAAAACGAAAACAAAGACACTTTCTAACTATTGTTCCTCTTGAATTATCCCTTTATTCTCTGCAGCTCCTTGTTTACATTCAGCTCCAGCAAACTGACCACTTCCTGTGCCACACCTCCCAGTCAGAGCTGGTACTGCCCGGCCTCAGTATCCAGGCTCGCCCCCTACCCGCCCTCAGTGTCCAGGCGCGCCCCCTGCCCACCCCCTGCACACACATTCCCTGTCAGTATTCTGCCCCAGCTGAAAAAAACACAAATAAATATAAGTTCAGCTCACCAGTCTAGAGCAGGTATCTCCAGCCTCTGGTCCAGTGCAAGGAACAAGTGGTTTGGCTTCCACAGCTGAGTAATCAGTACCATCAAGAGGAACAAGGGAGGAGAGAGAATCCAGCACCGATGTAGTAAAAGTATTTTCTTTATTCAAAATTCATAAAATGAAAATCTGACCAAGTGCAGAGTATAAATACGCTTAACGCGTTTCGGAGAAGAACAGACTCCTTATTCATAAGCAATATAATCAGAATGAGTAGCCACAGTGATATATATACCTATACACCCCTCATCTGAGCCGGATCTATATACATAATCCACAAAATAGTGCTTACTTTATATACAACAAAAACAATACATTACAAGAGTAAGAAAAATACAGACATGCAGGAATATAAAAACAATGTTAGATAAACCACATTTTCATTATAATATATACGTAATAGATCATAACATTGATTTAATTCCACTAAATAACATGCATGAGGTCCAAAGTGCTTGCTTTAAGGCAGATTTCTACCAGTCTCCCAGAAGGTCCATTAACCCTCTCCATACCTTAGTAATTATAAGAAAAGCACAAATCCCCCATTAAATAAAATCTTACAATTATAAGATCACATAATTGTTGGATTATGTATATAGATCCGGCTCTGATGAGGGGCATATAGGTATATATATCACCGTGGCTACTCATTCTGATTATATTGCTTATGAATAAGGAGTCTGTTCTTCTCCGAAATGCGTTAAGCGTATTTATACTCTGCACTTGGTCAGATTTTCATTTT
Source organism: Anomaloglossus baeobatrachus (assembly GCF_048569485.1). Lineage (NCBI taxonomy): Eukaryota > Metazoa > Chordata > Amphibia > Anura > Aromobatidae > Anomaloglossus > Anomaloglossus baeobatrachus. The sequence continues at coordinate 423,164,205 of NC_134358.1, forward strand.
ATGAATTTTGAATAAAGAAAATACTTTTACTACATCGGTGCTGGATTCTCTCTCCTCCCTTGTTCCTCTTGATGATTCTGCCCCAGCACCTGACCTGTTATCACTCTAGCATTGGAAATAACAGCCCCACATCGGGCTCTGCGCCCCCCACGCACATCGGGCTCTGCAACCCCCCCCACACACACACGGCGCTCTGTACCGTTCCCCCCCACCATCGTTCTGTACCGACCCCTACCCCCATAGGGAACACATGTAGGCTACATTCACATGACTGTTCCGTTTTTGCAGTCCACAAAAAAAGGTCCGTTTTTTTCACGGATGCATCCGTGTCATCCGTGTGCCTTCCGTTTTTTTGTGGACCACAAAAAACGGAAGCAGCAAGAAAGATAAATAGATGAGTAGATATAGAGATGGATAGATAGATATAGAGACAGAGAGATAGAGGAATGGATGAATGAATGAATGAACAGAGGGATAGATAGATATAGAGACAGAGAGATAGACGGATGGATGAATGAATGGGATAGATAGATAGATAGATAGATAGATATATAGATGAGAAAGACCTATATAATATCCTACCCCCCCTGCATATTCTAAACTGGCACCCTTTAGTGACTTTCATGTGGCACTAAAGGGTGCTTAGCCTTGTATTTAGCTAAAAAATAAATAATTAAAAAAAAACGACGTGGGGTCCCCCCCATCTTTTGTAGTCAGCTAGGGTAAAGCAGACGGCTGCAGCCTACAAACCACAGCTGGCAGCTTCACCTTGGCTGGTAATCCAAAACAGAGGGCACCTCACGCTGTTATTTTAAATAATATAAATAATTTAAAACAAAAAACGTGGGGTCCCCCTGAAATTGGATCACCAGCCAAGGTAAAGTGGACAGCTGTGGTCTGGTATTCTCAGACTAGGGAGGTCTACTGTTATTGGACAATCCCCAGCCTAAAAATAGCAGGCTACAGCCGCCCCAGAAGTGGCGCATCCATTAGATGCGCCAATCCTGGCGCTTCGCCCCAACTCATCCCATTGCCCTGGTGCGGTGGCAAACCATATAATATACGGGGTTGATGCCATATGTGTAATGTCACCTGGCATCAAGCCCAGCAGTTGGTGATGTCACGCGTCTAGCAGATACCCGACATCTCCAACCCAGTCAGTAATAAAAAAAAAAAAAATAGTCAACAAAAAAAGTTTTATTTGAAAAAACGCTCCCTAAGGGCTTCGCCACACATCCGTGAAAACCACGTCCGTGTAAAACGGGCCGTTTTTCGGGTCCGTTTTCCGTTTTTTAGGTCCGTTTTTATGGTATGTGTGGCCTGCGTGTGTATCCCGTATGCTAGCCGTATGTGCGTGTGGAATGTCCGTGTGTGCGTGAGTGAAATAACTGACATGTGTATGTGTTGTCCGTGTGAAATGTACGTGTGTGATGCAAAATGTCGTTACTACATGTCGGAAGACAGAGTAGCGGGATGAGAATGAACTCGGGTGAACTTCACCCGACTTCATTGTCATGCCGCGGCTCTGTCTTTGTGCCGTGTACTGATTAGCGGTCACCTGTGAAGGATTCACCGGTGACCACTAATCCCCGAGTGACTGAAGTGTCCCCCCCTCTCTCATACTCAACGATCCCCGATCACCGGCGCTGCATGGCGTTCACACTGTTCCGGCGGCTTTTCCTCTTTTGAAAAAGCCGGCCGCCCATTAATCAATCTCGTATTCCCTGCTTTACCCGCCCACCGGCGGCTGTGATTGGTTGCAGTGAGACACGCCCACCACGCTGAGTGACAGCTGTCACACTGCACCCAATCACAGCAGCCGGTGGGCGTGTCTATACTGTGCAGTAAAATAAATAAATAAATAATTAAAAAAAACGGCGTGCGGTCCCCCCCCATTTTAATACCAGCCAGATAAAGCCATACGGCTGAAGGCTGGTATTCTCAGGATGGGGAGCCCCACGTTATGGGGGGCCCCCCACCCTAACAATATCAGTCAGCAGCCGCCCAGAATTGCCGCATACATTATATGCGACAGTTCTGGGGCTGTACCCGGCTCTTCCCGATTTACCCTGGTGCGTTGGCAAATTGGGGTAATAAGGAGTTATTGGCAGCCCATAGCTGCCACTAAATCCTAGATTAATCATGTCAGGCGTCTATGAGACACCTTCCATGATTAATCTGTAAATTACAGTAAAAAAACACACACACCCGAAAAAAATCCTTTATTAGAAATAAAAAACACAAACAAATTCCCTCATTACCAATTTATTAACCCCGACAAACCCTCCATGTCCGGCGTACTCCACGGACCTCCAGCGTCGCGTCCAGCTGTGCTGCATGGAGGTGACAGGAGCAGCAGAAGACACCGCCGCTTCGGTCACCTCCACGCAGCTAATGAGATGAGTATAGCGATCAGCTGAGCTGTCACTGAGGTTACCCGCGGCCACTGCTGGATCCAGCGGTGGCCGCGAGTTACCTGACTGACAGCACCTGATCGCGCTACTCATCTCATTAGCTGCGTGGAGGTGACCGGAGCGGCGGTGTCTTCTGCTGCTCCTGTCACCTCCATGCAGCAGAGCTGGACGCGACGCTGGAGGTCCGTGGAGTACGCCGGACATGGAGGGTTTGTCGGGGTTAATAAATTGGTAATGAGGGAATTTGTTTGTGTTTTTTATTTCTAATAAAGGATTTTTTTCGGGTGTGTGTGTTTTTTTACTGTAATTTACAGATTAATCATGGAAGGTGTCTCATAGACGCCTGACATGATTAATCTAGGACTTATTGGCAGCTATGGGCTGCCAATAACTCCTTATTACCCCGATTTGCCAACGCACCAGGGTAAATCGGGAAGAGCCGGGTACAGCCCCAGAACTGTCGCATATAATGTATGCGGCAATTCTGGGCGGCTGCTGACTGATATTGTTAGGGTGGGGGGCCCCCCATAACGTGGGGCTCCCCATCCTGAGAATACCAGCCTTCAGCCGTATGGCTTTATCTGGCTGGTATTAAAATGGGGGGGGACCGCACGCCGGTTTTTTTAATTATTTATTTATTTCTTTTACTGCACAGTATAGACACGCCCACCGGCTGCTGTGATTGGGTGCAGTGTGACAGCTGTCACTCAGCGTGGTGGGCGTGTCTCACTGCAACCAATCACAGCCGCCGGTGGGCGGGTAAAGCAGGGAATACGAGATTGATTAATGGGCGGCCGGCTTTTTCAAAAGAGGAAAAGCCGCCGGAGTTTTTAAAACAGCCGTGCAGCGCTGCGCCGGAGATCGGGGAATGGTAAGTATGAGAGAGGGGGGAACTGACCGCCAGACAGCTAGAGGGACAGACAGACATAGAGACCGACCGACGGACTGAGGGAGAGAACGAAACATAAAAAGAAAAAAGACTGACATCACATGAAAAAAACACAAAACATACAGGGAACAAACAGAGATGCGTCCGTGTCACTCGGACGTGCGCACAGACCCATTGACTTTCATTGGGTCCGTGCTGCGTGTTGCGTGAATAAAACGGACATGCTGGCGTGAGACACGGCCCACAAAACGCATCACGGAGACGGACTCACGGACATAACCAAAAACGTAATTGTAACCGCAGAGATATAGTAACATTGGTGCACGTTTGGCCGTGTCTCCAGTATACACGGAAACGGACCAAACACGCACGTGTTTCACGGATGTGTGTTTCAAGCCTAAAACATTCCCTCTTTCACCAATTTATTGAAAAGAACAATAAAATCAGGGTCCGGCGTAATCCAATAAGGGGGTCCCACGACATCCATACCATAGTCACTGTCCCAGTCAATGAACAACAGAATGTTCCCCATTGTCTGGGAGACCAGTGCAGTGACCTGAGCTAACATCAATAGGTCAGCCCAGGTCACTGCATTGGTTGATGAGCGCTGCTGGCAGGAGGTTAGATGAGATCATTACCTGCAGTAACTTCACATGATCTGCCACTTCATGTCGTAGTTTCAATGTTTCCTGAATTCGTCTACCTATCAATAATAGCATTTAAAGGTGATTGTGGAATATTTATAAGGGATGAAATTTTACCATCTGACTTGTTGCAATGATTGCATTCTACAGTATTTACCATATGATGTTCCAGTTCCGTGAGTTGTTCAAAACGATGCATTCTTCACAACTGTTTGAAAAGGCACACTGCATAGTTGTGTTCTTTATTTCATACATTCATGGGACTGATAGATTTAGAGGCATTTTCCAATACTTTTGTGCATATACTGTAGTGTGCAACTTATTCTGCAAGTCCTCATATGGCTAACAGACAAAACTCCCTCAAAATAAGTTTGTCCTAAAGGCACAGAATAGATCAGTCCTGAAGGGATTAATATAGGGGTTCAATACCTTCTGGCATTTGCCATTATATTTTGCTATTGTGGCATGTAAATCAGAAGCAATAAAGCTTACATCCAGCCATCTATTATAAAACCCCTAAGCTTATTTTTTAACTAAGCCAATATTTAATCTTACACATGGTGATGTAGTCCTTTATGAAAAATAAAAACCCCTTCAATCTTTGCACTTTCTGCGATCTAAAGTCAATGACAAGAATCAGTATTAGGGCAAAGAGATTGCCAATAAACTCTGGCATAGTTTAAGTCTTTTAAAAAACAATAAAATCTATGAGGCAAATGAAAGACTAATGTGCAGTCTTGAAAATACTGGCCGGTCACGTCTTGAATGAAGAATGGGATATATCTTTATTCTCACAGCAGTTTCTTTCTGACACTACAGAGATATTCTACATGCTGGGAAGCAGTAATATACATGTGGCATAAAATGTCATTGAACCCCTTGAAGACCACTTAAACCATTGCCCAAATAATACCTAAATGTCTCAAGAAATTGCAACACCAAGAAGGAAAACTCATGGAATTCTGAAAATCCCAATATTGGTAGACATGGTAATATGCAAATGATGAAAAAAATGAATTTTCAAGACATCTTGATTTTCCCAGCATACTGAAATACATACTGAAATACATACTGAAATTTTCTCAGCATACTGGTACTGAAATACAAGCAGTTACAGACCTTGGAATGTTATTAGTAAGGTCATTAATTTTTGCGTGAGGAATGTTCTGCCACACAGAATGCACTTGGGCATGCAAATCATCAAGATCCGCTGCTAGCAGCTGCCCTTGGAATTGCAAACTAATGATGTCCCAGATGTTCTTGACGGAAGTCTGGAGATACTGCAGGCTCTAGTAACACATTTTGGCCATGCAGGCTGTTCATAGAGACATGAACAAAATGTGGCCTGGCTTTATTGTGTTCAAAAAAGGTTAATAGGCCACATTGGAGAAATAGCTGTACCCCTGGTTATTTGATGAAAGAAATGTAATGCTAAAATGTTAGTGTACCTTGAATACAGACTATCAGGCTTTGGCTACTGAATATTATGCCACATCACACTATAAACCTGGGAGTAGAACTTCTGTGACGTACCGTCATGAAGGACTTTTCATGAAATTGCCCATGTAGTCTTGTCAGTTATTAAAAATTACGCATTGTGATAAATGATGTAGTGCAAGTGAAATTAGTTATCAATTACCAAGCCTAAAGCATCAACAGTCTCTACATAAAGCATCAGAAGGTTTTTGTATGACATTGAGCTATGAGCAAAATGTCCAGTTTCAGGAATTCCATTGATCTCACGCCCCTGTTATCGATGGCAATGGAGGTTGGAATGGAGGTCTATCCTATTCAGCAATGAGTCCCGCTTTTGTCTTGGGTGCAATGATAACTGGAGATTTGTCAAGAGACCAGATGGGTAATGTCATAATGCAGAGGTCTTTATGAGGGAATGTGAAAGTGTCCCTGAAGGCGTCTTTCAACACAACAATGCCAGATCACATGTTGCTCATGGTACTGTGAGCAGCCTGTGTAGCCTAAATGTGCTTTATTGGCAATGGCACTGTGATAAAGTGATGGCCTATGGGCTGCCAGGGTAATTGATGGAGAAAGGAGCAGATTAGAGTTGCCTTGTTTCCCCAAAAGATGAGCTACGGCTAATTTTCAGTGGATGTCTTATATTATCTTTTGCCATCAGTGATTAGGTCGACCGTTAATGGAAAATTCATATACACCCTTCCTCTACCCACCCCTCAGCACCGGCATCAGAGATTGCAACGTGTTAATGGAAATTAATATTCACCCTCGTACCCTGCCCATGGTCCTGCCCACTCATCTGTGCCGGCGCAGGTGTTTAGAACGTGTGTTCATGGAAATTATTATTCAACCCTTTCCCTTAATCTTGCCCAACACTCTTTGCCAGCATCAGTGATTGGAATGTGTGTTAATTGCAAATGAATATTCACCCCCTTCTTTGCCCATATTTTTGCCCACCTCTCTGTGCCTGCATCAATGATTCAGTCAGACTGCCGTATTATTGCACAAGGATCACATCGAAATGCTCGGACTACCCAGCGGCGCTTCAGACTTGAGCGTTTCAGCGTGTACTTCTATGCAACTGTCATGCTCAGGTGGGGAGAACCGATGGCCAGTCTGAGGATTACGATGCAATCCACAGGCAGTAATACAGCAGTCTGACTGAATCATGGAGGCCGGCATAGAGGGATGGGTGAGAATATATGCGGGGAAGGAAGTGAATATTTATTTGCAATTAACACAAGTTCCAATCACTGATGCTAGCACTGAGGGTTGGGCGTGAATATTCATTTTCCATTAACTAACCAGCAGGTGACTATAAATTTCCAGGGTTTACTGCAACACAATGGCTAAAATACACCAATAAAAGTTACGTATCCTGAAAGGGCTGCTCTATTATAGTATGGTATGCAATTAGGGCTTATTTGTTAGAGCAGGGCTTATATTATACAAATACTCCGAAAAGGCTGAAAAATCCTGCTAATCCTTATTTTTGGGGTAGGTCCTGGCTAGAGTTGAGCGCGGTTCTAGGTTCGAGGTTCTCCAGTTCTAGGCTCGAGTGATTTTGGGGCCTGTTCTAGATCGAACTAGAACTCCAGCTTTTTGCAAAAGCTCGATAGTTCTAGAAACGTTCGATAATGGTTCTAGCAGCAAAAAAACAGCTAATTCCTAGCTGGCTTTCCGCTGTAATAGTGTAAGTCACTCTGTGACTCACACTATTATGAAATTTCAGTGTATAGTGTGCGTGAACAGCGCCTTCAGATCACTGCTGTTTGTATAATTTTTTTTTTTTCCTTGTCTTCCTTCCCTAAGCGCGCGCGTCTTGTAGGGCGGGCCAGCATGTCAGCCAATCCCAGACACACACACAGCTAAGTGGACTTTTAGCCAGAGAAGCAACGGCATGTGTGATAGGATGTCCATGTCACATGTCCCTGCATTATAAAACCGGACATTTTCCTCCAGCACGCCATTATCTGCCTTCTGCGTCCTTGGTGTCAGACATCACTGGCGCAGCTCCGTCCTTTGTCCTATCGCCGATACTGCTGTATGCGCTCCATACACAGCGCTGGACAGCTTAGGGATAGCACTTTCTATAAGTCCTTTTAAGGGCTCGTACCGGCAGGGTCAGAGCCATAGGTGACAGGTCCTGAAAACAGAGACAGCGTCTGTGTAGCTAAGGTCAGGGATTTCGTCGCTGCATTTCCCCATTAGGAGGGAATAGAAAGGCCATTCCTCTACCCAGAGCCCCACAACCCTGGCACTGTACCCTCCTGTCCTCTGCACACTCCAACTCATTATAACTAAGCCATTATACTAGCAAACACTCAGTGTACCTAGTGGCATCCTAAACGTGGCTATTGGACTTTTGTCTAGTCCCACTAGTGCAAAGATATTTGCAGCACGTCTGCCTGCATTGCACACTCCAACTCATAACTAAGCCATTAGACTAGCAAACACTCAGTGTACCTAGTGGCATCCTAAACGTGGCTATTGGACTTTTGTCTAGTCCCACTAGTGCAAAGACATTTGCAGCATGTCTGCCTGCATTGCACACTCCAACTCATTATGACTAAGCCATTATACTAGCAAACACTCAGTGTACCTAGTGGCATCCTAAACGTGGCTATTGGACTTTTGTCTAGTCCCACTAGTGCAAAGATATTTGCAGCACGTCTGCCTGCATTGCACACTCCAACTCATAACTAAGCCATTATACTAGCAAACACTCAGTGTACCTAGTGGCATCCTAAACGTGGCTATTGGACTTTTGTCTAGTCCCACTAGTGCAAAGATATTTGCAGCACGTCTGCCTGCATTGCACACTCAAACTCATTATAACTAAGCCATTATACTAGCAAACACTCAGTGTACCTAGTGGCATCCTAAACGTGGCTATTGGACTTTTGTCTAGTCCCACTAGTGCAAAGATATTTGCAGCACGTCTGCCTGCATTGCACACTCAAACTCATTGTTACTTACTAAGACATTATAATACCAAAAATTGAGTAAACTTAGTGGCATACAAGAAGTGGCTGTTGTACTCCATTAGTGCCCCACTGGTGCAAATCTATGTGCAGCACCTGTGCAGGACACCCTCCTGCTCTGTTTTTAATAAGCTATAATGATAGCAAAAAATACTGCCATTTAGTGGCATCCTAGAACTGGCTGTTGTATTCCATTAGTGCCCCACTGGTGCCAAGCTATTTCTAGCACCTGTGCAGGACACCCTCTTGCTCTGTTTTTAATAAGCTATAATGATAGCAAAAATACTGCCATTTAGTGGCATCATAGAACTGGCTGTTGTATTCCATTAGTGCCCCACTGGTGCCAAGCTATTTCTAGCACCTGTGCAGGACACCCTCCTGGTCTGTTTTTAATAAGCTATAATGATAGCAAAAAATACTGCCATTTAGTGGCATCATAGAACTGGCTGTTGTATTCCATTAGTGCCCCACTGGTGCCAAGCTATTTCTAGCACCTGTGCAGGACACCCTCCTGCTCTGTTTTTAATAAGCTATAATGATAGCAAAAAATACTGCCATTTAGTGGCATCATAGAGCTGGCTGTTGTATTCCATTAGTGCCCCACTGGTGCCAAGCTATTTCTAGCACCTGTGCAGGACACCCTCCTGCTCTGTTTTTAATAAGCTATAATGATAGCAAAAAATACTGCCATTTAGTGGCATCATAGAACTGGCTGTTGTATTCCATTAGTGCCCCACTGGTGCCAAGCTATTTCTAGCACCTGTGCAGGACACCCTCCTGCTCTGTTTTTAATAAGCTATAATGATAGCAAAAAATACTGCCATTTAGTGGCATCATAGAACTGGCTGTTGTATTCCATTAGTGCCCCACTGGTGCCAAGCTATTTCTAGCACCTGTGCAGGACACCCTCCTGCTCTGTTTTTAATAAGCTATAATGATAGCAAAAAATACTGCCATTTAGTGGCATCATAGAACTGGCTGTTGTATTCCATTAGTGCCCCACTGGTGCCAAGCTATTTCTAGCACCTGTGCAGGACACCCTACTGCTCTGTTTTTAATAAGCTATAATCATAGCAAAAAATACTGCCATTTAGTGGCATCATAGAACTGGCTGTTGTATTCCATTAGTGCCCCACTGGTGCCAAGCTATTTCTAGCACCTGTGCAGGACACCCTCCTGCTCTGTTTTTAATAAGCTATAATGATAGCAAAAAATACTGCCATTTAGTGGCATCATAGAACTGGCTGTTGGACTCCTTTATTGTGCCACTTGTGCCAAGCAATCTCAAGCACCTCTGCATTCTACCCTCATGCACATTTAGCTATGCTAATTTTATAGCAAACTCAGGGAATTCCTTGCTGCATTTGATCATTAGGAGGGATAGAAAGTGAGGCTTCTTTTACTGTCCTGGTACCCACAGAACACGGCCCCTGTACCCATCTGTCCACTTTTGCCACGCTATTTAATTTGCCCAAAGAGCTGACTCTTTTTCTGCCATCCTAAAATTGTCTGGAATACTAAGTTAGTGTTCCTTTGCTGCCAAGCAAGGTACAACACATGTGCATTCTACACTCCTTTCCATTTCTGGAATGCAATTATTAACTGCAGGTAGTCCAGCCAATCTGTGACGAAGGTGCAGGTGTGGATATAATGTAGCCTGCATCCAATGATGGTTCTCTCGATGTCTGACAGCTCAACAATACCTTCTGTTTCCACTTCCAAAACAAGTGATGACCTGTCAATCACACTCCCTGTTGCGGGTAAAGGAGTGGAAGTTCAGTGTGAAAAACCATGTGTGACTGCTGTCCCCACAGTCACAGATGATGAAGAGCACGCAGATGCACTTGATGGGGCAGGCGGTGGTTGCACAGGCACGCTAGGCTGCATTGTAGCACAGTGAAATTCACATTGCGACTTATGCTTCATTTTAAGTCGTGTACAGGGTGGGCTCCCCAGTATGCAGCAAAACCATGCAACAGGAAAAGGACTCTAGGCAGTTGGGTTGATAAATGATTGTTTAACTTTACCAAAACAAACAATAAGAACCATGCATACAATTTAAATAATTGAACAATCTATTCTGTTACCTACTACCTGCTAATCCCTCTGTGTAGCAGTAATTGTGTGTTTGTGCGTGTGTGTGTGTGTGTGCGCGAACATGACTTACCAGTGGCGCATCACAAGACCTTCCAAGTTACCTACCTAAGCATAGACAAAACACATTACCCCCCCTGAATACCCTTGTTAGCTGAAGCCTCACAGATAATGCAGATGATAACAGTGTGAATGCAAACCACACAGCTCTGCAACACAGTCATGGAAATCTTGAAAAGCAACAGTCAATGCAAACATGTGTTGCTGTCCCTCTATGATTTAAACTGTATGTGACAATTTGACAGTGCAGAGGCAGCAAGTCTTATTGTCTATAAATAGTCGGCCTACCCAGAACAGATATGTGTTTTGCTAATAAAACAAAGTGTTGCGTGCCCGCATTATTGTCTGGGCACAGCCTACCGTACCCGGGTACTCTGATGTCCAGTTGCCAGAAATACAGACTTTACGCTCCTCTCACAGTAAACAGTATAGACAGCACTGTAAGAATGTTGGTCTGTGGCACAGGATGCTGCTCACTGGCATTACGGGGCTCATCATCAAAGTACAACATGACTCCCCTCACAATTGAACGAAGTGTTTCCGCAGTGGCTCCTTGCTGTAACACACACCTTTAGCTTTTCCTTCTGTTCATAGACAGCATCTCCAAGTCCACACCCGAAGAGCAATTTGATATTGCTATAGTGACCAAACAAAGGCAGATCCAAAATAACAGCAGCCCCTTGTGTGTAGTCTGCAACAATGCATGCAATGGTAAATTAGCATGTTGCATTGACAGTGGCTAAAGCTGAGCAATACACCTTCACGCTATCAATTCATATCCATGTGACACTTCATGGAGGAACTACTCAAAGGTGTGAGTTTTTGCCTTCTACTTACAGATTGTTGACAAATCTTACAGATTCCATGACTTGGGTGATCCTTTGCGATGTCCAAAAATTCACAGGCTAGGCAAGGCTTACAGCCCATGCGACCTGCATAGCCAACACGACTTCTGCTCAGAGTCAAAGTTGTGGTCCAGGATTCAGTTGTTGACGTGCTTCCAGTACTTTGTCTCTGGCCAGGAAGACGCAACGTAACCTCGTCGTCAGTAGCATCCTCCTCCACCTCCTCTGCTGACCTCATCGACTGGCTGACTTTGGTTTGACAGTAAGTGTTGTCTCCAACCTCATCAATAACCCAGTGTGTTTTCATTCCCCTCGTCCTGAGTCCTCCGAGACAACCTCTTCCTGCCCTGACCGAATAGTAAAGTTGTCATTCCAATCAGGTATCTGTGCTCCTCATCATGTTCCCCATTGTCTCCACCAGGAGGATTTACTTTTTGGAAATGAGGGTGTAGATTAGGCTCAGCACCTTCTTCATCGGGGCCTGGATCCCACTCACAAAGCTTCTGGCCATCTGCGCAGATCATTTCCCCTGTCTCATGGAACTCGCTACCTCAACACGTCAGATTATCTGCTACACCCGCAAGCTTCAAACTGAATCTGAAAACTCATCTATTCAGAAATGGCTATAACCTTCAATGACACCACCACCATACGTACTTGACGCTCAACCTAAACCACTCCTACTGTCTCCTCCCAAAAATCCTTTAGAATGTAATCCCGCAAGGGCAGGGCCCTCTTCCCTCTGTACCAGTCTGTCTATAGTTACTTGTATATGTATTCTGTATGTTACCCCCTTCTCATGTACAGCACCATGGAATCAATGGTGCTCTATAAATCAATAATAATAAAAATAATAATAACTTCCTTGTCTGTACTCATTGCAGTTTTGGAGCAGACCTCTGATTCCCAGGCTATAGTGGGACTGAACAGCTATGCAAACTCAACCATCTCTGTTAACCCATACTCAGCAGGGCTGGTGGAAACTTGAGAGCTGTTAGGAAGCAAGTGCGATTGGATTGACACCACAGAGGAATGGAGTATTTGGGATCTTGAAATTGGGGTGGAGGAGAGGCCACTTTATGGAGCACTTGAGATCCATTGAAGCAGCTGCTGTTTTGGTCTCATCTACATTTGTTAGCGATGGTTGTGTCAGTGAAAAAAAGGATCATATCAGATTATCCATGGGAAGAAGTACACCTGTTCTTTTGGATGGTATTTGTTGTTACAAAACCTGTAACCTGAAGCCTGCTGTGGTTTCATTTGCGCCCAGGCGTCAGCTGCCATTTAGGGCTGTGCCTTGGGTTGTCCAGCTGGCTACTTTCTCCTCCACGTCTAAGTGTGGAGAGGCAGCTAGTGCGCATGCGTGTGCCGATTTACCCCAGCCGCAGCCTAACTACAGTGTTTCGCCTAGTGAGTATGCTCTGCATGACTGTGCCATTGCTAAGGCTAAGTCTTCATTTCGGGATACAGCGCATGCTCCCACACTTAGTGCGAAAAGCCTCTTTGCACAGGTACTTGCATTCCGTGCCGGGTCTAAGTCCTGTTTTGTGCCTAGACACCATGCTAAAGCTGATAGTCTTTTTTCAGAGACTGTATTTCATGCTACTGAGCATGCTCAGGCACTTACTGCATCAGAGACTAGGTCCGGTAATGAACTCTTTGGGCCTGCCCCTGATGTGGGGGTCCCATATAGACCACAGGGCATCAGGTGTCCTGACGATGTGGCCAGGCCACTCCTAAATGGCTTGAAGAGGCCCACCCCTATGACTTGTCACCGCATTATTGATGGTCAGACGATGACTGGTGAGGTGTTTGGGTCATGGCAGCCATGAGGTCATCATTGAAGTTGCGGTTCCAAATAGGACGCTAGTTATGCCACTCATGACGTGTCACTCTGCTTTTGTCTCCAGGAGGTGCATTGTGGTTCACCCTGGTTTGGGGCGGACCCAGGTTATAAAAGGGGCTGGAGCCAACAAGGAGGTGCGCAGTCTTCTATTATGCTCCGAAAGAGCACACCTCCATGTGTTGAACCCATTGCGGCTTTAGGCCAGAGGTAGGCAGGGATAGGGTGTCGATGCAGGCCACCACCACAGTTGGTAACGCAGAACGGTTAAGACCAGCTCCTGTCCTACCAGTCCTGCTTGTGCAGCCCAGTGGCATTAACAGGCCTGCTGCTGCTGATGCGCCTGCTGTTCACAGGTGTGGCCCCTACGCACACGGTCAGCATACTCAATGGCCCCTGTGTTGTTAACAGGGAGTTCCTGGGCTGGGTGGGCATGTGGACCCTGTGACGCTAACAGGGATCCCAGTCTCCAGATCCGAATGGCGTCTAACTCGGTTCAGGCTACTATTAGTTTCATAGCCACACAGCTCTGTATCCTCCACCAAACCTTCCAGTTGCCAACCTCTCCTTTTCCATCTGGGAGCACGGTGGACACTGACTGCTGATGGGGATATATACCTTTCTCTTTCTTTTCTTATTAATTTTCGTTATATAGCGGTAACATAGTATATACCACCTTATCCAAATCTGCCAATCCCATTGTAACAGATGGTGTTTCTTCAGCAAATGTTACTGTTGCTTAACCACCAAATCCACGGACCAAAACTTTTTTCCCCTTTCCAACACACCTGTTCCCCTTTCCACCAGCATCTGTCCTTTTTCAACTCATTTTGGTATATGACCAAAAGTGCAACTCTGCAGGGACACCGTACTCAACGCCATCTCAGCACAGCAGCCAGCCCTCGGTCCCTCAGATGTGGACAAGTAAAAGACCATTTCCTCCTATCCATGACAAAGCGTTGAGATTCACTCTGTGCAGCACTGGTGTTTAGTGGAAAAGCAGATCTAAGATTGCGTACCACATTCTGCAGATACTCCTGTATACGTGCGTCCATTTCTATGGCAGGAATTATTTCGCCAAATTTTGTCTTGTACCGGGGATCTAACAGTGTGGCAACCCAGTAGTCAGGATTACTTTGAATTCGTACAATCCGAGGGTCATGTTGTAGGTAGTGCAGCAAGAAGGCGCTCATGTGTCTTGTGCATCCAGGAGGACCAAGTCCTTGGTGTGTTGGTGGCAGAGAGGTGAGAATCGTGCCTCCTTCCTCTGCCCTCTCCCCACAACCTCGCACAACCGAAATGTGAGCAAGCTCTCACTCATCTGCTGAGTCTTCCATGCCCATCGCCAGTTCGTCCTCCATTTCTTCATGGGCTCCTGCACCTTCCTCAACACTTTTTGCTGATACTATGCGCCCTTGTTAACCCATCTCCCTCACCATGACTGCCGCCTAGGTGCCGCTGACCATCTGGACCTCGTAGATCTTGTTATCCCTTCCGCATATGACTCCTCCTGTACTTCCTCCCCTTCCTCTTGTCCCAACACCTGACTCCGAATAATAATTACAGTGTGCTCCATCATGTAGATGACCAGAATTGTCACGCTGAGAATGACATTGCCAGTGCTAAACATCTTCGTCGACATTTGTAAACTGTGTAGAAGGGTGCATAGGTCCTTGATCTGGCACCACTCCAGCAGCGTGATCTGCACCACCTCTGGATCAAGTTATCCCAGGCTATATGTCATAACGTATTGCAGCAGGGTTCGGCGGTGCTGCCACAAACGCTGCAACATGTGCAGATTCAAATTCCTGCGTGTCGGCACATCGCATTTCAGGCGTTTAACCACCAGACCTAAAGACTTCTTTAGCGACGAAAGTTGTTGAGCTGCTGTGTGCGCACGATGGAAGTGAGCACATAGCGAGCGTGCCCGCTGCACAAGGCCATGTAGGCCGGGATGGTGTTTTAAAAATTGCTGGAGAATTAGGTTCAACACGTGAGCCATACAAGGCACGTGTGTCACATTGCCCTGACGATGGCCCGCAGCCAGGTTTGCATCATTGCCGCACACGGCTGTTAAGTCACCAACGGAGTCCGCTCCGTCAATTTGTACTCCGGTCGCCAGGTGACAACGTGTTCCTTTCATGCATAGTGCTGATGATGGGAGAGGAGTCGATGCCAGCGGCGCAGGTGGACGCAGGTTATGCTCACCCACTGGGCTGCATTACTTTGACAGATGCAGAATCTCTGGCTGAATGTAGCTGGTGGGTATCTCACAGATGAAACACCATCATTCAGCTACAACCAATGGGAAGACACCACACCCTTTTTTATGCCCATCCTGTCTGCAGACCACTGCCAGACATAGCTATGAACCTGTGATTACTTTTACCCCCAGTTCAGTCTTATGATTTTGTGTGCTTGTTACCTGACTACTTTTCCTGCTTGCTGTTTATGTACCTTGTTGGCCGATCCGCATTTCACCTCTGCTTGTTTTCTGATTAAGTCCTGGCCGTCGCATTCTGTTCATGTTCCTCAATTAATGTTTTGACCCTGCCTGACTACTATTCTCTGGAACTGCAGCCTTCCACAGGTATTGATCACCTTGGGCCCTGTGTAATTCCTAATCCCTGTATAGGGGTTAAAGGGTTTCAGGGTTCTAGGGGTCCTGCTTGGTGAGTGGCTTCCCTCTAGCCTATCATTAACAGCCCATCTGAGTGTGTGGATCAAGGAAGGCGTTACACCGTGCTCTCTGCAGAAGGCCATGTGGGCCAGGATAGTGCTTTAAAAATTGCTGGACAACCAGGTTCAACACGTGAACCACACAAGGCACGTGTGTCACATTGTCACAGCGAAGGGCCGCACCCATGTTTGCATCATTGTCGCACCCGGCCTTCCCTGGCTGCTGGTTGAGTGGAGACAACCATTGATGAAACTCGGTCTCCAGAGCTAACCATCCACAACTTCTCAGCGGTGTGACTCCCATTTCCCATACATTTCAAAGTAAACCTTTGACCGCCTGATGGCATTGAGCTCTGCTGCCAGCATAGTAAGGAGGTGTGTGGTATTCCTTGTGCGCAGTTACAAGGAAGGGTGGCCTGACCACACAGGGTTTGCGCCAAGGTGGAGGACCCACACGAGGTTGAAGAGGCAGAAGCAGTGTATTAACTTCTACATACAGAAGAAGGATTGACACAACTCGTGGGGACGGCAAGACTTGTACAGCAGACACTTCTCCATCTCTCCCCACACTAACCCATTGCCCAGTCAGCGACATGTAACGCCCCTGTCCATGCTTACTGGGCCAATTATCTGTGGTGAAATGCACCCTGTCACACAGAGTTTCTCAAGGAATCAGTGATGTTTAGTGCGACATGCTGGTGTAGCGCGTGCACGCCTTTGTTGGAGAAGGAGTGGCGCCTGGGCATCGGCTCTTGGGGCACTGCGATGGGCATAAGGTCTCGAAAATCCTCGGTTAAAAAGGTTGGAAAGGCAGCATTTTGGTAGCCAACAGTTTCCAGATGCTGAAAGTCAACCTCTAAGCCATGTCATGCCCTTCTAAAAGCATGTAAAACACAGTAAGGGGACTCCAACCACAGTCTCCCTCGTTGCCACTAATTGGGCCACACACACCCCACTTGACTGGCATCAGTTGACCCCCATTTTCAAGCTTACAAAGATGCTTTGCATGAAGCACTATCAAAAATACGCGTGCCTTTCCCGTCCCCTGGCTGACCCAGGGGAAGAAAAGTCCTCTGAGAGCCATGACTTGTTCATCTTGGTTCTTTTAGAAGCACAGCGAGGGGACTCCAACCACAGTCTCCCTCGTTTCCACTAACTGGGCCACACACACCCCACTTGACTGGCATCAGTTGACCCAATTTTCAAGATGAAAAAGATGCTTTGCATGAAGCACTCTCAAAAATACGCGTGCCTTTCCCGTCCCCTGGCTGACCCAGGGGAAGAAAAGTCCTCTGAGAGCCATGACTTGTTCATCTTGGTTCTTTTAGAAACACAGCGAAGGGACTCCAACCACAGTCTCCCTCGTTTCCACTAACTGGGCCACACACACCCCACTTGACTGGCATCAGTTGACCCAATTTTCAAGATGAAAAAGATGCTTTGCATGAAGCACTCTCAAAAATACGCGTGCCTTTCCCGTCCCCTGGCTGACCCAGGGGAAGAAAAGTCCTCTGAGAGCCATGACTTGTTCATCTTGGTTCTTTTAGAAACACAGCGAGGGGACTCCAACCACAGTCTCCCTCGTTTCCACTAACTGGGCCACACACACCCCACTTGACTGGCATCAGTTGACCCAATTTTCAAGATGAAAAAGATGCTTTGCATGAAGCACTCTCAAAAATACGCGTGCCTTTCCCGTCCCCTGGCTGACCCAGGGAAAGAAAAGTCCTCTGAGAGCCATGACTTGTTCATCTTGGTTCTTTTAGAAACACAGCGAGGGGACTCCAACCACAGTCTCCCTCGTTTCCACTAACTGGGCCACACACACCCCACTTGACTGGCATCAGTTGACCCAATTTTCAAGATGAAAAAGATGCTTTGCATAAAGCACTCTCAAAAATACGCGTGCCTTTCCCGTCCCCTGGCTGACCCAGGGAAAGAAAAGTCCTCTGAGAGCCATGACTTGTTCATCTTGGTTCTTTAAGAACACAGCGAGGGGACTCCAACCACAGTCTCCCTCGTTTCCACTAACTGGGCCACACACACCCCACTTGACTGGCATCAGTTGACCCAATTTTCAAGATGAAAAAGATGCTTTGCATGAAGCACTCTCAAAAATACGCGTGCCTTTCCCGTCCCCTGGCTGACCCAGGGGAAGAAAAGTCCTCTGAGAGCCATGTCCACATTGTCAATGGACAGACACGTGTGCTTATGTGCCAGCAGACCCCCAGCAGCACTGAAGACAGGTTCCGAGAGAACGCTGGCTGCAGGACACGACAAGATCCCCAAGGCGTACGTGTCGAGCTCAGGCAATTTATCCAGACTGGAAGCCTAAAATGAGCAGGGCTCAAGTTGCACAGTAATGGCATCGATATTTCCTTGCATATACTCATATATGTGTCTCCTCCTCTTTTTCCTTGTCCAGCTCTTTTGTTTTCGCATGCGTATATGTCCTTGTCACTTTCCCATGTGTTTGTGTTGTGTTGTGAGTTGTTTATCACCTTTTGGACACCTTTGAGGGTGTTTTCTAGGTGTTTTTATGTGTTTGTGATTGCCTGCCATTGTTTCCTATGCAGTTCGAGTTCGGTTCGTCGAACGTTCGACGAACCGAACTCGAACGGGAGCTCCGTTCGGCAGACCGACCTCGAGCCGAACCGCGACCGGTTCGCTCATCTCTAGTCCTGGCACTCATATCTTCAACTGTACAACTGATTGCCCGGAGGGAAAAATAGCCAAGGTCATGGCAGAGAGAGCAGTTAATGGAGTTAGTGAATCACTGACATTACTCGTCTGTGTGCTAGCACTGTGCTTAATGCCTCCAGCTGGGCAGGCACACACAGTTTATTTTCTTTTTCAAAATGCGGCCCTCCAATGGAGGCAGGAAATGACACCCTAGGCAGGTACCTACTCTAGCCTTGCCATCAGCCTGGCCTGGGAAAGAGAGCTGCAACTGCAGATATGTTTTTAATGAGACAAAGTTCAGCTGTGTTGTATTTTTAGTTATAATCACACACAGCTCTGCAGTGAGATCAGAAGAGCAGACTGTCAGTCATTACATCTCTCACAATGGAAACGCCTCTTGTAATTTAAAATAAGCTCTGGAGGAAGATTCTCAGAAAGATCTGTGTCTGGCCTAGAGATTTTAACAGCTCATTTATTTATTATGAAAAGGAATATTTCTATGAATATGACGTGCAATTGCATATATCTAGGTATCACATTATATATACTTTCTATGACCTGCGAGAGCTGATCCTACTGACAGATTCCCTTTAACCCATTCACCACTCAGCCTGTTTCCACTTTCCTGAGCAGGCTAATTTTGTGTCCATCCTGACCAGTGTCACGATGAGTTGTGAAAGTAAAAAAAAACCACATTTTTCCCACACAAATTTAGTTATAGCCCCAATTTTTTAATTTTACAAGGGTACAAGGGTAACAAGAGAAATTGCACCATACAATTTGTTGTGAAATTTCTCTTGATTATGCCAATACCCCATATGTGGTGGAAACTACTGTTTGGGTACACGGCAGGACTGAGACGGGAAGGGGTGCCATTTGACTTGTGGAACTCAAAATTGTCTGGAATCATTAGTGGACTCCATGTTGCAACTGGGGAGCTCCTGATGTGCCTAAACAGTGGAAACCCCGTACAAGTGATCCCATATTTAAAACTAGACTATTTAAGGAATTTTGTCTAAAATGTGTGGTGAGCACCTTAAATCCCCAGGTGCTTCACAGAAGTTTATAACATTGATCAGTGAAAATAAAAAAAATCACATTTTTTTAATCTTAATAAGGGTAAAAGGAGAAATACAATTTGTTGTGCAATTACTCCTGAGTATGCTGATACCCCATATGTGGTGGGAAACCCCACACAAATGGCTCCATTTTGGAAACTTGCCCTCTCAAGAGCTTAACATTAAACCGTTAAAGCGCTTTGTACAGACTAGGTAGAACATATCGGAAGACATGGGAGGATCATTGTGAAAACTGAAAATAACTGATCGAAATGATGATAGAAAAGGGGGGAGGGACATCGGTTAAGTTGTAATGTGCCGCCCCAGCAGCAGATCGAACTGCTCGGATCCGGGGGGTAGTGTCGGTTTTTGGCTCGAGGGTCTCCAGATCCGGGGTTTACGGGCCACACTCAAATGTAAAGGGCATATTTACAGGGGATATGTTATAGTTCGTGGTGTGTGGTAATTGGGAGTACCGCCGCTGCCGTTCGGAGTACCCGGGGTGATGGAGTGGGGCAGCTAGGTGATGTTGGCCTCCACAGATAGGGGTAGGCCCCGGTAAAACAACTGATGAAATAAACAATTGCATGTTTTTTCACCCAGAGGAACGCTGTCAACCTTACTATTGGTATGTTATTTCAAATGATCCCTTTATTTTTTTACGTGCGCTCCTGAGGTGCTGATTGTGCTGTTGCACAGGCACATAAGTCTTTTAACCAAGGTGCTGTGGACTTTTCTTTTTTGAACAGGGTAAACCAAGTCTCTGGAAGCCGCTGCCTCTCAAGGGGAGCTCATTCGGGTCCCGTCTCCTGCAGTGCTGATGGTGGTCTGTAACCTGCCTCCTGGCCCTAGATTTTAAAGTGTGCGTTGTGGTCCGGTAGCTTGGAGCTATCCGGGCCCCACTCCTCACTGTGGCTAAGTGAAGGAGCCTGCTCTCAGGGCTCACGCTTGGGATTTCAGTGGGCTGATTGCTAGGAAAGCCCTATCCCCCTTGTTGCTCTAGTGCCCCGATTCTGGAGCTGGTGGGAACAGTCCATAAAGGCCCAGTTCTCCTCAGGTTAATTGCCGGGTTGCCTAAAGCTTCTCCCTGACCTAGGGTCCGTGTACCCCATCGTGCCTTCAGTCCCAGACTGGCAATTAGGCCCAAGCAGATGACCGTCCACCAAGACCGGTCCTGGCACCTAGCCTCAATCCCCTGCGACCGGGGGTCCGACTCCTCTACACTGTGTGCAGAATTATTAGGCAAGTTGTATTTTAGAGGACTTTTTTTTATTATTGATCAACAACTATGTGCTCAATCAACCAAAAAGACTCATAAATATCAAAGCTTGATATTTTTGGAAGTTGGAGTGTTTTTTTTTTAGATTTGGCTATCTTAGGATATCTGTTTTTGCAGGTAACTATTACTGTACAGAATTATTAGGCAACTTAATTAAAACCAAATATATTCCCATCTCACTTGTTTATTTTCACCACGTAAACCAATATAACTGCACAAAATGTATACATAGATTCTGTCAGTTGCTTGATCTGTTTACGATCAACATTGTGTGCAGCAGCCACCACAGCCTCCCAGACACTGTTCTGAGAGGTGTACTGTTTTCTCTCCCTGTAGATCTCACATTTTATGAGGGACCACAGATTCTCTATGGGGTTCAGATCAGGTGAACAAGGGGGCCATGTCATTATTTTTTCATCTTTTAGACCTTTACTGGCCAGCCACGCTGTGGAGTAGTTGGATGCATGTGATGGAGCATTGTCCTGCATGAAAATCATATTTTTATTGAACAATACCGACTTCTTCCTGTACCACTGCTTGAAGAAGTTGTCTTCCAGAAACTGGCAGTAGGTCTGGGAGTTGAGCTTCACTCCATCCTCAACCCGAAAAGGCCCCACAAGTTCATCTTTGATGATACCAGCCCATACCAATACCCCACCTCCACCTTGCTCGCGTCTGAGTCGGAGTAGAGCTCTCTGCTCTTTATTGATCAAGCCTCTGGCCCATCCATCTGGCACATCAAGAGTCACTCTCATTACATCAGTCCATAAAACCTTTGAAAAATGAGTCTTAAGATATCTCTTGGCCCAGTGTTGACGTTTTATCTTATGTTTCTTGTTCAAAGGTGGTTGTTTTATAGCCTTCGTTACCTTGGGCATGTATGGCACACCTTGTGCTTTTTGATACTCCAGTAACGTTGCAGCTCTGAAATATGGCCGAACTGGTGGCAAACGGCATCTAGGCAGCTTCACGCTTGATTTTCCTCTATTCATGGGCAGTTATTTTGTGCCTTTTTTGCCCAACATGGTTATTGCAACCCTGTTGGCTATTTGCCATGAAACGCTTGATTGTTCGGTAAATCACGCTTCAAAAGTTTGGCAATTTGAAGACTGCTGCATCCCTCTGCAAGGCATCTCACAACTTTGGATTTTTCAGAGCCCATCAAATCTCTCTTCTGACCCATTTTGCCAAAGGAAAGGAAGTTGCCTAATAATTAAGCACACCTTATATAGACTGTTGATGTCATTAAACCACACCCCTCCTCATTACAGAGATGCACATCACCTGATTTATTGGATTGGTAGTTGGTTCTCAAGCCTATACAGCTCGGAGTCGGACAACATGTATAAAAAGTATCATGTGATCAAAATACTAATTTGCCTAATAATTCTGCACACAGTGTAGGTCCAGACCACCGTCTGCGAACTAGTTTTCCTCTCTCCTCTGGGAGCTCCAACACCCAGCTTCCTCAGAGCTCATCACAGCTCGAGGGCTACTCCTGAACTCTGGGGAGCTGCTGCTCCCAGCTCCTCACTCTCTGGGAGCTACTTCTGCTCTGCCTGTCAGCTCTGCTCTGCACTTCCTACTTCGCTGACTTCCCCCCTCCCACCACTTTGTCTGACACCTAGGTGGACTGCCCTATTCCAGCTTAAGCAGCCCACTGGTGTGTCAGGGATCCCTGACAGGGAGGCACGTTTTGAACCTCTGAAACACGTTGGGACCATTTTGCCCTCTACATGCTTTCGTAGTCTGTTCTGAGCCCTGTGACGTCACACGCTCCTTCACACGCATGGGTCTGGGTATCCAGGGAAGCCGCTAGTCGAGGCTCCTGGATACAGACACCAGCTCTGATTTGAATTCCTTCCACTGGGTCACTCCTCACCCCGTGGAGCCCGCCCGCAGAACACCGCCACACTCTGCACCCACTGTAGGAAACAGCCTTCTATCCGTAACAAAGTTACCTACGCCACACGCTACCTCTGCAGCCTACCACGCTTATCAGATGAGGATACGCAACCACTGTCATCACATCAGTTATACCAACTAAGTTGCTCCCCATTTGCATTGCACTTGCCATTAACCTTTAACACATCAGTTTGTAAGCACTGCAGTATAAATTGTAGCGCTGTGCCATTAACCTTTAACACATCAGTTTGTGAGCGCTGTAGTTTTTGACACTATCTATACCCTTCTATCCACTCTCATGCAGAGTGTATATACTATTAGTAGCTCCAAATTTTTGTCCAAGCTCACACATGCACTACGGCTCTCGACACTGTCAGCTCATAGATTTTTGCTCTCCAACACTTGCTGTCCAGCAATTGCTCTGCAGCATTAGCCGTTTATCCACTGCCTCTGAGCGCTGGTATCTCCTGATTATCCAGGTATTTATTAATAATTTTGCCCAGAATGACTAACTGCTTAAAGGATGTATAAATTGAAAGTTTAAATTTGCTAATTTTTCAAAATTTTCCTAAAGCATTTCTGATAATTTCACAATAAATGCAAAATATCAAAATAAATGTACGACTAAAATAAAGTACAATGTGTCATGAAAAAAACATTTTAGAATCCCTGGAATATGTTGAAATATTCCCCTATAAAGTGACACTGGTCAGATTTAAAAAAAACAAAAAAAAAACAACAAAATTTGGCTCTATTACTACGGGGTTAAAAGAGTCCCTAATGAGGCCAGCATTCTGACATTGAAATTCCATGTCAGCATAACTGTATAATAATTAAAGGGAACCTGTCAGCAGAAATTTTGCAATAAACCTAAACGATTCCCCCTCTGCAGCTCCTGGGCTGCATTCTAGCAAGGTTCCAGTTGTTATTGTGCCCCCTTTGAGACCAAAATAAATACTTTATAAAGTCTTACGTATGCTAATCTTTTTTTATGTACATGGGGGTGGGCTCTCTTGCGTCCATTAGTTGCCCTCCTGCCGCTTTACGCCGTCCCCCATCGCTCATTTCCATAACTGAGGAAGCCGCCCAGTGCTCCAGAGGTCCCCGCACATGCCCAGTGGCACTCTCGTGGGAGTGAGCACTGTGCACTGTGACCGCTGGTGACGTGATTGCGCAGGCATGAGATTATGGGCGGTGCTGTGATTGTCATCAGCAAGTACCCGCCCATAATCTCGTGCCTGCGCTTTTCACTCTGTCTCCACCGTTATGCTGCTCCGCTCCTCCCATCTATTTCCTGCTCCAGGGAAAGATGGGTAAGAGGTGACGTGGGTTCATCTGGCCAGCGCTTGCGCAGAACGATGGAGGCAGAGGGGAAAGCGCGGGCACGAGATTATGGGCGGGTACTTGCTGATGACAATCACAGCGCCGCCCATAATCTCATGCCTGCGCAATCATGTCACCAGCGGACACACTGTGCACAGTGCTCAGTCCCGTGAGAGTGGCACGGTGCATGCGCGAGACCTCGGGAGCACTGGGTGGCATCCTCAGTTATGGAAATGAGCGATGGGGGACGGCGTAAAGCGGCAGGAGGGCGACTAACGGACGCAAGAGAGCCCGCCCCTGTGTACATAAAAAAAGATTTGCATACAAAAAGGTAAGACTTTATAAAGTCTTTATTTTGGTCTCAAAGGGGGCACAATAGCAACAGGAACCTTTCCAGAATACAGCCCAGGAGCTGCAGAAGGGGAATCTTTTAGGTTTATTGCAAAATTTCTGCTGACAGGTTCCCTTTATGTTTTCCTGTCTGATATTAAAATGATCATTTTAATCTTTTTCTTATCACTTTATTCCTAGCTCTATGTGATTGACCAAATGAATGACCATTTGTAGCCAGAATTTGCTGTTACCCTTTTCCTCCTTGCACCCAATGGTGAATGTGGATGTACCATTAGATCAACCTGTGCGTTTTCACAGGAGCTCCAACGAAAAGGGGGCCTCTTCCAGCTCCAAAGCAGCAAGCATTCATTGCATCTAAGCAGTTTTACAGAGGCTGAGTTCTCTCTTCAGGCCTACTCCTGGTCAATGGGCGTCAATGGGTTATAATGATACCCAGGTCTACAACGTCTGAGCCAATTAGGTGTGAAGCATGACATTATAGGCTTTCTGTCAGTTTAACACTCGCATAAGACTGGAAAATACATTACAATACAGCAATGTAGTATATAAGCAATCAGAGGATGGCATGTTTAAATTCTAGAGTACGAGAGGCAAAGGTGATAGCAACAAGCAAAATTAAAAGTTGGTGTAGGTAATGAAAAGGTTTCTGGCCATCAATTCTGCAGGAAAAGTCTTCATATTGGTCTGGGCTGGAAGGAAAAGTGAACAACTACAATCAGAGAAGATGTGAATTAGGAGTCATTGTATTCGACCCTATGTATTAACTTATATAGTCTGCAAATCATCTCTGTAGAACGGTTGTCTACAATGAGGTCACTGCATGTTGGTAGCATTGGTCATCTTCCATTGATTTTTATTCTATTGCAATATAGTAAAATTCTTGAGACATTATAAATGGTTGTGTTAATATAAAAAGATACCAAAAGAATATTTTCACAAAATACTGTCACCCATTTATTTAGAGAGAAACAAAGTTTCTTAAAGTTCAGATATTGTCAGCGTTAATTGCTTTATGAAAGGACAAAGGCTATGGAGAAGTAACACATCTGAACAGAAAGTCTAATCAAGGATCTGTACTATTTATTATGTACGGTGACAAAAACTGTGTGCATAATTATTAAACAAAGTGACTATTCTAACCATATCATCATTTTTATGCAGATTTTACAAAAATGAAATGCTTACTGGATGAAGCAAATCAGGTTATGTAAATTTATGTAATGAGGAAGGTTGAGGTCTAAGGATATCATCACCAAAGGGTGCAGAATTATTCAGCAGCTTGTTTTTCTCAGGAGCAATGAGCCATAAAAGAGATATATTTGACTCTGGAAAGAGAAATATTGTTACAAGTCTTAGAGAGTGGTGGAACGCTTACCAATTGCTAAGATATTGGGGCATGATAGTCAATAGTGTTGCAAAAATGTTGAGACAAAAAGAATTATATTGATTGCAAAAGAATTATATTGATTGCAAAATTATATTGAGAAGAATCAAATGTATAGTGACCAGGAACGTCTTATTCTCCACTACTGTCATATCCCAGACCTGGGGCACTCAGAAGTACTGTAACGTCCCTCCCACAGAGTAGTGAGGAACTGGTCACTGAGTGGTGCAGTAACAGGTAGTAAGCTAGGTGATGCTGAGGACCCCAGAGATGGAGGGAAGTCAGGTAGGCCGGGGTCAGAGCCGAGAGGACACAACAAGACACAGGGAGCACACAGGAGCGAGGTCGTAAAACAAGTCGAGGTTCAGGTAACCAGTATGTACAAACACAAGGGACAGGCAAAGGCATAGTCAGGAGGGGGTAATACCAATATGAGAAGTTGTGTATAGCACTGGTATTTAAAATTTAACCTTTATTAATTTCTCTATTAAAATTATAGGACCAATCAGGTGATACCACAAGGTAAAAAAAAAACAAACACAAAATACAGATTGGATGCATACAATATATCAACAGGAGTTATATCCAATTCCCTCACGGTCCTCCCGGTTCAGATATATACATCCAAATGATTAAAGTGACATTGTGCAAAAAACCATGATCCTCCCAGAATTGCACTCTTGCCCTTAGATTAACACTCTTTTTAAAGTGGCTACGTGCAAATGCAAAGATTATCCACAGATCACGAAAACACTGGGGTATAATCAGGGAGGAAAAACAATGGTTTTTGTAAAACTGGTGCTCAAAAAGTGCAAAATAGTGCAGTCATTGGTGGTAGTGGGACTTATGCTCACCGTCTATCCCACTATTCACCAATGAAACCATATGTTACCTTACAATATACGGGGGGGTGACTCACTAACGCACCACACAGTACCCCTAAGGTAACAAACTCAACGTCCTCCTTCCCGACGCGTTTCCTCAAAAGCGATTCATCAGGGGATAGGGAGGCTGTGTTGTCAGAGGCATGTTGAGCTAAGAAATGAGAAACCAAGTGATAGCTTGGAGGTGTGAGACTTATAAAGTGCCTTGTGCCGCCCACTGCATCAATCATGCCACACCTGTGAGTCAGGTGAGCTTTAGATAACATGACGTCTATGTTAAACCTTAATTGAAAAGGGTGGAGCTAGCTCTATAGTGCTTGCATGATGCTCACATCCACATAAAGGGGTGGGGGCATTTCACCCGGTCATGTGACCAAAACAAAACAACACGTCATCATTCCCTTCATCAAAGATTATCCATAATCATGTGAGCGAATGGTGTTCTGCGGGCGTATGAATAAATCAACAGCGGGATCAACGCTAGGTCACCCAGACAGAACATATCCTCATATAGTAGGCAGGTAGAGGTAAAGACCCAGTGGTCACATGACCAAAACACGGACGCGTGTTATCGCCACACCCCCAACCTGTTATTCATCACAATGCGGCCAATTACCGATTACTACCGCATGACGTACAGGGAGGAGAGGGGCGTCTCCAACGATCATGTGTTAGTGCGTCATCGTCACGTGACCCTATATGCCACACCATACATGGTGGCGTAGCTTAATAGGATATAATATAGAAGGGACATTCCATGCCATTAGGTGACCGGCAGACGACAATGCATCATTATCACATAACTGGTCGTACATTCGCCTTGCAAAAGACGTCCTCATATGGGGGGCAGTTAGGAGCGCACCACGCGGCCTCGTGATCGGACAAGGAAGCACGTGACCGCCACATCCATCAGCCCGTCACTCATCACAATGCGACCAATCAGCAGTTCTCTACTGCGTGACGTGCAAAGAAGAAGAGAGCGTCCCCACCGGTCAGATGACCGACATGTATTAGCACACATAAAAACGCTGCCTATCACTCATTCTCCGCCGGCCCATCTTGCTCTAACAAACAGGTTCCTTAAATTGATGATAGGTATATGTATATTGTTTATATATGCAGTGTTGTCAATAAGGAGATGATTACTAAGGCACGATAGAACCCCATAAAAAAGGACACCCCCCTCTCAAGACATATTAATTCCATCCATGGGGGAAACACGAAAGGCCTGACCTTTATCGGCATAGAATCCATCACACCTCCCGCCCGAGGCGGGAATTGGGATAAGCGCCTTTTGCAGAGGGAGGCCTACTGGATTTTCACTCTAAAAACTCAGGCCCCTATGGGTCTGAATGAAACACTCACTTATGGGTGTTTCTTGTGATAGGGCAAGATAGGGTGACATAGGGGAAGACAACGACGAGTGGGGGCGCCATGACGTGACGGTAGGGTGCCAACCTCCGCGGTCAGGCAGGGCAAGGTAGGGCGTATGGAGGGATAGCTGGGAAGAGATGACTTCGAAACCCCCCCCCAACTCCCCCCCGCCCCCCTTCTTTCTATCGACTATCACATCCCCTTACTCGATGTTCCATTTTCGGATAGACCATTTACATTTGTAAATACATGATATACGCTCCGAAATCTTTGGATGCCTTCTTTTGGCACCAATCCATGTCAGATCCTGCCAAAAATACCAAAAAATACTAAAATATCCTGTTCTTTTGATAAGAACAGTCGGTCAGACGGTAAAATTCCGTCCTTCTAACATTAATCCTGACCATGATGTGAGACTTATGGATCCCTTTTTTATGGGGTTCTATCGTGCCTTAGTAATCATCTCCTTATTGACAACACTGCATATATAAACAATATACATATACCTATCATCAATTTAAGGAACCTGTTTGTTAGAGCAAGATGGGCCGGCGGAGAATGAGTGATAGGCAGCGTTTTTATGTGTGCTAATACATGTCGGTCATCTGACCGGTGGGGACGCTCTCGCAGTAGAGAACTGCTGATTGGTCGCATTGTGATGAGTGACGGGCTGATGGATGTGGCGGTCACATGCTTCCTTGTCCGATCACGTGGCCGCGTGGTGCGCTCCTAACTGCCCCCCATATGAGGACGTCTTTTGCAAGGCGAATGTACGACCAGTTATGTGATAATGATGCATTGTCGTCTGCCGGTCACCTAATGGCATGGAATGTACCTTCTATATTATATCCTATTAAGCTACGCCACCATGTATGGTGTGGCATATAGGGTCACGTGACGATGACGCACTAACACATGATCGTTGGAGACGCCCCTCTCCTCCCTGTACATCATGCAGTAGTAATCGGTAATTGGCCGCATTGTGATGAATAACAGGTTGGGGGTGTGGCGATAACACGCGTCCGTGTTTTGGTCATGTGACCACTGGGTCTTTACCTCTACCTGCCTACTATATGAGGATATGTTCTGTCTGGGTGACCTAGCGTTGATCCCGCTGTTGATTTATTCATACGCCCGCAGAACACCATTCGCTCACATGATTATGGATAATCTTTGATGAAGGGAATGATGACGTGTTGTTTTGTTTTGGTCACATGACCGGGTGAAATGCCCCCACCCCTTTATGTGGATGTGAGCATCATGCAAGCACTATAGAGCTAGCTCCACCCTTTTCAATTAAGGTTTAACATAGACGTCATGTTATCTAAAGCTCACCTGACTCACAGGTGTGGCATGATTGATGCAGTGGGCGGCACAAGGCACTTTATAAGTCTCACACCTCCAAGCTATCACTTGGTTTCTCATTTCTTAGCTCAACATGCCTCTGACAACACAGCCTCCCTATCCCCTGATGAATCGCTTTTGAGGAAACGCGTCGGGAAGGAGGACGTTGAGTTTGTTACCTTAGGGGTACTGTGTGGTGCGTTAGTGAGTCGCCCCCCCCCGTATATTGTAAGGTAACATATGGTTTCATTGGTGAATAGTGGGATAGACGGTGAGCATAAGTCCCACTACCACCAATGACTGCACTATTTTGCACTTTTTGAGCACCAGTTTTACAAAAACCATTGTTTTTCCTCCCTGATTATACCCCAGTGTTTTCTGTGATCTGTGGATAATCTTTGCATTTGCACGTAGCCACTTTAAAAAGAGTGTTAATCTAAGGGCAAGAGTGCAATTCTGGGAGGATCATGGTTTTTTGCACAATGTCACTTTAATCATTTGGATGTATATATCTGAACCGGGAGGACCGTGAGGGAATTGGATATAACTCCTGTTGATATATTGTATGCATCCAATCTGTATTTTGTGTTTTTTTTTTTTTTTACCTTGTGGTATCACCTGATTGGTCCTATAATTTTAATAGAGAAATTAATAAAGGTTAAATTTTAAATACCAGTGCTATACACAACATAGTCAGGAGGGGAGCTGAAGTCAGGAGCCAGATCAGAATGGAAAAGTAAGGGGGGGAGAAGGCAGAGACGAGTCAGAGTTCAGTCCGGGGTCAAGTACCAAGAACAAATCACTGAACAACCAGGAGCCAGGCACTTACTGGAACTAACCAGAGAATAAGACTGGTGCCGCTCTGGGCCCGAACACTCCCAGATAAAGCAGAGAAATTACCAGCTCGTGTGAGTAAGCCCCTCCCACAAACGTCGAACGACCAAGTGCAGGGAACGGCCCATCACAGGGCAAAGAATAACATTAATGCAGCATGCAAGACGCGGCACAAATGCGAATATAGGCTCCGCAAGAGGACACAACAGAAGGACCCGGCACAGGAGCTGCACCGCAGGTCAGGGCTGTGACAAGTACAAGTGCTCAGAGACATGGCCAAAGTAAGGGAGGCTGAAACCCGACCACCACTGAACAAGACAAATACCAGATGGATTGGCTCAT
The DNA here is from genome assembly GCF_048569485.1 of Anomaloglossus baeobatrachus. Lineage (NCBI taxonomy): Eukaryota > Metazoa > Chordata > Amphibia > Anura > Aromobatidae > Anomaloglossus > Anomaloglossus baeobatrachus. The sequence continues at coordinate 423,194,896 of NC_134358.1, forward strand.
GGCTGAATCAGTAATCGGCACAGACCTGCAATTGGACTCAAATGCCAGCAAGATGTAGGCGGTGTACTGCTATAAGCTGGTATAATTAACCACTTTGCATTGTGGCTCTTATACTTTTTTGTGTTTTTGCTTTTTCTTCCAAAACCAATACATTTTTTATTTTTCCATCAACATAATCATATGAGAACTTCTTTGTTTTTTTGAACTGTATTTTTAAATGCTGCCATTTTTTATGTAATAATAATATGAAAATAATTTTTATTTCTGTTAAGCACTTTACAATTCAGAGGATGCTTGTACAAACAAGATAGATGTTACCATATAGTTCAGCACTTACCCAAAGGAATGAGGGCCCGGCTCATAAGCTTAAAATTTATAAGGAAATATGGATGACACAAAAGGTAAAAATAAAGTGTAGTCATTTATGGTCCAGCCATCGATAAAATATATAGGGGCATTCAAATAATGCTACAGGAAACAGTCATCAGCCAGTATCTGTACAAGTACAGATACAAAGTGCTATTGAGTGCATGGAACAGAGATCCGGTAATAGTTAGATTAGCACCCCCGCTTTCATGGGTTAGGCTAGTCCCAGCTCTACTAAGCATGCATCTTACACTTAGTAAGTAGAGATGAGCGAACCGGTCGCGGTTCGGCTCGAGGTTGGTTCGCCGAACGGACCTCCCGTTCGAGTTCGGTTCGTCGAACGTTCGACGAACCGAACTCGAACTGCATAGGAAACAATGGCAGGCAATCACAAACACAGAAAAACACCTAGAAAACACCCTCAAAGGTGTCCTAAAGGTGACAAACAACTCAAACACATTGGAAAGTGACAAGGACATATACTCATGCGAAAACAAAACAGCTGGACAAGGAAAAAGAGGAGGACACACAGATATAGGCATGGCACGCCCTTCTAAAATCATGTAAAACACCGCAAGGTGACTCCAAGTGGAGTCTCCCTTTTTTCCAAAAATTGGGCCACTCACACACCCACCCCTTCAGTGGTAGCACTTGTGCCCCAGTTGCACACTTCACAGCTAGATTTGCATCAAGCACATTGAAAAATACGCCATAATTAACCGTCCCCAGGATGACACCAGGGTAGGTAGCTAAGTCTTTCCTGATCCCAGCTCTGTTCATCTTGGCTTCTTTTAAAAACACATCAAGCAAGGGTTACTCCAAGCGGAGTCTCCCTTTTTTCCAAAAATTGGGCCCCACACACACCCACCCCTTCAGTGGCAGCAGTTGTGCCCTAGTTGTACACTTCACAGCTACATTTGCATCAAGCACATTCAAAAATACGCCATTCTTATCCATCCCCAGGATGACACCGGGGTAGGTAGCAAAGTCTTTGCTGACCCATGACTTGTTCATCTTGGCTTCTTTTAAAAACAATGTAAGCAAGGGTTACTCCAAGCGGAGTCTCCCTTTTTTCCAAAAATTGGGCCCCACACACCCACCCATTCAGTGGCAGCAGTTGTGCCCCAGTTGTACACTTCACAGCTAGATTTGCATCAAGCACATTCAAAAATACGCCATTCTTATCCATCCCCAGGATGACACCGGGGTAGGTAGCAAAGTCTTTGCTGACCCATGACTTGTTCATCTTGGCTTCTTTTAAAAACAATGTAAGCAAGGGTTACTCCAAGCGGAGTCTCCCTTTTTTCCAAAAATTGGGCCCCACACACCCACCCATTCAGTGGCAGCAGTTGTGCCCCAGTTGTACACTTCACAGCTACATTTGCATCAAGCACATTCAAAAATACGCCATTCTTATCCGTCCCCAGGATGACACCGGGGTAGGTAGCAAAGTCTTTCCTGATCCCAGCTCTGTTCATCTTGGCTTCTTTTAAAAACACATCAAGCAAGGGTTACTCCAAGCGGAGTCTCCCTTTTTTTCCAAAAATTGGGCCCCACACACCCACCCATTCAGTGGCAGCAGTTGTGCCCCAGTTGTACACTTCACAGCTACATTTGCATCAAGCACATTCAAAAATACGCCATTCTTATCCGTCCCCAGGATGACACCGGGGTAGGTAGCTAAGTCTTTCCTGATCCCAGCTCTGTTCATCTTGGCTTCTTTTAAAAACAATGTAAGCAAGGGTTACTCCAAGCGGAGTCTCCCTTTTTTCCAAAAATTGGGCCCCACACACACCCACCCCTTCAGTGGCAGCAGTTGTGCCCTAGTTGTACACTTCACAGCTACATTTGCATCAAGCACATTCAAAAATACGCCATTCTTATCCGTCCCCAGGATGACACCGGGGTAGGTAGCAAAGTCTTTGCTGACCCATGACTTGTTCATCTTGGCTTCTTTTAAAAACAATGTAAGCAAGGGTTACTCCAAGCGGAGTCTCCCTTTTTTCCAAAAATTGGGCCCCACACACCCACCCATTCAGTGGCAGCAGTTGTGCCCCAGTTGTACACTTCACAGCTAGATTTGCATCAAGCACATTGAAAAATACGCCATAATTAACCGTCCCCAGGATGACACCAGGGTAGGTAGCTAAGTCTTTCCTGATCCCAGCTCTGTTCATCTTGGCTTCTTTTAAAAACACATCAAGCAAGGGTTACTCCAAGCGGAGTCTCCCTTTTTTCCAAAAATTGGGCCCCACACACACCCACCCCTTCAGTGGCAGCAGTTGTGCCCTAGTTGTACACTTCACAGCTACATTTGCATCAAGCACATTCAAAAATACGCCATTCTTATCCATCCCCAGGATGACACCGGGGTAGGTAGCAAAGTCTTTGCTGACCCATGACTTGTTCATCTTGGCTTCTTTTAAAAACAATGTAAGCAAGGGTTACTCCAAGCGGAGTCTCCCTTTTTTCCAAAAATTGGGCCCCACACACCCACCCATTCAGTGGCAGCAGTTGTGCCCCAGTTGTACACTTCACAGCTAGATTTGCATCAAGCACATTCAAAAATACGCCATTCTTATCCATCCCCAGGATGACACCGGGGTAGGTAGCAAAGTCTTTGCTGACCCATGACTTGTTCATCTTGGCTTCTTTTAAAAACAATGTAAGCAAGGGTTACTCCAAGCGGAGTCTCCCTTTTTTCCAAAAATTGGGCCCCACACACCCACCCATTCAGTGGCAGCAGTTGTGCCCCAGTTGTACACTTCACAGCTACATTTGCATCAAGCACATTCAAAAATACGCCATTCTTATCCGTCCCCAGGATGACACCGGGGTAGGTAGCAAAGTCTTTCCTGATCCCAGCTCTGTTCATCTTGGCTTCTTTTAAAAACACATCAAGCAAGGGTTACTCCAAGCGGAGTCTCCCTTTTTTTCCAAAAATTGGGCCCCACACACCCACCCATTCAGTGGCAGCAGTTGTGCCCCAGTTGTACACTTCACAGCTACATTTGCATCAAGCACATTCAAAAATACGCCATTCTTATCCGTCCCCAGGATGACACCAGGGTAGGTAGCTAAGTCTTTCCTGATCCCAGCTCTGTTCATCTTGGCTTCTTTTAAAAACAATGTAAGCAAGGGTTACTCCAAGCGGAGTCTCCCTTTTTTCCAAAAATTGGGCCCCACACACACCCACCCCTTCAGTGGCAGCAGTTGTGCCCTAGTTGTACACTTCACAGCTACATTTGCATCAAGCACATTCAAAAATACGCCATTCTTATCCGTCCCCAGGATGACACCGGGGTAGGTAGCAAAGTCTTTGCTGACCCATGACTTGTTCATCTTGGCTTCTTTTAAAAACAATGTAAGCAAGGGTTACTCCAAGCGGAGTCTCCCTTTTTTCCAAAAATTGGGCCCCACACACCCACCCATTCAGTGGCAGCAGTTGTGCCCCAGTTGTACACTTCACAGCTAGATTTGCATCAAGCACATTCAAAAATACGCCATTCTTATCCATCCCCAGGATGACACCGGGGTAGGTAGCAAAGTCTTTGCTGACCCATGACTTGTTCATCTTGGCTTCTTTTAAAAACAATGTAAGCAAGGGTTACTCCAAGCGGAGTCTCCCTTTTTTCCAAAAATTGGGCCCCACACACCCACCCATTCAGTGGCAGCAGTTGTGCCCCAGTTGTACACTTCACAGCTAGATTTGCATCAAGCACATTCAAAAATACGCCATTCTTATCCATCCCCAGGATGACACCGGGGTAGGTAGCAAAGTCTTTGCTGACCCATGACTTGTTCATCTTGGCTTCTTTTAAAAACAATGTAAGCAAGGGTTACTCCAAGCGGAGTCTCCCTTTTTTCCAAAAATTGGGCCCCACACACACCCACCCCTTCAGTGGCAGCAGTTGTGCCCTAGTTGTACACTTCACAGCTAGATTTGCATCAAGCACATTCAAAAATACGTCATTCTTATCCGTCCCCAGGATGACACCGGGGTAGGTAGCAAAGTCTTTCCTGATCCCAGCTCTGTTCATCTTGGCTTCTTTTAAAAACACATCAAGCAAGGGTTACTCCAAGCGGAGTCTCCCTTTTTTCCAAAAATTGGGCCCCACACACACCCACCCCTTCAGTGGCAGCAGTTGTGCCCTAGTTGTACACTTCACAGCTACATTTGCATCAAGCACATTCAAAAATACGCCATTCTTATCCATCCCCAGGATGACACCGGGGTAGGTAGCAAAGTCTTTGCTGACCCATGACTTGTTCATCTTGGCTTCTTTTAAAAACAATGTAAGCAAGGGTTACTCCAAGCGGAGTCTCCCTTTTTTTCCAAAAATTGGGCCCCACACACCCACCCATTCAGTGGCAGCACTTGTGCCCTAGTTGCAAACAGGATGTTTTGATTTGCATCAAGCACATTCCAAATCAACAAGCATTTACTCTCCCCAGGATGACACAGGGGTAGTAAATTCCTTCTGGATCCATGACTTGTTCATTTTGATGAACGTCAGTCTGTCCACATTGTCACTGCACAGACGCGTGCGCTTATCTGTCAGCACACACCCAGCAGCACTGAATACACGTTCAGAGACAACGCTGGCAGCTGGACACGACAAAATCTCCAAGGCGTAAGTTGCGAGCTCTGGCCATTTTTCTAGGTTTGAAGCCCAAAAGGAGCAAGGCTCCAGTTGCACAGTCATGGCATCGATGTTCATTTGGAGATACTCCTGTATCATCCTCTCCAGCCGTTGACTATGTGTCAGACTTGTTGTCTCTGGTGGCCTTGCAAAAGAGGGTCTAAAAAAATTATGAAAAGATTCCATAAAATTGCTGTTACCGGCACCAGATACGGTCCTACTGGTACGGGTAGACTGTTGAAGATGACGAGACCGTCCCATGTTTGTCAAGTTACAACTGGGAGATTCACTCCCTGCACCTGCACGGTTGTTTGGTGGAAAAGCCGAGCTAAGATCTAGTAACAGCTTCTGCTGATACTCCTGCATACGTGCGTCCCTTTCTATGGCTGGAATTATGTCACAAAATTTGGACTTGTACCGGGGATCTAATAGTGTGGCAATCCAGTAGTCATCATCACTTCTAATTTTGACAATACGACTGTCATGTTGGAGGTAGTGCAACAAAAAGGCACTCATGTGTCTTGCGCAGCCATGCGGACCAAGTCCACGCTGTGTTTGTGGCATAGAGGTGCTACCCGTTCTTTCTTCCTCTGACATCTGACCCCAACCTCTTTCAACTGAAATTTGACCAAGGTCTCCCTCATCCGCTGAGTCTTCCATGTCCATGGACAGTTCGTCCTCCATTTCTTCATGTTCTCCTGCACCTTGCTCAACATTTCGCCTGCTACTATGTGCCCTTGTCGATCCCTGTCCCCCTTGGTCCCATGCCTGCTGCATTGGTGATGATGAACGTCTGGACCTTGGTGATGTTGTTGTCCCTTGCGCATATGAATCCTCCTGTAGTTCCTCCCCTTCATGTTGTCCCACCCCCTGACTCCGAATAGTGTTTAGCGTGTGCTCCAGCATGTAAATGACTGGAATCGTCATGCTGATAATGGCATTGTCAGCGCTAAACATATTCGTCGCCATGTCGAAACTGTGCAGAAGGGTGCATAGGTCCTTGATCTGAGACCACTCCATCAGGGTGATCTGCCCCACCTCTGCATCTCGTTGGCCCAGGCTATACGTCATGACGTATTGCACCAGGGCTCTGCGGTGCTGCCACAGTCGCTGTAACATGTGGAGAGTTGAATTCCAGCGTGTCGCCACATCGCATTTCAGGCGATGAACCGGCAGGCCGAAAGACTTCTGGAGCGATGCAAGTCGCTCAGCTGCGGCGCTTGAACGGCGGAAGTGAGCAGACAGTTTTCGTGCCCTGTTCAGAAGGCCATCTAGGCCGGGATAGTGTGTTAAAAATTGCTGCACGACAAGGTTCAACACGTGAGCCATACAAGGTACGTGTGTCACCTTGCCCAGGCGAAGGGCCGCACCCAGGTTTGCAGCATTGTCGCACACGGCCTTACCAGGCTGCAGGTTGAGTGGAGACAACCATTTATTAAACTCGGACCGCAGAGCTGACCACAACTCCTCAGCTGTGTGACTCTTATTACCAAGACATGTCAAGCTAAAGACCGCCTGATGCCGTTGCGCTCTGCTGCCAGCATAGTAATGAGGGGTGCGTGATTCCTTCTGCGCAGTGAGAACGCTGGTGGCCTGACCAGGCAGGCTTGGGGCGGAGGTGGAGGACCCAGATGAGGTGGAGGATGCAGAAGCAGTGGTGGAACTTGGACAGACAGAGGATTGACACACAAGTCGTGGGGACGGCAAGACTTGTGCAGCAGACCCTTCACCATCTATCACCATAGTTACCCAGTGCCCAGTCAGCGACATGTAACGTCCCTGTCCATGCTTACTGGTCCAAGTATCGGTGGTGAAATGCACCCGTTCACACACAGAGTTTCTCAAGGAAGCGGTGATGTTGTGTGCGACATGCTGGTGTAGCGCGGGCACACCTTTCTTAGAGAAGTAGTGGCGACTAGGCATCTGGTACTGGGGCACAGCGACAGACATAAGGTCTCTAAAATCCTGTGTGTCCACTAGGCAGAAAGGCAGCATTTCGGTAGCCAACAGCTTACAGAAGGATAGAGTCAACCTCTTAGCTTTGTCATGGGTCGGAGGAAGTGGCCTTTTATTTGACCACATCTGAGGGACAGAGATCTGGCTGCTGTGTGTAGACGGTGTTGAGTAGGGTGTCCCTGGAAAAATGCAGGTTTGTGAGGAAAGTGCAGGCGGAGACATGATGTTGCCTTCATCCAACGTTGGTGCTATCGATGTCTGAGAGAGCTGTACACACTCACTTGTTTCCCCTTCCAAACCAACTGACGACCTTACAAGCAAACTGCCTGTTGCGGTTACAGTGGTGGAAGTTTTGCGTGGAAAAACAGGTGTGACAGCTGTCCCCACAGTCCTAGAAGATGAAGAGCGCGCGGATGCACTGGAAGGGGCGGGCGGTGGATGGTTCGCTCCGCTAGGCCGCATTGCAGCACGGTGAGCTTCCCACCGGGACTTATGATATTTAGTCATGTGACGATTCATGGAAGAAGTTGTCAAACTGCTGAGGTTTTGACCTCTACTAACAGAATCATGACAAATGTTACATATCACATGAGTTGGGCGATCTTTTTCGATGTGAAAAAAGGACCAGGCTAGGCAAGGCTTAGAGGCCATGCGACCTGTTGATCCACCCCGAATAATGCTCATAGGCAGAGTGGTGGCTGAGGATGCAGTTGTAGACGTGCTACCAGTGCTCCGACTCTGTCCAGGAAGGCGCAAGGTAACTTCGTCGTCGGTTGCATCCTCCTCCACCGCCTCTGTTGACCTCCTCGAGTGCCTGACTGGGGGTTGACAGTAGGTGGGATCTAGAACGTCATCATCAATTGTTGTGTTTGCACTCCCCTCCCCCTCAGACCGAGCCTCTTCTTGCCCTGACCGAATATTTAAGTTGTCATCCCAATCGGGTATCTGCGTCTCATCTTCATCAGTATGTTCCTCATTGTCTATAACCACAGGTGTTACAGTTTGTGACAAAGGGTCAACATTATGCTCAGAAACTTGGTCCTCACGGCCTGAATCAGAGTCACAAAGGTTCTGGGCATCACTGCAGACCATTTCCTGTTCTGTACTCACTGTAGCTTGGGAGCAGACCTCTGATTCCCAGGCTATAGTGTGACTGAACAGCTCTGCAGACTCAGCCATCTCAGTTCCACCATACTGTGCAGGGCTGATGGAGACTTCAGAGCTGGGAGAAATCAAGTGTGATTGGGATGACAACTCAGAGGACTGGTGTTTTTTGGATGCGGTACTTGAAGTGGCTGAGAGGGCACTTGTTGGACCACTTGAGATCCATTCAAGCATTTTCCTTTTTTGCCCATCATCTACCTTTGTTCCTCTTGTTCGTGTCCGTAAAAAAGGGAGCACATCGGATTGTCCACAATAAGTAGTAGACATCTTACTTTTGCTAGTAGATGGTCTATCTGCAGCAGATGATAATGGAGCTTTGCCACCTTCCCCACTGACAAAACCTTTTTTGCCTTTTCCACCACGCCTCTTCCCCTTTCCACCAGCATCTGTCATTTTGCCAGTCATGTTGATTGCGACAAGATTGTGGACTGAAAATGTGGTAGTAAAAATTGAGAGGTGGTGAAGATTGCAGTGTTGGTCTAGCTTTATTAACAGCAGAATAATAAAGAATAAATATCCCTGACAATGTAACTTAGTTATAATTAGTTGGAGTGTGCAACGCAGGCAGACGTGCTGCAAATGTCTTGGCACTAGTGGGACTAAAGCAAAGTCCAATAGCCACGTATAGGATGCCACTAGGTACACTGAGTGTTTGCTAGTATAATGGCTTAGTTATAATTAGTTGGAGTGTGCAACGAAGGCAGATGCGCTCTGCAAATGTCTTGGCACTAGTGGGACTATAGCAAAGTCCAATAGCCACGTATAGGATGCCACTAGGTACACTGAGTGTTTGCTAGTATAATGGCTTAGTTATAATTAGTTGGAGTGTGCAACGCAGGCAGATGCGCTCTGCAAATGTCTTGGCACTAGTGGGACTAAAGCAAAGTCCAATAGCCACGTATAGGATGCCACTAGGTACACTGAGTGTTTGCTAGTATAATGGCTTAGTTATAATTAGTTGGAGTGTGCAACGCAGGCAGATGCGCTCTGCAAATGTCTTGGCACTAGTGGGACTATAGCAAAGTCCAATAGCCACGTATAGGATGCCACTAGGTACACTGAGTGTTTGCTAGTATAATGGCTTAGTTATAATTAGTTGGAGTGTGCAACGCAGGCAGATGCGCTCTGCAAATGTCTTGGCACTAGTGGGACTATAGCAAAGTCCAATAGCCACGTATAGGATGCCACTAGGTACACTGAGTGTGTGCTAGTATAATGGCTTAGTTATAATTAGTTGGAGTGTGCAACGCAGGCAGATGCGTTCTGCAAATGTCTTGGCACTAGTGGGACTAAAGCAAAGTCCAATAGCCACGTATAGGATGCCACTAGGTACACTAAGTGTTTGCTAGTATAATGGCTTAGTTATAATTAGTTGGAGTGTGCAACGCAGGCAGATGCGCTCTGCAAATGTCTTGGCACTAGTGGGACTATAGCGAAGTCCAATAGCCACGTATAGGATGCCACTAGGTACACTGAGTGTGTGCTAGTATAATGGCTTAGTTATAATTAGTTGGAGTGTGCAACGCAGGCAGATGCGTTCTGCAAATGTCTTGGCACTAGTGGGACTAAAGCAAAGTCCAATAGCCACGTATAGGATGCCACTAGGTACACTAAGTGTTTGCTAGTATAATGGCTTAGTTATAATTAGTTGGAGTGTGCAACGCAGGCAGATGCGCTCTGCAAATGTCTTGGCACTAGTGGGACTATAGCAAAGTCCAATAGCCACGTATAGGATGCCACTAGGTACACTGAGTGTGTGCTAGTATAATGGCTTAGTTATAATTAGTTGGAGTGTGCAACGCAGGCAGATGCGTTCTGCAAATGTCTTGGCACTAGTGGGACTAAAGCAAAGTCCAATAGCCACGTATAGGATGCCACTAGGTACACTAAGTGTTTGCTAGTATAATGGCTTAGTTATAATTAGTTGGAGTGTGCAACGCAGGCAGATGCGCTCTGCAAATGTCTTGGCACTAGTGGGACTATAGCAAAGTCCAATAGCCACGTATAGGATGCCACTAGGTACACTGAGTGTTTGCTAGTATAATGGCTTAGTTATAATTAGTTGGAGTGTGCAACGCAGGCAGATGCGCTCTGCAAATGTCTTGGCACTAGTGGGACTATAGCAAAGTCCAATAGCCACGTATAGGATGCCACTAGGTACACTGAGTGTGTGCTAGTATAATGGCTTAGTTATAATTAGTTGGAGTGTGCAACGCAGGCAGATGCGCTCTGCAAATGTCTTGGCACTAGTGGGACTATAGCAAAGTCCAATAGCCACGTATAGGATGCCACTAGGTACACTGAGTGTTTGCTAGTATAATGGCTTAGTTATAATTAGTTGGAGTGTGCAACGCAGGCAGATGCGCTCTGCAAATGTCTTGGCACTAGTGGGACTATAGCAAAGTCCAATAGCCACGTATAGGATGCCACTAGGTACACTGAGTGTGTGCTAGTATAATGGCTTAGTTATAATTAGTTGGAGTGTGCAACGCAGGCAGATGCGTTCTGCAAATGTCTTGGCACTAGTGGGACTAAAGCAAAGTCCAATAGCCACGTATAGGATGCCACTAGGTACACTAAGTGTTTGCTAGTATAATGGCTTAGTTATAATTAGTTGGAGTGTGCAACGCAGGCAGATGCGCTCTGCAAATGTCTTGGCACTAGTGGGACTATAGCAAAGTCCAATAGCCACGTATAGGATGCCACTAGGTACACTGAGTGTTTGCTAGTATAATGGCTTAGTTATAATTAGTTGGAGTGTGCAACGCAGGCAGATGCGCTCTGCAAATGTCTTGGCACTAGTGGGACTATAGCAAAGTCCAATAGCCACGTATAGGATGCCACTAGGTACACTGAGTGTGTGCTAGTATAATGGCTTAGTTATAATTAGTTGGAGTGTGCAACGCAGGCAGATGCGTTCTGCAAATGTCTTGGCACTAGTGGGACTAAAGCAAAGTCCAATAGCCACGTATAGGATGCCACTAGGTACACTGAGTGTGTGCTAGTATAATGGCTTAGTTATAATTAGTTGGAGTGTGCAACGCAGGCAGATGCGTTCTGCAAATGTCTTGGCACTAGTGGGACTAAAGCAAAGTCCAATAGCCACGTATAGGATGCCACTAGGTACACTAAGTGTTTGCTAGTATAATGGCTTAGTTATAATTAGTTGGAGTGTGCAACGCAGGCAGATGCGTTCTGCAAATGTCTTGGCACTAGTGGGACTAAAGCAAAGTCCAATAGCCACGTATAGGATGCCACTAGGTACACTAAGTGTTTGCTAGTATAATGGCTTAGTTATAATTAGTTGGAGTGTGCAACGCAGGCAGATGCGTTCTGCAAATGTCTTGGCACTAGTGGGACTAAAGCAAAGTCCAATAGCCACGTATAGGATGCCACTAGGTACACTAAGTGTTTGCTAGTATAATGGCTTAGTTATAATTAGTTGGAGTGTGCAACGCAGGCAGATGCGCTCTGCAAATGTCTTGGCACTAGTGGGACTATAGCAAAGTCCAATAGCCACGTATAGGATGCCACTAGGTACACTGAGTGTTTGCTAGTATAATGGCTTAGTTATAATTAGTTGGAGTGTGCAACGCAGGCAGATGCGCTCTGCAAATGTCTTGGCACTAGTGGGACTATAGCAAAGTCCAATAGCCACGTATAGGATGCCACTAGGTACACTGAGTGTGTGCTAGTATAATGGCTTAGTTATAATTAGTTGGAGTGTGCAACGCAGGCAGATGCGTTCTGCAAATGTCTTGGCACTAGTGGGACTAAAGCAAAGTCCAATAGCCACGTATAGGATGCCACTAGGTACACTGAGTGTGTGCTAGTATAATGGCTTAGTTATAATTAGTTGGAGTGTGCAACGCAGGCAGATGCGTTCTGCAAATGTCTTGGCACTAGTGGGACTAAAGCAAAGTCCAATAGCCACGTATAGGATGCCACTAGGTACACTAAGTGTTTGCTAGTATAATGGCTTAGTTATAATTAGTTGGAGTGTGCAACGCAGGCAGAGGCGCTCTGCAAATGTCTTGGCACTAGTGGGACTATAGCAAAGTCCAATAGCCACGTATAGGATGCCACTAGGTACACTGAGTGTTTGCTAGTATAATGGCTTAGTTATAATTAGTTGTAGTGTGCAATGCAGGCAGACGTGCTCTGCAAATGTCTTTGCACTAGTGGGACTATAGCAAAGTCCAATAGCCACAGATAGGATGCCACTAGGTACACTGAGTGTTTGCTAGTATAATGGCTTAGTTATGAGTTGGAGTGTGCAGAGGACAAGAGGGTACAGTGGCAGGATTGTGGTGCTCTGGGCAGAGGAATGGAAGCCTGCCTTTCTATTCCCTCCTAATGGTGAAATGCAGGGAGGAAATCCCTGACCTTGGCTACACAGACGCTGTTGCTGTTTTCAGGACCTGTCACCTATGGCTCTCTGACCCTGCCGGTTTGAGCCCTTAAAAGGACTGCTATAAAGTGCTCTCCCTATGCTGTCTAACGCTGTGTATGCAGCGCATACAGCTGTATCGGCTATAGGACTCAGGATGACGGAGCTGCGACAGTGATGTCTGACACCCAAGACGCAGAAGGCAGATAATGGCGTCCGTGAAGAAAATGTCCGGTTTTATAATGCAGGGACATGTGACATGCAGATCCTATCACACATGCCGTTGCTTCTCTGGCTCAAAGTCCACTTAGCTGTGTGTGTGTCTGTGATTGGCTGACATGCTGGCCCGCCCCACAAGACGCGCGCGCTTAGGGAAGGAAGACAAGAAAAAAAAAAAAAAAAATGGCGATCGCCATTATAGAAACAGCAGTGATCTGAAGGCGCTGTTCACGCACACTATACACTGAAATGTGATAATAGTTTGATTCACAGAGTGACTTACACTATTACAGCAGAAACCAAGCTATGATTTAGCTGTTTTTTGGCTGCTAGAACCGTTCTCGAACGTTTCTAGAACTATCGAGCTTTTGCAAAAAGCTCGAGTTCTAGTTCGATCTAGAACATGCCCCAAAATCACTCGAGCCTAGAACTGGAGAACCACGAACCACGAACCGCGCTCAACTCTATTAGTAAGCACACTGTCACTGTACATTATTGTCACAAGAAGGTTTTTGCAAGCATCGCTGAATGTGATGGCAGCGTCAGGATGTGAGCAAACTTCAGATTCTTGCTCTCTGCCTTCTAACCTCTGTGATGTCTGTGATCAGTGAAAGGTAACTTGGGTGTCAACTCACAAACAGTATACTGCTCCTATTTTACCTGATGAAAGCAATTCCGCTGAAACGCGTTGTAATAATAGGAGCGCCTAATTAATAAAGTTTAAATAACTAATATCAGCATATATCCTTATTGCGCTATATTAGACCGAAATAATTTTTTCATGTTAATCTACTTTAGTCACATGCTATGGGAGAGCCAGTCATATTCACTTATCGCATAGATATGCTGGCTGGACACTTGCATTAGTGCCAGCTATAGCTTGACTATACTGACCTGGAGAGGTGGATTCATCCAGGCTTACTGGTGGTTGTTGTATTATTGTTGACATTGGTTGTGATGTTAACCTTTCTTGTCCTTTTGTTGCTCCACTAATTCATTTGCTTTTCTCTTTAGTTTCTTAGTGTTTATTCCTGAGAGTGTGCAGTGTGACTGAGTTTCTGTTATCCCTGACTGTTTTATCTTTGTTTCCATCACACTCCTTCAATTTCCTTCCCTGGGTGGAGGGGGAACAGATTAGCTTCACTCAGGAGTATAGTAAGGCACAGGACTCCAGCATCTTCACTACTAGGGTTAATCCAAAGGACAGGCACAGTCTAGAATCCCCTAGTATGAGCGACAACATAAGAGCCCCTTGTTCCATGTTATTACACAGTCACATTGTGACAATTATACAGCATATCGTCCGGTGACAAGATGCTACTGAGCATACGTTGGAATTGAGTATGAACTGGGGAGTTCTCACAAGAATGTCATCGAAGAGGAAGTTGGTAAAAAATAAATATAAAAATAATATGAGTAAAGAGGGGGACAGTATGGAATTTTTAATGATGTACACTCCCTGACAGAAGTTCTGTCGCTTATCCATGTTATGTAAATAAAAGCTTATAACCTGACTTTAAAGTCATCCATTGGTTTTATAAATTACTCTTTTGAAAGCTGAAACCCTCCCAAATTTTGTTTAGATTATGAAAATAAAGTTGCTGCAAAGCTGAAATATTGATCATTTAATGAACACAGAAAGATCAGATTTTGGCAAGACAAGAGTTTTGTCGCCCACAGAAAATAATGTGAAATTAAAACAAATAATTAACGTCTAATAGATATGTTGCATAACATTGGTGAATGAAGTTGTAGTGCTATTTGAGCCATGTTTAATATTTTGTATGACTTCCATGAGCTTGAAGGACTGCAACCATGCTGTTCAACCATGATTCATACAATTTATTGATGAAGTCATCAGGAATAGAAAAGAATGCAGTCTTAAAAGCCTCCCAGAGTTCATCTAGATTCTTTGGTTTTGTCTTCCAAGCTTCCTCTTTCATCCTACCCCAAACATGCTCAATAATGTTCATGTCTGGTGACTGGGCTGGCCAGTCCTTGAGCACCTTGATCTTCTTTGCAGGGAGGAACTTTGTTGTAGAGATGGATGTATGAGATGGAGCACCATCCTGCTGCAGAATTTGACCCCTTTTATGATTGGGAATGTAAAAAGTAGCTAATACTTCTTGATATTTTAGGTTATTGATATTGCCTTCCACCTTGCAAATATTTTGCACACCCTCATACTAAATGTAACCCCAGACCATGATCTTTCCACCACCAAACTTAACTGTTTTTTGGGTGTATTTTGTATTCATATGGGCTCCAGTAGGCGTCCTGCAGTATTTGCGGTGGCTATGGTGTAATTCAACTGAAGATTCATCAGAGAAATCCACCTTCTGCCACTTTTCCAGCATACGTCTGTTTTAGCAGGCTGTGGGACTTGGCAAATGCCACATGGATTTTTAATTGCCTTTTGTTTAGTGCTAGCTTCTAGGCACTGATTCGACCATTGCGAGACAGAATCCTAAAAAATGTTCTAGTTGACACAGGGACTTGAGGTGACCAGGCCTGTTGGAGCTCTGCTGCAGTGGAAGAGGGGCTGGCTTTGGATTTTCTAACCAACAAATGTTCCTCCTGAGCAGTTGTCTTGCGGGGTCTGAAGGACCTGGGCTTGTCAAAAACCTCTCCAGTCTCGTTGAATCTTTTTTTAATTCTATGTACTTGATGCTGAGACACATTAAAGGTGTCATAAACTTCAAAGAAGAGCAAAGTCCTGCACTACACATGCACACATACCGCACCATGGGCTCATTCCTCACCAGGATAACACGATCCAGCTGTCAAATGTGGAATCCGGTACAGTGTGCAGGTCGGCACAGAAACAGTCAGTCTCAAAAATGACCAAGAAGAAGAATACGACCGCACCAACTGTAATTTTTTCATCCGGTAAATCTTTATTCCATTTTTAAGGTGTGCGAAGCAAGCGGGTGGAGGAGGCCTGGATGCAGCCCCTTGCTGCGGACGACGGCCATTTCGCCTCTGATTGGGCTTCCACGGGTGATTTTAAACC
The DNA here is from genome assembly GCF_048569485.1 of Anomaloglossus baeobatrachus. Classification (NCBI taxonomy): domain Eukaryota; kingdom Metazoa; phylum Chordata; class Amphibia; order Anura; family Aromobatidae; genus Anomaloglossus; species Anomaloglossus baeobatrachus. The sequence continues at coordinate 423,210,647 of NC_134358.1, forward strand.
GGACAACCCCTTTAACTATCAACCTGATGTTCAGTTTTGGAAGATTAGCTTATCTGCCTGGTGGCTAACTTCCAGCACAAGCCTAACCTCAGAGACTCTAGTGAAGATGAGGTAGTCGCTTAGTTATGCCCCTCATCTTGAGCCAGTACTGTGGTTCAGTGGGTCCACTCCCGCACCCACAAGCATAACAGTCCCCTTTGTCAATCCTGCCATGTGTTTTTTTTAGTTAAAGCTAATATTCCTCATGAAATAAGGAGCGTCTTTTCCTATTACTCTGCATTATGTTATTCCTCTGCTTTAGCTACTGAAAATGTGTGAATGAAATGACAACTAGGTGTTACAATTCACTTTCCAAAAGGGTGTGTCCCCACATAGTCTAGCACTGGTATCACTGATTGGACAGTATCACAGTGTTTAAAGACACACCCTCATCCAATAATACCTGATTTGCATACTTCCCAGGGGGCAATGCACCTAGGATTTCACTGTGTTGAGTGCCCTTGCTGGCTGCCGGCAGTGTTTTCTCTGACTGGTCTCCCCGAGATCAGTGATTGTTTTGTCTTGTTAGTCTACTAGGCATTGCTCCCACCTAGCCAGAATCTTACTCCACACTGATGAGGGGCAATACCCCGAAACAGCTATCTGTGGATGGATACCTGGCCTTGGTATTTCCCTTGTCATATTTTTAAACTCGTCAAGAGCTGGATATTGACTAAAAGGGCCACTTAATATGGTGGTTATGGTGGTCTCCTAAAAATAGCCACTTCTTGGCTAGGTCCTTCCTGGAGGGATATCTGGCTATTTTCCGTGTCAAGACTCCTAACAGAGGCTCCATGGAGCTTTTTAATAATACCTAGTTGTCAGTTTATTCTATGTTCTAAGGAGAAATAACAGAAAAACAGCATAACAAAGACTTCTAAGGAAATACTCAATGTTTTAAACTTTTCTTTTATAAACGAATACTATTATTTAATAAAATAGACATGTCAGAAGTGGTGAGTGGTGACATATTAAGGGTGTCATTATGTTGACATTAAAGTCATAAGTCAAGATCCTCTTGACTAATGGCCAACATTTTTTAGGATCCTTTCCTGTAAATCGTTACTGGATGATGTATTAGTATGACTTTGATGTATGATACTGTATTGGAAAACTATCCAGCACTTACGTGTTAATTAGTTAGTATGATTACTCTAATATTTAGGACATATAAATATTAAAGACTGCAAAATTTCATTGATCTTAAGTATTGCATTCATCATAAAGAGAACAAGGAATATGTTGTGCGGTTTTCCAATGCTATAGAAACAAAGACATTTCCAGGGGCAAAAGAAGTTTCTAAAACCAGGATTTTCCCTGGAGATCAGACAAAGTTGGCGAGAATGGAGTATCTACACTGAGAAGCCGAGAACTACTATTGATCTATGGACATCTGTGTGGAAATATCTGATTGCTTAATACTAGTTTTTTTTACGTACTATACCATACTAAAGAATTCAAAGGATTATTATAGGAGTGCAAAGACTTATCCATTGAGTATTCAAACCACTGTCCCATGACAATTCATCACAGACTGATTGATAGCTGCCCTCACTTAAGGCTTCACAGCGACATTTTTTCATATTTACACTTCACCACATTTCTTTCTTTAGGGTGTGTACAAAATAAAAAAAGCAAATATAAAAAAAAACAATTCAAGAGCGTTGTTTTCAGGAATATAAGGCACAAGAAAGCCTACAATGCAGCCTACTGGAAAGACCTCTGTGTTCACAGGCATCTGTTTAAGTGCTGATTGACAGATTAATCTCTTCTGTAGAGAAAGACTTTTTCAGCCGGTCTCACCTTCTGCTGAGGCCTTTGCCTCCTTGACAAACGCACACACAAAATTTTGTGAAGAGCTTTATTGCTAGTCTAACAAGAAAAGACAGTTGAGATTCATTCACTGAACCATGGTAAAAGCATTGAAGGGAAGGAGTTACTATGCCCTAAAATGATACTACATTTTAGGAGATGAGACAATTAACGCCCTTGCAAGTTTCTATGTGTTAACGCTGATGCCTAATCCAATAAAATATATCAAAGTATAGGAATAATCTGTTTCTTTCCCCTAGGCAATACCACTTTTAACCATCACCTTATCTTCCTGTTGTTAAATATCTCATGTCTAAGGGAATAAATACATAAACAGAATTCTAAGACCTCCTTAATTTTTTATGTATCAAGCTGATTTAATTTCATTTTTAATGTATTTCTTCCATGAGCTAGCACTCTTCATTTTGTCCGGTTAGCATGACAAGCTTTAATCGGTTAACAGAGCCATTGCATTATATATTGAAGCTCTATTGGCCGAGCTGTGTACATGTTATTAGACAGGCACCTTATCTCTAAATGCATGCTTTCAGCATAATACATCCTCTTGTCAGTGAGTTTAATCCTAGATTGCTACTTCATAGCATCCTCCATCTCCAACTGAAGACAAATACATTCAGATAGCAGGTGCGATTACATTATAAGACGTAATATATTTGATGTGTTACCTTCTACGACTGGTTTATTAGAATATTCTGACACTATAGGGGCCACATAATTCTAAATGAAAACATGTGGAGGCACAAATTAGTCTATGAGAAGTAATAATAATAATAATAATAATAATAATAATAATATGGTATGTAAAGTTTAGTAACTTTGTGAAATTAGATGTTTAGGACAAGACAGCAGTTTCTACATCTTTTTATGCAATCCTATTAAGTATTAAAGGGAATCTGTCAGCTGGATTTTGCTACCTCATCTCAAAACAGCATAATGTAGGCAAAAAGATCCTGAATCGAACAATGTATCACTTAGATTAATGGGCCCTGCTGCTTTTTCTATGATAGCAAATAAACAATAGATTGGACCTCAACAAGACAGGCATCCATGAATTTTCTGTGTTAACCCTTGTAGCATGCTGGCTTCAGCTGACATTGTAAACACCTGCTGACAGATTCCCTTTAAATAGAAATGAGTGAATCATTTGAAATTCAAATTCCTCAGGTGTGTATCAAATTTATTTGGGATGAAGCACAGTTCATGTAATTGGCATGAAAATATTTGTTTAACCCTCAGAGTTACATATTGGTTATGGTGATGCTTGGCAGTGACAGTACTGAAGTATGTATATATAGCCATTTGTTGCATTCTCCTTGGACAGTTGCTGGTCAAAGGTGGAATCGTCTGTGTATATACTATGCATTCAATTTAAAAGTGCCCAATGGTTTCCCTAATAATAATTGTAGCCATTGCCTTGTCCATCAATCATTTGTGTGATCTCCCTGACAAATTGGTGGCGGTGGTGGGATTGTTGGTGTCGGTACCTGAAGACTTAGTAACATCGGTGGGATATCTTCTTGATCTACAGACAATATCAGATTGTATTGCAGCAGCAGCAGCAGCACTATAACTACATCGATCATGCAAGCAGCAGCAGCTGCCAGATATCTTGCCCTACCTTGCCTAGGCTCTGTTCAGATACTCAGTCCTGCTACAACAATGTTTCTCCCCAATTACCCTGCTTTATGATTCTATGTGGTTGGTTACATGTTTATCCTGTTCCACTGTGCTCAAGCATCAATGCCTCTGCTCTGAGCTGCTCATCTTGACCTCTGGCTTTGCAAATCCATGTATACCAGAGAAGCCATAACAGCTACTAGCAAGACTGCATTACATAATTGGAAGCTTTGTCTAACTATTACTAAATTTACCAAAATTGAAAAGGAAGTATATTTTTTTTTATGAAGCTCTAGAGATTCAACCATAGTTCCATGTCTGAGAGGTGTGTATCCAATCACATTGTTCGCAATCTCTATAAGGCTAACAAAAGATTATACAATCTCACGTGATCTATGGGAGGAGCGAGGGAAAGAGGAGAGAGAGATTTGGCATATGTTTTATTGATAATCTCCCTGTCCTGATTACTAAGCTCTAACATCTTCAGACTTTCCTAAAATCATCATAATCAAAGCCACTGGATTGGCTGGTCTAGACCATGTGATGTCACAGCAGCCTATTATTGGGAAGCCCGTGCGTGTGTCAGTAGGCCCCTCTCTGATTCTTCATCTATAATTTTGTGATCCTCACTAGTGATGGGTGGACATGGACTGTAAAAGTCCGGATCGATGCCGTTTCAAACATAACTGAGTGCCAGACTTGGGCCCGGAATTCTCAGGAAATTCCGACTACTGACCCAGGTCTGGCACTTGGAAAATAAAAAAAATAAAGGAAAAATATAGAAAATAAAATGAAGCTCCCGAGTCCGCTCATTCCACTTCTGGGCCGCTCATTATTGCTAATCAATATGCACTGCTTTCCCTGCCCATCGGCAGTCCAGGCAACTGTGATTGGTTGCAGTCAGATGCCCCCCCAGCCTATGTGACAGTGTCTGACTGCAACCAGTCACAGACCCCGTCTGTGGGTCGCTACTATGGTGTAAAAATAAATTAATTAAAGAAAACAAATTGTCATAGAGTCCCCCCATATTATTATACCCAGCACAGATAAAGCCCACAGCTACAAGCTGCATCCCCCAGCCATGCACTTATCTTAGCTGTGCATCAAAATAAGAGGAACCGCATTCAGCTTTTTTTTTTAAAAATATTTAAATAGTATAATAGTAATAATAGTTAAAAAAAATGGTGTGTGGTCCCCCCAATTTTGATACCCAGCCATGATAAAGCTCAACAGCTGGGGGCTGGTATTTTTAGGCTGGGGAGATCCATGCTTAATGGGTACCCCCAGCCTAAAAATAGGATTCCTGCAGTCACCCAAGATTGCCGCATTCATTAGATGTGACAATCCCAGCTCTTTACTTGGCTCTTCTTGATTGCCCTGGTACGGTGGCAATCGGAGTAATAAAGGGTTAATCGCAGCCTAGAGCAGCCACGAACTGCTAGATTAGTAATGGGAGTCATCTATGAGACCCCCCATTACTAATCTGTAAGTGAAAGAAATAAACACAAACACCAAAAAAATCCTTTTTTCAAATAAAATATAAAAAAACCCGTATTTTACCCCTTTATTAACCCCCAAAACACCAAGGTCCGACTTAACCCACACAAAGTCCTACGATGATTCCAGTTCTACTACATCTGAAGCCACAGCATGCGGCCATAGAACATGACTGCTCGCTTCAGGCAGAGAATGATTGAATCGCACAATTAGTGGTAACGTCACTCAGGCTATTTTCTGTCCCAGGTGGAGGACCGTGGGAACCTCCAGCTGTGACAGCAAATCACCTGAGTGACATCACTGCTGATTATATGGCTCACTCAGTGTCTGCAGGCTGTTATTTTTAGGCTGGGGGCTCAATAAGCATGCATCTCCATAGCCTAATAATACCAGCCCAAAGCTGACTTTATCATGAGTAGGCATCAAAATTTGGGGACCGCACGGCAGTTTTTTAAATGATTTATTTAAATAATTTAAATAAAACGCTGCATGTGGTGTCTCTTATTTTGATACCCAGCCAAGATAAGCGCATGGCTGGGGGCTACAGCCTGTAGCCTTTGGCTTTATCATGGCTATTATCATAATATGGGTGATGCTACGCCAAATTTATTTATTTATTTTTACTTGGGTGGCTCGCAGACAGAGTCTGTGATTGGTTGCAATCAGATAATGTCACACAGGCTGTGGCGCGTCTGACTGCAACCAATCACAGATTCCAGGACTGCCAGTGGGGTGGAAGCAGTGAATATAAATTAGTGATAATGAGCTGCCCCGGAAGTGGAATGAGTGGCCACGGGAGCAGTTATGCACTGGTTTCTGGTCCCCATAGACTTAAATGGGGACTGGTGTTCCGCGAGATATCAGGGATCAATTCCGGGCCGGAACCAGATTTTTTTTTTAATCTGGTTAGGTCCACTGGTCCTGGTTATCTGTGAGTCTACACAACACAAATACTTGCTAACGGAATTGCAAAGTGTTTGAGTCAAATTTCTTGAAATTTCCAAATTCAAAGTCAATCCTTAATAGATCAATGTGCTCATCCCTAATATTAACATATTCCAGCTATATTTTAAAGCTACCTTTAGTACCCTGCTGGCATTTTACTTGGCTTTAAGGCTAATTTTATTACTAACACACAAAATTTAAGACAAACAATATTGACTCTTCAATTTTTTGTGTTTATGATGTCAATATTATCACTTAGTAATGGAAAGTAATTTATCCATACACCATTATTGTTGATCATATTGCATGTTTGTTATTGTAAGAATTAAATTTAGTGATTTTTATGAGTAGGGTGTAGGAGTTATAAAAGTAGAAGATACAATAATAAATAGCTATTGCATTGTGTAGGGGCAGGCACACCATTGGCTCATTTACATAGGATCAAAGTAAGTGAAGGAGTCAAAGTTAAAGCGGCTTTCTTCTGTCCATCGGATGTATGTCCTGATCTAATGAGTTTTGTTGCTTTAAAATACCGGTGGATTTTTAGAGATGTGTAAGTATGCTCTGTAATATGCTGTAAAAACGTAAGTGGACACATTGTTAATACCTGGGAATCTAAGTGTGCTGTGTCCATCCTGGCCTTACTACACTATATATGTTTATCTTTACGGGAAAAACACTCATCTGTTTTGTAAAATCCTTTTTCGGAACAGTTACTGAACTGTCAGGAAAAGAGGGTCAGAAATAATGTACTTCTTATGAAATCTGGCTTTTTGCTACAGTTTGCATGTTTACTGATAGAACTGAATTAGTTGATCTGAGGACTTTTGTGTTTTTTTTAACCAATTATTTTCCACTTTTAACCCAATGTGGTCCTCAGTGCCGTAACCATAAACTTCGGTGCCCCGGGGAAAAATTTCATAGTGGGGCCCCTCAACATTTCAATTACTAGAGGTTGTGCGGAACGTGGTGAAGCCTGCTACGCATTGTTGTATACAACACACAGGCTTCACCACGTTCTGCAAGACCTTTAACAATAGAAGTCCCAGGAATTTCGAGCTCCATAGGATTCCAATGGTAGAAATGTTAAATGACCCCTCTATGGGACTTCTATTGTTAATAGATTTTGTTTATGATGCAAGTTTTAGAAGTTAAATATTCAGTGAATATGTTTGCAAAATTAATAAGGTGAATAATTCCATATATTGCACAATTTTCAAATAACTGTATATGTTTATTAAATATTAAGTATTTTTAAACAGTATATATTTTGTTCACTTAAACATAACATTACTTAAACATTACCGATTTGTTCAGTTTTAAACAGCTACTTAAACATTTGTTTTCTAACTTTCAGAGAAGCGAATTCATCAATTACTTTGTCAAAGGCGCCACGACCACCTACTGGCAAAGAGACAGTGCGGCTGCCCAGGATATGTGAACTGTGTCCAGCCGCTCTCTCCAGGAGGAGAGACACTAGAGCTGACATTTCTGCATCCCCCAGCAGGTGCCAGACTTCAAATACAACCCCCGACCACAGGTACAGCAGCAGTCACTATTGCTCCCTCCCGGTTGTGAGGAGAGTGGGGGTTGTACACAGCTCTGATTATTGAACACAAGAGGCAGATAACTGAGAAGATAGATCCTGCATGACCCGGAGCCAGGGGGAATGTGTGATTATAGAGACTTCCCCCTTCTCCCCTCCCTCCCCCTCACAGCAGTAAAGATCTGCAGACTGGAGAGGGGCAGGGCTTCTCACAGTTTGTCACAGAGATATTTGTGTCTGCTGAGACTGTCTGTCTCCTCTCAAAACAAGACCGCAGTGTCAGTGCACGTTGCGTCGCGGCCGCTGCCTGAATTATTCATATGTTCATGGCAGTACTGCAGATTCCATTTTTCATATTTTCATTCTTACATATAGCTATTGGATTTTTCATGTCAGTATTCACACAGCAGTTTCTGCTTTTCATATATCCCCCTTACATAGTCACTGGTGTACATACCTTCTCTCCATATAGTGTAGATTTTTTAGGTTTTTGCACCCAGTTCAGACTCAGAATGGTGTTCCAGATGTTATTTCTTGATTGATTTGTAGTCTTTCGTTTGTGAACCCGTCCCCACCCACACCTATTGCCAGTCCACATTATACATATATAGCCTGGGTCTCAGCTTCCCATACACGGTAAGTTTTTTAACTGCATGAGAGGACACACACAAGCTAGGGACCCCAACGTAGAGAAATACTTTGGCGTAGTGTTGGGGCTCTGTTGCATTGATCAATTCAATAGCTAAATTTCTCTTTATTCATATATTCATGGCAGTAATGCAGATTTCATTTTCCATATTTTCATTCTTACATATAGCTATTGGATTTTTCATGTCAGTATTCACACAGCAGTTTCTGCTCTTCATATATCCCCCTTACATAGTCAATGGTGTGCATAAGTGTGCATAACGTCTCTCCATATAGTATAGATTTTTTAGGTTTTTGCACCCAGTTCAGACTCAGAATGGAGTTCCAGACGTTATTTCTTGATTGATTTGTAGTCTTTCGTTTGTGAACCCGGCCCCACCCACACATATTGCCAGTCCACATTATACGCATATATAGCCTGGGTCTCAGCTTCCCATACACGGTAAGTTTTTTAACTGCATGAGAGGACACACATTAGCTAGGGATCCCAACATAGAGAAATACTTTGGCGTAGTGTTGGGGCTCTGTTGCATTGATCAATTCAATAGCTAAATTTCTCTTTATTCATATGTTCATGGCAGTAATGCAGCTAGTAAACAACTCCTGTTACTAAGCGAAATAGCGTTTCCCTGTTTAAAGTAAACAAACAAAAAACATTTACGCTTGCACTTTCATGGATCTTTTCATTATTTTTATTAACTTTAAACTCGAATAATATAGGAGCTGGGTATTTTATGAGAAATTAAAGTATTAAAATACAATTTTTTACCATCAGTAAAGGGGCCCCGGTGAAGTGCCCCGGCTGCCCTGGTTGTAGTTACGGGCCTGGTGGTCCTGAAATCTGCACTATCCTGCAAAAAAATATTGCTTATTCATATTACTTGTATGAAAGCAGTATTCACATTTAATGCATTAATGTTATTTTCACTGGAAGGTCTCACTTCTGGGACCTATTCAAAGCAGCCTCTTTGAATCTGTAGGAGTAGATCCCTAGACCTACTGTTCCTAACAGATCAGGACCTCATAAATGTACAAAAATCCCTTAAAGAGGTGGTCCAAAAGTAAAGCATTTTTCTCATAAGTTCCTCTTTAGTCCCATAATATAAGCTGTTTCCTAATGTTTGCTTTAAAAATGACCTATCATTCCCTAACTATACTATCTAACAGTTACTGTGTCTTTTCTATTTCCTGCCTGATTACAATTCATTTGAGTACCCCAGTGCATGCTGGGTTCAAAGCATCATCGGGGCAGAGGCTGCAGTCACTGTCTTAGCCCTGCAGTGCTGGGGTCCTGGGTTCAAATCTCGTCACGGACAACATCTGCCAGGAGTTTGTATGTTCTCCACGTGTTTGCGTGGGTTTCCTCCGGGTACTCCAGTTTCCTCCCACAGTCCAATGACATACTGATAGGGAGTTTAGTTTGTGATCCCCAATGGTGACAGTGATGATCACATCTGTAAACCGCTGTGAAATTAATAGAGCTATATATGGGAGTTAAATAAATAGGCAAATCATTTTACAGTTAGATGACTTTTGTTACCAGTGTTTAAAGTGATCAAAGTTCCAAAATGATCCATATCAGGACATAGTAGGAAAAAAAACCATACCATATGAATAAGTGATAGCCTAAAAACTTGATAAAACCCTTTAATCATGGTTATGGAATTCCTTGCTTTTTTCCACATACAATTTTGAAAAAATCTAAGTACACCCTTTTGGAATTCTATAATTTCATGTTTCAAAACCAAATAAAAAAAATCTGACCTTTACAAAGTCTTAAAATTCGGTAAATACAACCTCAATTGAACAACAATGCAAGACAAATTACATCATGTAATTATTGATAAAGCAAAAATTAAGTCAAAATTCAGAAGCAGTGTGTGCAAAATTAAAGTAAACCCTTGATCATTTAAGGGGAATCTGTCAGGTCAAATATGCATCAAGAACATGAGCAGTTCTAGGTGCATATTGCTAATCCCTGCCTAACTGTCCCTGTATACACTAGCATAGATAAAGGGATATTTAGAAAACGTATTTCTAAAGATCTTTTATGTTATGCTAGTTAGCGCCGGGACTAGTCCCAAGGGCATTGCTTCCCCTGCTAGTTGGCCCCATTAGCATGTTAGTACGCCCCTGTGAGCATGATATCATGCTAATGAATGCACAGCATCAGAGGATGATCTCATTCACCTCTTCGTTGCCATCGCAGCCCGACACTGAATTTCGGCTCAGTACGCATGATCCCGGGCTTTCAGTCATGCGCACTACTTCAGTTTGAAGCTGGGACGCGTACACCCGGCTTCATAGTGCGCATGAGTGAAAAACTCTGGGGTCATGTGCACTGACTAGAAATGCAGCGTCGGGTGGCGATGGCAGTGGAGAGGTGAGTGAGATCATCCTCTGACGCTGCACATCCATTAGCATGATAGCATGCCCACAGGGGCGTACTAACATGCTAATGGGGCTGACTAGCAAGGGAAGCAACGCCCTTATAACTAGTCCCTGCGCTCATTAGCATATGATAAAAGATCTTTAGAAGTACTTTTTCTAAAGATCCCTTTATCTATCCTAGTGTATACAGATGACCAAAAATTGCCAATATAAAAGGGTTCAGTAAAGAGTAGAGATGAGCGAACTGGCCGTGGTTCGGCTCGAGTTCGGTTCGTCGAACGGAGGTCTCGTTCGAGTTCAGTTCGGCGAACGTTCGACGAACCGAACTCGAACCAATAGGATATAATGGGAGGCAATCACAAACACATAAAAACGCATTATAAATGTACACATACAGTTAATAAACATTGCCATAACACTTACCGGTCCCCGCGATCCCTCCTGCACTCTGTCTCCTGCCGCTATTCCATCCGATGATCGCTGAATCCTCCCGGTGACCAGCACTGCCAGCAGTGATGCAGGACCTATCGTGACGTCAAAATAGCCATGTGACCAGTCACGTGGCAATTATCTCATTGGCCACAGACTGGTCACATGACTATGACGCGTCATGTAGGACCTGTCATTGCACTCTCCGGTACACGGTGCACATTTGTGTATCGCCGTGTACCAGCGACATGCTCTAGCACACGGTCGACTCCCTGTTCCGTTAGGGACCGGCTGACACAGCCGGTCATTAACGGAGATCACCGTTGCCATAGCAACGCAGTTAGCGGTGACGTCACCGCTAACCGCGGCTCCGGGAATCACATGATTGGAGCCCTGTTGCTAAAGTAACGCGTCTGTCACCGCCAGCAGCACTGATCTCTCACAGAGTGAAGGCTGCACGCTGCTTCCCGTGCAGCCTTCACGGAGTGAAGAGTTGGATACAGCGCCAGATGATGGCGCTTCTATGAGAGCGCTATTTTCTGGGGCGGATGCGGACTGCAATTCGCAGCAGAGGCGCCCAGAAACCTCGGGCTAACCTGTGCTGTGGATTCCAATCCCCAGCTGCCTAGTTGTACCTGGCTGGACACAAAAATGGGGCGAAGCCCACGTCATTTGTTTTTTAATTATTTCATGAAATAAGTGAAATAATTAAAAAAAACGGGCTTCCCTATATTTTTGGTTCCCAGCCGGGTACAAATAGGCAACTGGGGGTTGGAGGCAGCCCGTGGCTGCCTGCTGTACCTGGCTAGCATACAAAAATATGGCGAAGCCCATGTCATTTTTTTGGTGGGCAAAAAACTTCTGCATACAGTCCTGGATGGAGTATGCTGAGCCTTGTAGTTCTGCAGCTGCTGTCTGCTCTTCTCCATACAGACAGACAGCAGCTGCAGAACTACAAGGTTCAGCATACTCCATCCAGGACTGTATGCAGAAGTTTTTTGCCCCCTGAAAAAATTATGTGGGCTTCGCCATATTTTTGTATGCTAGCCAGGTACAGCAGGCAGGTACGGCTGCCCCCAACCCCCAGTTGCCTATTTGTACCCGGCTGGGAACCAAAAATAAAGGGAAGCCCTTTTTTTATTATTTCATGAATTTCATAAAATAATTAGAAAACAAATGACGTAGGCTTCGCCCCATTTTTGTGTCCAGCCAGGTACAACTAGGCAGCTGGGGATTGGAATCCGCAGCACAGGTTGGCTTGAGCTTTCTGGGCCCCACTGCTGCGAATTGCAGTCTGCAGCCGCCTCAGAAAATGGCACTTTCATAGAAGCGCCATCTTCTGGCGCTGTATCCAACTCTTCCAGCACCTGCCTGCTATACCTGGCTAGCATACAAAAATATGGCGAAGCTCACGTCCTTTTTTTGTAGTTTTTTGGCAAAAAAAATAAAAAATGCTTCCCTGGATTTTCCATTGCCAGTGAAGGTAACACCAAGCAGTGGGGGTTAGCAGCCAGTAGCTGCTTGGATTACCCTTAGCTAGCAATACAAAAAATGCAGCGGGAGCCCATATATATTTTTTTTAATTATTTATTTAAATAACTTTAAACAAAATGGGCTTCCCTGTATTTTGATTGCTGGACATCACAGTGCTGTAAAAATAAATCTTTAAAAAAAATGACGTAGCGCTCTGCGGTATTTTTGATTCTCAGCGCAGATAAAGCAGACAGCTATGGATTGCCACCCCCATCTGCCTGCCGTTACCTTGGTTGGCAATCAAAATACAGGGAAGCCCATTAATTTTTTCTATTTAAAGAAATAGTTAAAAAAAAAATGACGTTGGGTCCCCCCATTTTTGATAGCCAGCTAGGGTAAAGCAGACGGCTGTAGCCTTAAAACCACAGCTGGCAGCTTTTCCGTGGTTGGGGATCCAATGTGGAGGTCCCCCCAGGCTCTTTTTTTATAATTATTTTATAAATATTAATAATTACACAAAAAAAGTAGGGTCCCCCCCAAATTGGATCACCAGCTAAGGTAAAGCGGACAGCTGTGGTCTGGTATTCTCAGGGTGGGAAGGTCCATAGTTATTGGGCCTTCACAGCCTAAAAATAGCAGGCCGCAGGCACCCCAAACGTGGCGCATCCACTAGATGCGCCAATCCTGGCGCTTCACCCCAGCTCATCCCGTGCCCTGGTGCAGTGGCAAACGGGGTAATAAATTGGGTTGATACTAGCTGTAAAGTCACCTGAGATCAAGTCCAGCAGTTTGTGATGTCATGGCGTCTATTAGATACCCAACATCATAAACTGTCAGTACTAACAAAAAAAAAAATCGACAAAAGAAATTTATTTGAAAAAACAGTCCCCAAAACATTTCCTTTTTCACCAATTTATTGTAAGAAAAAAAATAAAGGGGTCCCACGACGACTCTGGACCGTCTAGAATATGGGGGGGAGACACTCAGGGAACGTATCCCCATTTTCTAGGAGTGCAGACCCTTCATGTGAGGAGTGTGGGTGCAATGAATCTGCACTCACTCTCCCCGGGTCCACAGCAGCAGAGTCCATGTCGTAATGGTTGCTACCAAAGCTGCAATGCCCTGCTCATGAGGTAAGGGCATGCCTAATCAGGAGAACTATTCTACATTTCCAAATATTGGTATTTGCTGATATTATTGCTATTCCACCTACTATATATTGGGGATAGGATCTTGGAGATGGAATACCCCTTTAAGTCCAGTTATCCAGCTGAATGAATACTTAACAACAGAGTTCGCTATTTAGATGTGTTTTCTTGTGGCGTATAACGGACTCTCATGTTTGGTAGTCGTTCAGCAGGGAAACTATAAAAGCAAATCCCTCCATTTGGAAATGTAGTATATAGCTCTCCTGATCAATTATGTTCCTTACCTCATGAGCAGGGCATTGCAGTAATAATAATAATTTATTCATTTATATAGCTTTATTAATTCCATAGCGCTGTATGTTTTTGGAGTGTGGGAGGAAACCCATGCAAACACGGGGAGAACATACAAACTCCTTGCAGATGGTGCCCTTGGTGAGAATTGAACCCAGGACCTCAGCGCTGCAAGACTGCAGTGCTAACCACTGAGCCACCGTGCCGCCCATTTAGCTTACAGATGCATAACCACCACTCACTGTGTCTGAACACAGGAAGCTGAGCTGACAGCCGCTCTGTGCATGCGGCAGCGTCTATTGTGAAGGAGAGGGCCATGGGGGGATCAACACTGCACAGGTACCGTGGGACACCGGGGAACACCGGTGGGGTTATAGGGGGTGACCTGGCAGGTATCAAAAATAGCAACAAAAAGAGGAGCTAAAAACTCCCCCAAAAATGTATTATAAAATGTACTCACAGCAAAAAAGGGCAACCAGTCCAGTTAGCCCAGGCCAACACATCTAATGCACAAACAGGATGCAGACAAGCCTCTCAACATGATGGACACTTCACAGGTGCAAGGTAAATTGCACACCAGTGGCGCGCATAGGGCACTGTTCACACTTGTATGCGCATGGTGTCTAGCCAGCAACCTATTACCACACCCTTACTATTAGATTAGGCGGGTTACCCGGACACTACTCACTGCAGCACGCAAGGGACAGAAATTCCACTATGTACGGCCGTATTAAGAGGCCCGGCTGCACCCCGCATAGTCAAAGTGCAAAAAATACATATAAAATATATGTGAGGTATTAGTTTGTAAATTGGCCAATGTACGTAAGCCCACAATCCTCATCACGGATCCTCACGCTTGCGGGTCCCTACACTGATAAATATTAAAAATAGCAACAAAAAGAGGAGCTAAAAACTCCCCCAAAAATGTATTATAAAATGTACTCACAGCAAAAAAGGGCGACCTGGCAGGGCCTGGGGAGGAGTTTTCTGTCGCATGTGTCATGGCACATGCGACAGAAATCAGAGGGGTAGGGTGAATGCGGCCGGCACGCTGCTGTGCTCGCGGCCATCTTGGATTTCTGGGTGGGCATCAGGGGGGGCACTTTGGTGACACCGGGAGACCGGAGGGGACTGGGGAGGAGATTTATCATGTTTGTTCATGCCAGGTGGGAGATAAATAATTTTTTACCGGCGCTGTCATTTACTGTAACGTGATCATCGGTATACGGTGTATACCTGTGATCACGTGAGCGGGGACCGGAAAAACCTTCCCGAATCATGATCTCCAGGGTCTCAGCTAAACCTGAAACCTCGGAGATTTTCTGACCCTGGGGGGCGTTATTCACTTATTTCTGCCTGCTGTTTATAAACGGCAGATCAGAATAAGGGTACATTCACACGACCGATCCATTTTTGTGGTCTGCAAAAAACAGTCCGTTTTTTTTCACGGGTGCATCCGTGTGGCATCCCTTTCCGTTCCGTAGACGGTCCGTATGTCATCTGTTTGTCATCCGTGTGCCTTCCGTTTTTTTTGTGTACTGCAAAAAAACTGAAGGAGGGAAAATACATAAATTTACCCAGGATCCTTAGCTTCAACCTACATGAGGCGGTCACATGTTCACTCCAGTGCCATTTTCTACTGCTTTTCACAGCGTAGAGCGCTCTGGTGATTTTCATATGCTAGTACACTTCATATCAGTCTTTTCTGTCATTATAATGGCAGAAAGACACATAATGTCCCACTCTCCTGCATTTTGTAATTTTGCACCCTTTGGTGCCTTTCATGTGGCACTAAGGGGTGCTTAGCTTTGTATTTAGCCAAAAAAATGAAAAAAAAAAATGACGTAGGGTTCCCCCTATTTTTGTAGCCAGCTAGGGTAAAGCAGACGGCTGCAGCCTGCAGACCACAGCTGGCAGCCTCACCTTGGCTGTTAATCCAAAACTGAGGGCACCCCACGCTGTTATTTTAAATTAAATAAATAATTAAAAAAAAAAAACACGTAGGGGTCCCCCCAAAATTGGATCACCAGCCAAGGTAAAGCAGACAGCTGGGGTCTGATATTCTCAGACTAGGGAGGTCCATGGTTATTGGACTCTCCCCAGCCTAAAAATAGCAGGCCGCAGCCGCCCCAGAAGTGGCGCATCCATTAGATGCGCCAATCCTGGTGCTTCGCCCCAGCTCATCCCGTGCCCTGGTGCGGTGGCAAACGGGGTAATATATGGGGTTAATACCAGATGTGTAATGTCACCTGACACCAAGCCCTGGGGTTGGTGAGGTCAGGCGTCTATCAGATACCCGACATCACCAACCCAGTCAGTAATAAAAAAAAATAGACGACAAACACATTTTTATTTGAAAAAACACTCCTCAATACATTCCCTTTTTAACCAATTTATTAGAAAGAAAAACAAATCAAGGTCTGGTGTAATCCAAGGGGTTGCCATGACGATCCACACTGTCCCAGTCAATGAAGAGCAGGATGTTCCCCATTGGCTGGGAGAGCAGTACAGTGACCTGAGCTAACATCAATGGGTCAGCCCAGGTCACTGCAGGGGATGACAAGTGCTGCTGTCAGCGAGGTACATTACCTGCGCTGATCTCCTGCACTGCTGACAGCACCTGTCACTGAGTTCAATGACCGCTGCCTTCACAGCCAAGTATCGCGAGAGGCCCGTGACGTCACCGCTAGTCAGTCTCGGGTCGGAAGCGAGAGAAGGTGATGTGACAAGCGGCGGCCATGGAGGACAGTGACAGCGCTGAGGTCAGGACTTCATCACCGCAGGTAAGCAGAGCGGGACCATGTGTGCAGAGTGCCAGGAGGACGTCAGTGTCGTGGACTGCATGGCTGGGGACTTGTGTGTGTGTGTGTGTGTGAGTGTGTGTGTACATGCCGCGTGCAGGAGGGGGCGGAGTGTCCTGAGCGGGGAAGTGTGGGCTTCCTGCACGTAACTAGGATAAACATCGGGTTACTAACCAAAGCGCTTTGCTTGGATACCCGATGTTTATCTTGGTTACCAGCTTCTGGCAGGCTGCCAGCGATGGCTCCTGCACACTGTAGCTGTAAAAAGCCCTGCTTTTTGCTGCTAGAACCGTTCTCGAACGTATCTAGAACTATCGAGCTTTAGCAAAAAGCTCGAGTTCTAGTTTGATCTAGAACAGCCCCCAAAATCACTCGAGCTGCGAACTGGAGAACCTCGAACCGCGAACCGCGCTCAACTCTAGTAAAGAGAAGTATTTTAGTATCAGTGAACCCAAGCATGTAAGTCATGAATGCAGAAATTATATCTGCCTAACCTATGTGCTAATAAATTGAATTTACAAAAAAAAAGGAACTATAGCACATAGCAATATTGAAAAGTAGTAAATTTTATTAGACCAAGTTAAAAGCAAGGTGTAATCAATGTGAAATGAAATGCACCACCAAAACAGCAGGAGAGATAAGGACAAATCAACCATACAAAATAGTATAGAGCAGGAGGAGATGCCACTTGGTAATATATTATAACTTGTCTATTGATACCTCTTGTTATTCTGGATTTCTTAGTTACCTGTACATTTACCTACCCCTGGCTGCCCTTTACCACTTGGGTTATTGTATGTAATTTTGATTGGTTCTGGATAACCCTTTGATTTTTTGATACTCTTGGAGTGGCATTATATATATATATATATATATATATATATATATATATATATATATAACAGACCAAAAGTTTGAACACACCTTCTCATTCAAAGAGGTTTTTTTTATTTTCATGACTGAAAATTGTAGATTCACATTGAAGGCATCAAAACTATGAATTAATACATGTGGAATGATATACGTGTGAAACAACTGAAAATATGTCTTATAGTCTAGGTTCTTCAAAGTAGCCACCTTTTGCTTTGATTGCTGCTTTGCACACTCTTGGTATTCTCTTGATGAGCTTCAAGAGGTAGTCACCGGAAATGGTCTTCCAACAGTCTTGAAGGAGTTCCCAGAGATGCTTAGCACTTGTTAGCCCTTTTTCCTTCACTCTGCGGTCCAGCTCACCCCAAACCATCATGATTGGGTTCAGGTCTGGTGACTGTGGAGTCCAGGTCATCAGGTGTAGCACTCCATGACTCTCCTTCTTAGTCAAATAGCCTTTACACAGCCTGGAGGTGTGGTTGGGTTCATTGTCCTGTTGAAAAATAAATGATGGTCCAACTAAACGCAAACCGGATGAAATAGCATGCCGCTGCAAGATACTGTGGTAGCCATGCTGGTTCAGTATGCCTTCAATTTTTAATAAATCCCCAACAGTGACACCACCAAAGCACCCCCACACCATCACACCTCCTCCTCCATGCTTCACGGTGGGAACCAGGCATGTAGAGTCCATCCGTTCACCTTTTCTGCGTCGCACAAACACACAGTGGTTGGATCCAAAGATCTCAAATTTGGACTCATCAGACCAAAGCACAGATTTCCACTGGTCTAATGTCCATTTCTTGTGTTCTTTAGCCCAAATAAGTCTCCTCTGCTTGTTGCCTGTCCTTAGCTGTGGTTTCCTAGCAGCTATTTTACCATGAAGGCCTGCTGCAGAAAGTAACAGTTGTTATAGAGATGAATGTGTCTGCTGCTAGAACTCTGTGTGACATTGACCTGGTCTCTAATCTGAACTGCTGTTAACCTGCGATTTCTGAGGCTGGTGACTTGGATAAACTTATCCTCCACAGCAGAGGTGACTTTTGGTCTTCTTTTCCTGGGGCGGTACTCATGTGAGTCAGATTCTTTGTAGCATTTGATGATTTTTGCCACTGCACTTTGGGACACTTTCAAAGTTTTCCCAATTTTTCGGACTGACTAACCTTCATTTCTTAAAGTAATGATGGCCACTCGTTATTCTTTACTTAGCTGCTTGTTTCTTGCCATAATACAAATTCTAACAGTCTATTCAGTAGGACTATCAGCTGTGTATTCACCAAACTTCTGCATAACACAACTGATGGTCCCAACCCCAATTATAAGGCAAGAAATCCCACTTATTAAACCTGACAGCACCTGTGAAGTGAGAACCATTTCCGGTGACTACCTCTTGAAGCTCATGAAGAGAATGCCAAGAGTGTGCAAAGCAGTAATCAAAGCAAAAGGTGGCTACTTTGAAGAACCTAGAATATAAGACATATTTTCAGCTGTTTCACACTTTTTTGTTAAGTATTTCATTACACATGTGTTAATTCATTGTTTTGATGCCTTCAATGTGAATCTACAATTTTCAGAGTCATGAAAATAAAGAAAACTCT
The DNA here is from genome assembly GCF_048569485.1 of Anomaloglossus baeobatrachus. Lineage (NCBI taxonomy): Eukaryota > Metazoa > Chordata > Amphibia > Anura > Aromobatidae > Anomaloglossus > Anomaloglossus baeobatrachus. Next base: position 423,229,773 of record NC_134358.1, read on the forward strand.
TTGAATGAGAAGGTGTGTCCGCACTTTTGGTCTGTACTGTATATACAGTTATTGTAAACAAACTTTATATATATATATATATATATATATATATATATATATATATATATATATATATCTACAGTTAGGTCCAGAAATATTTGGACAGTGACACAATTTTCGCGAGTTGGGCTCTGCATGCCACCACATTGGATTTGAAATGAAACCTCTACAACAGAATTCAAGTGCAGATTGTAACGTTTAATTTGAAGGTTTGAACAAAAATATCTGATAGAAATTGTAGGAATTGTACACATTTCTTTACAAACACTCCACATTTTAGGAGGTCAAAAGTAATTGGACAAATAAACCAAACCCAAAAAAAAATTTTTTAGTTTCAATATTTTGTTGCGAATCCTTTGCAGGCAATCACTGCCTTAAGTCTGGAACCCATGGACATCACCAAACGCTGGGTTTCCTCCTTCTTAATGCTTTGCCAGGCCTTTACAGCCGCAGCCTTCAGGTCTTGCTTGTTTGTGGGTCTTTCCGTCTTAAGTCTGGATTTGAGCAAGTGAAATGCATGCTCAATTGGGTTAAGATCTGGTGATTGACTTGGCCATTGCAGAATGTTCCACTTTTTTGCACTCATGAACTCCTGGGTAGCTTTGGCTGTATGCTTGGGGTCATTGTCCATCTGTACTATGAAGCGCCGTCCGATCAACTTTGCGGCATTTGGCTGAATCTGGGCTGAAAGTATATCCCGGTACACTTCAGAATTCATCCGGCTACTCTTGTCTGCTGTTATGTCATCAATAAACACAAGTGACCCAGTGCCATTGAAAGCCATGCATGCCCATGCCATCACGTTGCCTCCACCATGTTTTACAGAGGATGTGGTGTGCCTTGGATCATGTGCCGTTCCCTTTCTTCTCCAAACTTTTTTCTTCCCATCATTCTGGTACAGGTTGATCTTGGTCTCATCTGTCCATAGAATACTTTTCCAGAACTGAGCTGGCTTCATGAGGTGTTTTTCAGCAAATTTAACTCTGGCCTGTCTATTTTTGGAATTGATGAATGGTTTGCATCTAGATGTGAACCCTTTGTATTTACTTTCATGGAGTCTTCTCTTTACTGTTGACTTAGAGACAGATACACCTACTTCACTGAGAGTGTTCTGGACTTCAGTTGATGTTGTGAACGGGTTCTTCTTCACCAAAGAAAGTATGCGGCGATCATCCACCACTGTTGTCATCCGTGGACGCCCAGGCCTTTTTGAGTTCCCAAGCTCACCAGTCAATTCCTTTTTCCTCAGAATGTACCCGACTGTTGATTTTGCTACTCCAAGCATGTCTGCTATCTCTCTGATGGATTTTTTATTTTTTTTCAGCCTCAGGATGTTCTGCTTCACCTCAATTGAGAGTTCCTTAGACCGCATGTTGTCTGGTCACAGCAACAGCTTCCAAATGCAAAACCACACACCTGTAATCAACCCCAGACCTTTTAACTACTTCATTGATTACAGGTTAACGAGGGAGATGCCTTCAGAGTTAATTGCAGCCCTTAGAGTCCCTTGTCCAATTACTTTTGGTCCCTTGAAAAAGAGGAGGCTATGCATTACAGAGCTATCATTCCTAAACCCTTTCTCCAATTTGGATGTGAAAACTCTCATATTGCAGCCAGGAGTGTGCACTTTCAGCCCATATTATATATATAATTGTATTTCTGAACATGTTTTTGTAAACAGCTAAAATAACAAAACTTGTGTCACTGTCCAAATATTTCTGGACCTAACTGTATATATATAATTGCCTTATTCTGTCTGTCTGTCTGTCTGTCTGTCTGTCTTGCTCCAAAATTGTGTCCTTACGGTGACACAAAGCTGATTGGCCGCTGGGCTTGCCCCCCCGCACGGATTGGCCGTGCGCCCAGGCTGCGCCCCCACACGGATTGGCCGGCCGCTCGCCCAGGCTCCGCCTCCCCCACAGATTGGCCTCTCGCCCCGGCACCCTGCAGGCATTGGCAACTCGGCCATGCCCCGCCCCCCTCACGCAATGCACGCTAGCTCTGGCCCCGCCCCCCCCACGCATTCCCCAAACCGACACAGTCAGGGAGCCACGACTCCCAGGTGAGTACTGTACCCCCGGGAGCCCACATCAGCGTACGCCGCCAACCCAGCCGACACATACCCTCGCATTGCTGGGGCTTGCCGGCGTATGCTGGTGTGGGCTCCCGTGCGAGCGGGGGACGAGATACGCTGGTAACCATGGTAGCATAGTTACCAGCGCATCAAGGTCCTGCAGCGGCGGAACATACACACACGCACACACATAACAGCACACACACATACATACACACACACATCAGATCACACTCACTCTCACACACACATCACATCGCATCCACACACTCACAACATCCTGGGATATCGCTTGCTTCTCGGCGGCGATACTGTGCTGTGAGCTTCCAGGACCTGCCGGAGGATCACATGGCCAGAAGCATGTGGTATCTCCGGATGTTGTGAGTGTGAGCGCGTATGTGCAATATCGTCAATGTGTGTGTGCATGAGTGTATGCGATCGTGTGTGTATGAGTGTATGCGATCGGGTGTGTGTGAGTGTATGCGATCGGGTGTGTGTGAGTGTATGCGATCGGGTGTGTGTGTGTGTGTGAGTGTATGCGATCGGATCTGTGAGTGTCGGCAGAGGAGCACGGTGTGCTGGAGGAGGCTGGGAGGAGAGAGGCTGATCCTGGGGAAGGCTGGGATGGGGAGGCCGAGAGAAGAGAGGCTAATGCTGGGGGAGGCTGAGGCTGGGGTAGGCTGGGAGGAGAGAGGCTGATGCTGGGGACCGAAAAGGCTGATGCTGGGAGGAGAGAGGCTGATGCTGGGGAAGGCTGAGGCTGGGGTAGGCTGGGAGGAGAGAGGCTGATGCTGGGAGGAGAGAGGCTGATGCTGGGAGGAGAGAGACTGATGCTGGGGGAGGCTGAGGCTGGGGTAGGCTGGGAGGAGAGAGGCTGATGCTGGGAAGAGAGAGGCTGATGCTGGGAGGAGAGAGGCTGATGCTGGGGGAGGCTGATGCTGGGGGAGGCTGAGGCTGGGGTAGGCTGGGAGGAGAGAGGCTGATGCTGGGGACAGAAAAGGCTGATGCTGGGAGGAGAGAGGCTGATGCTGGGAGGAGAGAGGCTGATGCTGGGAGGAGAGAGGCTGATGCTGGGGGAGGCTGAGGCTGGGGTAGGCTGGGAGGAGAGAGGCTGATGCTGGGAGGAGAGAGGCTGATGCTAGGGACAGAAAAGGCTGATGCTGGGAGGAGAGAGGCTGATGCTGGGGACAGAAAAGGCTGATGCTGGGAGGACAGAGGCTGATGCTGGGATGAGAGAGGCTGATGCTGGGGAAAGAGAGGCTGATGCTGGGGACAGAGAGGCTGATGCTGGGAGGAGAGAGGCTGATGCTGCGGGTAGAGAGGCTGATGCTGGGAGGAGAGAGGCTGATGCTGCGGGCAGAGAGGCTGATGCTGCGGGTAGAGAGGCTGATGCTGGTGCAGCATGGGGGATGGAGCACGATGGGGGGTGCGCAGCATGGGGGATGGGGCACGTTTGGGAGTGCGCAGCATGGCGGATGGAGCACGTTTGGGAGTGCGCAGCATGGCGGATGGAGCACGTTTGGGAGTGCGCAGCATGGCGGATGGAGCACGTTTGGGAGTGCGCAGCATGGCGGATGGACCACGTTTGGGAGTGCGCAGCATGGCGGATGGAGCACGTTTGGGAGTGCGCAGCATGGCAGATGGAGCACGTTTGGGAGTGCGCAGCATGGGAGATGGAGCACGATGGGGGGTGCGCAACATAGGGGATGGAGCACGATGGGGAGTGCACTGCATGGGGGATGGAGCACGATGGGGAGTGCGGAGTATGGCGGATGGAGCACGTTTGGGAGTGCGCAGCATGGCGGATGGAGCACATTTGGGAGTGCGCAGCATAGTGGATGGAGCACGTTTGTGAGTGCGCAGCATGGCGGATGGAGCACGTTTGGGAGTGCGCAGCATGGGAGATGGAGCACGATGGAGGGTGCGCAGCATAGGGGATGGAGCATGATGGGGAGTGCGCTGCATGGGGGATGGAGCACGATGGGGAGTGCGCTGCATGGGGGATGGAGCACGATGGGAAGTGCACACCTCCCCCCAACACACACATACGCGCGCGCACTGCACAACACACCACACACACACACACTGGGAACCACAAACAACTGCCCTACACAGACACCCACACACACAGACAACGCTGCACACACACAACACCCAACACATAAACACCGCGGCACACACAAATATACGCACATACCGCACAACACACACATTGCACAAAACATACCTCCCCCCAAAACATACACAAACTGCGCAACACACACACACACAATGCTACAGACACACAGCGCTCCACAAACAACGCAACACACGCAACACACATACAACACCGCTCTCACCCCCCGCCACACCCAGACAACACCCAGAACATGTACAGCGCCCTACACAAACACTTGGTAACTACACACAACAACATCTATATATATATATATATATATATAACAAAAATCATACATGAACTACACAATACGTAAATTCTAGAATACCCGATGCGTAGAATCGGGCCACCTTCTAGTATATATATATATATATATATATATATATATATATAAAACACTGTTTTATATGGTTGCTTTGTCCTCATCTCTCCTTCTGCTGTTTTGGTGGTGCCTTTCATTTCACATTGTTTGCACCTTGCTTTTAACTTGGTCTAATAAAATTTACTACTTTTAAATCTTGCTATGTGCTATAGTTCCCTTTTTGGTTAACCCTAGTGTATACAGGGACGGTTAGGCAGGGATTAGCAATATGCACCAAGAACTGCTCGTGGTTCTGGGTGCATATTGGACGTGACAGGTTCCCTTTAATAAGAATTAAGATAAGTATCAGCCAGTTAATGCTAACCAACTCCAATTGATTGAATGTTCATCAGTAAGTACAATCACCTCTGTAAAAGCATACGTTTTGACAATGTGCTGGTCTTGAGCATTCAGGCATGTGTTAACACAATGCCTAAGAGGAAAGACATCATGATTTTAGAAGCAATTGTTGATATTCATCGATCTGCAAAGGCGTGATGATGTCTGTAAAGTGCTGTAGAATTAATGACACTATATATGCGACTCAAATAAATAAAAATGAAAAGAGGCCATTTCCAAACAACTTGGAAGCCTTCATTTTACAGTGAAAATGGTTAATAACAAGTGGAAAAGAGAGAGTTGACAATCTTCCCAGGGGTCGATGTCCCAGCAAATTAATCACAAAGTCAGATCATGAAATACGCAAAAAAATTGCAGAAAGTTCAAGAGCTACAGGTCAGAATCTAAAGACTTCATTTAGCATTTTAAATGTTGAAGTTCATGACAGTACAATTGCAAAAATTGTGAGCAATTATGCCTTGTTTTATAAGAAGTCATGATCCAGGCCTGTATTGGCCGCTGTTGTTTGATTATTTCACCCAGCTCTGGCCTGGTCATGTCAGGGGTTAACTCCTCCCTGCCTCACTCTGGTTTCTGGGACACTATATCCTGGTGCTGCACCTCCGGTTCAGTGGCAGTAATAGTTTATGCTCTGCAGCATGTGTTACTGGCTCTGTTGAGTTACCTTATCTGTCCTGCCTCCCAGCTACCTTGCTCTGACCCATACTCTCCTCGTTCGTCTGTCTGTGATGGTTCCGACATGTTTGTCCTCCCCCTTGTTTGTACTTGTACTTCTCGGCATCTGACCTGCATCCTTTTTTGCTAACTTCGGCTCCGTCTCTCCCCTCTGTTGCATACGTGACTTCCCGGCTTCCGACCCTCAGCTATTGCCTGTCCACGATTTGACTATCCCTGTGCTATTGACGAGACCTCCTGCTGCTGACCTGGTTTACTAACTACTCTACTGCCCTCTGGTGGTTTGCCTGCTAACTTCCCTGTGAAGCTACACTGTTTGTAGCTTCAGCGACTCCCTTGTGTGACATAAGGGTTTCTAGGAGAAAGCCTCTTTATTCTGAAAAGAACATACAGTATAGCTAAAGTTTTCACAGTCGCATATGAACAAACCACAAGACTCCAGAACAATGTTTTTTTTGACAGACAAGATCAAAGTAACAAAGTCCATTTGACACATTTGTCATAAAAACAAATCTCAGGTAATGAGCACAAACGCTTCTTACCTACTGTCAAGCACAGATGTGGAGGCATTATTTGGGCTTCTTTTGCAGCCTTGGGACCTTCCAGCTATTCAGTCGACCATGCAGTCTATATGCGAAACTATTCTAGAGTCAAATGTTAGGCCATATATCCAAAAGCTAAAGTTTGCCAAAACTGGTTATGCAACAGGACAATGATCCCAAGACAATAACAAATTTACATCCGAATGGCTAAAAATAAAACGATCAAGATGTTGTAGTGGCCCAGCCAAAGTCCAGAACTCAGTCCATTAGAAAAACGGACCTTTAGGGAACTGTGTATAAGGCCTCTGCCACACTTACGTGACAAAACGTAACGTTTTTGTCACGTACGTGTTAAAGGGGTGGTTTGTTCCCCGTGTGCCGTGTTTATGGCACGTACGTGTTCTCCGTGTGTTATACGTAAAAACACATGGAGAACGGAAAGCCCCGCCTTACCTGTTTCTTCCGGAGCTGTCTGTGGTGCTGAATGACAGCGTCCGGCAATGGCCACTGGCCCGCTGATGCTGCTTCCAGCCCCCAGTGAAGAAGATGCGTTGTTCAGATTCACTGGGGGACGGATGCAGGTGACAGCCGTGGCAAATACTGCAGGGCTGGTGGAGGTGAGTATGTGTTTTTTTTTCTTTTTAACCTGACATGTGTGTTTCGCCAGCGCGTGTCACATGGAACTGCATCCACACTACATTCGTGTGGTACGTGTGCGGGCCGTGTGACACCTGTGCTGCCAGAGCAACACGGACATGTCAGCGTATGGAACTCACGGAGACACGTAAGTACGGAACGGACACACATTCCATTCCTAAATACTTACGTGTCTCCTAACCATTGGGATTACCTAGGTCCCCGTGTGTACGTGTCTCCGGTCCGTATAAAAAATGGCACACACGTACCGGAGGCACGGATGTGTGATGGAGGCCTAAATGAATGTCCAAAAATTTCAAAGAACTGAAAGTGGTATTCCCATCTCCAAAATCCTATCTCAATATGTAGTAGGTATAATAATAATACTAATAATAATAATAATACTACTACTACTACTACTACTAATAATAATAATAATAATAATAATATTAGCAAATACCTCCAATTAGAAATGTATATTTTTCCTCACTAGCTGTGTTTCTTACCTCATGTGCAGGGCATTGTAATAGCTTAGGTATTGAGCAACTAACTGTCACTATATGGATGGACGTAACCATAAGCTTGCAATGCCTTACGATTGCAGCATTCAGGAGGCAGGGAGAGGAATCGCTTACCTCTCACTGGTGATCGGATCCCTGTAATGAGGTCACAGGGACCCAATCGCTGCCATGGCAACCCTGGGTCTTCACCATGACGACCCCAGATTACTGAGCTACGAATAGCCTCACAGACCAAGCTGTATGCATGGTGTGTGAGGCGAACTGTACAGATATAATCCACTGTAGTGATAAAACCTTGCAGTCTATTATAGAAACGCAGAAAAAAATGCAGAAACAATTGACATGCTGCTTCTTTTTTCTGCAACAAAATATGGAAGGAAAAAAGAAGCAGCATGTGCAAACCAATTCACATTTCTCATAGACTTTGCTGGCATGCATTTTTCCTTTCAGTATTGGTTAAAATCTGCAAGGAAAAAAGCATGATCAAACGCAGTAAAAAAGCATTGTGTGCACATAGCCTAAAACCGAATGTGTGTTTTCTACCTGCAAATTTTCCACGTATAATGCAAGTCTATGGAGAAAATCTGGACAAAAATCTCAGTGTACCTGCAAGAGAATTTTACGTGTTGTGAATTAGAAACGCACCATAGGTCAGTTTATGCTGAGTGAAAAAGAAATACAGAGGGCAGGAGATTTCTATAAATCCCATCCACTTTGCTGAAATTGTAAGACGCTGGTTTTTTGATGCAGCAAAATTACGTGTCATCAAAAACTCACCTAAAACGTATTGTGGGTGCGTGGCGCCCCTGAGGCTTCAGGCGCCACAAGGTCCTGCACCTCCATTAGGGTGTAGTACTTATCCCGGGTCCAAGGAAGGTCGGTACCGGTTCCACCAACACACACACAGTTACAGTGGGTTGCCCTCTCCAATGTGGACTGGGCCAGGGTCGGGTCACAGTTGGGGGCTACTACAGCGGTTGGGTTTACAGGACGCCACTGCACCAGGGGCTCACCGATCCACTGAAACTGGGACTCAGGAACCACTGGGGGAAGTCAGGAACACACAGTGGGAAGAGCAGGTTGACCTAGTGAGAGTAGTAAACCGGCCGGTGGCAGCGGCTGGCGGCAACAGCTTGGAACACACAACACAACTACAACAGAGAGAGAACAGCTGCAGACACAGAGCAGAGCGGACGTGCCACTAGGAAGCTCTGTGGGCCAAGACATTTTCAACATGGTTGCTGGGGAGAAGCAGGCGGCTGCTTCCACAGGACCGGTGGTGTAGGGGTACAGAACCCTGGGGCAGGCATACTTCACGTTGTCTACCAACTCTGCAAGGGTCGCGGGTACGGCTAGAAAAGTCACCGGACCTGTCCCACTGAGTCTGGAGCCAAATAGCATATAGGATCCGGGGCTGAGGTGTTACATCCCCACCGGAGTCCGCTCCAGCGACTTCTACATCAATCACCAGGCGACACCTTGTTCTTGGTGTGGATAGTGCTGGTGATGGGAGAGGAATCGATGCCAGCGGCGCTGGTGGGCGCAGGCTCCGCTCATCCACTTGGCTGGGTTTCCTTGGGATCTGCAGTACCACTGGTTGACTGTAAGTGGCGTGTGTCTTCCAGCTGAAGTTACCATCATTCGGCTACAACCAATGGGAAAACACCACACCCTTCTTATTTCCCCTCCTGTCTGTTGACCACTGCCAGAGATAGTTCTGTATTCCTGGTTCCTGTCCCACCCTGTTCTGTTTAGTGATTCTGGTATTCTGACTTCTGTTTGTTTCCTGACTACCCTCCTGCCCGCTGTTTATGCACCTCGCTGCCCGATCCGGATTTGACCTCTGCTTTGTTTTCTGATTATGTCCTTGCCTCCGTGATTCTCTCCCTGTTTTGCATTTCCCGGTTTTACCCTGCCTTACTACTACTGTCATCGGACTGCAGCCTTCCACAGGTAGGGATCACTATGGCCTTGTGTAATTCCAAATCCCTGTAAAGGGTTTCAGTGTTGTAGGGGTCCTGCTTGGTGAGTGGCTTCCCTCTAGCCTTTCCAATACAGCCCATCTGAGTCTGTGGATCCAGGCAGGTGTTACATGGGGTCTTCGACCGGCCTCATATCGGAACCGTGCTATCAGCATACAGAACGGGCCACTTTACTGACACCGGGATCCCCAAGTGCTTCACACCACGGGGATCCGGTACTTAGCGCATTAAAGGAGGAAGGGCCCATAGGCTGACACACACTGGATCTGACCTTCCACGGATTCGGGATCGGCTGGTGCCCATCGTGGCGGAGACCGGTACTCTGGGGTAGCACCTGAACTACCTATGAGTAAAAGACCTGGAACCGCAGGCCCTGTGTCTGCTTCTCCTTTACTGGCGCCGTCACCCTGCGCTGCGGCACCAACAGCGACTACCATGACCCCAGTCTGTCCTCCGTCATCCTCCCCAGGGTAATTCCGCTCTGCCTGTGGGGAGCGACACCATCCCGGCTGCAACCTTCACCATCAGCCCCGGAAAGCAGCACCTGCAGCGGTGGCCCATCTCTGGCCATGGACCACAGGTGGCGTCACGATCTAAAAAGACTTTCCTAACCATCACTACCACCCCCATCTTTCATTCTTCCTCCCGTCCACTGCCTTCCTTCCCTCTAGTACGTCTTGAGGTCACGAAACTAGGCCAGGCCAGTACGTGATGATGCAGTGGATCTGCACCTCCAGCCCGGCGACGTGTCGGTTGAAAACCCCTCAACCCCGGGGTGGTACAGGTGCACAGCCTAAAGGTCTGACCACTGATTTCTCAAATTATGAGAACTGCAGAGCTCTATCTGAAAGGAGATGAAGCCCTGTGGTCCATTCATTGTGCATAGAATTGCTGGCGATAGCGTGGAGTACAATTACACTATACTATGCTCTCTGCCCTGTGTGTTTTACTACTTTACTATGAATGTCACAGTATACATTTCCATATTTATTTTAGGCTTTGTGCAAATGTGGCGCCCCTGACCTGGTCAGGCACCACTGAGTACTGCACCCATGCTGGGGACAGTACAATACAGGTAATCCAGAAGGCTGACCGGGGTGTGGAACACAGGCGCATAGTGATCAGGTCTCACACATGTACCCATGAGAGGACCCCTGGGGATCCCAGGAGGGGGAAAAGCCTTGACCTTCACTGGAATAGTGGAGGGGGCCAAAAGCCTCCATCTCCTCTCAAGGGGTGTGGTAAGAGAGTCTGGTTGCTAGGTGGCGTAGGCAAGAACAGGAGAGGAGGGGCAGTGAGTCAGTTAGAGCAGAACTCCATAGGGCTCAGTGAGGAGCAGACCTGTGGGGCTGTTGCTGTCTAACAGCGCCCGCGCAGTGGCTACTGACGGGGGAGAACGGTCAACTAGGAGTGCTACCCGAAATCCATCTTCAGCTAGAGAGAGAGCATCGGAGTGGGAAGTAAGGAGACTGCTAGAGAGTACCAGGCCCAAACGGGCGGCAGATCCCGAAGCGGAGATAGATCCAGCTTTCTTTTGCTAAACCTGCCGGTGTGGGGCTCTCAAAGCCCACGCCACAACACCACAAAAGCCGCAGCCACGTAGCCACAGTTAGGGCCCATAGGTCACAGGAGGCAAGCAGCTGGAGTGGCCTGGTCCAGGCGACAAGCAAACGGCAAACGAAGGGGAGAGAGGCTGCAGCATCTTCCCTGGGTGACCCCCATAGGGACTAAAAGTCGGGGTCACCCCAAACCACCAAGGGCTAAGGAAGGCGAGTTAGTAGTCACCCTCACAAGTCAGCCTGAAGGACACCTGGTTCCCGCCTGGTTCATCCCAGCTACGCCCGGGTTACTCACCCTGCCACCTGAAGTGAGTAAAAACCCTGAAAGACATTCTGCCTGTGTGGAGTTATTCTGCGCCTTGTGGTACTACGCACCTACATCGGGCCCTGGGGCTTGCCTCACTCTCAGGAGGCTATTCCAACTAACTGCACATACCATCAGCCCCAGGCGACCCTCAACCTGCAGTGGCGGTCCCCACTGACCGCAATACTGAGAGTGGCGTCACGACAAGAAGAAGATCTCCTACCTGTGACCAGATCCAGCTACGTGGAGTCCCTGAAGGTAATGCACCGACACAACACCTGTGGGGCTTCACATCTGGCGTCACGAACAGGATAAGGACTAGACCTGTTCAGACAGGTGACCATGTGCCTGGGCGGTCTGCTTGAAAAATTGGAAGCGCCGCCATATTGCCACCATGAAAAGCGCGCTGAAAAACAACAGCAGCCCGCGCTGAAAGAAGTTACCGCCCACGAAGAGGTGTGGCTACCCAGAGATGCCCTGCAGAGTTCTGACCTTGCCAGCTATGAGAGTGGAAGCGTCCAGAGACGGCGGGAAGGAAAGAGAGCCACAAGCCTGCTGCTGGGAGAGGAGCTGCTGAAAGAGGCAGAGCAGAAACTGAACAGCTTGCTATCAGAGGCAACGGCGAGTCCACAGCTGGAGAGTCGTGCAGAAGAGGGCGCAGAAGAAATGGCGTCTGACCGCAGAAATCCAGAACCGGGCTCCGCTGCCTGGTGGTATCGGGAGCTGGCCCAGTTCTGCGACCGACTGGAGACCCGGGTTGTGGAGCAGATCCGGGAAGAACGAATGGAAATGCTGGAGATGACCGCGGCGGTTCGGGCCTATGAAAGGAGAGCCGCGCGCCGAGTGCCAGACAGGACGGCGATGACGCAGACCCCGATGCTGCCACCGGTGGGTGAGTCGAGTGATGCCCCGGCCAGCGCAAGTGCCCCGACCCCTGCTGCCACGCCCGCGGTCCCCGAAGAGGCGTCCGGTGCGGCGACGCTGAAGCAGGCCGCAGCCACGCCAGGTGCGGCCTTCCAAGCCCCAGCGGCCGCAGCGATGCCCTGCTCGGCCCACCAGGACCCGGTCCCTGCAGCAACGCCCAGTCCGGCCCGCAAAGAACCGGCTGCCACCGCGACCCTCATCCGCGTCGCAGGCGTAACGCTGACCCAGGCCGCCGCCCTGCTAGGCCCGGCCCGCCGAGACCCCACCGCCGCAGCAACGCTCGTCCGCGCCGCAAGTGAGGTGCTGAACCAGGCCGCAGCCACGCCAGGCGCGGCCCGCCAAGCCCAGACTGCTGCAGCGACGTCCAGCCCAGCCTGCACAGATCCCGTCGCAGCTGCGACGCCGATCCAGGCCGCCGCCATCCAGGGCGCGGCCCGCCAAGACCAGGCCGCCGCCATGCCGGGCGCGGCCCGCCAAGACCAGGCCGCCGCCATGCCGGGCGCGGCCCGCCAAGACCAGGCCGCCGCCAAACAGGGCGCGGCCCGCCAAGACCAGGCCGCCGCCATGCCGGGCGCGGCCCGCCAAGACCAGGCCGCCGCCATGCCAGGCGCGGCCCGCCAAGAGATTGCATCACTATTTTCCCCGGCCTGCAAGGCCAGAGCAGACACCGCTCCCCAGTCCAAAGAGGTCCCTGCTAGGAAGACCCTGATAGGAGAGGACCCCGAATACTGGAAGCTGAAGGCTGACCTAGAGGCCCAGTTCCCACAAGAGATGGTGGATCGGTATCTGCTCCCTCCGCATACCCCCAAGGAGATTCAGGCAACCCCTGCAGCCGCGCCAGAGAGTCCACCGCCCAGACCAGCTGAGGACCACTCATCCCCAGCGCTGCCACAACCAGAGTGCAGCGAAGAACTAAGGGGGAGAGGAGGCCAGGAAGCTGAGGAGCTGACTCCGGAGCCACCGGCAGTGGAGCAATACTCAGAGCCGGAGATGTTACCCTATTCACGTTGGGATGAGGAGGACTTGACACCGTCTGCTGACGAAGATCAGCCCAGAAACCTCACCTGGGGCCCTGAAGGCATTGAAGTAACAGCCCGGCAAAACCCAGCCCGCAAGACCAGGCGTCGCAACAGAACAACGCTGTCCCCTGCACCACAGTCTCCAGAGCAGAGAGAAGTCACAGCCAGAGACCTACAGGAGAAAAGGTTACTGAGAAGGTCCAGAGCCCAGGTCAGAGGACCCCTTTGCAGAGGAGTAGTGGAGGATTTCAACTTGAGAAGTGGATATGGATTCATTGTAGCCCCTGGTATCAAAGAAGGGATATTTGTCAACAGAAGAGATGTGAACGCTCATCTGCCTAGAGGACACCCTGGCAGAAACTTAAAGATGGGAAATACAGTACAATTCACTATGCATGAAGGCGAAAGAGGATTGTATGCGCTTGATGTAGCACCATGTCCCAAAGAAGAAAGAAAAGACAGAGATAAGGAAACAGATGAAGATCTAGAACGAAAAGACAAGGAACCTACAGATGAGACTACATCAGACGACGACAAAGAGCAAGAAAGCAGCAGGTGCCGCAGCCCAACAGGCCCAAGCCCTGGTGAAATGGAGGAGTAAAGTAAAGAAAGAAGTTACCAGTTGAAGTTTTGAAAAGTTTTGTTTTGCAACGTTTACGTTTAAGCATGTGCCCACAAAAACTATTGTGAGAAAACCATAAACCTTAAGGCTATGAACTGGCTATAGCCACAAACTCTCGCAGTGTAAATAGTTACACCAAAAGGTCACCACCGCCACCAGAGGTCAGCCTGTTTAGGGGCTTGGCTCGTCTGCAACCAGGAGGAGCCCGTCCGTATATAGGGCCTTGGCTCACCTGCGACCAGAGAGCATGCCTGTTTATGGGGCCTGGCTCTCCACCACAAAGAGGGTACCTGGTCAGCACCAACTGTGGAGGCCGCCTCTGCATCCTGCCAGAAGAGGCTGAAGGCGCGGATCCACCAGGCCAGGTATACCCTGAAACCACCAGCCCATGAAAGCCGCCCCTACATCCTGCCCGAAGTGGCTGAAGTCGCGGCCAACGTGAAAGGGTTTTGGGTGGGTTAACGGACTTGTGGGTGGAGGGTGGTGATGTATGGTACCTGGTGCTTTTAAAAATGTTTTACATGTTTTAATGTTTTATGCATTTTAAAATGTTGTCTTGCAGCCCGAGGACGTGCTGGTGATAACTAAGGGGGAATGTGGCGCCCCTGACCTGGTCAGGCACCACTGAGTACTGCACCCATGCTGGGGACAGTACAATACAGGTAATCCAGAAGGCTGACCGGGGTGTGGAACACAGGCGCATAGTGATCAGGTCTCACACATGTACCCATGAGAGGACCCCTGGGGATCCCAGGAGGGGGAAAAGCCTTGACCTTCACTGGAATAGTGGAGGGGGCCAAAAGCCTCCATCTCCTCTCAAGGGGTGTGGTAAGAGAGTCTGGTTGCTAGGTGGCGTAGGCAAGAACAGGAGAGGAGGGGCAGTGAGTCAGTTAGAGCAGAACTCCATAGGGCTCAGTGAGGAGCAGACCTGTGGGGCTGTTGCTGTCTAACAGCGCCCGCGCAGTGGCTACTGACGGGGGAGAACGGTCAACTAGGAGTGCTACCCGAAATCCATCTTCAGCTAGAGAGAGAGCATCGGAGTGGGAAGTAAGGAGACTGCTAGAGAGTACCAGGCCCAAACGGGCGGCAGATCCCGAAGCGGAGATAGATCCAGCTTTCTTTTGCTAAACCTGCCGGTGTGGGGCTCTCAAAGCCCACGCCACAACACCACAAAAGCCGCAGCCACGTAGCCACAGTTAGGGCCCATAGGTCACAGGAGGCAAGCAGCTGGAGTGGCCTGGTCCAGGCGACAAGCAAACGGCAAACGAAGGGGAGAGAGGCTGCAGCATCTTCCCTGGGTGACCCCCATAGGGACTAAAAGTCGGGGTCACCCCAAACCACCAAGGGCTAAGGAAGGCGAGTTAGTAGTCACCCTCACAAGTCAGCCTGAAGGACACCTGGTTCCCGCCTGGTTCATCCCAGCTACGCCCGGGTTACTCACCCTGCCACCTGAAGTGAGTAAAAACCCTGAAAGACATTCTGCCTGTGTGGAGTTATTCTGCGCCTTGTGGTACTACGCACCTACATCGGGCCCTGGGGCTTGCCTCACTCTCAGGAGGCTATTCCAACTAACTGCACATACCATCAGCCCCAGGCGACCCTCAACCTGCAGTGGCGGTCCCCACTGACCGCAATACTGAGAGTGGCGTCACGACAAGAAGAAGATCTCCTACCTGTGACCAGATCCAGCTACGTGGAGTCCCTGAAGGTAATGCACCGACACAACACCTGTGGGGCTTCACACAAAATAGTTACTTTGGATTGGTCTATGCAAAAAGTATTTATTTTCACTGATGTTTCTATTGTATGCACTTAACAAAAGATGAGGCAGCACAAGCTAAAATAGAAAGTAAAATATACAGTAGGTGCCAGCCTGCAGTGTACAGAACAGTAACCTAATAATATATGTACAAAAACTCATGCTGCACATTATAGAAATATAAAAAAGTGAACAAATTTTTCATTTGACTTGTGCCAAACAAAAAAAGCTTGACAAAGGTCTTTGGAGCTGAAACGTTGCTTTTTTTGTACACATCATATAATTTTCACGTGTCAAATAATTTGCACATGTTAATAATTTTCAGAGGAAAGTTATGCAGTCGGATTGAACTTGCGATCAATGAGAGATCAGCCATCTCCACCAATGATGTAAGAGAACTGAGTGGTATAAAGGGCTTTGCTTCTATCACAAGGGTTAAACTCAACATGACCTCCAGTTGAGGAGCTTTGTTTCCAGCTGAGGGAATCACTGAACTGCTTCACTTGAGAAGGATTCTGCATTATCTCAGTTGAGGAGCTTCGTTTCCAACTGAGGAAACACAGAACTGCTTCACTTCGGATATTCTACAGGATTTCAGTTTAGGATCCATGGTTCCAGCTGAAGGTTCACAGAACTGCTTCCTAAGGTTGCCATTAGCTCTTTTCAGTGGGTGTCTGCCAAAAGCAGCGTGCTACTGGACTGGAAAACTTTCCCTGGAAGCCTTGAAGTCACAAAGATTCTAATCCCTGGTGGGTCAGTGGAAGGATGAGACTCTGTTGCTTTTACCATCTTGAATTCTTACTGGGAATGTACAATATGTTTTTGTCTGTTGGTGAACCAATAAAGTCTTACTAATGTATGGTTCACTCACCCTCCGTTGTCGAAGTAGTGTTTTTCCCATGGGGAAGGAGTGCATACATTCAGTGGGATGAGCCCTTGTCCATGCAGTCTTTCTGAAGACAGCCAAGCCAGCAGATGAGAGCACCCACTGACCCTCGTGTCTCCACACAAGGGCACAATTTCTACTGTGTACAAAAGGACCTGTCAATACTTGCAAAGTTAACTATAATGCTAACCTCTCCTTCCCCTGTACTCCATACACAACAACAGGCTAGCTGGGTACCAAGCTTTCACCGCAACTGTAGTTTTACATGTGAACAAGTTTAGTCCTGTTCAAATGGCTGCAGCCTATCTAAACTAGTTTGGCACCAAAAGCTAATAGATGTGTACACACTTCCTGCTAAAAATATCTGCACAGGGCCTGAGCTCAGGACTTAGGGGTACTTTACACACTACGACATCGCAGGTGCGATGTCGGTGGGGTCAAATCGAAAGTGACGCACATCCGGCGTCGCTGTCGATATCGGAGTGTGTAAATCCTTTTTGATACGATTAACGAGCGCAAAGGTGTCGTAATCGTATCATTGGTGTAGTGTCCAACATTTTCATAATTTAGCTGCAGCGACGGTACGATGTTGTTCCTCGTTCCCCTGCGACAGCACACATCGCTGTGTGAGAAGCCGCAGGAGCGACGAACATCAGCGTACCTGCGTCCTGCGGCTCACGCCGGCTATGCGGAAGGACGGAGGTGGGAGGGATGTTTACGATCCTCTCATCTCCGCCCCTCCGCTTCTATTGGATGCCTGCCGTGTGATGTCGCTGTGACGCCGCACGACCCGCCCCCTTAGAAAGGAGGCGGGTCGCCGGCCAGAGTGACGTCGCAGGGCAGGTAAGTGCATGTGAAGCTGCCGTAGCGATAATGTTCACTACAGCAGCTATCACAAGATATCGCTGCTGCAACAGGGGCGGGTACTATCGTGTTCGGCATCGCAGCAATCGGCTTGCGATGTCGCAGCACGCAAAGTACCCCTTACAGTTCCACTAGTCCGATACAGGAATATCGGCCGAAGTGGATATCTGTAGATCCACATGGAGTATCTGTATCTTCCTTACTTTCAAACAGAGTATCTTCAGTGGCAGACAATCATCGGGACAATCACCATGAAAACGGTTTCATGCCTGCAACACCCGAGGACGTCTTCTGGGATTCAGTTCTCAGGATGGCTGCAAATGCCTGCTTCCCCGATGTGGCACTAACATCTCTCACACTCTTAGAAAACAGTATCTACCAGATCCAGTACTCTCAATAAATGGGCCAAGAGCTGCTCACCACACTTCTGCACTCTGCAGGCCTTGTCTACACACTGTTCTAGTATCTGACCACACAGAGTCCTTTTACCAGCCTGCACAGAGGGCTCTCTGGTGAATGGGAGGAGACACTGCAGGCATTATCTCCATACTCTCACATATGTATTATGTGTTCCATGTGTGTGGCATGTGTCTAATATAGTGCTTGTGTCCCATGTACAATTGGCCTGTGCATGTCTCTTTTTTTTCATTTTCTTTAACCTTAAGAATTAGGCAACTCAGAACCATGTAGAATCATAGAATGTTATAGTTAGAAGGGACCCCCAGAGTCATCTGGTCCAACCCCGTGCTCAAGGTAGGACTCACAGACTTCCATTAAACAGAAACTCACCACCTCTCACGGCAGCCTGTTCCACTCATTGATCACCCTCACTATATGTAATCTGTGTCTTCTCCTTTTCAGTTTCATTATATTGCTTCTCATGTTTCCATACAAATAACAATAAGGATGATCCCTCTACACTGTGACATCCCTTCAGATATTTTTCGACAGCTATTGTCTACTCTTAGGGGTACTTTGCACACTGCGACATCGCTAGCCGATGCTAGCGATGCCGAGCGTGATAGTACCCGCCCCTGTCGCACATGCGATATCTTGTGATAGCTGCCGAAGCGAACATTATCGCTACGGCAGCTTCACACGCACATACCTGCCCTGCGACGTCGCTCTGGCCGGCATATTTCTCTTGCAGCGGTTACCAGGGTCCAGACATGGTATTGTAGTATCCAGGGATTTACATTCTCCCTTGCACAGTATTGATTTTTTGATTTTTCATTCAATGTGTGGCTAAAGGTTTTTTCTTTTCTAATAGGGCATCGTCTTCTGGTCATTTAGTCCTTTCATAGGGTCTCTGTAATCAGTTATCGATAATGGATTATTATAGAGGCTACTCTTTATAATACATGTCAGGAGACCAATTGTGACATTGTGTACCTGATTGTAGTCTTTTCAATAGGCCATTACAGTTGGAACTATTTCTTGCATTTTATATGGTCATTCCACAGGGGTCATCCTATACATTTATAGGATATATTCAGGTTTAGCCATTTGTCATCTTTTCACTATACCACTTCTTGAGGTTATCCTGTATCCTTATTATTTGCTATAGACTATATAATAATATAATAATATATGCCACTATTTTTCTCCTTTTACTGTACCACTGCTTTATAGAGGTTTTATCTATTTTTGCCGTATTTGTATATATTTGGGGACCATATATTTAAAATAATATTATATTTATCACAGAATTATATGTACTGTATGGGACAGATGGCTGTTTTGTTCTTACATTATTTTAATCGTCTATTTGTGTCTTGTATGTTCCGGACATAATAAAATGTATATATCTTGTATATATATCGGTGTGCACTTGTTTCTATTGAGGCCTTTTTCTCCCTTTGTTCTTGGTTTCTTCTCCTCATAGTTGTAGCACCCATTGGAATATCATTTTTTATCCATTTGGCATACGTGCACCTTGTTCTCTTATTATATTCTGGTCAGTAACATATGCTTGTTTGGTATCTTGATTTTTTTTAGAGATTTTTGTCTTTATTTTGGCTTTGGTCACCAAAGTTTTTGGCACATTATAAAATACTGCTATATGCTATAAATTATATATAATATATAAATATAAATTATGCTATATGTCGTCTGCTGGTACTGTGAAAGGTGGGTTTATAATAAATATATTGAATATGATGTTGATTGTTATATAGTATGTGTGTGCTAACATATAAATGTTGCTAGCGGAATTTAGATTCCTGATGTAACAAAACTATGGCTACTCACCAGCAGGTGCCACCTAGTGAGTGGGCAAGAGCAGTGGTAGATTAGATATCAGATAGAACAGGATAAAGTCAAGTTAGAGGAGGAGTAAGTGACAAGAGGGTTGACTAGTAACACGGGCTTCATGGGGTACAGGTTCTGGATAGGGTTTGAGTAAGAGAAGACGTGGCCATAATGTCAGAACCAGTCAGGGAAGCCTGAGGTAGCCTCGAGAGATTTAGAGCCTACGGCTCACCCTAACGGGCATAGAGAGTCATGCGACTAGAGAGTTATAGGGGCCCAGAATTGGACGAAGGTGTAAGGAAAAGGGGGGAAGCGAGGCACAAACACTGCAGCTTGAGGACAAGTTTCAAGATAGCGAGGTACTGGTAGAGAATGAGTACCCCAGAAACAGTAGAATCAGAACCGTGAGAAGTGAGGGCATTTCTGTCATAATGATGTAAAGAATAAACTGAACAAGTTTTGTTGCCAAGTGAACTCTGGTGTTGCGTAGGCTACTATTTCGTCTACGACGAGGATCAGCAGCGGGGTGATGGACATCAGCCTGAAGAAACTAGTAAGTGTCATGCCCACCACTCAAAGTCATACCCGTACATGGAGTCTCATTGGTGAATGAGTGCGCTGCCCATACAGCCCATCGTCTGTGCCTTCCTTCACGATTACGGACCATGGTGAATGCAACTCATTCTCTAGTCAGGCTGAAAAACAAGTACCGTATGTATGAATCAGGCCTTATGCTAATTTTCATGAGGATCTTATGTTGATGCAGATAATTAACCCTTTAATTCAAATTCTTGCATAGACAGGTTGAAAGTAATACATTAGGTTTTTCTATCTGTGAAAGTGGGCTCTCCCCACACTCAGCATATAAAGGCAAATCAATTTTCTCTGGAGGTCTTAATCTTTCCAATCTCATTTATCTAATATCATCCTTATTATTCCATCAGGCACCTTGGGGTATAGAGTTTTTTTAATCAGATTTTATAGGATTCTATGCTTTCTTTACTGTAGGTACATTACTGGAGTTGCATTATAGAATATTTAATATATACATAGTATACATTATAACTTGCATTGATGTTTCTATCGTAGCATTAATAGATTAAAGCCTTATACAAATGCCTATATAAAGTCTCCAGTCTTTATGGAACAGTAATAAGCACCCATAAAAATAAACAGGGTCTTTAGTACTACAGTTGAAACCAGAAGTTTACATACAGGGCGGCACGGTGGCTCAGTGGTTAGCACTGCAGTCTTGCAGCGGTGGGGTCCTGGGTTCAAATCCCAACAAGGACACCATCTGCAATAAGTTTGTATGTTCTCCCCGTGTTTGCGTGGGTTTCCTCCCACACTCAAAAGACATACTGATAGGGACTCTAGATTGTGAGCCCTAATGGAGACAGTGTTGCCAATGTATGTAAAGCGCTGTGGAATTAATAGCGCTATATAAATGAATAATTATTATGAATATTATTATTATTATACACTATCTAAAAAGGCAACTATGCATGTTTTTCCTCACCTGACATGAAATTAGAAAAAAACTTTCCTATTTGAGGTCAATTAGGATTACCAAAATTATTTATATTTGCCAAATGCCAGGATAATGAGAGAGAGAGAGACAGAGACAGAGACAGAGACAGAGAAAGAGAGAATGTTTTAAGGCATTTTTATTACATTCTGCAAAGTCAAACGTTTATATACACTAAAGTCTGCTTTACACGAGACGACCGATTATGCGATAGCACGATCGATCGTACCCGCCCCCGTCGTTTTTGCGTCACGGGAAATTAGTTGCCCGTGGCGCACAAACTCGTTTAACCACCGTTACACATACTTACCTTCCGGACGACCTCGCTATGGGCGACGAACGTCCACTTCCTGGAGTGGGAGGGACGTTCGGCGTCACAGCGACGTCACACGGCAGCCGGCCAATAGAAGCGGAGGGGCAGAGATGAGCGGGATGTAAATATTCCGCCCACCTCCTTCCTTTCATTAAGCCGTCGGGTGCCGCGGAAGGCAGGTAAAGCTGCTGTTCATCGTTCTCGTGGTGTCACACAGAGCAACGTGTGATGCCACGGAAATGATGAACAACCGCCACCATTTTAATTAAACAATTTTATGAAACCTAGCGACGAGTACACGACTCACAATTTGTGAGCGATACTGCGTTGCTAAGAGGTGTTACACGAGACGACGTCGTGTACGATGCCGGATGTGCGTCACGAAAACCGTGACCCCGACGATGCATCGCACGATCAGTCGTCTCGTGTAAAGCCCGCTTAAGAGTACTATGCCTTTAAACAATTTGGGACAGCTCATATGATGATGACATGTCTTTGGAAGCTTCTGATAGGTTTATTGGCAACATCTGAGTTAATTAGAGACACACCTATGGATGTATTTTAATGCACTTCTGAAGTACACTGCTTCTTTGTGTAGAATTATGGGAAAGCATCACTAAATATAAAGATATTTGGAACTGCATTACTGCCATAGAAACTAAGTTAAAAATGTGGTAATTGGTACACAATTGGGTCAAGTCATGATAAGTCCAACAGCCAGAGACAAGGCGTACCCCGTTGTTGGGACCCTATCCTTGAATGCCTCTACCTGGGATAAAAACCTACAATTTAAAGAGCAGGTAGGATCCAGCTATGATTACACAGGTCTACGACTAAAAAGCTGTTTGATTATTTTCATCTAATTTCCATGTATTTTGGTGTGCTGAAAATGAAAAAAATATTGAAAAAAATCTTGGACTTCAGGATTTGCCACAAAATGCAAAATTCTCTTCAAATTTAGTAAAATTTTCATAATTTTTTTTCTTTTTTTTTAGCGTTTTGAAAGTCAAAATTACTATTAACTAACTCACATCAATGAATTGAAGATATATAATGCCAAAAAATATCACTTTCAAAGAAAAGAACTTTCAGAGTGAGCTAATGAAACCAGCATCAACATTTTGCAAGCTGAATAAGCGGGCTCTGACATGCCCGGGCTTGTTTCAATTGTTTTATCTTTGTTCTCGCCTGTTCACACTTGGTAATTTCAGTTCGTGTTAGCTCTTCATATTCAACCGTGTTTCCCAAAATTAGCATTATGGCTCAGCGGAAGTGTATGAATTCGCCTGACAGTTTCTGTTACATTTGTGGTTAATATACAGTGTTGAAGCAACAGCTGAATATTACAGACTTTGTGAAAAAAGTATACTTTGCATATTTCGAACTAAAGCTTGGAGATCAAGATAAAGCTTGGGTGCCTCATAAAGTGTGCAAACGGTGTGTTGAGGACCTCCGAAATTGGTTCAAGGGTAAGAAAAAAGCTTTTTGTTATTGGATTCCTATGGTATGGCAAGAGCAAAAGAACCATAGTGACGATTGTTACTTTTGTTCATGCGATGTGAAAGGGTATAATTCAAAATGGAAGCATTCCATTTCATACCCCAATATTCACTCAGCAATTCGTCCCATCTCCCATGGCACAGATATACCAGTACCCAAGGCCCCTGCTACCTTGGAAGAGATAACTATGTCCAATGAAGGTGGAGTCATACCTGAACCAGATGAATCAAGTTCTGACTTTGAAGATGATACAAGACCAAAATTGTTTTCCCAGGAGGAGATGAATGATTTGATGAAAGACTTAAATCTTCCCAAAGATGCCGCTGAGTTACTCGGCTCAAGGCTCAAAAGCAAGAATTTATTGTTGCCAGGAGTGTCTTTTTCATGGTTCAGACATCGTGAAGACGAGTTCGTTCCTTACTTTGCCCAGGAAGATAAGTTGGTTTATTGCATCGATGTCGAAGGTTTGATGGATCAATTCAAAATCCAATATGATTCAGCACAATGGCGTCTTTTTATAGATTTTTCAAAAAGAAGTCTCAAAGCAGTTTTACTCCACAACGGCGGGTTTTTATGCTTCCATCCCTGTAGGTCATTCCGTACACCTCAAGGAACCCTACGAGAACTTGGAATTGGTTCTTCGTAAACTTAAATATGAAGACCACGGTTGGCAAGTGTGCAGGGATTTGAAAGTCTTGTGCATGCTGCTCGGGCAACAAGCTGGGTATACCAAATACCCTTGTTTTCTGTGTCTATGGGACAGTCGAAACTTTGGTTCCTCCCCATAAAGTTCTTCTACCACCTCTCCACATCAAATTGGGATTGATGAAGCAATTCATAAAATCACTTCCAAAAGATGGAGAATGCTTCAAATACTTGGTCGCCAAGTTTCCAGGCCTCTCGGAGGCAAAATTGAAGGAAGGTGTGTTCGTCGGACCAGACATTTGAAGGCTTATAGCTGATCAAGAGTTTATCAATACCATGACGCATCCTCAAAAAGAAGAGTGGATTGCATTTAAAGAGGTCGTAGAGAATTTTTAGGCAATAACAAAGACCCTGACTACAAACAAATCGTCGGACGAATGCTGAAAGCATTTCAAGCTTTAGATTGACTGATAAGTTTGAAAGTGCATTTCCTCCGTTCCCACCTTGACAACTTTCCTGAAAATTTGGGAGCTGTGAGTGAAGAGCAAGGTGAACGATTCCACCAGGACATTAAAGAGATGGAAAGAAGATACCAGGGAAGATGGAGCATTTCAATGATGGCAGACTACTGTTGGACGCTTCAGAGAGACATTACAGATGCTACTCACAAGCGTAAATGTACCAAGAGCAGCCTCACAGGGAAGAATCGATTTTAGTGTATGTTAGTGAGCTCATTGCAGTTAAAAAAAATGATTTTCATGAAACATTTGTAATAAAAAATTAATTTTATGAGTTTATTTTCATTTATTTTGAGGTATTGTCTTATTTAACATAGTTACTTAAATTGTCAGAAAACGTGAAGTCCTATGACAAAACAAAGGTCATTTTCGGATTCAGTGCACTGAAAAACATAAAGATTACGTGGAATAACCAAAACAGCTCTCGAAAAAAATTTTTTTGCAGACCTGTGCTATAATGCCATTGGCTTGTGGGCGGAGTGCTAAGTCAGAAAGGAGTATCCTACAAATATAAAAAAATGGCTGGCACATTCACGAAACAGACAAATGTGAACAGGTGTGAACCAGTACACAATTTTACCAATTCATGATAAGCTGGTCAGTTTTTTAATATTTATAGTATACCTCCTTCTGACTGAGCACTCTGCCCACCAGCCAAGGGTGTTTTAATTGTAATAGCTGGATCCTACTTGCCCTTTCAATTATATGCTTTTTGCCCATGTAGATGCATTCAAGGATAGGGTCCCAACAACAGGGTTCGCTATGTCGCTGGTTGTTGGCTGTTATCATGAATTGGCCCAATTGTGTACCGAGTACCTCATTTTTAACATAGCTTCTATGGCAGTAATGCAGTTCTAAATATCTTTATATTCAATGTTTATCTAATATAGCGTTTCAGTGTGCAGCTGTGTTTGCTTTTAATTTTATCAGTTCTGGACATAATGGCTATCATGAAGACAACAAGAGGTATTAAAGAGCCGCAGATGGCTGTGTGGCATATTTTTAGATGCATCATTGCTTGAAGGACACTTCATACTGGTCTGTGATAGATGGAAATATATGGGAGAAGTGAGCTTGTATAATCTAAGAAGATGTCATTTGTGATTTATTTGTAGTTTATGGTTAAAATCCTTAGTCATAGGGACAAAAATATCAATCTTTTGGCATTTTATAATGATAAAACTTCTCTTTTATTGATTACTATTAAAACAATATTGACCATACTATATAAAATGAAGTTAAAATATGTTCCTCAGTCTACCAGTAAATAATTATTATAAATCCTTAGTTAATCCACAACATTGTCAACTTAAACGTTAGACAATGGTATATATATTTCTCAGTTTAATAAAGAGGAGCCTGACATTGTAGTGAACAATGAAATGCATTTCGGTATGGGAAATGTATTTCGGTATGGGATTACATTCACATAACTGTAGTATTAGTACAGACACCTACCATAAATATCTTATTAACAGTTTAGACATGCTACAGTTATACACTGTGAATTATGACATAAAACAATTTATATAACAAATGAATCATACAGTATATTCAAGTGGAATTTTACTCAAATTTTGCAATAATCTGCATTTGACAAAATGCAGATCCTTTTGTAATTTGCTTCTGTGCACATTCAGTAAAACTGAACTGCAAAGAGATATAAAAAATGTTGTAAACGTAAAAATATCCTTATACTTAACTTACTGCTCACTTTTTCGGTCCCACCACTCCTCACCGCCACCTGTCCTGTCCTCGTTTCATCTTCTCATCACTCTAAAATCTGGCATCTCACACTCAGCTGGAACTTCTGGCTGTGATGAGGCTCAGGGTGTTTCAGTGCACGTTTTGCAAGGCGCAGCACATATTATGACGTTGTGAATTTTTGCGCAAGTGGCGGCGATAAGAAGATATGGCCTACTTTTGCTTGAGACTATCCAGCACCCTGTACGTCTCTGGGTGCGCTGCCACTGCAAGGATCCAAGTCATACCTTTCATGTATGGATCTATTTTATTTCTTTCCCTGTTCATACAAAAACTGTATATTCCACGGATGATGCCTCACTATCAAGGCAAAAACGCATTCAAAGGGGCCTTTTTTGGGGTACTGTTTATTTAAGACTAGAAATGTGCGATTCTCTAGAGGCTCGAGTTCGGTTTGGTTCGTCGAACGGAGGCCACGTTCAAGTTCGGTTCGGTGAACCGTTCGACGAACCTCTCGAGCCCCATTGAAACCAATGGCAGGCAAACACAAACACATAAAAACACATTATAAATGTACACATACAGTTAATAAACATTGCCATTACACTTACCGGTCCCCTCGACGTGTCCTGCACTCTGTCTCCTGTCGCTTTTCCTTCCAATAATCGCTGTGTCCTCCCGGTAACCAGCATTGATGATAGGACTTTCCGTGACATCAAAATAGCCATGTGACCAGTCGTGTCTATTATCTCATTGGCTACAGACTGGTCACATCACTATGACGTCATGCTAGGTCCTGTCAGTGCATCTCTCCGGTAAGCGGTGCTCGTTTGAGCATGTCCTTTTACCGGCGAGATGCTCTGGCAAATGATCAGCTTCCCCGTCCATGCATGTCGGCGCTCTTTACAGAGTCAGCCCACATGCAGGGACTAGCTGTCACAGCCGGTAAATAGCGGCAGCTGGAATCACGTGATCGGAGCATCGTTGCTATGGTAACCCGTCTGTCAGCGGTGACGTCACCGCTTACAGCCGGCAGCCTGTGGTCACTCTCACTGAGTGATTTCTGCACGGAGCAGCAGCGTCCTTTCTCCCATGCAGTGCTGTCTGATGTAGCAGAGCTGCATGGGTTGAAGGAGAAGGAAGACAGAAGAGCATGGATCGTCGAGGGCTGACAGGGAGTAATAAACATGGAGTCTCTAAGTGTGTCTGTGTATTTATTTCTATTAAAGTATTTTTTCTCTGTGCGGTGTCTTTTTTTTAACCCTTTATTGGAGATTCTTAATGGCCGGGTCAAACTTGTCTGACATTAAGAATCTCTGACTTAATACTAGCTAGTAAAACAAAGCTAGTATTAACTCATTATTACCCAGCAAGCCACCCAGCTTCATGCCTGCTGGAAGAGTTGAATACAGCGCCAGATGATGGCGCTTCTATGAAAGCGCTATTTTCTGGGTCGGCTGCAGACTACAATTTGCAGCAGGGGCGCCCAGAAAGCTCGGGCTAACCTGTGCTGCGGATTCCAATCCCCAGCTGCCTAGTTGTACCTGGCTGGACACAAAAATGGGGTGAAGCCACGTCGTTTTTTTAAAAAAATTATTTCATGAAATTCATGAAATAATTAAAAAAATTCTTCCCTATAATTTTAGTTCCCAGCCGGGTACAAATAGGCAGCTAGGGGTTGGGGGCAGCCGTACCTGCCTGCTGTACCTGGCTAGCATACAAAAATATGTCGAAGCTCACGTCATTTTTTTTTTAGTTTTTTGGCAAAAAAAATAAAAAATGCTTCCCTGGATTTTCCATTGCCAGTGTAGGTAACACCAAGCAGTGGGGGTTAGCAACCATTAGCTCCTTGGATTACCCTCAGCTAGCAATAAAAAAAAATGCAGCGGGAGCCCATATATATTTTTTTTTAATTATTTATTTAGATAACTAAAAAAAAATGGGCTTCCCTGTATTTTGATTGCCTGACATCACAGTACTGTAAAAATAAATCATTAAAAAAAATGACGTAGCGCTCCGTGGTATTTTTGATTCTCAGCGCAGATAAAGCAGACAGCTACGGGATGCCACCCCTATCTGCCTGGCGTTACCTTGGCTGGCAATCAAAATACAGGGAAGCCCATTAATTTTTTTTATTTAAAAAAATAGTTTAAAAAAAAAATGACGTGGGGTCCCCCCATTTTTGATAGCCAGCTAGAGTAAAGCAGACGGCTGTAGCCTGAAAACCACAGCTGGCAGCTTTACCGTGGTTGGTGATCCAATGTGGAGGTCACCCCAGGCACTTTTTTATAATTATTTTATAAATAATAATTACAAAAAGAAAGTAGGGTCCCCCCAAATTGGATCACCAGCCAAGGTAAAGCGGACAGCTGTGGTCTGGTATTCTCAGGGTGGGAAAGTCCATAGTTATTGGCCCTTCACAGCCTAAAAATAGCAGGCCGCAGGCACCCCAGAAGTGGCGCATCCACAAGATGCGCCAATCCTGGCGCTTCACCCCAGCTCATCCCGTGCCCTGGTGCAGTGGCAAACGGGGTAATAAATGGGGTTGATACTAGCTGTAAGGTCACCTGACATCAAGCCCAGCAGTTTGTGATGTCATGGCGTCTATCAGATACCAGACATCACAAACTGTCAGGACTAACAAAAAAATAGACAAAAAAACGTATTTGAAAAAACACTCCCCAAAACATTCCCTCTTTCACCAATTTATTGTAAGAAAAAAAAATAAGGGGGTCCCACAACGACTCTGGACCGTCTAGATTAATATAAGAGACACGCTCAGGGAACGTATCCCCCATTTTCTAGGAGTGCAGACCCTCCATGTGAGGAGTGTGGGTGCAATAAATCTGCACCCACTCTCCCCGGGTCCACAGCAGCAGAGTCCATGTCGTAACTGTTGCTACCAAAGCTGCAATGCCCTGCTCATGAGGTAAGGGCATGCCTAATCAGGAGAACTATTCTACATTTCCAAATATTGGTATTTGCTGATATTATTGCTATTCCACCTACAATATATTGGGGATAGGATCTTGGAGATGGAATACCCCTTTAAGTCCAGTTATCCAGCTGAATGAATACTAAACAACAGAGCTCACTATTTAGATGTGTTTTCTTGTGGTGTGTGCTCTCCTGATTAACTATGTTCCTTACCTCATGAGCAGGGCATTGCAGTAGCTTACAGATGCATGGTTCCCGCACTCATTGTGTCTGAATACAGGAAGCTGAGCTGACAGCTGCTCTGTGCATGCGGCTGCATCTATTGTGAAGGAGGGGGCCGCGGGGGATCAACGCTGCACAGGTACCGTGGGACACCGGGGAACACCGGTGGGGTTATAGGGGGTGACCTGGCAGGGCCTGGGGAAGGGTTTTCTGTCGCATGTGTCATGGCACATGTGACAGAAATCAGAGGAGTAGGGTGAATGCGGCCGGCGGGCTGCTGCGCGCGTGGCCATCTTGGGTTTCCGGGATGGGTTTGGGGGGGCACTTTGGCCACACCGGGGGACCGGCGGGGACCGGCGGGGACCAGGGAGGAGATTTATCTCCCATCTGACATGTTTGTTCATGCCAGATTGGAGATAAATAATTGTTTACCAGCACTGTCATTTACTGTAACATGATCATCGGTATACGGTGTATACCGGTGATCACGTGAGCAGGGACCGGAAAAACCGGCCTGAATCATGATCACCAGGGTCTCAGCTACCCCCTGAAACCCCAGAGATTTTCTGACGCTGGGGGGCGCTATTCACTTATTTCTGCCTGCTGTTTATAAACGGCAGATCAGAATAAGGCTACATTCACACGACCGATCCGTTTTTGCGGTTCGCAAAAACAGTCCGTTTTTTTCACTGGTGCATCCGTGTGGCATCCGTTTCCGTTCCATATATGATCCGTATGTCATCCGTTTGTCATCCGTGTGCCTTCCATTTTTTTGCATACTGCAAAAAAAACTGAAGGAGGGAAAATACATAAATTTACCCAGGATCCATAGCTTCAACCTACATGAGACGGTCACATGTTCACTCCAGTGCCATTTTCTACTGCTTTTCACAGCGTAGAGCGCTCTGGTGATTTTCTTGTGCTTGTACACTTCATATCAGTCTTTTCTGTCATTATAATGGCAGAAAGACACATAATGTCCCACTCTCCTGCATTTTGTAATTTTGCACCCTTTGGTGCTTTTCATATTGCACTAAGGGGTGCTTAGCCTTGTATTTAGCCAAAAAATAAATAAATTTAAAAAAAAAATGACATGGGGTTCCCCCTATTTTTGATAGCCAGATAGGTTAAAGCAGGCGGCTGCAGCCTGCAGACCACAGCTGGCAGGTTCACCTTGGCTGATAATCCAAAACTGTGGGCACACCACGCTGTTATTTTAAATTAAATAAATAATTAAAAAAAAAAAAAACACGTGAGGGTCCCCCCAAAATTGGATCACCAGCCAAGGTAAAGCAGACATCTGGGGTCTGATATTCTCTCCCCAGCCTAAAAATCGCAGGCCACAGCCGCCCCAGAAGTGGCGCATCCATTAGATGCGCCAATCCTGGTGCTTCACTCCAGCTCATCCTGTTGCCCTGGTGCGGTGGCAAACGGGGTAATATATGGGGTTAATAACAGATCTGTAATGTCACCTGGCATCTTGCCCTAGGGTTCGTGATGTCAGGCGTCTATCAGATAACTGACATCACCAACCCAGTCAGTAAAAACAAAACAATAGACGACAAACAACATTTTTATTTGAAAAAACACTCCCCAAAACATTCCCTCCTTCACCAATTTATTAGAAAGAAAAACAAATCCAGGTCTGGTGTAATCCAAGGGGTTCCCATGACGATCCATACCATAGTCAATGTCCCAGTCAATGAAGAACAGAATGTTCCATATTGGCTGGGAGAGCAATGCAGTGACCTGAGCTAACATCAATGGGTCAGCCCAGGTCACTGCAGGGCAGGACTTCATCACCGCAAGTAAGGCTAGGTTCACATTTCCGTTGTTTTGCATCAGTCACATGTGTTGCTTGACGCTTGTGACTGATGCGTTGTACAACGGATGACAAGAATTGAATTCATTGTCGGACTCCGTTGTAAAAGTGAAAATGATCAGCTGATTGCTCTCATTAGCCGGCCGGCTTTTGAGAACGAACAGATGATCTGCCGGCGGCCGGCTAATGAGATCGATCAGCTGATTGCTCACAACAGTCGGCCGCCGAGAATGTGTGTGGATGGCGGAGTGCGGGGTGGGTGGTGCCGAGCGGTGCCATGTGTGCAGATGGCAGAGTGCGAGGTGGGTGGAGCCGAGCGGGGCTATGTGTGTGTGCGGCGGAGTGCGAGGTGGGTTGAGCCGAGTGGGGCCATGTGTGTGGGTGGCGGAGTGCGAGGTGGGTGGAGCCGAGCGGGGCCATGTGTGCGGGTGGCGGAGTGCGAGCTGGGTGAAGCCGAGCGGGTCCATGTGTACGGGCGGCGGAGTGCGAGGTGGGTGGAGCCGAGCGGGTCCATGTGTGCGGGCGGCGGAGTGCGAGGTGGGTGGAGCCGAGCGGGGCCATGTGGCGCTGAGGACGTCAGTGCCGGGGACTGCATGGCTGGGGGCAGGGGAGTGTGAGTGTGTGTGTACATGCCGAGTGCAGGAGGGGACGGAGCCGAGCGGGGAAGTGTCGGCTCCCTGCACACGTAGCCAGGGTAAATATCGGGTTACTAAGCAAAGCGCTTTGCTTGGATACCCGATATTTACCTTGGTTACCAGCGATGGCTCCCTGCACACTGTAGCTGTAAAAAGCCACGCTTTTGGTGATCGAACCGTTCTCGAACGTAACTCAAACTGTCGAGCTTTAAGCAAAAAGCTCGAGTTCGAGCTCGAACACCCCCCAAAATCACTCGAACATGAAATTGGCGAACCTCGAACATCGCTCAACTCTATTTAAGGCCTGAAACACACGTCCTTGAAAACCACGTGCGTGTAATACGGGTCGTTTTTCGGGTCCGTTTTCCGTTTTTTAGGTCCGTTTTTATGGTATGTGTGGCCTGCATATGTATCCTGTATGCTAGCCGTATGTGCGTGTGAAATGTCCGTGTGTGTGTTTGAAACTTAACTGACATGTGTTTGTGTTTTCCATGAGAAATGTTGCGTGTGTGATGCAAAATGTCGTTACTACATGTCGGCTGACAGCAGACAGAGTTGCGCGATGAGAATGAACTCGGGTGTTCTTCACCCGAATTCATTGTCATGCTGTGGCTCTGTCTGTGTGCCGCGTAATGATTAGCGGTCACCCGTGAAGGATTCACCGGTGACCGCTAATTCCCCGATTGATGGAAGTGAGGAGCCCTCTCTCATACTCACCGATCCCCGATCACCAGCGTGGCGCTGCACGGCATTCACACTGCTCTGGCGGCTTTCATTATTTTGAAAGAGCCGGCCGCTCATTAAACAATCTCGTATTCCCTGCTTTCCCCACCCACCGGCAAATATGATTGATTGCAGTCTGACACGCCCACACGCTGAGTGACAGCTGTCTAACTGCAACCAATCACAGCCGCCGGTGGGCGTGTCACTATGGAGCATAGAAATAAATAAATTAATAAAAAAATCGTCGTGTGTTCCCCCCCAATTTTAATACCAGCCAGATAAAGCCATACGGCTGAAGGCTGGTATTCTCAGGATGGAGAGCTCCACGTTATGGGGAGCCCCTCAGCCTAACAATATCAGGCATCAGCCGCCCAGAATTGCCGCATACATTATATGCGACAGTTCTGGGACTGTACCTGGCTCTTCCCAATTTTCCCTGGTGCGTTGGCAATCGGGGTAATAAGGAGTTAATGGCAGCCCATAGCTGCCACTAAATCCTAGACTTCATCGCTGTCACTCAGGCGACTTGCTGTCACAGTTGTATGATCCAGCGGTGGCCGCGAGTAACCTCAGTGACATCATCGCTGATCGCGCAGCTGTCTTCAGTTGCTGCATGGAGCTATCTGGAGCGGCGGTGTCTTCTGCAGCTCCTGTCACCTTCATGTAGCAGAGCTGGATGTGATGCTGGACCTCCGTGGATTACGTCGGACATGGAGGGCTTTTTCGGACTGAATAAAGTGGTGAATGAGGGTATTTGTTAGTGGTTTTTATTGCAAATAAAGGATTTTTTCATGTGCGTGTATTTATTTACTGTAATTTACAGATTAATCATGGAAGGTATCTCGGGGAGACGCCTGACATGATTAATCTAGGATTTAGTGGCAGCTATGGGCTGCCATTAACTCCTTATTACCCCGATTGCCAACGCACCAGGGCAAATCGGGAAGAGCCAGGTACAGTCCCAGAACTGTCGCAGAAAATGGATGCGGCAATTCTGGGCGGCTGCTGGCTGATATTGTTAGGCTGGGGGGCTACTCATAACGTGGGGATCCCCATTCTGAGAATACCAGCCTGCAGCCATATGGCTTTATCTGGCTGGTATTAAAATTGGGGGGAACGCACGCCGTTTTTTTTAAATTATTTATTTATTTATTTCTCTGCTCCATAGTGGCACGCCCACCGGCGGCTGTAATTGGTTGCAGTTAAACAGCTGTCACTCAACGTGTAGGCGCGTCTCACTGCAACCAATCATATTTGCCGGTGGGCGGGGAAACGGTAAGTATGAGAGAGGGGGGGGGAACTGACCGACAGACAGCGAGAGGGACAGATAAGACAGAGAGACCGACCGACAGACATAAAGAGAGACCGACCGACCAACGGACTGAGGGAGAGAACGAAACAGAAAAAAAACCCCCCGACATCACATGAAAAAAGCACAAAACGTACACGGAGCATACAGAGATGCGTCCGTGTCACTTAGATGTGCGCACAGACCCATTGACTTTCATTGGGTCCATGTGTGCGTGTTCCGTGATGAAAACGGACATGCTTCCGTGCAAAACGGAGACACAAATGTAGCACGCACACGGACACACGGACCTTAATGAAAAACGCACGTGTCCTCAAACATTAAATAACATTGGTGCACGTTTGCCCGTGTCTCCGGTATACACCGAAACGGACCAAACACGCACGTATTTCACGGATGTGTGTTGGAGGCCTAAGACATAGGTTCTTTACTTGTGTACTGACCTTGTTATGGCGGGAGTCATACAGGGCACGACAAGGGATATTAGCTTAACAGCACGTATCCCTAGCCCTTTACGCCTACTGCATGATAAATAATATAATAATATTTATTCATTTATATAGCGCTATTAATTCCATAGCGTTTTACATTCATTGGCAACACTGTCCCCATTGGGGCTCACAATCTAAATTCCCTATTAGTATGTTTTTGGAGTATGGGAGGAAACCTATGCAAACATGGGGAGAACATACAAACTCCTTGCAGATGTTGTCCTTAGTGGGACTAGAAACCAGGACCCCAGCGCTCCAAGACTGCAGTGCTAACCACTGAGCCACCTGCCATCCTTTAAGGCTATGTGCGCACTAGGCCGTTTTACCCGCGGATTTACCCGTGGATTTGCCGCGGAAATTTCTTGAGAAAGATTAGAAATCTTTCTGCAGACATTTCCCAGCAAAACCTATGGGAACAAAAAATAGCTGTGCGCACGCTGCGGATTTTTCTCAAGAAAAGTTCTTGAGAAAATTTTCTCAAGAAACTTTCTTGAGAAAATGAGCATGTCCATTATTTTCCGCAGGTACCTGGGGAATACCCCCGGAGTTTCACTTCATTCACTGTAATGTAATCGCGAAATACCGGGGGTATACCGCATGTAGCAAATGATGTGCCGTATACCCCCGGTATAGCCGTAATTTACCTGCGGTAATGCTCATCGCTCCCTGCGGTTTTGCAGGGAGGGATGTCATTATGCCAGGAAGAGGAGGCGGAGCTGAGTAAACACACACGTCACACTTCCTGGACGCCGCACAGAAGCACTTCTGTGTGACGTCCTGCTGCAGCCCCGCGGCTGCCAGCACAGCAGTGTCAGTGTCTGCCCGCAGTGTGTCAGTGTCTGCCCGCAGTGTCAGCAGCTTGTCACCCTGCAGCGCAGACAGACACTGACACACAGCAGTGCGTGCAGCTGCGGGGATGACGAGCGCTGCTGTCAGGAGGTGAGATGAGATCATTACCTGCGGTGATGATCTCCTGCCTCCTGACATTACTGCTGTCACTGCGGTCTATGCCCGTCTCGCGAGTGGCCCGAGACTGTCACTAGTGGTGACGTCACGGGCTCTCGCGATACTGCTGACAACGCGGCGGGAATAGAAGGCAGTGACAGCGCTGATGGCAGGACTGCAGGAGATCATCACAGCAGGTAATGATCTCATCTATCCTCCTGACAGCAGCGCTCGGCATCCCCTGCAGTGACCTGGGCTATTGATGTTAGCTCAGGTCACTGCATTGCTCTCCCAGCCAATGGGGAACATTCTGTTCTTCATTGAATGGGACAGTGACTATGGTATGGATCACCGTGGGACCCCCCCTTATTGGATTACGCCGGACGTGGAATTGATTGTTCTTTTCAATAAATTGGTGAAAGAGGCTATGTGGGGAGTGTTGTTTCAAATAAATCTTTTTTTGTTGTCTATTTTTTATTTCTTACTGACTGGGTTGGTGATGTCGGGTATCTGATAGATGCGTGACATCACGAACCCCAGGGCTTGATGCCAGGTTACATTACACATCTGGCATCAACACCATATATTACCTTGTTTGCCAATGCACCAGGGCAATGGGATGAGTTGGGGCGAAGCGCCAGGATTGGCACGTCTAATGGATGCGCTACTTCTGGGGCGGCTGCGGCCTGCTATTTTTAGACTGGGGAGTGTCCAATAACAGTGGACCTCCCTAGTCTGAGAATATCAGACCACAGCTGTCCGCTTTACCTTGGCTGGTGATCCAATTTGGGGGGGACCCCATGTTTTTTGTTTTAAATTATTTATTTAATGTAAAATAACAGCGTGGGGTGCCCTCTGTTTTGGATTACCAGCCAAGGTGAAGCTGCCAGCGGTGGTCTGCAGGCTGCAGCCGTCTGCTTTACCCTAGCTGGCTACAAAAGATGGGGGGACCTCACTTGTTTTTTTTTTAATTATTTATTTATTTTATGGCTAAATACAAGGCTAGGCACCCTTTAGTGCCACATGAAAGTCACTAAAGGGTGCCAGGTTAGAATATGCAGGGGGGTGGGACATTATATAGGTCTTTCTCATCTATCTATCTATCTA
This sequence comes from Anomaloglossus baeobatrachus, assembly GCF_048569485.1. NCBI lineage: Eukaryota > Metazoa > Chordata > Amphibia > Anura > Aromobatidae > Anomaloglossus > Anomaloglossus baeobatrachus. Next base: position 423,265,710 of record NC_134358.1, read on the forward strand.
TCTATCTATTATCTATCTATCTATTCATCTATCCATCTTTTCCTCTATCCATTTTCTGTCTATTGATTATCTATCTATTATCTATATTATTTATTGCAGTAGTTACAGCATAAAAAAAACGCAGGGACTAACCTGCGGAAAAACCGCGGCAAAACCTCGGTAAAACTGCGGTAAATCCGTGGCAAAAATGCATGCGTTTTTCCCGCGGATTTGGTGCGTTTATTTAATGCAGGTGTGGTAATCTTCAACTCCCAGAGGTTTCTCAAGAAATTTTTTTGAGAAAAATCACTTTTCTAGTGTGCACATAGCCTAATATTTATTTCTTTGCACTAGCACTATTGGGCACTTTATTTCTATATATGATGTGAAGTAATCAAAATAACAGATTATGGCTTTTCACTTGTGCCTGTTTGAGTATAGCTCTTTTAGTGAATATTATTAAAAGTTATGTTTTAGAGAGTTTTTGATCACCACCATTATTGGTAGGACTTTTGTTAAAAAATTTTACTACAGTCGTGTAATTTTGAGCTGTTGGGCACTAATGTAAAATGTCCAAAAAGCTTCATAAAGCTTCTTAGGGTTTGAAACATTGCTGACACCGTTGATGGTCCAATAAAAGTCGGAATTGTATGCTAGATATGGAGTGCAGCCTTCTTCATTTTCTCTCTATGTGATAGTAATGGAATTACTGCTTTGATGGGCTTGCACACTCAAGTGTAATCAGTGCTGTTCTTATTTTTTTTTAATATATACAGTATATATATATATATATATATATATTTATATATATATATATATATATATATATATATATATATATATATATATATATATATATATATATATATATTTATATATATATATTACTAATTTCTAAACTGCACTTGATGTGATATATTTTATCAAGTTCACTAAAGTGTAAATGAAGCTTTACACTTTTTTACTTTTTTATCTAAAATCTCAGAATCTAGTAATAATATTTGAAAATGAAAAAAACATTTATGACATTGACCCCAAAAGGATCATATCAAAGAACACTTTACAATTAAATAAAGTACAGTTAGATACTGTTCAATCTGGCTCACATATGTCGCACACTGTCCCATGGGACAAATCTGGGCAATTTTATTTGGCCCGCGATGGTATTCTGTATGGAGAACTATGGGGGGGGGGCATTATTCTGTAAGGAGGACTATGTGGGGGCCATAATTCTGTATGGAGGACTATGTGGGCCCATTATTCTATATGAAGGACTATATGGACCCATTATTCTGTTTGGAGGGCTGTGTGGGGCACATTTTTCTGTTTGGAGGACTATCTGGGGCCCATTATTCTGTTTGGATGGCTATATGGGGTCCATTTTTCTGTATGGAGGACTATATGGGGCCTATTATGCTGTATGGAGGACTATATGTGGCTCATTGTTCTGTATGGAGGATTTTGTGGAGCACATTATTCTCTATTGAGGGCTAACTGGGGCACATTATTCTGTATGGAGGACTATTTTCTTGCCCATTATTCTGTATGGAGAGATATGAGTGGGCCCATTATTTTGTACAGAGGACTATGTGGGGCACATTGTGTATGCAGGACTATTTGGAACCCATTTAATCTATATGGAGGACTATGTGTGGCCCATAATTCTGTATGGAGGGTTATGTGGGACCCATTTTTTATGTAGAGGACTATGTGGGGCTTATTATTCTGTATGGAGAACTATTTGTGGCCCATTAATCTGTATGGAATGCTATGGGGAACCCATTCTCTGCATGGAGGACTATATGGGGCTTGCAACTAGGTTGACATGTGACTTTGTTTAAGCTTTTAATTTTGGCCTTATTTATATTTGAGTTTGACATTTCTAAAACCCAATCATAGCTGATTCATGGTACTTATGAAATCATATCAATATTTGAAAGGGATGAGTTGCTGAAGTGGCACACTATGTTCCTTTATTGCAACACCAACAAAGCACACATTGTATAATAAAACATCAAATTATGTTAATTGATCTGAACACCCTTCCACTGCTGAACTTTGATCATATTGTCATAAATAAAGATTTAGGGGGTCAATTCATCAAGCAGTCACAAAATTGTCACAACATTTCTGTGCACCAACTTTTATCAAATCTTACAATTTTTACCCTGGCCACAAAGCCTAATATTAAACTCTACTTTGGGCTCTTGATATAGCCAATAGCAGCAACAGACTAACTCATACTCTACTGTTTTGTCACAATCTGACTGTAGGATAGCGAAGGACAGGGGGCTCCAATACTGTCCCTCACGCTAGGAAACCCTAAGCTATCCTCTAATCTCTGGATTAACCCTAATGGTGAAGATGCTGGAGTTTCGTGCCTTGCTTTTCTTCTGACCAGAACTAAACTGTTCTCCCGCCAGGGGAACGATTGGCAGGACTGTGATGACAACACAGATAAATACAGACAAGGAACAAACAAAACTCAGACACACTGTAAAGTCAAAAGAACAAACAGTAAGAGACTAAGGAGGAAAGCAAGAGAAGGAAGGCAGCAACAAAAGGACAACAAGGGTTAACACCACAACTGGTCATAGGAATAAAGTAAAAACAACCATTAAGTCTGGATCACAACACCTCAATAGACTAGAATAGAGAAGCTATAGCTGGCATTAAAGGAAGTGTGCAGCCAACATATATAAGAGAAGAGGCTTCACCACAGCATGTGATCAAAGGAGACTAATAAGCAGCCGAACAGAGATTAACTCTTGCTAGCCTGCCTATGAACTAAAAGTCTGTGGTTTGACACCTGAGTATTCCTGCGCTGATCACAGATATCAGAGACATTAGCAGGTAGAATGCCAAAATCTGTAGTCTCCACAGATCCTGACACTGCCATGACCATCAGTAATTTTTGCAAAAACCTCCTTGTTACATGTTTGTATAGAAGTCTAAACTGGATATGCTGTGATCTGGGCAAAGGTCACTGTGAAGGGAGGTTGAGAAGAGGTTGAGTAACATGACCTATTGTGAATGGTGGATCCTGTGTTATCTCCTTTGTATAGAGGTGCTACTAAAGGGAGAGGAAGTGAGCTGTGAGATTGTTGAAAGTCAAGTTTACAGACTTGGAAATCTAGTATCAGATTTTTTTTTATAGATAGTGTCATGGAAAATAAAAAATAATCTTTCTTTTTTTAAACACAAACTTTACATAAAAACCTAATATCAGGTGGTTGTTTTTTATGGATAGTGACATGGAAAATTAAAAAAAGAATCTTTTTGTAAACATAAATGCTACATAAAAACCTAACTTAAATAATATGTAGATTTTTTTTCAAATTTGTGATGACTCATTCTTTTTAAAAAAGGTTCTTTACTTTTTGGAATATGCTGAGTTTATAAATAAGAGCAAAAATCAGAACATTACCATACTGTGTATAGCTGTGGATATTGACATATTCAATGTTGATGGTTTATTCATAGTCTAGACTGCATTACAAAGGAGCATATATGAAAAATACACAGCATCTCCTCACAGCCATGGCCCCTTAGATCTTTGTTTGGACATAACATTGCCATGTAGAAAAATTACAAGCTTGTGTAACATAAATATGATACCTATTAAAAGTATAAACCTAGTTAAAGTTTATGAAAGCATCTTTTGTATTAATATAATAAATATTTATGTGTAAAACACTTGCTATTCTTCTATGCTAATGTAGTCAATAGTAGTCTACTGTACTTCTTTCCTTTAAATTATCAGTATTGACTGCATCCGTCCTAGAGGATTAGGAAAATCTCAAGAGTAAAGCGAAGCTCCAAACCAAAGATTGTGTTTTAAACCATGTGTTACAATGTGACTTAGTAATTAAAGAGGACCTATTCTGCTTTCATTGTTAACAGTTTCCTAACTAAATTGTGGACAGGATAGTGATATAGCAGAACACTGGGTCCAATTTTCAGAAAGAAACTTGGATTTTTTATGTCCCCTTCCCCCCCACCAATTTTACATCACCTCCTGTTGCCTTTTCCGTAGCTGTCTCCTTCTTGGCACAAAAATAAATGAATAACATATAATAATAATTAATATGAATAGCTAGCAACCTCAACAAGAACTACAACAATAGCAACAACAACAATAACAATAACCACAACAATAGCAACAACAATAACAAAAACCACAACAATAGTAACAACAATAATGACAAGAATCACGACAATAGCAACACCAACAATATCAAGAACAACAACAATAACTAGAACCACTACAATAGTAACAACAATAACAAAAACCACAACAATAGCAACAACAACAATAACACGAACCACAACAATAGCAACAACAATAACAAGAACCACAACAATAGTAACAACAATAACAAGAACCCCAACAATAGCAACAAAAACAATAACAAGAATCACAACAATAGTAACAACAATAAGAAGAACCACAACAATAGCAACAACAACGATAACAAGAACCACAATAGCAACAATAACAACAATAACAAGGCCCACAACAATTGCAACAATAACAAAAACCACAACAATAGCAACAATAACAAGAACCACAACAATAGCAACAACACCAGCAATAACAAAAACCACAACAATAGCAATAACAACAACAATATCCACAACAATATTAACAACAGCAACAATAACCACAATAGCAACAACAATAACAAGAACCACAACAATAGCAACAAAAATAACAAGAACCACAACAATAACAACAACAATAACAAGAATCACAACAATAGCAACAATATCAATAACAATAACAAGAACCATAACAATAGCAACAACAACAACATAACAATAGCAACAACAATAACAAGAACCACAACAATAGCAACAACAATAACAAGAACCATAACAATAGCAACAACAATAACAAGAATCACAACAATATCAACAACATCAGCAAATAATAGACTATATTAAAGCAAATAAGCTCAATTGAATTGCCAATTGACCTTTAGGTTTATCTGTTTGGCCAATTGTATTTTGAAAATATGTTTTTGTATATCTAAGGTTTTATGTGAGGATGGGGGTTTGTTCTTTAAGGTTTTTGTATGGAGATGTGTGGGTAAAGCTTATCTTGTTTAGTTATTATTTTTCTTTCTTGCCTTTAAGTCTCCCTCTAACTTAATGTTATGTGCCTTTGTCCTAAAAATCCTCTTATGTTTAAAGATGTTGCCCTCTTGAACTCTATAATGCCCTTTATATAATTAAATGTTTCTATCATGCCACCTCTGACTTTCTCAACTCTAACCTATACATGAAAATAGGCCCTAATCTGTGTTTAGCAAGAGTTTGTCAGCATTAAAATAGGTGGATTTTACATTCTGTGGGACAGGGATTAATGTGAATAAATGCATTGTAGCATCTTTAAAATATGCTGATGCCATTCAAATAGAAGATTGTTAAAACTTACTTAAGAGGTTTTGAAGTATTTATTTTTACATAGTGTAATGGTGGTAAAAAAAATAAATAAAAATCTAACTTTCACATTTGAAACCCTGTCAGGTGGGGATTGACAATATATTATTGATATTCTTTTAATAAAAAGAAGCAGGGGGGAACCTAAGTGATCAGGGGCAGGATACAGGTTTGAATTCAAAGAGTAAGCATGCCTCCCTACTTCCCTAAAGTTGGGTCGGCTTATAAAAGATGTAAACTGGGCCAGACTTGAGTAGTAGTGGAGATGGGAATTGCATATGTGTGCTGACTGTTTGTATATATATTACCGTCATTTCTGTAATAATACCTGCGTCCCAGTTGGGAGCAGGGGATGTATTGTTTGATACGAGTTTGGCTTTAAAATAAAGAATTTAAAAAAAAAAAAAGAGTAAGCATGCAACTATTTCTTTTTACTTTTTTGTAAAGTTGGAAATAAAAATTTAGGGTTTTTCTCATTACGATAAAGTAGGACTAGTCATTTTACCAATCAAGAGTTGATCATTGCTTTACCAAACTTAGTTAATTCAGAAATAATGTATATTTTTGTGTTCATTTTTTGCTTTATTTATATTGCATAGGACGTTTTTCCTCTATCTAATAATTATAATAATAATAATAATCTAAGCCATGAAAACACTGGCTAGAATGGAAGATCATTGAAAAGTTTGTCTTTCACTCGGTATATTAGTACAATGTAATTTTATGAGTGTATTCAACGTCACTATTCTACATTGCAATACGTTGAGTTTTAAGTTATTATTTTTGTAACTTTTTACTTAAGGTTTGTATTAGGCAAATACTGACTTGCTGTAGTCCAACGCTGTGTTTCAATGTACTTTTGATATGTTTGAAGTATTGGTAAAACTGGATTTTTTTTACAAGATCTTTTTTAGAACCAAGCTTTTATCTGAGTTAGTTTTGTTCACTGCTGAGGTTTTTCGGCTTATAGGGCCTTTCCTATTGTGATCACTCAGTTGGGGGTCAGTGTCATGTGACTCCTCTTCTTCTATAATACAAATGAAAACACAGTGTGAGATAGTAAGCTGATTTCTTCAATGTTGAAAATGCACATAGTTCCTGCATTTAAAACATGTTGTAAGTGGCACAAATATGAAATTTTAAGCTGTGTGCCGGTACACAGTGTTGAGAAGGAGGCTGTGATGCCGGCTGGTGGAGGTACTTTTCTCACTTCTTTCTGCTGTTCACCTACACTTGGAGTATTAGGGATGTCAGTGGGAAATTGCTGGTTACTTTATGTTTCAGAATAATTGTTATCTCCTCTTTGTCAGCTATGCGGTAAACATTGGGACCTGCTGTACGTAGTCTTTTCACTAGCCCCTGGGTGTATTAGTTTGTGGGCCACTGTTTGCATCTGCAGGTACAAATTAGAAACAGTTTGATGTAATGATATGGTATTGTCATGTTGTCAGCTATGGAGTGGAAAATATTGCAGAGATTTAACCATTTGTGGATCCTAGTTTGTGTGTGTTCTGGCTAGAATATGTTTGAAATTTGCCTTTTCCCATTTATATTTTAGTAATGTATGGAGTTTTAGAAGCTAACAAACATTAAACTGTTCAACATATAACAGAGATACATTATATTATATTATTACCTCTAATATTAATGATGTATTGCAGCTAACCATTCTCATGTGCAATACTCGTATTTTTACTTTCTTACCTTTTTTTCCCCCCAAGCTAATGGCTTTCATCACAGTAAACATACAGTCTCAACAACAAATAGAATCAAGGTCAATACAGATAGAGTTTTATTGCGAATTTTATTTAGTGTCACTTTTTTCCCAGTCTAATTTATGCATCGGTTTAATCATATTACTACATTTTAGAAATGATCTCTTTGTTTTCAAGAATAAATTCAACTGTAAGAATTCTGTTTTTTTTGAAGTTTGATAACTTGTGCATTGTAAAGCTTTTACTTCCACAATCATTTTAATGTATCCTATACTTGGTTTATAGGGTTGATCGTCAACGCCATTTTTTATCTTACCACTTTTTTTTCAGTCTTTGATATTGTCGTGACTATTGTTTTGGTGTCAGACATTATGCCGCTATTGTTTGTTTAGATGCTCTCTTAATCCATCAGCACTAAGCAAAATAATAAAGCATTATGCTATCATTCTAGTTCTACAGTCATTTAAGTATTGTTTAAAAGCAGGCAATGAATCAAATTCCTAATTGTAACCCTGACTGGAAATAGCCTAAAATAAACACACATTCCAAAAATGTTTATATACTTTTTAAAATTATCCTACTTTACTTTCTTAATTAGTTTTTTAAATAATAATCTATATAAACCTAATGAATTAAATTGGATTCGGACTGACAAGTATTTGTCTCCCCTAAGGATAAAAAGAAAATTAATTAATCTACCAGAAAACATTGAGACAACATAAATTCAGACTTTTCCTTCTCATCAAAGTTATAAGACTGAAAAGTGGATTTCAACAAATTCTTGCACTTTTTGGACATAAATAGAGCCGGCATTGACTAAAAACTAGATAGATATTTTATGTGTGGTCATTTAATGCCAGTGACACATCCATAAAACACAGATTTTTGCTTTAGGTCGACTAAACCTCAGTTTACTTAGGAAAATAAATAGGATTTTGTAATGTATAATTCAGGAGAAAACTGATGCTATTACTTAACTAGAATCATGTCACTTTTGAAAAGAAAATTTTGCTCCTTCGATATAAAATGCACAATATAAATAGTTTGAAAGGGTAAAAACTCAAATAAAAGCCATGTATTATTAAAAAGTGTTATCCTTAGATTTACATATATGTGGGACTGGAGCCTCCTTACCTGCAGTTACAATTATATATGAAAACAAAAATGAAAAATAACTAAGAGAGAATTTAATTTATACACATATGTTTTCTCTTGTAGTCCTTTTTTCCTAAAAATATGAAACTTATGTATTCAATGAAACATAAAAATGTATATCTAAATCTAATTTTAAACAAAATCCTAAAACACCTATTGTTTTGTCCAAAGCAAAAACTAATGACGGGATCTGATAGGGAATAAAATAGTTTTGCGTTCATATCATTATCATTTTTGATTTATAAAAATCCCTTTTCCCAGTACCCAGGACTTTGATAAATGACCTGAATTTCACCTCCCGCAGCCACAGATTTGCAGTATTCTGTACACATCACTCAACAGCGCGAGTCCATAGAGTCATTTATAGTGATGTGGGAGTAACAGACACTGAAACTGAACTTGCTCAATAATGCTATTGTTAGAGGGGCTGGTGAAGTATTTGGGATCCATTTGTCCTCTATGTTAATGCAAATCATTTATATGTGCTGAAAACAAATACACAAAAGACACGTAATCAAATGATTATGCGGTGTGATTTTGGCATCATTAACACACTGATTAGCTTTTTATGAATGTCCCTATAGTATCTGTTCTACCCTTGGTCATCACATTGAAGAAAGCCATGGCCTTAGCACGTTCTTAAGCTTTCTTTGCAAACCACGAAACCCACTTTTACAATGTCCAAAGACAAATATTGACTCTGAACTCCGGACATTCGGCTTGTTGTTTGCATACTAAGATGCGCTTTACATACGCCATGTGTATTACTAGGTACCATTACATTTTTTTCTATTTGCGCATATTTTTTTAAATAAGATTGACAACAGACTAATTCAAGAACCATTGATCACTTTATGTTCAGAACACTTTTAAGTAGCATATTTAGTAATTACAAACACTTTACAATATATTTTGGATTTGTATGGATTATCGTTTTTCTTAATTATGATTAATTCTAAATTTAAAGTTGGATAAATCAATATTACTAATTTACATCTGGGAATCAAATATATTGTCTTCTTGGATAGGGTGGATATATTGGGGTGAGGGAAGTCATTTACAAAGTCAATCATCAGATACTATTCTACATATGCCCATTTTCACAAGTGCCATGTAATAAATGGTGAAATAATAATAATAATAATAATAATAACAATAATAATAATCAGATGGAACAACTATATATTACGTAATTCCCAAACAGTAGAAGCATTTACTGCCTTTGGAAATAAGTTATGCCTCATAATTAAGGAGAAGAATAATTTGCATTTTGGGTAATATTATAGGCTAGGCAATATGCCTAATCTGTTTGTCACCTTGCCGCAGTTCATGGGCACACAAGAATTGGCCAATTTTTGCGCAAAAAGCCTTTATTTTTCTAACTATAGTCTATATAGCATTAATGCAGTATAAATTGCATATATTTCTTGTTTGTATATATCTTGGCACTTATAAAGTGCTGCTGTATTCTTTTGTTTGTGTTTCGAGTTGTTATTGCAGTTGGCACCTGTTCACACTTCCTGTGCTTTATTTGGAGATGCAGTTATTGGGTTCTCTAGTCTGTTTGTTGCAGACAATGGAGATTTGCTTAATAACATAATATTTTTTGGAAATACCATATCTATATGTTCCTTTGCTGCTCCCAGTGATATGAACATTGTGTTTGTACATTATTATTATTATAGTACTATTTGCCATGCCATGGCGCTTTAGATGTGAAAAGAGGTATACAATAAACAAGTACAGTAATGATGAACAATGCAAGCCATACCCTGGTGCAGGAGGAGATAGGACCCAGCCCGCGAGGGCTCACTCTACAGTATATAATTTCTGTTCTTTATCTCTTATGTAGTATGACCCAATCAAGAAATTAAATTAAGTATATAAATCTTAAATGCAGTGACCTACATGCAATGATACTAATGCTTTTGTATGGCAGTCTACATATATTGGACAGTTAGAGATATTTGAACCATTTTTTAAAGGTTCATACCTGTTAATAATTTGGGGTAGTTTATAAGTACCTGATAGTGGGAATCAAATATATAAAACCAGATATAGAATTGTGACCAAATTGGCTCAATTTCCTTCTCTTTTCTTAAATGTGGCCTACACTTTGTGGATTACATTAACTTTTCTCATTGTTTGCCAAATTGGTGATCAAAGAAAAAAGTGCATGCCAAAATCATGTGTTTACGTCTAAAAAATATGGGCCATAATATTAATTATACTTACTAAATGGCCTTCAGGAAAAAAATACCCAATTTGACCATTACGACATATTATTTGTGGAAAAACTTGTGAATGATGAGCATTACCCATCCGAGTGAAGATGTGGTTATTGGTCATGTTGGCTTATTTTTTTTAATCTTTCCGTCAGCTGAAATTGCATGCATGCTACATGTAATCTCATTTTACTTTACCTATCTAATAGATTTTTATTAGTATTTTTTATTAATATCCCTGACCTGGATTAATGGCTGTAATGTAAACAAAAATAAAAAATTGTTTTGAATTGTAATGCTGATAAAAATTGCCAACAGACATATAGAATGTATATGGAAGAGCAACTCTATGAGCAACATCTCTGACCTGCCAGTTCATTGTGGTGCGGTTACGGTCCGATCGTTCATATGAGCTATCTGAAGGATGATTGATCGGCCGAATAGTGGATGTTTGGAATTTAAACTGTGGCGAGCTTTATGGTAGATATGGATCCAAGAGAACACAGTCCTGCACCACCCATACACGCCTATCACACCTGGGATCACTGGAGGGTAAGGAATATAGCACCAGACGTCCTTGTTGGAAGCCGGATCAGCGTGCAGGTCCAAACAGCAAAAGTCAGTTCAGTTCATCAATACAAAAGAAGAATAAGACCGCACCAATGCTGATGTCTTTTTCCGGATAATCTTTATTCCATAAACTCGGTTAAAAGGTGTTGTAAAATCAGCGGGTGGAGGAGACCTGGATGCGGCCCCTCACTATGGACGACGGCCGTTTCGCCTGTGATTAGGCTTCCACGGGTCCACGTGGACCCGTGGAAGCCTAATCACAGGCGAAACGGCCGTCGTCCATAGTGAGGGGCCGCATCCAGGTCTCCTCCACCCGCTGATTTTACAACACCTTTTAACCGAGTTTATGGAATAAAGATTATCCGGAAAAAGACATCAGCATTGGTGCGGTCTTATTCTTCTTTTGTATTGATGAGCTTTATGGTAGAGTGGCGTCTTCTATACATTTTCAAGCCTTTGTTTAGTTTCTATATTTGTATATTAGAGTTCTATATTGGAGTAGAGATCTAATAATGCGTCTCTCAGTGAAAGGTATTGATTGTCCAAGAGGTCTTGGCTATAACAGAAAGAAAGGACCATGCTAAATATTACACAATGTGATTCCCACGGACAGGCTGGTTAGAAATACTCTTTTTGACATAGAAATATATATTTGATGAAGCATCAGTAATGAAAATACTATAAATTTTTTAGGCTTATTCCATAAGTTGACATTATCGAAAACTGAAATAATCCAGTAAATACCTAAATACTGTAGAAATAACAAAAATAATTTTTTACTTTTTTTATTTTTGGTATGTAACCGCTATTGTCACATATATATGAACAATCACACTCAAAACAAACAAGTCACCTATAAAATACATTTTATAAAGAATTAAAGACATCAGAACATTCAAGCCAAAGTAAATGCCAAGAAAGTAATTGTATTATTATGAAATATAACACATTGCTATGCAGTAATATATTTTCTGATTAAAGTGAAACTTTTCTATGACTGTAAGGCTATGTGCACACTTTGCTTTTTTACCTGCTTTTCCACGGCTTTTTCAACTGCAGAGTTTTCATGCCAAAATGCTTGCGTTATGCTTTTCAAGCAAAGTCAATGGGACATTGAGCTTTCTTGTGCGCACTTTGCTGTTCAAAAAGCTGCGTTTAATTTGCATAAATGTGGGCAAAAACTCAGCATTTAAAGAAGTAACATGTCAATTGTTTTTGCCATTTTGGCTGCGTTTCCCATCCATTCAATTTAATACAAAACTGCAGCGTTTCTAAAAGCACCGGAAAAGCATTAAAACATCATGAAAACCGCAAGGTGCGCATTGGCTACTTTCTTTGTGTTTTACATGCATTTTTAAAGCCAAAAGCATTGTCCTGTCCTTTCTGCCAGAGGATGCTTTTTGAACTGCAACTACCTCAATGCAAAGTGGGCACATAGCCTTAAACTAAAATAGAGTAAATGATGATATATGACATAGTGGAATATCTATCTATCCATCATTCTATCTATCTATCTATCTATCTATCTGTCTGTTTGTCTATCTATCTATCTATCTGTGTCTGTTTGTCTATCTATCTATCTATTTGAGTGGGTGTGAGTTTATTCTCTCATCCTACTCCAGTGGCCAAGACAATGGTCTGTGGAAACTGTATGGTAAAGGGAGTACCACATCTTATCTGCTGATGTTCATGGCTTTTCTTTCGATAAGCCAGGTACAGTGTCACATTTTCGTTACTCTGCAACGATGATGTCATGCCAGGCAGGCTACAAAAAGAAGAACTAAAGATGTTAGTAGGTAAAACACAGCACTCTGTCTCCCGAGAATCGGCCGCACACCTCTGTTGTGGCCAAAGGCAGATGTGCAAATCAATACACACCAACTCTACTATCTATCTATCTATCTATCTTCATGTGTATTTATTGGCACATGTTATTTAGTGGGCCAAGACAGTGGTCCCAGGTAGAAGACAAATGGACCTGTGGAAGCCTAATTAGTTAGGCGAAACAGCTGTCGTCCTCTACCTGGGAGCCAGCTCACAGCTCGTGTCCTGCTTTTTACCCTGCACCGTCAAATAAACTAAAGATTCCTGCACAGCGGTACGGAGTGCGTTCCCTCATTTCCTTCACTCATCCATCGGTACTAAAAAGAAGAACTAAAGATGTTGATAGGTAAAACACAGTACTCCGTCTCCCGAGAATCAGCCACATAGCATTGTCATGGCCAAAGGAAGGAGTTGTGCAATTCAATACGAAACAACTCTACAATATATCTATCCATCTATCCATCTATCCATCTATCTATCTATCTATCTATCTATTTAGCTATCTATCTATCTATCTGAGTTGGTGTCAGTTTATTCACATTCTATTGCAGCTGCCATGACAGTAATCTGTGGTCACTGTACGGGAGAGGAAATGCCATATCTTATCTGCTGATGTTGGTGGCTCTTCTTTTGATAAGCCAGGCGCTGTGTCACATTTACGTGACGCCACAACAATGATGTTATGCCAGACAGGCTACTCGAAAGAAGCATCACAGATGTTAGTAGGTAAAAGGTAGTACTCCATCTCCCAAGAATCAGCTACAGACCACTATCATGGCCAAAGGAAGGGGATGGAAAAATCAATACGCACCAACTCTACTATCTATCTATCTATCTATCTATCTATCTATCTATCTATCTATCTATCTATCTAATCAGAGGAAACACGAACAAAAAAATACAGCAGCACTCTGTATTTAGTAAGATAAAACAAACAAACAAACAAAATATCAAATTTAAACTGCAGTAATGCGATATAGAATACACTTAGAAAAATAAAGGTACTTAGCTCATAAATTGGCCAATTCCTGTGAGCCCATCAACCATGGCCAAGTGTTTGCATATATCTTAGTGCTTACAGAGTGCTGCTGTATATTTTTGTTTGTGTTTTTGTGTAATTATAGCAGATGGCACCTTTTCACACTTGCTATGTTCTTTTAGAAGATGTAGTTTTTTGTTTTCTTTGCTATCTAAGCAGAGGTTTAGCAAAATATTTCGTGGTATAGTTTTAATGCAATATCCATGTCTATGAAAAATATGTATCCCTATGGTTCCTAAAATGTAGGGGTGAGTATGAAAAAACACAATTATAGCCAAGGAATGTTAAACTGATATATATATATATATATATATATATATATATATATACTTACAATGTATTAATATATACATAAAATGATGATAGCTAAGGTATCTAATTATGGTAAATTTATTGAAAACAATAAGCAAAGCATGAAATTCTATCACTCCAGTATGTACAATCTCACTAGTACATAAATATAACCAAGGTTAGCATTTTTTAGGTCTATAATTGTGTTTTTGGAGACACCCCTACATTTTATAGGGATAAATATTTCACACATACCGGACACTAAAATGATCTTAATACCACTACAAGTAATAATCATCCTCATCATCACCTTGCACCATTTTCTATAATAAGTGGAATAATGCATGATTACTGCATATCAAACTTATAAAATGCATGGTACAGTCTAAGGAACTTAGGTTTAGTTTGGCAAGATGAAATGTAAGGAATATCACCTATCCACATCTCTCAATTGATTTTTTTTTTGCCAAAAACACAATACAAAGGAATCTATGTATGTATTGCGTGATTATGGAAGAGATGATACAAACGTTTCTTCCTCAATATTCTGGAAGCTTTGAAAAATGATGAGACTTTTTTTTTGGGAAATTAACAAATCTATAAAGTAAATACAATGTTGCCCTTACGCACATACAGATCTGTGTGCGGCTATAGAAAGCATCCTTACTGTGCGTCCGTATGGCCAGATATTGTCTTATGGGGAACAAATTATACCAGATTCCATATTAGTAAATATAATCTTGAGCTCGGCTTTTAATAAACTCTAAAAACAAAATCTTAAGTATTCTTTTCTATGAAGCATAATGTAATATATTTCACAATAATTTCAGCCTGCCCGGTGCTCTCTCTTGGATTTTCTACTTTTGTTTTTCATACCTTTTCATCTTTATTTGATCTTTATTTAGGGTCTTTATTTTTTTTTTTAGACTATATAATATATGCATTTAAGAAAATGGTTAATGGATTTCTACAAAATTAGGAGTTCTCAAAAGTAGTAGGAAAATCAATAGACCATCCATTAGAAATGTAGTTGATGATGCACTTTGCCAAATTTTGCTTAATCAACTGAAAATTACTCATAGTAATAATATTGGGCTAGTCACATAACAATGTTTCCATAATTTTTTTGGTCCCTTTGTTTTTTGGGTTAGCGTTAGCCCTTATCTAGTACTATTGAATAAAAATCACTGGTTGTACCAATCTACATGGGGTTACATTGACTCCATGGTACCAGACAAGGGTTATTATCACAAATCCTAGTAAATAAACATGAAACAGTAACTATATAGGAGAGAATAAGTATTTTATATTTTACATAGTTATGTGCCTCAAAGAAAGGCAATACTAAACTGATTAACTTATTGAGTCTTCTATACATTATGTCAAAATCTAAAGTGCTGTGAGTGCAATCTGGCACCTTTGTTACTCAGGTCTTTGCCGTGTAGCATTTGTGACACACTTAACACTAGAACTACTGGACTCGTGACACCTATATAGAAATACATGGTGCAAAGTAGTCAAAATGACTACCTCAGTAGTTCTAGTGTTAATACATTATATATACCGGTACATACACACTTCCAGTCTTAAGGAAGGCTCCTTTGAACAGTGCCTAAACATAACCGATAGGTGAATAAATATCCACTCTCTATTTTTCCTCTAACCTCGGTAGTACATATATAAATGGGAATATGCTATATACATATATTAGTAACATGAAGATCCAAATAACATTTAACTCATGTATTGTAACCACTATAAAGAATTATTTTCCATAATTGTCCATGAGATTGCATCTTTTCTTAATTGTATTATTGCTTCTGTCTTGATACTAAGGACTAGCGTCTTGACCTACTGCATTGTTTTGTCAGTATATTAGCTTTTGAGACTTATAATAACAACTTATGAACTTATGTATCAGAAGGAACAAAGGTATCAATTATTCTTGTTTCTTCAGATACATCATGTCCTCCTGAAGATGGAACATTGTAAGAAGGCTTTTCTATGAGATACACTAGGTATTATAAATACACATATATGCATTTAATAAGAGTTACAATACATTTAATCGTGTTATAAAGAAACTTCAGCCCAATTAATATTCAACTTAAATAAGTTAAAGCGCAAAGCTTCAACACACAAAAAAATCCCTATAAATCATAAAATGCTGCAAGGCAGTTTTGTACGTTATTTATTATAAGTCTTCCTAGCCCTAGCTGCTCTATGGCGTATGTCTTTATTAGCCTCAATGAAGTGGCCAAAACACCGGACTAAACCCATTGAAATGTTCTGGCTGGTTAAACCTCTTATTTTGTTTCTTCTAGTGGGTTCTGCCTCACTTATTGAATCAATGTCAAGTTCTTTATAGCAGAGAGGGGGTTAACACAAAGCTTTGACTGCCAACCTGATCTCTGGCTTTCTGCTTCCTCAACACGGGCCTACAATCAATAGCTTCCTTTTTGCAGAATAAATGCTAACAATATCTTATGATAAATTTGCCTGAATCCATGTTTTTCTATAAAGGGATATGTTTAGGTAAAAAAATGGGAGATTAAAAAATTCAATTTATTTCCTTTTATAACACAAATAGCAATTGTTTGGGATGTGGAGCACTAGATACAAAAGCACGTAGCAATGCAAATAATAATATATATGCACATACACACCATTATATATATATATATACATATATATATATATATATATATATATATATATATATATATATATATATATATATATTTATACACACACACATTCATGTAAATATATATATATATATATATATATATATATATATATATATGCATATTCAAGGAACACACACACACACACATATATATATATATATACACACACACACACAGTATATCTGTATATACACACACAGTATATATATATATATATATATATGTATATATATATTATTGTATATATAGATAAGCATATATACTTGTATGTACTCTTTCTCTCTCTTTATATCTATCTCTCTATATGTATGCCCTGTATATATATGAATACACATATGTATATCTATATATTCCCTGTACATCCATATAAATTTGTATGTAATCTCTCTCTCTATATCTATATATATATATATAGCTGTGTGTGTGTGTATATATATATATATATATATATATATATACATACATATTCCCTGTATATATCTATCTATCTATCTATATCTCTCGCTCTCTCTTACTATGTATATATACATATATATATATATATATATATATTTCCAGTATGCATATATATTTGCATGTACTCTCTATATATGTGTATATATCTGCATAGCTCTATCTCTCTATATATATATTGCTTGTATACGTATATATAAATAGATGTATATATAAATAGATGTATCTACATATATAGATATATGTATCTATCTATTTATATGTGTATATATATATATATATAGCATGTATATATATATATATATATATCTATATATAAATATATATATATGTATATATATATATATATATATATATATATATACACATACACGCACACATACCTTGATAGATTGATGGTTTTTGATTTTGCATAGTATGAACATTACTATATGAACTCTACATATTCTCAGTATGACTCTTTTTTGTGGCTATTACTTTATCTATTTACCATGGTTCAATAACATACACCTACACCATTACACCCGACAGCTTATTGTTTCTTCTTTTTTTTTTTTTTAAAACAAATGTGTAAACTAACTGTTTTTGATCATTTTTATACCTCACTTTTAACCCTTTGACTTTTGAACCTAAAACATCATTTATTTTACACCTCTGTCATTTTATTCTAGGCTGAACTTAAAATTAAAAGCAAAAATCACAAACCTACCAATAAATCTGTACATATGGCAGTTTTTGCATATATTTTTTCCAGTTGTCGAACTCCCATATATTTTTTTCTCTTTTATCTCATTATTGTTTCCTTTCAGATAGTCTTTTTTTTCTTCTTCTACGGATTGCATCCTACTGTGTCGGTATACCACAAAGGATGATCACATGCACCCACATTAAATGGAGCTTATCCCCGGTCTAATTCTTAAGCTATGGGAACATATACAGCGACTTAGAGGAATGTTCACACTTTGACTTATCAATTTATCAGTACGGTGTAGGCCCCTTCCAAAACCTTTTCACTGTTCGGCTTTCTTCCAACAGAAAAAGAAAAAGGCCTGCCATCTGTACCTTTTTCTGGAGATTCTGATCTGTTTCTCCATCTGCCAACTTGAATTGGTATGGGTAGTACCATTTTATATTAGGAAATTATCAGCACACTTTTTATTAATGCCACTGCTATAGTAATCATCTGGAAGGGCAATCGTAAAGGTATACCTGTTTTTATATTGGATTACTAGATATTATGGCAAATTGTATTAACTAAAAGGGTCTTTTAAAAATTATTTGTGTACAAGTAATAATAGATATGCTTATCTTATTTTATTATTTTTTTTATGTAAACACTTTATTATGTTTCTATATCTAAAGTAATATATGAAGTAAAAGGTCAATTTACACTATTGGTAAAGGCCTTTATGTTTGGTTCCTTTGTTATTGTGTACATTAAAGCAAATTCATTATTTAATCACAAAACATTATAATATATTTAATACATTTATTTTTATAATATGTGAATACATTTAACCTGAATATATGAAAAAATAAATAAATATGAGAAAATATATTATTGAGTTTAATATTTGATAATGTTATTTCCACCTTTGTTATCATAAGTTACAGTCATCAGCTTCTTTCCAATTAAAAGTGGAATTTGCTATGCCATTTACTTTACTGGGAAGAAATCAGAGATGAAGGAGAAAAAAAACAAAGATCCCGGTATTAGGAAAGGGGTGATAGAAAAGGGAAAAATTCACACTTTCTTATTTTTCGCAAGGCTCCCTGCAGAGTACGGGGACGCTAGTGAAACGAAGGGCACAAATGAGAAGCTTTATTTCTCCATTCTATGCCTGAAGATTGGCCGATGGACACGGACATGGTTTGTCAGTCTTCATCTTCAACTTTAAAGCTTGAAATAATCCCTTTTCTATCTTTTTAACAAAATGTTTGTACATGCAGAAATCACTTGTGTGTTAGCGGCTCTGTGTGTATGGATTTCAGGATTTACTGATAAGTATTGAATCTATCTATCTATCTATCTATCTATCTATCTATCTATCCATCTAACTATCTATTTATACATCTATTTCTACAGTTATTCTTTATTTTCTAAGCTTCTGTAGCTGTGAGATGGCATGCATTTATTTCATGGCTTTATTAATGTATTTTGTATTAATAATAGTGATATTCTGTAAATTTGCACTAAAGTGACAAGTATATAAATACTATTCTGCTATTGTTATATTTTTCTATGTCATGTAGGGTCAACTATTGATTTACCTGTATAATAGTATGGTATAATAGAATGAAAGCTGACAAACATTTTAAGTTATTTTACATTAATTTATTTACCTACTTATATTATGTTTTCAGGCAGGTCGTACTTGTATACCAAAATTGTTATAATAACTAAATATATGTACACAT
This sequence comes from Anomaloglossus baeobatrachus, assembly GCF_048569485.1. Taxonomy (NCBI): domain Eukaryota; kingdom Metazoa; phylum Chordata; class Amphibia; order Anura; family Aromobatidae; genus Anomaloglossus; species Anomaloglossus baeobatrachus. Next base: position 423,285,514 of record NC_134358.1, read on the forward strand.
GTACACACATACATATATATATATATATATATATATACACACACGCAGATATATTTGAATGTATATATATATATATATATATATACACGTATACATATGTATACTAAAAAAAATAAAAATATATATGTATACACACACACACATATATATACACTGTATATATACACTCACACACACATATGTTGAAATATATAGAAATACATACATGCACACATATGTATACATATAAATATATACTGCTCAAAAAAATAAAGGGATCACTAAATTACCATTGTGATGTTTAAGTGTTCCCTTTAATTTTTTTGAGCAGTCTATATATATACGTACACACACACAGACACACACACACACACAGACACACAGACACACACACACACACACACACACACAGATATTTATGTATATATATATATATATATGTGGGTATATATATATATATATATATATATATATATATTTAATTTACTCACACACACTTGTATACATGCACACACACATGTATATGAATACACACACAGACACACACACACATATATATATATATATATATATATATATATATACTGACAAACACAATATATCTGTAGACAGAAAGATAGATAGACAGATACATAGATAGATAGATGTTGCTGGGATAATTAGTAGCATTTTATTAAAAGTTAAAGCATTGCATTGTGGGTACATTTTTTCAGGTTCCCTGCATGCAATGTCTTTATTTCCTGATTCTCTTTAGTCTCCTATATTGAATAATTTTGTGCCCAGGTAATATTTTACTCCTATTCTAATAACACTACAATTTTGAGCATTTATTTCCCCGCATACAATTCCATTCGTCCATATTGCTTATATTGTATGGATAGATAAGTTAACACAATACGGCCCGGGTCTATGATTCTGTCACAAGTGGTTACAGTAATGGGTAATGTGTGCCATACAAACAAAAACCCTAAGCATATCAGATGTTAAAAAAAAATAAAAAAAAATTATGAATTTATGGCGGCCCTGTGAGTTCACCCAAATCACACAGTGGTTCATATAAGAAATAGTGAAGACACATAGGTAGGATAAATAAAGGGGTTAAAATTTGACAAGGACATCTCCAACACAGTTAATCCATACAAAGCTCTAGGATTTCTCTGCAGTCATCTTTGTGGTATTCATTAGCATTTTTTTTCCTTCTTTTGTGAAATCTTTTCTTCTTTCGCTTTACCCTTGCGCTCTGGCAGAAATTAGCATATTATACCAGGAGTAGAAGATGTAAGAAGCCGACCCCCTGCTGTTCAGTGGATTGTGCAATCTGCAGGCGGCATCAATTTTTCAGCAGTTTGCTCATTGCTCATTACAGTCAGAGCACCAAGTGGCTATCAAACCGGCACTATTCCCCCTGGTTCTACCAGTGAGCATATGGGCTGTCTATAGCTATATCAATACTGTTGTTGCATTAATATGATTACCTATACTTGTCCCTGAATTAATCATACTATGTATGGCTTAGTTCAAAAGTCCAACAAATGGTTTTCAATCACACGCTGCTATGACATAGCCCGAAGCTTCATTGGAGATAATTGACAGTAATTTTTGGAGCTTTACGCTTGGCACCTAGCATTGTAGCCAGTCCTCCATAGCTACAGAGACAAGTTAGAGTACACAATTCTTTGTAAACCATATGCCAGTATGTTTTTGTATTGTTATACTGTTTCCTTACGCTTACATATACCGTTTTCCATTGTCTCTTGATAGAGCTGCTCTATGGTTGTCATGGTAATAAAAATTAAGGGCCGAAATTTTTATTCCATCAGTTGAAATATTAATAAGCAAGGCTTAATATAGGGCAGTGACATTTTTTGAAATGTCAGAACTTTTTGAGTTTTCCATAATTTATCTGATAATGAACATGGATGGAGGCGGTGGGGAGTATGGTGGTGACGGCTATGTATGGATACATAGATATAGACTGTATACAACCATTATATATAAAAAAGTAAAAAAATGGCCCTTATTATTCACTATATCAAGACTTTTTTTTAGAATTTCATTTACTGATGAATTCTTTGCACTAAGTATAAATGCAATGAACAGAGTATTCGGACCCATAGCAACTAGTCCGATATGGAGCAGATTTTTTATTTTCCTTCCAGAAGCTTGGTAACAGCAGCCATAAATGGCACATAATAGTTCATATTATTTACTTGATATTTCTTTTCGAATGACATTATAGCTTTTAGTGTCATTCAAGATAATTCGCTTGAACTAAAGGATTGTCAAAGTCACAAAAGTATATTATTTTGTATATAAAAACCCCTGTAGCGAATACGACATAGAGCACAAAATCTTGTCAAGAACCGCAAGGAAAGAATTGTTCAGAGTTACAGCAGAGGGCAGTCTTGTGAAAGTAGAGCCCTAATGTGTGATTTCCATGACAGGGCTTGTTAGGAGAGGTAGGATAACATTTAAATTATTTATTTACTTGTCTTGCAGCAATGCTGATCCAAGGTTAAAAGGCGACGCGTTTTTCGATCCATTGGAAGCATACCAGTTAAGAGTTATAAAGAGAGTATAAATTTGTAGCATGATGACTAAGGGTAACAGCTGACAACTCAAGGTGGTTTGTTTTTGAGAATTTTCCAAACCTCCTTAATTGAACATTTCTGGAATGAATATTAATGTTTCACCCTTTTCCGAAGTGGTTTTAGTGGGTAGGTTTAGCAGGATTTGTTGAGCTTGATTGATAAAAAGTGACATGCGGTTGATTAATAATTTTACCATTTCTATTGATCTAAACCATAATTAAGTTGCAATGTATTCACCGTGTACAACCTTAAGGATTAATGTTTTTTTCCTCCTCCTAGTGAAGCCGGATTACTCAGGGTTCATTGTTTTGTCATACAAATTCATGTGTTGTCCTTCTTTAGCATGGCTTTGTTTAGCGTTCTTGGTCTTTTTGGTATGTAGTTGACTTATTCCTTATAGAGCCTTATAGTGTTGGAGCCTCATTGCAACTTACCGCATTGTTCATTTGGCGGCTTTGCCTTAACTGACAGGTCCTTAAAATCTGACACGTTTGATGGCTATACTCGGCAACATAGTGGACGGTTACTTGCTCCACGCTACAATGCACAGGAAATCATGGTTGTCAATATGTAAGGCGCTTCACATGGAATAAGTGGCTATTAAGTCAATGTTATGAGAATAAAGACTAAAATGCATCTTCTATATTTAGTCAATAGTGTGCCATATTGAATTTAAAAAGATTTTTGGATTTTTCGTTTTACTGACGTTGTTTATCTATAGGTCTATAGTGTGCATTTATAGCCAATTTGCTTATTATTCTATGATGGGTTTAAAGCTTTAAAGGAACACAAACTTGGAGATTGAGTCTATTCTACTAGGGAGAGAAAGGTATATTTTAAAATATATTGTTCACAAATTACTTATAATAGCATATTGTGAGTTACATGCTAATTATCTCTTCCAGTAAATAGCATTTTTGGGAAATAAAAAACAAAACAAACATCCAACCTTTTCCTTGTTCTGTTGGGTTATTGCCACCAATACAAGGGTCTTTAAAACTTACGAAGCCTAATTTCTGTATCTGTAGCAGAGTATTGGCCTATTTTGATGACATTGCTCCCATTATATCCCATTAGCCCTTCCATAGAAATATGCATGAGTCTGTATCCACAACCAGACATTTTATATAGTATTTTCTTGCAAACATGTAAAAAGAAACTATACAAAATAAAACATCAATAGAAATTTAGAGGGTTCATTTAAGGCCCTCAATTTTGATCTATTTTTTTGGCCCAGCACATCACTATTTCTGTTATTTGTCACCGTATTACTCAACCAAGGAAAAGAAAACATACCTGCAAGAGAGATCTATGTAAGAAAATATATAAACAGTATTTGTGCTAAAAGATCATTCAATTTGCCTATGTAAGGCAAAAACATCATTAGCAATTGATAGTGAACTATATTTATCATAAATGTTTTAATTTCAAGAGAAAACTTGAAATCCTGAATTTTGGACTTGACAAAAAATGATATAAAAAGTGAAACATGTGAAAATAGGAAAGTCAATGCATTGGATAAAGTAACATTTTTAATGCTTGTATATAAAATGTAAGACTGATGGATCATAAATTTGCTGATTGAGAAATGTTCCCATGTGAATAACCAATCAACTCTCTAAATACTAAACTTCTATCAATTAATATATCTCGAGATCTGGAACATAAAAGTATAATCAACCCTTTTGGTTACACTTGTGGTCTGCACTGGAATATTAGGTGATATTATTTATTGGGTGATATTTAGAGCATTTGAGCATTTGTGAGGTATTACATTTTTTATTGGTATCTGATCAAATTACACCTTGGGGTGGTATCTTTACCACCTTCTATCGCTTCATAGACTTTTGCATTGATACATTTTGTACCTATTTATGTATTTGTAGACCAGGCTTTCTTTCCAGGAATACCTAATTAATGCGATACTTGTACATTACATGTCAATGCATTGCTCCTCACACTAGACTCCATCAGTAATGTATTTATACCAGAATGTTGAGTTAATTGCTTGTTACTTGTAATCTCTCTTATACTATTACATGCTAAAATAGTAAAGACTGTAAAACAATAGTAAATAGTAAAACAAAGCTTTTAATATAAACGTGTAATATAAAATTGTTTACCAGCCACTGACACCCACCACCCAAAAAAAAAATAATTAAACAAATTAAAAAATTGCTCTCAGTAATCAATGTCAATGTAGACCTTTTTACATAAATCTGTAAAGTTCATTACCTAAAACTAGCAATAATTTTATTTTCTAAAGCTGCAGTAGAGAATGATTTCGGGGATAAATTCTATGGAGACCATTAATTTTCTTATTATATATCTCTAGTATTACATTTTAAAATTCCCATGTTCACTTAAAAGCTATATAAATTTATGTATAGACAATTTGCATTGATACAGAAGATTAAATATTGATATGGAGAATTAGAGGATTTGAACTGCCTAAATATTGGGTTATTTCTTTTTATGGAGGGCAGCAAATGCTTGGTATCGCCATCTAATGCCATGTAGACTCTTTCTAAAGGGGTTGTGGTTTAAAAGGGACATATTTAAATGTATAGTAGCAATGACCAAAGCTTCAATTATGGTGAATAATTTTCATCATCACCCTCTCAATGACTTTGTGGCTTGACCCAAGTGTGGCTCTTTGTATTCTTAAGGTTGAGAATTCACGGCTTCATGTCACAGAAGTTATAAAACATATATTGGTTTCTAGACCCACAATAGTTAAATTATGGAGCAGTTCAGTAACCCATTCATTGTCAGAGGTCATCAGACTTGTCAACCCATCTCTCTCCTTGGAGAGGATGTATATAGGAAGGACTCAAAATCCCAACCAATAATCCAATATTATTTTTTAAGCTTTCCACATTCTTTTTGCCCATCTGAAGTTGTGCCAATACTCTACTACTTGAGTTTATTTCCTATATTCTTTGATGTAAGTAGTTACAGATATGTCTTCATGATACATAAGGCAGAAAATGCATACTAGTATCTTGTTGTGCTAATGCATTTGTGCTGAATGCCATTGTGGACGTATCATAGTATGTTTGTTTCCCATTTCAAGTATATGTCATATCGTACAGTGCCTACAAGTAGTATTCAACCCCCTGCAGATTTAGCAGGTTTGATAAGATGCAAATAAGTTAGAGCCTGCAAACTTCAAACAAGAGCAGGATTTATTAACAGATGCATAAATCTTACAAACCAACAAGTTATGTTGCTCAGTTAAATTTTAATAAATTTTCAACATAAAAGTGTGGGTCAATTATTATTCAACCCCTAGGTTTAATATTTTGTGGAATAACCCTTGTTTGCAATTACAGCTAATAATCGTCTTTTATAAGACCTGATCAGGCCGGCACAGGTCTCTGGAGTTATCTTGGCCCACTCCTCCATGCAGATCTTCTCCAAGTTATCTAGGTTCTTTGGGTGTCTCATGTGTACTTTAATCTTGAGCTCCTTCCACAAGTTTTCAATTGGGTTAAGGTCAGGAGACTGACTAGGCCACTTCAACACCTTGATTTTTTCCCTCTTGAACCATGCTTGGTTTTCTTGGCTGTGTGCTTTGGGTCATTGTCTTGTTGGAAGATGAAATGACGACCCATCTTAAGATCCTTGATGGAGGAGCGGAGGTTCTTGGCCAAAATCTCCAGGTAGGCTGTGCTATACATCTTCCCATGGATGCGGACCAGATGGCTAGGCCCCTTGGCTGAGAAACAGCCCCACAGCATGATGCTGCCACCACCATGCTTGACTGTAGGGATGGTATTCTTGGGGTCGGTTGCAATGCCATCCAGTCTCCAAACGTCACGTGTGTGGTTGGCACCAAAGATCTCGATCTTGGTCTCATCAGACCAGAGAACCTTGAACCAGTCTGTCTCAGAGTCGTCGAAGTGATCATGAGCAAACTGTAGACGAGCCTTGACATGACACTTTGAAAGTAAAGATACCTTACGGGCTCGTTTGGAATGGAGACCATTGCGGTGGAGTACGTTACTTATGGTATTGACTGAAACCAATGTCCCCACTGCCATGAGATCTTCCCGGAGCTCCTTCCTTGTTGTCCTTGGGTTAGCCTTGACTCTTCGGACAAGCCTGGCCTCGGCACGGGTGGAAACTTTCAAAGGCTGTCCAGGCTGTGGAAGGCTAACAGTAGTTCCATAAGCCTTCCACTTCCGGATGATGCGCCCAACAGTGGAGACAGGTAGGCCCAACTCCTTGGAAAGGGTTTTGTACCCCTTGCCAGCCTTGTGACCCTCCACGATCTTGTCTCTGATGGCCTTGGAATGCTCCTTTGTCTTTCCCATGTTGACCAAGTATGAGTCCTGTTCACAAGTTTGGGGAGGGTCTTAATTAGTCAGAAAAGGCTGGGAAAAGAGATAATTAATCCAAACATGTGAAGCCCATTGTTCTTTGTGCCTGAAATTCTTCTTAATACTTTAGGGGAACCAAACAGAATTCTTGTGCTTTAAGGGGTTGAATAATAAATGACCCTCTGAATAAACTTTTCACAATTTAAAAAAAAAAAAAAAAAAAGATTCTTTTTTGCTGCAGTGCATTTCACACTTCCAGGCTGATCTACAGTCCAAATGTCACAATGCCAAGTTAATTCCGAATGTGTAAACCTGCTAAATCTGCAGGGGGTTGAATACTACTTGTAGGCACTGTATATGGCATTTATTATATTTATATATTATATATATCAACTATATATTTTATAGTTCTAATATGCATCATCTTTCTTATGGGATCAATTTTTAAGACTTCTACGAGATAAAGGAATCTTTTTTACTGTAATTAAAAAAATTGCCGAAAGTATATTTTTTAAATTTTTACTTACCCTCATGTAATTATAGTAAAAATACAATTTTGAAATAAATTATAAAATTGTGGATATTTTTTTGCACAATGTCAATACAGATTTGAAGGGATTACTTTGAACTGCTCATTGTCCTTGCGGGAGAAGACATGGTGCCAGCAATGCTGCTGACTAGATGCAATGATCCTCCATTGTTTCATGTCATATCTCAGTGAATGTTTTGACAGCAGCCTGTATAGACCAAACCTTTCAGATGCACTTACGTTGAGAATGGACAGTGCACACATTATACTTTCCTATATGAAATATTGCTTTACTTTTGTAAGTTACTGTACCCAATAGCACTGCATAGCAAGGCATTTCTGCAATCTTTGTCAATAGCTATTTGACCTCTAAATTAACTAAATTCATGTGTATGTGTCTGCTTCATGCAATAAACCTAGATGTGTCCCCATTGATCAATTATTGCATGTATCATATACTCAAAACATCAATATACAAAAAAAAATCTTTATTAATCCACAATAACAAACATATACTATGCTTTCACAAAACATAAGGCCTTTCAGCCTTAAATAACCAAGTACAACTCCCTAATGTTTACAGTATAGGTGAATCACAGATTAATATATTAGATTAGGGATCCAAGAACAGGGATTCTAAATTCATAAAGTCCACTGTGCATGGGTGCAACTGTTCCATTCTCAAACGATGACTTTGTGAACGCTGTTTTTAAGATTGTGTTAGTCCCATTGGCCCGATTCTGTAGATAGGTTACGAATGTAGTTCAAAATAAATAACACAAAACAATTGATGATGCCCTTATAAAGTAGATGCATCATTAATATGCTGTCAATCTATATCAATATTGTTACGTGAGGTGGACTCACATGGTGGCAGTGGATCCTCTAAGCCCACTGGTTTGGGTAGATATGCGGCCGTCGCTGCAGCAGCCAGATAGAGCATGCAGACGATGGTCATCTAGAATGCAAAATAATAACTTAATAGAGTCCAAGAAATCACAGACAGATAACGGACAGGTAGCATGGTTACTGCACCTAAGAAACTGATAGCATGAACAGATGTCAGAATAACTGAAGACCTGCTACAGATAGTGGAGTAGCAGCAGACCTCAGATGAATAGGAATAAAACACTACCGATCACAGGAATGGATTACTGGAGATCACAAACAGATAGGTAGAAGAGATAGTGGCAAATCCACACAGGTAACAGGAATACTGGAGACTGCTGGTAGACAGGTAACAGAGTTACTGATGGGTGGAGAACCACAGGCAGAAGGCAGAAGACTCTCAGGAGTAACATGGAAGTCTAACAACCTTGGAAGCTGCACAACACCAAAAGAGGACACAAGACAGAAGGTCCAAAGATCCGGAGCAGGTTGCAGACAGGACTCCAGAGTTCATCAGAAGTCACAATGCAGTTCCAAACCAACTCCAGCTCAGTCTCTTAGAACTCACTCAAGCAGGATTAGTTTTCATCAATACCAGGGTCCAGGTATGAGTCCAAGAAACCTTTAAATAGGCCAAGGCAGTTAATTATATTAGCTATTTGTAAAGCCTGATGTGGAGCAGAGTCCAAACCAGGGTTAGGAGCATAACAAATATTTACACTGTATGGATAAAAGTATGGGGACACCTGCAGCTACATTTATAAGTCTTCCCTACATTTGCAGCTAAACAGCTACCAGCCTTCTGGGAAGGCCTTCTACAGTCATATGAAAAAGTTTGGGCACCCCTATTAATGTTAACCTTTTTTCTTTATAACAATTTGGGTTTTTGCAACAGCTATTTCAGTTTCATACATCTAATAACTGATGGACTGAGTAATATTTCTGGATTGAAATGAGGTTTATTGTACTAACAGAAAATGTGCAATCCGCATTTAAACAAAATTTGACCGGTGCAAAAGTATGGGCACCCTTATCAACTTCTTGATTTGAACACTCCTAACTACTTTTTACTAACTTACTAAAGCACTAAATTGGTTTTGTAACCTCATTGAGCTTTGCACTTCATAGGCAGGTGTATCCAATCATGAGAAAAGGTATTTAAGGTGGCCATTTGCAAGTTGTTCTCCTATTTGAATCTCCTATGAAGAGTGGCATCATGGGCTCCTCAAAACAACTCTAAAATGATCTGAAAATAAAGATTATTCAACATAGTTGTTCAGGGGAAGGATACAAAAAGTTGTCTCAGAGATTTAAACTGTCAGTTTCCACTGTGAGGAACATAGTAAGGAAATGGAAGAACACAGGTACAGTTCTTATTAAGCCCAGAAGTGGCAGGCCAAGAAAAATATCAGAAAGGCAGAGAAGATGAATGGTGAGAACAGTCAAGGACAATCCACAGACCACCTCCAAAGACCTGCAGCAGCATCATCTTGCTGCAGATGGTGTCAATGTGCATCGGTCAACAATACAGCGCACGTTGCACAAGAAGAAGCTTTATGGGAGAACGATGCACAAGAAGCCGTTTCTGCAAGCACACCACAAACAGAGTCGCCTGAGGTATGCAAAAGCACATTTGGACAAGCCAGTTACATTTTGGAAGAAGGTCCTGTGGACTGATGAAACAAAGATTGAGTTGTTTGGTCATATAAAAAGGCGTTATGCATGGAGGTGAAAAAAAACGGCATTCCAAGAAAAGCACTTGCTACCCACAGTAAAATTTGGTGGAGATTCCATCATGCTTTGGGGCTGTGTGTGTCCAATGCCAGCACCGGGAATCTTGTTAAAGTTGAGGGTCGCATGGATTCAACTCAGTATCAGCAGATTCTTGACAATACTGTGCAAGAATCAGTGACGAAGTTGAAGTTACGCAGGGGATGGATATTTAAGCAAGACAATGATCCAAAACACCGCTCCAAATCTACGCAGGCATTCATGCAGAGGAACAATTACAATGTTCTGGAATGGCCATCCCAGTCCCCAGACCTGAATATCATTGTACATCTGTGGGATGATTTGAACCGTGCTGTCCATGCTCAGCAACCATGAAACTTAACTGAACTGGAATTGTTTTGTAAACAGGAATGGTCAAATATACCTTCATCTAGGATCCAGGAACTCATTAAAAGCTACAGGAAGTGACTAGAGGCTGTTATTTTTGCAAAAGGAGGATCTACAAAATATTAATGTCACTTTTATGTTGAGATGCCCATACTTTTGCACCGGTCAAAATTTTTTGTTAAAAAGCGGATTGCACATTTTTTGTTAGTACAATAAACCTCATTTCAATTCAGAAATATTACTCAGTCCATCAGTTATTAGATATATGAAACTGAAATAGCTGTTGCAAAAACCCAAATTGTTATAAAGAAAAAAGGTTAACATTAATAGGGGTGCCCAAACTTTTTCATATGACTGTAAAAGATTTTAGTGTGTGCCTGTGGAAATATTTTTCTATTCATCCAGAACATCTGTGAGTTCACACTGCAGTTCAACAAAAGGACCTGACTTTCAATATCCATTCTAGTTCATCACAAAACTGTTTGATGGGGTTAAGGGCTCTCCGAGGGCCAGTCTCATTCTTTCACATTTCACACAGGGGGGTACTCAGACCATGAAGCTAGGTCCAGAAGCTACTGGAACTAGTTAATTAACTGATTGCGGCCAGGACTAGAAGTCCTGTCCCACCCAAAGTCCCTAATAGAAGGCAACAGCCCACTGAAGGGGATAACAGGCCACCACCAAGGCTCAGAGATCCCATGGGCCAGCGTCTGCGAGAAAGGGCTCCTTAGGCCACAACCAGCCAGGAGCGGACTCCTGAAGTTGCAAGCACAGGCAGTCCACCATTCTAAAACAGGTGAAGGAGAAAGACAGAGATCACCAGCTGGGTGGGGGAACCCGAACGCAGCCGGCTGCGGGCACCGACCACCATCACCTTGGTTTACCAGAGACTCGTGTGTCTTCTAATAGTGAGTACATCAGCATCCTGCGGTCACCCATCTCTCTGCACCGCCAATTCCCAACGGGTCCCGGGGCCACTATCCCTGCCCAAGGAGGGGTTAACAACTTGCTGTACAACATCTCCCCTGGGTGCCCCGTAACCCTCTTCTATAGCTCAGTGAGATTTAATGGAGGCATCTGTGAACAGCAATTTACAAGTGTTGCCACAGATTCTCAATGAGATTCAGGTCTGGGCTTTGACTGGTCCATTCAAACACATGAATATGCTTTGATCTAAAACCTTTCACTGTGTCTGTGAGAGTATGTTTAGAGTCGTTGCCCTGCTATAAGGTCAACCTACAACCCAGTCTAAATTTTTGTAGCCTCTAATAGGTTTTCCTACATAATTGTTCTGCATTTAGCTCCATCCACCTTCCCATCAACTCTAATCAGCTTCCCTGTTCCTGCTGAAGGAAAGCATCCCACAGCATGAGTCTGCCACCACCATGTTTGCATTTAGCCTAAAAAGTTCTACTTTGGTCTCATTTCACCAGAGCACCTTCTTCCATATGCTACCTGTGTCCTGTACATGGCTTTTTGCAAATTGAAATTAATGGCTTGCCTTAAAAAATGGCTTTATTTTGACACTCTTCTGTAAAGGCATGATTTGTAGATTTGTGGAGTATACAAATAACAGTTGTTTTATGGACTGATTCTCCCACTTGGGTTGTGGATCTTTGCAGCTCATAGAGAGTGACTACTGACCTTGTGGCTGCTTCTCTGCTAATGTTCTCCTTGCTTGGGATGTTAGTTTAGGTGGACAGCCATGTCTTGGTAGGTGTGCAATTGTTCGATACTCCTTCCATTTTTGGATGATGGATTGAACAGTGCTTTGTGAGATGTTCAGAGCTTGGAATATTTTTTTTAACCTAACCCTGCTTTACTTTTCACTACAACTTTACCTTTGACCGGCCTTATGTGTTCACTCTTTTTTATGATATTGTTTGAGCCTTAATGTTATAACACAAACCTCTGAGGCCTTTACACAACAGTTGTAGTTATACTAAGAATAAATTACACTCTTGCATGTTGCCATATAAGAGGTCCAACTCCTGCTGCAGAAAACATTCCCCAAACCATGACACTTCCTCCAACACCTTTCACTGATTGCATTCATCACTAAAATTAACTGTGGACCACTTCTCCTCTGTCCACACAACATGCTCCTCCCCGAAGGTGTGTCTAGCCCTTTGAATCTTTCTGCTAATGAGAGCTTTCAGTCCAAATGCTCGTAAACATTGTGACACTGCATGAAGAGACAGATCCTTACACTGTTCAGTGCTGAACTGGCGAGCAATTCCAGCTGTACAGTGTTGAAACGATTACCCATAGAGGTTCTCCGCATAATCCAGTTCTTTCTGGCATTTGTCTTTCGAGGGTGACTGGTCTTATTGTGGGACTTAAAAGAGTTTGTGATGTTGTAAAGATGCAATATTTTCAAAATCAAAGACTTGGAACAACTAACTTCTCTTGCTTTGGCTGATAGGGTCACCCCTTTTGGTCCATCTGGACAACCTGCTGCCAGAGGGTTCCAGCCATTTTAGAAAGGCAGACTATTTTTGCACAGTCATTGCAAACTGGAAAGTTACTGTAAGCTGAAAGTTACATAGGGTTTGACTGATAATTAAGGAAATTAGCACCAAGTGCCAGATTAACACTAATAACTTGCAGTATCTGAAACTGTTCTCTCATTTTGATCAGTGTTCTTTTTCATTTATCTCATTTACATTTTTATTTTGTGCTTTACAATAAATTCAATTTAAGAAATAAGCTTAAAATAACTGCTAGTTTTTGCATCTTAGGATATAATCACATAGGACTACACAAGGACCTTAACATTTAAGAAATTGTGTATTGTTCTCTAATTTTGAGCTCCAGTGTATATGGAACTGTTGAGAAGTTTTAGACTTGCATGAAAAAATGCTGCAAGGTGAATGGTAAAAAGGCTTTAAAAAATAGAAGCCTTAATAGTTTATTTTTATCAATTAGAGAAATGCTAGGAGGATTAACAAAAGAAAAATCAAAATAAAATCCAAATCAATGTTTGGTGTGAAAATTCTTTGCTTTTCAAACATCATAAATTCTTTGCGGAACACTTGCGCAAAGTAGACAATATTATAGGATTATAATCAGGTGTATGAGTAACCAATTATACCAAACAGATGATAATGATCATCTTTTATATGTAGGATGAAACAGTCATTATCTGAAATTATAACAGCTGTGTAGGAGGCATAACACAGAGTAAGGAACAGCCAACTTCTGATACAAAGGGGAAGTGATGGAAGACAGTTTTGTGTCACAGCATCTTAAGACTGAGCACAGCAAACAAGACAAAGGTAGTTGTATTGCAGTAGTCAAGTCTATCCAAGGAAAAAGCTTCGAAGCAGACTGTAGTTTCAATATTTGGTGTTCGAGTTGTGTTGAAAAAGCACCAATATGTCTTGATCGACCAAGGAAACTTAGTGAAGCAGATGATAGTTACCGGTATGGCAGGAGGAGCTGTGGACTGATGAGTCAAAATATCAAATATTTGGCTTTAATCAAAGGAATTTTGTTTACCAATTGGTTGGAGAATCGTAGAATAATAACTGTTTGCAGGCAACAGTGAAGTATGGTTGAGGGCAAGTTTAGGGCTACATTTTAGCAAATGGAGTTGGGGATTTGGTCAGGATTAGATATGAGCTAACCCATGAAAGTTAGGTTTGGCAGGTTCAGTCAGACTTTAGATAAAGTTCGATTTGAGACTCTGACTTGAACTGAACCCCAATAGAAATCACTGTTCGGGTAGTTCAGATCTTCGCCCACATGCAACCAGCCATAAACAGATCCCTTCTAGGGCAGGTTGGTTGGGGTTTTTCCATTTTTTTCTGGTGAACACTACATCCAATAACTCTGTGGTTACCCTCAGTGGGCTGAGCACCGAGCGTACCCAAGCACAGCGATGCTTGAGTGAGTAGTTTGCATACATGAAGCACCCAAACTCTGAATCCGAACTTTGTTTTTTTTTTTGTAAAGTATGCGTTTGGTACAAACACCGAACACCAAACTTCAGGTTCACTCATCCATAGTCAGGATTAATCATATTTTCAATACTGAGAAATACAGGCAGATCTTTATCTATCAAGCTATATCTAAAGGACACATCTGATTGACTCCAAATTCATTCTACAGCTGGACAACAATTCTAAACACACAGCCAATGTAATAAAAAACTATCTTCAGCTTAAAGAAGAGCAAGGAGTCCTGGAAGTGATGACATGGCCCCCCACAGAATCAAGATCTCAACATCATGGAGTATGTGGGATTACATGAAAAGGCAGAAGGATTTGCAAAATTTTACATCCACAGAAGATCTGTGGTTAGTTTTCCAAGAGGTTTGAAGCAACCTTGATATCAAGTTTCTTCAAAAACTGCTTCCATTTGTGCCTAAAATAATGCTTTGATGTTGTTTTGAAGGCAAAGGATATTCATATTAAATAATATCGTAATTTAGATTTTGTTGATTGTTAAAAATAAACTATTGTTACTTCTATTTTTAAAGCATTCTTTGCAGCATTCTTTTTCATACCGGCCTAAAACTTTAGTACAGTACTGTATATGTACATTTATATATAAATGTACAGTTTATCCTAATGACTTTCTTGCTTATGTGACTGTAAACGATAAATGTTAATCAATAGTTCTTTGGAAAACTAACTAAAAAATTCTGTTATGTGACTCTCTTATGTCGTGCAACATTTTGTTAAAGGGCATAAAAAAATGTAATTTTATAAAACTACCGTAATAGCCGTTGCCTAAAGTAGATAATCCATAACCTTTATTTCATTTAGTTAAAATCTGTAAATCATATCTCATAAAAACCTTGCTAAATCGAATGCAGTCTTGCTGTGGATGGAATTTTACTATACGGATTGAAGGTTCTATTTTATTTTCTATCTCTGGCATTATGATTTATTTTGGCTAATGCACTTCTCCAAATGTAAACCGAGATAACGGTGATCATGATTTGTGAGATATTTCGTACTATATTTAGTAGTGAATAGTTTAGTCTTGATGCTACTGCAATAAATCTCTTAATTCTTACTCTATATTGTGAAGATAAACTTGAAACATGTCTATGTCATGAAGGGTATATTGTCTTATGGAAGGATTTTTATTTTATTTTTTCCATCCATTAGTTTCCCTTTGATGTTTTTATAGCTACCCTTTCAGTGACCTAGAGTACACACAGTGCTTTATACTCATGACATGCATTTACAATATCCTGCTGAAAATTCTAATTTAATGATAGAATGGAATTGTTTCTGTTAGCAGTACAGGAGCATCTAACTATTTCAGCTTTATTTATGTTTTATAGCTTTTCAGATATTACTAGTCACATCTCCTTAAATGCAACTATTTATTATACAGATATTTTCGATACACTAATCAGCAATAAGAGTAACTTGGTTCCGATCTATAGCAAAAATCTACATCATGGTCAGGTCACAAATCCCACACCATGATGTAGATTTTGTTAGGTTGCTCTTGTGGAGGTTGCCAAGGCATAGATGGCAGGAACAGCACTGTAACACATAGTCCTGAATTTACTGCAACTGCTTTCTAGCTTTCACAGTACTCTTAAGTAGAGTTGAGCGCGGTTCGCGGTTCGAGGTTCTCCAGTTCTAAGCTCGAGTGATTTTTGGGGCTGTTCGAGATCGAACTAGAACTCGAGCTTTTTGCAAAAGCTCGATAGTTCTAGATACGTTCGAGAACGGTTCTAGCAGCAAAAAGCAGGGCTTTTTACAGCTACAGTGAGCAGGAGCCATCGCTGGCAGCTTGCCAGAAGCTGGTAACCAAGATAAACATCGGGTATCCAAGCAAAGCGCTTTGGTTAGTAACCCGATGTTTATCTTAGTTACGTGCAGGAAGCCCACACTTCCCCGCTCAGCTCGCTCCGCCCCCTCCTGCCCGCGGCATGTACACATACATACACACACACACACACACACACACACACACACACACACACACACACCCCCGCTCGGCTTACCTGCGGTGATGAAGTCCCGCCATCCCGACCTCAGCGCTGTCACTGTCCTCCATGGCCGCCGCTTGTCACATCACCTCTCGCTTCCGACCCGAGACTGACTAGCGGTGACGTCACGGACCTCTCGCGATACTTGGTGTGAAGGCCCCGGTCATTGAACTCAGTGACAGGGGCTGTCAGTGTGCTGGAGATCAGCGCAGGTAATGTACCTCGCTGACAGCAGCACTTGTCACCCCCCTGCAGTGACCTGGGCTGACCCATTGATGTTAGCTCAGGTCACTGCATTGCTCTCCCAGCCAATGGGGAACATCCTGCTCTTCATTGACTGGGACAGTGTGGATCGTGATGGCAACCCCTTGGATTATACCAGACCTGGATTTGTTTTTCATTCTAATAAATTGGTTAAAGAGGGAATGTTTTGGGGAGTGTTTTTTCAAATAAAAATGTGTTTGTCGTCTATTTTTTTTTATTACTGACTGGGTTGGTGATGTCGGGTATCTGATAGACGCCTGACCTCACCAACCCCAGGGCTTGATGCCAGGTGACATTACACATCTGGTATTAACCCCATATATTACCCCGTTTGCCACCGCACCAGGGCGCGGGATGAGCTGGGGCGAAGCACCAGGATTGGCGCATCTAATGGATGCGCCACTTCTGGGGCGGCTGCGGCCTGCTATTTTTAGGCTGGGGAGAGTCCAATAACCATGGACCTCCCTAGTCTGAGAATATCAGGCCCCAGCTGTCTGCTTTACCTTGGCTGGTGATCCAATTTTGGGGGACCCCTACGTGTTTTTTTTTTTAATTATTTATTTAATTTAAAATAACAGCGTGGGGTGCCCTCAGTTTTGGATTACCAGCCAAGGTGAGGTTGCCAGCTGTGGTCTGCAGGCTGCAGCCGTCTGCTTTACCCTAGCTGGCTACAAAACTAGGGGGAACCCTACGTCATTTTTTTTTCATTTTTTTGGCTAAAGCTAAGCACCCCTTAGTGCCACATGAAAGGCACCAAAGGGTGCTCCACTTTTTCTCCATTTTTTCTCCACTTTTTCTACATTTTTTCTCCACTTTTTCTCCATTTTTTCTCCACTTTTTCTCCACTTTTTCTCCACTTTTTCTCCACTTTTTCTCCACTTTTTCTCCATTTTTTTCTCCACTTTTTCTCCACTTTTTCTCCATATTTTCTCCACTTTTTCTCCACTTTTTCTCCACTTTTTCTCCACTTTTTTCTCCACTTTTTCTCCACTTTTTCTCCATTTTTTTCTCCACTTTTTCTCCACTTTTTCTCCATTTTTTTCTCCACTTTTTCTCCACTTTTTCTCCACTTTTTCTCCACTTTTTTATCCACTTTTTCTCCACTTTTTCTCCACTTTTTCTCCACTTTTTCTCCACTTTTTCTCCATTTTTTTCTCCACTTTTTCTCCACTTTTTCTCCATTTTTTTCACCACTTTTTCTCCACTTTTTCTCCACTTTTTCTCCACTTTTTCTCCACTTTTTCTCCATTTTTTTCTCCACTTTTTCTCCACTTTTTCTCCATTTTTTTCTCCACTTTTTCTCCACTTTTTCTCCACTTTTTCTCCACTTTTTCTCCACTTTTTCTCCACTTATTCTCCACTTTTTCTCCACTTTTTCTCCATTTTTTTCTCCACTTATTCTCCACTTATTCTCCACTTATTCTCCACTTTTTCTCCACTTTTTCTCCACTTTTTCTCCATTTTTTTTCTCCACTTTTTCTCCACTTTTTCTCCATTTTTTTCTCCACTTTTTCTCCACTTTTTCGCCACTTTTTCGCCACTTCTTCTCCATTTTTTTCTCCACTTTTTCTCCACTTTTTCTCCACTTTTTCTCCATTTTTTTCTCCACTTATTCTCCACTTTTTCTCCACCTTTTCTCCATTTTTTTCTCCACTTATTCTCCACTTTTTCTCCACTTTTTCTCCACTTTTTCTCCACTTTTTTCTCCACTTTTTCTCCACTTTTTCTCCACTTTTTCTCCATTTTTTTCTCCATTTTTTTCTCCACTTTTTCTCCACTTTTTCTCCACTTTTTCTCCACTTTTTCTCCATTTTTTCTCCACTTTTTCTCCATTCTTTTTCTATGGTCGGTCTACCCATTAGCTCTGCCATGCATACTGTAGCTCTACACCTACTGCACATGTTACTTTATGATTGACATCTCTTTCGTACCAGAGCTGTCTAAGTCTACTCTGATCCCATATTCGTCATTACTATATTGTCCTTGTACTGTATTATGACATTTGTATCATGTGTTTCATTTCTTGCTGTGTTGCAATTTTTTTGCTGCAGCCCAATTGTACCTCTACATTGTTCGAGTTTATGTTATTGTTCTCTCACTCTTATGTGATACTGATTATTGTCATTTTTCATAATTACATGCAGATAAGTCCAATCTGACGAAGGCTCAGGCCGAAACGTCATTTGTAACTTGTTTTGGACAAAAACATATATGCTTATGAAAATTTTTTTTTTCTTAATACGGACCAATAAAGAGTGATTTTGCATTACTATCCGTTGTGACTTACTGACTTAGTCTGGGAGATTTAGAGTGCCGAGGTTACTCACTAATTTTATCTATTATTACCTCTGAGCACCTATATACCAGTGAGCAGAGCTTCCTCTACAGTAGTTCTCCTGATTAGGCATGCCCTTACCTCATGAGCAGGGCATTGCAGCTTTGGTAGCAACCATTACGACATGGACTCTGCTGCTGTGGACCCGAGAAGAGTGAGTGCAGATTCATTGCACCCACACTCCTCACATGAAGGGTCCACACTCCTAGAAAATGGGGGATACGTTCCCTGAGTGTCTCCCCCCCATATTCTAGACGGTCCAGAGTCGTCGTGGGACCCCTTTATTTTTTTTCTTACAATAAATTGGTGAAAGAGGAAATGTTTTGGGGACTGTTTTTTCAAATAAATTTCTTTTGTCGGTTTTTTTTTTTTTGTTAGTACTGACAGTTTATGATGTTGAGTATCTAATAGACGCCATGACATCACAAACTGCTGGGCTTGATCTCAGGTTACTTTACAGCTAGTATCAACCCGATTTATTACCCCGTTTGCCACTGCACCAGGGCACGGGATGAGCTGGGGTCAAGCGCCAGGATTGGCGCATCTAGTGTATGCGCCACGTCTGGGGTGCCTGCGGCCTGCTATTTTTAGGCTGTGAAGGCCCAATAACTATGGACCTTCCTACCCTGAGAATACCAGACCACAGCTGTCCGCTTTACCTTGGCTGGTGATCCAATTTGGGGGGGACCCTACTTTTATTGTGTAATTATTAATATTTATAAAATAATTTTAAAAAAGAGCCTGAGGGGACCTCCACATTGGATCCCCAACCACGGTAAAGCTGCCAGCTGTGGTTTTCAGGCTACAGCCGTCTGCTTTACCCTAGCTGGCTATCAAAAATGGGGGGACCCAACGTCATTTTTTTTTTTAACTATTTTTTAAATAGAAAAAATTAATGGGCTTCCCTGTATTTTGATTGCCAACCAAGGTAACGGCAGGCAGATGGGGGTTGCCATAGCTGTCTGCTTTATCTGCGCTGAGAATCAAAAATACCGCAGAGCGCTACGTCATTTTTTTAAAGATTTATTTTTACAGCACTGTGATGTCCAGCAATCAAAATACAGGGAAGCCCATTTTATTTTTAGTTATTTAAATAAATAATTAAAAAAAATATATATGGGCTCCCGCTGCATTTTTTGTATTGCTAGCTAAGGGTAATCCAATCAGCTACTGGCTGCTAACCCCCACTGCTTGGTGTTACCTTCACTGGCAATGGAAAATCCAGGGAAGCATTTTTTATTTTTTTTTGCCAAAAAACTACAAAAAAAGGACGTGAGCTTCGCCATATTTTTGTATGCTAGCCAGGTATAGCAGGCAGGTGCTGGAAGAGTTGGATACAGCGCCAGAAGATGGCGCTTCTATGAAAATGCCATTTTCTGAGGCAGCTGCAGACTGCAATTCGCAGCAGTGGGGCCCAGAAAGCTCAGGCCAACCTGTGCTGCGGATTCCAATCCCCAGCTGCCTAGTTGTACCTGGCTGGACACAAAAATGGGGCGAAGCCTACGTCATTTGTTTTCTAATTATTTCATGAAATTCATGAAATAATAAAAAAAGGGCTTCCCTTTATTTTTGGTTCCCAGCCGGGTACAAATAGGCAACTGGGGGTTGGGGGCAGCCGTACCTGCCTGCTGTACCTGGCTAGCATACAAAAATATGGCGAAGCCCACATAATTTTTTCAGGGGGCAAAAAACTTCTGCGTACAGTCCTGGATGGAGTATGCTGAGTCTTGTAGTTCTGCAGCTGCTGTCTGTCTGTATGGAGAAGAGCAGACAGCAGCTGCAGAACTACAAGGCTCAGCATACTCCATCCAGGACTGTATGCAGAAGTTTTTTGCCCACCAAAAAAATGACGTTGGCTTCGCCATATTTTTGTATGCTATCCAGGTACAGCAGGCAGCCACGGGCTGCCTCCAACCCCCAGTTGCCTATTTGTACCCGGCTGGGAACCAAAAATATAGGGAAGCCCGTTTTTTTTAATTATTTCACTTATTTTATGAAATAATTAAAAAACAAATGACGTGGGCTTCGCCCCATTTTTGTGTCCAGCCGGGTACAACTAGGCAGCTGGGTATTGGAATCCGCAGCACAGGTCAGCCCGAGGTTTCTGGGCGCCTCTGCTGCGAATTTCAGTCCGCAGCCGCCCCAGAAAATGGCACTCTCATAGAGGCGCCATCATCTGGCGCTGTATCCAACTCTTCCAACAGCCCTGGAGCCGGGTGGCTTGTTGGGTAATCATGAGTTAATACTGGCTTTGTTTTACTAGCCAGTATTAAGCCAGAGATTCTTAATGTCAGGCACGTTTGACCCGGCCATTAAGAATCTCCAATAAAGGGTTAAAAAAAACACCGCACAGAGAAAAAATACTTTAGTAGAAATAAATACACAGACACATTAGAGACTCCATCTTTATTACCCCCTGTCAGCCCTCCACGATCCTGCTCTTCTGTCTTCTTTCTTTCTAGTGTAGTAGTAGTGACGATTGTAGTGAGGATGAGGTGCACCAGCCCATCATGGGCTGGGGCATCTCATCCTCACTACAATCCTCACTAGTGTAGTAGTAGTGACGATTGTAGTGAGGAGGATGATGTGCACCAGCCCATCATGGGCTGGGGAACCTCATCCTCAGTACAATCCTCACTACAATCGTGAAGCAGCGTGCAGCCTTCACTCCGTGAGTGATCACTGCTGGCTGTCAGCGGTAACAGCGGTAACGCTGACAGACGCGTTACCATAGCAACGGTGCTCTCGGAACCGCGGTTAGCGGTGACGTCACCGCTAACTGCGTTGCTATGGCAACGGTGATCTCCGTTAATGACCGGCTGTGTCAGCCGGTCCCTAACGGAACAGGGAGTCGACCGTGTGCTAGAGCATGTCGCCGGTACACGGCGATACACATATGTGCACCGTGTACCGGAGAGATGCACTCGCAGGTCCTACATGACGTGTCATAGTCATGTGACCAGTCTGTAGCCAATGAGATAATAGCCACGTGACTGGTCACATGGCTATTTTGACGTCACGATAGGTCCTGCATCTCTGCTGGCAGTGCAGGTCACCGGGAGGATTCAGCGATCATCGGATGGAATAGCGGCAGGAGACAGAGTGCAGAAGGGATCGCGAGGACCGGTAAGTGTTATGGCAATGTTTATTAACTGTTTGTGTACATTTATAATGCATTTTTATGTGTTTGTGATTGCCTCCCATTATAGCCTATACGTTCGAGTTTGGTTCGACGAACCGAACTCGAACGGGACCCCCGTTCGGTGAACCGACCTCGAGCCGAACCGGGACCGGTTCGCTCATCTCTACTCTTAAGTAGAGATGAGCGATGTTCGAGGTTCGCCAATTTCATGTTTGAGTGATTTTGGGGGTGCTCGAGATTGAACTCGAGCTTTTTGCTAAAAGCTCGACAGTTCGAGTTACGTTCAAGAACGGTTTGATCACCAAAAGCAGGGCTTTTTACAGCTACAGTGTGCAGGGAGCCATCACTAGCAGCCTGCGGTAAGCTGGTAACCAATGTAAATATCGGGTATCCAAGCAAAGCGCTTTAGATAGTAACCCGATATTTACCCTGGTTACGTGTGCAGGGAGCCGACACTTCCCCACTCGGCTCCGCCCCCTCCTGCACTCGGCATGTACACACACACACACACACTCACACTCACCTGTTCCCAGCCATGCAGTCCTCGGCACTGACGTCCTCAGCGCCACATGGCCCCGCTAGGCTCCACTCACCTCGCACTCCGCCGCCTGCACATATGGCCCCGCTAGGCTCCACCCACCTCTCACTCCGCACACATGGCCCCGCTCGGCTCCACCCACCTTGCACTTCACACACATTACCCTGCTTGGCTCCACCCACCTCACACTCTGCACACATTACCCCGCTTGGCTCCACCCACCTCGCACTCCGCACACATTGCTCTGCTTGGCCCCACCCACCTTGCACTCCACACACATTACCCCGCTAGGCTCCAGCCACCTAAAACTCTGCACACATTTCCCCGCTAGGTTCCAACCAACTAAAACTCCGCACACATTAACCCGCTGGGCTCCACTCACCTCGCACTCCGCACACATTACCCTGCTTGGTTCCACCCACTTTGCACTCCGCGCACATTACCTTGCTTGGCTCCACCCACCTCGCACTCCGCACAAATTACCCCGCTTGGCTCCACCCACCTCACACTCCGCACACATTACCCTGCTTGGCTCCACCCACTTCACACTCCGCACACATTACCTTGCTTGGCTCCACCCACCTCGCACTCCACGCATATTACCTTGCTTGGCTCCACCCACCTCGCACTCCGCACACATTGCCTCGCTTGGCTCCACCCAACTCACACTCCGCACACATTGCCTTGCTTGGCTCCACCCACCTTGCACTCCGCACACATTACCCTGCTTGGCTCCACCCACCCCACACTCCGCACACATTAACCTGCTTGGCTTACCTGCGGTGATGAAGTCCCGCCCTCCCGACCTCAGCGCTGTCACTGTCCTCCATGGTCGCCGCTTGTCACATCTCCTCCTCTCGCTGCCGACCCGAGACTGTGGCTAGCGGTGACGTCACAGGCTCCCGCGATACTTGGCTGTGAAGGCGGCGGTCATTGAAGTCAGTGACAGCTCTGCTATCAGCAGTGCAGGAGATCGTCACCGCATGTAATGTACCTTGCTCCTGACAGCAGCACTTGTCATGCCCTGCAGTGACCTGGGATGACCTATTGATGTTAGCTCAGGTCACTGCATTGCTCTCCCAGCCAATGGAGAACATTCTGTTCTTCATTGACTGGGACATTGACTATGGTATGGATCGTCATGGGAACCCCTTGCATTACAGCAGACCTGGATTTGTTTTTCTTTCTAATAAATTGGTGAAAGAGGGAATGATTTGGGCAGTATTTTTTCAAATAAAAATGTGTTTGTCGTCTATTTTTTTTTTATTACTGACTGGGTTGGTGATGTCGGGTATCTGATAGACGCCTGACCTCACGAACCCCAGGGCTTGATGCCAGGTGACATTACACATCTGGTATTAACCCCATATATTACCCCGTTTGCCACCGCACCAGGGCACGGGATGAGCTGGGGCGAAGCACCAGGATTGGCGCATCTAATGGATGCACCACTTCTGGGGTGGCTGCGGCCTGCTATTTTTAGGCTGGGGAGAGCCCAATAACCATGGACCTCCCTAGTCTGAGAATATCAGACCCCAGCTGTCCGCTTTACCTTGGCTGGTGATCCAATTTTGGGGGGACCCCATGTGTTTTTTTTAAAATATTTATTTAATTTAAAATAACAGCATGGGGTGCCCTCAGTTTTGGATCACCAGCCAAGGTGAAGCTGCCAGCTGTGGTCTGCAGGCTGCAGCTATCTGCTTTACCCTAGCTGGCTATCAAAAATAAGGGGAACCCCATGTCATTTTTTTTAATTTATTTTTTAGCCTAAATACAAGGCTAAGCACCCCTTAGTGCCACATGAAAGGCACCAAAGGGTGCAAAATTACAAAATGCAGGAGAGTGGGACATGATGTGTCTTTCTGCCATTATAATGACAGAAAAGACTGATATGAAGTGTACAAGCACAAGAAAATCACCAGAGCACTCTACACTGTGAAAAGCAGTAGAAAACGGCACTGGAGTGAACATGTGACCGCCTCATGTAGGTTGAAGCTATGGATCCTGGGTAAATTTATGTATTTTCCCTCCTTCAGTTTTTTTGCAGTACGCAAAAAAAACGGATTCGGATGCCACACGGATGCACCCATGAAAAAAATGGACCGTTTTTTGAGGAACGCAAAAACG
This sequence comes from Anomaloglossus baeobatrachus, assembly GCF_048569485.1. Classification (NCBI taxonomy): domain Eukaryota; kingdom Metazoa; phylum Chordata; class Amphibia; order Anura; family Aromobatidae; genus Anomaloglossus; species Anomaloglossus baeobatrachus. The sequence continues at coordinate 423,310,309 of NC_134358.1, forward strand.
GATCGGTCATGTGAATGTAGCCTTATTCTGATCTGCCGTTAATAAACAGCAGGCAGAAATAAGTGAATAGCGTCCCCCAGCGTCAGAAAATCTCCGTGGTTTCAGGGGGTAGCTGAGACCCTGGAGATCATGATCCAGGCCATTTTTTCTGGTCCTCGCTCACGTGATCACCGGTATACACCGTATACCGATGATCACGTTACAGTAAATGACAGCGCCGGTAAAAAATTATTTATCTCCCATCTGGAATGAACAAACATGTCAGATGGGAGATAAATCTTCTCCCTGGTCCCTCGGTGTTGCCAAAGTGCCTGCCCCGACCTTCTCCCGGAAATCCAAGATGGCCGCGCGCACAGCAGCGCGCCAGCCGCATTCACCCTACTCCTCTGATTTCTGTCGCATGTGCCATGACACATGCGACAGAAAACTCCTCCCCAGGCCCTGCCATGTCACCCCCTATAACTCCACCGGTGTTCCCCGGTGTCCCACGGTATCTGTGCAGCGTTGATCCCCCGCGGCCCCCTCCTTCACAATAGACGCTGCCGCATGCACAGAGCATCTGTCAGCTCAGCTTCCTGTGTTCAGACACAGTGAGTGGTGGTAACCATGCATCTGTAAGCTACTGCAATGCCCTGCTCATGAGGTAAGGATGAGGAGAGCTATACTACATTTCCAAATGGAGGTATTTGATTTTATAGTTGCCCTGCTGAACGACTACCAAACATGAGAGTCCGTTATACGCCACAAGAAAACACATCTAAATAGCGAGCTCTGTTGTTTAGTATTCATTCAGCTGGATAACTGGGCTTAAAGGGGTATTCCATCTCCAAGATCCTATCCCCAATATATAGTAGGTGGAATAGCAATAATATCAGCAAATACCAATATTTGGAAATGTAGAATAATTCTCCTGATTAGGCATGCCCTTACCTCATGAGCAGGGCATTGCAGGTTTGGTAGCAACAGTTACGACATGGACTCTGCTGCTGTGGACTCGGGGAGAGTGGGTGCAGATTCTTTGCACCCACACTCCTGACCTGGAGGGTCTGCACTCTTAGAAAATGGGGGATACGTTCCCTGAGCATGTCCCCCCCCTATTCTAGACTGTCCAAAGTCATCGTGGGACCCTCTTATTTTTTTTCCTTACAATAAATTGGTGAAAGAGGTAAAGTTTTGGGGAGTGTTTTTTGAAATACATTTTTTTTGTCTACTTGTTTTCTTAGTACTGACAGTTTGTGATGTCGGGTATCTGATAGATGCCATAACATCACAAACTGCTGGGCTTGATGTCAGGTGACCTTACAGCTAGTATCAACCCCATTTATTACACCATTTGCCACTATACCAGGGCACGGGATGAGCTGGGGTGAAGCGCCAGAATTGGCGCATCTAGTGGATGCGCCACTTCTGGGGCGCCTGTGGCCTGCTATTTTTAGGCTGTGAAGTGCCAATAACTATGGACCTTCCCACCCTGAGTATACCAGACCACAGCTGTCCGCTTTACCTTGGCTGGTGATCCAATTTGGGGGGGACCCTACTTTTTTTGTAATTATTATTATTTATAAAATAATTATAAAAAAGAGCCTGGGTTGACCTCCACATTGGATCCCCAACCACAGTTAAGCTGCCAGCTGTGGTTTTCAGGCTACAGCCATCTGCTTTACCCTAGCTGGCTTTCAAAAATGGGGGTACCCCCACGTCATTTTTTTTTTACTATTTTTTTAAATAAAAAAAATTAATGGGCTTCCCTGTATTTTGATTGCCAGCCAAGGTAACGCCAGGCAGATGAGGGTGGCAACCCGTAGCTGTCTGCCTTAACTGTGCTGAGAATCAAAAATACCGCGGGGCGCTACGTCATTTTTTTTAATGATTTATTTTTACAGCACTGTCATGTCAGGCAATCAAAATACAAGGAAGCCCATTTTTTTTAAGTTATTTAAATAAATAATAAAAAAAATATATGGGTTCCCGCTGCATTTTTTGTATTGCTAGATAAGGGTAATCCAAGCAGCTACTGGCTGCTAACCCCCACTGCTTGGTGTTACCTTCACTGTCAATGGAAAATCCAGGGAAGCATTTTTTATTTTTTTTCCCAAAAAACTAAGAAAAAAAAATTGACGTGAGCTTCGCCATATTTTTGTATGCTAGCCAGGTACAGCAGGCAGGTACGGGCTGCCCCCAACCCCCAGCTGCCTATTTGTACCTGGCTGGGAAGTAAAAATATAGGCAAGCCCTTTTTTTAATTATTTCATGAATTTCGTGAAATAATTTAAAAAAAAACCAAACTGACGTAGGCTTCGCCCCATTTTTGTGTTCAGCCGGGTACAACTAGGCAGCTGGGGATTGGAATCTGCAGCACAGGGTAGCCCGAGGTTTCTGGGAGCCTCTGCTGCGAATTGCAGTCTGCAGCCGCCTCAGAAAATGGCGCTTTCATAGAAGCGCCATCATCTGGCGCTGTATCCAACTCTTCCAGTTGCCCTGGGGATGGTGGCTCGCTGGGTAATTATGAGTTAATACTAGCTTTGTTTTACTAGCTAGTATTAAACCAGAGATTCTTAATGTCAGGCACGTTTGACCCGGCCATTAAGAATCTCCAATAAAAGGTAAATAAAAAGACACCACACAGAGAAAAAATACTTTAAGACCCGCAACACACATCCGTTTAATTTGTACGTGTGCAGTACGTATTTGTACGTACCGGAGACACGTACTCACGGAGACCCATGTTATTCTATGGTAGATGGCACACACACGGAAAATCCCACGGAACGTGTTTCCGTGTGGTAAGTACGTGTGTGAGCTTTTCTACACGGACAACATGTCCGTTTTTGGCCGGCAGCACGCAGGCACGGACCCGCTTTAGTCTATGGGTCCGTGCCTGCACGTACCGCACACGGAGTATGTCCGTGTTCAGCACGTTGCGTGCGTGTGCGTTTTTACACTAGCGATCTTATTTATTTATTTTTTTTAAATTAAATTCAGTAAACTTACCTTTTTTTCTGCGGTTCTCAGTCATACTTACATTGGCGCTCATTTTTTTTCTTCCCCCGGCTCATACCGCTCCCCGATCACCAGCGCGGCGAGGAACAGCTGTGCAGAGAATACGCGGCAACAATTACTTTTAATATGCCGGCCGCTCAATAATCAATCTCGTATTCCCTGCTTTTCACACCCACAGACGCCTGTGATTGGTTGCAGTCAGACACGCCCCCCACGCTGAGTGACAGCTGTCTCACTGCACCCAATCACAGCAGCCGGTGGGCGTGTCTATACTGTGCAGTAAAATAAATAAATAAATAATTAAAAAAAACGGCGTGCGGTCCCCCCCAATTTTAATACCAGCCAGATAAAGCCATACGGCTGAAGGCTGGTATTCTCAGGATGGGGAGCACCACGTTATGGGGAGCCCCCCAGCCTAACAATATCAGTCAGCAGCTGCCCAGAATCGCTGCATACATTAGATGCGACAGTTCTGGGACTGTACCCAGCTCTTCCTGATTTGCCCTGGTGCATTGGCAAAACGGGGTAATAAGGAGTTATTGGAAGCCCATAGCTGCCAATAAGTCCTAGATTAATCATGTCAGGCATCTCCCCGAGATACCTTCCATGATTAATCTGTAAATTACAGTAAATAAACACCCACACCTGAAAAATCCTTTATTAGAAAAAAAAAACACTAACAAATTGCCTTGTTCACCAATTTAATAAGCCCGAAAAAGCCCTCCATGTCCGGCGTACTCCAGGATGGTCCAGCGTCGCTTCCAGCTCTGCTGCATGAAGGTGACCGGAGCTGCAGAAGACACCGCCGCTCCTGTCAGCTCCACGCAGCTAATGAAGGGAATACGAGATTGTTTAATGAGCGGCCGGCATATTCAAAGTAATTGTTGCCGCGTATTCTCTGCACAGCTGTTCCTCGCCGCGCTGGTGATCGGGGAGCGGTAAGTATGAGAGAGGGCTGCTCACTTCAGTCACTCGGGGGATTAGCGGTCACTGGTGAATCCTTCACAGGTGACCGCTAATCAGTACGTGGCACACAGACAGAGCCGCGGCATGACAATGAAGTCGGGTGAAGTTCACCCGAGTTCATTCTCATCGCGCAACTCTGTATGCTGTCAGCCGACATGTATCAACGACATTGTGCAACACACAAACGGACATTCCACACGGACATTCCACGTACACATACACGGGTATTTTACACACAAACACGGACATTTTACACGTACACACGGCTCGCATACGCCATCACACGGATGCCATATGTACCGGAGAAACGCCCCAAAAAAACGGAACACGGACCCCAAAAACGGACCGTGTTACACGGACGTTTATTTTGCGGAAGTGTGTTTTAGGCCTAATAGAAATAAATACACAGACACATTAGAGACTCCATGTTTATTACTCCCTCTTATCCCTCCACGATCCATGGTCTTCTGTCTTCTTTCTCCTTCAACCCATGCAGCTCTGCTACATCAGGCTTCACTGCATGGGAGAAAGACGCTGCTGTTCCATGCAGTCTAACCACTCAGTGAGAGTGACCACAGGCTGCCGGCTGTTAGCGGTGACTTCACCGCTCACTGCCGGGTAACCATAGCAACGGTGCTCCGATCACGTCATTCCCGGTGCCGCTATTCACCGGCTGTGACAGCCAGTCCTTGCATGTGGGCTGACTCTGTAAAGAGCGCCCCATGCAGGAACGGGGAGTCGTCCGTGTGTACACGGAGATACACAAACAATCACCGCATACTGGAGAGATGCACTGACAGGACCTAGGACAGGACATGACGTCTAGCCATGTGACCAGTCTGTAGCGACACGTGACTGGTCACATGGCTATTTTGACGTCACGATAGGTCCTATCATCAGTGCTCCTTACCGGGAGGACGCAGTAATAATTGGAAGGAAAATTGGCAGGAGACAGAGTGCAGGACGCATCGCGGGCACCGATATGTGTTATGGAAATGTTTATTAACTGTATGTCTACATTTATAATGTGTTTTTATGTGTTTGTGATTGCCTTCCATTGTTTTTAATGGGGTTCGAGAGGTTCGTCGAACGGCTCGTTGAACGGCTCGTCGAACGGAGTACCGTTCAACGAACCAAACCGAACTTGAACTCTAGGGGGGTGGCTCATCTCTACTCTTTAGATGCAGCTTGAACCCCATCTCCGGGCGATTTTCCGTTTTTTCCCTCCCCTTCTTCCAAGAGCCATAACTTTTTTATGTTTCTGTTACTATAGCCATATGAGGACTTGTTTTTTGCGTGACAAGTCATACTTTTCAATGACACCATTCATTCTGCCCCATATTGTACTGAAAAATATGAATTTTGTTTTTTAAGTGTTATGAAATTGCAGAAAAGTGCAATTTCACAATTATTTTTCAAATTTTTTATTTACCGTGTTAACTTTATGGTAAAACTAACCTGGCATTATGATTCACCAGGTCATTATGAGTTTGTAGATAGCAAACATGTATAGTATTACTTTTATCTAAGTGGTGAAAAAAATTCAGAAATCTGTAAAAAAAACTTACATTTTTGCTTCTATTCTCCGAGACCCGTAGTGTTCTCACTTTTCAGGATCTGGGGCTCAGTGATGGCTTATTTTTTGCATCTTGAGCTGGTGTTTTTAATTATATGATTTTTGGGTACATTCAATGTTTTGATCATCTGTTATTACATTTTATTACAATGTTGCGGCAACCAAACAAACGCAATTCGGGTGTTTTGATTTCTTTTTCTCGCTATGCTGTTTACCGTTTAAGTTAATTGATTTAATATTTTGATAGATCAGGCATTTCTGAACTTGTCAATACCAAATATGTGTAATTTTTTAATTATTTTATTTTCACTGGGGCAATAGGGGGGGATTTGAACTCTTAGGTTTTGTATTTTTTTTCTTATTTTTAAAATCTTTTTTTTTTACAATTTTTATTGATTTTACTATACTTCTAGGGGACTTTATGTCTGCACTGTCCGATCTCTTCTGTTGCTCAGAGCGGTGCTTCAGCATCCTTACGAACAGCAAAAAATGCTGATCTTCTGTGAATGCTGGCACTCTACTAGCATAAAAATGCGTATGTTCATTCTCTTCAGAAGCTAGTTGTTTTTTCTCTGTTTTCATATCAGAATCTGCCTTAAAACATTGTGTGCACATATCCTTATGCTAAGAGGCACAATACACTGCAATTGGGGCATTATTGCAGTAAATTATGAGTGATCAGACTCATACAAAAAAATCCCAAAATACATACAGTTATTAGTTTTTTTGTGTCTCTAAGGACCCTGGGGATATACCTGATCATGCTAATTAACTCATACAATGGATGTGATTAAATAAAAAAACAATGACATAAAAATTACAGTTAACTTATAACCCTTAAAATATGAAGTAAAAAAACGATTTTTTTATTGTGCAAAAGTAATAAAATATGGAAAAACAAGAATATTTTGCACTGCCCTAAATGTGCTGGTTAGAAGAATACACTTAAAGATGTCATTTACAACAATAGCTAAATACTTTAAAAATGAAGGTTAGAGAAGAATCTGGGGCACTGCTCCACACACTTGTTCTCATGCCGTGTAATCAATGTCCATAACAAACAGGCAGATATCTGTGCTGCTCTGGGGTGCTCATTTTAGATAAGATATATCCACACGAACTTTCGCACTTTCTCTCAGTGCTTCAGCTGGTCCAGCTGGAGACCAGCTGAAGCACTGAGAGAAAGTGCGAAATGGCCGTCGTCTGACGTGTCATGTGGTCCGCTCCCTCCCCGCCAGCCCCATGAATGTAACCTCCACATTTAAATAAAGAATTCCTGCACAACAAGAAACTGGTGAGTGCCGTTTTCTTTATAAGTTCATGTACTTTAAAAATGAAATCCCCTAAATTGCACAACTGCTGTTAACTTTTGCAATCTCCCCCATAAAACATTTACCAAAGCTTTTCAATAAATCATTAAATACTGTCCGCGTATCTTTTCCATGTTGTTTTTACTTTGAGAAAAGTAGGGCTGTATCCTGTTCTACCTCGTTCATCTGATTCTGCAGAAATACGGGTCCCATCCAAGTTACCTTGTCACTGGTGGGTGAGCTTACATAACGCTGATTCATATTGTAAACTAATTACCGACATGTTGGGATTCGTGTATTCATTAATTGCAGAGTACTGTGGATTTTGTTTATATTTATATACACTGAACAAAACTTTAAACACAATATTTTTGTTTTTGCTCCCATTTTTCATGAGCTGAACTCAAAGATCTCAGATTTTTTATGTACAAATTGCCTTTTTCTCTCAAATTTGTCTAAATCTGTTTTAGGCCTCTTTCACATGTCTGTGAAAACCACGCACGTTTTGTACTGACATGTAAAAGGTGCGTATTGCCCTCTGTTTGCCGTGATTTTGGCACACGTGTGTTCTCCGTGGGCTATCCGTGATAACTCACAGAGAACAGGAAATTTCTGCTCACCTGTCCCTGGCGTTGCTGTTCGTGGTGCTGATCTACCGCCTCCGTCCCTGCCAACTCCGCGCTGCTGCTGCTTACGGTCCTCTGTGCCATGCATATGCGATGAGCATAATGAGCAGGGGTTGGAAGCAAATGACAGCAGCAGCAGAGACAGCAGCGCTGGAGAAGGTGAGTATAGAAATTCATTTTATTTTCTCCAGTACATGTCACACTGATGTCACATGGATCACACCCGTGCAGACCATGTGACACCCGTGCTGCCGGAAAAAAAGGACATGTCTACGTATGGAGCACACAGACACATGAATGCTCCATATGGACACACAGTCTTTGGCAAAACACACACATGTGTGCAAACCCTTTGATTTTAATGTGTTTACATGTGCCCGTGTCTCCGGTACGTGTGAAAATGGACGTCACACGTACCGGAGACAAGGATGTGTGAAGGAGGCCTTAGTGGGCACTTCTCTTTTGCTGAGATAATCCATCCACCTCACAGGTGTGGCATATCAAGATGCTTATTAGACAGCATGATTATTGCACAAGTGTGCCTTTGGTTGGCCACAATGAAAGGCCACTGTAAACTATGCAGTTTTATCACACAGCACAATGCCACAGATGCAATAAATTTTGAGGGAGAATGACATTGGCAATGCTGATTGCAGGAATGCCCACTAGAGATGTTTGAATGCTCATTTCTCTACCATAATGTAACGCCTGCCTGGATCCACAGACTCAGATGGGCTGTAAAGGGGAGGCTAGCGGGATGCCACTCACCAAGCAGGACCCCCAGAACCCTGAAACCCTTTAACCCCTCTACAGGGACTTGGAATTACACAGGGCCCTGGAGATCACTACCTGTGGAAGGCTGCAGTCCGATGAGAGTAGTAGTCAGGCAGGGTCAAACCAGGAATTGTGGTACAGGAACAGAATCCGCAGGCAATGACGTAGTCAGCAAACGTAGCAGAGGTCAAATCCGGATCGGGCAGCGAGGTACAAAAACAGTAGGCAGGAGGGTAGTCAGAAAACACGCAGAAGTCAACACACAGGAATCACCAAACAGAATAGGACGTAACAGGAGCCAGGAAAATCAGAACTATCTCTGGCAGTGTTCATGTGACAGGAGGGGGAATAAGAAGGGTGTGGTGTCTTCCCATTGGCTGTAGCTGAACGCTGGCAACTTCAGCTGGAAGATACATGCCACCCACAGTCAGCCAGCGGTACTGCAGATCCCAAGCTAACCCAGCCCAGTGGATGATCGGAACCTGCGCCCACCGCTGGCATTGACTCCTCTCCCATCCCCAGCACCATTCACGGCAGGAACACGGCGTCGCCTGGCGATCGGAACAGACGTCGCTGGAGCAGACTCCGGTGGTGACGTAACACATAAGCTGTCTCCAAAGGCCAGAGAATTTGACAGTACATCCAACCGGTCTTGTGTCTTTTTTAAAATAAACAGTGGACCATGAATTATCCTTCTTTGTCATTTGTGATCCAGCAGACTATTCTGGGAAGAACACTGACTTAAGCCGGCGTCACACTTTCGATTGTAAAATCGGTCCAATTCTCATGCCTGAGAGTAGGACGAGCTCTGTCCGAGTGTTGATCCATGTGCAATGCACTTACAACGCGATTCTGTGATTTTTCTCATGATTGTAGTCCGTGAGCAATCCGTATTCAATCCATATGTAATCCGTTTTTTTTCTCAGCAGCTATTAATCATTACAGTCCTGTACAGGAGCATTTACAGTGTTCTCTGCTACATGATAGAATTGTATTTAGAAAAACGGATGTCACTAGGATGGTCTGTGTGACATATGTTTTTTTCTCACACCTATAGACTTGCATTGGAGAGACTCGCATGAGAAACTCTAGAAATCGCAGCATGCTGCGATTTTTTTCTCAGTCCGATTAGAATTGAGGAAAAAAAGCAGATCGGAGCTGCCTCATTGATTAACATTGGTCTGAGTGCAATGCGAGATTTTCTCGCATTGCACTTGAGCGAGTCAATCACAAGTGTGACGCCAGTCTTAAACTGCTGGTGTCGCTATCAGTGGTAACATAATCTAGCTGTGGATAAGACAAATGATGTGCCATATATTCCATAATGTCCTCCACTTCCTTCTGATTAATAAGCTTGCCAAAGGCAAGAAACCCAAATGTGACCCTCGTTTGGTAGTGCTACTGCCTAAATGGCTGGTGCCAGTGATTGTGCTGTGGCTTCTGTTGCTAACAGCTCCTACATTTTTAGAGGTGGCATTTTATTTTTATTTTTTACACTACTTTGTCCATTGCCATTGCCACTTTTTCTTTTACCTATCATTTTGTACAACACTACAAATAACTTTTGACAATCTTTTCAACTCATTTATTTAACCCTTGCCAAAAAGAACATAGCCAGAAATCATAGGTGAGAAGGTATACGTATGGGAAGCAAAATGTGTAAGACAGATACACAAAAAACATGTTGTGTGCAACACACATTTTGTGAATGAAGGCCCCCATACCCAGTAGACTAATGTTGGCTGAACCTGCTGATATCATCGGGCTCAGCTGATAGTCTAAAGGGTGCTTTACACGCTGCGACATCGCTAACAATATATCGTCGGGGTCACGTCGTTAGTGACGTATATCTGGCGTCGTTAGCGACATCGCAGCGTGTGACACCTAGGAGCGACGATCAACGATCGCAAAAACGTTAAAAATCGTTGATCGTTCACACGTCGCTTCTTTTCATAATATCGTTGGTGATGCATGCCGCTGGTGTGACACCGCAGGAACGACGAACATCTCCTTATCTGCATCCATCGGCAATGAGGAAGGAAGGAGGTGGGCGGCATGTTACGGTCGCTCATCTTCGCCCCTCCTCTGCTATTGGGCGGCAGCTTAGTGACGTCGCTGTGATGCCGAACGCTCCTCCCCCTTGAAGGAGGGATTGTTCGGCAGCAACAGCGACGCCGCTGAACAGGTATGTGCGTGTGACGCTGCCATAGCAATAATGTTCGCTACGGCAGCGATCAGTACATATTGCACCAACGACGGGGGCAGGTGCTATCGCTCGCGACATCGCTAGCAATCACTAGCGATGTCGCAACGTGTAAAGCACCCTTAAGGCCTTGTGCGCATGTTGCAGATTTTTGTAGCTGCATCTTTGTGGTGGCCACAAAGATGCAGCATGTCAATTATTTATGTATTTTTTGCAGCGTTTTTGAGCCCTTCCAGTCAATAGATTTGACATAAAAATGCATTGGGCAAAAATGCGGTAAAAATGCATAAAAAAATGCATCAAAATGCAAGCTTTTTTTGTATGCATTTTTGCCAAAAACACTGCATCTTTGTGGTCACCACAAAGATGCAGCGTGCGCACATAGCGTAATGTGTCTCCCCCAACAAAATATGTTGAATGTATGCATGAAACTTTTAAGATTGTGGCTGAATTAAGGCACAAATTTGGAAATAAAGCCAACAAAATTGTACATTGAAATAAGGAAAAAAAAGGAGTTTTGATGGGTCAAAGTTATATACAAAATCTTTATTAATACATAATCACAAAAGAAGTTAAGCAAGGGAACCTAATAACGCATAAAACCATACATGTGAAAACACATTACAATGTTGTGACAGTGAATGTGCAATACAAAACCACTGAAGATGTATCAAATAGAGCAATGAGTGTGCACATGCAGAAACATAAAATACACAGTGGGGATGCAGTGCTCCACCTTACTCACTGTAAGGTGGAGCTGTGACATCGAGGACATTTGGTTCAGACCCCTGGTCCTTTTTGTCCCAGTGCCGATGTGGTGACCTCTTTCCCTGGCACCTCTCTCGTGTTGGTGGGACTCTGTAGCCTGGAGCATTTGTGGGTCCCTTACTGTCTTTTGGCAGTCTCTTGTCCATACGGCGGGCAGTGAGAACCCTGCACGGTCAGTGTTCTGTACCGGTCCCTGGTTCAATCTTAACTGCTGGTGCCCCCGGATTCTTGGGTCAGTGAGGTCTGTGAAGGTCCCCTCACTGTGCAGGTATTTGTCTGGTTGCGTGAAGCTGAAGCCTGATCTAGGGCCCTGTGTCCCATCTGTACTCTGGCTTCAGAGGTACTTGTCTGTACTGTCCCTAGCAACCACTCTCCTTGCCACCTGGGTCACCGTTACACGACACATCCGTCCCCTTCAACTGTCACTACGGGACTCTCTTGTCTGAGTGTCCGTCTGTGTCTGTTTGTCCCCTCCCACTGGGCTGTCGGCTAGTGGACTGGACTGGCTCCACCTCTGAGTGGCCATCCATTGGGTCCCGGACTAGTCAGTCATCCCTAATGGGGAGTGGGAAACTGGGGATGTTATGTGTGTTGTTGGTGCTGGCACTGGGCTTCCAGGTCCCTGGGGGTAGGCCCTGTATCTGGTTCAGGATGCAGTAGCTAGTAGTGCCCTGAGGGGTTCAGGGGTGCTACACATACACAAGGAAGATGGAAGCAATAGGTATAACACATAGCCTGCACTGGGAGTATATCAAGCCTCATGCATAAGGTCCCTTTACCATGTGTACCACTAGACTGAGAGCAAGAATTGATTAGTCAATCAGATAGTAAGGACGCAGAACATATCTACCTTCTAAAGTGCCAGTGCAGATGCTGAGTGGAGGACAGTCTCTGTGAGGATGACCCCCGACATATGTTTCGCACAGGTTGTGGTCACTTATTCATGCGGAAGTAAAAAATTGGGCATTCAGTAGATTAGCAGAAGTGATTTCTTCCCAAATTTGATCTTTGAAACCCACAAAGAATATGAAAAGCTCAGAGCTTTGTGTCATTCAATGAACATAATACGCCAAAGCATTTCTATCACTATTAAAACTAATTATAATTTAATATTTTTAAGACATAAATTTAGTGAGATAATTTTTCCTCTCCTCAAGAACCTATAATCAACTTAACCAATCACTTTAAAATATTACTATTATTTTAAGCAAATTGTAGATATATATTAAACTTTATTAAAACAAATGGGAGCAAATAGACATAGTGCTAATGTAATAAAAAATGGCAAATCCATCCTCTGCCCACAGTAATAATTAATATGATAAATGTGATTGATTTCTAGGGAAAATATGTAATTCATTGCAGACCTACCAAAATATACAACTGATATTAATATAAATAACAGCTATTCGATATCAATAGTAATTGTGCTAAATGTTAGCTGCAAAACACTAATTTATAACAAATTTGGAATTATTATTCATGAAAGTCAATATCCCTGTTAGGCAATTTTGTGCTTTTTTTCTCCCAAACACTATTTCATTTTTTTCAGAACTTCTCAATATTGCTGGATTTTACTAAATATTAAAAATGATGGTAAAAAAAGTGACGTGAATAAGCTAAAAAAATACATAGAAAAAAAGGAAAAACTTAAAAATTCTAACATGAAAGCTTTGTATATTGTAGCCCATATAAAATAAAAAGCAATAGAAAAAGAACTCTGTACTACAATAAATAGTGATATTAATAAAAATATTTAAATAGATTCATGTATGTATTCAGATGTATACAGGGGTGTGACAAGACCATCACTATAGTGATCATCGGAACCACAAGGGAAATAGATTTCACAAAAAACTTGACAGAGGTCAAAATAATATTAAATTGAAATTGTATTAATATGTACTAAATCGAACCAGGAAATCAGAAAACATCACCAAACTTAAAAATTACATAAAAATACATAAAAAACAAAACACAAGGGCGGGGTGCTAAATATCATATATAACCAGAATTATTGTAAAAACATCTCCCAGGTCCAAATAAATAGTATATCTCTTGATGTTGACATAAAAGGGTAGAACATCCCTGAGGGCTGCTATATTGAGTATATCCATAAATATTGCAAGGTATGAAAAAAGTGCACATTTATGTGAAAAAATTAATAAAGACAAAATAATTTATGCATTCATATTTATAGTAAAATGCAAAAATTAACAAAAAATAAAAAGATAAAAAATTTGAAAAATATATTGTATATATATATATATATATATATATATATATATATTAGTAATAGCCTATTTTACCAAAAAGGTGAGTGTGTAAATATAAATTACATACAGGTAAAAAGCAGGATTGTAGAAAAATAAAAATAAATATAAAAATATATAGTGACCCTGTAAACAAAGTAGTAATATATATCTGATATATTTAATTGAATATATATCAATATATCACTTTTCAGCTATTTAACACAAACAAAGGCTTATTAGTTAATAATTAATAATATAAATTAATACATTTCTACATAACATCACTTTATATCTTATCACATATCTCTCTCTCTATATATATATATCTATATATATATCTATCTATATATATATATATATATACATATATATATATATATATGAACACATTTGGTGTCTTCAGGGTTAGGAACTTGACCACCATCTTACATTTCAGTCTGGCTGCTGCATCATATAATCCATTGCCACGTTATGCTGGATGTATACAACATATACAGCGTTGATTGCTGGTACTCAACGCTGTATATGTTGTATACATCCAGCATAATGTGGCAATGGGTTGTGATATTGCAACTCTGCCCATATAGCAGCTTATTACCAATGCCCCTAGTATTACAACAGGCAGGCTACCAATACACCCACAGGACAGACACCCCAATTTACACAACCACCATTGAGGGGACAGGCATGCACCCTGCATAAAAAACATGCCAAAAAGATGTATATAATGAATGAGGTATTGGTCCATATTTTGATCAAAATACATAAGCTTGTAAACCGCGTCAAGATTAGAGATAAGCGAACCAGCCGCGGTTCGGCTCGAGCTCGGTTCGCCGAACCGAGGTCCCGTTCGAGTTCGGTTCGGCGAACGTTCGACGAACCGAACTCGAACCAATAGGAAATAATGGGAGGCAATCACAAACACATAAAAACGCATTATAAATGTACACATACAGTTAATAAACATTGCCATAACACTTACCGGTGCCCGCGATGTGTCCTGCACTCTGTCTCCTGTCACTATTCCTTCCGATGATCGCTGCATCCTCCCGATAACCAGCACTGACAGGACCTTCCGTGATGTCGTCAAAATAGCCATGTGACCAGTCACATGGCTATTATCTCATTGGCTACAGACTGGTCACATGGCTTTGACGTCATGTCCTGTCCTAGGTCCTGTCATTGCACTCTCTGGTACACGGTGCACATTTGTGTATCGCCGTGTACCGGCGACATGCTCTAGCACACGGTCGACTCCCCGTTCCGTTAGGGACCGGCTGACACAGCCGGTCATTAACGGAGATCACCGTTGCCATAGCAACGCAGTTAGCGGTGACGTCACCGCTAACCGCGGCTCCTGGAATCACATGATCGGAGCACCGTTGCTATGGTAACGCGTCAGTCAGCGTTACCGCTGTTACCGCTAACAGCCAGCAGCACTGATCTCTCACGGAGTGAAGGCTGCACGGGAAGCAGCGTCTTGCCCCATGCAGCAGTGATGGAGAAGAGCTGCATTTGTTGAACGAGAAAGACAGAAGACCATGGATCGTGGAGGGCTGACAGGGGGTAATAAAGATGGAGTCTCTAATGTGTCTGTGTATTTATTTCTATTAAAGTATTTTTTCTCTGTGTGGTGTCTTTTTTTAACCCTTTATTGGAGATTCTTAATGGCCGGGTCAAACGTGCCTGACATTAAGAATCTCTGGCTTAATACTAGCTAGTAAAACAAAGCTAGTATTAACTCATTATTACCCAGCAAGCCACCCGGCTTCAGGGCTGTTGGAAGAGTTGGATACAGTGCCAGATGATGGCGCTTCTATGAAAGCGCCATTTTCTGGGGCGGCTGCGGACTGCAATTCGCAGCAGAGGCGCCCAGAAACCTCGAGCTAACCTGTGCTGTGGATTCCAATCCCCAGCTGCCTAGTTGTACCCGGCCGGACACAAAAATGGGGCGAAGCCCACGTCATTTGTTTTTTAATTATTTCATGAAATAAGTGAACTAATTAAAAAAAAAGGGCTTCCCTATATTTTGGTTCCCAGCCGGGTACAAATAGGCAACTGGGGGTTGGAGGCAGCCCGTGGCTGCCTGCTGTACCTGGCTAGCATACAAAAATATGGCGAAGCCCACGTCATTTTTTTGGTGGGCAAAAAACTTGTGCATACAGTCCTGGATGGAGTATGCTGAGCCTTGTAGTTCTGCAGCTGCTGTCTGCTCTTCTCCATACAGACAGCAGCTGCAGAACTACAAGGCTCAGCATACTCCATCCAGGACTGTATGCAGAAGTTTTTTGCCCCCTGAAAAATTTATGTGGGCTTCGCCATATTTTTGTATGCTAGCCAGGTACAGCAGGCAGGTACGGCTGCCCCCAACCCCCAATTGCCTATTTGTACCCGGCTGGGAACGAAAAATAAAGGGAAGCCCTTTTTTTATTATTTCATGAATTTCATGAAATAATTAGAAAACAAATGACGTAGGCTTCGCCCCATTTTTGTGTCCAGCCAGGTACAACTAGGCAGCTGGGGATTGGAATCCGCAGCTGGGCCCCACTGCTGCGAATTGCAGTCTGCAGCCGCCTCAGAAAATGGCACTTTCATAGAAGCGCCCTCTTCTGGCGCTGTATCCAACTCTTCCAGCACCTGCCTGCTATACCTGGCTAGCATACAAAAATATGGCGAAGCTCACGTCCTTTTTTTGTAGTTTCTTGGCAAAAAAATAAAAAATCCTTCCCTGGATTTTCCATTGCCAGTGAAGGTAACACCAAGCAGTGGGGGTTAGCAGCCAGTAGCTGCTTGGATTACCCTTAGCTAGCAATACAAAAAATGCAGCGGGAGCCCATATATATTTTTTTTTAATTATTTATTTAAATAACTAAAAACAAAATGGGCTTCCCTGTATTTTGATTGCTGGACATCACAGTGCTGTAAAAATAAATCTTTAAAAAAAATGACGTAGCGCTCCGCGGTATTTTTGATTCTCAGCGCAGATAAAGCAGACAGCTATGGGTTGCCACCCCCATCTGCCTGCCGTTACCTTGGTTGGCAATCAAAATACAGGGGAGCCCATTAATTTTTTCTATTTAAAAAATAGTTAAAAAAAAAATGACGTTGGGTCCCCCCATTTTTGATAGCCAGCTAGGGTAAAGCAGAAGGCTATAGCCTGAAAACCACAGCTGGCAGCTTTACCGTGGTTGGGGATCCAATGTGGAGGTCCCCCCAGGCTCTTTTTTTATAATTATTTTATAAATATTAATAATTACACAAAAAAAGTAGGGTCCCCCCCAAATTGCATCACCAGCCAAGGTAAAGCGGACAGCTGTGGTCTGGTATTCTCAGTGTGGGAAGGTCCATAGTTATTGGGCCTTCACAGCCTAAAAATAGCAGGCCGCAGGCACCCCAGAAGTGGCGCATCCACTAGATATGCCAATCCTGGCGCTTCACCCCAGCTCATCCCGTGCCCTGGTGCAGTGGCAAACGGGGTAATAAATCGGGTTGATACTAGCTGTAAAGTCACCTGAGATCAAGCCCAGCAGTTTGTGATGTCATGGCATCTATTAGATACCCAACATCATAAACTGTCAGTACTAACAAAAAAAAATCGACAAAAGAAATTTATTTGAAAAAACAGTCCCCAAAAGATTCCCTCTTTCACCAATTTATTGTAAGAAAAAAAATAAAGGGGTCCCACGACGACTCTGGACCGTCTAGAATATGGGGGGAGACACTCAGGGAACGTATCCCCCATTTTCTAGGAGTGCAGACCCTTCATGTGAGGAGTGTGGGTGCAATGAATCTGCACTCACTCTCCCGGGTCCACAGCAGCAGAGTCCATGTCGTAATGGTTGCTACCAAAGCTGCAATGCCCTGCTCATGAGGTAAGGGCATGCCTAATCAGGAGAACTATTCTACATTTCCAAATATTGGTATTTGCTGATATTATTGCTATTCCACCTACTATATATTGGGGATAGGATCTTGGAGATGGAATACCCCTTTACGTCCAGTTATCTAGCTGAATGAATACTTAACAACAGAGCTCGCTATTTAGATGTGTTTTCTTGTGGCGTATAACAGACTCTTATGTTTGGTAGTCGTTCAGCAGGGCAACTATAAAAGCAAATCCCTCCATTTGGAAATGTAGTATATAGCTCTCCTGATCAACTATGTTCCTTACCTCATAAGCAGGGCATTGCAGTAATAATAATAATAATTTATTCATTTATATAGCGTTATTAATTTTATAGCGCTGTATGTCTTTGGAGTGTGGGAGGAAACCGGAGTACCTGGAGGAAACCCACGCAAATACGGGGAGAACATACAAACTCCTTGCAGATGGTGTCCTTGGTGGGAATTGAACCCAGGACCTCAGCGCTGCAAGACTGCAGTGCTAACCACTGAGCCACTGTGCCGCCCATTTAGCTTACAGATGCATAACCACCACTCACTGTGTCTGAACACAGGAAGCTGAGATGACAGCCGCTCTGTGCATGCGGATCAACGCTGCACAGGTACTGTGGGACACCGGGGAACACCGGTGGGGTTATAGGGGGTGACCTGGCAGGGCCTGGGGAGGTGTTTTCTGTCGCATGTGTCATGGCACATGCGACAGAAATCAGAGGAGTAGGGTGAATGCGGCCGGCGCGCTGCGGTGCGCGCGGCCATCTTGGATTTCTGGGAGGGCATCGGGGGGGGGCACTTTGGCGACACCGGGGGACCGGAGGGGACCGGGGAGGAGATTTATCATGTTTGTTTATGCCAGATGGGAGATAAATAATTTTTTACCGGCACTGTCATTTACTGTAACGTGATCATCGGTATACGGTGTATACCTGTGATCACGTGAGCGGGGACCGGAAAAACCATCCTGAATCATGATCTCCAGGGTCTCAGCTACCCCCTGAAACCCCGGAGATTTTCTGACGCTGGGGGGCGTTATTCACTTATTTCTGCCTGCTGTTTATAAATGGCAGATCAGAATAAGGCTACATTAACACGACCGATCCATTTTTGTGGTCTGCAAAAAACAGTCCATTTTTTTCACGGGTGCATCCGTGTAGCATCCGTTTCCGTTCCGTAGACGGTCCGTATGTCATCTGTTTGTCATCCGTGTGCCTTCCGTTTTTTTTGTGTACTGCAAAAAAACTGAAGGAGGGAAAATACATAAATTTACCCAGGATCCATAGCTTCAACCTACATGAGACGGTCACATGTTCACTCCAGTGCCATTTTCTACTGCTTTTCACAGCGTAGAGCGCTCTGGTGATTTTCTTGTGCTTGTACACTTCATATCAGTCTTTTCTGTCATTATAATGGCAGAAAGACACATAATGTCCCACTCTCCTGCATTTTATAATTTTGCACCCTTTGGTGCCTTTCATGTGACACTAAGGGGTGCTTAGCTTTGTATTTAGCCAAAAAAATGAAAAAAAAAATGACGTGGGGTTTCCCCTATTTTTGTAGCCAGCTAGGGTAAACCAGACGGCTGCAGCCTGCAGACCACAGCTGGCAGCCTCACCTTGGCTGGTAATCCAAAACTGAGGGCACCCCACGCTGTTATTTTAAATTAAATAATTAAAAAAAAAAACACGTAGGGGTCCCCCCAAAATTGGATCACCAGCCAAGGTAAAGCAGACAGCTGGGGTCTGATATTCTCAGACTAGGGAGGTCCATGGTTATTGGACTCTCCCCAGCATAGAAATAGCAGCCGCAGCCGCCCCAGAAGTGGCGCATCCATTAGATGCGCCAATCCTGGTGCTTCGCCCCAGCTCATCCCGTGCCCTGGTGCGGTGGCAAACGGGGTGATATATGGGGTTAATACCAGATGTGTAATGTCACCTGGCATCAAGCCCTGGGGTTGGTGAGGTCAGGCGTCTATCAGATACCCGACATCACCAACCCAGTCAGTAATAAAAAAAATAGACGACAAACACATTTTTATTTGAAAAAACACTCCCCAATACATTCCCTCTTTAACCAATTTATTAGAAAGAAAAACAAATCCAGGTCTGGTGTAATCCAAGGGGTTGCCATGACGATCCACACTGTCCCAGTCAATGAAGAGCAGGATGTTCCCCATTGGCTGGGAGAGCAATGCAGTGACTTGAGCTAACATCAATGGGTCAGCCCAGGTCACTGCAGGGGATGACAAGTGCTGCTGTCAGCGAGGTACATTACCTGCGCTGATCTCCTGCACTGCTGACAGCACCTGTCACTGAGTTCAATGATCTTCACAGCCAAGTATCGCGAGAGGCCCGTGACGTCAACGCTAGTCAGTCTCGGGTCGGAAGCGAGAGAAGGTGATGTGACAAGCGGCGGCCATGGAGGACAGTGACAGCGCTGAGGTCGGGACTTCATCACCGCAGGTAAGCCGAGCGAGACCATGTGTGCAGAGTGCCAGGTGGGCGAAGCCTAGCAGGGTAATGTGTGCAGAGTGCCAGGTGTGCAGAGTGCCAGGTGGGCGGAGCCTAGCGGGGTAATGTGTGCAGAGTGCCAGGTGTGCAGAGTGCCAGGTGGGCGGAGCCTAGTGGGACCATGTGTGCAGAGTGCCAGGTGTGCAGAGTGCCAGGTGGGTGGAGCCTAGCGGGGAAATGTGTGCAGAGTCCCAGGTGGGCGGAGCCTAGCGGGACCATGTGTGCAGAGTGCCAGGTGTGCAGAGTGCCAGGTGGGCGGAGCCTAGCTGGGAAATGTGTGCAGAGTGCCAGGTGGGCGGAGCCTAGCGGGGTAATGTGTGCAGAGTGCCAGGTGGGCGGAGCCTAGTGGGACCATGTGTGCAGAGTGTCAGGTGGGCGGAGCCTAGCGGGACCATGTGTGCAGAGTGCCAGGTGGGCGGAGCCTAGCGGGACCATGTGTGCAGAGTGCCAGGTGGGCGGAGCCTAGTGGGACCATGTGTGCAGAGTGTCAGGTGGGCAGAGCCTAGCGGGGTAATGTGTGCAGAGTGCCAGGTGGGCGGAGCCTAGCGGGACCATGTGTGCAGAGTGTCAGGTGGGCAGAGCCTAGCGGGACCATGTGTGCAGAGTGCCAGGTGGGCGGAGCCATGTGTGCTGGCGGCGGAGTGCGAAGTGGGTGGAGTCTAGCGGGGTCATGTGGCGCTGAGGACGTCAGTGTCGTGGACTGCATGGCTGGGGACAGGTGAGTGTGTGTGTGTGTGTGTATGTATGTGTACATGCCGCGTGCAGGAGGGGGCGGAGTGAGCTGAGCGGGGAAGTGTCGGCTTCCTGCACACGTAACTAGGATAAATATCGGGTTACTAACCAAAGCGCTTTGCTTGGATACCCGATGTTTATCTTGGTTACCAGCTTCTGGCAGGCTGTCAGCGATGGCTCCTGCACACTGTAGCTGTAAAAAGCCCTGCTTTTTGCTGCTAGAACCGTTCTCGAACGTAACTAGAACTATCGAACTTTAGCAAAAAGCTCGAGTTCTAGTTCGATCTAGAACAGCCCCCAAAATCACTCGAACCGCGAACTGGAGAACCGCGAACCGCGCTCAACTCTAGTCAAGATTCCTCTTTATCTTGCGAGTCCCTACACTAAATTCAAAAATAATTCACTGAAAAAGGACCAATACCTCATTCATTACATCAATACATCTTTTTTATGTGTTTTATGCAGGGTGCAAAGTGGTAGTGAATAAAGTAGGGTGTCTGTCCTGTGGGTGTACATATTGTATTGGTAGCCCGCTGGGTCTCATAGTAAAGGCATTGGTAATAGGTTGCTATATGAGCAGAGGTGCACCTCACATAATGGCATGAATGGCACCCTATGAATGCATTTTGAATAGTGAGCAGCCACCCAAAGAATGCTTGGTGGGTTAGTAAGTGGTTGTCCATTAGTTTTTTTTTGCACATTTGCTGACCTCACCTACATCAATGAGGGCCTGCTGCACCCTGTTATGCATTTGTGTCTGAACATGGTATTGTGAGTATGGCTGCTTTTTTTCTTCAGTGATGCATTTTGTCCCTTTTTTAAGTAAATTACTTCCAAATGAAAGGCAGACAGAATGTTCCAGGCATTGTCATTCACAACAATTCCCAGATGTAGTAGTTGGCGAGGAGCCATCCAGCTTGATAATTGTTTTATGATGGACAGCAACAACTTGTCCGCTGTATGGCTTGCAACCCCCATGCTTTCAAGCTGTTAAACCATTTGGCTGTGCTTTACCTTGCATGAACGAAAATAATGAGGGTGGTTTGTGGAATGAACACTTTTCCTCGTGTATGTTGAGGTTGGGTATGGAGTCGTGGTGAGTACAACGTGATGGAGGGCTAGGCTGAGACAGATAACCACCTGAAGATCGAAATACATATAGCTATCAGTTGCAGAGTCTCCAGCTGTCTCGATAAGGATGATGAATTGATGCTGCTCAAAACATTCATTTGGTGGTTGTGAAACTCATGTTCCTGTCCCTGCCCTTGTCTCTGCCCAGAGTTACTGTTACGGGTGTCCACCATGCACTGCACTTTTGTGTTTTAAAGGGTAGGCTACGCCCTCCTGCACGTAAAAGCACAGATTAGACACTTCCTTTTGTTAGAAATGGCAGCAGGGTATCTTCTAATAAAGCTTAATTTCTCGAAAGACAGCTGAGTCCACAAGTGACTGCACCAGCAATTTGACCATATGAGAGTTTACTTGGTACTCATGCAGAGTATGCCAGCTTCCTTGGCACACAATCATGGATGGATATCTGGTGGTGGGATGGAGAAGGATTTGGTGGTGTACTCAGAGTGTGGCAAGTTGTATTGGTAGACGATGATGTTATGACACCTGCCAGGTATCACTTAAATATGTGACTTGTCTCACAGAAAGTTTAATTTGAAGAGAAGGAGGACACCTTAAGGGTTGCTCCAGTTCTGCCCCCATCTAGCTTCTGCAAGCAATGCTAGTGGTGATTTACAGGTCTCTGACTATGGAATAAACCTGTCAATAACTGCAGTGGTGTTGCAAAGAGCTGGCCAATGCTGGACTTCTGGCTGGATTTTTAAAGTATATCTTCTTAGAAACGCCAGAGCATTTTAGAGAATAATATACCCCGATTCATGCTGCCTCCAGTTTAGGCATCATGAATTAGGTACCAGGCTCCCTTTCATTTCTCATCATCCCCTTGACAAAAAATACAAAACACTACAAAGTTACATCACTAGACAGAACATACCAACACAAAGGGAGATACAAGAGAAAAGTAAAAACAAAAACACCCTGCCTTTGAAACCAAAAAATGCAGACAGGGAAAAAAAAGAGATATCACTCACAAGCCAGGAAGCATGCTTTGTCTGACAGAAGAGCCTTGGTTTGAGTATTTTTCTTCACTAACAAATTTAGCACTGAGGAGACTTAAACTGCCCCCATTTCACAGTCACATAGACTCTGCAGGGCTAACTGAGATAACCACTCTCATTTTCGATGTTCTTCAATGTTGCTGTGAGATGGTGAAACAGCCCCCATTGTTCAAGTCAGAAATATGTACCTGGTTAAAGATAGGGATGGCAAGCCCCTGTATCACCTCACAAGCATGGTTTAGCTGTACATATTATGTGAACATTGTATGTATTGTATGTAAGTTAACCACCTGCTTGCTTTCTGTAATGACGTGATAATGCTTTGTATTTAAATGGTACTAATGGTACTAAAATACCATTATTCAGCCACAAGAGGCCGCTGTTTCCCAGCACAGATGAAAGACAGCAATACATAGATCGAGATGGGGGCGGACCTACCAGCTGGGATAAAATGTTCATCGCAGGAAGTAAAGCGGCAGCCATCTTGGGTGGAGTTGTCAGTTGGCAGATACTCATTGAAGAGAGAGGATGTGCAGGACAAAGAGTCAATAATATCTACGCATGGAAGTTTATCATCTTGAATAGAGCCGTGACAGAGTGGAGAAATGGGAGAAAATTGCTGATAGGATGCCGCTGAGGAGTCAAACCACAGTTACCAGCAGTACTGCTATTCTGTTGGAGAGGCCTCTCATCCATCTGCATACTTCAGTCATATTGTCCAGAGCAGTCCCAGGTATGTAAGATAACTAAGGCCCACTGCGCCATCGTAGTGGGTAAGCGTGCACGAACCACACAACAGTTTGGTGCCAAAATATTTGAGACTGAGGCAGGGCTTGTAGTTGGTTTAGGTAGTCATGAGGGGATTAGAGTGAATTTATCTTGTTTGTAAACTGTTGTGCTGTACCGTGGGCAGCTCAAAATACACCCCCATCTAATTGTTTTAGGTTCAAGGGTATTAATTGGTGGTTGGATTATCCAGGCACATCTGTAGGTAACGTATACTGTATATACTGTAGTTGACCCATATTGTAGGGCCCCACGCTGTATAGCACAAGGGTCTCAGCCTCTTGGCTGAGTGTGTCTGGATTATCACTTAGTGATTTCCTATATTCTAGTTTTGTTCTTTTACATATTGAAATTACTTTACTTGATTGATCTAGTGTTGGAGCCATTTATTACCCGTTCATTACTTTGCTGTATCCTAAAGAGCCCACCCCGGTACACAGCTTACACTGCCAGAGTACAACATACTCTGATTTAGGACTTTATATTCTTATCTGTATTTATGAGCTGCTACCTCCATTGCCCATATATGTTATAGTGTCTGTGATGGTGTCACAGATTTGCTGCGCTAGACATGTGATGTTACAGCTGCAGTCTGGGTTGTCATCTGAAAGTTTAATGACGGTGAAGAAGGCGTAGCTGAAAAGTGCTTCATTCTCAGTCGTTACAGACAATATATCACCTCTGCCTAATTTACTATCTGTATACGGATCATTTTTTATACTCTTTGGAATAAAGTATTCACCTATTTTTGCATCTTTTACTAGCTCGCTGGAAGTTCTTGATCTATTTCATATTAAGTGTGGCATGATCTCCTGCCTCTGATCCGACGCTGAGTCTTTAATGGGGAGAGCGGCATACAAGATGGACATTTTTAAGCGGTAACCTGGAAACCTTTAGGTTTTTTTTTAATGGTTGGTAGGGAATCAAATACTTATTTCTCTCTGCAAAATGCAAATAAATGTATATAATTGATGTGAAGCCCCACAGGTGTTGTGTCGGTGCATTACCTTCAGGGACTCCACTCAGCTGGATCTGGTCACAGGTAGGAGATCTTCTTCTTGTCGTGACGCCACTCTCAGTATTGCGGTCAGTGGGGACCGCCACTGCAGGTTGAGGGACGCCTGGGGCTGATGGTGAGTGCAGTTAGTTGGAATAGCCTCCTGAGAGTGAGGCAAGCCCCAGGGCCCTGTGTAGGTGCGTAGTACCACAAGGCGCAGAATAACTCCACACACGCAGGATGTCTTTCAGGGGTTTTACTCACTTCAGGTGGCAGGGTGAGTAACCCGGGCGTAGCTGGGATGAACCAGGCGGGAACCAGGTATCCTTCAGGCTGACTTCTGATGGTGACTACCAACTCGCCTTCCTTAGCCCTTGGTGGTTTGGGGTGACCCCGACTTTTAGTCCCTATGGGGGTCACCCAGGGAAGTTGCTGAAGCCTCACTCCCCTTCGTTTGCCGTTTGCTTGTGGCCTGGACCAGCTCACTCCAGCTGCTTGCCTCCTGTGAGCTATGGGCCCGAACTGTGGCTACGTGGCTGCGGCTTTTGTGGTGTTGTGGTGTGGGCTTTGAGGGCCCCACACCGGCAGGTTTAGCAGGGAAAGGTGGATCTATCCCCGCTCCGGGATCTGCCGCCCGTTTGGGCCTGGTTCTCCCTAGCAGTCTCCTTACTTCCCACTCTGTGCTCTCTCTCTAGCTGGAGATGGGTTTCGGGTAGCACTCCTAGGTGACCGTTCTCCCCCGTCGGTAGCCACTGCGCGGACGCTGTCAGACTACAGCAGCCCAGGGGAAGGGGTCAGCTCTCCTCGGAGCTCCCTGGACTCTGCTCTGAACCGGCTCACATCTGGGACCTTCACTGCTGCTCCTGTCAGAGCCTCACTTTCCTGCTCCTCACTCCTCCACACTCTGCTGCAGACTGTTTACTCCTCCTTCTCTTTTCCCTTTTGTGCCTGCCTACGCCACCTAGCAACCAGACTCTCTTACCACACCCCTTGAGAGGAGATGGAGGCTTTTGGCCCCCTCCACTATTCCAGTGGAGGTGAAGGCTTTTCCCCCTCCTGAGATCCCCAGGGGTCCTCTCATAGGTACATGTGTGAGACCTGATCACTATGCGCCTGTGTAGTCACACCTCGGTCAGCCTTCTGGATTACCTGTATTGTACTGTCCCCAGCATGGGTGCAGTACTCAGTGGTGCCTGACCAGGTCAGGGGCGCCACATTTATACAATGTGATTTTCTGGGTTTAATTTTGGATATTCTTTCTCTCACTGTTAAAATTAACCTACCCTTAAAATTATAGACTGTTCATGTCTGTCAGTGGGCAAACTTACAAAATCAGCAAGAGATCAAATAATATTTTTTTCCTTCACTGTACATCCTTCTTCTCATACTGTTTCATCATACGTACCAACCCTTTGCTCCCCATACTGCATCCACACCAATACCCCCATCGCATACATCCCCTCCCTCACTCCTCATACTGTGTCCTCAAATTTTTCCCTCTTGCTCACAATACTGTGTCTGCATACATTTTCCTCTCTCTCCCTATAATGTGTTCGCACCTATCCCCCTCACTCCCCATACTGTGTCTGCACTCATGCTCCTCGCTCACCATTCTAGGTTTGCTCCCATCCTCCCTTGCTTCCCGTACTATATTTGCACCCACCCACACCTCACTCACCATACTAAGCCCATTCTATTTAGTCATAGTGGTTTCCTCCTATTTCTAGCTTGTTTATTCCCGTAATGTATATATTGTACACAGGTCCTATTCAGGAGCTTATAAAAGTGTCCCATTTTCTTTGTGTACTTTTATTTCTCAGGACATTGTTCTAGTTTATGGCACTAAGTTCATCTCTTATACTTTGAAAATTTGCCTTCCTTAAATTTAGTGTTCTTGTAGCCCCTGTACTATATATCTATATTAAAGGATACATGAAAACTTATTATATTGTGATCACTATTTACCTAAGTGACCTCCAACCATATTTGATAAGTCGTCTGGCCTATTGGTTAATAGTAGGTCTAGCAGTGCCCCCCTTCTTGTTGGGTCCTGACCAGTTGTGATAGCTAAGTGTCCTTCATTGTTTCAAGTACATGGGACATCAAAATTTTCACAAGGAAGCTGCTATAATGGCATATGCATCAATGCGTTTCTGGTGTGTTTCCACCCGGGTGGAAGCACACCAGAAATGCTTTGATGCATATAGCATTATAGCAGCTTCCTTGTCAAAATTTTGATGTCCCGTGTACTTGAAATTTTCAAGAAATAAAGAAAAAACTGTTCATTTGAGCTGGACTTTCCGGTGTTACGTCTCGATTGTCAGGCTGTGGCGGGGCCTTTGTCCGGACTCTGAGCAGAGTGTGGATGCAGAGATGGTTAGCTGGATTTGATGCTACTTTTACATATATCCTTCATTGTTGTCCAAAACCTGTTTACTTTGCTAGACTTGCAGATTTCCGTTCCCAATTTATATCTGGATAGTTGATGTCCCCCATGATAATGACTAACCCCTGTTTCGCTACCTCATCTATTTGCTTTATAAGAATATTTTCTTCCTTTTTCTTTATATTTGGAGACTTGTAAATAATGTACATTTTTTGTTTACATAGTTGCAAATTATATTAGTCTAATTACACCAGTGTCCATTGAATTCAATGTAAAATCCATGGCTGAAAAATTCTGAATCCACCCTTTGGGTACATTCAAGTGTTGTAGATTTCTCTGCTAAGGATTTACTGTGAATACATATTTCTGTTGTAGATTTTGGTGCTAAATTGCCACATTTACACTTTGCATTATTAAAAGTGGATTTTACTATGACACATCCTTAATAAAGCAGTCATTGAGAAGACTGGTAAACAGCAGAATGCCCCCAAATTTAAAGAATTACTACCACTGTATTTTATAATTGTTGTTGATTTTTGGTGAGGAATTCACCCTTCACTTTGCAAAAAGTCTCAATGAACAGTAATATAGCTACTTGACAAATTGATAACTGATTAGCTGCCATCTATTTCCCCCACCAATACATTCATGAACATATAGGATCTTTATTAGTTATTAGTGATGAGCAAATACTAAATATTTGGGTTATTCGTACCAAGTACCTAGTACTATTGTAGTATTCGTCATTAATAACGAATCTAATGCAAGTCAATGGGGAATCTGAGCATTTTTATTGAAGATTTATTAAAGATTTCCCAAAACAATGCCTGGGTTCCCCATTGACTTGCATTAGGTTCGTTATCCATGACGAATACTACAATAGTACAGGAATACTGAAATATGTTTTCGATACGAATAATCTGAACCTGAATATTTAGTATTCGCTCATCACTAATCTTTATGTTTAGCACCATACAGAAAGGAAAGTGGGATCTGTCACATATCTTTAGCTGGACTCCAGTTTGATGATGGGAATAGTTACATTTTGCAATAATTTTCAGTTAATATATCTTTGTAATAACAGTATGAGTGATCATTAAATGTATTTTACAGAAAGGTCAGGGAAGAACTGAACTTATGAAAAATAACGATATTTTATTTCATTGCGCCAAATACAGAGGTGCTAGTGTACATTATTCTTGGACTAGTCACAGAATCCATAGTTCTTCAGCTAGCACTTTATTGATTTTCCTTCCACACGAGTGATAACCTAAGAAAGATATAAAGAAAGAGAAGCTCAGTCAAATAGTGGAGGCTTCAAATTTGTTTATTGACTGCCTGCTCGGCCAGCAGCCGGTCTCTTCTCTCCATCTCCGTAATCTATTGAGCTAATTTACTAATCTCTGGAGCAAATGTCAACATGCTATGAAATGTGATTTAACACGAGCAAGAGGTTTAAAAATAAGAAAGCTGTATTCCGTATATCATATCATACACCGCATCTATGAGAAATAAAGCCTTCCCTTCAACAAACAATAGAAAATACAGGACATTGGCAGCATGCTAAGATGTGGTCAAGGGAAATATATTTAGGTGTTTTCAAGAATGCAGGATTAATAAAGTGATACTTTATCTTACTGCCATGATTTTTGTTTATAGGTTTTATGATTTCATCCCAGCCAAGGTCACCATCTCACGTTTTATGTGTCACTTAATTATTATTATTATTTATTTATTTATAGAGCACCATTGATTCCATGGTGCTGTACATGAGAAGGGGGTTACATACAGAATATATTTACTGTACAATTTACAGTAGACAGACTAGTACAGAGGGAAGAGGACCCTGCCCTTGCGGGCTTACATTCTATAGGATTTTGGGGAGGAGACAGTAGGTGGGGTGTAGGTTAGCCGGCAGCTCTGCGCGGTGGTGAGGTGGCAGCTCCGCACGGTGGTGAGGTGGCAACTCCGCACGGTGGTGAGGTGGCAGCTCTGCATGGTGGTGAGGCGGCAGCTCCACACGGTGGTGAGGCGGCAGCTGTGATGGTGGTGAAGCAGTGAGGTCATTGTAGATTATAGGCATTTCTGAACACACGAGTTTTCAAGTTCCGTTTGAACCTTGCAAGTGTAGCAGATAGTCTGACGTGTTGAGGCAGCGAATTCCAGTAGACTGGGGATGCTCGGGAGAAGTCTTGGAGGCGGTTGCATGAGGAGCAATTAAGAGAGGAGGAGAGAAGGAGATCTTGGGAGGACCGGAGATTACGTTTCGGAGTGTAGCGAGAGATTAGTTCAGAGATATATGGAGGAGACAGATTATGGATGGCTTTGTAGGTCAGTGTTAGTAGTTTGAATTGGATACGGTGGAAGAGTGGGAGCCAGTGGAGGGACTTGCAGAGAGAAGCGGGGTGGTATTGAGGAGAGAGGTGGATCAGTCGGGTGGCAGAATTAAGGATGGACTTGAGAGGGGCAAGTGTGTTAGCAAGGAGGCTACAGAGGAGGATGTTGCAGTAATTGAGGCAGGAGATTATGAGGGCATGCACTAGCATTTTTGTAGATTGAGAAGTGAGGAAAGGACGGATTCTGCAGATATTTTTGAGTTGAAGAAGGCAGGATGTGGTGAGGGATTGGATCTACGGTATGAAGGACAAGGCAGAGTCAAAGGTCACTCCGAGGCACCGAACTTTGGGTACTGGCGACAGCGTGGTGTTATTTATTGTAATAAAAGTAATTACTACCACATAAAGGATGATGCAGTATGATATAAAGATTGTGACATAATCCTACAATGATTGATCTGTTAGAATTAGGGCTAATGTAATTACAACAGGATATGGAGTGCATACTGCTCCATGCTAACCAACGCTCTCAGACGCTGGCGCAGCTGCAGAGGTTTCCCAGGCGAAGCCACTTCTGGAAAACACCAGTGGTCATTTCCCTGAGGTGGCTTTATTGAGGCTTTCCTGTTGTTTTTGCAGCCGCTCCAACATTGTCAGCTTTCACTCTATACTCTTAATTAAAGGCAAGCTGCCCATAGAATAAGGATACGTGCTCACGTTCAGGCTTCCTTGCATTCTAGACACAGTTGATACTGGAGAGGAGAACAGGGTTGATGCCGCGCTGTCGCCAAAATGACAATATGTTGATTATATCAAATTTCTTTTTTTATAATCAGGTCTACACGTTTCTGAGTAACTCAGTCTCCTTCATCAGGATAAAAGAAAATCAAGGGATTGTTGATTTTCTTTTGCCCTGATGAAGGAGACTGAGTTTTTTCAAAACACGTAGACTTGAATAAAAAAGAAATTTGATATAATCAACATATTGTCATTTTGGCGACAGCGCGGCATTAACCCTGTTCTCCTCTCCAATATCAATTTCAACACACGTGGGGCTTCTGCAGCGGCCATTTATCAGGCTTTCTCAGGTGTTGTGACGGGCATAACCCTATTAGGTGAGTTTTTCTTTTAGATTAGTTCCCTATAGTTATCTGGTAAGACCCTATCTGTGCTTTTTTATCCTTAGCTTCTCAGTTCTAGACAGTGTCATTCCTCTTGAGGAGATGCTAGTGTCCTATGCGGGAGAATGAATAGGCCCCTCTCTTTAGAGCGTTTAGCGTGGGGGAACTCATGGGTTTGCGACGCCTTACACCCTATTTCTTGCTTTTAATAATTTTGTATTCCTTTAATTTGTATATTTATTGTTGTTGATATTGTTATGATTTATAGATTCTTCTTGAGCCAGTCAGCTGACTGGGCAGATTATTGCAAAAGATCCAGGAATGTCTGATAGCTTTTGGTGGGAAGAAAAAGAAATACATAGACTGAGGTCTGGTTGTCAGGTGTTCATTGATGACAAGAAGCAGATTCAAGCAGCTCCCAGCCTGCCCTCCTCTTATGTTAAAGTTCCGGTTTTATTAGTTGGGTGGTTGCCCACCTAAGCCTGGGTGGACAATGTTTTTCTGAGACACTGTAATCTAATATATACAGTGCCTACAAGTAGTATTCAACCCCCTGCAGATTTAGCAGGTTTACACATTCGGAATTAACTCGGCTTTGTGACATTTGGACTATAGATCAGCCTGGAAGTGTGAAATGCACCGCAGCAAAAAAAGAATGTTATTACTTTTTTTTTTTTTTTTTTTTTTAAATTGTGAAAAGTTTATTCAGAGGGTCATTTATTATTCAACCCCTCAAACCACCAGAATTCTGTTTGGTTCCCCTAAAGTATTAAGAAGTATTTCAGGCACAAAGAACAATGAGCTTCGCATGATTGGATTAATTATCTTTTTCCAGCCTTTTCTGACTAATTAAGACCCTCCTCAAACTTGTGAACAGCACTCATACTTGGTCAACATGGGAAAGACAAAGGAGCATTCCAAGGCCATCAGAGACAAGATCGTGGAGGGTCACAAGGCTGGCAAGGGGTACAAAACCCTTTCCAAGGAGTTGGGCCTACCTGTCTCCACTGTTGGGAGCATGATCCGGAAGTGGAAGGTTTATGGAACTACTGTTAGCCTTCCACGGCCTGGACAGCCTTTGAAAGTTTCCACCCGTGCCGAGGCCAGGCTTGTTCGAAGAGTCAAGGCTAACCCAAGGACAACAAGGAAGGAGCTCCGGGAAGATCTCATGGCAGTGGGGACATTGGTTTCAGTCAATACCATAAGTAACGTACTCCACCGCAATGGTCTCCGTTCCAGACGAGCCCGTAAGGTACCTTTACTTTCAAAGCGTCATGTCAAGGCTCGTCTACAGTTTGCTCATGATCACTTGGAGGACTCTGAGACAGACTGGTTCAAGGTTCTCTGGTCTGATGAGACCAAGATCGAGATCTTTGGTGCCAACCACACACGTGACGTTTAGAGACTGGATGGCACTGCATACGACCCCAAGAATACCATCCCTACAGTCAAGCATGGTGGTGGCAGCATCATGCTGTGGGGCTGTTTCTCAGCCAAGGGGCCTGGCCATCTGGTCCGCATCCATGGGAAGATGGATAGCACGGCCTACCTGGAGATTTTGGCCAAGAACCTCCGCTCCTCCATCAAGGATCTTAAGATGGGTCGTCATTTCATCTTCCAACACGACAACGACCCAAAGCACACAGCCAAGAAAACCAAGGCCTGGTTCAAGAGGGAAAAAATTAAGGTGTTGCAGTGGCCTAGTCAGTCAGTGGGCCAAGATAACTCCAGAGACCTGTGCCGGCCTGATCAGGTCTTATAAAAGACGATTATTAGCTGTAATTGCAAACAAGGGTTATTCCACAAAATATTAAACCTAGGGGTTGAATAATAATTGACCCACACTTTTATGTTGAAAATTTATTAAAATTTAACTGAGCAACATAACTTGTTGGTTTGTAAGATTTATGCATCTGTTAAAAAATCCTGCTCTTGTTTGAAGTTTGCAGGCTCTAACTTATTTGCATCTTATCAAACCTGCTAAATCTGCAGGGGGTTGAATACTACTTGTAGGCACTGTAAAGCTGAGTGTAGGTGTGTATGTGTGTGTGTGTATGTCCGCTAAAGCAATCCGCATTGTTGCATTTACAATCACGAAATTTTGCACAGACACCCCATGTGACTCAGGGAACGTCATAGACTATGTTTGGATGGGAAAATGTAACCCCGCGCTTTACAATTAGTCACCAAATCATGCCTCCATTAATCTGAATGGAGGTGGGAGATACCGGCTATTAATAGCAACTGTCAGTGGTTGCTATAGGAACAAAATAAACTGTTATTATAGGAAGCTTATGTGTGAGGTAATAAGATCTTGATCGGTGAGGAGACGGATAGAGAGAGACAGAAAAAGACAGACAGACAGACAGAGACAGACGGGGAAAGAGACAGAGAGATAGAGACAGAAACAGCCAGGCAAAGAGACAGACCTGCAAAGAGACAGACCTGCAAAGAGACAGCCGGGCAAACAGACAGCCAGGCAAAGAGACAGTCTTGGAAAGAGGCAGACGGGCAAAGAGACAGCCCTGGAAAGAGACAGCCCTGGAAGGAGACAGCCCTGGAGAGAGACAGCCCTGGAGAGAGACAGACGGGCAAAGAGACAGACGGGCAAAGAGACAGACCTGGAAAGAGACAGACAGGGAAAGAGACAACCCTGGAAAGAGACGGCCCTGGAAAGAGACGGCCCTGGAAAGAGAAAGCCCTGAAAAGAGACAGCCCTGAAAAGAGACAGCCCTGAAAAGAGACAGCCCTGAAAAGAGACAGCCCTGAAAAGAGACAGCCCTGAAAAGAGAGAGCCCTGGAAAGAGACAGCCCTGAAAAGAGACAGCCCAGGAAAGAGACAGACGGGCAAAGAGACAGATGGGCAAAGAGACAGATGGGCAAAGAGACAGATGGGCAAAGAGACTGAGCTGGAAAGAGACTGAGCTGGAAAGAGACTGAGCTGGAAAGAGACTGACCTGGAAAGAGACTGACCTGGAAAGAGACTGACCTGGAAAGAGACTGACCTGGAAAGAGACTGACCTGGAAAGAGACAGCCCTGGAAGAGACAGACGGGCAAAGAGACAGACCTGGAAAGAGACAGCCCTGGAAAGAGACAGCCCTGAAAAGAGACAGCCCGGGAAAGAGACAGACGGGCAAAGAGACAGACGGGCAAAGAGACAGATGGGCAAAGAGACAGACGGACAAAGAGACAGACGGGCAAAGAGACAGATGGGCAAAGAGACTGACCTGAAAAGAGACTGACCTGGAAGAGACAGACGGGGAAAGAGACAGACCTGGAAAGAGACAGACAGGGAAAGAGACGGCCCTGGAAAGAGACGGCCCTGGAAAGAGACGGCCCTGGAAAGAGACGGCCCTGAAAAGAGACGGCCCTGAAAAGAGACGGCCCTGAAAAGAGACGGCCCTGAAAAGAGACGGCCCTGAAAAGAGACAGCCCTGAAAAGAGAGAGCCCTGGAAAGAGACAGCCCTGAAAAGAGACAGCCCAGGAAAGAGACAGACGGGCAAAGAGACAGATGGGCAAAGAGACAGATGGGCAAAGAGACAGATGGGCAAAGAGACAGATGGGCAAAGAGACTGAGCTGGAAAGAGACTGAGCTGGAAAGAGACTGAGCTGGAAAGAGACTGACCTGGAAAGAGACTGACCTGGAAAGAGACTGACCTGGAAAGAGACAGCCCTGGAAGAGACAGACGGGCAAAGAGACAGACCTGGAAAGAGACAGCCCTGGAAAGAGACAGCCCGGGAAAGAGACAGCCCGGGAAAGAGACAGCCCGGCAAAGAGACAGACGGGCAAAGAGACAGACGGGCAAAGAGACAGACGGGCAAAGAGACAGATGGGCAAAGAGACAGACGGGCAAAGAGACAGACGGGCAAAGAGACAGACGGGCAAAGAGACAGACGGACAAAGAGACAGACGGGCAAAGAGACAGATGGGCAAAGAGACTGACCTGAAAAGAGACTGACCTGGAAGAGACAGACGGGGAAAGAGACAGACTTGGAAAGAGACAGACAGGGAAAGAGACGGCCCTGGAAAGAGACGGCCCTGGAAAGAGACGGCCCTGGAAAGAGACGGCCCTGGAAAGAGACAGCCCTGGAAAAAGACAGCCCGGAAAAGAGACAGCCCAGAAAAGAGACAGCCCTAGAAAGAGACAGACGGGCAAAGAGACAGACGGGCATAGAGACAGATGGGCAAAGAGACAGACAGGGAAAGAGACGGCCCTGGAAGGAGACAGATGGTCAAAGAGACAGCCCTGGAAAGAGACAGCCGGGCAAAGAGACAGCCGGGCAAAGAGACAGCCAGGGAAAGAGACAGCCAGGGAAAGAGACAGAAGGGGAAAGAGACAGAAGGGGAAAGAGACAGAAGGGGAAAGAGACAGAAGGGGAAAGAGACAGATGGGGAAAGAGACAGACAGGCAAAGAGACAGCCCTTGAAAGAGACAGCCCTGGAAAGAGACAGATGGGCAAAGAGACAGACGGGGAAAGAGACAGCCCTGGAAAGAGACAGCCCTGGAAGGAGATAGCCGGGGAACGAGACAGACAGACAGACAGACACAGGGAAAGAGATAGACAGAGATAGAGACACAGAGGTAGAGAGAGACAGATAGAGAGACTGATACAGAGACAAACAGAGCAACTGATACAGACAGAGACAGACACACAGAGACAGATAGAGACAGACAGAAACTCGAAGAAAGATAGTTACTATCCCGGGCAACGCCCGGGTACTACAGCTAGTATTAATTATTTATACAAGATGTTGTTTATTTGGTTTAATTATTTAATAATTAAATTATTATGTAACCCATTAATAAACACCTTGGTGTTTATTCATCAAAACATGTTTCTTTGTTTTTATTGTTAAGCTATATTTTAGCTGTATAGGAGGTGTCGCCTGCGATCTCATACATTGTTCGTGCCCACAATGAGGATTACTGACATAACATATTTTCACTGTGTTCTCCTGCTTAGAACACTAGCATCACTGCAAAAATAAATTGACATGCTGCAGCTCGTAAAGCTCCACAGCAGGTCAGATTATTGAGCGTTAAAAAGAAGCAAGGTACAGAGGGGAACGAGGCAGGGGTGTCCCTTGTCACCTTTATTGTTTAATTTGGCTCTGGACCCAATGTTGAGGACCCTACATAATTTAGCAATATTTCAGGGCATGAGAGTCGGTGGGACAACAATTAAACTTTTGGCTTTTGCCGATGATATTTTATTGTTTATTGCCAATCCGTCTCAAGCGATTCCAGAGATAATGAACACATTGAATAATTTTGGAAAGGCCTCAGGCTTTAGGGTAAATTACAAAAAAACTGAGGCATTAGCAATGTACAAATCGTGTAAAATTGATAACAACTTATTTCCCTTCCAGTGGTGTACCAGGTCCATTAAATATTTGGGGATTCAGCTCCCAGCAAACCCCTTGTTACTATATCAAATTAATTATAAGCCTTTTATAAATTCATTAATACATCTACTCCAATCTTGGAAACATCTGAAAATATCCTTTTCGGGTCGATGTCACTTAATTAAAATGGTAGCATTCCCCAAAATAATGTTCTTATTTCAGACTCTCCCGTTGCTTCTACGCAAATTTAGCAATATTTCAGGGCATGAGAGTCGGTGGGACAACAATTAAACTTTTGGCTTTTGCCGATGATATTTTATTGTTTATTGCCAATCCGTCTCAAGCGATTCCAGAGATAATGAACACATTGAATAATTTTGGAAAGGCCTCAGGCTTTAGGGTAAATTACAAAAAAACTGAGGCATTAGCAATGTACAAATCGTGTAAAATTGATAACAACTTATTTCCCTTCCAGTGGTGTACCAGGTCCATTAAATATTTGGGGATTCAGCTCCCAGCAAACCCCTTGTTACTATATCAAATTAATTATAAGCCTTTTATAAATTCATTAATACATCTACTCCAATCTTGGAAACATCTGAAAATATCCTTTTCGGGTCGATGTCACTTAATTAAAATGGTAGCATTCCCCAAAATAATGTTCTTATTTCAGACTCTCCCGTTGCTTCTACGCAAATCAGATATTAAGCTACTAAATTCATCCTTTGGAAAATTCATTTGGGGGCACAAGGGGCGTACTAGGATCAGCTTAATCAAGCTTCAATTACCAAAAGGGGCAGGGGGCATAAATCTTCCAGATCTGGGCAGATATAATCTAGCAGCAAATTTTAGATATGTGGTGGACTGGGTGCGAGGAGTATCTCACTTTGCCAATGTACAATTGGAACAACAGCTATGTTCACAAGTCTTGTTAACAGCATTGCTGCATTTAGGGAACGAGGAAATACCGAGTGAGGTTAGGGATCATCCAACACTATGGCATACTATACTAACGTGGAGGAAGGTGAGGAAACTTGGTAAAATTAACACTTCAAGTTCCCCATTTCAACCCCTTATTGGAAATCCGAGATTCCTCCAGGGTCGCCCTCCGAGGATTTATGAAACATTGTCAATGCAGGGTTGTGCTTATGCTGCAGATCTAATGGAGACTGATTGGTCGTTGCTTTCTTACGAGAAGGCGGCACACCGATTTCCAGCTTTTGTGGGTCAGCCTTTTCTTTTTCTTCAGGCGTGTAGCTTGGCACAAAAATATCTTGTTGACAAGCCAAAAGGGAGATCTTGGAGGAAGTGGGGATAACTTTCTTAGGAGGGCAAGAAGCCAGGCGTCCTCGACTAGTCAGGTTTATTCAATGTTGCGTACAGTTTGGACATGGGAGGGGAAAACAACAGGTCCAGCAAAATGGAAGGTAGACATGCCAGAGTTCGAGGTAAAGGATTTTTTACAAGCCACGCTGTTGCAGCGTAAATTTCTGTCGTCCAGTAGCTACACAGATATGGCCTTGATGATTCTACATAGAGCATATATTACTCCAAAAATTCAATCAAAAATGGACACAAATGCCTTATACTCTTGTTCTAAATGTGGCATAAGAGACACTGACCTGTTTCACCACTTATGGGACTGTGTTCAGATACAGGGAGTATGGAGAAGCGTTCACTGAGTCTTACAAAACACATACAATATTCAGTTTGCTCTGACACCACAGTGGGCGATTTTTAACATGTTGGAGGAGGCTCAACAAAGTCTTCCGAGAGGTAACAGGGCAATGTTAACTATTTGGGCCTCGGCCACTAGGAAAAGTATCCTACATCTCTGGGTAAATCCTGAAGCACCCTCTCTAGCGTTTATCCAAACAAAACTAATGTTCATATTCAAAATGGACTGGCTGGATGCACTGTCGAATAAGGAGAAGTTGACTAAGCGTTTCTTTGAAACATGGTCTTTATTTATACCTAACTTGGCTACAGTGCTTAAGGATAGACTTAAATCTCAGTTTGGACAGACCTCTTGGTACCTTCTTGAACTGCTCAATGGACACATACCAATTACATAAGTTACCATTTTAAGTTGCTTCTGGTCGCACGCAGAGCGGGGGGAGGGGTGGGCGGGACTGTTTTGATTATAATGTCATCAATGAAATGCTCTTTGTATAAGAGCAGATTGTAAAAGAAATTCGGTTAAAATTCAATAAAAAGATGTTTTAAAAAGAAAAGAAGCAAGGTGTGCAGGAGATTTCTATATCTAATCCCTTCCAGTGTACTTGTACTGTACAACGCAGTGTTTTTGACACCGCAAAAAGACATTGCGTTTAAAACTCTGCTAACACTGATCGTGGGCACGGTCTCTCAGCATGTCATTCAGTTTATCAGCTTTAGGGTTTTCTAATATAAAAGAAGTGATATAAAAAGGAACATGTGGACAGCATTGTTAATTTGACCTTGCTGTACCCTATGTCCATTTTATGCTTTATGCACTTTTGCAAAATCTGCCTGAAAAAGGAGTTAAGTACAAATACCCTTAGGCCGGGGTCACACTCGCATGTGACTCGTGCAAGTATCGAATCGCACTGCCCTGACCGGCCGCGGCTTTACTGACAGGAGCGGGTCAGCATCATAGAAATACATACAGCGGAGCCGCTCCTGGCAGAAGAGAAGCCGGCCGGTCCATGCAGTGTGATCCGATACTCGCACAAGTCACATGCAAGTGTGACCCCGGCCTTAAGGGTGCTTTACACGCAGCGACATCGCTAACGATATATCGTCTGGGTCACGTTGTTAGTGACGCACATACGGCGTCGTTAGCGACATCGCAGCGTGTGAAATCTAGGAGCGACGATCAACGATCGCAAAAACGTCAAAAATTGTTAACCCTCCGTCACATACAATAGGCCTGACAGGCACATCTCTTTTACTTTCATTTCTCCTTCCTCACCAGATTGTGAGGAAATCCCCTCCCTCCAGGTAGTCTCCTGTCTCTAGCAGCTCTGTGAAACCTCATACCACAGTTGGATTGCAGAGCTTCAGGAGGACAGATATAACTGCGCTAATCTCTCAGGCTCATTGTATGAGAACACGTCACACTCAATAAGGTTGGTATTTTATGTTTTTATTCATCACATGCTCTGCAAGTGTAATTTTTCTGGGGAAACTTCAGGATCTAATTCTGATTGAATATGTGTTTAATAGTACTTAAGGTACCTTAAAATTAGGTTTGTTTCCATAAATTTTCTTTGTAGAGTTTTTTGACAGAGTCGAACTGGGGACTATTTGGTGGGAGTTTTGAAATGTTTGTATTTCAGAGTTTTTAGTTTTATGTTAAGTAAATGGGTTTTTTTTGCACCTGATTATGTGTAGTCTCTTTTATTACATCCCTATGAAGGTCACTGATCACTTTTAGAGCACTGAAATTGCAAACATTAGATATTATAGGTATTTTTCTAGCCTGCGCCTGACAGTCACATTGTATGTGAACTCGTTAGAATCGATATTGTATGTGACGGAGGGTTAATCGTTGACACGTCGCTCCTTTTCATAATATTGTTGGTGGTGTATGCTGCTGGTTGTTCGTCGTTCCTGCGGCATCACATATCGCTATGTGTGACACAGCAGGAACGACGAACATCTCCTTACCTGCGTCCATACCCATTTAATCTAAATCCATAAATCCAAGGGACACCACTGTGACCTTGGCTCGGCTCTTTCTGGGTAATGGTTGGTGTCATTGGGACAATATATATGGTTATATGTCCGTTCTTTGGATGATTCACCAACTCCATACATCATATTGTATTGTTATACTACCATGAGAAGTTCTGTTCCCACTGGAACACACCTAATTTAAGTTTAAGTAACAGACAGGACTGTTTTTTTTGCCCATCATCCGGGTCAAAGCAGTTTGTTTCACAGTGTCTATCAATTCTGGATACTGATATGTTGTTGAACCTTTGGATCTCGTCTGATAAATTTGATATATCACTGACAGTTACCATCTCCTATTTGAATCTTGGTTCCAATATTGGTTCTATTGTGGTCCTTTCGGACATGAATGGTGTTTTCTTTTGTTTACACAGTGTTTTTATGGTTGCAGCACCAAGAGCAACTTTTTAAAGAAGTTTAATTAAAAGTTATGTATTATCCCCTCTATTATTGCTGATATTCACTTTTACATTTAGAGGTGTCATAGGAACGGACCATCATTATCCGTTTCTGTATTTGCTGGTATTTCTACCTGCGTCCACCGGCAATGAGGAAGGAAGGAGGCTCACCCGCTCATCTCTGCCCCTCCGCTTCTATTGGATGGCTGCCGTGTGACATCGCTGTGACGCCACACGAACCGCCCCCTTAGAAAGGAGACGGTTTGCCGGCCATAGCGACGTCGCAGGGAAGGTAAGTCTGTGTAAGCGATGTTGTGCGCCACAGGCAGCGATTTGCCCGTGACGCACAACCGACGGGGGCGGGTACGCTCGCTAGCGATATCGATACAGATATCGCAGCGTGTAAAGTGCCCTTTACTTTAGGCTAAGTTCCCATGACGAATATTTGATGGGTCTTTGGAGTAGAATATTTTTGCCATACAACAAAAGCAGCATAAAAGGGATCCAGTAACGTGAATGGGGTTTATGTCTCATGCCTACTGTGCTTTTTATTGAACAGTATACATCAGCGGTGCATTTTTTTAAATCCACATGTCAATTTCCCTTGTAGTAAAAATGCTTTTTTGCAGGCTTTTTTTTTGCAGGTACATGTCCAAAAAGCCAGCAGCTGTCTATAATATGCCACTGAATTACAGATATTTTTTTGCAATCTTTATAAAATTAATTTGACATTTTCCCAAAAAAGGATGAAAAATGAAGTTCTAGGTAGGCAGTTACACATCCAAAAAAGACAGCAATTTTCTATAACAGCCACTCTTAAGGCCCCGTCACACGCTACGATATATCTAATGATATGTTGTCGGGGTCACGGAATTCATGCCGCACATCGTTAGAGATATCGTAGTGTGTGACAGCTCCGAACGACTGTTATCACCTTATCGTTGCTCGTTGACACATCGTTCATTTTCATAATGTCGTTCCTCCTTCTGTGCGCTGGTTGTTCGTCGTTCCTGAGGCAGCACACATCACTACGTGTGATACCCCGGGAACGACGAACACAGCTTACCTGCGTCCCGCCGGCAATGAGGAAGGAAGGAGGTGGGTGGGATGTTTCGGCCGCCCATCTCCGCCCCTCCGCTTCTATTGGGCGGCCACTGTGTGACGTTGCTGTAACGCCGAACGTCCCTCCCCCTTCAGGAAGAGGATGTTCGCCGCCCACAGCGACGTCGTTAGGGAGGTAAGTACGAGTACGTGTGACGGGGTTAACGACACTGCGTCACGGGCAATGAATTGCCCGTGACGCACAACCGACGGGGGCGGGTACGATCGCTCATGCGATCGCACGATGTATCGGAGCATGTGACGGGGCCTTTAGTGTTGCATGCATTAGTGTCACATTAGACTAATAAAACCGTTGTGCAAAAACAGACACGCACTGTTAAATGTCTGGATTTTGTTTGTTTAATTTTCCATTATTGAATTTAAAAGAAACATAAGGTTTTGCAACAGTTTTATCAGCCAAATTTAACAACCGTTCAAGCCACAACAATACTCTTGGCTGTTGAAAATTACATACTATCCATATACCTACATCACAAAAAACACAGCGATCTAAGTTAGGTATTCTGGTCAGTAAGGAAAATAGTATTTTAAAAACATCAAAAATAGAAATATGAATGCATTTTACACAATTTATTTTTTGCATATCTGTTTGAAATTTCCAATTTGGTAACCGTACTGTTACGTTCTCACCGAAGTCCGCTCCTGCGACTTCTGCTTCGGTCACCAGGCAGCGCTGTGCTCCCGCTGTGGACAGTGCTAGTGATAGGGGAGGAGTCGGTGCCAGTGGCTCTGGTGGGCACAGGCTCCACTCATCCACTCAACTGGGTTTCCCTGGGACCTGTAGTACCACTGACTGATTGTGGTAGCGTCTGTCTTCCAGCTCCAGCTTCCAGCTTGTTACCTTCTTTCAGCTACAGCCAATGTGAAGACACCACCCCCTTCTAATTCCCCCTCATGTATGCTGGTCCCTGCAAGATATAGTTTTGCAGTTCCGTTTGTTTCTGGTTCTCGCAATGCTCTGTATATTGATTCATGTGTTTTGACCCCATGCCTGCCCTCTGACTACTCTCCTGCCTGCCGTTTTTATACCTTAGTGCAGTGATGGCGAACCTGTGGCACTCCAGCTGTTGCAAAACTACAATTCCCATCATGTCTTCACAGCCAAAGCTTTTGCTTTGAATAGCCAGGCATGATGGGAATTGTAGTTTTGCAACAGCTGGAGTGCCACAGGTTCGCCATCACTGCCTTAGTGCCATTTCCAGTTTTGACTTTAGCCTGATTTCCTGACCACGCTCTTGTCTGCTGATTGTGTCCCTTTTCAGAACCTCCTGGTCTGACCCTGCCTGACGACTACTTTCCTCCGGACTGCAGCCTTCCACAAGTAGCGATTGTGGAGACACGGGGGTCAGTGGGTGCTCTCGTCCGCTGGCTCAGCCGCCTTTAGAAAGACAGCATGGCCCAAGGCTCATCTCAACTGAACGCCCAACCTCCTTAACCATGGGTGGAACACTACTCAGACAACACAGGGTGAGGGAATCACAATATTAAGACTTTATTGGATCCCCAAACAATTAACGGCATATGGCACATAACCATCAAAACCACAGAATATAACCGGCAACAGTTTCTCACCCTTCCGCTGGCTCACCAGGGATTTAAAATGTCTATGCCTCAGAGCTTCCAGGGCTACTTACTCCAAACCAGCAGCACCCCGCTTTCGACGGGCACCCACCAAGAATGGAATAACGCCAGATTTAGGAAGCTGGCTGAGGTCCGCAAAGTCTGTAGTCCACAGACTGTATTATCCCAAGCTGGCTTCCTTCGTTAGGTAGTCCTTGATATCTCAGGCGAATCCTTGCATTCGATGCTGAAGTCCATATAGTGTTATAATCCAGGTTCCACTATGGCTTGCCAATCGGATCCGCAGGTCCTAGATTGGTATCATGAGCAAGAGTCTACCTGGGCAATGGAGAGTCCTCCTTCTTATAACCATGAGCTCTCCATTCAGACCATTGGGGTCTTCACGATTGGTGGATAAGACTGGGCTCTTATTGGCTAGATCTCAAGCCGCATATAAAATATCCCTATTAGTAATGGTCTCTAACAGTAGCAATGGAGACATCCCAGCCATATCGCATCCAACGATACAATAGAGGTTCGCCCAATTGATTTGTCTGGGTATCTATCTGATCCTCTCTGGTCAAGGTAATTACATGAGTCAACAAGAACTTTAACACTAGACTCAATGAAACGAAACAATGAGAGGCTTATCCCCCGTTTATAAACAAAATATCTTCATGTCCG
This sequence comes from Anomaloglossus baeobatrachus, assembly GCF_048569485.1. Classification (NCBI taxonomy): domain Eukaryota; kingdom Metazoa; phylum Chordata; class Amphibia; order Anura; family Aromobatidae; genus Anomaloglossus; species Anomaloglossus baeobatrachus. The sequence goes on from NC_134358.1 coordinate 423,353,511, forward strand.
GCTGAATGTTAAGAAACTTTAACCCTTGCTAGGCACTGACAAAGTCCATGTCGTAACATTCCTCCCCTTTCTTAATATTAGCCAGACATGATAGGTTTCCGATCATCCTTCTCCTCTTGACGGCATTGTCCTTTTTAATGGTGAGGTCAGCAACAGAGGTTCGCATCTATACACGAACACGGTGATGGCGGTAACAAACTGGCTGGATAGTCCTTGTCCTAGGTCATACTCCAAAATAACTGGTGTGAGCAGGTAATCCATAAGCCCCACTTCCACTTCGCTCTGGGTGGTATCCGAAACAACAGGCTTGGTGGGGCCATCCATGAACCCCACTTCAATTTCCTCTTGGTTAGTCCCCGAAATAACAGAAGAGGGGGAGACCATCCATGAGCCCTACATCAACTTCCTCCTGGTTAGTTTCCGAAATAACAGGTGTGGGGAGGCTGTCCATAAGCTCCATATGGACCTCTTCCTGGTTAGACCCCAAAATAAAAGGTGTGGGGATGCTGTTCATAAGCTCCACATCAGCCTTGCTCTGGTCAGTCTCCACAATGACAGGTATAAGGAGGCTGTTCACAAGTCCCACATCGATTGCTTCCTGGTTAGTCCCCAAAATACCAGGTGTGGGGAGGCTGTCCATAAGTCTCACATCAACCTCTCCCTGGTCATTTCCCAAAATAACTGGTGTGGGGACGGTGTCCATAAGCTCCATCTCGACCTCTCCCTGGTCGGTCCTTAGGTCCAACTGCACACATGCCAGAGGGATGTCCGAGCGCTGGCCCTCAGCCAGGAAGATGGATAATTGGGAATCTGGTAAATGATCTTCTGGGGAAACAATAACTGGGCTTACCAGGGTAATGGAGGAACCAATGTCTCGTAGTCCCTCGCTCTGTATGTCACAGACCTTGACCAGCTGAGCTGGCAGATGGGCTCCAAGCATGGGGCCTCGGTTTTGAAGACAATCTTTATCCATATGTCCAAGGTGCCCACATGTATAACAGCACCGTAGATTGGTCAAGTCACAGACCTTTGTTTTGGTGCAGCTTCTGCTGGGTAGCGGGACCATCCTTCTCGAGAGGCTGGTGTTAGTAGTACAGCAGCTTGAACCCCATAAACAAATTCCAGAACACAAATGTGACGCCCTGGACTAGCCAGGGATCACAGATAGTCCCACGCACAACACCCCCCCTAAAAAGGGTCACAGCAGCCACCCTTAAAACCCTGAGTTACCCCCCCTCAGGTTCTGAGGTTCACACCAGGTGGGGAGGAGCCAGGCGGTTGGCCCCACCCACCGAGGAGTTCTGATGGCCTGAGGCGGGAAAAACACAACAGTCAGTCTGTGGAGAGCGTAGAAGGGAGAGGAAGGAGAGGAGTAGGGAGAGTGAGGAATGACAGAACTGACAGGGGGTTCAGGTTGGAGCCCGGACACCCCTTTGGCCAAGAGGCAGACGGTGGTGGCCACCTGCAGGAGACTGGGAAGACGACCGGTGGAACCGTAAGGGACCGGGACAGGCTAGTGTCCCGCCGGAACCGAACCAGGGAACCAACTGGATACCGGAGCACCAGGAAGGGTACTCAGACCCCGACTAGGCTAGTAGCCACCTTTTAGTCGAATTAACTGATTGCGGCTTGGACCTCAGGGGTTCACTCCCACACAAGGCCTGATTGAAGACAACAGCCCCACGATTCGGGATAGAGAGCTACCGCCACAGCTAGAGATCCAAAGGGCCAGAGTCTGTAGGCAAACGGGTTCCCCATCACACACACACCTCTGGGGAGCGAACTACCGACGCTGAAGCGTAGGCAGTTACATGCACAACACAGGTGCAGGAGAAAGGCGGAAACCACCAAACCAGAGTAAGGGGGAACAACGCAGCCGGCCGCGGGCACCGTCCACCATCTTGTTTGGTTTACCGGAGACTCCTGTGCATTTGTCAGAGCGAGTACACCAGTGCCCTCGGGCCGAGCGCCGCACTGCACCTGCACTGCCCTGCGCCAGCACCATCGCCAAAACCAGCGACTCCCCTCGGGCCCCGGGACCCACACACGCCCCTACCCACGGAGGGGTTAACATCAAAGTTGCGCAACACCGTCCCCGGGAGCCTAGTCAACGGCAGCGGTGGTGTCCATCTAATTCACCACAGCCCCGTGGGTGGCATCACGAACTTTAATCCCAAAAGAAAAACACCCACACAAACCCCCTCTTTTCTCTGGGAGGCGACGGGATTCCTTATGCCCCCCGGGTCCGTGAGAGGCTCGAGCCACCGCAAAGAGAACCCGACGAGCATGGATCCGAGCAGCTCGGCGGTCGCAGCCGAGCCCCTGAGGCGGCGCAGAGAGAAAAATTCCCGGGCCTCACAACTGGCGTCACGAACAGGATTGAACCCCTCCACTTACCTGTGGAAGTGCGCCTTGAGTTGCCGTCAGCGGAGACCCGCTGCAAAAATTTCAGAAGTCGCCATCTTGTCACTATCCCGGTGGCGTAAAGTTTCCCGCCAGTTCAGTCCTCCTCGCGAGAGTTGAAGCCCCGCCCCCTGGGAACAGAGCAGCGCCGAGTGAAGAAAAGAGAGTGTCGGCGAAAAAACCAGGAGGGAGCGGGCGAAGAGGCTGCTGATGATCGCGCAAGAAAGGAAAGATAACGGCATTCCCGGATGGGAGTGGAGTGGCGCCCGCCGCTGGGGCAGCGGGGCTCGGAAGAAACAGAGGTGGAGTAGCTTTTGAAGACTGTGGCCCAGGCGAGCTCCCCGCCGGAACCGCTGCGTGGTTGGAACGGGAGCTGGGTCGGTTCTGCATGAAGGTGAGGGCGCAGAGTCTGCAGCAGCTGATTGATTAGAAAGCGGAGGTTCACAGAATGGTTGCCGTGGTGTGGGCCCGCAAGCAAGGGGCCGCCGCACCCGTACAGCGCCGTGATGAAGCCACGCAGATGCCCATGTCGTCCCTTATCGGCTGGGAGCTGGAGCCTGCCAGTACGACGATCAGTGAGCCCAAGGCGGCGCAGATAATGGAGGAAGAAGTACCGGGCACACTACCCCCGCCGCCATTCCCGTTGGCTGCCTACAGTCCTGGAGCCCACTGCACCTGGATGGGAAACCCGATCGATCATCTGGCCCTCGGCCAGTACGGTCCCTTGCGGTGGTAGCCGCACGACACGTTAACCCCAGAAGTTCCAGTGTTTAAAAGTTAAAGTTCAATGTTTTAAAGTTGAAGTTTTAAAGGACCTGCTCCTGCATCACTGTTTCCTTTGTTGAACATACCCCGGAGTTCCAGTGGGACGCCATCCGGTACGCCGGGTGGAAGGAGCCGGACCATGCCGGACTTGTTGAACGCCGCCGGAGCACGGTGGGCGCCATCAGGGGTCGGAGCCACTGGTGGAGGACGGCAGGGAATTAGAGGAGTGATTGTTGTTGTTTAAGTGGAGCCCGGCTCATCATACCCGCACTACAGGCAGTTGAAAACGGGGTCCTTTTGGACGGTGTCACAGTGAGTAAGGTGGCATTGGGGACCCGTACTGCTCTGTGGTAGACAAGGGAAAGTGACTGGAAGAGGCTGCGCTGGCAGCGGAGTTATCGTTTTCCTTGTAAATAATTTGACCGGCTTTCCGTTACACCGCCTCCAGAGAGGCAGATTGGAGGGAGGACCCGCAGCAGAGCAGGCTGGGGTCCGGTCACCATAGCAACCGGTGACCATCCTCCGGTCCAGGGGTCCCCTGGACGTGGGACCTCTGGAAACCTGTCAGGTGGGAAACCTGCACCTGTCCCGTTAACAAATCTGGGCCCGTTCCTGGACTGGGGAAATGGGGTGCTGCCCGTTTCTTAGGGGCAGCATCAAGGTTTAGGTTTGTTTGGGTTTGTGACCGAAGGACCCGATCCCGTTCCGTTAATAAAAATGTTCCCGTTGTAACCGTTTGAAGAACATGCCTCCCGTAAGGGAAGATTTGAAAAAGAAATGCATAATGTTTACAAAATGTTGAAATTTTTCTTTATACAGTTAGGTCCAGAAATATTTGGACAGTGACACAATTTTCGCGAGTTGGGCTCTGCATGCCACCACATTGGATTTGAAATGAAACCTCTACAACAGAATTCAAGTGCAGATTGTAACGTTTAATTTGAAGGTTTGAACAAAAATATCTGATAGAAATTGTAGGAATTGTACACATTTCTTTACAAACACTCCACATTTTAGGAGGTCAAAAGTAATTGGACAAATAAACCAAACCCAAACAAAATATTTTTATTTTCAATATTTTGTTGCGAATCCTTTGGAGGAAATCACTGCCTTAAGTCTGGAACCCATGGACATCACCAAACGCTGGGTTTCCTCCTTCTTAATGCTTTGCCAGGCCTTTACAGCCGCAGCCTTCAGGTCTTGCTTGTTTGTGGGTCTTTCCGTCTTAAGTCTGGATTTGAGCAAGTGAAATGCATGCTCAATTGGGTTAAGATCTGGTGATTGACTTGGCCATTGCAGTATGTTCCACTTTTTTGCACTCATGAACTCCTGGGTAGCTTTGGCTGTATGCTTGGGGTCATTGTCCATCTGTACTATGAAGCGCCGTCCGATCAACTTTGCGGCATTTGGCTGAATCTGGGCTGAAAGTATATCCCGGTACACTTCAGAATTCATCCGGCTACTCTTGTCTGCTGTTATGTCATCAATAAACACAAGTGACCCAGTGCCATTGAAAGCCATGCATGCCCATGCCATCATGTTGCCTCCACCATGTTTTACAGAGGATGTGGTGTGCCTTGGATCATGTGCCATTCCCTTTCTTCTCCAAACTTTTTTCTTCCCATCATTCTGGTACAGGTTGATCTTTGTCTCATCTGTCCATAGAATACTTTTCCAGAACTGAGCTGGCTTCATGAGGTGTTTTTCAGCAAATTTAACTCTGGCCTGTCTATTTTTGGAATTGATGAATGGTTTGCCTCTAGATGTGAACCCTTTGTATTTACTTTCATGGAGTCTTCTCTTTACTGTTGACTTAGAGACAGATACACCTACTTCACTGAGAGTGTTCTGGACTTCAGTTGATGTTGTGAACGGGTTCTTCTTCACCAAAGAAAGTATGCGGCGATCATCCACCACTGTTGTCATCCGTGGACGCCCAGGCCTTTTTGAGTTCCCAAGCTCACCAGTCAATTCCTTTTTTCTCAGAATGTACCCGACTGTTGATTTTGCTACTCCAAGCATGTCTGCTATCTCTCTGGTGGATTTTTTCTTTTTTTCAGCCTCAGGATGTAATGCTTCACCTCAATTGAGAGTTCCTTAGACCGCATGTTGTCTGGTCACAGCAACAGCTTCCAAATGCAAAACCACACACCTGTAATCAACCCCAGACCTTTTAACTACTTCATTGATTACAGGTTAACGAGGGAGACGCCTTCAGAGTTAATTGCAGCCCTTAGAGTCCCTTGTCCAATTACTTTTGGTCCCTTGAAAACGAGGAGGCTATGCATTACAGAGCTATGATTCCTAAACCCTTTCTCCGATTTGGATGTGAAAACTCTCATATTGCAGCTGGGAGTGTGCACTTTCAGCCCATATTATATATATAATTGTATTTCTGAACATGTTTTTGTAAACAGCTAAAATAACAAAACTTGTGTCACTGTCCAAATATTTCTGGACCTAACTGTATATCTTTTACAGTTCAAAAATAAACCGGTGGTGGATGGGCAGCCCGCGGACGGTCTGCATTAAACCAAGGGGGAATGTGACGCCCTGGACTAGCCAGGGGTTACAGATAGTCCCACGCACAACACCCCCCCTAAAAAGGGTCACAGCAGCCACCCTTAAAACCCTGAGTCACCCCCCCTCAGGTTCTGAGGTTCACACCAGGTGGGGAGGAGCCAGGCGGTTGGCCCCGCCCATCGAGGAGTTCTGATGGCCTGAGGCGGGAAAAACACAACAGTCAGTCTGTGGAGAGAGTGGAAGGGAGAGGAAGGAGAGGAGTAGGGAGAGTGAGGAGTGACAGAACTGACAGGGGGTTCAGGTTGGAGCCCAGACACCCCTTTGGCCAGGAGGCAGGCGGTGGTGGCCGCCTGCAGGAGACCGGGAAGATGACCGGTGGAACCATAAGGGACCGGGACAGGGTAGTGGCCCGCCGGAACCGAACCGGGGAACCAACTGGATACCGGAGCACCAGGAAGGGTACTCAGACCCTGACTAGGCTAGTAGCCACCTTTTAGTCGAATTAACTGATTGCGACTTGGACCTCAGGGGTTCACTCCCACACAAGGCCTGATTGAAGACAACAGCCCCACGATTCGGGATAGAGAGCTACCGCCACAGCTAGAGATCCAAAGGGCCAGCGTCTGCAGGCAAACGGGTTCCCCAGCACACACACACACCGCTGGGGAGCGAACTACCATCGCTGAAGCGTAGGCAGTTACATACACAACACGGGTGCAGGAGAAAGGCAGAAACCACCAACCCGGAGTAAGGGGGAATAACGCAGCTGGCCGCGGGCACTGTCCACCATCTTGTTTGGTTTACCAGAGACTCCCGTGCATTTGTCAGAGTGAGTACACTAGTGCCCTCGGGCCGAGCGCCAGGCCGCACCGCACCTGCACTGCCCTGCGCCAGCACCATCGCCAAAACCAGCGACTCCCCTCGGGCCCCGGGACCCACACACGCCCCTACCCACGGAGGGGTTAACATCAAAGCTGCGCAACACCGTCCCTGAGAGTCTAGTCAACGGCAGCGATAGTGTCCATCTAATTCACCACAGCCCCGTGGGTGGCGTCACGAACTTTAACCCCAAAAGCAAAACACCCACCCAAACCCCCCTCTTTTCTCTGGGAGGCGACGGGATTCCCCCTGCCCCCTGGGTCCGTGAGAGGCTCGAGCCACCGCAAAGAGAACCTGACGAGCACTGATCCGAGCGGCTTGGTGGTCGCAGCCGAGCCCCCGAGGCGGCGCAGAGAGAAAAATTCCCGGGCCTCACACAAGCCATCACAATATTAAAACTTTATTGGATCCCCAAACAATTAACGGCATATGGCACATAACCATCAAAACCACAGAATATAACCAGCAACAGTTTCTCACCCTTCCACTGGCTCACCAGGAATTTAGAATGTCCATGCCTGAGAGCTTCCATGGCTACATACTCCAAAGCAGCAGCACCCCGCTTTTGGCGGGCACCCACCAAGAATGGAATAACGCCAGATTTAGGAATCTGGCTGAGGTCTGCAAAGTCTGTAGTCCAGTGACTGTATTGTCCCAACATGGATTCAATGTTCTCCATTCAGACCATTGGAGTCTTCACGATTGGTGGATAAGACTAGGCTCTTATTGGCTAGATCTCAAGCCACATATAAAATATCCCTATTAGTAATGGTCTCTAACAGTAACAATGGAGACATCCCAGCCATATTGCATCCAACGATACAATGGAGGTTTGCACAATTGATTTGTCTGGGTATCTGATCCTCTCTGGTCAAGGTAATTACATGAGTCAACAAGAACTTTAATACTAGACTCAATGAAACGAAACAATGAGAGGCTTATCCCCCATTTATAAACAAAATATCTTCATGTCCGGCTGAATGTTACAAAACTTTTACCCTTGCTAGGCACTGACAAAGTCCATGTTGTCACAGCGATCTCTGGGGCCCTGAAGTAATTCCAGATCCCTGTATGGGGGTTAAAGGGTTTCAGAGTTCTCGGGATCCTGCTTAGTGAGTGGCTTTTCTCTAGCCTGTCCGTGACAGCCATTCTGAGACTGTGGATCCAGGCAGGCATTACACATACACCCTACAACTATCTTGCGAGAATGTTTCTAAATTTTGAGTCTGTGTTCCTGCTTCCTCATAACTGTTTTTGTTTCTTTCTTTTATTTTCAGTAGGTGGAATTAATCTGCTTTATCCAAACATTTCAATATACTTATTACAGTAAATTTAGATATTTATTACTGCAGATCTGTTTTGACACATCTGTTTAAATTGTCAAATTCGTGACTCATACTGTGCATGCCACACTATTATTGTGGTCAGGCTGGTGTTTTGCATTAGACTTAACAGCTCTCCTGTTAACCCTACCTTGCATTTCTGGTTATTTCCAAAGTTTTTAGGGTTTGGCTAGAATTGTAACAAATTTTGGGAAAGTACTTAAATGTTACATTTGTGTTCAAAATTAACGTTAAACCAAAACATGGCACTGGCAATGGATGTTGTATAGTGAAAGATAAAAACACCCATGCCTCTGCAAAAATTGCTAGCTGTAGCACATTTGACACTTCCGAGAGCAACTATTTAAAAAATAGTAGTATGAAACGCAGCTCACAATCAGCTAACATTGCCTCTGACAAGCATTCAAATTGTAAATGAAAAGGATAACATATTGGAATATATGTCACATCACTTTTCTCAATCACACCAGGATGATGTTGACTCTAACAGCGACGCCATCAGCTTGAGTCAGTGTTCTGCCTACTCCACCTCCTCCACCATCATAACACTATTTTGTACAGAGCAGATTTTCTATTTTGTCAATGGCACCTGTTTTGGTTTTGCCTCATGGTTCCCTAGCCCACAGCACCCCAGCACTAAGTAACATAATACACCAGAATAACGTCTTCCAATTTATTTATTGGAAGAGATGATCAGTCAGTAGTGATGGCCGATCCCGAACTGTAAAGATCGGGGATCGTACCGACCACATAGTGATCGTGTACATGATCCCGATCACGAGCTTTCCTGGGAAGCTCATGTTACAGATCCAGTCCAGATCGGGTCCAGGGACTTTAAAAACAAACACATTATTAAAAATCATTACGATCATACTTACAGGTCCTGCGATGCATCCTGCAGACTTTGTCCCCCGGCCACTTCTTCTTCTGCGTCCGATCATGGCTGTGTCCCCCGGTAAGCACCACTGCCTAAAGGACCGTTCATGATGTCATAGCCATGTGACCAGTCTGGTATGAATGTTGTACAGACATTGGCATAACTAGGATGTCATCAAAGGTCCTGTCACCTGATTGTCACTGTGCGCTTGTCGCATCGCATCATGGAGCACAATCTCCCGACAAGAGCGCTCAGCGGCATGTATTTTCATGCAGCTGAGGCGCTCCTGTCCTGAGAGCGTCAGGTTTTGTGGGGTGATGCAATGCAAGACGCACTAAGGATGTTTTTTATAAAAAAAGGTGTGGTCTCTAATTTTTTTTTTGTTTTATTTCTAATAAAAAAAATTTCTTCTGTGTTGTGTGTTTTTTTTACTGTTTACTAGAAATTCATGGTGGCCACGTCTAATTTGGCATGACACCATGAATTTCGGGCTTAGTACCATCTGAGAATACAAAGTATTAACCCCTTTATGACCCAGAGTACCACCGCATTAGGACAAGCCAGGTAAAGCGCCTAGAAATGGCGCTAAGAAACAATGTGCCATTTCCAGGGGTGGCTGCAGGCTGCCGAGAATCCCGGCCCCCAGCTGCCTAGTTTTACCTGACTGGCGATCAAAATATGGCGGGAGCCCACGCATTTTTTTTTCAATTATTTTTTTAAATAATTAAAAAAAAAAAAATTTAATTGCTTAGGCTACGTTTTTTAACATGCGTTATGAACATTTTTTGATGCAAAAGCGGATCCTGTTTTTCTAAAGAAAAACGCATGCAAACGCATGTGTTATTTTACAGGATCCTGCCACTTGACTTGTAGTTTATGGGATCATGTGATCGGGAGTCAGTGGAACTGAACATGACAGACTGGAAATTCAGATGCCGCTGGGGAAAAGAGGGAGATAGAGAGATAGATAGAGAGATAGATAGATAGAGAGATAGATAGAGAGATAGATAGAGAGATAGATAGAGAGATAGATAGAGAGATAGATAGATAGATAGATAGATAGATAGATAGAGATAGAGAGATAGAGAGATAGAGAGATAGAGAGATAGAGAGATAGAGAGATAGAGAGATAGAGAGATAGAGAGATAGAGAGATAGAGAGATAGAGAGATAGAGAGCGAGAAATAAAGAGAGAAGCAAACTCACTCTGTGGTTTCTGGGCATGCTCAGTACACCAAACAGAATCCTGTCTATCAGTAAACCACCGTTCACATGCGTTTGCGTGCTGTTTAGTCAGGATCCAGCGACTCGCAGTATTTGGACGCAGCTCAAAAACGCTACAAGTAGCTGTCAGGACCGGGAGGACTGGTAGACCCAGGAGGTGGATCCGCTGGACCAAGCACCCCACCGGGGGGCAGGGTACACTGCAGCCGGAGCACTGGCGTGGCCGGGATGGGAGCCGCGTCCCACAGGGGACGGGAAGAACAAAGTCACTGGGGTCACGGAGTTCCTAAGACTGTACGGTATACTGGTACCGGTGCCGGGTAGGAAAGACAAACAGTAGTCCAGGACACGGCACAAGGGGACCTGAGCACCTAGCACAAGACAAGGCTTCAAGACACGTTGATCAGGCGCCGCCCACATGGAAAGGCCAGTCTTATATACCCAGCACAGCCTCATGTCATTTCCTGCTGCAGGTGTGCTGGGCCTATAAGATCAGGAGAGTAGGCGCGGCCTGGTCCTATACAGAACCATGTGGCTAAGACTCAGAGTCATACTCATAAGACCAGGAGCAGGACACAGGAGAGCACGAGCGGGAGCGGCAGCCATGACCGGTGGACACGTGGACTGGATCAGTGGTTAAGGAGCAGTGCAATGACGGTGAGGCCGGATCAGTGGGTACGGAGCGGTGCCGGGATGGTGCGACCGGATCAGCGGGTAAGGAGCGGTGCCGAGGCATCGGGAGCGTGACAATAGCGTTTTTAAACAATGTTAAAAAACTGCAAGTCGTTGGATCCTGACAAAACTGCATGCAAACGCATGTCAACGTATGTTGACGCAAGTCCATTGCAAATGCATTGAAATGAAAACGCATTTGTACTGGATCCGCTTTTGCAGCAAAAAAACGTTCAGGACGCATGTTAAAAAAACGTAGTGTGAAAGCAGCCTTATCTGTCTTTTGACTGCCATCCAAGGTAAAGCCAGACAGATGGGGGTGGCAACCCGTAGCTGTCCGCTTTGTGTGTGCTGAAAATCGAAAATACTGCGGAGCGCTATGTAATTTTTTAATGATTTATTTTTACAGTACTGTGATGTCAAGCAATCACAGACCCAGCACAGAGAATGGGAAAAATCTGAAAAACTGAAAAATTTCCAGCGGTCTCTTAAGTTTTGCCAGAGCTGTGCAGTGTATATACAGTATATATATATATATATATATATATATATATATATATATATATATATATATATAATATGTACACAATATGTAGTTGTATAAAAATAAATAAATAATTTAAAAAAATGATATAGCACTTGTAACGTTGCGCCCTGCAACGTGGGGGTTTCACTCGCTTGCAGCGGTGTGAGGTAGCTTCAGCAACACACGTACACAGTCTCTTCATAGAAATTCTGGCAGTTTATTAAAAACACTCAGCATAAACTGCCCTCAAACATAAACAATAAGTCCATAATGGAAGTTTAGCAACTTCCCCACTCTCTGGCTCCTGCCAGCATACAACTCTAGCCAAGGTTCCTTCCAGCACCCAGGGCCCTCTGCAGACCCCTGTCTGTCTCTCCTCCTGGAGAGATTCGGCCCTACAGCCCTGGCCTGGCTGCACTCACCTCAGACTCAATATCAGAGCCTTGTGATCAGCCTCCACACAGGCTGATACACCCAAAGCTCCTGGCTCTGCTCTCGCTTGTTTCCAGCACACACACTGGACATCTAGAGCCAGTCTCTCTCTAGACTGCCCTAGACACACTCCATGCAGAACTCTCGGCTCTGCTCTCACTCTCTCCCAGCATACACGCTGGAAGTCTAGAGCTAGTCTCTAACTAGACTGCCCTAGACACACTTCTCCCAGGTTCAGAGACAGGATTGCTTTAACCCCTGGAGCCACACCCACAGGTGGTAAGGAGTGTGTAATCAGCATCACACACCCTTCCATGGCGGCTCTGCATGTAATGCAATCCTGTGGAACCACAGGTCCCAGCCAGCTTCACATTGCAGAGCACCCACGCTTCTGCAAAACATACCGGCCCTTTGTAATACAGCCGGTTGATACCTCACATACCCTCCCCCTCTGTTCAAACCCGTAGGGGAGAACACTTGCCAATGACCTGGGGCCGCGAGACAGGGCATCCCCGCTGCCATGCCCCACCAGTCGAGAGGGCCGTCCAAGAGCAGTAGTCCCTGAGACATCGCCCAACACTGTCACCAAACTCTGTCTTGTCAACCTAGGGTTAAAGGACGTCCCATTTCCAGACCGTTCTCTCCCTGACCCCCTCCCAGGGTCACCGTAGTAGAGAGACATGTCCCCAGTCAAACCTACAGTCTTGTCCGAACCTAGGCTTTCTCGAGTACCCCCAAGGCTACCGTCGGGAACTCTAAGCTCATAGCGGCCACTATCTACAGTACATCGTAGGTTACCACTCTGTCGGCGATTCCTTTTATCGCGCGTCTGAACTACTGGACCGACACGCCATCTTCCACTTCTTTCCCCTGAACAACGGGTGGAAGACGGCTGCTGTCCCCCACACAGTTGGCGAAGCTGCTCCTTAATTTTCAGGTTGTCTTGCCACAACCGCTCCATGTCACGTACATGGTGTACCCGATATTCAATAAGGCTTCGAATGTTTCCAAGACTCTCTACAGTCCCGACACAGACGAACGGAACCATACCAGCTTCCCTGGGTATCTTGCTCTCATTCGCAGCAGGGATTCTTAATCTCACCAATCCCGACTTATTCACCATGTCTTGCATGACTCGTCCGGTTTTTCCAATGACTCTCCCCACCAGAGCCCGGGGTACTCGGACAATATCTTCCGCCAGACTCTGCGCTTTCCTTTTATACTCTAGCTGTCTAGTGGCTTCTTCCTTTTGCAGTTGGACCTGCCACTTCATACGAACACATCTGAAGTGCATGTCCTTTAGAATAGCCACCCGCTGCCCAGTAATTTTACTGGTAGACAATATCACTAACTGTTCAGCCCCTGGGGTACAGTAGACCTCACACGCTTCCACAGCTCTCTGAAATTCGTCATGCATGCACCCGGTGGCACACGCTTCTCTTAAGTCCTCAGGTATATCCACCATGCACTTGACTACAGAAGTCTCATTCATCCCTGCCACATGCTTGTCAAGTTTAGCTTCCAGAGTCAGCTCTCTTTGGGCCTCCCCAGCTTCAACAAGTTTGGTCAGGATTGACACTCGCTGCTCCATCTGCTCCAAGGCTCCCTGGGACTTGGACTGGTACTCTGCCAAGCGACTTCGGAGCTCTGCCACTTCTTTCTCCAGCTCCCTTACTCGACTCTCAGTAGCCGGCCTAAGAAGTATCTCTTGTTGCAGATGGTCTTTGCTCATCCTCTTGAGTGAGTCTTCACTTGCGGACCTCTCTGGTCTACGACACACTATTTCTGAGGCTTCTTCCAACTCAGCTTCAGAACATTTGGGTTTCTTACTCTTCTTACCCATGACCATCTCTATATCCTCCATCATGGTTTTAGCAAGCAGGTCAGGCAGGCTCCCAGTCCTGGATGAGACCTTTGCTCCAGACTTCACCTCCTCAGAGGCTCTCTTCACTTCAGCGCCAGCTGTTTCTTGGGTCTTCACTGCATTATCTTCACCTTCCTCTGGGGTCTCTGCAGTGTCACCCTCAGCCTGGGTGTCACACCCTTCAACATGGCACTCTGTTCCTTTTAGAGTTTTGGGGCTACATTCGCTGTCATCCACCCCAGCACTTGGTAGTTCACCAGTCTGCTCACCACGACTGTTGGGGATTATTCCTTCCCCCACACTCTCTAGGATTCCATTTCCTATACCACTCTCGCCTGACAGACTATCAACTTCACACTTTGAAATCATAGGGACCACCACCATTACGTCCTTGGTTGGCTCCTTCTCTGCACTTGCAGCCCGCTGATTTCTGTCGTCACAATGTGTCAGTTCAATCTCTGATTCCTCAGTCTTTTGTAGGATATCACCGTCTGACTCCACCGTAGCAGGTGTTATTAGCACCATGTCTTCATTAACCAGGCATGTCACTTTCTCTGCACCCTCAGACGGCCTACACTGTGCCCCCTCTCGGCGCTTATTACGTCTTCGGCGTCGGGAGGAAGTTTTCCCCTTCTCGCCCATCTGTACCACAGTGTACTCGTGTGTCACTTTTCTAGAGTCAGTGTCTTTACTGGAGTCATCATCACTCCCCCTGATATCCTGGACTATCATGTCCCCACTTAACCAGATATCTGCCTCCCTTTCTGGAGCTACCCCGTTTTTAACGGTCACACTATCGGTTATTCCCTTAGTCCTTATGTCACTAGGTTGGGTCCGTCCATCATTTTCTTTGGTCACCCCTAACTTAGGACAGTCAATTTTAGGAGGTGCCATCTCCTCCTTACCACACATAACTGCACAACAAGGACCCCTTTTCACCTCCCAATGTGGTGGGGTTTCCTTTGGGCTGTTCCGGCTCTTACACAAGCAACCGTATACGTCCCCCTGCTTCCACAAGTGCACAAATAATTTAGAGTCCCAACCTATAATAATTGGGTGCAGTAAATCTGAGACTACACCAACATCATGAGAACCACTGTCCCAGGCTGTCTTAATGACCACTCTGGAGACCGGGTATTCTGTCTCATTACTGTGGGTGCAGCCGGCGTGGATCTTCCTTCCAGGAATCAAGTGGACATCAGAGGTGGCCCTCACCAGGGTCACCAAGCTCCTTGAGTCTACGACCCCTGTTACAGATTCCCCATCCACTTCCACGGAACACAGACGTGGCTTCTCGTCGGATGGGTGGTCTATATTGCAAACAGGACACTTGTGGCATGAACACTGTTGTCCCTGGCTACAGTCCATCTGTGCCACTTCACCCTTGGATTTGGGATGCTCCGCACCCTTTTGGGGGACCACCCCTTTATGGGACTCCACCCCCTTATGGGCAACCACCCCCTTATGGGCAACCACCCCCTTATGGGCAACCACCCCCTTATGGGCAACTATTCCCTTCTGGGCAACTATTCCCTTCTGGGACTCCGCCCCCTTTTGCGGTTTCCATGCAATGTCCTTAGCCCCCAGTTCACACAGTTTGCCCTTGTCTCCCTGGGCACCCAGTGTCCATACTGGCCCCTGAAGGGAACGCTCAAACTGGTCCATGGCTGTGACATCGCTACACACCGACAGCTCCTGCTTTCCCTGGACCAGGAACTGGTACAGCTCCTCCACAACGTCCGCAGGGACCATTCCCTCTTTTTGGCTTTTAGCCCCCACTGCTGTCACTGGACCTCCAGGCACATGCTGTTGGTGCTGCTGGCTCTTCAGCAGCTGGTTCAGGAGCTCCTCCATGCTGTAACGAAAAAGAGGCACAGGAGGGGCGCTCCAATGGGTAATACCCGGTGGTCAAAGACAGGGGGGGGGGGGTTAGAGAACCACTAACCTTTCCGGGTTGTACCGCCCGTACAACCAGGATCTCCAGCCTGTGGTGTATCACTGCTCACCAAGCAGGGCCTTGCAATTCCGGCTGGCCTGGAACCTCCAGTCGCTGGACTCTCGCCACTGCAGCACGGGTCCCCAACGACCTGCTGATTCATCGCCAGGTGGTTGAGAGCGCTGTCCCTGTTCGTGGACCCGCCGATCCACCGCCAGCTGCTTGAGTGCGCAGACAATTTTCGTGGCCCTGCCGATCCACCGCAAACCGCTTCAAAAAATTTTCGTGGACCCGCCGATCCACCGCAAGCAGTCCGTATCCACAGGAATATGTCCTAGGCCGTTGCCCCTAGCAACCAGGCTGCGTTGCCCCTAGCAACCAGACCGCATGCCCGCATTCGAGACACCATATGTAACGTTGCGCCCTGCAACGTGGGGGTTTCACTCGCTTGCAGCGGTGTGAGGTAGCTTCAGCAACACACGTACACAGTCTCTTCATAGAAATTCTGGCAGTTTATTAAAAACACTCAGCATAAACTGCCCTCAAACATAAACAATAAGTCCATAATGGAAGTTTAGCAACTTCCCCACTCTCTGGCTCCTGCCAGCATACAACTCTAGCCAAGGTTCCTTCCAGCACCCAGGGCCCTCTGCAGACCCCTGTCTGTCTCTCCTCCTGGAGAGATTCGGCCCTACAGCCCTGGCCTGGCTGCACTCACCTCAGACTCAATATCAGAGCCTTGTGATCAGCCTCCACACAGGCTGATACACCCAAAGCTCCTGGCTCTGCTCTCGCTTGTTTCCAGCACACACACTGGACATCTAGAGCCAGTCTCTCTCTAGACTGCCCTAGACACACTCCATGCAGAACTCTCGGCTCTGCTCTCACTCTCTCCCAGCATACACGCTGGAAGTCTAGAGCTAGTCTCTAACTAGACTGCCCTAGACACACTTCTCCCAGGTTCAGAGACAGGATTGCTTTAACCCCTGGAGCCACACCCACAGGTGGTAAGGAGTGTGTAATCAGCATCACACACCCTTCCATGGCTCTGCATGTAATGCAATCCTGTGGAACCACAGGTCCCAGCCAGCTTCACATTGCAGAGCACCCACGCTTCTGCAAAACATACCGGCCCTTTGTAATACAGCCGGTTGATACCTCACACACTGCGCTGTATTTTTGATTCTCACCGCAGATAAGCGGACGGCTACAGGTTACCACCCCCATCTGCCTGGCTTAACTTTGGCAGGCAATCAAAATATAGGGAAGCCCAAAATTATTTTTTTTATTTATTTACAAAATAATAAAAAAAAATGCATAGGCTCCTGCTGTATTTTGATCGTCAGTCAGGTAAAACTAGGCAGCTGGGGGCTGGGATTCTTGGCAGCCTACAGCCGCCCCTTGAAATGGTGCATTGTTTCTTGGCGCCATTTCCATTCGCTTTACCTGGCTCATCCAGCGGCCCTGATGACGGTGGCATGGTGGGTAATAAAGGGGTTAACACCAGCTTTGTATTCTCAGATGGTACTAAGCCCAAAATTCATGGTATAACGCCAAATTAGACATAGACACTGAGTTTCTAGTAAACAGTAAAAAAAAACCACAACACAGATTTTTTTTTTTATTAGAAATAAAACAAAAAAAAAAACATTTAGAGACTCCATCTTTATTATAAAAAAATTGTTAGTCCGACGTTATCCACAGGGACAGCAATGTCAGCTTCATCACTCTGCACAGACACAGTCTATACAAAGTGAGAATCAGGGAGAGCCATGTCAGCTCTGCTACATCGCTCTGTACAGAGCGAGAAGCAGGCTAACAGTGAGGGTATGATTGCACTTGCGTCTCGCATTGCATCACTCCACAAAGCCTGATGCTCTTAGGCCAGGAGCAGTCAGCTGAAAGGAAATACATGCAGCTGACCGCTCCTGTCAGGAGATTGTGCTCCGTGATGCGATTCACACCTGACTGGTCACATGGCCATGATGTCACGGAAGGTCCTTTAACCTCGGGGCACAGCAATGATCGGACTCGGAAGCTGAAGCTGCCGGGAGACAGAGTTTTCAGGATGCATCACGGGACCTGTAAGTATAATGACAATGTTTATTATTAACTATAGTCTTTATTTTACAGCCCCCCCCCCCCTGCCCCATCCAATAATTGTAAAGCCCAAGTTCGGTGATCAGACGCAAGTTCACGTTATCTCGATCCCGATCCTAATCTGTACAAAACGATCAGGCGAGGCTCCTGATCCAGACCATCAGGGGGATCGCCCGTCACTATCAGTCAGCTCTGTACTTAGATGACATGGGGAAAGAGGAGATGAACACAATTCCAATGGCGAGATTTATTGCTGGTTTTGTGAGCCATGATGGTAGAGGCAAGAGCAGTGGTATAACCACTCTGAACCAGGGAAAATCTCATAGTGGGTTTAAGGTTTTAGGGCAAGGAGCTCAGGCTATTTACCACAGTAAGGCCTGTTTCAGACGTCAGTGATTCTGGTACGTTTGTGCTTTTTTATACATACCAGAATCACTGACATATGCAGACCCATTATAATCAATGAGTCTGCACACACATCAGTGATTTTTCACTGACCGTGTCTCCGTGCAGCGTAAACGCGTGTCCATGTTTGCCACACAGAGACAAGTCCATTTTTTTCTGGCATCACTGATGTCCCACGGACCACACCTTGGTGTGATCAATGAAACATGTACCAGAAAAAAACGTACATATAAAATAAAAAACATTTTCAACTCACCTTCTCCAGCGACACTCTGTTCAGCCTGTCCTATCTGCAGCTTCCTGGCCAGCTCATGCATATTCATGAATGCAGCCAGAGCCGACCCAGAAGTAGCTGCAGAGAGCGGTGGGCGGATGCTGCAGAGTCGAGGGGTTCAGCACCATGAACAGCAGGAGCGTGACAGGTGAGTAATGTCCATGTGCAATCACGGATTGCACATGGACAACCACCATGTGCTGTGAATCACGGCACACGGAGGAACATAGGCGTTTTTTACACGTCAGTAAAGAACGTCTGTGTTTTTTACTAAAGTGTGAAACAGGTCTAAACCCCGCATTACACGCTGCAATGTATCTTATAATGTGTCTGCGGGGTCACGTCGTAAGTGACGCACATCCGGCATCGTAAGGTACATTGCAGTGTGTAACAGCTACGTGCGATTGTGTTTGAACGGTAAAACGTTCATCGCACGCACGTCGTTCATTCCTCATGAATTGAACGTCAGATTGTTCATCGTACCCGGGGTAGCACACATCGCAGTGTGTGACACCCCGGGAACGATGAACAGATCTTACCTGCGTCCTGCGGCTCCCGGCCGGTAATGCGGAAGGAAGGAGGTGGGCGGGATGTTTATGTCCCGCTCATCTCCGCCCCTCCGCTTCTATTGGCCGGCTGCCGCGTGACGTCGCTGTGACGCCGAACGTCCCTCCCACTCCAGGAAGTGGACATTCGCCGCCCACATCGAGGTCGTATGGACGGGTAAGTACGTGTGACGGGGGTTACTCGTATGTGCGGCACATTCAACAAATTGAACGTGCCGCACATACGATGGGGGCGGTTACGATCGCATACGATATCGTATGCTGGATCGTAAGGTGTAAAGCAGGCTTAACAATCAAGAAATAACGTCTGGAACACCATTCTAAGTCTGAACTGGGTGCAAAAAACCTAAACAATCTACACTATATGGAAAGAAGGTATGCACACCAGTGACTATGTAAGGGGAATATATGAAAAGCAGAAACTGCTGTGTGAATACTGCCATGAAAAAGCCAATAGCTATATGTAAGAGTGAAAGTATGAAAAATGGAATCTGCATTACTGCCATGTACATATGAATAAAGAGAAATTTAGCTATTGAATTGATCAATGCAACAGAGCCCCAACACTACGCCAAAGTATTTCTCTACGTTGGGGTCCCTAGCTAGTGTGTGTCCTCTCATGCAGTTAAAAAAACTTACCGTGTATGGGAAGCTGAGACCCAGGCTATATATGCGTATAATGTGGACTGGCAAAAGGTGAGGGTGGGGACGGGTTCCACAAACGAAAAGCTACAAATCAATCAAGAAATAACGTCTGGAACACCATTCTAAGTCTGAACTGGGTGCAAAAAACCTAAAAAATCTACACTATATGGAGAGAAGGTATGCACACCAGTGACTATGTAAGGGGAATATATGAAAAGCAGGAAATGCTGTGTGAATACTGGCATGAAAAATCCAATAGCTATATGTAAGAGTGAAAGTATGAAAAATGGAATCTGCATTACTGCCATGAACATATGAATAAAAAGAAATTTAGCTATTGAATTGATCAATGCAACAGAGCCCCAACACTACGCCAAAGTATTTCTCTACGTTGGGGTCCCTAGTTAGTGTGTGTCCTCTCATGCAGTTAAAAAACTTACCGTGTATGAGAAGCTGAGATCCAGGCTATATATGCGTATAATGTGGACTGGCAATAGGTGAGGGTGGGGCCGGGTTCACAAACGTAAAACTACAAATCAATCAAGAAATAACGTCTGGAACAGCATTCTAAGTCTGAACTGGGTGCAAAAAACCTAGAAGTAGCTGCAGAGAGCGGTGGGTGGATGCTGCAGAGTCGAGGAGTTCAGCACCATGGACAGCAGGAGCGTGACAGGTGAGTAATGTCCATGTGCAATCACGGATTGCACATGGACAACCACCATGTGCTGTGAATCACGGTACACGGAGGAACATAGGCGTTTTTTACACGTCAGTAAAGAACGTCTGTGTTTTTTACTAAAGTGTGAAACAGGCATAAGGCAGCTGTCAGCCAAATCAGGAATGACGATGATGATGATTTTTTGATGGACAAGAATTGGGAATCAGAAAGGAGTATCGAAACAATAATATTATCAGAAGAGCAGAATGTTTGTCTCTGAGATAAAATCTACTTGTTCTACAGTGAGCTCTGGAGCAGGTGCTGTTGTTGGAAGAAGCTACCTGTGCTGTGCTGGCATCTCAGGTGTGGGAATTCTTTTCCACTTTGCAGAGGACCGATCTATTGAAGTGTGCAGGCTGAGCTTTTTGGAAAATAAGCTTTGTATATTCTTGCACACATTCAATACAAACTATGTCTCTCTTTCAGCACATGAAGCAGATCCACCTGCTCATATGTGGAAAGCAAACTGACCAGCAAGATGAGAAAGACTCAATGTGTCCAGTCCACATTCTACTCATGATCACCTTTCTGGTGAGAAATCCATACCCACAAATAATGCCTTTTTGCAGTCATCAGCCAAATCATCATTCTCATCTACCACTTTACATTCTCCTTCTTTACCGCATTTGCATTGTCACATTTTTCTGTGCCCAAGAATCATGCATCCAGTGAGTCTTCTATTTGTGTGGAACCTGAACTCCCACGTCAATAGATTTCAAACCACCTGCATTGTATTCCCTTTAGGAAAAGAGTTGTGTGTCCTTAGCCTAAATTCAAAGTGCCTAGCTTGCATTATATTATGAAAAATACCATCTCTGTATTAGCAGAAAATGCAATTTTTTTCACCAAAACAAAATTTATTTAGTTCTGAGATATGACATTTTAAATATGTCTCATGACTCTTTGAAATTTAAAATATTATTGTGCCTACATCTTTGGCGACTTTCTCTGGTAGCTCTCTGTGCAGCATTGGGTTAATTTCTTGGAATTCCATTTTTTTTTTTTTTAATTTACACAATTTTTGTTGAAACTGTTGAGGGGGTAGGTGAATTGGCGTCTTACCAGGATACGCTATGTTTCCTGCTAAGTGAGACTTTGGTGGAGTGGACAGCTACCAACTGCATGTGTGATCAAGAGGACTCTCTCCACTTCTTGCAGAGTTGGCACTTTTTCCAAACTCAGGATTTCAAGGGACAAAATTGTTGTAAATTATTAAACCAAAATTCTTAGAATTCCCTAATGCAATTTTCTTTTCCAAAGTTTTCATTTTTTTGTAGAAATTCTGAATTATTCTTTTTATCAGAACTCCCCAATAGGTACCAGTAATACAGCTACAATAAAAAACCAAGGCAGCAGCAGCAGAAATTGTAGTGTGCATGAGTGATGGACCACATGTTTTTCTGGCTGCTGTACCAACGTGAGGTACAACAGCAACAACAGCAAACAGAGTCGCACCATCTGATTAAGCAGGTTCAGTGGTACACACACTGGCTTTTCTCCGGGAGATTTCCTGAGTCCCGATACAATGGACTTGTAAGTCAGCAGACTGGACGAATGGGAAGAAGAGGCCAAGTTTGTTGACATGTCCTTGTCCAGCCTCCAATGAGGGAATTCAGCATAGCCGGTGGTTTTGCCACACCCAAGTGGACCAAATCACAAGCCTGGAAATCCTTACGTTTGTCAAAATGAATAAGGCATGGATCAGTTCAGACTTTCATTCATCTACAGTAAATGGCAATTAATTTTTCATTCCAAACCATCTGCCGACCTGACTGTCTGTTACCTGTCTTAGCATTCCTGGTAGCAGAACTATGTATAATAGCCTGCGCTCAGTTGGTCGTCTACTCCCTGTCCATTATGACATCTAGACTGTAGAACTGCTATGACCGGGGCTGCCTTTGACTTCGTTGTTATATTTTTATACTGTCGCGGGCGGAGGAGGGGGCGCTGCGCTCTCCCACTGCTCGGGTCCGGCTGCTGCTGCTGGTCGGTGGTGGCTCGAGCGGTGGGCTGTTTCCCGGGGACTCGAGCGGCGTTCCTCGCCCGTGAGTGAAAGGGGGTTTAGGGATATTGTCCATGACGCCACCCACGGTTGTGGTGAGATTGGTGACACCACCGCTGCTCTGGACGGGGATCCCGGGAGCGATGGCAGGGAGCAGCCTGGATGTTAGTTCTCCCCTCCGTGGGTAGGGGGTTGGTTGTCCCGGGGCCCGGTGATGGAGTAGGGATGGATGGCAGGCGGGTTACGGGGCCTGACGAGGTGCAGGGTCGCGGGGGCAGCGCTGTGCCGCACGGCACGGTGGTACTCACTCAGCCAATGATGTACACAAAGTCTCCGGTAAAACAAACGGCTGGATGGACGGGTCCCACAGATGGCGGCGGTGTTTCTCCTCCCGGCAGGTTGATGGTGACTGCCTTTCCCTGCACCTGTGTAGTGTAGACGGTTCCAATGGTTTCCCACCGGTAACCCGCTCCCCAGCTTGAAGGTTCCGGAAGGAGCCCCTTTTGCCCGCAGGCTCTGGCCCTGGGAACCTTAGCCTTGGCGGTGACTGTGTTTCCCTCTAATGGTTGGACTGTTGCCTTCTGTCGGGACTTGGCTGCTGGGAAACCCAGGAGGTTCCCTTCGCTAACGGATTTGACAAATTGCACGGCGACTCCTAGCCTTGTCGGGGTCCGTAAGCCCCTGCCGGATGGTGCTGGCTTCTCTTTGCGTACCGGTCCGGTACCGCCGGGCCACCGCCCGTCCACGGTCCTTACGGCTAGCTCCAATAGGCCTCTCCTGCAGACAGTCACCACCGTCTGCCAACCTTGCTGTTCCGTCCGGGCCACACACCCGGACTACTTTCTGTCTGCTCCTTTACCACTTCACTCCAAAACTGATCTGTCCTAAACTGTTCTCTTTTCCTCCAGGACTGTGAATTCCTCGGTGGGCGGGACCAACCGCCTGGCCCACCCCCTGGTGTGAACATCAGCCCCTGGAGGAAGGCACAAAGGATTTTGTTTGACTTAGGTGTGCCTGACCGGAAGTGTGGTGGTGTAGTGCTTGTGACGTCCTGGCTTGCCCAGCACTCAAAATGTAAACACAAGCAAGATAAATTTTGAATTTTTTTTATTTTGATATTCTGCAAAAAGTGCACCAAAAACAGGGGGAGCAAAAACCCAACGTTTTGGCTACTGGAGCCTTTTTCAAGGTTTTGCAAGAGAAATGAATGAGAGCAGCATGGGTCACAAATGGAATACCATCAAGAGTGTGGTGAGGGGTGTTGCACTTTTGCAGCTTTTCAATATCAGCCAGGGATGAGGAGGCATTGGCGGCAGTGGAAAATGTGTCGACTCATTTGCCACTGCCATCACTGCTGCATAGGACTCTTCCTTTTCCCCAAGCATATATACTCAGGCGCACCTCTCACATACCATCTCCCTGCCTCCTCATCCCTGGCTGATATTGAAAAGCTGCAAAAGTGCGACACCCCTCACCACACTCTTGATGGTTTGTGAACCATGCTGCTCTCATTTATTCCTCACGCAAAACCTTGAAAAAGGCTCCAGTAACTGAAACGTTGGGTTTTTGCTACCCCTGTTTTGGTGCACTTTTTGCAGTATATCAAAATAAAAAAAAATTCATTATGACATATAGACTGTAGAACGCTGTTGTTGGGGTTCCCTTTGCCTCCCTTGTTATATTGTTATACAGTGTGGCTGCACTGTACAGCCACGCAGGCCCCACACAGTTTCTGGCTGCCTGCCCACTGTATTTTATAGTGCTAGACTGTAACGTTGCTGCAAAGGCTGTGATTTCTGGCCCTACACTGCCACAGATCTCTTTGCTGGCCTTATCTTGATGCTTTACGTTGTGGTTTCTGCCACTGCCACTGTGGCGCCCCTGACCTGGTCAGGCACCACTGAGTACTGCACCCATACTGGGGACAGTACAATACAGGTAATCCAGAAGGCTGACCGGGGTGTGGAACACAGGCGCATAGTGATCAGGTCTCACACATGTACCCATGAGAGGACCCCTGGGGATCCCAGGAGGGGGAAAAGCCTTCACCTTCACTGGAATAGTGGAGGGGGCCAAAAGCCTCCATCTCCTCTCAAGGGGTGTGGTAAGAGAGTCTGGTTGCTAGGTGGCGTAGGCAAGAACAGGAGAGGAGGGGCAGTGAGCCAGGGCAGTGTAGAGTCCAGGGAGCTCGAGTGAGGAGCAGATCCCTGGGGCTGTGCAGTCTGACAGCGCCCGCGCAGTGGCTACTGACGGGGGAGAACGGTCAACTAGGAGGGCTACCCGAAATCCATCTTCAGCTAAAGAGAGAGCACGGAGTGGGAAGTAAGGAGACTGCTAGAGAGTACCAGGCCCAAACGGGCGGCAGATCCCGAAGCGGAGATAGATCCAGCTTTCTTTTGCTAAACCTGCCGGTGTGGGGCTCTCAAAGCCCACGCCACAACACTACAAAAGCCGCAGCCACGTAGCCACAGTTAGGGCCCATAGGTCACAGGAGGCAAGCAGCTGGAGTGGCCTGGTCCAGGCGACAAGCAAACGGCAAACGAAGGGGAGAGAGGCTGCAGCATCTTCCCTGGGTGACCCCCATAGGGACTCAAAGTCGGGGTTACCCCAAACCACCAAGGGCTAAGGAAGGCGAGTTAGTAGTCACCCTCACAAGTCAGCCTGAAGGACACCTGGTTCCCACTTGGTTCATCCCAGCTACGCCCGGGTCACTCACCCTGCCATCAACTGTGAGTAAAAACCCTGAAAGACATCCTGCCTGTGTTGAGTCATTCTGCGCCTTGTGGTACTACGCACCTACACCGGGCCCTGGGGCTTGCCTCACTCTCAGGAGGCTATTCCAACTAACTGCACACACCATCAGCCCCAGGCGACCCTCAACCTGCAGTGGCGGTCCCTACTGGCCGCAATACTGAGAGTGGCGTCACGACAAGAAGAAGATCTCCTACCTGTGACCAGATCCAGCTGAGTGGAGTCCCTGAAGGTAATGCACCGACACAACACCTGTGGGGCTTCACATCTGGCGTCACGAACAGGATAAGGACTAGACCTGTTCAGACAGGTGACCATGTGCCTGGGCGGTCCGCTTGAAAAATTGGAAGCGCCGCCATTTGCCACCATGAAAAGCGCGCTGAAAAACAACAGCAGCCCGCGCTGGGAGAAGTTACCGCCCACGAAGAGGTGTGGCTACCCAGAGATCCCCTGCAGAGTTCTGACCTCGCTTGTGAAGAAAGCGGAAGCGTCCAGAGACGGCGGGAAGGAAAGAGAGCCACAAGCCTGCTGCTGCAGAGAGAAGAAATGGAGTCCGGACGTGGATACCCAGAACCAGGCTCTGCTGCCTGGTGGTGCCGGGAGCTTGCTATCTTCTGCGATCAGCTGGAGGCCAGGATTATGCGACAGCTCAGAGAGGAACGCATGGAGCTTCTGGAGATGGCTGCGGCGGTTCGGACCTACGAGGAGGGAGCCGCGCGACGCCTGCCAGATCGAGCGGCGACGACTCAGATCCCGATGGTGCCACCGATGGGTGAGTCCAGAGTTGCCCCGGCCAGCGCAAGTGCTCCGACCCCTGCTGCTACGACCGCGGTCCCAGAAGAGGCGCCTGGCGCGGCGACGCTGAGCGAGGCCGCAGCCACGCTAGGTGCGGCCCGCCAAATCCAGGCCGCCGCAGCGACACCCCGCCTGGCCCGCAAAGGTCCGACTGCCACGGCGATACTCATCCGTGCCGCAGGTGTGACGCTGACCCAGGCTGCCACCCTGCTGAGCCCAGTCCGCCAAGACCCCACCGCAGCAGCGACGCTCGTCCGAGCCGCAAGTGAGATGCTGAACCAGGCCGCAGCCCCGCCAGGTGCGGCCCGTCAAGCCCCGATCACTGCAGCGACGCCCAGCTCTACCTGCACGGCCCCCATTGAGGATGCGACGCCAATTCAGACCGCGGCTGCAATGCCCAGTCCGGCCCGCCAAGAACTGGCCGCAACAGCGACGCAGATCCAGGCCGCCGCCACGCCAGGCTCGGCCCGCCAAGACCAGGCCGCCGCCATGCCGGGCGCGGCCCGCCAAGACCAGGCCGCCGCCATACAGGGCGCGGCCCGCCAAGAGATTGCATCACCATTTACCCCGGCCTGCAAGGCCAGAGCAGACACCGCTCCCCAGCCTAAGGAAGTCCCTACTAGGAAATCCCTGATAGGTGAAGACTCCGCATACTGGCAGCTGAAGGCTGACATGGAGGCCAAGTTTCCACAGGAGATGGTGGACCAGTACATGCTCCCTCCGCACACCCCTAAGGCAACCCCTGCAGCAACCACGCTGAAGAGTCCACCGCCTGGGCCAGCTGAGGAACACTCATCCCTAGCGCTGCCACGACCAGAGTGCAGCGAAGAACTAAGGGGGAGAGGAGGGCAAGAAGCTGAGGAGTTGCCCCCGGAGCCAGCAGCAGTGCTAGTCCCAGAGCCGGAGATGCTGCCATATTCCCGCTGGGACGAGGAAGACCTGACACCTCCTGCTGACGAAGAAGACCTGCCCAACCGCCCCACCTGGGAGCTTGTAAGCTGCACTTCGCAGAATCCAGCCCGCAAGACACAGCGCCGCAGCAGAACTCAGTTTTCCCCTGCACCGCCATCCCCAGAGCAGAGAGATGACATCACGGCCAGAGACCTACAAGAAAAAAGGTTCCTGAGAAGAGCCAAAGCACAGGTCCGAGGACCCCTTTGCAGAGGAGTAGTGGAGGACTTCAGCCTCAAGTCAGGATACGGGTTCATCGTAGCACCTGGTATCAAAGAAGGCATTTTTGTTAATAGGAGAGACGTCAGAGCTCATCTGCCCAGAGGACACCCTGGCAGAAACTTAAAGATGGGAGACTCCGTACAGTTTACCCTGCATCAAGGCGAAAGAGGCTGGTACGCGCTAGATGTAGTGCCATGTCCCAAAGAAGAAGAAAGAAAAGACAAAGGACCTACTGACGAGACAACTACAGATGAGGAAAAAGGTCAAGAAAGCAACAGGTGCCGCAGCCCTACAGGCCCAAGCCCTGGTGAAGAGGAGTCTGCATAAGTTCAAGTGAAGTACAGCAAGTTTTGACCAGTTTGGAAAGTTTGTTTTGCAACGTTTTAAAGTTCAAGAATGTGCCCACATAAACTGATGTGAGAAATAAACCTTAAGGCTATGAACTGGCTATAGCCACAAACTCTCGCAGTGTAAATAGTTACACCAAAAGGGCACCACCACCACCAGAGTCAGCCTGTTTAGGGGCTTGGCTCGTCTGCAACCAGGAGGAGCCCGTCCGTATATAGGGCCTTGGCTCGCCTGCGACCAGAGAGCATG
The DNA here is from genome assembly GCF_048569485.1 of Anomaloglossus baeobatrachus. Classification (NCBI taxonomy): domain Eukaryota; kingdom Metazoa; phylum Chordata; class Amphibia; order Anura; family Aromobatidae; genus Anomaloglossus; species Anomaloglossus baeobatrachus. The sequence goes on from NC_134358.1 coordinate 423,380,980, forward strand.
CCTGTTTATGGGGCCTGGCTCTCCACCACAAAGAGGGTACCTGGTCAGCACCAACTGTGGAGGCCGCCTCTACATCCTGCCAGAAGAGGCTGAAGGCGCGGATCCACCAAGCCAGGTATACCCTGAAACCACCAGCCCATGAAAGCCGCCTCTACATCCTGCCAGAAGTGGCTGAAGCCGCGGCCAACGGGAGAGGCAGATTGGAGGAAAGGTCTGGGGAAGTAGATGGCCCAGATCTGGTTACCAAAAGGACCGGTGACCTGCCTCCTGAAAGGGTTTGGGTGGGTTAACGGACTTGTGGGTGGAGGGTGGTGATGTATGGTACCTGGTGCTTTTAAAAATGTTTTACATGTTTTAATGTTTTATGCATTTTAAAATGTTGTCTTGCAGCCCGAGGACGTGCTGGTGATAACTAAGGGGGAATGTGGCGCCCCTGACCTGGTCAGGCACCACTGAGTACTGCACCCATACTGGGGACAGTACAATACAGGTAATCCAGAAGGCTGACCGGGGTGTGGAACACAGGCGCATAGTGATCAGGTCTCACACATGTACCCATGAGAGGACCCCTGGGGATCCCAGGAGGGGGAAAAGCCTTCACCTTCACTGGAATAGTGGAGGGGGCCAAAAGCCTCCATCTCCTCTCAAGGGGTGTGGTAAGAGAGTCTGGTTGCTAGGTGGCGTAGGCAAGAACAGGAGAGGAGGGGCAGTGAGCCAGGGCAGTGTAGAGTCCAGGGAGCTCGAGTGAGGAGCAGATCCCTGGGGCTGTGCAGTCTGACAGCGCCCGCGCAGTGGCTACTGACGGGGGAGAACGGTCAACTAGGAGGGCTACCCGAAATCCATCTTCAGCTAAAGAGAGAGCACGGAGTGGGAAGTAAGGAGACTGCTAGAGAGTACCAGGCCCAAACGGGCGGCAGATCCCGAAGCGGAGATAGATCCAGCTTTCTTTTGCTAAACCTGCCGGTGTGGGGCTCTCAAAGCCCACGCCACAACACTACAAAAGCCGCAGCCACGTAGCCACAGTTAGGGCCCATAGGTCACAGGAGGCAAGCAGCTGGAGTGGCCTGGTCCAGGCGACAAGCAAACGGCAAACGAAGGGGAGAGAGGCTGCAGCATCTTCCCTGGGTGACCCCCATAGGGACTCAAAGTCGGGGTTACCCCAAACCACCAAGGGCTAAGGAAGGCGAGTTAGTAGTCACCCTCACAAGTCAGCCTGAAGGACACCTGGTTCCCACTTGGTTCATCCCAGCTACGCCCGGGTCACTCACCCTGCCATCAACTGTGAGTAAAAACCCTGAAAGACATCCTGCCTGTGTTGAGTCATTCTGCGCCTTGTGGTACTACGCACCTACACCGGGCCCTGGGGCTTGCCTCACTCTCAGGAGGCTATTCCAACTAACTGCACACACCATCAGCCCCAGGCGACCCTCAACCTGCAGTGGCGGTCCCTACTGGCCGCAATACTGAGAGTGGCGTCACGACAAGAAGAAGATCTCCCACCTGTGACCAGATCCAGCTGAGTGGAGTCCCTGAAGGTAATGCACCGACACAACACCTGTGGGGCTTCACACCACTGCACATTCACAACAGCTACAGTATATATCTAGCTGCATACTGTATTTTGTAGTAATAGACTGTACTGCTGATATGAAATATACTCTCTTGAGGATGAAAAAGCATCAACCAGAACAAAAAAAGAGAGCTGATTTTTTAAAGACTTGTTGACAGTAAGCCATTACTATTTCTATTTGAAAACAGTTGGATTGTTCCTGCTCCCTAAAAAAGGGATACATTTTGGAAAACATGATAAAAAACCTTTTTCATTGGTTAATCGTTTGTGAGAATTTCAAACTTATTGCTAATCCCAAAAAAGGGTTTATATTTTAAGTACTGTACTAATTGAGAAACCATTTCTTCTTCCCTTTCAACAATGCTGAGCTCACAGTTTTACACCCTAAATTAACGGATCTTTTTGTATACCTTGCATAAAACTTTTGCTTTTTCATTTAGCAAAGAGAAAAGGTCTTGAAAGTCTCACACCAAGGCTGTCATTATTGCTAGCACATTATTGCTATCTCTCTCCCATTATCAATTGAATCTTTGAAATAGGACTCGTGCATACGACTGATATTCTCATACGACTGTTATCCGTAGTTTTCACGGATAGTACTCGTACCTATAATATTTTATGGGGCTGTGCACATGTCCATATTTCTCCATTGACTGATCAGTCTGTGAGAAAAATCAGAGGCATATACAATTTTAATTCTAGGAATTCGATCAAAATCGGCAATGCAAGTCTATGGATCCAAGAAAAAAATCCAAGAAAAGAGAGCACTTGGATAACATTCGAGTGCAGTCTGATTTTCACTGACTGACAAAATGGAGAAGGAGTAGAATAGTGATGAGGGAGCAGTAAAATGCTCGAGTGCTCGATACTCAAATTGAGCAGGTCAGATGCTTGGACTGGCTCGATTCAAGCTAATAATGGAAGTCAATGGGAAACTCAAGCATTTTTCCAGAAGACCCTACCAGGAGGGCAAGGGACAGGAAAATCGCTGAAATGTATGGAAACATTGGTCATATGGAACAGGGAACAGCATGGGAAAAATGCTAGGACACATCTCTGACTCCCAGGTTGCTGTTGGGAACAATATTTTCAGAGTAGTTCGCCATTTTTACGGACTGAAAATAAAACATATAAAACTGAAAATAAAAAATTTTTCCTGTAAAATCTATTTTAAGAAACATTCTTTCCCGTATAATGACTTGTATATAAGGCAACATAAAAAAAATAAAAAATAAGCCAGCCTCCTCCACGCCTTCTTAGGCTATGTTCACAGGTAGCATTTTTGTACTTTCTTATTGCATTCAATGTTGAAAAAATACTGCAAAAAAGATGAAAAATCTTCAAAGAGTTGACATGCTGCTTCTTTCAAAAACACAGCAATTTTCCATCTCAGTCAGGAAAAAAACAAGTGTGAATTAGATTTATGACACGTGTGTTTGCTGCTACCATAAAAATCAGCTTTTAATTTGCATAAAACTCATAAAAAAATGCTGCAAAAAACACAGCAAAAGTGCAACTTGCGAACATAACATAATAGCTGGGCCATCTCTCACTGTATTTCCCTGTAGCCTATGACTACACTAGATGACATAGTAGAGGGGCAAATAAAACTATACCTGCAGGTAGTCACTGGTAACTGTAATGTTAATGTACCGCCCCTTTGTCAGCAGCCAGAACTGCTCGGATCCGGATCCGCGGTGGCTCGAGGTGTCTCCGGACCCAGGGGTCGTACGGCCACTCAAAACAAAAAGGGGGACTATTTACAGGGGGTTGTATGTTTAAAGTTCGTGATGCCACCCATTGTGTGTGGTAAGGTGGAGTACCACCGCTGCCGTTGGGAGCACCCGGTGGCGATGGGATGGCAGCTAGGTGTTTAACCTCCTCCGTTGGTAGGGGGGTATGCCCTGGGGCTTGGTGATGCTGGTGGAGGGATACTGTTGGGGAGGTAAGGGTCACTGCGTACTCACTCAGTCCAATAACGCTGACACCGAAAACTTGTAAACCAAAGTACTGAGCACCGCTGCAGCAGGAAGGGAGCATGCCTGGATCCCGTGCCCGTTGGTATTGCTTGTTAGCCTGTGACCTTTTCCTTGGCACCTTTCTATTGACTGGCCCCTGTAGTGTAGAACTAGTCGGGATCTGCTCACCGTAATGGCTAACGGAGTGAGCTTGCTCTTAGGGTTCACGCTTGGGATTTTCTGGACTGCGGATTGGGAAAGTCCTATCACCCTCGTTGCGCTAGTACCCTAATTTTGGAGCAGGTGGAGAACGAATCTTGAAGGCTCTGTTCTCCTCGGGTGAATTGCCAGGACGCTTGAAGCTACTTCCTGGCCTAGGGTCCACGTACCCCGTCATGCCCTGGCCCCTGCCCGGAGATGGCACAAGGCTGCCAGCTGCCCTCCTTGGCAGTTCCGTGCCCCTTGTCATGATCCCCTGCGACCAGGGTTCCAGCTCCTACCAGGCCCAGATCAACGTCTGCCACCTAGTAGTAACAAGGAGCCCTGCACCCCACCTCCTCCAACTAACTCGTGACCTCTCCTCTTGAGAGTCACTCCTCAACTAACTTGTGACCTCTCCTCTTGAGAGTCACTGCTCAACTGACTGCTCCTGACACTCCTGACCCTCCCTAACCAACCCCCCAAGTGGACGCCCCTATTCCCTTCAGGCTACCCATTGATGTGTCTGGTGGGTGTGGTGAAGAGTGTTCCTAGGATTTTGATTAGCTTGTTCTTAGCAACACCAAAGATCAGGGACCCGTAACCAAGGAGGATGTGGATACTGTGAAGAAGGGCAGATTGTACAATACCCTGTGACGACCTGACAGGCCAGGGCGTCACATTAACATACCATATCTGTGCATGTGTTGTGTGTGACATGGTCAGACACATCTTGTTTAGTTTATTAACAAGGGACTCTGAACCTTACAAAGCCAAACATTAGAAGGAACAGGGTCTCTGATACACCCTGTATTAAATATAAAGGAGGGCCTCATGCACATTATGTTAAAATTATAAGGTAGTGGGACTCCTAGACTCCTAAAGCCTATGCAGCCTATGCACTAAGTACAAGGGCTGCAAAAATTAGTGTCACGATAGTATTGCACTCTGCTGTGGCAGAGCTGTATCAGTCACCTGATCATGTTGTCTGCATTTCCCAGTGGGAGGAGCTTTTCCTTCTATGCCTCGTTCCCAGGAGCTCACCACTACATCAGGACGTCCCCTCCATCCCCTCGCTCGGCTGGTTCCTGTAAGTGCTCTAGATTCTGTCCATTACCTCCCCCGACCCTTCCTGGCCTCTGTTCTGCCTGACCTCCCTGTCTCCCAGCTCCTCTGTTTTGTCTTACTTTCCGTGCCCCTCTCCTGCTTGTTGTCCCTTCCCTGTGACCCTTCCTTCGGCTTGCTCTCCCTGTTACTGACCTCTGGCTTGGCTCTTACCCTGACTCTGCCTCCTCCCTTGTACTGCGCTCCCTCTCTTGGCTCTGACCCGGCTAGTATGACTCCTTTTAGCAACCCTTCTGTTACCTAGGATGCCATGTGCCTGGGCTCCCTCTAGTGGTTATATTCGTTATAGACAGCTCTGGTTCCACAGTATGGTGGATCTCATTACACACACTGTGTGCTGACTCCCCCTAGTAGTGACATCACAATTAGCAGGAGGGACTGCAATACACCCTGGAAGACACATAGTGGAGGACTTTAGAACACAATGTTTTCCCAATGTTAAGGAGTGGGACTCCTAGGCTAGTAAAGCTTATGCATTAAGTGCAAAGGATGCCAAAAATTAGAAGGAACTCCTTCAATTTTTATAATCCCAGCCTAAATGCCTCTAATCCAAACCTATCCCTTTTGCAGCAGCTATCCCTACAGTGAATGCAGCTAACAGTGATATTAATAGAAATAGAATATATGAAGCCCTGACATGGGACTTTTGATTTTAGCATACAGCAACAAGGACTGTAAAGGCTACTTTACACACTGCGATATCGGTCCCGATATCGCTAGTGTGGGTACCCGCCCCCATCTGTTGCGCGACACGGGCATATCGCTGCCCGTGCCGCACAACATCGCCCACAGCCGTCACACATACTTACCTGTCCGGCGACGTCGCTGTGACCGGCGAACCGCCTCCTTTCTAAGGGGGCGGTCCGTGCGGCGTCACAGCGACGTCACTGAAACGTCACTGAACCGCCGCCCAATAGCAGCGGAGGGGCGGAGATGAGCGGGACGTAACATCCCGCCCACCTCCTTCCTTCCGCATAGCAGCCGGGAGGCAGGTAAGGGGAGCCTCCTCGTTCCTGCGGCGTCACACGCAGCGATGTGTGCTGCCGCAGGAACGAGGAACAACTTCGTTACTGCTGCAGTAACGATTTTTGAGAATGGACCCCCGTGTCGCCGATTAGCGATTTTGCACGTTTTTGCAACGATGCAAAATCGCTTATCGGTGTCACACGCAACGGCATCGCTAATGCGGCCGGATGTGCGTCACAAATTCCGTGACCCCAACGACTCCGCATTAGCGATGTCGCAGCGTGTAAAGCCCGCTTTAAGGCTATAATGCCTATATGCCTCTAATTTAAGCCGATCTCTTCTCCGGCAGCTATCCCTATACTGTTTCCAGGGTAGAATATGCCAAGCATTGCATCACCAGGTGTTATATAAACCCAATGACGTGTTGCGTCCTCTCATGCACACTAGCTAGGGACCCCAACATAGAGAAATACTTTTGCGTAGTGTTGGGGCTCTGTTGTATTGATCAATTCAATAGCTAAATTTCTCTTTATTCATATGTTCATGGCAGTAATGCAGATTCCATTTTTCATACTTTCACTCTTACATATAGCTATTGGATTTTTCATGGCAGTATTCACACAGCAGTTTCTGCTTTTCATATATTCCCCTTACATAGTCACTGGTGTGCATACCTTCTCTCCATATAGTGTAGATTTTTTAGGTTTTTGCACCCAGTTCAGACTCAGAATGGTGTTCCAGGTATTATTTCTTGATTGATTTGTAGTTTTTCGTTTGTGAACCCGGCCCCACCCACACCTATTGCCAGTCCACATTATACGCATATATAGCCTGGGTCTCAGCTTCCCATACACGGTAAGTTTTTTAACTGCATGAGAGGAAACACACTAGATAGGGACCCCAACGTAGAGAAATACTTTGGCGTAGTGTTGGGGCTCTGTTGCATTGATCAATTCAATAGCTAAATTTCTCTTTATTCATATGTTCATGGCAGTAATGCAGATTCCATTTTTCATACTTTCACTCTTACATATAGCTGTTGGATTTTTCATGTCAGTATTCACACAGCAGTTTCTGCTTTTCATAGAGTCTAGTCATGCGCAGATGGAGCTCTCGGCTCAAGCTTTCATCTGGCAGCGCAAATAGCCAATGGGTAAATTTCAATATTCAACAGTTATAGCAAATAACAGATGGCAACTCTCTCAGTGCAAAAAATTTTTAAAAATTTAAAAATTAACCTTTAATATTTCCACTAAAATGGTCAATGACCATAAACAAACAACACTAATAGATAGGTTTAACCCCTCCTGCCTCTTAGGGGATATATATAAACCGAAGTGAGTTTCAACCTCAGTACTAGATTAGACCCATCTCACCAATTCATGGGTACCTTTAAAGTCCACTAGTAATGATCATAATAAATTGGATTCATCTCACCAAATTAATACAGGTGCCGCTCATCACAGAAAATGGGGTCCAAGTTATTCCATAATGGAGCCCTTAGAAAATTGGATTTATCTCACCAAATTTATAAAGGTGCCACTCTTCATGAGGATATTGGGGTCCAATTCATTCCAAATGGAACCCTTAAGAATGTTTTCTCCCGACGCGTTTCATTCAAAATTCACTCTTCAGGGGAGTCAGAAATCCATCTCAGGTCTCATTCAATATGTACCTGTGAGCTGCACAATATGCCAGAATATACAGAATGACAAAAAAATAATAATAACGGCAAACCTGCAAGCCCTGTTTAAATTCATAAAAAGCACTCACCAGTCAGCCTAGACCCATCAAGGAGTCATAGATGCAGCGGACCCACTCTTAGTCCCAAGATACATGGACCAGATGCCTAAATGACACGCCGAAAAATGCACAGTAACAACAAGAATCAGCAATTCAGCGGTCCTCAAAGATCCCACATACAGATGTAGGTAGACGGGGAACTTACCACGTGGCAGGAGCGGCCGTAACTCTCGCTCTCTCAAGGAGCCGCCGCATAATGCCAGGTTTTAAACGTTCCCCCTCATCCGGCCACTAGTCCATAGTTATCTCAATCCGAAAAATCCTTTCGTCAGTTTTCCAACCCTGAAGGGCTGCTACAAATGTAGCGGTTGTATAGCCTGCAATTCGATTCTTGTTGGCAAAAGGTTTACAAGTCAGGTGACGAAGAAGGAATATGATATTCGATCCTTCATCAACTGTAAGACACAGGGGGTAATTTATAAGGCGACCTGTGTCTGTGGAATGGAATATGTGGGTAAGACCCGCAGGGAGTTCAGACGGCGGATAGGTGAACACCTCAGGGATATCAGACTGAACAACGATACACCACTGGCAAGACATGTAAATCGCATGCATAATGGGGACCTCACTGTTATTGTATTTCAGGGTATTGATCACGTTAAGCCACTACCTAGAGGAGGAAATTGGGACAGGAGGTTGTTGCAACAAGAGTCCAGATGGATTTATTGGTTAAAGACTCTACACCCTAATGGACTAAATGAGGAAATTTCCTTTGCACCCTTTATCTAGTGGTGGTGCAGGGTCAGTGGTAGAGAGGAGGGACACACGTCGGCCGAGTGGGGGCGCCCACACACCGTTCTATCTTAGGGCGCCAACCCCCACATGATAGGTAGGGTCAGAATTTACAGCTAGTTTATTTAGGGCAAGGGCAGTCCCTTTCATTCCACTCTTTTCTTCCATTCCTTCTTTACCCTCCTTTTCATCTTTTTCACCTTTCTAGATCATAGTCAGTTTTTGGGATAGTCCCCCATATATTGTCATCACATATGGGATCTCTTTAATGATAAAATATATATATATAAAAAAATGTTTCTCTTGGAGATGTCTTTTGCCTTATTGGGATTCTTTGAGTTTTAATATTGATTTTTGGATGATAATGACACTGCCATACATATGGGTGACACACTTCTGATGTTTGTTTAAGAGGTGTGTCCTAATAATTTGGTGACATGGCTATAATTTGTAATACAATATGCAGTCACCTTAAAACTGTTTGTGGCAATCGTTGGTTGAACCGTCTTTTACAGCGGTGTGAACATTCCATGCTACAAACAATCTAACAATAATAATACTGTATGCTATTTTAGCTACTTTTTATGAAATCTCCTCCTGTTTAGTATGATGGTCACATCCGTTTATTGGAAGAATGACCACATTGTGCTGTTCGCCCTAATGAATTAAATGAGAGTGCTGTCTCTGTTTTGAGACTGATGTAATCCTATACTCAGCCTGTGTGACGTGGTATTCACGTGACCGGGCAGTGAGGGGACGGCACTTGGTTGCCTTAGTTATTGTAAACAACATGACGCGGCATCCGGCCGTTGTCATGTGACTGAATGGGCGGAAACAGCGTCACATGGCCGGATGAGGGGGAACGTTTAAAACCTGGCATTATGCGGCGGCTCCTTGAGAGAGCGAGAGTTACGGCCGCTCCTGCCACGTGGTAAGTTCCTCGTCTACCTACATCTGTATGTGGGATCTTTGAGGACCGCTGAATTGCTGATTCTTGTTGTTACTGTGCATTTTTCGGCGTGTCATTTAGGTATCTGGTCCATGTATCTTGGGACTAAGAGTGGGTCCGCTGCATCTATGACTCCTTGATGGGTCTAGGCTGACTGGTGAGTGCTTTTTATGAATTTAAACAGGGCTTGCAGGTTTGCCGTTATTATTATTTTTTTGTCATTCTGTATATTCTGGCATATTGTGCAGCTCACAGGTACATATTGAATGAGACCTGAGATGGATTTCTGACTCCCCTGAAGAGTGAATTTTGAATGAAACGCGTCGGGAGAAAACATTCTTAAGGGTTCCATTTGGAATGAATTGGACCCCAATATCCTCATGAAGAGTGGCACCTTTATAAATTTGGTGAGATAAATCCAATTTCCTAAGGGCTCCATTATGGAATAACTTGGACCCCATTTTCTGTGATGAGCGGCACCTGTATTAATTTGGTGAGATGAATCCAATTTATTATGATCATTACTAGTGGACTTTAAAGGTACCCATGAATTGGTGAGATGGGTCTAATCTAGTACTGAGGTTGAAACTCACTTCGGTTTATATATATCCCCTAAGAGGCAGGAGGGGTTAAACCTATCTATTAGTGTTGTTTGTCTATGGTCATTGACCATTTTAGTGGAAATATTAAAGGTTAATTTTTAAATTTTTAAAATTTTTTTGCACTGAGAGAGTTGCCATCTGTTATTTGCTATAACTGTTTCATCTGGCAGCACATAAGGCTCTGGGGTGGCATCCCATATGGCTCTAGGGTGGCTGCACATACGGCTCTGGGGTGGCAGCACATACGGCTCTGGGGTGGGAGCACATACGGCTCTGGGGTGGCAGCACATACGGCTCTGGGGTGGCAGCACATACGGCTCTGGGGTGGCAGCACATATGGCTCTGGCAGTCCCATACAGCTCAAGATAGGTCACCTATTGGTCTGAGAGGGCCCATACAGCACAGGAGTGGGGGCCCATACAGATCGGGAGGGGAGTGGATTATACAGCTCATATGATGGGGGGGTCCTATACGGATTGCTGGGTAGACCATACAGCTCAGGAGGGGGCCACATACAGATCGGGGGTGAAACATACAGCTCAGGTGGAGAGGGGCATAAAGCGTGGGAGGACATATGCTGTGCTCAGTGTGCTGGGGGACACTGGCTGGAGCTGCGCTGCGGCTCCTCTTCATCTGTTGGACTGGTGCACACTATGCGGTAGCTCAGGCCACAGATGAACTTTAATGGAGGAGGTGCACAGAGCATTCAACAGTGACTGCTGTGTGCCAGTGTGGCTCAAAGGGTCGGCAACCGCGCTATTCAAGATCCAGGATAGTGCAGCTGCCAACCCAAGCACTGCAGTCCCCGGAACTCAGCCCGGAGCCCGCAGGACTGACGATGGCGAGTGGGCACCCCTAGCTGTCCAGGGCCCCGGCATTTGCCCGGGTGTTCCGGATGGTGACGCCAGAACTGGATGTAGGGTGTGTGGAATATGGGGGTTCAGGGTGTTTGAGAGAGGTGTAAGTTGGGATCTGTGTAACATATAGGGATGCAGCGTGTGTGGGATATGGGGTGCACGGTCTGTGGGATATGGAGGTGCAGTGTGTGGATATGGGGGTGCAGTGTGTTGATATGGGGGTACAGGCTGGGGTGCAGTGTGGGATATGGAGGTGCAAAATGTGTGTGGGATATGGGGGTGCAGGATGTGTGAGATATAGCACCACAAAGGAGGTAAATATGAGGGACAATGTAAGTGCTCCACCATGGAGCTGTAGATGCGAGGAACTTTTACTGTAAAGTGTGGGAGGGGGAATATGAGCAGTCACTCAGTATACACAGTGACAGCACATTATGGGAGGGCACAGTATGAGAGGAGCAGTATATGATGGACAATGTGAGGGCACAGTATGAGAAGAGCAGTATACGAGGGTCAATGTGAGGGCTGAGTATGAGAGGAGCAGTATACGAGGGACAATGTGAGGGCACAGTATGAGAGGAGCAGTATACGAGGGACAATGTGAGGGCTCAGTATGAGAGGAGCAGTATACGAGGGACAGTGTGAGGGCACAGTATGAAGGCAGCAGTATACGAGGGACAATGTGAGGGCACAGTATGAGAGGAGCAGTATACGAGGGACAATGTGAGGGCACAGTATGAGAGGAGCAGTATACGAGGGACAATGTGAGGGCACAGTGTGAGAGGAGCAGTATAAGAGGGACAATGTGAGGGCACAGTATGAGAGGAGCAGTATAAGAGGGACAATGTGAGGGCACAGTATGAGAGTATCAGAGAGCATAGTGGGGGGAAATATTTTTTCAGGTGCACAGTATGTGCGGATATTTTTTATTCAGATGTAATAATGACACTGATATTTTTTAGGGCATCATGTTGGGATATGTTGTGGAAAAACAGAAAATGGAAGTCTGTGGAAAGAAGCTGTGTACGTCTAAAGTCACCATGTCATCTGGATCAGATGAAGAAGAATGGGGTGAGACAAAGCAAATCACAGAAGACGTCGCCAATATGGTACCTGGATCTAAGGGAGCATTTATACTGGATAATTGCTGCATTTAAAGGGAATCTGTCACAAGGTTTTTGCTCCCATATCTGAGAGCAGCATAATGTAGTGACAGAGACCCTGATTCCAGTGATGTGTCACTTACTGAGTTGTTTGCTATAATTTTGATAAAATCAATGTTTTCTCTGCTGCAGATCTAGCAGTTATACATAGCTCATAAATATGCTGGACTACCTGCAGCATGCCAAGTAGACCTGTAATGGTAATCTACTACTGATTAGTCAGTAATTTTATCAAAACTACACTAAGCTGGTCAGTAAGTGACACATTGCTGGTATCAGAATCTCTGCCCCTACATTATGCTGCTCTCAGATTAGAGGGCAAAAACCTGGTGACAGATTCCCTTTAAATGATAGTCGACCGTTTGGTTATATGAAGCCGTTCGGCAGCTGTTTAACCCCTTTACGACCGCCGATACGCCTTTTAACGGCGACATATTAGGGTACTTTTTCCGATCCGCCGCTTTTTAACGGCGGTCGGAAAAAAGGGTCTAGCGCCCCCCAGAGTCGGAAAATTTCCGGGGTCTCAGCTGCCGGGGGTAGCTGAGACCCTGGAGATTACGGTTCAGGCCGGTTTTTTCATTTAAAGGTACGGTGATCGCCGTTATTAACCGAATAACGGCAAGCATGTACCTGCAAAATGAAATGCCGGTTTTTAATGCATTTTAATGGTTTCTCTCACATTTGACGTGATCTAACAGTCAAATGTGAGAGAACGGTCCTTGTCCGGTCCCTCTCGGTCCCCCCCCGGTACCTGGGTCTCGTTACCGAGTTCCCACGGCATTCCCCCGGCCCCCCTCCTTCTCGTGTCCGTGTAAAATGGCGGGCGCATGCGCAGTTCGACCGCCAAAGTCTGCCTCCTTCCACCTAGCAACGTCAGGAATTAATTTCATTGGTTCCTGACATTTGATCACTGTGTTAGACCCTATCACAGTGATCAAATACCCCAAATATTTTGGAAATGGCAGCATTTGGGTCTGCCTCCCTCTTCTCTCCCTTGTAGTTGATCTGGGAGAGAAGAGAGAGAGACTACATTTGCTGCCGTTTCTGTCAGAAAAAAAAACACCAATTTTTATTATAAATCAGTCATCCTCATCCCCAATATCCTCACCCAAAATATCCCCCCCCCCAAATATCCTCATCACCTGCGTCAGAATCCCCCCTTAGTTAGAATTTTTATTTTAGATTTTTTTTCTTATATCAGGGTTAGATCAGGGTTAGCATCAGGGTTAGCATCAGGGTTAGATCAGGGTTAGGATCAGGGTTAGGATCAGGGTTAGGGTTAAAAAAATCTAAAAAAAAATTTTCAAAAAATTTAAAAAAAAAAATAAAAATTTGTAGTATTTTTTTTTCTTTTTTTTGCTAGGCAGTGAAAAATACTGTAATGGCGCGGAGAACATTTACTGCCGAGCAGGCATACATGTGTCACGCTCCCCGGGTCCTCTGCTCCGCTCCCCGGGTCCTCTGCTCCGCTCCCTGGGTCCTCTGCTCCACTCCCCGCGTCCTCAGCTCCGCTCCCCGGCTCACCTGCCCTGCTCCCCGCTCTCCAACCTCCGGTGCCTGTCCTTCCCAGGCCCCCTGGTCTCCGCTCCCGGCGCCCGACGGCTTCCCAGGTCCTGGCCGGCTCCCCTGCGTCCTCCTCTCAGCTTCCTTCCCTGGCTTCTGGCACCCGCGCCGCGCGCATGCGCATTAGGGCGCGCGCGCGGTCACTGACCTTTTCTTAAAGGGCCAGTGTCAAATTACAGGAAATGATGCACATAGGTACAGGGTATATAGGGGGTTAATGTCCAAGGGAGCGGGGCCTGTTCTTCGTGTTTTCCCAAGCTAGGAGTCAGGTCTCCTTGTGTTTTGTCAGATACTTACCTCTCTATCTTCTAGAGCCGATCCTGCATCGCCATCCGGTTCTGCGGTACCTCGAACCCCGAACGCTGTCCATCTGCCATCCTGACAGTCCGTACCATCTCGGATCCCTGCGGTGACCCGTCATCTCGCTCCAACGGTTCCGGACCCCGCCTGACACCATCACGGCTTCCGAACCTGAGCTCCGTCACCCGGACCACCATCAGTGACCTCGTGGTCCCAGGGACTTCTCCATTTTCTCCCAGTGCACGGACTGTCCTGCTACCTACAGTGCTCCGGCTACCGGACTCCTTTCCCTCATCCGGGAGTTCGGCCCAGTGGATCCACCTCCAGGGTCTACCCGTCCATCTGGCCCTAACAGTAAGAACAGGCCATGGATCCCGCCGAAGCACTAGCGGCCTTGCATGAGGAACTCCAACGCCAGCGTGAAGTTCAGACCCGCATGCTGAACTTTATGACTTCCGTGGACACCCGCCTGACCACGCTACAAGCGGCAGTCACGTCTTCAACATCCCGAGCCTCCACTAGTCAAGCCACGACCCCCGCTCCCGTGGCTGCCTCTTCGGATGCTTCCAGACTGCGTTTGGCCACACCACCCCGGTACGCCGGAGATCCCAAGACCTGCAGGGGGTTTATAAACCAATGCTCCCTCCATTTCACGCAGCTGCCACATCTGTTTGCCTCCGACCAAGCCAAGGTCGCCTTCATCATGTCTCACCTAGAGGGCGAGGCACTGGCGTGGATGAACCCCTTGTGGGAGAAGGAGGAACCTATGACCAAGAACCTCCAGGAGTTCCTGCAGGCCTTTCGCAGCACCTTTGACGAACCCGGACGCGCCTCCGCGTCTGCGTCATCACTTCTCCGGTTACGTCAGGGAACACTGACGGTGGGTCAATACGCCATCCGTTTCCGCACCTTGGCTTCAGAACTCGGGTGGAATAACGAGGCCCTAACCGCCGCCTTCTGGGAAGGACTATCGGGTCGAATCAAAGATGAGCTGGCTGGACGTGATGTACCGTCCACCCTGGACGCCCTGATTACCCTAGCGACTCGAGTGGACATACGCTTTCAGGAGCGGTCCAATGAGGTATCCCGTGAGAGACGTCCGGTACGGCATTCCTCTCCTCCACGGAAGCCCGCCGTACTCCAGTCAACGGCCTCTGGTGTCTCCGTCCATGAGCCCATGCAGATCGACCGTGTGCGACAGTCTGAACAACGTCGAGCAGAGCGGCTCGCCAAGGGTCTCTGCTTTTACTGCGGACAGGGCACACACCTGCTACGCGCCTGTCCAGAGAGGCCGGGAAACTCCAAAGCCTAGGGTTGGTAGGAGAGGCCACCCTAGGTGCTGGAACTCTCTCAGACCCAGTCACATGGACTGTGCAAGTAACTACGGGAGAGACGCGGTTTACGGCTGAGGCGTACCTCGATTCTGGGGCAGCAGGCAATTTCATCCAGCAGGCCACGGTGGACAAGTACCAGGTGCCTGTTACTCCACTCGACAAGCCCCTCGTGATTGCCTCTGTGGATGGGAGACCTCTCTCTGACACCATCTCCTGGATCACCAAGCCGCTTGAACTGCGTATCGGTGCTCTGCACACCGAGAACATCGCTCTCTACGTCCTCCCACATATGTCACATCAAATTCTGCTGGGTCTTCCCTGGTTGCGGACACACGAGCCTTCAGTCAGCTGGGGCACTGGTGATATTACTCGATGGGGGCCTTCTTGCCATGAGAGGTGTCTGAAGACCATACAACCCATCCGGCGACCTCCGGTTCCCGAGTCCCTACCGGGACTGCCCTCAGCCTATTGGTCCTTCGTGGACGTCTTTGACAAGAAGGAGTCCGAAGTACTTCCGCCACATCGTCCTTACGATTGTGCCATTGACCTGCTCCCGGGAACTACACCACCTCGAGGACGGATATATCCACTGTCTCCAGCCGAAACAAGGGCCATGTCTACGTACATCACAGAGAGCCTGGCTAAGGGATTCATCCGGAGATCCTCCTCTCCTGCTGGAGCAGGCTTCTTCTTCGTAAAGAAGAAAGAGGGTGACCTACGCCCATGTATAGACTACCGGGGATTGAACCTAATCACCGTGAAAAACAAGTACCCCCTGCCGCTCATCCCCGAATTGTTTGATCGGCTCAGAGGAGCTCGTGTGTTCACCAAGTTGGATCTTCGGGGTGCTTACAACCTGGTCCGTATCCGCTCAGGGGATGAATGGAAGACCGCGTTCAACACTCGCGATGGGCACTATGAATACTGCGTCATGCCCTTCGGCCTGTGTAACGCACCAGCTGTCTTCCAAGAATTAGTGAACGATGTGTTTCGGGACCTTCTCTACGTCTGTGTGGTGGTATATCTGGACGACATCCTTGTCTTCTCTCCGGACCTCCAGACCCACCGAGAGAACGTGCAACTGGTTCTACAACGACTGAGAGAGAATCGTCTGTACGCCAAGTACGAGAAGTGCGTCTTCGAACAGTCTTCTCTCCCCTTCCTGGGGTACCTCATCACCGATACCGGACTGCAGATGGATCCCAAGAAGGTCTCCTCCATTCTCAACTGGCCTCCTCCTTCTGGACTGAAGGCAATCCAACGCTTTCTCGGATTCGCTAACTATTACCGCCAGTTCATTCCTCACTTCTCGGCTCTGACTGCTCCTCTCTCTGCTTTGACCAAGAAGGGGGCTAATCCAAAGGACTGGTCACCTGCGGCCGACGCCGCGTTTGGCGCTCTAAAACGAGCCTTTGCCTCCTCTCCTGTACTCCACCGTCCAGAGTTAAACCGCCAGTTCACCTTGGAGGTGGATGCCTCCTCCTCGGGAGCCGGAGCAGTGCTCATGCAGAAGTCCTCCTCCGGGAAGATGGTGACGTGCGGTTTCTTCTCCAAGAGCTTCTCCGCGCCTGAACGCAATTACACCATCGGTGACCGAGAGCTATTGGCGGTCAAACTGGCTCTGGAGGAATGGCGCTATCTTCTGGAAGGAGCAGTGTACCCTGTCATTGTTTATACGGACCACAAAAACCTGGAATACCTGCGGACTGCTCAGCGACTGAACCCACGGCAAGCCAGGTGGTCCTTGTTCTTTGCCCGGTTCGACTTCCAGCTTCATTTCCGACCCGCAAACAAGAATGTACGCGCTGATGCCTTGTCTAGGTCTTTCGTGCCCATGGAACAGGAGGAAGAGACATCTCAACCCATCATCTGTCCAAGCAAGATTATTCCGGTGGCTCCTGTCACCCTGGCCCAGATACCGCCCGGGAAGACCTATGTCTCTGAGACTGACAGGCAAAAAGTGTTACACTGGGGCCATGCCTCGAAAATAGCCGGTCATGCAGGTCAGAAGAAAACATGGAGCGCTATTGTACGTCATTACTGGTGGCCATCCCTGCGCACGGACGTCGCCTCTTTTGTCTCTGCCTGCTCCTCCTGTGCCAGGAACAAGACACCCAAACACCTGCCATACGGCCGTCTTCTGCCTCTGCCCATACCCTCAGTTCCCTGGCAGCACATAGCGATGGACTTTATTACGGACTTGCCATTGTCCTCCGGACACACAGTCATATGGGTCGTGGTGGATCGATTCTCTAAAATGGCCCATTTCGTTCCTATGGCTGGACTGCCCTCTGCTCAGGAACTCGCGGACGCCTATATACATCACATCTTCCGCTTGCATGGGTTTCCATCACACATAGTGTCCGACAGAGGAACTCAGTTCACCTCCCGCTTCTGGAGGGCTCTCTGCAAACATCTGGGAGTGACTCTAGACTTTTCATCTGCCTACCATCCTCAGTCTAATGGCCAAGTGGAGAGGGTCAATCAGATATTGACCTCTTTCTTACGTCACTACGTGAACGCCCATCATGACGATTGGTCCACGCTTCTTCCTTGGGCAGAATTCTCCCATAATCACCACGTCAGTGAGTCCTCCTCCAGTTCTCCCTTCCATGTCGTCTACGGACTTCAGCCGTCTGTCCCATTGCCTGTATCCTCGTCCTCGGACATCCCTGCTGCTGATGCAGTACTCCGTGACTTTACTACCATTTGGGACTCAGTTAAGGCGTCCCTTGCACGGGCAACCCTGCGGATGAAGAGACACGCGGACAAGAGACGCCTAGATCCTCCGTGTTTCTCTCCGGGAGATCTCGTCTGGCTTGCTTCCAAGTACATCCGACTGAAGATACCATCCTACAAGCTGGGACCTCGCTACATCGGGCCGTTTAAAGTCCTCGGCAAGATCAATGAGGTTTCCTACAAACTACAGCTCCCGGCCACAATGAGAATTCCCAACTCCTTCCACGTCTCTCTGCTCAAGCCGGTTGTCCTTGGTCCCTTCTCCGCTGCCGCCAGCCCGGCTCCTCCTCCTATTGCTGAGGACGACATCTATGCGGTAAGGGATATCGTGGCCATGAAGACCGTACGTGGTCGGCAGTTCTTCCTGGTGGACTGGGAGGGGTATGGTCCTGAGGATAGGTCCTGGGAGCCCAGGGAGAACGTGGGCACTCCTCTGATCCGTGCCTTCATGTCCCGGTTGCGGGGAGGGGGGCGTGGGGGGGGGGGTACTGTCACGCTCCCCGGGTCCTCTGCTCCACTCCCCGGGTCCTCTGCTCCGCTCCCCGGGTCCTCTGCTCCGCTCCCCGCGTCCTCAGCTCCGCTCCCCGGCTCACCTGCCCTGCTCCCCGCTCTCCAACCTCCGGTGCCCGTCCTTCCCAGGCCCCCTGGTCTCCGCTCCCGGCGCCCGACGGCTTCCCAGGTCCTGGCCGGCTCCCCTGCGTCCTCCTCTCAGCTTCCTTCCCTGGCTTCTGGCACCCGCGCCGCGCGCATGCGCATTAGGGCGCGCGCGCGGTCACTGACCCTTTCTTAAAGGGCCAGTGTCAAATTACAGGAAATGATGCACATAGGTACAGGGTATATAGGGGGTTAATGTCCAAGGGAGCGGGGCCTGTTCTTCGTGTTTTCCCAAGCTAGGAGTCAGGTCTCCTTGTGTTTTGTCAGATACTTACCTCTCTATCTTCTAGAGCCGATCCTGCATCGCCATCCGGTTCTGCGGTACCTCGAACCCCGAACGCTGTCCATCTGCCATCCTGACAGTCCGTACCATCTCGGATCCCTGCGGTGACCCGTCATCTCGCTCCAACGGTTCCGGACCCCGCCTGACACCATCACGGCTTCCGAACCTGAGCTCCGTCACCCGGACCACCATCAGTGACCTCGTGGTCCCAGGGACTTCTCCATTTTCTCCCAGTGCACGGACTGTCCTGCTACCTACAGTGCTCCGGCTACCGGACTCCTTTCCCTCATCCGGGAGTTCGGCCCAGTGGATCCACCTCCAGGGTCTACCCGTCCATCTGGCCCTAACAACATGCTTCTTGCCTCCGGCAGTTCAGGCTCGGATACAGAGTCTGCCTCTGAAATCGAGCGATTTTCGGATGGTGACGACTCGGCTTCCTCCTCGGGATCCGACAGCCCGATGGTAGCGGAGTCGGTCGTCACTGCTGAAACGTCAGAGGCAGGTCCAAGTAGTGCCCTTCCCCGGCCACTATGGTATCCTGACCCGTCCTTCTCCCCTCAAATTCCTCCATTTGTAGCAACCCCCGGTATAAATGTAAATGTCACAAATTTTACCCCATTAGATTTTTTCCAAATTTATGTTACCCCAGAAGTCCTCCAATTATTTGTCCACCAAACCAATTTATATGCCCGTCAATATATATCCCAACATCCTACCTCCATCCATTCCCGCTCCTGGATCCCCACAAATGTCCCCGAACTTTAAAAATTTTTGGGCATAACTTTTAACATGGGGTTAGTGAAAAAATCTACACTCCGCTCGTACTGGGCAACAAAAACAGTGCACAGCACCCCTGTGTTTGCAGCCATCATGACCCGATCCCGATATGAGACCCTTTTGCGATTCCTGCACTTTAACGATAATTCCCAAGCCCTCCAAAGAAATGACCCAAACTATGACCGACTTTATAAATTGAGACCCCTAATATCCCTTCTAAAAACTACCTTCCTAAATTCGTATACCCCTGACAAAAATGTCTCTATAGACGAGTCCCTTATGAGCTATAAGGGCCGTCTGTCTTTCCGCCAATTTATCCCCTCCAAGCGTGCCAAATATGGTATAAAATTATACAAAATGTGCGCAACCGGTTACACGTGTACCTTTCTCATTTACGAAGGGAGGGATCGCCAAATCAACCCCCCAAACTGCCCCCAGGCAATTGGCATCCCTGGCAAAATTGTTTGGGAGCTAATGACCCCCTTCCTTGAGAAAGGCTATCACGTGTATACCGATAATTACTATACCAGTGTCCCCCTTTCTAAATCCCTCCACGCTGCAAACACAGGGGCCTGTGGAACAATCAGAAAAAACAGAGTTGGTCTACCGTCACAGTTGGTGTCTAAACGTGTGGAGAAGGGTGCGTCCTCCTCAATGGCAAGTGACCATCTTCTTGCCATAAAATGGAGAGACCGCAAGGACGTTTTCATGCTCACCACATTGCATGCGGACACCACTGTGACGGTCAGGGACAGGGGCGCCACCAGTGACAAACAGAAGCCGCTCTGTGTCGCAGACTACAATAAGTTCATGGGAGGTGTAGATGGGCATGTGGAGTCCACATGCCCACGTCTTTAGACTCCAGAGTGTGGACTCCACTAATGTTCTTGAAAAGTCTCATCATTTGACAACTTTCCAGGACTTCATTACTCAAACATTTTTTTTACCAATTATTTTAGTTTGACTCATATTACCACTAGGTCTTACTACACAAAACTTTTCTTTGCATTTATCTTGGTATTATGGGCATGATCATTTTATTGGAGGATCCCCTAACAATGATGCTGTGCCATATTCAAACACTCTGGGCTTTACTGCAGGGTTCTTGCCGAACCACCTGCATCGAACAATACTTTCAGAATTCTGTAACGAATTGGTCGTTTTGTGCACATAGCGGTTCCTACCTTGGCGGGCAGGAGCCTGTTATGATGTACCATGTCGCTTGGCACATTTGTCCCTCATATAGAGATTGATGGAGCTAAGAAGACATTGTACGACCAGTTATTTGGAAGATAAAGCTGTCCTTCCGGCCCTGCTGGTGTTCTGTCATCTTTGGCACACTCAGGTTTGCCACATAGTGGCTGCCAACTCCTCCACATTTGAACATTTTGCCCTTCCGTCCAATAAAGTTTATTCTTCCTTCTACAACTGTTTTGTTAGCAAGACCAAGTCCAGTAAATGTGTTTTTAGGGGCATGCCGCCCTTTGTGAGTAATAATTCCTGGAAGGATTTTCTTGTTTGGTAGCACAATGTCTCTGTAAGCTTTGAATAGGTTCTGGGATTCCATCAGTTTTACCCTGAAGACCAAATGGTGCACCATCTATAATAGGCATCAGCTGCATAAAAAATGGTGTCAAACTACTCCCTACCTCTGTAAACAAATACATTACAGGGTATAACTTACAAAGACATTTATGGGGTTTTTCTGTTCTTGAAACCCAAAAAGCTCTGCAAATTTGAGAATATATTCCAAATTCAGCCAAATTTGCTTTCAAAAATTCAAATATTGCTCCTTTCGTTCCAAGCTCTACCATTTGCCCGTACAGAGGTTTCTCGCCACATGTGGGGTATCGGCGCGCTCATAAGAAAGTGGGTAACAAAGTGTGAGCTCCAATTTTTGGAGCTACCTCTTGAAAAAGTGAGAAAATTGATGCTAAAGCAACATTTTTGCTAAAAAAATGAAAATTTTCAATATGACAACCTAATGTTATCAAATTCTGTGAAGTACCTGTCAGTCCAAAATGCTCACTATACCCCTAGATAGAAGCCTTAAGCGCGCCGATACCCCACATGTGGCGAGAAACCTCTGTACGGGCAAATGGTAGAGCTTGGAACGAAAGGAGCAATATTTGAATTTTTGAAAGCAAATTTGGCAGAAACAGATTGCGGGCACCATGTTACATTTACAGGTCCCCTAAGGTACCTAAACAGCAGAAACTCCCCTCAAGTGACTCCATTTTGGAAACTAGACCCCTTAAGTTTCTGCTGTTTAGGTACCTTAGGGGACCTGTAAATGTAACATGGTGCCCGCAATCTGTTTCTGCCAAATTTGCTTTCAAAAATTCAAATATTGCTCCTTTCGTTCCAAGCTCTACCATTTGCCCGTACAGAGGTTTCTCGCCACATGTGGGGTATCGGCGCGCTCATAAGAAAGTGGGTAACAAAGTGTGAGCTCCAATTTTTTGAGCTACCTCTTGAAAAAGTGAGAAAATTGATGCTAAAGCAACATTTTTGCTAAAAAAATGAAAATTTTCAATATGACAACCTAATGTTATCAAATTCTGTGAAGTACCCGTCAGTCCAAAATGCTCACTATACCCCTAGATAGAAGCCTGAAGGGGTGTAGTTTCCAAAATGGAGTCACTTGAGGGGGGTTTCTGCTGTTTAGGTACCTTAGGGGACCTGTAAATGTAACATGGTGCCCGCAATCTGTTTCTGCCAAATTTGCTTTCAAAAATTCAAATATTGCTCCTTTCGTTCCAAGCTCTACCATTTGCCCGTACAGAGGTTTCTCGCCACATGTGGGGTATCGGCGCGCTCATAAGAAAGTGGGTAACAAAGTGTGAGCTCCAATTTTTGGAGCTACCTCTTGAAAAAGTGAGAAAATTGATGCTAAAGCAACATTTTTGGGTAAAATGTTATTTTTTTTTTTTTCATTCCACATTACTTTAGTTCATGTGAGGCACCTGAAGGGTTAATAAACTTCTTTGATGTGGTTTTGAGTACCTTGAGGGGTGCAGATTTTAGAATGGGGTCACTTTTGGGTATTTTCTGTCACCTAGGACTCTCAAAGTCACTTCAAATGTGATGTGGTCCCTAAAAAAATGGTTTTGTAAATTTTCTTGAAAAAATGGGAAATTGCTGATGAACTTTGACCCCTTATAACTTCCTAACCCCAAAAAATTTTGTTTCAAAAATTGTGATGATGTAAAGTAGACATGTGGGAAATGTTGTTTATTAACTATTTTGTGTGACATAACTCTCTGGTTTATGGGCATAAAAATTAAAAGTTTGAAAATTGCAAAATTTTAATTTTTTTTGTCAAATTTCATATTTTTTCACAAAAAAAAAATATCATCCTAAATTTACCTCTAACATGAAGCCCAATATGTCACGAAAAAACAATCTCAGAATCACCGGGATCCATTGAAGCGTTCCAGAGTTATAGCCTTATAAAGGGACACTGGTCAAAATTGCAAAAAATGGCCTGGGCATTAAGTACAAAACTGGCTTCGTCCTTAAGGGGTTAATGGCCTGTGACTGCAGACTTGTGAATCCTCATAGCATGCACACAGCGCACTGTCATGGTTTTCCAGTGGCGTTGGTGAGAGCGGCCGTCATGTGAGCACAAGTGTGCGATTGCCATACTTCTAGCCACATCTGCATGAGGCTTTAGTCTGACTTATTGGTAGGGTGCGTGATCAATTTAAGTGCTTAGAACAGCATGAACGCCAACTATGGCCCTGCCGCTACACTTAACCGTACCAGTCTGCGCATGCATGCTGCAATTTTTTTTTTCTCAGACCGCTCGGTCCAAGGACAAAATTGACATGTGCACTGCCTCATTGGATAACATTGGTCCGAATGTGATCCAATATTTTGTTGGATCGCACTTGGATCAAAAATACGGTTGTTTACACAAGCAATTAGGATGCAACACCATAGATGTAATTGTAAATATGGTTACCTTGTTAGAGGCCCACTCAGAAGTTTCGCCCCCTCTGAGCCGAATCCCTAGCTACGCCTCTGGACCGGCCAATTAAAGTAATGCCAGTAGCCAACATGGTTGCTGCATTGCCGTGATTGACAGGCAACCCCTGCATGTTTAGTGGCTGAAAACAGCAGCAAAACATGTGGGGTGGAGACGCAAGCATGGCACATGAGCATCCGAGATACTCAATCCACTACAGAGCCTGACCAAGCACTCCGATGCCTGATCAAGTGTCAAGCAGTAGCGAGCATGCTCACCCATCACTAGTGTAGAACTGACGCCACTCAGATTCCATTCTGATTAGAAAAACGGTTGTGTGATCCTAACCTTATTGACAGACTACTATATTCTTCACTATGTTCTTCACTATGCTGTAGTTGTGCAAGATGTTACTGTCTCGAGTATGTGTTTAATGTTTAATTCTTTTCCTATCTTTATTGCAGAGTTGTTATTTAGCAAATGTGTGGTATTTACTGAGCTATGAAATGAGCTGTAATTCACTGCTGATAAAATCATATAGAAAGTGAAATAATACTTTAGTTCTTGACTAAGTGAAAAAGTAACTACCATCATGGCTCATAAAGCCCCACTTCAGATCTGTACAACCTTAGCATTTGCAATAAATTAGGACTAAAGTATCAGAATTAGAGATGATTTGACAAATTTTTCTACAAAATGTAATCCATTGTTAAGGTAGTTTAATTGCTCTGAAATTATGTGGCTAAGGCCTTATTCAGATGTCCTTGTTGCACAAATGTGTTGTATTTGTTTGTTTTTTTTAATGATACAAAATTTACCTATGGCAATCTATAGTGATATTCACATGTTTGTGTTTTTTAACAGACTGTAGGTGCAAAACACATGGAGATGTCAATTTTTGTTTCTGGCTGCACAGATGAGTAGGGCCAATAATATGTCTATGGGTTTGTGTTTATCCATGCAATGTATAGGAGAAATTTTGCAATTTATTTATTTATCCATCTCTGAAAAAACACTGATGCCACTCTAATATAAACAGTGGCACCATTGCAATTGTTCCAGAAAATAGAGCATCTTGAAATTGTCCCTGAAAATAAATTATTTCTTCCAGAAAATGATCGAAATTTCACGTTTTTTCATACACGTTTATTTCCTTTATATGTATTGGAACAACCCCCCCCAAAAAACAGAGAAAAAAGGCAAATTGGACATAATTTCACAAAAAACACCAACAATGGGCAGGACAAAATTGTTGGCACACTCAAATTAATATTTGCTTGCACAGACTTTGAAATAAATAATAGCAATCACTTCCTATAACCAACAACAAGCTTCTTCCACCTCTCAACTGAAATTTTAGACCATTCGTTTGCAAACTGCTCCAGGTGCCTTCACCCAACAACAATTTTAAGATATATCCCTAAGGCCCCCTTCACACGTCCGTGATACACGTGCGTGTTTGGTCCGTTTCCGTATATACCGGAGACACGGCCAAACGTGCACCAATGTTAATCTATGATTGTGGTCACACGTGCGTTATTTCATTATGTCCGTGTGTGCGTGTCCGTGATCCGTATGTGTTTGCGTTTTGCACGGATGCATGTCCGTTATCTGCACGGAGCACGCACACGTGGACACAATGAAAGTCTATGGGTATGTGCACACACGTTAGTAAACACGTATGCATCTACCTATAGTCCGTGTCCGTTTGGTGTTTTTATTTCTAGTGATGTCGGCTATTCTTTCTATTTCTGTGTATGTCGGTCAATCTCCCTGAGTCCGTCGGTCGGTCTCTCTGTCTCTCTGTCGGTCTCTCTGTCTGTCTGTCCCTCTCTCACAGTCTGTCGGTCAGTTTCCCCCCCTCTCTCATACTCACCGTTCCCCGATCACCGGCCCGGCTCTGCACGGCTTTCACACTGCTGCGGCGGCTTTTACTATTTTGAAAAAGCCGGCCGCTCATTAAACAATCTCCTATTCCCTGCTTTCCCCGCCCACCGGCACCTATGATTGGTTACAGTGAGACACGCCCCCACACTGAGTGACAGGTGCCTCACTGCACGCAATCACAGCAGCCGGTGGGCGTGTCTATACTGTGCAGTAAAATAAATAAATAAATAATTAAAAAAAAACGGCGTGCGGTCCCCCCCAATTTTAATGCCAGCCAGATAAAGCCATACGGCTGAAGGCTGGTATTCTCAGGATGGGGAGCTCCACGTTATGGGGAGCCCCCCACCCTAACAATATCAGTCAGCAGCCGCCCAGAATTGCCGCATACATTATATGCGACAGTTCTGGGGCTGTACCCGGCTCTTCCCGATTTGCCCTGGTGCTTTGGAAAATCGGGGTAATAAGGAGTTAATGGCAGCCCATAGCTGCCACTAAATCCTAGATTAATCATGTCAGGCGTCTATGAGACACCTTCCATTATTAATCTGTAAATTACAGTAAATAAACACACACACCAGAAAAAATCCTTTATTAGAAATAAAAAACACACACATATACCCTGGTTCACCACTTTAATCAGCCCGAAAAAGCCCTCCTTGTCCGGCGTACTCCAGGATGGTCCAGCGTCGCGTCCAGCTGTGCTGCATGAAGGTGACCGGAGCTGCAGCAGACACAGCCGCTCCTGTCACCTCCACGCAGCTAATGAAGACAGCCGCGCGATCAGCTGAGCTGTCACTGAGGTTACCCGCTGTTACTGGATCCAGTGACAGCGGGTAACCTCAGTGACAGCTCAGCTGCTCGCGCTACTCACCTCATTTGCTGCGTGGAAGTGACCGGAGCGGCTGTGTCTGCTGCAGCTCCGGTCACCTCCATGCAGCAGCGCTGGATGCGACGCTGGACCATCCTGGAGTACGCCGGACATGGAGGGCTTTTTGGGGCTGATTAAAGTGGTGAACCAGGGTATATGTGTGTGTTTTTTATTTCTAATAAAGGATTTTTTTCTGGTGTGTGTGTTTATTTACTGTAATTTACAGATTAATCATGGAGGGTGTCTCATAGACGCCTGACATGATTAATCTAGGACTTATTGGCAGCTATGGGCTGCCATTAACTCCTTATTACCCCGATTTGCCAAAGCACCAGGGCAAATCGGGAAGAGCCGGGTACAGCCCCAGAACTGTCGCATATAATGTATGCGGCAATTCTGGGCGGCTGCTGACTGATATTGTTAGGGTGGGGGGCTCCCCATAACGTGGAGCTCCCCATCCTGAGAATACCAGCCTTCAGCCGTATGGCTTTATCTGGCTGGCATTAAAATTGGGGGGGACCGCACGCCGTTTTTTTTTAATTATTTATTTATTTATTTATTTTACTGCACAGTATAGACACGCCCACCGGCTGCTGTGATTGGGTGCAGTGAGGCACCTGTCACTCAGTGTGGGGGGCGTGTCTCACTGCAACCAATCATAGGCGCCGGTGGGCGGGGAAAGCAGGGAATAGGAGATTGTTTAATGAGCGGCCGGCTTTTTCAAAATAGTAAAAGCCGCCGCAGCAGTGTGAATGCCGTGCAGCGCCGCGCCGGGGATCGAGGAACGGTGAGTATGAGAGAGGGGGGGAAACTTCAGTCACTCGGGGGATTTGCGGTCACCGGTGAATCCTTCACAGGTGACCGCTAATCAGTACTCGACACAGACAGAGCCGCGGTATGAGGATAAAGTCGGGTGAAGTTCACCCGAGTTCATTCTCATCGCGCAACTCTGTCTGCTGTCAGCCGACATTTATAAACGACATTGTGCATCACACACACGGACATTCCACACGGACATTCCACGTACACATACACGTTAATTCCACACGCACACACGAACGTTCTACACACAAACACGGCTAGCATACGCAATTCACACAGATGCCACACGGACCATAGAAACGGACACAAAAACGGGACACGGACCCGAAAAACGGCCCGTAACACACGTGCGTGTTTTTCACGGACGTGTGAAGGGGGCCTAAGGGGTACTTTGCACACTACGACATCGCAAGCCGATGCTGCGATGCCAAGTGCGATAGTCCCCGCCCCTGTCGCAGCTGCGATATGTGGTGATAGCTGGCGTAGCGAAAATTATCGCTACGCCAGCTTCACATGCACTCACCTTGCCCTGCGACGTTGCTCTGGCCGGCGACCCGCCTCCTTATTAAGGGGATGGGCCGTGTGGCGTCATAGCGATGTCACATGGCAGGCGGCCAATAGAAGCAGAGGGCGGAGATGAGCGGGACGTAAACATCCCGCCCACCTCCTTCCTTCCGCATAGCCGACAGGAGCCGTGGTGAAGGAGGTAGGAGATGTTCCTCGCTCCTGCGACTTCACACACAGCGATGTGTGCTACCGCAAGAACGAGGAACAACATCGGACCGTCGCAGCAAGGTAATTATGGTTTTCACCGACGCTACACCGATGATATGATTACGACGCTTTTGCGCTCGTTAATCTTATCATCTAGGCTTTACACACTACGATGTCGAGAGCGACGCCGGAAGTGCGTCACTTTCGACATGATCCCACCGACATCGCACCTGTGATGTCGTAGTGTGCAAAGTACCCCTAAGTATTCAATGGGATTTAGATCCGGACTCATTGCTGGCCACTTCAGAACTTTCCACCACTTTGCTTCCATCCATTTGTGGCTGCTTCTTGAAGTATGTTTGGGGTCCTTATAGAAAACCCATAATCTAAAGGCCGCTTTACACGTTGCGATCTTGCTAGCTAGATTGCTAGCGTGCGTACCCGCCCCCATCGTTTGTGCGTCACGGGCAAATCGCTGCCCGTGGCACACAAAATCGCGCGGACCAGTCACACTACTTACCTGCCTATCGACGTCGCTGTGACCGGCGAACCGCCTCCTTTCTAAGGGGGCGGTTAGTTCGGCGTCACAGCGACGTCACTAAGCAGCCGCCCAATAGAAGTGGAGGGGCGGAGATGAGCGGGACGTAACATCCCTCCCACCTCCTTCCTTCCTCATTCCCTGCGGCCGCAGGTAAGGTGAGGTTCCTCGTTCCTGCAGTGTCACTCATAGCGATGTGTGCTGCCGCAGGAATGATGAACAACATCGTACCTGCAGCAGCAACAATAATTGGGAATAGGGGGGCATGTCACCGATTAGTGATTTTGAATGTTTTTGAAACGATTCAAAATCGCTCATAGGTGTCACAAGCAACGACATTGCTAACGTGGCCGGATGTGCGTCACAAATACCATGACCCCAACGACATCGCTTTAGCGATGTCGTAGCGTGTAAAGCGGCCTTTAGACACAAACCCAGCTTTCTGACACTGGGCACTACATTGTGACCCAAAATCCTTTGGTAAGCTTCAGATTTCATGATGCCTTGCAGACAGTCAAGTGCCAGAGGCAGCAAAACAACTCAAAAAACTCTTTGAACCTCCACTATATTTGACTGTAGGTACTGTATTCTTTTCTTTGTAGGCCTCATTCTGTTTTTGTTAAACAGTAGAATAATGTGCTTTACCGTGCTTTACCAAAAAGCTTTATCTTGGTCTCATCTGTCAACAAGATGCTTTCCCAGAAGGATTTTGGCTTACCCATGTACATTTTGGCAAACTTATATATATTTTTTTTATGTCTCTGTGTCAGCAGTGGGGTTCTGTGGGTTCTTCTGCCATAGCATTCTAATTTCATTCAGATGGTCATGGATAGTTCACTCTGCCACTGATGCACCTTGAGCCTGTAGGACAGCTTAAAATTCTTTGGAATTTGATTGGGGCTGCTTAGCACCATCTGGACTATCCTGCCTTGCAACCTGTCATCAAGTTTTCTCTGTTGTCCACACACATCCAGGGAAATTAGCAACAGTACCATGGGTTGTACATTTCTTGATTATGTTGCTGTCACACGGAATTTTGCAAAAACTTCACCCACTGTCATGGCGATGCCAGGCTCTGTTTACATTGCAGATTCTGATTTCTCTGATCAACACAGGCAGATTCGGGCATTGACCTGCTGTGTGCTCAGTCATAGTCAGGCTAGCAAGAGTTAACCTCTGCTGGCCTGCTTGTTAGGCCTCTTTAATCAGATTCTCTTTAAAGAATACAACTACAGGCTGCAGCCCCCAGACTTATGCTTTTCTTGGCTGTTTATCAAAATAATAGAGACCATATGCAGCTTTGTTAAAAAAATAAATAAATAAAAAATTTTTTTATTTAAATAAAGAACTTTGAAAACTGGCATGCTGTCCACCCCAATTTTGATACCCAGCTATGATAAACCTGACAGCCATGGTCTGGTATTCTCGGGCTGGAGAGGCCCATGCTTATTGGGCCCCCCAGCCTAAAAATAGCAGCCTGAAGCCACTCAGGATTGTCGCATCCATCACAGCTGCCACTAATCCCTAGATTGGTAATGGAAGGCGTCTATGAAACCCCTCCATTACTAATCTGTACGTGAAATGAAATAAACACAAAACACAGAAAAAAATCCATTATTTAAAATAAAATACAAGAAAATACCCTCTTTCACCTCTTTATTAACCCCCAAAACACCCAAGTCCGACGTAATCCACACAAGGTCCCACGACAATCCCAGTCCTGCTACAACTGAAGAGGCAGCATGCGACCATAGAACATAACCACACGCTGTAACTTCAGGCAGATAATGAGCTGCAGTGATAAGCAGTAATGTCACTGAGGTTAGTTGTGGTCACAGCTGGAGATTCCCACTGTCCTCCACCTGTAACCTGACCTCAGGGAACCTCAGTGAATTCAGTGATCTCTCCTGCAGCCTGTAGCCATATGCTTGACTGGGTATCATAATATGGAGGGACCGCAGGCCAATTTATTTATTTAGTTTTACACGATATAGACCCACAGACAGGGTCTGCGATCACAAGCATTTAGACATGCTGTCACTCAGGGTGGGGGCACGTCTGACTGCAACCAATCACAGACACCGGTGGTCAAGGAAAGAAGTTCATATATATGAGGCTAATAAGCGGCCCCGGAAGTAGAATGATAGTCCATGGGAGCAGTATGACAGTTGTGCCGGAGATTCGGTAAGTATAGCGTGCTTGCTGTACTATTGTTTTCTTTATTTTTCCTTTTTTTTTATTAATCGAGTGCAACCAAACTTGGAGTTCCCTAAGAATTTCCTGGGGTACTTTTGAACCCATGTAAGTCTGGGTCCACCTATCGCTATTGGTAAAATCAATCAGGAAGGGCTAAAAATGCAGTACAGAAAAATGGACAAAGAATTGACATGCCGCTTCTGTTTTTTTTACACCCAAAACTGCAAGGAGAAAAGAAGCAATGTGCACACAGCATTTCTGAATTCTCATAGACTTTGCTGGGAGAAGAAAAGACATGCAGTTTTGAGCAACAAACTGCACAAAAAAAACGCGGCAAAAACGCAGCAATAAAAAGCAGCATGTGCATAGGGCCTTAGAGATAGACGTTCTGGTAGACAGCGCTGCTATGAAAGATAAGTAGTACCACATGTGGTAATGCTTCGAGTATTATTATTATTATAGAGATTCCATTGCGCTTTACAAGTGAAAAGGGTACAAAAAATAAGTACAATAACCATGAACAATACAAAACAGTCTGTCACAGTAGGAGAGAGGATCCTGCCGATGAGGGCTCATAGTCTACATAAAGTAGTTTAATTTACTTGTTTCAGGTTCATACTGAACCCATTCTTGAAACTGAACTACATATGAACATAAACACAACAAGGGGGGAGGTTAAATACACAAAAGGGGTGTCAATGTTCAAAGAAATGCCCACCTTTTCTTTATCAGAGAAAGGAATAAGTAGCTGTATATGGTAACCCCTCTCTGCCAATAAACTCCTACAGCTGCCCATCCTTCCTCTGGGTAAACAATAGCTATAGCGCTATTCAAGTGGATAAGATTAAGATGTCGGTGGTTGCTCATTGAACTTTGCCTTGGCTCTTCTCATTTCTGTGCATGTGCTGAATATGACCAGTGCTTCTGCAGATATAGGTGGCAGAATCTCCTGCATTTGCGCAAACTGTCATGGGGAGTGGTACTGACAGACCCAGGGTTCCTAAGCTGGTCCTAAGACTGGGGCTCCTATGCTCACCCTCACCCCGGCAGTGCTGGATTTGGCCTAAAAATTTTTTAGGGCTTACAAATTGTACAAAAGAAATATCCTGAGGTAAAAATAAATAATGTGAACTAATACATTTTTATGTGATTTTAATAGGAACTTCCAATAAACTAGAATCATACAATATTTGACAACATATTGAACTGCTTTGCTCACCAAGTTGATATTCTTTAAGATATCTTCCCAAATGATGGTCATTAAAACCATTTCAAATCAGTTGAAATGTGTTAGTAAAGCATTGAGTTCGTGAACAACTGATGGTTTTTGTCCTTCACTGTCACCAATATGAACTAATACTGCGCGGATATCATTGAAGATTCTTTTCAATGTTCTAACAGCCTCATAATGTGAAGACCACCTTGTGTCTGATAACTTTTTTACGGAAATTGTAAAATTCTCTGTTTGTTGGTTAAAAACAGAGAATTTTAGGCGGTAAATTAGTTTGTAATGACTGTTTCCAATGGAGTATGGAAATTTCCTATACATTTTGTATTTAAGTTGGTATGCCTAGGGCTACGAAGACCTAAATTCGGCCCTGCACCCCGGAGGTACCCTTGAAGGTAGGGAGGCCTGGATCCCCGACCTGGTCCTGTCTCCTGTCTGAGCCCTGACTTTACTCCCGCCAACCCTGGGAAAGAGCCAGAAACCCAATAACAAAACCCCACAGAAATGACACAGACAAGTAAGAACAAAACCTCGTACACACTGCACTCATACCAAAAGGAGAGAGTGTACTTGGGGAATAAAGTGTACTTGGGGAATAAAGAAATGGATAGGGAAAAACTCATGACAGGGGAACTTTCAAACCAACTGTTGTTCACCAAGCACTGAGAACCACAAACACCAGGATTGTTGATGCTATATTCGGCAGCCTCCTACTACACTCCCCAGCCTTAAATAGGAAGAGACCAGCTGGAGATGGTAATTATCAGTCTGGCTCTTAGAAGAGTTGCACACTGCTCCAAAACAGGATTAACTCCTGCATAGCTTGGAGCAGTGAAAAAACTCAGCTGATACCCAGCCGAGCTGAGCATTTAAGAAAGAACAGGCTGCATGTTGGACCGACACTGTTGTAGTAATCTGCGTGTGTTGGACCGGACAGCGCATGACACAAACATTGGGACATCTGAGGGTGCAGTCATGTCCTATATTAATATGACTGATAGTATGTTTGTCATATAGATATGGAGATTGTTGTGCCCATGGTTTACACAGTGTATGAATGGGTAGTTGAACGCTACTGGAACTTCAGTGGTGACAAATGCAGACTTTCTTAGTACTACAGTATAATTTGAAGGGGTTGTGCACCCTTAATTTTATTTAAAAAAAAAAATGTGTAGTATACTCTAAAATAATAAAGTAAATGTGATTAATCGCCACCATTCTCCTTTGACTACTATTCCGGATCCCTGAATTTTAGAATACGAGTTAAAAAAATAAAACACCACCAGAAAGTGTAAAAAAATGATTTTTATAATAACCAGATTTTAAATATCTCCCTGACTATACAGACATCCATAAATGCATGCACATAAACATCAGAGCACAGTAACAGCAACTGGCATCACTTGGATAAAGCAAACTTGAAATTATTGTTGCCCTTTTGGCCTCTTTTTAGATCATAATGCACTCCTCTTTCTACATGTTTCTCATCTCTCTGTTTAGTTCTATCACTATTCCGAGCTGTCATGCATCTATGAAAATAGTATTTCTCTTGTTCATGTCTCCGTTGATATCAACATTCCGTGTTGACTTTTTATAAGTGACCTGCTGTCTTTCGAGCTTTACATATTAAAATGGAATGACAAACATTAGACTATGGGGAAATAAATAAAAATGTTTTGCTTGTTGGCTCTTATGGTCCATTTTCATGAACCTACCGACGGCAAAATACCCGCCGACCAGATACTTGTTTGCTAATAGCCTGTATACACAGGGGGACTGCTCTTCAGATAGGAAGTGAACGATCAGTAATGGATTGTTCAGTGAGCATAGACTGCCATTGTTCTCGGAAATGTGAGCCCTGTTTACACAGGACAATTCGGCACAAAGGATAATTTTTCCCGGCAAATAATTGTTGTGCACATTCATTGGGTTTAGATGGCAGGATTATTGTGAACAAGTATTTCTAGGACATTTACACAGAAGGAATTCAGCTGTTTGCACAGTTGTAAGCGATTACCGTATGTGTTGTTGTCAATCTGATACCAGCAATTTAAGGATGTGTCTCTAACAGGCATATAAGCAGTAGACTTTCTGGAATTAAAAGCTGTGACACATTATAAGTAGAATCAATGTGGATGATCATTTTTACGAAATATCCTGTATATGCCGTGCTGGTAATCCATTGAATGATACTGCAGACCTGAATACTCAGTATGTCAACTTATGCTGTAAATTTTTCTACCTTTGCAACACAAAGTGTGATTTGTGAGGCAAAAATTCAGCATTCGTAGAAAGAAATCTGCTGTTTTTCTTTATTACTAAGTATTTTGTTACAGATTTTCCACTGCAGAAATTCCGCAGTTCATACAGTGTATCCCACAGTCACATTCTTCTGTCAAAATGTGATAATCCGAGAAACCGGAACATCGTGCTCTCCAAGTAGGTGTGAGTGATCCAAGGAATGGCAGTAGTTCTAATAAAATTATTTTTATTTAACACGAGGTGTATAGCAATTAAAAAATTGTTTAAGAAAATTACAAAAAATACAACGCGTTTCGGATGTGGAATAAGCCATCTCAATATAATGTTGATATACAACAATAAGCGATAAAAACACACAACTTCTTATCTTTTTTCTTAAACAGATCAAGCCCATTACATAAATGGCTCAACCTGCTCAATGTTAGCTTATGACTTAGTGACCACTGTATTCAACAGAATATATTTTCTCATTATTAACAGGTGTATTTTTCATTTAATATTTCTTTTTTTTAACCTCAAGGTTAAATTTACATGAGGTTTAGGTGAGTTTTTGACGCCTGATAGTTTTGTTGTGCAAAAAATGCAGTGTCTTACAGGTGCCAGCAAAGTGGATGGGATTTATGAAAGCTTATGTGCTTTGTTTTATGCTGCATAAACTGATATGCCATGTCAATTTCTCTTGTGAATACTCTGAATTTTACATGGACTTAATCAACGCGAGCTTATGACCTGCATTTACTGGGAATTCCTCGTTCAAGGGGAAGAATTGCAATCCCCGATCCCCATCACGAACGGGGTTCAGCGGGTTACCCACACCTGTCAGCGAAGAGTAGACATGCGCTGGTCCATTCAGTTCTGAATTTTACATGCATATATACCATACCCATAAAGTTGCATTAGATTAGACAAATCTGTATATGCATTTAGTGCTTTTCCACTGCAGAAACGCATGTAAACCACCTGACTAATGCTTTGTCAATGTAAAGTACCAGGATGTAGAAAAAAAAGCAGCTTTATTTAAAACATACCATACCAAAAATAGACAACAACCACAGTGTCAAACGCAATAAAAATTCATGTTAGAAAATTAACTAAAAAATGCAATGATAAAAAAAGTAACCAAATTCAGCTAATAGATGAGATGCAGAAATGCTGCAGACAATCTGCAACTTAAGATACTCACCAAATACGTATCGTGGGAACTTATCCTTAGGGTATGTCACATAGAAAATTTGATTATACTTTTCCTGTGGCATGTCTTCAAGTTATTTGCCTTTGCTGTGGATTTTGTTGATCTACTGCAGATTTCACGCATTGACATGCAGATGGTTAAATCCCCCATGAATTTCATACAAAATTTACATATTGTGGAATTTCAGCCCCCCCAAATTTCTCAATATCGAGATGAGATTTGATACAGCAGGTGAAATAAGTATTGAACATGTCACTAATTTTCTTAGTGCTATTGACATGAAATTCTCACTAGATGTTGATAACAATCCATCCAATTCACACAGGCAAACAAATCAAACCATAGATGCTCATATATTAAGCTATGTGTAATAATGAGAGATGACACAGTGAGAAAGTATTGAACACACCGTTTACTGAAATTTATTTAATCCTTCCTTTGGATAAAAGCATTTGTTGGTGATAACAGCTTCAAAATTCCTCCTGTAAGGAGAAACTTTTCGCTTACATTGCTCAGATGTTGTTTTGACGCATTTTTCACCCACAAACTCTTCAAATCCTGAAAGTTCAGTTTTCTCCTTCTATAAACTCTGAGCTTTAGCTATTTCCATACATTTTCTATTAGAAAATAAAGCTGCTAGAATGGCCAAACCAAATCACCTGACCTGAATCTATCTCTGAAACCAGTCCATCCTTGTTTCATCTACATCATTCTGGTAGATGGCAGCAGATTTTTATCAAGAATGTCTCAGTACAATTGTCCATTCATCCTTCCTTCAATTACATGAAGTTTGCCAGAGCAATATACTGGAAAACAGTCCCACACCATGATGTTCACACCTTCAAACCTCACTGTTCTTATGGTGTTTTAGAGGTGGAAATCTTTGTCATACAAAGAGTTAAATTTAGTCTCATCTGACCAGAATACATTCTCCCAGTATTTCACAGGCTTGTCTAAATGTTATTAACCCCTTCAGCCCCTTTCCATTTTTGCGTTTTTGTTTTCCGCTTCCCTTCTTCCGAGAGCCCTAACTTTTTTTATTTTTCCGTCAATCTTGCCATATGAGGGCTTGTTTTTTGCGGGACGAGTTGTACTTTTAAATGAAACCATAAGTTTTACCATATGGTGTACTGGAAAACAGCAAAAAAATTCCAAGTGTGGAAAAACTGCAAAAAAAGTATGATGGCACAATAGTTTTTGGGATGTTTTATTCATCGTGTTCACTATATGGTAAAACTGATGTGTGGGTGTGTTGCCTGAGGTCGGTGCGAGTTTGTAGACACCAAACATGTATAGGTTTACATGTATCTAAGGGGTTAAAAAAATTCACAAGTTTGTCCAATAAAAGTGGCGTACATTTTGCGCCATTTTCCGAAACCCGTAGAGTTCTCATTTTTTGGGATCTATGGCTCAGTGATGTATTATTTTTCGCATCTCAAGCTGAGGTTTCTAATGGTACCATTTTTGCACAGATGCTACATTTTGATCGCCTGTTATTGCATTTTGCGTAAAACTTGCGGCAACCAAAAAACGTAATTTTGGCGTTTGGCATTTTTTTGCCACTACGCCATTTACTGATCAGATTAATTGATTTTATATTTTGATAGATCGGGCATTTCTGAACGCGGTGATACCAAATATGTGTACATTTGGTTTTTTTTATCCCTTTCATTTTCAATGGGGTGAAAGGGGGGATGATTTGAACTTTTAGGTTTTTTTTTTTTTTTTTAATTTTTTAAAACTTTTTTTTACTTTTTTTTTATTTTACTAGTCCCCCTAGGGGACTATAGCGATCAGCAATCTGATCGCTCTGCACTATCTGCTGATCATAGCTATACAGCTGTAAACAGCAGATACGGTCACTTCCTGATTCATTCGGCTCCGGGCCGAGTGAAAACGAAAGTGATTCGTCATAGCTGCAGGCGTCATCACATGACCCTGTGCTACCATGGCAACCACTGAAAGTCACGTGATCACTCACGTGACTTCCGGTGGGGGCGGCGGTAAGTAAAATTCATGATCGCGCGTATATACATCTCGCTGCCAGACTTTGGCAGCAAGATGTAAGGGGTT
Source organism: Anomaloglossus baeobatrachus (assembly GCF_048569485.1). NCBI lineage: Eukaryota > Metazoa > Chordata > Amphibia > Anura > Aromobatidae > Anomaloglossus > Anomaloglossus baeobatrachus. The sequence goes on from NC_134358.1 coordinate 423,418,303, forward strand.
AATGTTACAGGTGGAATACGATTCCACTCATAGCATGCAGGCACACATGTCAGCTGTTAAAAACAACTGATATGTGCGCGGATCGCCGCATCCTGGCTGCGGCAGGGGGCGGGGACTAACGTGACACGTTCCATGACGGAAAGATCTGTCAAAGGTCGTGAAGGGGTTAAGCAAACTATAAACGCGTTTGGACATGCGTTTTGTTCAGCAATGAAGTCTTGCATGGTGAGTGTGCATACAGGCCTTGCAGGTTGAGTTCATTACTTATAGTTTTCTTTGAAACAATTGTACCTGCTGATTCCAGGTCTTTCTGTAGCTCTCCACAGGTGGTCATTAGCTCTTGGTCAACTTTTCTGATAATTCTTTTCCCTTCTCTGCATTAAATTTTGAATGGAGCTCCTGGTCATGGCCGTTGGTGAAATGCTATTCTTTCTTCTTCTGGAATATGACCCCAAGAATCTTCACTGAAATCTTCAGTAGTTTAGAAGCTGTTAGGCACCAATGACATCAGTAAGGTTTGCAACAATACAGTTGTGAAGGTCTTGAGATAGCTCACTGGTTTTACCGATCCTGAGATATTTCTTGTGTGGCAACTTGGTAACGAGACACCTTTTGTCATGAGTGTTTCCAGCTCTGAGGAGACCTCCTGCAAGTCTTGGATCAGAAGGTCACAATGACTTATTTTGGCAGGTCTACAACTTGTATTTGAGTGAATACACTTTCTTTTAGTGCTGTATAACTTAAGGACTCTTTCCTATCTGGCTGTCCTTTGTAACTTTAATCTCAGGTGCAGCAATTTTGTGACCACTCCAGTTCGCTATAAAAAGTCACATGTCTTACCACCTGAGGCTGCTTATAGATTTTTATTCTATACAAATCACTTTGAAAGGAGCCTGACTCTGGAAGAAACTATGGAGTTGTCTCTATGGCAGCTGTGGTGTTTAGCTGCAGTAAAAAAAAAGCTTGGAGTGTTTTCCTCTTTTGTCTCTATTTTCCCTCTGTCTCTTTCCCTTACCTTGTGTTGATTTATTGCAGTGGTGAGAATAGTGTTCTAGCTGGCCTTCGCACTAGCCAGGGTAAGTTCAGTGCAAGCAAGGGCCTAGGTACGTTTCTGCAACTGGAGGAAGGACCCATATAGGGACATTAGGTAGCATAGGGTACAGACTCAGGTGAGTTGCAGGAGGTGTCCCTTCTCCACTCTCCCTTTTGCCAGGGCCTTCCTTCTATGCAATTCCTGTTGTTACCCTTGAGTTGCGCTGCATGCTGAGCATGACACCTTTTTATAGGCCATCAGTTGAACCAGCTGATATTATGTTTTACTAAATGGCAGGATTGGTTTCTAATTAGGCTGGTTTCACACTACGTCTTTTTAACATCCGTTGAAAACGTTTTTTTAGCGGACAAGCGGATCCAGTGCAAATGCGTTTTCATTTCAATGCATTTGCAATGGACTCGCGTTAACATCCGTTCACCTGCGTTTGCCTGCGTTATAGTGAGGATCCAGTGACTTGCAGTTTTTTAACATGTTTCAAAAACGCTACTTGTAGCGTTTTTGAGCTCCGTCCAAATACTGCAAATTGCTGGATCCTGACTATAACGCACGCAAACGCAGGGGAACGCTGTCGTGCTGATAGACAGGATCCTGCTTTTGTACTGAGGATGCCCAGAAAGTACTGAGCATGCCCAGAACCAGTCTCGCGTGATCTGTCTCTCTCTCCTCCTCCCTCCCTCACCCTCTCTCTCTCTATCTGTCTTTCCCCCTTCCTCCCTCCCTAACTCTCCCCCACCTGAGAGCTGCGGACACTCGTAACCAAGGTAAATATCGCGTAACCACTTCTCTTAGTTACCCGATGTTTACGTTGGTTACGCGTGCAGGCAGCCCGGCTCCTAGCAGCTGCAGACACTCGTAACCAAGATAAATATCGGGTATCCAAGGCCGATGTTTACCTTGGTTACCAGCGTCTGCAGCTGTCAGAAGCCTCCTCCCAGTCTAGTTCCCCTCACTCCCGATCACATGACTCCAATGCCCGCCCCTAAACATCCAGTGCAGGATCCTGCAAAATAACATATGCGTTTGCATACGTTATTTGCTGTAAAAGCAGGATCCGTACTTCCGCTAAAAAAACGTTTTCAGCGGATGTTAAAAAGACGTAGTGTGAAACTAGCCTTACTAATGGATTTTTGTTGGTGTCATATCTTTTCATCGGTTTTTACACCTCTTTTTCTGCATGTGTTAAATACTTTTTCCCAGTATTATTTGACATTATTACATATAACTTAAATTTATGGACATCCTTTTTTTTATTTCTATGGCTGTATTGATTGGATGTGTTGTTACCAACATCTGGTGAGAATTTAACGTTAACAGCACATATAGAAATATACTTAGAAAGTTGGTGATGTGTTCAATAAGAAAAAATGTATTAAAGGTTGCCCTTTGTGTTCAAAACACAAACACTGTAAAAATGATTTTGGTAGCCCAAGAAATTGAAAAATTAAGCTATTAAATTATGATGTGAGCATAGTCATTTAGGACTAAAATACTCCAGTCACTGACAGTTTCATGCTCCATGACTCTAATTTATTTATGGATTGTTTGTGGTTCTGTGAACCCCTGAATTATAGGTTTGTCTATGTCAGCCTCTATCTAGCCAACATTGTTCTGCCTGCCATATTGCCACCGTAGTAGGATTTTCTTTTCGAGCTTGTGATAGAATTTAGTTGGCACAATGATCTTTGGAAATGTGATCTGAAGATCCCTTATAAAATGTTTTATAAGGCCATAGTTTTATCCATTCTTCCAAAGCTAAAACATACTGTAGTTAGCATGTTGAAAAAATAAATCAGCAGTGTATTCTCCCCAAGTGCACATAACTTTCACATTTTGTATTTGTATTTACTTTTACAGTTTGACCTTACTATTGTTTTTCAATAGCGCGATTGGTGGGATAGCACCGTTTATAAAGATTTTACAATTCTACATAACTAAGAGGGCTATTTTTTCTGTGCTTCTGATGTTTTCCACTTATTTCACAAGCTTATTTGATATTTTAATTGACTTTGGCGGCTTATATGAATATGTCTTCATCATGTTTTTTCATGTTTGACTCTTGATAGTTGCATATGCATATATGATGCTGAATTATCAGGCAGAAAGAGCAGGTCACTGACTATGGGAATTTTTCTCTAATACAGTATATACGTATCTCTGCTAGTTGGTAACTTAAATTAGATGACTCTTTAAAAATGAAAATACTACTCACATTTTAGTACATCCTTCATACAGAAATACTTTTCTAGACCTGACTAAGGCTGTGTGCACACATTGCGTTTATATCACAGTATTTTATACATTTTTAAGTGCAGATTTGCCAAAAAACTGAAAGCAAATCCTAATGCCAGCAGAGTCTATGAGAATCCTGAAGTGTAGTGCAGATGTTGAGTATTTTCTCCTTGCAGATTTGGCAAATAAAATAATCCGAAGCATGTCAATTCCTTCAGCGTTTTTTCACACATTGACTTCAATATGAAAAACTCATGCAAAACTGTATCAAAAAGACATTAAAAGATAGCAAAAATTATAAGAAATGCGGCAAAACACACGTTTTTGCTCTGCGTTTTTCCTGCCAAGAGATGCAGAAAAGGTGCAGAAATTTCCAAAATCAAATAATCAACGTGCATACATAGCCTATGTCCAATTTTCTCTTATGTGTTCTGTATTTTTCACAAATAGAACATGAGTCAATTGTATCCTATGGGGCTGTTGTCATGTCTGCATTTTTTTAATAAAAAAAGAAGACACTTTCGTTTTTTAAAATAGTCCTGGCTAGGGATGAGCGGACCCATTAAAATTCGGGTTCAGCAGGTTCCGCCGGACTTTAGATAAAGTTCTGTTCTAGACCTGAACCCCTTTGAAAGTCACTGATTGGGTAGGTTGTCTCTCCACTAACATGCTGCCAGCCATAAACAAAGCGCTTCCGGGGGAGCGATGGCAGGGTTCTCTCACTTTTTGTTTGCATACACTACATCCAATTATGCTGTTGTTACCCCGAGTGTGAGCCATTCAAACATTGCAACAGGCTCGCACAGGGCAGAGCACCAAGTCTGTGCTCAGTACGAATACTGAGCTTTACTGTTTGGATTCACTCATCTCTAGTCCTGGATCAAATTAATTTATTCAGAGCTATGTGTCAATGTAAGCCATAATCATCAACATTAACAGAAATAAACACTTGAAATAGATCACCCGTGTGTAATGACTCTATATAATATATGCTTTTCCCTTTTTGTGTTGAATTACTGAAATATATTAACTTTTTGATGATATTCTAATTTATTGAGATGTACTTGTAACAGCGTTAGAAGTACCAGTTTTTGCTTATTTTATTAAAACTGTTCCCCATATCAAAGTTTTTTTTGTTTTATATCTTTCATTTGGGTTCCAGAAATATGGGTGTTTTTATTTGGTGATACTTTTTATGGTTTTTAACAAGGAGGCATTGCTCACCGGATTCCCAGAGGGCCTGTTTTTTAGACTGCTCTGAATTCTTACCCTGTGAACACCTTAATTGATAAAAAGAACATAAAAAAATAAGGCTAAATAAAAAAGTCCATTTCTGGAACCTTTTAGAAAATATTAAAATAAATATGTAATACTTAGTAATAAAATAAGAACAAAATCTGCACTTTTTTTTAACCCAGTGACACCAACTCTTTAATGAGATGTTTCCTAATATTACATTGTTCATCCATGTAGGTGTAAAGCAGGCGATCGGATGCAGCGACACTGACCATGAGGAGTCAGCGGTAATTGAACCAACAAAAGTTTTATTAACTTTATACTAATTAGGGATTATGACACACGTAACAGTGGTAAATCGGAGTACTCCCCATGGGAAAAATCAGCAACACAAATATCCGGAATACAATCACTTATTTACATCGTATTACTCTTATCACTAACGGTCACTGTCGGCGTTATCGTACTCTAGGTCGCTCTAGAAGGGAAACATCATTGTTACTCTATCCGTTACTGTTGTCTTCTTATCTAAACAATACTAAACAGTGCACAGGCCCTAGTGGGGTTGGAGACACTACTTGATAGGCCGCACGTCCAAGAGGGGATATCTCTGCACACTATTTATTTTTCTGGCTACCTTTGAGCTCTAAAGCACAGCCCCAATCCCCGCTCAATACCATAGGTGTGTGCATGAAGCAACAGCCTGGCTCTGGCTCTTGACCTTCGTGGTCTGTGCCTTGACCATGAAGTCAGGGCTCTGGATTTTGACTGACACAGTCTGGTCTTCCTCAGGGAATTCTACTGGCGTAGGTCATGGGCTTCTACTAATGCTGATCACAGGCTTCTATTGGCACGGGGGTCAGGGTCTTCTACTTAGCTTATGCCACTTATCTTCCTTTCAGCTAAGGTCATGGATCTTCCTCTCAGCTTAGGTCATGGGTCTTCCTCTCAGCTCAGATCAGAAATCTCTCAGCTTAGGTCACCAATCCTCCTCATAGCTTGTGTCACAGATCTTCCTCTCGTCTCAGGCCTTTTCCGGGATCTGACCGCTCTAAGACCCTGTCGATTGTGTTTGTAACCCTGATTCACTGCCACATGACCTTTCTGGAACAGGATTAAACTCCAACCTTTTTGACATTGCCAAGCCTTTTATTTTTTGCAACTGCAACACAACTGTCATCTGATCCAGCGTCTCTTCTCTTTTGTGCCCCTGGGGAATGTGTATGTCTCTCTTTGGTTCATCTTTCTGATATTCCCGTTGATTATTCTTGTTTTACCATTTTCGGCCAGCAAATGACAACGTTTACTTGCAGACTTTTTGCTTTCTTTTATATACGGACCAGTAAAACCTGTAGCACCACCAGGCTTGATTGATAATGTTGCATGATGACACTTGACCACTACAGCTATAGCGGTGATGTGCCAGCACCACTGAGGTGACCATTGATGTAGGCTGCAGTGGTCACATCATGTCAGATCAGCATTTTCTGAGCCCAAAGGAGACACTCATGGGGGCATTGACACTGGTGTAGCAGGAGATTGTTAAGGTGAGTATGGTAACTTTTGTTATTTTATACTATTTTAATTATTATGTCACACCATTTTAATATTAGTAAATAATTTTGTTTGGCTTACAAATACTGGTTTTGAACACAGTAAGGCTATGTGCGCACGTGTGCGCTCTGCACCGCAATGAAAATGTGCGCTTCAGAGCGCAGCTGAAAAGCTGCGTTCTGAAGCGCATGGTCCCGGCAGATTCGTGCACTCTGCATGCTGCCTCTCCCTATCGACAGCATGCAGAACGCACGAAAGAAGTGACATGTCACTTCTTAGAACGCAGCGATTCGGCAAGCAGCCGAATCGCTGCGTTCTAACATGCCACGTGGGCACGGCTCCTGCACAATCTCCATAGATTGTGCAGGGGACGCAGGACGCATGCAGTTACGCTGCGGTGCAGAACGCAGCGTAACTGCATGTAATACGCACACGTGCGCACATACCCTAATAGGTATTTGTTAAAAGTATTGGGTAAGCACTAAATGTTGAAGAGTTTTTGCATGGAATATGTTGATGCATTGCATATATTGTTTTTGTGAACCTGTTGAATGCCACTTTTGCTATTTTGATGAAACAGATAACTTATTTACTATATATGTGTTTTATGTCTTTATAAGGTCAGAACTGTGAACAACAAGCAATGAAAATAAAGAAAGAGGACTACAATACTAGGATTTGATTTGGGGAGAAAAGATTACTGTGATCAGTTTTGTTCTATATGCCCATTTATATATTGTCTCGAACAAATGTATCAGGTTTAGTCTAATGAATTCGGTCTTTTTTCACACTTTTTTGTTACTTGACAAAAGGAAATAGTAGAATTGTGTATTTTTAAATATCATAAGACTGAGAAATAATAAACATCTTCCACGTATTAAAACTCTTTGTTGAGTCTTCCTTGTAGCGTGATTTAGTCAATATAATTTGAAAACAACCTTATTTTACTTCTAATAAAACCAACTTGGAGGTATTGCTTGCGCTCAGCAGCACAATTTCTCTATACGTTTATGAAAAACAAACTCCCACAAAAATGTACTTTATACCTCAATTGTATAGGCCAAAAGTCACAAGATCAGTTTCACTCTAGAACTCATTTTTACTGCTTGTCAAAAAAGTATAAACAATCACTGATCTCGGGGAGACCAGCCAGAGAAAACACTGCTGGCAGCCAGCAAAGGTGCTCAACACAGTGAAATAGTAGGCAGATTGCCCCCTAGGAAATATGCAAATCAAAAAAGTCCATGGAGCCTCTGTTAGGAGTCTCAACACAGAAAACAGCCAGATATCCCTCCGGGAAGGACCCAGCCAAGGAGTGGTTCTTTTTAGGAGACCACCATAACCACCATATTAAGTGGCTCTTTTAGTCAATATCCAATTTTTTGACAAGTTTAAAGGTATGACAAGGGAAATACCAAGGCCAGGTATCCATCCACAGACAGCTTTTTTGGGGTATTGCCCCTCATCAGTGTGGAGTAGGATTTTGGCCAGGTGGGAGCAATGCCTAGTAGACAAACAAGAAAAAACAATCACTGATCTCGGGGAGACCAGCCAGAGAAAACACTGCCGGCAGCCAGCGAGGGTGCTCAACACAGTGTAATCCTAGGTACATTGCCTCCTGGGAAATATGCAAATCAAAAAAGTCAGTGGAGCCTCTGTTAGGAGTCTCAATACAGACACCAGCCAGATATCCCTCCGGGATGTACCTAGGATTTCACTGGCCTTGGTATTTCCCTTGTCATATCTTTAAACTTGTCAAAAAGTTGGATATTGACAAAAAAGGCCACTTAATATGGTGGTTATGGTGGTCTCCTAAAAAGAGCCACTCCTTGGCTGGGTCCTTCTCGGTGGGATATCTGGCTGGTTTCTGTGAGACTCCTAACAGAGGCTGCACGAACATTTTTGATTGTCAAAAAGTATAAGAGAAATAGGCAGTGGTGGCAATGGTTAGAGCAATATATAAAGATGAGATGCACACAGTTTCTGAAGGAAGTTGAAAGTGAGGTTGGGCCAAAAACCTTGGAAAGCTAACCACAGATCTTTTCTATGGATATAAGCATATGCATTTCCTTCTGTCTTTTCATATAATACCATACCAACTTCTAGTACTTCTTCACGGAAGATAGTTCTTAAACGGAACCTGTCATGTCCTATATATTCTACAACCCAGCAGCATTCATACTTGTATGCTCAAATTCCCTGCCTAACTGTTTGTACTATGTTTGTACTACTGAAGCTAGATGGATGTGAAGCTTCAGTGTGCAGTAAGCAGACAAGCCCATAAGAGTGCGACGGAGTAGTCAACAAGCCGGGTCTGCAACAGAAGGTCTCGTCAATAGCAAAGGAGAGAGAGCAAAATGCAGTCAGGTGGAAGCCAAGGGGTCAGCAGCCAAGAGGTCACGTAAACTACAAGAGAGAGAATTGCAGCCTAGGTCAAGAGTCAAAATACAGGTCAGAGCCGGGAGATCAGTAATGTACATGGGGAAAGAGTCCCAGATAGGAACTGGGGTCAGACAGATAAGACGGGGAAGACAACAGACAGGATAGGAATTATCCTTGTCACTGCTATATGTCCTGAGGAAGGAGACTGCAACCTGCAAAATGCGTTGACCTGTACGTAGCTAATTCAAGAAAGACATGGAATAATTTATTTCAGACTTAAATTGGTGACAAGCATGGCGTGACACGTGGTATCCTCCAAATATCTACTCTGACTACTTCGGGGCTGCAGCTACTTCACCTAGCTACCACGTGAATATAGGAGTTGTGACTGTCAGAACCCCTCTAGGTGAGTTCACCTTATTAACTAATATCTTGATTGTTATCTGGTAAGACCCTATTTTGCTTTTTGTCCAGAGTCCCTGACCTTCCTAACAGGCAGAATATGGAAGTCAGAGAACAGGGATGGACAAACGATACAAAGAGGACTCGGATCAGGACAAGGTAGCAGGGAAACAGGACGGATCAAGGTACACTCACGAGAGCCAGACACGTAAACTGCCAAGCAGAAACTATTACTGGTGACGCTCAGGAGGTAGCAGCACAAAGATATAGCAGCGTGACCTCCTGAACGAGGCCGTAGGATTTCATGACCTGAAACCCTGGAAATAGGAAACATGCAATGGCTCAGTGGCAACTGAGCCAAGCATATATCATGACATTAACCAGCCCTGTCTAAAACTATGCACTAATATTAATGCTTCAAAAATGTCTTATAAACTGCGTTGTTACTATGCTAATTAGGGCCTTGACTAGTCTATGGGGCGTTGTTTTACTAGATTAGTCTGCCCTCATTCCATGTTATCACACCCCTGTGGGCATGATAACATAATTTACACAAACCAGCATCATCGCCAGCTCATGGAAATCTTGAGTATGTGCGCGCCTCATTTCTGATACATTAATGCACATTTGAAGCTGGGTGCATGCTTCCTGGCTTCACTACACATGACCGAAAGTTTAGAAGACCTGTATGTGAGTTGTCTTCTGAACTTAGTCATGTGCAGTGTGTCCAATGAAGCCATGAAGCGTACACCCAGCTTCATTGGACATACTGATGTGGCTGAAATGAGCCATGAACTTGCACGAGATTTCCATAAGCTGGCTGTGATGCCATTACTTGGAAATCATGTTATTATGCCCACAGGCTTGACTAGTCAAGGCCCTAAGAAGCATAAGAATAATGGAGTTTCTATGTTTTTTTTTTAAACATTCATATTAGGGAATAACATTATACATGGCTGGTTAGTAGAGATGAGCCACCCACCCCCCTAGTGTTCGAGTTCGGTTCGATTTGTCAAACGGAGGCTCCGTTCGACGAACGTTCAACGAACCAATTCAAACCCCATTGAAAACAATGTCAGGCAAACACAAACATATAAAAACACATTATACATGTACACATAGAGTTAATAAACATTGCCATTACACTTACAGGTCTCCGCGACGTGTCCTGCACTCTGTCTCCTGCCGCTTTACCTTCCAATAATCGCTGCATTCTCCCGGTAACTAGCACTGATGATAGGACCTTCCGTGACATCAAAATAGCATGTGACCAGTCACGTGTGTATTATCTCATTGGCTACAGACTGGTCACATGGCTAGACGTCATGCTAAGTCCTGTCAGTGCATCTCTCCGGTACGTGGTGCTCGTTCCAGCATCTCAGTGTACCGGCGAGATGCTCTGGCACATGGTCGGTTTCCCCGTTCCTGCATGTGGGCGCTCTTTACAGAGTCAGCCCACATGCAAGGACTGGCTGCCACAGCCGGTGAATTGCGGCACTGGGAATCACATGATCGGAGCACCGTTGCTATAGCAACCGTCTGTCAGTGGTGACGTCACCGCTTACAACCCACAGCTTCTGCTCACTCTCACTGAGAGATTAGACTGCACGGGGAGCAGCAGCGTCTTCCTCCCATGCAGTGCTGTCTGATGTAGCAGAGCTGCATGGGTTGAAGGAGAAAGAAGACAGAAGACCAGGATCGTGGAGGGATGAGAGGGATTAATGAAATTCATGAAATAATTAAAAAAAAGGCTTCCCTATTTTTTTAGTTCCCAGCCAGGTACAAATAGGCAGCTGAGGGTTGGAGGCAGCTGTAGCTGCCTGCTGTACCTGGACAGTCCTGGATGGAGTATGCTGAGCCTTGTACTTCTGCAGCTGCTGTCTGCTCTCCTGCATACACTAGTGAATGGAGCATGCTGAGTCTTGTACTTCTGCAGCTGCTGTCTGCTCTCCTGCATACACTAGTGAATGGAGCATGCTGAGCCTTGTAGTTCTGCAGCTGCTGTCTGCTCTCCTCCATACAGACAGCAGACAGCAGCTGCAGAACTACAAGGCTCAGCATACTCCATCCAGGACTGTATGCAGGAGTTTTTTGCCCCCCCCAAAAAAATTACGTGGGCTTCGCCATGTTTTTGTATGCTAGCCAGGTATAGCAGGCAGCTATGGGCTGGGAACCAAAAATAAAGAGAAGCCCTTTTTGTTTTTTAATTATTTCATGAATTTCATGAAATAATTAAAAAAAAAAATTGACTTGGGCTTCACCCAATTTTTGTGTCCAGCCAGGTACAACTAGGCAGCTGGGGATTGGAATCCACAGCGCAGGGTTCCAAAGCTTTCTGGGCACCCCTGCTGCTAATTGCAGTCCCCAGCCGCCCCAGAAAATGGCGCTTTCATAGAAGCGCCATCTTCTGGCGCTGTATCCAACTCTTCAGCTTCCCTGGTGACGGGTGGCTCGCTGGGTAATAATGGGGTAAGGGCTAGCTGTATATTAACTGGCCCTAAGCCCAAAATTCATGGTGTCACGCCAATATTAGACATCGCCACCATGAATTTCTAGTACAGATAAAAAAAAACACACAGAAAAATATTTTTATTAGAAATAAAACACAACACAATTAGTGACTCCATCTTTATTGAAATAAAGAACCCCCCTCCGCAGTAATCCTGGGTCAAGGGTCCCACGCCGTCCAATCCGGATCCAATATCATCTGATCGGTTTGCTGGAAGGCAAAGCGATCAGATGATGTGTCAGGTTCAAGGGTCTGAATCACATGACACAACAGCTGATTTTATAAACGGCTTTTATACAATCAGCTGATGCATCAGTGCAAAAAAAAAAAAAACAAACTACACACTTCAGTGCAGACTCCTGTCCAATAGCAGCAGCTGATAGTTTAGCTGGCTGGGCGGTAAAAAGCTGGCCTCACAGCTCAACTTTTAGTGTCAGCTGATTCCGTCAGGTGACCGCATCAGCTGATCATTGCCAGGTCTGAGGGAGAGAGAAGAAAGAGAAGAGAGAGAGGAGAGAGAGAAAAGTGAGAGAGAAGAGAGAGGGAGAGAGAAGAGAAGATAGAGAGAAAAGAGGAGATAAAAGAGAGAGGAGAGAGAAGAGAGAGAGAGAGAGAGGGGAGAGAAAAGAGGAGAGAAGAGGAGAGAAGAGAGCGAGAAGAGAGAGAGAGAGAGAGGAGTGCAGAGAAGAGGAGAGAAGACAGAGAGAGAAGAGAGAGGAGAAAGAGAAGAGGGAGAGAGAAGATGGAGAGAGAGAGAAGAGAGAGGAGATAGAGAGAAGAGAAGAGAGGAGAGAGAGAAGAGAGAGAGAAGAGAGAGAGAAGAGAGAGAGAAGAGAGAGGGAGAGAGAAGAAATAGAGAAGAGAGAGAGGAGAGAGAGAGGAGAGAAGAGAGAGAAAGAGAAGAGAGAGAGAGGGGAGAGGGAAGAGGAGAGAAGAGGAGAGAAGAGAGAGAGAGGAGTGAAGAGAGAGGAGAGAAGAGAGAGGAGAGCAAAGAAGAGGAGAGAAGAGAGAGGAGAGAGAGAAGAGGGAGAGAAGAGAGAGGAGAGAGAAAGAAAGAGAAAGAAAGAGAGAGAAAGAGAGAGAAAGAGAGAGAGAGAGAAAGAGAGAGAGAGAAGAGAAAGCAATGGAGCCTCATTCCGTGAACTGCTCCGATTTTAGAGGTGTGGCCCGCGGCTCACAGCTGATGTCCGGCTCCTCCCCTCAGTGCATAATTAAATTATAATTATAAATAAATAATAATTATAATTTAAAATAAATTAAATTATTTACCGGGGCGGCCAGGACTTGAACTCGTGAACTAATGCTCCCTAGGTAGTAGCGCTAACCATTGAGCCACTGCCTCTAATGAAAAACATAGGAAGATTTGGTTATCTCTCGACCTCTGCATTGCAGAGTGAAGTCTCTGGTGACAGCACAGCTCACTTCAGGTGCTGCGTGGAGAGGACACAAAGCGCTTGTGTTCTACGGGGCTTCCTGTCATCTTCATGTAGCAAAGCTGACAGTGTCGTGTGGATTACTTCGGACCTGGATTGTTGTTTGGGGATTAATAAAGAGATAAATGAGGGGTTTTTGTGGCTTTTATTCCAAATAAAGGATTTTTCGCTGTGTGTGTTTCTTTACTTTCACTTACAGGTTAATCATAGAAGGTATCTCGGGGAGACGCTTGTCATGATTAACCCCGTTATTACCTCGATTGCCACATCACCAGGGCAATTCGGGATGAGCTGGGTAGAGTCCCGGGACTGCCGCATCTAATGGATGCAGCAATTCCGGGCAGCTGCTGGGTGATATTGTTAGGGTGGTGGGCTCCCCATAACGTGGTGCTCTCCATCCTGACAATACCAGCCTCCAGCCGTGTGGCTTTATCCTGGCTGGTATCACAATTGGGGGGAACTGCATTTTTTTTTTAATTATTTCTTTCTTTATTTTACTGCACGATATAGACCCACCCACCAGCAGCTGTGATTGGTTGCAGTGAGACAGCTGTCACTCATCATGGGGGCGTGTCTGACTGCAACCAATCATGGGCGCCGGTGAACGGGGAAGGCATGGAATACCTGATTAATACCTGATTGAATATTGAAGCAGCAGCCATTTTCAAAAGAGGAAAAGCCGCCGGAGATTTGTGACATCCGTGCAGCAAAACGCCCGTGATCGGTGAGTAGGAAAGAGAAAGGGATTGTGCTGGGGATGCAGGACGCATGCAGATACGCAACGTGCGCACATACTTACTGTGAAAAGCCACACTTTTGGTGATCGAACCGATCTCGAACGTAACTAGAACTGCCAAACTTTAAGCAAATCGTTCGAGTTCGTCGAACGACTCGAACACCCCCGAAAATCACTCGAACATGAAATTGGTGAACCGTTCGACTCGAACATCGCTCAACTCTACTGGTTAGGCAGGGAATGTGGGCATACAGGCATGAATGCCGCTGAGTTGGAGAGCAGGTTCCCTTTAATGACGTTGGCTCTATGTTTGTGTGGCGCCCCTGAGGCTTCCGTCGCCACAGAGACATTGCACCCCAGTCAGAGGTGTGATGTCCCATCCTGGGTAAGGAAAGGGGTACATACCAGTTCACAGGTAAAACTGCACTACACCCATTGCTAGGCACACACTGGGACCAGGGACAGTGGCAGCAACCCATCCCTGCTCCCATAGGGTGGTAACTTAGCAACCGGGGGGTGGGAAGAGCCAGCCGAGTGTAGAGCAGAGAGGGAGGTCAGAGTTTCAGTTTACCTCAGAGGGTGAGAGAGTGAAGAGACAGCATGTAGCTGTGAAAGAGAAAGGAGCTCTGTGAGTTCAGAGTGTCCGCAACAGAGAAAGAAAGCAACAGAGAAGGAGAGAAACAGAGAGTAGAAAAAGAGCTCTAGTCAGGCAGGAGCTAAAGGAAGAAGACCCTGGGACTCAGAGGGTCCAGGTGACACCAAGCAGGGAACGAAGGGATTCCAGGGCCACAGATAGCTTCAGAGCTGGTGGCCTGTTCCACAGGAACATCGGTGGAGGGATCAAGCTGCATCCAGGGGACGGTCCCTAGTCACTGGAGGAGGAGAAGTCATCTCCAAAGGTTAAAAGACCGAGGTCCAGGGAAAGCTGCATGCTCCCCGGACCAAAGCCCACAGCAAGAATCTCTGGAAAAGGGGCAAATACCGACAGGCGAGCTCCCAGCCCGGAGGTTGCAGTGGAGGCCGAGCCAGGTTCAGCCACAAAAGGCAAGGCTAGTGAATTCAGCTGAGAAAGAACACAATTAGAGGGGTGCACTGGCATTTACCCCCAGATCTACCCGGGATCGGCGGAGGTCCCTGACGGTGGTCCCAGCAGTCCAAAGGCTCCTGCAGGCCTTGACAAGAACTGTGAGTAAAGACCTTGAAACTGCACCCCTGGTGTTGCCTCAGTTATTTATCTGCATAGACACTTACGAGCACCAACTGTGCCCCGGGGTACCGCTCCACCTGTGGGGAGCAGGACCATCCTTGCTGCCATTCCATCACCCCAGAGGCCTCATACAGCAGCGGCGGCTTAATAGCCACATACCACAGGTGGCGTCACGACAACCATAAACTTTATTCACCAGCCATATTTAATTGACACCCACCAGGGCCACGGAGTCGGGTCCCGCCACCACTGACGACCCCCGGACTGGTCCAGCCCGGCACCGGGTGTCCCATAGCCCTGGGGTGGGCGAGTCATTTGCAGTTGTTGTTCTGCTTCAGAATAAAATTGCCTGTAGTGCTTAGCATTGAGGACACCATTAGTCCTTACCAAGTCCCCAACTCCATTTACAGAAATGCAGCCCAAATTTGCAGGGAACTTCCACAATGATTCAATGCTGCCTGCAGTATTGTACCACTCAGTAGACTTTGGTGAACAAACTGTCTTCTGTTACAGCAAAACATTTCACATTTTAACTCATTGCTCTAGAACACTTTCTGCCATTTTTCTTCACCTTAGTTCTTATGTTATTGTGCGTAGTTGAGTCACCTGTGCTTACTTACATGTCGATGGTATGTATTTTTGTCTGTAATTATTCTTTGAAGACCACTTCTGCCCAAACATAGCAGTAGATGAGTTCAGCTGGGTCTCACTAGTTGCTAAAGTTCTGAGCTGAAAGCATTGCTGAACATTTTCCAATTTCAAAGGGAATTAAATTTAATATATTTTTCATCTGCTGCACTAAAATTTCCTATGATAACCACTGCCTTTACAATGTTCAATGTTTCAAATTTTTTAGTGTCCTCAATGCTGAGATTTTCAGACAGATATTTATCCATTAGGGAAGCATCTCATTCGTCTCAAAATAATTCTGCTGAAGACAATGACCTTACATACAGCCAATGTCATTAAAAACTATGTTCCGCATAAAGAAAAACAAGCAGTCCTGGAATTGATTATATAGACCACATATGGATTTTGTGTAATTTGCTGCATGTGAATACAGCATTGTGGCCATGTGCCCTCCATTTTGCTGTACAAAAGAGGGCTGGCAAAAGCTATAAGAAAAGAGTCACCTTGGCTGCTCGATCTTTTCAGTACAATCATAAACATCTTTTCTTGCTGCTGCCTTGTGCTAAAACCCTGGGATCTTTACACCTGGCAAGAACTTCTTAACGAAATTAAACACTAGAAATCCCTGTAAATGTGCAAGGATATCCCAGGCCTCTTTGCATCTGGAAGTTCCTGCCTAGAGTGCATGCAACATGCATGTACAAGGACATCCTGGGCCTTGTATGGGCAGGAAGTCTCGGCCTTGAGTATGTGTCGGAAGTCGGCCTAGAGTGCACTGCAAAGCCTCATCGCTAACCACTGAGCTGCTGCCCTATAAGCAATACTAACTATTGAACCCGTTCTACGCTTTGGTGGCCATAATTTAGCATCAGGGCAAGACTTTGACTTTGTGGGTGGGGTCTTTTTTATCTATTCCTCTTCTGGCTAATTTAATCCCCTTTATTTAAAATTTGCACCCCAACCTCCAACATTATCCCTATATCTGGTGCATGTGCAGTACTATATTCACATTGTAGTGGAATTCTTCACTAAAATGGGTCCAGAGTCAGTTTGTGCGTAAATGGCAATACCCTGGTCCATTTATTGAAGACACTGTGTTTGCGAATATAATCTGAAAAACTGGTGACTGATGATATTCACAGTCATCGCCACATTATGGGTGTCAGGTCTGAGCATTCCTACATGAACAATATCCTGAAAAGTCATCGTAGGCCAGTTGAATGGCCACCAACGTCTCCCGTTCTGACCCCCTTAGACTTTTATGTTTGGGTCATCTGAAGGCAATTATCTATGCTGTGAAGATACAAGATGTGTAGCATCTGAAACAACGGATACTAGAAGCCTGTTCTAGCATTTCTTCTGCGGTGTTGCTATCAGTGTGTCAAGAGTGGGACAAAAGAGTTGCATTGACAATCCAACACAATGGGCAGCACTTTGAACACATTTTATAAGTGGTCATAAAATTGTAAATCACTAATGAACGAATAAAGTTATGTTAAAACCAAGCACACAATTGTTTTTCTTGTGAAATTCTTAATAAGTTTGATACATGACCCTCTTCCCTTTGGAAAAAATAAAGTTGGATCCAAAATGGCCAACTTCAAAATGGCCACCATGGTCACCAACCATCTTGAAAAGTTTCCCCCTCCCATATACTAATGAGCCACAAACAGGAAGTTATCACCATACATTCCCATTTTATTTAGGTGTATCCATATAAATGGCCCACCCTGTAGAGTGAATATTATATATCTATATATATGTATATCTAGGTTTAAAAGCATTAATTAGTATATTATTTTTCAATATCAAAATATCGAGATATACTCATGTTTTATCAACCAGAGCAGGAGCTACATTTTCAGTCTGGGCTCGTATTAAAGTACTTCTTTTAAAGCCCAGGGCATGAACAAGTAGATTTGTTTTAGTATAAAGTAATGTGAATTATTCTGGAGGGAACATCTGAGAGTAAAACTCTGCTACAATATATTATTAGAAATGATTGAGCATCTGCAGTAGGTCAGACTAATATATCCATGTGGGAAATTGATACTGTACACTATAGATCTGTTAATGTGCATACATACATATTCAAGTATAACAGCTTATCATAATTTGCATATGCTGAAAACTGAATGTTATTTTGCTTGTTAGTAAGCATCCTGTCATAAAGACTGGAAAACAATCATCCCTGTATGTTAAAAGTGTATTTAGGGGATCATCAAAACACATAAGTGGACTCCCCTAGGCCTGATAACTTCTGAGGTTCCCCTGTCAGTGGACTGACTCCAGCGGTACAAGTCTTCAAGTGAAGACCTGGCATAGACCTGGGGGAAGAGGTCAGCACAGAAACCTACGTTAGATGAGGCGAGCCCAATGGTGGTCGACATCGTTATAACGAACGGGTTCTTATGGGTGGGACGAGACCCTGGCCAGGGAGGGCTATATGACATTAATGTGCGGGACTGTAGTGGCAAACAGTAAGGGGGAGGATGAAAGAACAGTAGTTTTAAAGAAGTTGTCCAGTTACCAAAACTGATTTTTTTTGTCATAAATCTTGCTAATATGTGCCTCTACACACATCTTTCATGTTATTTTAGCAATATGTCCTTCTATCGTGCTCTAGCTGCACATCCTCACTTCTGGCTCCAGCTCTGATGGAGTTAATCGCTCTCTTGACTTCCTGGGGTCAGTTACTACAACTTCCATAATCCTTTGCAGTAACTAGCAATCTATCTCACACCCACTCTGAGCTCCACCCAAACTGTTCCCTCCCCTCAGATCTCCACCAAAACTGTTCCCTCCCCTCCTTCCTGTGTCACCTGCACAGTGCACAACAAGTCCCAGAGTGGAGCAAGATAGGGACATATAGAACACTATGTGTCAGAGCAGAGAATGTCACTTACTGTCTCCACTCTGGGACTTGTTGTGCAGGTGACAGAGTGGAGCAGATTGGTCTCATGCAGCGTCCGGTCACTTGTGCTGCTGGTGGGAGTACATGATGACACTGCCGACACCGCAGGCTCTCCTCACAGCTGAGCACAGCGGGCGGATAGTGTGATCACATACTTGCGTGACAGGGGGGATTTCAGCTGAAGAAACCCCCCCTGTACTGCACACTGGAGCCCATACCTCCCACAGCTAAGCGATGGTAAGCGGCGCGCTCTGTCTTCACCCCTCCACACTGGAGCCCATACCTCCCACAGCTGACCGATGGTAAGCGGCACGCTCTGCCTTCACCGCTCCACCTAAAGCTCTCCGGATCCTCCCCTCGATGCTGGGCTGTGACATACGGTAGTCACCGCCCACAGCCCAGTCAATCAGTGTGAGTGGCGCCAGCATCCTGTGACGTACCCATCTTGTTTGAGAGCCCGGAATTGACGGGACGTACGAGGATACTAGCGGCCACAGCTCCAGGGGGTCACAGGCACTGAGCGTGCAGGATAGCGCCGCTCAGTGCCAGAACTGGAAATACAAGCCAATGGAGAAAAGACCTATAATGGTAAGTAGAACTCATAGAGAAAATAAAAAAAAAATGGGTGAACCACCCCTTTAATCCCAGGTATGATGGAGCGGTCTGAGTAAAGTTGTGCTCTAAAGCTGAACGTGCTGTAAAGAATTTGTTCATATCTGTGTCGTGTTGCCAGTTGCAACTAGTTGATGGTATGGTGCAGTGCTAAGTAAAAGACTTTTCAGAAAGAAATCAGTATGCATGTCTGTGACTCCACAGTGGAAGAATCCTGGTCTGCATGATGACCTAGAGTCCTAGACACAGGTATGGTTTGCACACACAAATACCACACCCAGCCAGGATCACCACAACTAATCTCTCCCCCCTTGTTTTGTGGAAGGGGCTTGAACCACCGAAAGTCTGAGCCCCTCACCCGCGACTACAGCCTCGAGCCACCCCACACCCCCCTTCCACGAGGCACCAATGGACCCTCCAAAATATCCGTCCCCGACACTGGTGACAAACTCTTTTACCAGATTATAAGCATGAAGATTTTGCAAATTAACCTAGGAATTATCCTCCAGACCGTAACCCATTCATTTAACAAGAAACTGTAACCAGCATCTGAAGCGTTTGGCACCCAGTACTCGCTCAACTTCATACCCCCAATCCTCCTCCAAATCCACCTCAATTATGTCCCGAGGAGCTGTCATCCCCTCAAACCTTGTAAGAAGAGAGGAATGGAAGAAATTATTAATCCTCCATGGCACCGGGAGTTGGAGTTTGACCGTCACAGGAGTAAGGATTTTAATTAACTTATACGAACTAACAAATTTGGGAACGCAATTCTTAGTATGTTAAGGCTTGGATTTTTTGAGGATATACAAACAAATTCTTCCACCCTAAAGACAGAAGCCGTCCTATGTCTGAAGTTCGCAGTTCAGTTAATCCGATCATAAGTTACCGTAAGGAGTACTTTGCACGCTGCGACATCCCGATGTCGAGCGCAATAGTCCCCGCCCCCGTCGCAGCAGCGATATCTTGTGATTGCTGGCGTAGCGAACATTATCGCTACGCCAGCTTCACATGAACTCACCTGTCCTGCGACGTCACTCTGGCCGGCGACCTGCCTTCTTCCTAAGGGGGCGGGTCGTGCGGCATCACAGCGACGTCACACGGCAGGCGGCCAATAGCAGCGGAGGGGCGGAGATGAGCAGGATGTAAACATCCCACCGACCTACGTCCTTCCACATTGCAGCCGGGACGCAGGTAGGAGATGTTCCTCGCTCCTGCGGCTTCACACACAGCGATGTGTGCTGCCGCAGGAACGAGGAACTACATCGTACCTGTTGCTGCATCGGCATTATGGAAATGTCAGACCCTACACCGATGATACGATAACGACGCTTTTGCGCTCGTTAATCGTATCAAAAAGGATTTTCACACTACGATATCGACTGCGACGCTGGATGTGCGTCACTTTCGATTTGACCCCACCGACATCTCACCTGCGATGTCGTAGTGTGCAAAGCCGGCCTAAGGCTTCTCGCCAGTCCCTAACAGGTTTTCTCTTACCTAACAAGGTGTCATCTTAGCCTTGGACACACTTGTACATGGACTTCATTGCTGATCTACCTAATTCTGATGCTAATACTGTAGTGTGGATGGCGTGGACCGTTTCAGCAAGATGGATCATTTGGCTCCTCTTCTGAGATTGAATACGCTTATGTAACGGGGGCAGGGGTGCCTCGGGGGGTGCTGTCATGGCCACTTTATGCATCAGGCTGACCCCCGGCCCAGCCGTCACTATTAAGGCAGGGGTTTCATTGGTGGGGCAGAGTGTGGATGGCAGGGGCACTTCTTCAGTCTCAGTAAAACGCCGCAGACAGTCAGCTGGTGAACCAAAAGGCCTTTTATTGCACATCGCTTTTATCTTGCTGTACAGTTTCGGCACACAAACACTTCAGTTCCAAATTACAGTTCTTGCCGGGGAACTACTTCTGTGTCTCTTCTGCGGGCGTTACCTGTCTACTTCTGTCTCTTCACCTATACTCGTACTCCGCCACTACGGGCTTTGCCCATACACTTCTGCTTCTCTGTCTACGCTCGTACGGGTCTTACCCGAATGCTTCTGTTTCTCTTGGTCGAGGCACTTTCTCTCTCTTTGGCTATCTGCCACGTATCGCTCCCACACTCTGCCCCGTTGCTTCTCTCTGTCTCAACACACACTGCTCTAACTACTACTCTCACTCTGCTACAGAGCCCTCTATCCCTCCCCCTAGGCTGTCCTGCCCCTCCTTCTCCTGTCACTGTTCCCAGAGGGACCACTGCTCCACCCTGACACCTAGTGGGGGCACCGGTTACTACTACAACCACAAATAATATCACATCAGCATCACTTGCCACCCCAGCGTGGGGCATCTTCAGGGGGGAAAAACGTCTTCTGCTCCACCAGGGGTCCGTCCACCCCTTACATTCCTCCCCTCTTTAAACTCAGCCTCCCGGCAAGGTTTGTACCTGCAAGACAACATCTAAAAAAAAAAACACATACACACGGTTGCAAAGCAATCTTCTCTCTTTATCGCATAAAACTTTAAAACCAAGCCATAGAACACAACCTTCAAAACACATCGAAAGGCACCCGAGTTCAGTGCCCGGAGTCCCTCCAAGGGAGCTCCCGGTCTTAGTAGCATCTTTGCCCGGAGGCCCTCCACAGGCGCTCCCGGTCTTAGCTGACCTTCTGCCCGGAGGCTATTCCCAGCGCTCCCGGTCTTACGTGGGCAGAAAACAATAAACACCAAGCTTCCTTCTTAACGGTCACGGAAGGAGTCCCTGCACAGTCCGGCATTAAACTCCTCCCGGGTTCAGTACCTTGAAACATTACTGCAACTGAAAACTTTCACTGGCTTTCAACAGTACCGGTTCTCAAGAACATCCAGGACCTTCACCTCTGGTTACTGTGATTTCACGCGGGGTAGTAGGCGCGCAACCATTCAGCCCGCTGGGCCCTCACATAATCGGAGAGGGATTGGCCCGGTAAGCGGCGCAGCCTTTGGAACGGTTCATAACTTGGCTGCGACTCTGATTCTCCTGCCTCCGGTTTTGGCCCCTCAGCCCCCGGCGGGGGTGATGGGGTAGCTGGACGGGACGGCTGTGGGCTGCCGACAACAACCACCGGATGCGACACCATGCTCTGATGGATCGCCAAGATCGCCGGTGCTTCCTTCGCCTGATCCCCTTCTGCCGGTCCGGCTACCGGCCCAGCAGCCGCTTCTGGCGGTGCCGCCGGGGTGCTCTTCAGCCGACAAGCCCCAGCGGTCACCGGTCTCTGTTGAGTGCGCCTCCTGTATTGGCAATCCTCCCACTCTATCTCCTGCTGCCACTGCGCGGCCTCCTGGACAGTGGGCATACGGGTCACTCCCACTGCGAATAGGCCCCGGGAACCTACTTCTCTCCTGAATTTGACCTTCTCGCCTGGATACAAGGTATGGAGGCGCTGTGGTAATCCCTCCGTGTCCAAATTGACGCAATTATAAAAAAAATGTTCTCCGGTCTCATCATCTTCTATAAACCCGTATGCCTCGGCCTGGTTAAACTTGACCACTGTGCCGATACTACACTGCCGGTCAAATTCTTCACTGCGGGACCCGGCCATCATTTCCCTCGCCACTGTCTCGGCCAGGAGTCTTTCCTGCACCGGATCTACTTCGGGCGGTGGGGACTGTCGCCGGGTTAGGGGCGCCGGCTTCACTGGTACCCAGATAAACCCCCACTCATCTTCCTCAAACTCTGGGATGTTTTGCCAGCCCGGGGCCTGGACTCCTGAGGGGGGCGGAGGCCCTACCTTGACCGACGCGGGCGCCTCCGGACTCTGGAGGGATGTTCCTAGTGTCCCGCTTCCCAGCGTCAGTTGGGACGTGTAGGTGGCCCGGACTTCTGTGGTTGTCTCCCCGGTAACGGCATCCCACGAGGTAACCCACGTGACCTTTGCGGGCCTCTTCGGTACTCCGGTCACGGCCGGTAACTTGATGGTAGGTGCCTCTTCCACTAAACTTCCCCTCGGACGTCCTCTCCCCCGACCTGCTGTCACCAGCACGCCCGCTTCGGCTTGTTTGTCTGTTTGGGCTTCCATTTTACTTAGCGCAGGCCGCTGAATCCGCGTCTCCTGTTGCTCCAACTGTAATGGCGCCAGAGAAGGTGGAGGCGGTCCTTCTTTTCCCGCTCTTGCACGCACTCCACCCCTGGCCTCACCCACCAAGTCGACCCAGCGTAGGCGACGCCTCTTCTTTCTTGCAACGCCGCCCACGTCTCTAGTCCTCCGCAGCATCTTGGGGCAAGTACCTCCCCTCTTTGGGCGGCACACTCTGAACTTCTTCTTCTTCACCAGCCAGCTCAGTGTTTTGCGTTTGGCGCCAACTTTCCGCGCCTCCACCGAGTCTATGAGGACGGCGGCCATCTTACCGCCATCTTGTGACTGGTCCAACACCTTAGGCACCACTTGGTCTTCCTCACATTTTTGGGTCGGGGTTCCTTGCAGACAGGCTTCACCCTGCTCGCAGCGCCACTTTGTAACGGGGGCAGGTGGTGCCTTGGGGGGTGCTGTGATGGCCACTTTATGCATCAGGCTGACCCCCGGCCCGGCCGTCACTATTAAGGCAGGGGTTTCATTGGTGGGGCAGAGTGTGGATGGCAGGGGCACTTCTTCAGTCTCAGTAAAACGCCGCAGACAGTCAGCTGGTGAACCAAAAGGCATTTTATTGCACATCGCTTTTATCTTGCTGTACAGTTTCGGCACACAAACACTTCAGTTCCAAATTACAGTTCTTGCCGGGGGACTACTTCTGTGTCTCTTCTGCGGACGTTACCCATCTACT
Organism: Anomaloglossus baeobatrachus; assembly: GCF_048569485.1. Classification (NCBI taxonomy): domain Eukaryota; kingdom Metazoa; phylum Chordata; class Amphibia; order Anura; family Aromobatidae; genus Anomaloglossus; species Anomaloglossus baeobatrachus. The sequence goes on from NC_134358.1 coordinate 423,442,000, forward strand.
TCTGTCTCTTCACCTATACTCGTACTCCGCCACTACGGGCTTTGCCCATACACTTCTGCTTCTCTGTCTACGCTCGTACGGGTCTTACCTGAATGCTTCTGTTTCTCTTGGTCGAGGCACTTTCTCTCTCTTTGGCTATCTGCCACGTATCGCTCCCACACTCTGCCCCGTTGCTTCTCTCTGTCTCAACACACACTGCTCTAACTACTACTCTCACTCTGCTACAGAGCCCTCTATCCCTCCCCCTAGGCTGTCCTGCCCCTCCTTCTCCTGTCACTGTTCCCAGAGGGACCACTGCTCCACCCTGACACCTAGTGGGGGCACCGGTTACTACTACAACCACAAATAATATCACATCAGCATCACTTGCCACCCCAGCGTGGGGCATCTTCAGGGGGGAAAAACGTCTTCTGCTCCACCAGGGGTCCGTCCACCCCTTACACTTACATAATTCATCTTGCATAATGTGAAATTACAACGACAGGTACGATGTTGTTCCTCGTTCCTGAGGCAGCACACATCGCTGTGTGTAAAGCCGCAGGAGCGAGGAACATCACCTTACCTGCGTCCCGGCTGCTATGAGAAGGAAGGATGTGGGCGGGATGTTTACATCCCGCTCATCTCCGCCCCTCCGCTGCTATTGGTCGCCTGCCGTGTGACGCCGCACAACCCGCCCCCTTAGGAAGGAGGCGGATCGCCGGCCAGAGCGACGTCGCAGGACAGGTGAGTGCATGTGAACCTGCCGTAGCGATAATGTTCGCTACGGCAGCTATCACAAGCTATCGCTGCTGCGACGGGGGCGGGGACTATCGCGCTCGACATCGCAGCATCGGCTTGCGATGTCACAGCGTGCAAAGTACCCCTTAGCCCTGGCACAAATTATGCATTTTCATCAACATTTTTACAAGCATTCTGCCACTAAAGGCCTTCTAAATAGCTCTCCAAGTGGCAAAAGAACCCAGGTGACTGACCAACACAAAATCAAACACTTTATTAAGAAGAACTGTGCATAAAGAGGATGGTACGAAAAGTTTGTTCACCTATAGTGCACTATCCTGAGACACCTAAAAGGGTTGTCTTAGATCAATCCTCAGAGCACCCACCACTACCCCTTTACTAAGAATCTTAACTGGATTTTCATCTCTAAACTCCAGAACAAAGTTAAATGACAAAGCATCAGCCTTAACATTCTAAGGCTATGTGTCCACGTTGCTTTTTACCTGCTTTTTACCTGCTTTTTCAACTGCATCATTTAATGCCAAAATGGATGTGTTCTGCTCTTCAAGCTTAGTCTGGTGGAATTTGGGTTGGGTTGCCCAAATTTCTGCCACAAAAAGGCTGCAGTTTGAACTGCATAGTGGGGTTTAGAAACCCAAATTCCCACAGACTAAGCTTGAAGAGCAGAACACATCCATTTTGGCATTAAACGCTGCAGTTGAAAAAGCAGCAAAAAAGCAGGTAAAAAGCAACATGGACACAGCCTTAGATCCAGGGAGATAAGTCACAAAAAACTCAAAGCAAGCAAAAAAACCCACCCGCTGGCATTTCTTGTGTTTAGACATTTTGCGGAGTCAACAACATACAGCAGGTTTTTATGGTGGGTAAAGACTGTCACCTTATGTTTAGCCCCCTCCAACCAATGTTCCCACTCCTCAAATACTCAACTGCCAGAAGCACTCAGTCACAAATTTAATAGACTCAGCTTGTGAGAACTTCTGAGAAAAAAAAGCACAAGGATGACGGTAACCATCTCTCTTTTTTGACAGAATCACAGCCATCCCTACAGAAGAGGTGTATACTTCGAACACAAAAGACAAATCAACCTCGCGTTGACTGAGGACTGGAGCCTATAGCGGGCTTTACAGGCTACGATATCGTTAATGAATTATCGTCGGGGTCACATTGTTTGTGACGCACATCCAGCGTCATTAACGAGATCACAGTGTGTAACACTTAAGAGCGATCTTAAACGATCACAAAAGAGGGCAAAATCATTTGCTGTGGAGAGGTCGTCCTGAAACAAAAAATCGTTTTCAGGATGTTAGCGATGTTGTTCGTCGTTCCTGCGGCAGAACACATCACTGTGTGTGACACCGCAGGAGCGAGGAACATCTCCTTACTTGCGTCCACTGGCTATGCGGAAGGAAGGAGGTGGGCCGGATGTTTACGTCCCGCTCATCTCCGCCCCTCCGCTTCTATTGGCCACCTGCTGTGTGACGTCGTAAGTGCGTGTGACGTGGGTAAGCGAGGTTGTGCGACACGGGCAGCGATATGCCCGTGTCGCACAACCAACGAGGGCGGGTACGATCGCTTACGATCTCGCTAGCGAGATCGCAGCGTGTAAAGCCCGCTTTAGAGAATGCTGTTTTGAGAGCAGTAAAGCCTTAAACAGCCTCTTTAGACCAGGAGGAAAAGTTAGTACTCTTCTTAGTCATATCAGTAAAAGGCTTTACAATAACTGAGAAATTCTTAGGCTGCTTTCATGTTTCGTTTTTACCTCCGTTCAGTGGTCCCGTTGGTGCTTCTGTCCGAACACCCCCACAAAACGTGTTTTGGACGGATGCGCTGACAGGACCACTGACTATGATGGAGCAGACGGAGTCAGCGTGTGCTATGTCTTGCCCCATTTTCAGGTGTATACACTTTCTGCAGGCGGACACCAAAGCGCAGTCTACTATGTCTGGGGGTCTGCCTGCAAAACTTTCGATAGTAAATTACTGCAATGCTTTAAGGTTAGTAGGTTATACCCAATGCAGGATGGCCTGTACCTTAACAGGGTCCATCTAAAATCCAGATGATGAAGTAAAATGACCTGTTGAATCTCAAATTGACATTTCTCCAGTTTAGAAAAAAAATGATTGTCATGAAGAATTTGAAGAACCTGTCACACATGCTTATGATGCTCCTCACGAGAATGTGAGTAACTCAATATGCCATTCAAATAAATCAACACAAATCTACATATTAGAGGGCAAAAAATGTAATTACTGAAGTTTTGAAAAACCACATTAGTCATCCTAAACGGCATCACCAAATTTTCAAAGTGACCTTCTGGTGTTTTGAAAGTAGTTTTCCACTCATCACCTTACTGAATACGTATGAGATTATACGCCCCTCTAAGATCAAGGTTAGAAAAGCATTTCACTTCAGCTAGTTGATGAAAAAGGTCAGGTATTAGAAGTAAAGGATACGAATTGCGAACCATGATTTCATTAGTCTTTCTAATATCTCTCTAAAATCCAAGCATAGACTCAAACCTCCATGTTTTTTCTTAACAAACAAAAAGCCTCAGCTACTGGAGAGGTGGATGGCCGTATATGCCCCTTAGCCAGACTATTTTGGATATACTCCTTTACTGCATCTCTTTCTGGAAAAGAGAGATTAAACAATCAAGACAGGCATTTTGGCACCTGTTATGAAATCATATGACCTATACGGAGGAAGAGCTTCACACTAATCTCAGAAAATACATCCTCAAAATCTAATATATAAAGCTTAGTGTATGTGTGTGTGTATGTGTGTGTGTATGTCCGCTAAAGGAATCCGCACCGTCGCATTTACCATCACAAAATTTTGCACAGACACTCTATGTGACTCAGGGAACGTCATTGACTATGTTTGGGCGGGAAAATTTAACCCCGTGCTTTCCAGTTACTCTACAAAAATCCTGCAGCCATTAAACTGAATGGAGCTGGGAGCTATAGACTATAAATAGCAACTGTCAGTGGTTGCTATAGGAACAAAATAAACTGTTAGTATAAGATAGGATAGACGATAGAGAGAGACAGAAAAAGACAGAGACATAGAGAGACAGACTGGGATAGAGACAGCCGGAGAAAGAGACAGCCGGAGAAAGAGACAGCCGGAGAAAGAGACAGCCCTGGAAAGAGACAGCCCTGGAAAGAGACAGCCCTGGAAAGAGACAGTCCTGGAAAGAGACAGCGTGGCAAAGAGACAGCGTGGCAAAGAGACAGTCCTGGAAAGAGACAGTGTGGCAAAGAGACAGCCCTGCAAATAGACAGCCCTGGAAAGAGACAGTCCTGGAAAGAGACAGTCCTGGAAAGAGACAGCCCTTCAGAGAGACAGCCGGGCAAAGAGACAGACGCCCAATCACACAGACGCCCAAAGAGACAGATGCCCAAAGAGACAGACCTAGAAAGAGATAGACCTGGAAAGAGATAGACCTGGAAAGACACAGACGAGAAAAGAGACAGACCTGGAAAGAGACAGAGCGGGAAAGAGACAGAGCAGGAAAGAGACAGACCTAGAGAGAGACAGCCCTGGAAAGAGACAGCCCTGGAAAAAGACAGCCCGGCAAAGAGACAGACGGGCAAAGAGACAGACGGGCAAAGAGACACACGGGGAAAGAGACAGATGGGGAAAGAGACAGATGGAGAAAGAGACAGACGGGGACAGAGACAGACGGGGACAGAGACAGACGGGGACAGAGACAGACGGGGACAGAGACAGACGGGGACAGAGACAGCCCTGGAAAGAGACAGATGGGCAAAGAGACAGACCTGGAAAGAAACAGACCTGGAAGGTGACAGATGGGGAAAGAGACAGACGGGCAAATAGACAGCCCTGGAAAGAGACAGACGAGCAACGAGACAAACGGGCAAAGAGATAGACGGGCAAAAGAGACAGACCTGGAAAGAGACAGACCGGGAAAGAGACAGACCGGGAAAGAGACAGACCGGGAAAGAGACAGACCGGGAAAGAGACAGACCTAGAAACAGACAGCTGGGCAAAGAGACAGCCGGGCAAAGAGACAGCCAGGCAAAGAGACAGCTGGGCAAAAAGACAGCTGGGCAAAAAGACAGCCGGGCAAAGAGACAGACGGGCAAAGAGACAGACGGGCAAAGAGACAGACGGGCAAAGAGACAGAGAGAGAGACAGACAGATACAGAGATTGAGACAGATAGACTGATCCAAATACAGAGAGATAGAAACAGACAGACAAGGAAAGAGACAGACAGCAAGACAGACAGACAGCGACACACAGACAGAGACTGGGAGAGAGACAGAGAGACAGTTACTATCCCGGGCAACGCCGGGTGCTACAGCTAGTCCTGAATAAATGCAGAAAGATGAAATCTTACATGACATGACTGTCCTGCCAAGCTATTCTGGCCTGGGCCACAACCTGTCCGAGTGGTCCTACGGGGACTGTCAGCTGAGACTCCACCATCTTCTCCAGCCTGAACCCGCTTCCTACCCTCGGCTTCACCGGGTGACCCCTGCCTCCTTCTGGTTGGACTCTGCTCACGTCTGCTGACTCTACCTGGCACCAGTACCTGGCACCGTCATCTTACCTGGCACCAAGAACTCTGTGTCCTCAAGGACTTCCTCATTCCTGCTTCTAGTAGGACTCTGCCCTTGCCCCGCCTTCTGCTCTGGCAACCGTGTCCCTGGTCCCTCTGGTAGGCTTGCAGAACTATCCCAGTCTAGGGGTAGCTCTATCTGCTTCGCCGGAGGTGACAGGGGCACGGTCCAGAGGATCCACCACCCGGGCGTAACAGCAGTGAGAGGATGGTTTTTGCCGTTCCTTGGCAAGATTGCCGACTTTTGTGATAAATGTTCGGATGTCCCATCCCGATCCAATCTACCAAAGATCGTACGATTTTAACATTTTCCGATCTTTGCCGATAAGGACTGCTCATCTCTGGTCACAGGCTAAAAAGCGGTCTTGGCCATGTGATGGATACTCATCTAGAAGATACAGCTTTGAGAACATAGGCATCCAGCCTATTTACAGGACACATTTACATCTGCTATAGATAAAAAATGAAAATTCCTGTTAAATGAAAGCAAGCAGAGATCTTGGAAACCACGAGGAACTTATACAGGAAATATATTGGAAAGTTGTATAACTTTATAGAATGACCTTCATTTGCTGAAAATTAAATTCCTCTTTACGAGTTGTGAGGGAAAAAAAAACCTCCAGCAAGTTTTACACTTTTATCAAATATACAGATTTGCATACTAAAAATGGATAAAGAAAATCTTGATGTACATTTCCAAAAAGGCAATAATGAGTGATTCAATTTTGATGCATTAGCCAGAAAAATAGCTATTTCAAATTCTGTGTAAATTACCAGCATTGCAATTAAGTGTATATTTTTAAGTTACTGCATCTTATACATGATATGAAATTGAACAAAAAATGCAATGTAATTTATGAAATGAAATATTTATCACTACTTTCTGCCAAGGTGACACAATTCTAATTTCCCAAATTATATTTACAAGATGAAATTGCAAAATTCAATACAGCTTTACTTAAAGCTGACAGAAGAATGTCTACTTGGACTTCGGGATCTGTATGATCAAGGCTGACATTCCAAGTGCTGGGTCTGAGATCATTTTTCAGGAGGTTTTATTGAGTGCTCCACAAATGCTGGATTGGTGTTATTGATGATCACACAGAGTGACATTCAAGATAATGTACTCTTTGCTGAAAGTTATTTCCGGATTGTTGAGATTTGTTGTGGTTTAAAAAGGTTACAACAATCTAATAATATGGATGCCATTAATAAGAACAGAGAGAAGTAAAAATGTCTTTGAGAATTAACTGCAGAAGCCAAGCACAATCCAAAAAAACAAAGAATAAATATACTATCGTAATTTTAGAGTTGTGTTTCTCTTAACCGTATAGAAATGTGAAGTCCATTGAGCCATGAAGATCACTTTATTTATGCCGCTCAGGACCTAAAAAGGTCACCTCCAAAGGCTGGTCCAATGTTTAGAAATAATAAATAGTGATAACTTGTGAGCAACTGAATTTAGGAATATGGTCTTTATCTGACCAGTGGTGCAGAATTCAAATATCTCTTTTCTAGTGATGGGCAAGTGTGCTTGCCAATGCTCGATACTCGATATCCTGGTGTTTGAGCACCATGCCAAAATTCTCGCCCCACATTTTCACCATTTATTAGCCACTAAACATGCGGGGATTATCTGCCAATTATGGTAAGGCCATAGCCACTTTGGCTACTAGCATTACTGTGATTGGCTGACTGTATCATGTCATCAGGTCTATATTAGACCCAGTGGCGGTCCTCTTGCCTCAATCTACCTCGGAGCAGTGCAGGGAGAGCTGCTGGAGAGAGAAGGAATAGTGTATTTGAGTGATTACTGCCTTACACTCCTTGCTGCTGCAATGTAAAAAAAAATAAATCTATTTTATTATCTAATAATACTGCTCTTAGATGCATTATTGTGGGGCTAGCTGCTGGAGAAGGCATGTAGTACAGCCATCTAGGCAGGGATTATAACCTTACAATACTTACTGCTGCAATGTAAACTAAAAGTTTTTTTCAGGGCTAAGTCTAATCTATTCTCTAATAATACCACTGTCAGTTGTGTTTAATGTAGGGAGAGCTGCTGGAGAAGGGATAGTGTATTACAGTGATTATTGCCTTATAGTCCTTGCTGCTGCAATGTAAAATATCTATTATATTCTCAAATAATACCCCTGTTAGCGGCATTTAGTTTAGAGACACAGTTGCCAACAAGTCATATTAAGTCTACAAGTCAGATGGAGGATCAAAGTGCAGAAGTGGAAGACGAGGTGATGGATGATAAAGTTACTGACCCAACCTGGGAAGGTAGCATGCAGAGAGAGGATAGTAGTGTAGAGGGGGAGGGATCCTGTCAGCACTGCAACAGGCAGGAAGAGGTAGTGAGGTGACCTAGATGTTACACTGTTCCGCATAGCACACACATGCGGCAAGTTTCCAGGTCAAGGGTTAGGTATTCCCCAGTCAGGCACTTTTTTAAAGAAAGTGTGGACAATGAAAAAACGGTCATTTGCAACTTGCCATACCCAGATCAACAGGGTCCAGACCACAAGACTGTACAACACCAATATGCAGAGGCACATATTAGCAACGCATCCGACTAGGTAGGATGAACGCCAATCAATGCTTGTGGGTGACACCACTGTCTCTTCCCCTGTGCTACGTGATTGCCAATCCCGTGTCAAGGAGGCAGCCAAGGATGCCTCCCTCCCTACACCTGTCATTGCACATTCACAAGGACCATCAGCAACCATGTCAAGTTACTGCCCTACCCCAGGCCTTGGAATGCAAGTGGAAATATGCAGCCACCCACCTACAGGCTCAACCACTAAACACTAGCACTAAGTGCATAGGCTTTACCACTGTAAGAGTCCCAATCTTTTTAAAATTGTCTAAAATTGTATTCTAAGGCCCTTCTGTATATGTCTTTCATTGTATATTACAATACAAAAAAGGTAGAGGAGTGTGTGTATTTGTTAAATCTAACTTAAGACCTGTACTCAATGACCACTTCGGGGGAGTTGTGACAATGTAGAGTCAGTCAGTATGGGTAAATGTGCATAGGGAGAGCAATAATGGAAAACTGCTAATTAGTGTTTGCTATAAGCCTCCTAACATACCTGAACAGGTATAGGGTGAAATGCTGCAACAAATTGAAAAGGGGGGATGATGATTGATGATTGATGGATGATGATGATGATGATGATTGATGATGGATGATGGATGATGATATGGATGATGATGATGATGATCGGGTCCTTATTATGGGGGATTTCAACTATCTCCAGACATTCAGTGGGACATAGAATCTTCAGGTTGTGCTAAAAGTTGTAAGTTCTTATCTACAATAGAAGACAATTACCTCTCTCAGATGGTAGATGAACCGACGAAGGGAGATAATTTGCTAGATCTGGTCCTGTCAGATAGACCAGATACAATTTCAGATCTACAGGTCCAGGAGCACTTGTGATCATAATATGGTAACTTTCAAAGTAATATTCAATAGAACATTTGAAAGAGGAAATACTAAAACCAGGAATTTTAGGAAAACTGATTTCAGCAAATTAAGGGAAAAGCTTAATTGTGTCGATTGAATCAATGCTATGGTAACTGGGGATAATGAACACAAATGGGGTAAGTTTAAGGATATAGTCCTAGAGTCCTGTAAAAAAACGTATACCCTCTGGCAATAAAATGTCCAGAAATAAAAAGAAACCACTATGGATATAGAAGACTGCACAAAGTATAATGAAACAAAAACAAAGGGTGTTCAAAATCTTGAAGGCTAAGAATACAGAAATAGCATTCCAGGAGTATAAAGATCTCAATAGGAAATGTAAAACAGAAATCAAGCAAGCAAAATTAGCTACTGAAACAAAAATTGCCAAGGACATTAAAATAAATCCCAAAATCTTTCATAAATACATTAATGGCAAAATGAAAACAAAAGGATGGTATCGGCCCCTTAAAATATAACAACAAGTTAGTTATAGAGGACAAACAAAAGACTGAGATATTAAACAGACACTTCTCATCCGTATTCACGAAGGAACTGATTGTTCCAGGGATTATTCAACAAGTCAAAAATCAAAGTTTACCACCTTATATAATTAATTTAACACAAGGGGAAGAACGCCTACATCTGAGCAAATTAAACATTGACAAATCCTCTGGCCAGATGACATTCATCCATGAATATTGGGGCAATTGAGCTCAGTAATTGACAGACTACTGTATCTCATTTTCTTAGACCCTTTTGTAACAGGATTGGTGCCTCAGAATTGGAGGATTGCTGATGTGGTACCAATATTCAAGAAAGGTAAGAGGGTGGATCCAGGCAACTACCATCCAGTAAGCCTGACATCAGCAGTATGTAAAGTTTTTGAGGGCATTTTAAGGGATGATATGCAAACATATATTGTAGAAAATAATATAATAACTGACAGCATGGATTCATGAAAGATAAGTCGTGTCTAACCAATATGTTGGTTATGAGAACTTAAGGTAAGTGCAAATCTGGATACTGGTAATGGATCTGATGTGATTTGTTTGGACTTTGCAAAAGCATTTGATACTCTACCACATAATAGCCTTATATTGAAGCTCCGAAGCTCCAGAAGCAGGTACTAGGCGACATTATATGCAAATGGGTAAGGAATTGGCTAAAAGATAGGAAACAAAGAATAGTCATAAATGGTATATTCTCTAAATGGCCTATAGTCAGCAGCAGTGAGGTACTGTAGGGATTTGTACTAGGACCGTTTATTTTAACTATCTTTATTAATGATCTTGTGGATGGGATTGATAGTAAAGTGTCAGTCTTTGCTAGGATATTAAAAACTGACCTTGATAGTACAATATTATAAAACAATCTGGATAAGATGTCAGAATGGGCAGATATTTGGCAAATGAGATTTACTGTTGATAAATGTAAAGTAATGCACCTAGGATGGAGTAATCCTACAGCTGCATATATTAATTGAAAGTAAACTCAGGACTACAGAACAGGACTTGGGTTTTCTGGTTACAAGTAAGCTGAGTTGCAGTACTAAATTTCAAGCAGCAGCTGCAAAAGCAAACAAGATTTTAGGGTGTAAAAATAGAGATTAGATCCCGTGTTCCCAACATATTTTTACCCCTCTATAAATCACTTGTAAGGGGCACTTTGCACGCTGCAACATCGCAGGCCGATGATGCGATGCCGAGCACGATAGTGCCCGCCCCCGTCGCAACTGCGATATCCTTGTGATAGCTGCCGTAGCGAACATTATCGCTACGGCAGCTTCACATGGACTCACCTGTCCTGCGACCGTCGCTCTGGCCGGCGACCCGCCTCCTTATTAAGGGGGCGGGTCGTGCGGCGTCACTGCGACGTCACACGGCAGACGGCCAATAGGAGCGGAGGGGCGGAGATGAGCAGGATGTAAACATCCCGCCCACCTCTTCCTTCCGCATATCCTACGGAAGCCGCAGTGACGCCGGTAGGAGATGTTCCTCGCTCCTGCGGCTTCACACACAGCGATGTGTGCTGCCACAGGAGCGAGGAACAACATCGGACTGTCGCATCAGCGTAATCATGGATTACGCCGACGCTGCACCGATGATACGATTACGACGCTTTTGCGCTCGTTAATCGTATCATCGAGCCTTTACACACTACGATGTCGCATGCGATGCCGGAAGTGCGTCATTTTCAATTTGACCCCACCGACATCGCACCTGCGATGTCGTAGTGTGCAAAGCCCGCCTTAGGCTACATCTAGAATTTGGGATCCAGTTTTGGCCTCCACTTTTTAAAAAGGACATACAGAAATTATAGTCAGTTCAAAGGTGGGTAACTAGACTACTACAAGGAATGGAAGGCCTCCAATATAATGAGAGGTTGAAAAAGTTGGATTTGTTTAGCTTAGAAAAAAGATGTCTCAGAGTAGATCTCATTTATATGTATACATACATGTGTGGTCAATCTAAAGTATTCTTTACAGTTTCATCAGTCAGACTGTGGAATGCCCTACTGCAAGAGGTTGTAATGGCAGATACTATAACAGCTTTTAAAAAAGGGCTGGATGATTTACTCTGTACACACAACATTGTCAGTTATAAATTATGTAATGACAACATTTAGAATTAGTGGAGGAAGGTGGAACTAGATGGACCTAGGTCTGTTTTCAACTTACGTAACAATGTAACTACATAACAATCCCTCCTTTACATTTTTGGGAGGCTTTGCACATTACTAGTGTATGAGTCTTACTTTTTTTAAAAGTGTCCGAAAAGTTATTCTCAGAGCCTTCTCTATGTGTCTTTCATTGTGTATTGCAATACCTCCTTTAAATTTTTGCTAGGCCTTGGACTTAGTGCATAAGCTTTACCACTGTAGAAGTCCCAGTATGTTTAAATTGTAATAAAAATTATTCTTAAGCCCCCAACACACGCTTCAATATATCTCACAATCCTTCTAATAAAGGATTTTTCGGGTGTGTGTGTTTATTTACTGTAATTTACAGATTAATCATGGAAGGTATCTCGGGGAGACGCTTGACATGTTTAATCTAGGACTTATTGGCAGCTATGGGCTGCCAATAACTCCTTATTACCCCGATTTGCCAACGCACCAGGGCAAATCGGGAAGAGCCGGGTACAGTCCCAGAACTGTCGCATATAATGTATGCGGCAATTCTGGGCGGCTGCTGACTGAAATTGTTAGGCTGGGGGGCTCCCCATAACGTGGGGCTCCCCATCCTGAGAATACCAGCCTTCAGCCGTATGGCTTTATCTGGCTGGTTTTAAAATTGGGGGGGACCGTACGTCGTTTTTTTTAATTATTTAATTATTTATTTCACTGCACAGTATAGACACGCCCACCGGCTTCTGTGATTGGATGCAGTGTGACACCTGTCACTCAGCGTGGGGGCGTGTCTCTCTGCAACCAATCATAGGCACCTGTGGGCGGGGTAAGCAGGGAATACGAGATTGTTTAATGGGCGGCCAGCTTTTTCAAAATAGTAAAAGCCGCCGGAGCAGTGTGAACGCCGTGCAGCGCCGGAGATCGGGGATCGGGGATCGGTGAGTATATGAGAGAGGGCTGCTCAATTCAGTTACTCAGGAGTTTAGCGGTCACCGGTGAGCCCTTCACTGGTGACCACAAATCAGGACGCGACACAGACAGAGCCGCAGCATGACAATGAAGTTGGGTGAAGTTCACCCGAGTTCATTCTGACAGTGCGGCTCTTTCTGTGTCTGCTGTCATCTGCCATTCAGCTCTGCTACATGGCTGTCTGTGTCTGCTGTCAGCGGCCATTCAGCTCTGCTACATGGCTGTCTGTGTCTGCTGTCAGCGGCCATTCAGCTCTGCTACATGGCTGTCTGTGTCTGCTGTCAGCGGCCATGTAGCAGAGCTGAATGGCAGATGACATAGTAAAAACGCATCCCTACACATTACACACGCTTGGTAAGTCAATAAATAAAAAAAAAAAAAAGGATGCCCAATGCATACGTCACAGAACACATGATTTAAAGGATCGCACACAAAATTGATCAATTTAACATAGACTACTAACGTTCGTGTGACAGCAAATGAACGACCTACGTGCAATCTCATAAGATCCCGTATGCAACCTGGGCGTGTCACATCGCAAATGCGATTGTACAACTAATTGCAACGTGTAAAGCAGGCTTAAGGCCCTTCTCTTCATGTCATCTGGGTTGTATTGCAATCTCTCCTTTAAATTTGGCCCAGACAGACTGCTTGCCTTGGAAATGTTAGAGTTCAGGGTTGTGGACACTGGGGCTTTCCACAACTTCATGGTAGTAGACGTCCCTTGGTACTCTGTCCCAAGCCGCTATTATTTCTGCTGGTGTGCTGTACCTGCCTTACACAAGCATGTGTCCCATAATATCACCCATGCCCTGACTAACGCAGTCCACTTAACCACCAACATTGTGGCAGAGATGCTACATTTCACTGACCACACACTGGGTGAACCTTGTGGATACTGGGACATGCTACTGACACCTAGGATTCTACCACACAGCAGGTCAAATCCATCTATGGACACTCCATTAATCAAATTATATCCCAATAGGAAGAAATATGAATTTTTTCATCCCAAAAGAAGGAGTATTCAATGTCACAGTAATAAAAAATTATTTTTATTAACATTTGATTTATAAATAACACCACACAATAAAAATAGTAAATTGCAGTCAACAAAAGTGTGTATATCAGGGTGTCGCGGTATCAATATTGCACATAACATCCAAATAATGTCCGATCTATGTTCAACCATAAATATTATTTCAGGTATTTAAAATATCAAAGTACTTTTGCAAACCAAAACGGCCTAATGGTCACTATATAATGCCATGGCCAGTGTTTAAATAGCTCCGGGCTGTTAAATGCTGTATTAAAGTCTGTGTATTGTCCCTCCTCTCATGCAGAGCCAAGTCACTACGTTCGATGTCACTGTGCATATACATCCATCAGTGTCGGCAGTGTGACTCTGCCACACATCCTATAGGTAATCTGCACAACAGACAAGGAGCGGAGAGAGTCGAATCGGCACGAGCGGACATATGATTAATGACACCGTGCTGTTATATGCCTACCTCAGTACTCTACCCACGCCATATCACTATCACTCCATCAGTTGTTGCCAATAGTGTGCAAGGGACACCCATGCAAATGCAATGTGTCACTCCTTAATGATTATTACAGCTAACAAGAGATGGAGGAAGTAATAACGGCATGCAGATAACAAAAATTAAACCAATCGGACATATTGGACTATGTACAAGGTTCCTAATGCTCTATCGCAGTGCCACCAGCCAGCAGCCACCTAAGCGACCGCTATGAATCCACGTAAGAACCGGCATAGCAAAAAAACCTCCGGTACAATGTGCTAGCATGGCATCCTGCAATTACAGCAAAGTATTACCTTAGTACGTGCACCGCAAACACCCGATCCCCGACACGTGTTTCGCTCCCGGCTTCTACAGGGGGCATGTCGGGTCACGGTGATTACAGGGATTATATACGTTACGCCCACCTATCCGGGATTCTTTGGGCGCTTGCATAGAACCGTCACTTCCTGTTGGAAAGGGGACTTCCTGTCAGGCGATGGTGGAACGCATCCTGCGTGTCAAGCACCGGACGTGTGCAGCGACGCAGGAGCATCCCCCATTCTCTCGCCTAATGTTCAGTCCGAGGAAGATTTTAGGTTCCCAGCAAGCGCTCCGTCCCAAGGTGATTAATTACATTTACAGCAATAAATTCAATCGGGCAAAAAGGAAATGTCCTATGCATAAAACACAATTATTACAAGAAGGTAATTCTTATATGACCCTCAGGCAAATGTTTATATATGCTCCTCTTTTTCAAGTCCGATATTTCATTCCTGCTGTGGAACAGAGAAGATAGCCCCGTTCTGGATATATAAATTCTTCGTTTCATCATCTCATCATGGGACAAACGTCACTATGGTGGGCATAAATCGGTATGCACGCATGCAATTTATCTACAAAAATTAGAACAAAAACAAATAAGTACACACTATAAACACATACATGTTTCTCCCTACAATAACCCGACAACAAAATAAAATTATATATAGCAATTTAAAAAAATAAAATAAAAAGCCACAGGATTGACCAGGAGACAAAGAAAAGCGTCACCAAGCATATATTTATGATCTACAGGAACGCTCCAAATCCCAGGGTCTCATTGAGGCCCTGCGGATTCAGTGTGCCCAACCTGAAGATCCATCGACTCTCCACCCTCGCCAAGATTTTGCTCAAATCACCTCCCCTTATACCTAATTCCACTTGATCAATTGCCTTTACTCTAAGGACATGTGGATTGCTGTTATGCATCTCCTTAAAATGACGTGGGAGTGTCTTGAGTTGGGTGTTATCCTCTACCGTTCTTGCCTTCGCAATGTCCCTACAGTGTTCGCGTATGCGGACTTTCAGTTCACGGGTCGTAAGACCCACATACAACTTTTTACATGGGCACTCACCTACATAAATAACCCCCTTTGAGGAACAAGTTAAACGTTTCCGTATATCAAATCGTCTAGTACCATCAAAGTTGGAAAAAGTTTTTGACTTAACGCAGTTAGCGCAGGCTTTACAAAGGCCACATGGGAAAAAGCCCTGATCAGACACCGGTATCTCTTTTTTATTTATCTTATCCCGATCAAAATGGCTGCATACCAGTATGTCCTTAAGGCTTTTTGACCTACGTGCTGTAATAAGGGGCCTGGGAGGGAGAAACTTCCTTATAATAGGGTCTGATTGCAATATCCCCCAATGTTTGATCATTATTTCCCTCATCTCCATCCATTTACTATGATACGTGGTGATAAATCGTATCGGTTCCTTCTTCTCCACATCACTGTTCCCTCCAACTTCTTGATTTCTGGGAAACAATAAGGTGTTCCTTGGGGTATGTCTGGCCCGTTGAAAGCCCTTCCGAATCATTTTTTTACTATACCCCCTTTCCCTGAACCTATTGGCCAGTTCTCCAGATTGTCTCTCAAATGATTCTTGATCTGAACAGATACGTTTGGTTCTCAGGAACTGGCCCACAGGTATCCCTGAAATCACCGACCTAGGATGTGAAGATGAGGCATGCAACAAACTATTGGTAGCCGTACTCTTTCTAAAGATGGAAGTTGAGAGAAAACCATCTTCTCTAGTTTGGATTAGAATATCAAGGAAGTCCAGTTCCCTTCCTTGCTTAAATGTCAATTTGATGTTCAACTGATTTTCATTAAGTGATCGCATCACTTGATCAAGACCATCTGGGGGGCCGTCCCAGATAAACAATACGTCGTCAATGTAACGCATCCAATTAAGGATGCAATTACAACCCGGGACGGTACCCCCCAAGAAAATCTCCCGCTCCCACGCCCCCAAAAAAAGATTCGCATACGAGGGGGCGCAAGCCGCCCCCATCGCAGTTCCCTGCGTTTGCAAAAAGAATTTCTGATCGAATGTAAACACGTTGTGCGTGAGTACAAATTCTAATAGCAGCAAAAGCAACTCAATCATAGGTTTTTCGATGTTACTATTGTAACCTATGTAACCTATGTAACCTATGATTGAGTTGCTTTTGCTGCTATTAGAATTTGTACTCACGCACAACGTGTTTACATTCGATCAGAAATTCTTTTTGCAAACGCAGGGAACTGCGATGGGGGCGGCTTGCGCCCCCTCGTATGCGAATCTTTTTTTGGGGGCGTGGGAGCGGGAGATTTTCTTGGGGGATACCGTCCCGGGTTGTAATTGCATCCTTAATTGGATGCGTTACATTGACGACGTATTGTTTATCTGGGACGGCCCCCCAGATGGTCTTGATCAAGTGATGCGATCACTTAATGAAAATCAGTTGAACATCAAATTGACATTTAAGCAAGGAAGGGAACTGGACTTCCTTGATATTCTAATCCAAACTAGAGAAGATGGTTTTCTCTCAACTTCCATCTTTAGAAAGAGTACGGCTACCAATAGTTTGTTGCATGCCTCATCTTCACATCCTAGGTCGGTGATTTCAGGGATACCTGTGGGCCAGTTCCTGAGAACCAAACGTATCTGTTCAGATCAAGAATCATTTGAGAGACAATCTGGAGAACTGGCCAATAGGTTCAGGGAAAGGGGGTATAGTAAAAAAATGATTCGGAAGGGCTTTCAACGGGCCAGACATACCCCGAGGAACACCTTATTGTTTCCCAGAAATCAAAGAAATCAAGAAGTTGGAGGGAACAGTGATGTGGAGAAGAAGGAACCGATACGATTTATCACCACGTATCATAGTAAATGGATGGAGATGAGGGAAATAATGATCAAACATTGGGGGATATTGCAATCAGACCCTATTATAAGGAAGTTTCTCCCTCCCAGGCCCCTTATTACAGCACGTAGGTCAAAAAGCCTTAAGGACATACTGGTATGCAGCCATTTTGATCGGGATAAGATAAATAAAAAAGAGATACCGGTGTCTGATCAGGGCTTTTTCCCATGTGGCCTTTGTAAAGCCTGCGCTAACTGCGTTAAGTCAAAAACTTTTTCCAACTTTGATGGTACTAGACGATTTGATATACGGAAACGTTTAACTTGTTCCTCAAAGGGGGTTATTTATGTAGGTGAGTGCCCATGTAAAAAGTTGTATGTGGGTCTTACGACCCGTGAACTGAAAGTCCGCATACGCGAACACTGTAGGGACATTGCGAAGGCAAGAACGGTAGAGGATAACACCCAACTCAAGACACTCCCACGTCATTTTAAGGAGATGCATAACAGCAATCCACATGTCCTTAGAGTAAAGGCAATTGATCAAGTGGAATTAGGTATAAGGGGAGGTGATTTGAGCAAAATCTTGGCGAGGGTGGAGAGTCGATGGATCTTCAGGTTGGGCACACTGAATCCGCAGGGCCTCAATGAGACCCTGGGATTTGGAGCGTTCCTGTAGATCATAAATATATGCTTGGTGACGCTTTTCTTTGTCTCCTGGTCAATCCTGTGGCTTTTTATTTTATTTTTTTAAATTGCTATATATAATTTTATTTTGTTGTCGGGTTATTGTAGGGAGAAACATGTATGTGTTTATAGTGTGTACTTATTTGTTTTTGTTCTAATTTTTGTAGATAAATTGCATGCGTGCATACCGATTTATGCCCACCATAGTGACGTTTGTCCCATGATGAGATGATGAAACGAAGAATTTATATATCCAGAACGGGGCTATCTTCTCTGTTCCACAGCAGGAATGAAATATCGGACTTGAAAAAGAGGAGCATATATAAACATTTGCCTGAGGGTCATATAAGAATTACCTTCTTGTAATAATTGTGTTTTATGCATAGGACATTTCCTTTTTGCCCGATTGAATTTATTGCTGTAAATGTAATTAATCACCTTGGGACGGAGCGCTTGCTGGGAACCTAAAATCTTCCTCGGACTGAACATTAGGCGAGAGAATGGGGGATGCTCCTGCGTCGCTGCACACGTCCGGTGCTTGACACGCAGGATGCGTTCCACCATCGCCTGACAGGAAGTCCCCTTTCCAACAGGAAGTGACGGTTCTATGCAAGCGCCCAAAGAATCCCGGATAGGTGGGCGTAACGTATATAATCCCTGTAATCACCGTGACCCGACATGCCCCCTGTAGAAGCCGGGAGCGAAACACGTGTCGGGGATCGGGTGTTTGCGGTGCACGTACTAAGGTAATACTTTGCTGTAATTGCAGGATGCCATGCTAGCACATTGTACCGGAGGTTTTTTTGCTATGCCGGTTCTTACGTGGATTCATAGCGGTCGCTTAGGTGGCTGCTGGCTGGTGGCACTGCGATAGAGCATTAGGAACCTTGTACATAGTCCAATATGTCCGATTGGTTTAATTTTTGTTATCTGCATGCCGTTATTACTTCCTCCATCTCTTGTTAGCTGTAATAATCATTAAGGAGTGACACATTGCATTTGCATGGGTGTCCCTTGCACACTATTGGCAACAACTGATGGAGTGATAGTGATATGGCGTGGGTAGAGTACTGAGGTAGGCATATAACAGCACGGTGTCATTAATCATATGTCCGCTCGTGCCGATTCGACTCTCTCCGCTCCTTGTCTGTTGTGCAGATTACCTATAGGATGTGTGGCAGAGTCACACTGCCGACACTGATGGATGTATATGCACAGTGACATCGAACGTAGTGACTTGGCTCTGCATGAGAGGAGGGACAATACACAGACTTTAATACAGCATTTAACAGCCCGGAGCTATTTAAACACTGGCCATGGCATTATATAGTGACCATTAGGCCGTTTTGGTTTGCAAAAGTACTTTGATATTTTAAATACCTGAAATAATATTTATGGTTGAACATAGATCGGACATTATTTGGATGTTATGTGCAATATTGATACCGCGACACCCTGATATACACACTTTTGTTGACTGCAATTTACTATTTTTATTGTGTGGTGTTATTTATAAATCAAATGTTAATAAAAATAATTTTTTATTACTGTGACATTGAATACTCCTTCTTTTGGGATGAAAAAATTAATATTTCTTCCTATTGGGATATAATTTGACACCTAGGATTACGGGACCTAGTTCCATTAGGGTTTCCCCACCTTCTACACTAGTTATTGCACCCTCTCCTCCTCCTTCTCACCCGCCATCTCTGAATTGTGACCCATATCGGTGGAAAGCTGCAACAGGCTCTTCTGAAAATAAGTTTTTTAGGTGGCAAACAGCTCACTGCTTCAGAGTTGCTGAAAGGTCTAACATACCAGACAGATCTGTGTGTCTTGCCGCTGAGCCTACAACCAAGCTTGGTTGTGTATGATAATGGCCATCACATGATGACATCTCTAACGCTTGGCAGGCTCGTATACTTAACATGCCTGGCTCATGTGTTCCACTTAGTGTTTCATCGCTTTCTGAAAACCTACCCAAATTTGCGTGAGCTACTTGTGAAAGGTATGCCGCATGTGCATCCATTTACACACGTCAGCTAGAGTTGTCACTGGTCTGGCAATGCTGCAGCAGCGATTGCAAGTGTCAACTCACTGACTGGTGTGCAACCTGCCCATGCACTGCAACTCAACATTAAACATATTTGCAAAGCTTTATGAGCAGCAGGGGGTAGTAGTTGGTTACCAGCTACAACATGCCCGTCATTATAACGGTCAGCCACCGCACATAAGAACCGATGAGTGGGCATCGATGTCTGAAATCTTTGAGGTTCCCCAAAACTTTGAGAAATTAACCATGATGGTGAGCGGCGATATCGTCATGATCAACGTAACAATCTCCCTTCAGTATCTACTGAAACGCTCACTGCTCACAATTAAAGAGAAAGCTTTGCATGTGCACCCACCAGCTGGAGATGCTGGTGATACTATCCATCTCATCCTCATTTTATCTTCTTAGCGCGGATTTGATGATAATGAGAAAGAGGCTAAGATGGAGCAACAGGAGATGTTTGCTACATAAGGTACTCCCCACAACAGCTTCATCCTGTTTGTTCAGTGTGCATGGCCTGAAGAGGAGCAAGAGAAGGAGTGGGAGAAAGAAGATGGCGAGTCATCCTCCTGGTGTTGATAAGAAAGTCTTGCCTGTTGGGAGTCTGGTACACATGGCTGACTTTATCTTCTGCTCTTTTTCCCATAACCCTCATGTTATATGCATTTTGGCTAACACTAATTACTGGAAGTTTACGCTTCTCAACCTATGCTATAAGGAGACCTTTTAATCTCTCCTTCCTACACCAGAGAGGGCTAGTAAAATGTTGCAATACCAGAAGGCCCTAGTTGAACAATAAGTCCAAAAATCCCTATCTGACAATGCTAGAATTCATAGTTCATTGGGCAACCAAGGAGGAGAGATCAAGGAAACACACCCCAGGTCCAACAGAGGGAATGGAACACTATCAAAGGTCTGGGACAATTTCATTAGACCCTCCCTACACCCAAGATCTGATGAGTGGGGTACTCTGACAAAGAAGAAAAAGTTTTGGAAGATGGCGAATTAGTACCTAGCTAACCATAGCAGAGTCCTCGGTGATTCCTCTTTGCCATATAGTATTGGGTATCTAAGCTGGACATGTGGCATGAACTGTCCCATTATGCCTTGGAGGTTCTGGTCTGCCGCTAGCATTTTGTCTGAGCAGATTTTTAGTGCCACCTGGGAAATATTAACTAATAGATGCATCCACTTGTCAACTGAAAATAGTACGATGCAGCAGACTTGAACGATAGGTATGATGCCAGTATAGCAGACTTGGCCAACAGGGCACAATGCAGCAGCAGCGGATTCATTAGGTACTAGAACACAGAATGGTATTAGCAATGTAGAACACAGCACTAAAGAGCAGCAGCACTTAGTGACCTGATAACTAGCAATATATACAGTTAGGTCCAGAAATATTTGGACAGTGACACAATTTTCGCGAGTTGGGCTCTGCATGCCACCACATTGGATTTGAAATGAAACCTCTACAACAGAATTCAAGTGCAGATTGTAACGTTTAATTTGAAGGTTTGAACAAAAATATCTGATAGAAATTGTAGGAATTGTACACATTTCTTTACAAACACTCCACATTTTAGGAGGTCAAAAGTAATTGGACAAATAAACCAAATCCAAACAAAATATTTTTATTTTCAATATTTTGTTGCGAATCCTTTGGAGGCAATCACTGCCTTAAGTCTGGAACCCATGAACATCACCAAACGCTGGGTTTCCTCCTTCTTATTGCTTTGCCAGGCCTTTACAGCCGCAGCCTTCAGGTGTTGCTTGTTTGTGGGTCTTTCTGTCTTAAGTCTGGATTTGAGCAAGTGAAATGCATGCTCAATTGGGTTAAGATCTGATGATTGACTTGGCCATTGCAGAATGTTCCACTTTTTTGCACTCATGAACTCCTGGGTAGCTTTGGCTGTATGCTTGGGGTCATTGTCCATCTGTACTATGAAGCGCCGTCCGATCAACTTTGCGGCATTTGGCTGAATCTGGGCTGAAAGTATATCCCGGTACACTTCAGAATTCATCCGGCTACTCTTGTCTGCTGTTATGTCATCAATAAACACAAGTGACCCAGTGCCATTGAAATCCATGCATGCCCATGCCATCACGTTGCCTCCACCATGTTTTACAGAGGATGTGGTGTGCCTTGGATCATGTGCCGTTCCCTTTCTTCTCCAAACTTTTTTCTTCCCATCATTCTGGTACAGGTTGATCTTTGTCTCATCTGTCCATAGAATACTTTTCCAGAACTGAGCTGGCTTCATGAGGTGTTTTTCAGCAAATTTAACTCTGGCCTGTCTATTTTTGGAATTGATGAATGGTTTGCATCTAGATGTGAACCCTTTGTATTTACTTTCATTGAGTCTTCTCTTTACTGTTGACTTAGAGACAGATACACCTACTTCACTGAGAGTGTTCTGGACTTCAGTTGATGTTGTGAACGGGTTCTTCTTCACCAAAGAAAGTATGCGGTGATCATCCACCACTGTTGTCATCCGTGGACGCCCAGGCCTTTTTCAGTTCCCAAGCTCACCAGTCAATTCCTTTTTTCTCAGAATGTACCCGACTGTTGATTTTGCTACTCCAAGCATGTCTGCTATCTCTCTGATAGATTTTTTCTTTTTTTTCAGCCTCAGGATGTTCTGCTTCACCTCAATTGAGATTTCCTTAGACCGCATGTTGTCTGGTGACAGCAACAGCTTCCAAATGCAAAACCACACACCTGTAATCAACCCCAGAACTTTTAACTACTTCATTGATTACAGGTTAACGAGGGAGACGCCTTCAGAGTTAATTGCAGCCCTTAGAGTCCCTTGTCCAATTACTTTTGGTCCCTTTAAAAAGAGGAGGCTATGCATTACAGAGCTATGATTCCTAAACCCTTTCTCCGATTTGGATGTGAAAACTCTCATATTGCAGCTGGGAGTGTGCACTTTCAGCCCATATTATATATATAATTGTATTTCTGAACATGTTTTTGTAAACAGCTAAAATAACAAAACTTGTGTCACTGTCCAAATATTTCTGGACTTAACTGTAGACCATGTTGCCCAGGCACCTCCCTTAAGAGGAAGGTACTTTAAATACCTGATGTTTCTCAGCCATGGCCTGAGAGGAATGTCTCGGTTAGGGCGTTCTGGCCCTTTTAAGACAACGTGCGTGCGCTCCCTAAGAGCACTCCAAGGAGGCCTGTGTAACATGTGCAGGCCCCGGGAGGTGGCAGAAGGGTCCGAAACTGGAGCAGCCACCGTTGAGCGCCTGGGAAGTTGAAAGTGTCAGTTTCCCCTCCTAGGGCAGTGAGCGGTACAGTGTAGGGGATGTCAGTAAGGGTGTTACTCAAATGATTTAAATATAGGTTTCACTTTTTCAAAGCCAAATTCTACTGTTAACTATTTAGATCTTACTCTTAGGCTATGTGAGCACTGTGATTTTTCTCAAAAAAATTTCTTGAGAAACTTCTGGGAGTTGAAGATTACCGCACCTGCGGTAAAAAACCGCACCAAATCCACGGGAAAAACGCATGCGTTTTTGCCGCGGTTTTACCATGGTTTTTCTGCAGGTTGGTCCCTGCATTTTTTTTATGCTGAACAGAAATAAATAATATAGATAATAGATAGATAATCGATAGACAGACAGATAATGGATAGAGGAAAAGATGGATAGATGAATAGATAGATAGATGAGAAAGACCTATATAATGTCCCACCCCCCTGCATATTCTAAGCTGGCACCCTTTAGTGACTTTCATGTGGCACTAAAGGGTGCCTAGCCTTGTATTTAGCCAAAAAATAAATAAATATTTAAAAAAAAAATGACGTGAGGGTCCCCCTATTTTTGTAGCCAGCAAGGGTAAAGCAGACGGCTGCAGCCTGCAAACCACAGCTGGCAACTTCACCTTGGCTGGTAATCCAAAACAGAGGGCACCCCATGCTGTTATTTTACATTAAATAAATAATTTAAAACAAAAAACGTGGGGTCCTACCCAAATTGGATCACCAGCCAAGGTAAAGCAGACAGCTGGGGTCTGATATTCTCAGACTAGGGAGGTCCACTGTTATTGGACATTCCCCAGCCTAAAAATAGCAGGCTGCAGCCGCCCCAGAAGTGGCGCATCCATTAGACGTGCCAATCCTGGCGCTTCTCCCCAACTCATTCCGTTGCCCTGGTGCGGTGGCAAGCGAGGTAATATATGGGGTTGATGCCAGATGTGTAATGTCACCTGGCATCAAGCCCTGGGGTTAGTGATGTCACGCATCTATCAGATACCTGACATCACAAACCCAGTCAGTAAGAAATATAAAATAGACAACAAAAAAAGTTTTATTTGAAAAAAAAAAAAGCACTCCCAACATTCCCTCTTTCACCAATTTATTGATAAGAACAATCAATTCCACGTCAGGCGTAATCCAATAAGGGGGGGCGTCCCACGGCGATCCATACCATAGTCACTGTCCCAGTCCACGAAGAACCGAATGTTCCCCATTGGCTGGGAGAGCAATGCAGTGACCTGAGCTAACATCAATAGCCCAGGTCACTGCAGGGGATGACGAGTGCTGCTGTCAGGAGGATAGATGAGATCATTACCTGCTGTGATGATCTCCTGCAGTCCTGCCATCAGCGCTGTTACTGCCTTCTATGCCCGCCGCATTGTCAGCAGTATCGCGAGTGCCCGTGACGTCACCGCTAGTGACAGTCTCGGGCTGCTCACGAGATGGGCAGTGACAGCAGTGACGTCAGGAGGCAGGAGATCGTCAAAGCAGGTAATGATCTCATCTCACCTCCTGACAGCAGCGCTCGGCATCCCCGCGGCTTCATGCACTGCAGGGTGTCAGTGTCTGCCTGCGCTGCAGGGTGACAAGCTGCTGATACTGCGGGCAGACACTGACACTGCAGGGCAGGCAGCGGCGGGGCTGCAGCGGGACACAGACTGCACGGGCACCCGCCGGACGTCACACGGAAGCGCTTCTGTGCGGTGTCCAGGGAGTGTGACGTGTGTGTTTACTCTTCTCTGCTTCCTCTTCTGTCATAATGACATCACTCCCTGCAGAACTGCAGGGAGCGATGAGCATTACCGCAGGTAAATCGCGGCTATACCGGGGGTATACCGCACATCATTTGCTACCTGCGGTATACCCCCGGTACTTCGCAATTACATTACAGTGAATGGAGTGAAATACCGGGGGTATACTGCAGGTACCTGCGGAAAAGAAGTGACATGCACATTTTCTCGAGAAATTTTCTCAAGAAAATCTTCACAAAGAATTTTCTTGAGAATAAAACGCAGCGTGCGCACAGCTATTTTTTTCCCCATAGGTTTTGGTGGGAAATGTCTGCACAAAGATTTCAAAGATTTCTCAAGAAATTTCCGCAGCAAAACTGCGGGTAAAACGGCCTAGTGCACACATAGCCTTATAGCCTTAAGGGGGATCGTAACAAGATCAAATGTTCTACGTTTAGAAAACTGGCTTGTGGGAACAGCACCATAAATACAAACTGCTGTCACCCCGTGCACACTAGTGATACAATTCCTTATGAAGAATTTATTAGAGCGAGGAGAATCTGCTCCAATTATTTATTTTTTGGGGAAGAAAGTCAAATAGTTATGCAAAGATTATAACAAAAGGGATATGGAAAAAACACAATTCAAAAAATATTTCACAGAGTTAAAAATAACAGCAGAAAAGAAACATTAGTTCCTAAAAAAATATTTAATAAGGACAATAAAGATGGAATTATCTTTAGCACTAGTTATAGCCGACAATACAATGAAATAAAACAAATCATCTTGAGATACATTCTGGTACTATTGCAAGATGACACATTGAATCAAATCCTAGCAAAGTAGTATAGATGTGTAGCAAAAAGAGTACATTCCCTCGGTAATATGTTGTCACCAAGTATTCATAGAAAATCTGACAACAATAGCAATTAAATCTCAATGAAAGATTTTTTTTTTAAATGTGCTGTAAAACAGTGCAATATTTGTACATTTACTAAAAAAAAACACAAAAAGTGGAGGGTACAAGGAACATAAATTCAGTTATTAATTGTAACACTGACCATGCATGTGATAAATGTAATTTTTTGCTCAATCTGCAACATAAAATATGTAGGATATACCAGTCGAATGCTGAAGAAAAGAATTTCAGAACACTTACAAAATTTTAATACTAAAAATAGCAGTCCTTAAGAAGTGGCAAAACATTTAATTGAGAATCATAATGGCAAAACAGACACCTTTGTTTTCTATGGGATTGAAGAGGTAGATCCACCAGACAGAGGGTAATTGGCAAAAAAAATGGTTTCTTATAGAGGCAATATAGATTACACAATTAAATTCTAAACAACCAAAAGGCATGAATTATCGAAAATATACAATGTAGGTATATATGATAATAAAATGAAGTTGTATGTAGATATATTATACAAGCTAAATGGTATCACATGGTGGCGCGTGTGTACCTTTATAAGATGTTGACCACATGGTAATGTTATACTCTACGACTAGCCAGAAACGCATCAAAGGAAAACCTTTTCATTTGATTCAATTTGGATAACTCTAATTTTAAATAGACTTCTATAATAAAAAGTATGACCCATCATTTGAAGGATCTGCTGATCTTCCCTCCTTTTTCTGACATGCTCTCTTTGTCTCGAAAACCATTCAAAATATACATACAATGGAAAATAATGGAAAAAAATAACCTAAATGTAATATTTATTTAATGATATTTTGTTCATACAAGTGGTATATTGTTGCTGTAAGTCAAATTGTGTGCAAGTAGTGAAGGTAGGTAGCAGTTAAGGTATTTACAGTCATGGTACAACGTGTTGGTACTTTAAATTTTTTCCAAAAAATCAAGTTTTTCTTCCAGAAATGTATTGGTATTACAATTGCACATCTTTTGGTAAAAACATGTTTATTTCCTTTGTGCATATTGGAACAACACAAAATAGAAACAAAAATAAGCAAATTGGACATAATTTCACACAACTCCAAATGTGGACAGGACAAGATTGTTGGCACCCTCAACTTAATATTTGGCTGCACACCCTTTGAAACAAATAACTACAATCAATCGCTTCCTATAAATATCTCAAGCTTCTTATACCTCTCAACTGGAATTTTGGAACACGTTTCGATTGGAAACTGCTCCAGATCTCTCATATATGAAGGGTGCCTTTTCCCAACAGCAATTTTAAGATCTCTGCACAGGTGTTCAATAGCATTAGATCTGGACTCAGTGCTGGCTGGTTTTTAACAACTGGTGGGCTGTATATACAGTGACTTTTTGCCTTAAGGCCCCGTCACACTAAGCAGCATCGCTAGCAACATCGCTGTTAACGAACAACTTTTGTGACGTTGCTAGCGATGTTGCTGTGTGTGACATCCAGCAACAACCTGGCCCCTGCTGTGAGGTCGTTGGTTGTTGCTGAATGTCCTGGGCCATTTTTTAGTTGTTGCTGTCCCGCTGTGAAGCACAGATCGCTGTGTGTGACAGCGAGACAGCAACAACTAAATGTTCAGGCAGCAGGAGCCGGCTTCTGCGGAGGCTGGTAACCAATGTAAACATCAGGTAACCAAGAAGCCCTGTCCTTGGTTACCCGATATTTACCTTTGTTACCAGCCTCTGCCGCTCTCACTGTCAGTGCCGGCTCCTGCTCTGTGCACATGTAGCTGCAGGACACATCGGGTTAATTAACCCGATGTGTGCTGTAGCTAGGAGAGCAGGGAGCCAGCGCTAAGCATTGTGCGCTGCTCCCTGCTCTGTGCACATTTAGCTGCAGCACACATCGGGTAATTAACCCGATGTGTGCTGTAACTAGGAGAGCAGGGAGCCAGCGCTAAGCGGTGTGCGCTGCTCCCTGCTCTGTGCACATTTAGCTGCAGCACACATCGGGTAATTAACCCGATGTGTGCTGTAACTAGGAGAGCAGGGAGCCAGCGCTCAGTGTGCGCTGCTCCCTGCTCTCTGCACATGTAGCTGCGTGCACTGGTAACCAAGGTAAATATCGGGTTGGTTACCCGATATTTACCTTAGTTACCAAGCGCAGCATATTCCACGCGGCGCTGGGGGCTGGTCACTGGTTGCTGGTGAGCTCACCAGCAACTCGTGTAGCCACGCTCCAGCGATCCCTGCCAGGTCAGGTTGCTGGTGAGCTCACCAGCAACTCGTGTAGCCACACTCCAGCGATCCCTGCCAGGTCAGGTTGCTGGTGGGATCGCTGGAGCGTCGCAGTGTGACATCTCACCAGCAACCTCCTAGCAACTTACCAGCGATCCCTATCGTTGTTGGGATCGCTGGTAAGTTGCTTAGTGTGACTGGACCTTTACCCTCGTGACCCATGACTATTTTCTAGTCACCTTGAATAGTATTCTGTCCAGGGTAAGCCCACTCTTTTTACCCTTGCAGCCTTACCTCTGTGACCCACGACTATCACACACTTACCCTCTTGGTTACCTTCACACGACTACAGGGGCCCCTTTTGGCCTTTGGTCACCTTTGTGGGGTTTGTTTTTACTGCAGCCTTTCATAAGAGCAACCCACCTGGTTCTTTTACTAATCCTTTCTTCATCGTGGCAGGGTTAGTAGGGGTGGTGCTTTGGTTTTATTACAATTGTGTTCTTTATTGTACTCATCACTGCTATCCACCTACACCTCTTTGACCTCAATTTTATCCTTCTTGCAAATTTATTGACTGTTTTGATACTAATGATTATATCTTTTGATAATATTTTCCAATAAACATTATTCTTTTTTGCATTCATTCAAGTGCCATTTCCTTCTTTGTCCTCTTTGTGTAACATATTTTGGCAAACTGCAGTCTAGCTTTTCCATGTCTCCGTGTCAGCAGTGGAGTCCGCCTGTATTTCCTGCCATAGTTTTTCAGGTCATTCAAATGTCGACAAATAGTTTGCGCTGATACTGATGCACCCTGAGCCTCCATGACAGCTTAAATGTCTTTGGAACATGAGTGGGGAATAGCCAGCGTTTTAAGCTTTCATCAATTTTTCTCTGCCCTCCACATCCAGGGAGATTAGCTACATTGCCATTGGTTGTAACCTTCGTGATTATGTTATGCACCATGGACAAAGGAACATTAAGATCTCTGGAAATGGACTTGTATCCTTCAGATTGTCGATATTTTTTTAAAAAAAATGTTAGTTTTCAAGTCCTCAGACAGTTTTGTCTTTTTTTGTTCTCCATGCTTAGGCGGGCTTTGCACGTTGCGACATCGCAAGCCAATGCTGCGATGTCGCACGCGATTGTCCCTGCCCCCGTCGCAGGTACAATATCTTGTGAAAGCTGGCGTAGCGAAAATTATCGCTACGCCGGCTTCACATGCACTCACCTGCCCTGCGACCATCGCTCTGGCCGGCGACCCACCTCCTTATTAAGGGGGGCGGGTCGTGCGGCGTCACTGCGACATCACACGGCAGGCGGCCAATCAGAGCGGAGGGGCGGAGATGAGTGGGATGTAAACATCCCGCCCACCTCCTTCCTTCCGCATATTCTACGGGAGCCGCGGTGAAGCAGGTAGGAGATGTTCCTCGCTCCTGCGGCTTCACACACAGCGATGTGTGCTGCCGCAGGAGCGAGGAACAACATTGGACCGTCGCGTCAGCGTAATTATGGATTACGCCGACGCTGCACCGATGATACGATTACGACGCTTTTGCGCTCGTTAATCGTATTATCGAGCCTTTATACACTACAATGTTGCATGCGATGCCGGAAGTACGTCATTTTAAATTTGACCCCATCGACATTGCACCTGCGATGTCGTAGTGTGCAAAGCCCGCCTTAGTGTGGCACACACAATGCACAGATTGAGTCAACGTCTCCCTTTTTTACATGGTTGCAGATGTGATTTTCATATTACCTATGCCTGTTACTTGTCACAGGTGAGTTTGAACTTGCATTATGCTTGAAACAAATTTGCTTACCCACAATTTTGGAAAGGTGGCAACAATTTTGTCCAGCCCATTTTTAGGGTTTTGTGTGAAATTATATCCAATTTGCCTTTTTTACCAGTTCATTTTTTTTGTGTGGTTCCAATGCACACAAAGGAAATAAACATATGTATAACAGAAGATGGAATTGCAATACCTTTCTGGGAGAAATACTTCAGTTTCTGGAAAAATTTTAAGGGTGCCAATACTTTGGGTCATGACTGCATACCTTTTCCTGGAGTGTTCAATGTGTGGTCAATCTTGCCTGATACTCCAACACTAGTCAGCCATCATATGTACATCCCATCTACCCAGATAATGTCTGTCCATGAACTCCAAATCTTGGTAAAATTGTACACTTTGTTCATCACTGACTTCACCAATGTTTTCAGGGAAGTTAGCAAGATGGCTATGTCGGAAATGTACTTTTAAACTAATTTTGCAACCAAGCACTTTGTAGCTCTCCAATAGATTCTGGACAATTTTGGTGTAATTGTTTGCTTGTGTATTTCAGAGAAAGTCGTTGATAAGGTCTTTGAATGATAACAAAGCATTCTTTTTTCGAGTACTGAAATTGTTTTGATGAACTGTTCATTTTTGAAAAGCTACCGAATCTGGGGGCCATCAAACACACCGGCTTTTAGTTTTTCAAATGATAGGTTAGAAAATGCTAAAATGAGTGACTTGAAACAGTCTCCTTCAGTTGGAAGAGCTTTAACAAATTGCTTTATGAGACCCCATTAGTGATGAGCGAGTACTAAAAAGCTCGGGTGCTCGAAGCTCGGGCCGAGCCTCCCAAGATACTCGTGTACTCGGCCCGAGCACCGAGCCCAATGTTATCCTATGGGAGACCCGAGTATTTTTGTGAAATGACCCCCCGGCAGCATGTAGAAACCCTAAAAATGTCACAAAAGTCTCAGAAGAGTGCTCAAATGACATGGCATCAACATGGGGAAGACCCCTTGAAGCATTTATCACTCAAAAGTCACAGCTGTGAACAATTTTGTCCAAGTTTTACGCCATTTTTACGGACTCACCAGAAAACCTTCCAAAATGACACCAAAATGAATTTTCATGGCGGAAATGTTAAGGGCACATACCCAATAGTGAGATAGAGCTAATGTATGTTACTTTTTGAGATTAATACATGAAAGATTTTACATGAAAACCTTGTGTGGCACTCCGATGTCCAAAACGCACGTTTTGTGCTTTTTACTAGCGATGTCGGTCATTTTTTTTTTTTTTATTCTATCTCCCTCAGTCCGTCGGTCTGTCTCTCTCTGTCTTGTCTGTCCCCCTCTCACAGTCTGTCGGTCAGTTCCCCCCCCCTCTCTCTTACTTACCGTTCCCCGATCACTGCCGCGGCGCTGCACAGCTGTTCAAACTCCGGTGGCTTTTCCTCTTTTGAAAAAGCCGGCCGCTCATTAATCAATCTCCTATTCCCTGCTGTCCTGCTTTTCGGCGCCTATGATTGGTTGCAGTGAGACATGCCTCCACACTGAGTGACAGCTGTCTCACTGCACCCAATCACAGCAGCCGGTGTGTGTATACTGTGCAGTGAAATAAATAATTAAATAATTAAAAAAAACGGCGTGCGGTCCCCCCAATTTTAATACCAGCCAGATAAAGCCATACGGCTGAAGGCTGGTATTCTCAGGATGGGGAGCTCCACGTTATGGGGAGCCCCCCACCCTAACAATATCAGTCAGCAGCCGCCCAGAATTGCCGCATACATTAGATGCGACAGTTCTGGGGCTGTACCCGGCTCTTCCCGATTTACCCTGGTGCTTTGGCAAATCGGGGTAATAAGGAGTTAATGGCAGCCCATAGCTGCCACTAAATCCTAGATTAATCATGTCAGGTGTCTCCCCGAGATTCCTTCCATGATTAATCTGTAAATTACAGTTAAAAAACACACACACCCGAAAAATCCTTTATTAGAAATAAAAAACACTAACAAAGTCCCTCATTACCAATTTATTAACCCCGACAAACCCTCCATGTCCGGCGTACTCCACAGTCCTCCAGCGTCGCGTCCAGCTCTGCTGCATGGAAGTGACAGGAGCTGCAGAATACACCGTCGCTCCGGTCACCTCCACGCAGCTAATGAGATGAGTATAGCAATCAGCTGAGCTGTCACTGAGGTTACCTGGATCCAGCGGTGGATGCAGCGGTGGCCGCGGGTAACCTCAGTGACAGCTCAGCTGATCGCGCTACTCACCGCCGCTCCGGTCAGCTCCATGCACCAACTGAGGTGAGTATAGCGATCAGCTGCTGTCACTGAGGTTAATCGCGGCCACCGCTGGATCCAGCAGTGGCCGGGAGTTACCTGACTGACAGCAGCTGATCGCGCTATTCCCTTCATTAGCTGCGTGGAGGTGACCGGAGCGGCGGTGTATTCTGCAGCTCCTGTCACTTCCATGCAGCAGAGCTGGACGCGACGCTGGAGTCCGTGGAGTACGCCGGACATGGAGGGTTTGTCGGGGTTAATAAATTGGTAATGAGGGAATTTGTTAGTGTTTTTTATTTCTAATAAAGGATTTTTCGGGTGTGTGTGTTTTTTAACTGTAATTTACAGATTAATCATGGAAGGAATCTCGGGGAGACACCTGACATGATTAATCTAGGATTTAGTGGCAGCTATGGGCTGCCATTAACTCCTTATTACCCCGATTTGCCAACGCACTAGGGTAAATCGGGAAGAGCCGGGTACAGCCCCAGAACTGTCGCATATAATGTATGCGGCAATTCTGGGCAGCTGCTGACTGATATTGTTAGGGTGGGGGGCTCCCCATAACGTGGAGCTCCCCATCCTGAGAATACCAGCCTTCAGCTGTATGGCTTTATCTGGCTGGTATTAAAATTGGGGGGACCGCACGCCGTTTTTTTTAATTATTTATTTATTTATTTTACTGCACAGTATAGACCCGCCCACCGGCTGCTGTGATTGGGTGCAGTGTGACACCTGTCACTCAGCGTGGGGGCGTGTCTCACTGCAACCAATCATAGGCGCCTGTGGGCGTGGAAAGCAGGGAATATGAGATGGCTGTGTACAGAGCACAGCGCGCCGGCCGGTATAAAGGCTCGGTCACGCTGTGCAGGCCAGCCAATCACTGCAATTCCACAACTAAGAGGGCTGTGGCATTGCAGTGGTCTGCCAGCCAATCCCTGCATGAGGGCTGGCTCTCAAAAGAGCGCCAACATGCAGAAATGAAGACCACGAGTAAAGCACGAGTATTGCAAAATTACTCGGTACCCGCCGAGTAGCCCGAGTACAGTGATACTCGTGCGAGTACCGAGTAGTAACAAGCATGCTCGCTCATCACTAGACCCCATTTCATGTGCAGAGATGGGAATATAATGCCCTTTCTGTCTACAATGGCTTATGTAGAATGTTTGGATCACCAGGTTTGAGGTCAGATCTTGGAGGCCAATTCCTCTATACCCAATGCTTTTCACAAGTTCTGCTGTGCCACATGCACAGAAAACAATGCCACTTGGTGTATCCACATTGCTGTTCAAGAAGTAAGCATAGTATTTTAAGGTCAACACATATGATCCACTTGTATTTGAAAAACAGTTCAGTTGTAGATTAGTTTGGACAGTGGAGGAGAGAAGTCAAGTTCAGGGGCAGAACTGTGACTAGGCCTGCCATAGTCTACCCGGTGTCTGGGTTGGAGCCCAGTCACCTCTGGCAAGGAGGCAGACGGTAGTGGCCGCCTGCAGGACCTGGGATTACAGCCGATGGAACCGTAGGGACCGGAGTCGGGCGGTGGCACGCCGGTACCGAACCGGGGAGCTGATTGGAAACTGGAGCACCAGGAGGGGCACTCAGATGCAGTACAAAGCCCCGAACCAACAGGGCTGAGTTGAATCAACTGATTGAGGACTTGACTTTAGGACCTTTCCCACACAAGACCCCACTGAAGACAACAGCCCAACCATTAGGGTAAAGCCATCACTAAGGCATAGAGACCCAAGGGGCCAGCGTCTGCGGGCAAACAGGGCTCTCCCAACACACAGCAAGCCGGGGAGCGGACTACCATTGCTTAGGCATAGGAGTCATAACGTTCACATTAAAGAGGTGCAAGGAGAAAGGTGGAAACCACCAACCTGTTAAGGGGAAGCTGAAGCCAGCTGCGGGCACCATTCATCATCCCGTTTGGTTTAGCAGAGACTCCAGTGTGTTGTATCATAGTGAGTACACCAGTGCCTTCGGCCCTCCCACCACACCGCACCGCACCGCATCGACACGCCAGCACCATCCATTCCCCCGCCTCAGCACCTCCTTTGGGCCCCCGGGACCATCATTCCCCTACCCACGGAGGGGTCAACACCAAGCTGCGCAACACGGTTCCCGGGAGGCCTAGTCAATGGCAGCGGTGGTGTCCATCCATTCACCACAACCCGTGGGTGGCGTCACGAACTTAAATCCCCTACAAACCACCGCGGCCCCGGCCATGGAACTCCCCACCGAAGTCCCTGCGTGTAGCGCCAACCCCCTTGCAGAGCGACGTGACCCCCGGGTCCGTGAGGAGCTCAAGCCACCCACCGTACGAGTACGGACCGAGCGGCTTGGCAGCCGGCCGAGCCCACGGGGCGGTACACTATGAGCTATTGATGAACAGTTGCCATTCACTTGCGTTGTAGATTGGAATTCCCAATTCCTCAATTAAACCATGTACAGTTAGGTCCATATATATTTTGGACAGAGACAACATGTTTCACATTATTCTTCTGTACATTACCACAATGGATTTTGAACAAAACAATTCAGACGCAGTTGAAGTTCAGACTTTCAGCTTTAATTCAATGGGTTGAACAAAATAATTGCATAAAAATGTGAGGAACTAAACAATTTTTTAAACTCAATGTCTCTATTTCAGGGGCTCAAAAGCAGGGGCTGACTGGCACATTTTAGCCTGGCGGGCAATCATAAGGCACTGGCCCTCAAGATGCAGTGGCCCACCTTAGGCCTGTTTATCTCTGGCTGCTGCATTAAAGCAGCAGAGGTAACAGGCTTTATGAACAGACTGGTACATATATATGGTAACAGAACTGTGCTTACTGCAACAGAACGAAGATGACTTCAGAGATATGGGAACTGCATGGAGCTTACTACAGAGATATGGAAGCAGAACCCAGCTTACTACAGAGATAAGGGAGCAAAACTGAGCTTACTTTGGTGATACAAGATCAGAACCGAGCTTACTACAGAGATAACAGAGCAGAACTGAGCTAACTACAGAGATAAGGGTACAAAACAAAGCTTACTACAGAGATATGGAAGCACAACGGATCTTACTACAGAGATAAGGTTGCAGAACTGAGCTTACTACAGAGTTACCAGATCTGAACCGAGCTTATTACAGAGATATGGGAACAGAACTGAGCTTACTACAGAGATATGGGAGGAGAACTGAGTTACCACAGAGATCAGGGAGCAGAACAGAGCTTACTATAGAGATTAGGGAGTAGAACTGAGCTTACTTCAAAGGTAAAAGATGAGAACCAAGCTTACTATAGAGATAAGGGAGCAAAACAGAGCTTACTACAGAGATATGGAAGCATAACCGAGCTTACTACAGATATATGGGAGCAGAACCGAGCTTACTACAGAGATAAGGGAGCAAAACTGAGCTTACTTCAGAGATACAAGATCAGAACCAAGCTTACTACAGAGATAACAGAGCAGAACTGAGCTAACTACAGAGATAAGGGTACAGAACAAAGCTTACTACAGAGATATGGGAGCAAAACTGAGCTTACTACTGTGATAAAGGAGCAGAAGTGAGCTTACTACAGAGATGCGAGATCAGAACTTAGCTTGCTACAAAGATAAAGGAGCAGAACCAAGCTTACTTCAGAGATACAAGATCAGAACCAAGCTTACTACAGAGATATGGGGGCAGAACAGGGCTTACTACAGGGCTAAGGGAGCAGAACAGAGTCTTACTATAGAGATACGGGAGCAGAACAGAGCTTACTAGAGAGATACGGGAGCACAACCAATCTTACTACAGAGATAAGGGTCCAGAACAGAGCTTACTACAGAAATACAAGATTACAATCAAGCTTACTACAGAGATATGAGATCAGAACCGAGCTTACTACAGAGATATGAAAACGTAACTGAGCCTACTACAGAGATATGGGAGCGGAACAGAGATATGGGAGCAGAACCGAGCTTACTACAGAGATAAGGGTACTAAACAAAGCTTACTACAGAGATATGGGAGCACAACGGATCTTACTACAGAGATAAGGTGGCAGAACTGAGCTTACTACAGAGTTACAAGATCTGAACCGAGCTTATTACAGAGATAAGGGAACAGAACTGAGCTTACTACAGAGATATGGGAGCAGAACTGAGCTTACTACAGAGATCAGGTAGCAGAACAGAGCTTACTATAGAGATAAAGGAGCAGAACTGAGCTTACTTCAAAGATAAAAGATGAGAACCAAGCTTACTACAGAGATAAGGGAGCAGAACAGAGCTTACTACAGAGATATGGGAGCATAACCGAGCTTACTACAGAGATATGGGAGCATAACTGAGCTTACTACAGAGATAAGGGTGTAGAGCAGAGCTTACTACAGAGATAAGGGAGCAAAACCTAGCTTACTACAGAGATAAGGGAGCACAACCGAGCTTAATTCAGAGATGCGATATTAGAACCCAGTTTACTACAGAAATAAGGGGGCAGAACCAAGCTTACTACAGAGATAAGGGAACAGAACTAAGCTTACTACAAAGATAAGGGAGCAGAACAGAGCTTACTACAGAGATAAGGGAGCAAAACTGAGCTTACTTCAGAGATACAAGATCAGAACCGAGCTTATTACAGAGATATGGGAACAGAACTGAGCTTACTACAGAGATAAAGGAGCAGAACCGAGCTTACTACAGAGATAAGGGAGCAGAGCTGAGCTTACTTCAAAGATAAAAGATGAGAACCAAGCTTACTACAGAGAAAAGGGAGCAGAACAGTGCTTACTACAGAGATATGGGAGCAGAACAAAGCTTACTACAGAGAAATGGGAGCAGAACCGAGCTTACTACAGAGATAAGGGTGTAGAACAGAGCTTACTACTAGAGTTGAGCGAGGTTCGAGGTTCGTCAATTTCACGTTCGAGTGAAATTGGGGGTGCTCGAGATTGAACGCGAGCTTTATGATAAAAGCTCAATAGCTCGAGTTACGTTCGAGAACGGTTCGATGAGCAAAAAGCCTAGCTATTTACTAGCTGGCTTTTCACTGTAATAGTGTGAGTCACTCTGTGATTCACACTATTATTTAATTTCAGCGTATAGTGTGCGGGGGCGGCGTGTTTAGATCAGTGCTGCTGGGATAATGGCGATCGCCATTTTTTTTTTTTCCCTAAGCGCGCGTGCAGTGGGGCGGGCCAGCATGTCAGCCAATCCCAGACACACACACAGCTAAGTGGTCTTTTTTGCCAGACAAGCAAGGGCATGTGTCATAGGCTGTCCATGTCACATGTCCTTGCATTATAAATACGGCCATTATCCCTCACGGCGCCATTATCTGCTTTCTGCGTGTAGGTGACAGTCATCGCTCACGCAGCTCCGGTCACCGCTCCGGCTGTGTACGCTATACACACAACATTCTACAGATTAGGGACAGAAGTTTATTTCAGCCCTTTTCAGGGCTAATTTTCTCGGGCTCAGAGCCATAGGTGACAGTCAGGTCCGTGGAAACGCTGTATACAGCTTCAGATAACAGCGTCTGTAGCTCAGGGAATTCCTTGCTGCATTTCACCATTAGGAGGGACAGAAAGTGAGGCTTCCTTTCATGTCCACTGACCCAGAGAACCCGGCCACTGTACCCACCTGCCCACTTTCGCCACTCAATTTTTATAGCAAACAGTGCTGATACTTAGTGGCATCCAAACAGTGGCTGCTATACTAATTTTGTGTCCCACTGGTGCCAAGCATTTTGCAGCACCTCTGCATTAAACCCTCATGCACATTTTGCTACGCTATTTTTATAGCAAACAGTGCTGAATATAAGTGGCATCCAAACAGTGGCTGCTATACTAATTTCGTGTCCCTCTGGTGCCAAGCATTTTCCAGCACCTTTGCATTAAATCCTCATGCACATTTTGCTACGCTATTTTTATAACAAACAGTGCTGAATATAAGTAGCATCCAAACAGTGGTTGCTATACTAATTTTTGTGTCCCACTGGTGCCAAGCATTTTCCAGCACCTCTGCATTAAACCCTGATGCACATTTTACTACGCTATTTTTATAGCAAACAGTGCTGAATATAAGTGGCATCCAAACAGTGGCTGCTATACTAATTTTTGTGTCCCACTGGTGCCAAGCATTTTCCAGCACCTCTGCATTAAACCCTGATGCACATTTTTCTACGCTATTTTTATAGCAAACAGTGCTGAATATAAGTGGCATCCAAACAGTGGATGTTATACTAATTTTGTGTCCCACTGATGCCAAGCATTTTCCAGCACCTCTGCATTAAACCCTCATGCACATTTTGCTACGCTATTTTTTATAGCAAACAGTACTGCCAGTTTTAGGGCCATAGTTGTTGCATTGTCAGGGAGAGTCAGTGTTGGTTCTTTAGCTGTCAATAAAGTTAGACCACCTCTGAAATCTACACCACCTCTCAATTTTTGCTACCCCATTTTAAGTGACTAATCTTGTTGCTAACAAAATGAGTGGCGAAAGGACAGATGCTGGTGGAAAGGGGAACAGGCCTGTTGGAAAAGGAAAAAACGTTTGTGTCCGTGGGGAAGGTGGCAAAGCTACATTAACATCTGCTGAAGATAAGCCATCTTCCAGCAAAAGTAAGATGTCTACTACTTTCCGTGGACAATCCGATGTGCTCCCTTTTTTACGGACCCTAACAACTGTAAGAAAAGTAGATGATGCAAAAAAAAGAACATGCTTGAATGGATCTCAAGTGCTCCAACAAGTGCCCTCTCCTCCACTTCAACTACCTCATAAAAAAAACCCAGTCCACTGAGTTGTCATCCCAATCACAATTGCTTTCTCCAAGCTAACAAGTCTCCGCCCGCCCTGCACATTATGGTGTACCAAAGATGGCTGAGTCTGCAGAGCTATTCAGTCACACTATAGCCTGGGAATGAGAGGTCTGCTCCCAAGCTACAGTGAGTACAGACCAGGAAATGGTCTGCAGTGATGCCCAGAACCTTTGTGACTCAGATTCAGACCCTGATGACCAACTTTCTGAGCATAATGTAGACCCTCATTCCCAAACTGTAACACCTGTTGGTGTAGATAAGGAGGAACATACTGATGACGATGAGACGCAGATACCAGATTGGGATGACAACTTAAATACTCGGTCAGGGCAGGAAGAGGCTAGGTCTGAGGGTGAGGGGAGTGCAAACACAACGCTTGATGAGGAAGTTCTAGATCCCACCTACTGTCAACCCACAGTCACAGGCGCTCGAGGAGGTCAACAGAGGCGGTGGAGGAGGATGCAACTGAAGACGAAGTTACCTTGTGCCTTCCTGGACAGAGTCGGAGTACTGGTAGCACGTCTACAACTGCATCCTCAGCCACCACTCTGCCTCTGAGCACAAGTCAGGGTGGCTTTGCAGGTCGCATGTCCTCTAAGCCTTGCCTAGCCTGGTCCTTTTTTGACCTTGCAAACAATCTCCCAAATCATGTGATCTGTAAAATTTGCCGGGAATCTATAAGTAGAGGCAAAAAGCTCACCAGTTTGACAACTTCTTCCATGAATCGTCACATGAATACCAAGCATAATTCCCAGTGGGAAGTTCACTGTGCTGCAATACAGCCTAGCGTAGCGGGCCAACCACTGCCTGCCCCTTCCAGTGCATCCGCGCGCTCTTCATCTTCTATTACTGTGGGGACAGCTGTCACACCTGGTTTTCCACGCACACCTTCCACCACTGTAACCGCAACAGGCAGTTTGCTTGTTAGGTTATCAGTTGGTTTGGAAGGGGAAACAAGTGCATGTGTACAGCTCTCTCAGACATCGATAGCACCAACGTTGGATGAAGGCAACATCATGTCTATGCCTGCACTTTCCTCACAAACCTGCATTTTTCCAGGGACACCCTACTCACCACCATCTACACACAGCAGCCAGATCTCTGTCCCTCAGATGTGGACAAATAAAAGGCCATTTTCTCCGACCCATGACAAAGCTAAGAGGTTGACTTTATCCCTCTGTAAGCTCTTGGCTACCAAAATGCTGCCTTTCTGCCTGGTGGACACAGAGGATTTTCAAGACCTTATGTCCATCGCAGTGCCCCAGTACCAGATGCCCAGTCGCCACTACTTCTCCAAGAAAGGTGTGCCTGCGCTACACCAGCATGTCGCACACAACTTCACCGTTTCCTTGAGAAACTCTGTGTGTGAACGGGTGCATTTCACCACCGATACTTGGACCAGTAAGCATGGACAGGGGCGTTACATGTCGCTGACTGGGCACTGGGTAACTATGGTGATAGATGGAGAAGGGTCTGCTGAACAAGTCTTGCCGTCCCCACGACTTGTGCGTCAATCCTCTGTATGTATAAGTTCCTCCAACGCTTCTGCCTCCTCAACCTCGTCTGGGTCCTCCACCTCTGCCCCAAGCCTGCCTGGTCAGGCCACCAGCGTTGTAACTGCGCACAAGGAATCCCGCACACCTCCTTACTATGCTGGCAGCAGAGCGCAATGGCATCAGGCGGTCTTTAGCTTGAAATGTCTTGGAAATAAGAGTCACACAGCGGCTGAGTTGTGGGCAGCTCTGCTGTCCGAGTTTCATAAATGGTTGTCTCCACTCAACCTGCAGCCAGGTAAGGCCGTGTGCGACAATGCTGCAAACCTGGGAGCGGCCCTTCGCCTGGGCAAGGTAACACACGTGCCTTGTATGGCTCACGTGTTGAACCTTGTTGTCCAGCAATTTTTAACACAATATCCCGGCCTAGATGGCCTTCTGCACAAGGCACAAAAACTGTCTGGTCACTTCCGCCGTTCAACTGCCGCAGCTGAGCGACTTGCATTGCTCCAGAAGTCTTTCGGCCTGCCGGTTCATCGCCTGAAATGCAATGTGCCGACATGCTGAAATTCGACTCTCCACATGTTACAGCGACTGTGGCAGCACCATTGAGCACTGGTGCATGATGTATAGCCTGGGCCAACGAGATGCAGAGGTGGGGCAGATCACCCTGATGGAGTGGTATCAGATCAAGGACCGATGCACCCTTCTGCACAGTTTCGACATGGCGACGAATATGTTTAGCGCTGACAATGTCCTTATCAGCATGACAATTCCAGTCATTTTCATGCTGGAGCACACGCTAAACACTATTCGGAGTCAGGGGGTGGTTCAACAGGAAGGGGAGGAAGTACATGAGGATTCATATGCGCAAGGGATAACAACATCACCAAGGTCCAGACGTTCATCATCACCAAGGCGGCAGGCATGGGACGTGGGGGAGAAGGATTAACAAGGGCGCATGGTAGCAGGCAAAATGTTGAGGAAGGTGCAGGAGAACATGAAGAAATGGAGGACGAAATGTCCATGGACATGGAAGACTCAGCAGATGAAATTTCAGTTGAAAGAGGTTGGGGGAGATGTCAGAGGAAGAAAGAACGGTTAGCACCTCTATGCCACAAACACAGCAAGGACTTAGTCCGCATGGATGCGCAAGACACATGAGTGCTTTCTTGCTGCACTACCTACAACATGACCCTCGGATTGTCAAAATTAGAAGTGATGATGACTACTGGGTTGCCACACTATTAGATCCCCGGTACAAGTCCAAATTTTGTGAAATAATTCCAGCCATAGAAAGGGACTCACATATGCAGGAGTATCAGCAGAAGCTGTTACTCAATCTTAGCTCGGCTTTTCCACCAAACCCCAGTGGTGCACGGAGTGAATCTCCCAGTTGTAACTTGACAAACATGGGACGGTCTTGTCATCAACAGTCTAACCGTACCAGCAGCACCATATCTGTTGCTGGTAACAGCAATTTTATTGAATCGTTTCATAATTTTTTTAGACCATCCTTTGCAAGGCCAAGAGAGACAAGAAGTCTGACACATAGTCAACGGCTGCAGAGGATGATACAGGAGTATCTCCAAATGAACATCGATGCCATGACTTTGCAACTGGAGTCTTGCTCATTTTGGGCATCGAATCTTGAAAAATGGCCTGAGCTCGCCACTTACGCCTAGGAGGTCTTGTCGTGTCCAGCTGCCAGGTTGTCTCTGAACGTGTCTTCAGTGCTGCTGGGTGTGTGCTGACAGATAAGCGCACGCGTCTGTCCAGTGACAATGTGGACAGACTAACGTTCATCAAGATGACACCGGGGTAGCAAAGTACTTGCTGATCAATGACTTGTTCATCTTGGCTCATTTTTAAAAACACCGCAAGGGGACTCGCCAGCCTTAACTGTCCCCAGGATGACACCAGGGTAGGTAGCAAAGTCTTTGCTGAACCATGACTTGTTCATCTTGGCTCACTTTTAAAAACACCGCAAGGGGACTCCAAGCAGAGTCTCCCTTTTTTCCAAAAATTGGGCCCCACACACCACTTCAGTGGCATCACTTGTGCCCCAGTTGCAAACTTGACAGGTTGATTTGCATGAAGCACATTCCAAAATATGCCAGCCATTACTCTCCCCAGGATGACACAGGAGTAGTAAAGTCCTTGCAGATCCAGGACTTGTTCATCTTGATGAACGTTAGTCTGTCCACATTGTCACTGGACAGGCGCGTGCGCTTATCTGTCAGCACTAGAGATGAGCGAACCGGCCGGAGGTCTCGTTCGAGTTCGGTGAACCGGTTCAGCGAACCACTCAAACCGCATAGGAAACAATGGGAGGCAATCACAAACACATAAAAACACCTAGAAAACACCCTCAAAAGGTGTCCAAAAGGTGACAAACAACTCACAACACAACACAAACACATGGGAAAGTGACAAGAACAAATTCTCATGCGAAAACAAAACAGCTTGAAGAGGAAAAAGAGGACGAGACACATATATAGGCATGGCATGCTCTTCTAAAATCATGCAAAACACCGCAAGGGTTACTCCAAGCGGAGTCTCCCTTTTTTTCCAAAAATTGGGCCACACAGACACCCACCCCTTCAGTGGCAGCACTTGTGCCCCAGTTGTACACTTCACAGGTAGATTTGCATAAAGCACATTCAAAAATACACCATCCTTAACTGTCCCCAGGATGACACCGGGGTAGGTAGCAAAGTGTTTCCTGATCCCAGCTCTGTGCATCTTGGATCATTTTTAAAAACAATGTAAGCAAGGGTTACTCCAAGCGGAGTCTCCCTTTTTTCCAAAAATTGGGCCCCACACACACCCACCCCTTCAGTGGCAGCACTTGTGCCCCTGTTGTACACTTCACAGGTAGATTTACATCAAGCATATTCAAAATCCACAAGCATTTACTCTCCCCAGGATGACACAGGGGTAGTAAATTCCTTGTGGATCCATGACTTGTTCATTTTGATGAACGTTA
The DNA here is from genome assembly GCF_048569485.1 of Anomaloglossus baeobatrachus. Taxonomy (NCBI): domain Eukaryota; kingdom Metazoa; phylum Chordata; class Amphibia; order Anura; family Aromobatidae; genus Anomaloglossus; species Anomaloglossus baeobatrachus. The sequence continues at coordinate 423,485,297 of NC_134358.1, forward strand.
GTCTTTCCACATTGTCACTGGACAGACGCGTGCACTTATCTGTCAGCACACACCCAGCAGCACTGAAGACACGTTCAGAGACAACGCTGGCAGCTGGACATGACAAAATCTCCAAGGCGTAAGTGGAGAGCTCTGGCCATTTTTCAAGATTTGAAGCCCAAAATGAGCAAGGCTCCATTTGCAAAGTCATGACATCGATGTTCATTTGGAGATACTCCTGTATCATCCTCTCCAGCCGTTGACTATGTGTCAGACTTGTTGTCTCTGGTGGCCTTGCAAAGGATGGTCTAAAAAAATTATGAAAAGATTCAATAAAATTGCTGTTACCAGCACCAGATACCGTGCTGCTGGTACGGGTAGACTGTTGAAGATGACGAGACCGTCCCATGTTTGTCAAGTTACAACTGGGAGATTCATTCCCTGCACCACGGTTGTTTGGTGGAAAAGCCGAGCTAAGATCGAGTAACAGCTTTTGCTAATACTCCTGCATACGTGCGTCCCTTTCTATGGCTGGAATTATTTCACAAAATTTGGACTTGTACCGGGGATCTAATAGTGTGGCAAGCCAGTAGTCATCATCACTTCTAATTTTGACAATACAAGGGTCATGTTGGAGGTAGTTCAGCAAGAAGGCACTCATGTGTCTTGCGTAGCCATGCGGACCAAGTCCACGCCGTGTTTGTGGCATAGAGGTGCTAACCGTTCTTTCTTCCTCTGACATCTCCCCCCAACCTCTTTCAACTGAAATTTCACCAAGGTCTCCCTCATCCGCTGAGTCTTCCATGTCCATGGACAGTTCATCCTCCTTTTCTTCATGTTCTTCTGCACCTTCCTCAACAACATTTCGCCTGCTACCATGCGCCCTTGTTGATCCCTGTCCCCCATGGTCCCATGCCTGCCGCGTTGGTGATGATGAACGTCTGGACCTTGGTGATGTTGTTGTCTCTTGCGCATATGAATCCTCCTGTAGTTCCTCCCCTTCCTGTTGTCCCACCCCATGACTCCGAATAGTGTTTAGCGTGTGCTCCAGCATGTAAATGACTGGAATTGTCATGCTGATAATGGCATTGTCAGCGCTAAACATATTCGTCGCCATGTCGAAACTGTGCAGAAGGGTGCATAGGTCCTTGATCTGAGACCACTCCATCAGGGTGATCTGCCCCACCTCTGCATCTCGTTGGCCCAGGCTATATGTCATAACGTATTGCACCAGGGCTCAGCGGTGCTGCCACAGTCGCTGCAGCATGTGGAGAGTCGAATTTCAGCATGTCGGAACATCATATTTCAGGCGATGAACCGGCAGGCCGAAAGACTTCTGGAATGATGGAAGTCGGTCAGCTGCACCGGTTGAACGGTGGAAGTGAGCAGAGAGTGACCGTGCCCTGTGCAGAAGCCCATCTAGGCCGGGATAGTGGGTTAAAAATTGCTGAACAACAAGGTTGAACATGTGAGCCATATAATGCACGTGTGTCACCTTGCCCCGCGTAGGGCCGCACCCAGGTTTGAAGCATTGTCGCACACGGCCTTCCCTGGCTGCAGGTTGAGTGGAGACAACCATTTAGTAAATTTGCTCGCAAGAGCTGACCACAACTCCTCAGCTGTGTGACTCTTATTTCCAAGACATTTCAAGGTAAAGACCGCCTGATGCCGTTGAGCTCTGCTGCCAGCATAGTAAGGAGGTGTGCGGGATTTCTTGTGCGCAGTTACAACGCGGGTGGCCTAACCAGGCAGGCTTGCGGCGGAGGTGGAGGACCCAGATGAGGTTGAGGAGGCAGAAGCAGTGGAGGAACTTCGACATATAGAGGATTGACGCATAAGTCGTGGGGACGGCAAGACTTGTACAGCAGACCCTTCTCCATCTCGCACCACAGTTACCCAGTGCCTAGTCAGCGATATGTAACACCTCTGTCCATGCTTACTGGTCCAAGTATCGGTGGTGAAATGCATCCTGTCACACACAGAGTTTCTCAAGGAAGCGGTGATGTGGTGTGCGACATGCGGGTGTACCTTTCTTGGAATAGTAGTGGCGACTGGGCATCTTGTACTGGGGCACTGCGACGGACATAAGGTCTTGAAAATCCTCTGTGTCCACCAGGCGGAAAGGAAGCATTTCTGTAGCCAACAGCTTGCAGAGGGTGAAAGTCAACCTCTTAACTTTGTCATGGCTCTGAGGAAATGGCCTTTTAATTGTCCACATCTGAGGGACCGAGATCTGGCTGCTGTGCAGAGACGGTGTGGAGTAGGGTGTCCCTGGGAAACTGCTGGTCTGTGAAGAAAGTGCAGGCGGAGACATGATATTGCCTTCATCCAAAGTTGGTGTTTTCGATGTCTGAGAGAGCTCTACAACAGCACCTGTTTCCCCTCCCAAAACAACTGATGATGACCTGCCAAGCAAACTGCCTGTTGCGGTTAAAGAGGTGGAAGGTCTGCGTAGAAAAACATGTGTGACAGCTGTCCCCACAGTCATAAAGGATGAAGAGCGTGCGTGTAAGGTGTTAAATACTGTTTGTATAGAGTCTAGTGCAAGGGTACAAGGGAAACACAGAGACACAGGTTTGCTAAACAGTTCTTGCATTACTTCATACAAGTGCACAAAACATGAAGGGTTAAACAGTTGCAGGGTGCAGAGGCTGGGAACAAATTAAGCAGGAATAGATCCTCAAAGTTCAGCAGAAGTGTCAAAGTATAATTCAGTCTCTCTTACTGTACTTGTAAATGTCCATGGCAGAGCAGAAAGGTTTCTGTGTGGACACGAGTTCCAGGGATCCAAAACAGAGGATGGCAGAAAAGGAGTTCTTCCAAAGACTTCAAGAGATCAGGTTACAGGCAGACTGCAAACAGGATTCAGAAGCACTGGTCCATCAGCTGAGATGGCTTAAGCAGGTAATTGGCAGGGAACAGGGCGGGAACATAGAAACTGAGTAATCCATATTGACTGAGGGCAAAGGTGAGGGCAACAGAACAGGAAGCAAGATGGCCAATGAAGAAAAGACAGATTAAAGCTAAATGACAAAACAAGGCAAAAAGTCAGAAAACCTTACATTACTCCCCCCTTAGGGATGGCCACTGGACGACCCCAGACCAGGCTTGTCTGGGTACCTCTGATGGAACTGGTGGAGTAAGCGGGGAGCATTGATGTTGTCAACTGGTTCCCAAGAGTTGTCTTCCGCTGAGTAGCCCTGCCACTTAATCAGGTACTGTAGCTGATTTCTGTGCAACCTTGAGTCCAGGATTTTCTCCACTACAAATTCTTCCTGACCATCAATTAACACTGGATCAGGAGGGGAAGGAGATCATCCAGGAAATGTATTAGGTACTGCTGCCTTTAGGAGAGAAACGTGAAACACAGGATGGATTCTCATAGTTCTGGGCAGTTGAAGACGACAAGCCACAGCACTTACAATCTTAGTGATTTTGTAGGGTCCAACATACTTTTGTCCCAATTTAGATGATGGAATTCTTAACTTAAGGTTTTTGGTTGATAGCCAGACCAAATCTCCTACCTTGAAGGCTGGTGCAGGCTTACGAAACTTATCAGCTGCTTTCTTATACCTCTCTTGAGCCGATCCCAGGTTCTCCTTTAGAAGATCAAGATTCTGCTGTAGCGAAGAGATTCTGTCAGCCACAGCTGGTAAGGGCGAATCTATGGGAAGGCGAGGAAGAATATTAGGGTGATAGCCCAGATTAGCATAAAAAGGAGACTGTTTAGTGGAGCCACTCTGAGAGTTGTTATATGAAAACTCAGCCAGTGGGAGTAGATCCACCTAGTCATCTTGTTGATGGCAGATGAAACAGCGGAGATACTGTTCCAAGGTCTGGTTGGTCCGCTCAGTTTGTCCATTTGTCTGGGGGTGAGAGGCAGAAGAAAGATTCACTTTGATGTCTAATGCCTTACAAAAATTCTGCCAGAACTTTGAAGTGAATTGCACCCCTCGATCAGAAATAACCTCATCTGGTACTCCATGCAGATGGAACACATTTTGAATAATTAGGTCAGATGTCTGTTTTGCAGTGGGTAAGCCGACACAGGGGATAAAATGAGCTGCTTTCGTTAAACGGTCCACCACCACCAAAATAGTGTTCTTCCCTTGGGAGGTTGGCAATTCTACAATAAAGTAAATTGCAATGGAACCCCATGGACGGGATGGAATAGGTAGGGGCTGTAATAGACCTGTAGGTGAAGAAAGTGGAGTCTTGAATCTCGCACAGACTTCACATGAAGTAACGTAATTTTGAACGTCTCTTCTGTAAGTGGGCCACCAAAAGAAATGAGAAACTATTTTTGAATCATGAACGAGTTGCAGTACTCTCAATCTGACTGCCTCAGGTATGTACATACGTTGCCCTTGAAACCACACACCATTTTTGAAGACCAGACTTACTTCATCAGATGGATTTGCTAGCAAGGAATCTGAATGATATGCCTCCTTGATGTCATTGAGTAAATCTTGATTATGAATCACTCCCAGGAATCTGGAATCGGGAAGAATTGTCTTAGGAGGCGTGAATGGAATGGTGTCAGTCGAGAAGATCCTAGACAGTGCAACAGCCTTCCCATTGCGTGACCCAGGCCTATAGGAGGCTACAAAACTAAATTGATTTAAGAAAAGGCTCCAACGAGCCTGGCGAGGAGTCAAGCATTTGGCCGACCTGATAAATTCCAGATTGCGGTGATCAGTCAGGACAATTATCTGCTGTGCCGCTCCCTGAAGAAGGTGTCTCCATTTCTTGAAGGCAGCAATAATGGCCAGCAATTCTCTATTTCCCACGTCATAGTTTCTTTCCGCTGAAGACAATCGCTGGGAAAAGAAAGCACAGGGATGTAAAACATTATTCTCACCTGTCCTCTGTGAGAGTATGGCACCGATGGCGCAGTCCGAGGCATCCACCTCTACTATGAAGGCAAGTTCAGGGTTAGGATGCAGTAAGATAGGCACTGAGGTGAATTTATTCTTCAAAAGGGAAAACGCTTCTTGGGCTTGAGGCGTCCAGGTGAAAGTAGACTTCTTACGGGTAAGTTGTGTGATAGGTGACACTACCTCAGAAAAGTTCCTGATGAAACGCCGATAGAAATTGGCAAACCCGATGAAGCGCTGAACCTCCTTTACATTCTTGGGAGCTGGCCAGTCTTTGATGGCTTGAGTCTTGCTTTCATCCATGCTTATTCCCTGTGAAGACATTACGTACCCCAAAAATTGAATCTCGGTCTGATGGAATTCACACTTTTCCAGTTTGATATAAAGATGGTTCTGTTGAAGGCGCTCCAATACTATCCTCACATGTCTATGATGTTCATCTGTGGAGTTAGAAAAAATTAAAATATCGTCTAGATAAATCACCACAAATGTATCCAAGAGATCCCTGAAAATATCATTAACTAGATGTTGAAAGGTAGCTGGGGCGTTTCATAGGCCGAACGGCATAACTAGATATTCAAAATGTCCATAGCGTGACCTGAATGCAGTCTTCCATTCATCCCCAGGTCTAATGCGGACCAAATTATAGGCCCCACGCAGATCCAATTTAGAAAATATCTTTCCATCCCGAACTCTTTCTAATAATTCAGGGATCAAAGGCAGTGGGTAGCGGTTTCTGATTGTGACCTTATTGAGCGCCCAATAGTCTATGCAGGGCCTAAGAGAGCCTTCTTTCTTTTTCACAAAAAAGATGGGTGCAACTGCAGGAGATGAAGAGTGGCGAATGAAGCCCTTGGCTAAATTTTCATCCATATAGTCCTTCAATGCTTTTAACTCTGGTCCAGTCAGGGGGTAAATTTTGCCAAAGGGTATCTCAGCACCAGGTAAAAGTTCAATTGGACAGTCATAGGGACGATGGGGGGGAAGCTGGTCAGCATTCCGCTTATCACACACATTCGCATACTCACAGTATATTGCTGGTAGCTCGGAGATTGGTGTGGGTATCTTAGGGGCTGAACAGACTGAAACCCCAGGACTTATCTGCTTCTGCTTTTCTGGAAAATGCAGCTCCTTGGTTTCCCAGTTTATTGTAGGGTTCTGAGCCTGCAGCCATGGCAATCCTAGGATGATGGGAAAATGGGGAGAAGAGATGAGCATAAAAGACAGTCTCTCTTGATGATTGGTACCCAGGAGAACCTTCAGGGGCTTTGTCTCCTGATCCACTGGTCCAGAGGTTAACAGTGAACCATCCACAGTCTCAATCTGTACAGGAGTAGCCTTCTTCACAGAACGTATCCCATGTTTCTGGGCAAAGGAAATGTCCATAAAATTGCCACTTGCTCCGGAATCAATCATAGCAGAGCTAGACACCCTTACTGTGTTAACCCAGAGTTTGATGGAGAGAAATATATGAGAATTGTTCTTCTTACAACTCGGCTGAGACACTGCTGAGGAAACCTGAAAAACTGCAGCACTGATGTGGGAATCTGAGTCAGAAATAACGGAGTTCAAGTCCGAATAATCAATGTCTATAGCTGCTGATCTCTCTGGAGCCCGTGATTCAGATATTACAGATCTCCTTTCAATTCACAGTGTACGACAGCTGCGGTAGTCTTACGGGATTGGCTGGGGCAGTTTGTAAGGAAATGCCCTGACTTACCGCAATAGAAACATACATTTTCCTTCAGTCGATGTTCCTTGCGTGCATCACTGACCCGTCTCTGTAGAGAGTCCACCTGCATGGGTTCAGGTTCAGGGTCTCGAGTTCTCCTACCAAGAGACTCCTTAACTGGAGAAGAAGGAAGGAAATTGTTAATACGGTAATTTTCAGATACTCTCTCCTGTCCGCGCTCAGTAAGACGGACATCGATCCGAATGCAGAAATTGATGAAATCTCCCAAGGCAGAGGGAGGATCTGCACGAGCAAGTTCGTCCTTAATCATAGAAGATAATCCTTTTCGGAAGACAGACTTCTTCGCGGAGCTATCCCAAGTGGTGTCGAGGGCCCATCTTCTGAACTCCAAGGCATACTCTGCTACAGAACATTTACCTTGACACAAGGTCAACATGGCTGCTTCTGCTGTAGCACCTCGGTTCGGGTCATCAAACACCTGACCCATGGCTGAAATGAAATCATTCAGATTATTCAAACAATCATCATCAGTCTCAATCAGGGGATTGCCTTGTTGGTGAGCAGCATGATTATTGTTAGCACTCTCGATCGCTCACTGAGGAACTGTGATGAATGAGCAGCAAAAAACAGTTTGCTTTGGTTAATAAATCCCCTGAATTTTTCCCGTTCACCGCCAAAGTGGAATGGTGGCAACTTGGGGATTCCAGAAACCGGGGGTGAAGATGGTGCTTGGAGTCGCCCCTCTAGGGACTCAATCCAGGTCCGTAAATCATGAATGGTTTGTCCAAAAACCTGAAGATTGTGTTCATTACGATCCTGCACACTTGCAATGCTGGCCTTTAAAGCCTGTATCTCAGTAAGAATCATGTCTGTCACTTCACACAGATTGCCAATACGGGCTTCTATATTCCCAGGCCCTGCAGACTCTATTCTTGGCTTCTGAATCTTGTAAGGTGTTAAATACTGTTTGTATAGAGTCTAGTGCAAGGGTACAAGGGAAACACAGAGACACAGGTTTGCTAAACAGATCTTGTATTACTTCATACAAGTAAGTGCACAAAACATGAAGGGTTAAACAGTTGCAGGGTGCAGAGGCTGGGAACAAATTAAGCAGGAATGAATCCTCAAAGTTCATCAGAAGTGTCAAAGTATAATTCAGTCTCTCTTACTGTACTTGTAAATGTCCATGGCAGAGCAGAAAGGTTCCTGTGTGGACACGAGTTCCAGGGATCCAAAACAGAGGATGGCAGAAAAGTAGTTCTTCCAAAGACTTCAGGAGATCAGGTTACAGGCAGACTGCAAACAGGATTCAGAAGCACTGGTCCATCAGCTGACATGGCTTAAGCAGGTAATTGGCAGAGAACAGGGAGGGAACATAGAAACTGAGGAATTTATATTGACTGAGGGCAAAGGTGAGGGCAACAGAACAGGAAGCAAGATGGCCAATGAAGAAAAGACAGATTAAAGCTAAATGACAAAACAAGGCAAAAAGTCAGAAAACCTCACAGCGCGGATGCAGTTGAAGGGGCAGACGGTGGTTGGCCCGCTCCGCTAGGCTGCATTGTAGCACAGTGAGCTTCCCACTGGGACTTATGCTTGTTATTCATGTGACGGTTCTTGGACGAAGTAGTCAAACTAGTGAGTTTTTAGCCTTTTCTTACAGATTGACGACAAAGCCTACAGATCACATGAGTTGGGTGATCCTTTGCGATGTCAAAAAAGGACCAGGCAATGCAACTATTCGAGCCCATGCGACCTACAGAGCCACCCCGACTTGTGCTCAGAGGCAGAGTTGTGGCTGAGGATGCAGTTGTTGATGTACTGCCAGTACTCTGTCTTTGTCCAGGAACGCGCAAGCTACCTCATCGTCAGTCTCATCCTCCTCCACCACCTCTGCTGACCTCCTCGAGTGCCTGACTGTGGGTTGACAGTAAGTGGGATCTAGAACTTCATCATCAACCATTGTGTTTGCACTCCCCTCGCCCTCAGACCTAACCTCTTCCTGCCCTGACTGAATAGTTAAGTTGTCATTACAATCTGGTATCTGAGTCTCATCATCATCAGTATGATCCTCATTGTCTCCACCAAGAGGTGTTACAGTTTGGGAATGAGGGTCTACATTATGCTAAGAAACTTGGTCATCAGGGCCTGAATCAGACTCACAAAGCTTCTGGGCATCACTGCAGACCATTTCCTGGTCTGTACTCATTATAGCTTGGGAGCAGACCTCTGATTCCCAGCCTATAGTATGACTGAACAGCTCTGCAGACTCAGACATCTCTGTTACACCATACTCTGCAGGGCGGGTGGATACTTGAGAGCTGGGAGAAAGCAAGTGCAATTGGGGTGACAACTCAGAGGACTGTTGTTTTTTGGATGTTGAAGTTGAGGTGGAGGAGAGGACACTTGTTGGAGCACTTGCGATCCATTCAAGCATGTTCTTTTTTGTGCATCTACCTTTGTTACAGTAGTTCTGTTCCGTAAAAAAGGGAGCACATCGGATTGTCCACGGAAAGTAGTAGACATCTCACTTTTGCTTGAAGATGGCTTTTCTTCAGCAGATGTTACTGTAGCTTTACCACCTCCCCCACGGACACAAACTTTTTTTTCCCTTTCCAACACGCCTGTTCCCCTTTCCACCAGCATCTGTCCTTTTGCCACTCATTTTGTGACCAGATTGGACACTTAAAATGTCGTAGCAAAAATGGAGAGGTGGTGTACAATGCAGAGGTGGTCTAGCTTTATTGACAGCTGAAGAACCAACACTGACTATCCCTGACAATGCAACTATGGCCCTAAAACTGGCAGCACTGTTTGCTATAAAAATAGCATAGCAAAAATGGGCAGGAGGGTAGAGTGCAGAGGTGGTGTACCTTACTTAGCACCAGTGGGACACTAAGTTAGTATAGCAGACACTTTTTGGATGCCACTAAGTGTCAGTACTGTTTGCTATAAAAATAGCGTAGCAAAAATGGGCAGGAGGGTAGAATGCACAGGTGCTGTAGGTAGCAGGACAGCAAAGGAAGCCTTAGTTTCTATCCCTGCCAATGAAAAAATGCAGCAAGGACTTGCCAGAGCTGATGTAGCCAGATGCTGTTATCTAAAACCCTGCACAGCAATTGCACGGACCAGCCTAGCAACAATGCCTATGAACGGCTGTAATACAGCTCAGAAAAGGGCTTAAATTACAAGGAGTCCCTAATCCCTAAAGCGCTGTATAGATTGCACTGTATGGCTATAGCGCACACAGCAGCAGCAATGGGAGCGGGAGCAGTGACTGTCACCCACCCACAGCAGAGAGATAATGGCAGCGATGGGGAAAATGGCCGGATCTTATAGAGCAAAGACATGTGACATGCACAGCCTATGACACAAGCCCTTGCTTGTCTGGCAAAAATCCACTTTGCAGAGTGTGTCTGTGTGATTTGCTGACAGCCTGGCCCGCCCCACTGTACGCGCGGTTAGGGAAAAAACAAAATGGCGATCGGCCTTCTTTCAGCACTCAGCAGCAGCACTGATCTAAACCCCGTCCCCCCCGCACACTATTCGCTGAATTTTGTTAATAGCGTGATTCACAGTGACTCACACTATTACAGTGAAAAGCCAGCTAGTAACTAGCTAGGCTTTTTGTTGATCAAACCGTTCTCGAACGTAACTCGCGTACCGCCCCGGGGCTCGACCGGGTGCTGAGCCGCTCGGATCCGGGCTCATCGGTGGGTGGCTCGAGCTCCTCCCGGACCCGGGGGGGTCACGTCGCTCTGAAGGGATGCTGGCGCTTCGTGAGGGGTGGTGTTCAGTGGGGAAGGTCCACGGCCGAGGCCGCGGTTGTTTTTGGGGGATAAGTTCGTGACGCCACCCACGGGTTGTGGTGAATGGATGGACACCACCGCTGCCGTTGACTAGGCTCCCGGGGACGGTGTTGCGCAGCTTGGTGTTGACCCCTCCGTGGGTAGGGGGTGTTGGTAACGGGGGGCCCGAGGGAGATGCTGAGGCGGGGAGATGGGTGCTGGCTTGTTGGTGCGGTGCGGTGCGCGGCCCTAGGGCACTGTTGTACTCACTATTACAGATACACTGGAGTCTCTGGTAAACCAAACAAGATGGTGAACGGTGCCCGCAGCCGGCTGCGCGTCTCCCCTTTATCAGGTTGGTGGTTTCCGCCTTTCTTCTGCACCTCGCTTTTAGTAGAATGGTGACTCCTATGCATGAGCAACGGTAGTCTGCTCCCTAGCTTTATGTGTGCCGGTAGAGCCCTTTTGCCCGCAGATGCTGGCCCATGGGATCTCGATGCCTGGGCGGTGGCTTTCTATCCCTTTAGTTGGGTTGTTGCCTTCAGTCGGGTCTTGGGTGGAAAAGGACCCAAGTCCAGACCCCAATCAGTGAATTCGACTCGGTCCAGTGGCTTCTGGGCCTCATACTGGGTCTGAGTACCCCTCCTGGTGCTCCGGTTTCCAATTGGTTCCCCGGTTCGGTACCGGCAGGCCACTAAACGGTCCCGATCCCTTACGGATCCACCGGCTGTAATCCCAGCTCCTGCAGGCGGCCACCACCATCTGCCTCCTGGCCACAGGGTATCCGGGCTCCAACCCAGATCCCTGACAGACGTCTCCTCTCTGCTACCACACTCCTCCACTCCTGTCACTCAACTCAACTACTCTTCTTCCACCTGTTTTTCCCGCCTCCGGCCATCCAAACTCCTCGGTGGGCGTGGCCAACCACCTGGCTCCGCCCCCGGGTGTGGACGTCAGAACCTGAGAGGGGTGACTCAGGGTTTTAAGGTTGGCTGCTGGTACCTTTTAGGGGAAGGTGTTTGTGCAAGGGCCTACCTGTGACTACCTGGCTAGTCCAGGGCATCACATTCCCCCTTGGTTTAATGAAGACCGTCCGCGGGCTGCCTGTCCACCACCGGTTTATTTTGTTGCTTCAAACTGAAAAAGATAAAACATATTTACATTTATAATAACTTTTATATTATTATGTATTATTTATTATTATTACTATTATTATTATTTACCCCCCAAAATCCCTCGAACATGAAATTGGCGAACCTCGAACATCGCTCATCTCTAGTGCAGAGCAAAGCTTACTACAGAGATATGGGAGCACAACGGATCTTATTACAGAAATAAGGGTGCAGAACTAAGCTTACTACAGAAATAAAAGATCAGAAACTAGCTTACTGAAGAGATACGAGATCAGAACTGAGCTCACTACAGAGATACGGGAACAGAACTGAGCTTACTGTTTCCATACAGGAACAAATTCGTACATACTAAGCCTTCTACAAAGAAACAGCAACAGAACCAAGCCTCCTATATAGATATGGGAACAGAACAATCTTACTGCATACACATAGTACCAGAACTAAGCTTACTGCTAAAATGTACCATAACTGAGCTTACTATATAGATATGGGAGCAAAACCACACTTGCTACATAGGTACAGTACCATATCCCAGATAACTACGTATACAATTAGAAAGCTTCTATATTTTCAATGTTAAACACGTACATCACACAGATGACACACGGACTGTACACTGACACTGCTGTATGTGCTTTTCACGGCCCCATAGACTTCTATTGGACCTTATATGAGATTTTAGGGGTGCACAGCCTTACTAATAAAGATTATGAGAAGAAAAAAAGACCAAACATAATCGAGGCACACATCAAAAATAAAATTATTCAAAATTAAACAATTTTATTGGGTCCGTGAAACCAACACACAATAATAAAATCATTTAAAAGACAAGACAAACAACGACCTCTATAATTATAGTCAAAGGCTGCTAGAATTATACAAATTACAAAGGTTGCTACAAAAATTCAATAAATGGTAATATATATAACAATATTATGTCCTCATAGAAAAGGATAGACAATTGCAACAATCGAATATCAAGTGATATACAGTTAGGTCCAGAAATATTTGGACAGTGACACAAGTTTTGTTATTTTAGCTGTTTACAAAAACATGTTCAGAAATACAATTATATATATAATATGGGCTGAAAGTGCACACTCCCAGCTACAATATGAGAGTTATCACATCCAAATCGGAGAAAGGGTTTAGGAATCATAGCTCTGTAATGCATAGCCTCCTCTTTTTCAAGGGACCAAAAGTAATTGGACAAGGGACTCTAAGGGCTGCAATTAACTCTGAAGGCGTCTCCCTCGTTAACCTGTAATCAATGAAGTAGTTAAAAGGTCTGGGGTTGATTACAGGTGTGTGGTTTTACATTTGGAAGCTGTTGCTGTGACCAGACAACATGCGGTCTAAGGAACTCTCAATTGAGGTGAAGCAGAACATCCTGAGGCTGAAAAAAAAAAAATCCATCAGAGAGATAGCAGACATGCTTGGAGTAGCAAAATCAACAGTCGGGTACATTCTGAGAAAAAAGGAATTGACTGGTGAGCTTGGGAACTCAAAAAGGCCTGGGCGTCCACGGATGACAACAGTGGTGGATGATCGCCGCATACTTTCTTTGGTGAAGAAGAACCCGTTCACAACATCAACTGAAGTCCAGAACACTCTCAGTGAAGTAGGTGTATCTGTCTCTAAGTCAACAGTAAAGAGAAGACTCCATGAAAGTAAATACAAAGGGTTCACATCTAGATGCAAACCATTCATCAATTCCAAAAATAGACAGGCCAGAGTTAAATTTGCTGAAAAACACCTCATGAAGCCAGCTCAGTTCTGGAAAAGTATTCTATGGACAGATGAGACAAAGATCAACCTGTACCAGAATGATGGGAAGAAAAAAGTTTGGAGAAGAAAGGGAACGGCACATGATCCAAGGCACACCACATCCTCTGTAAAACATGGTGGAGGCAACGTGATGGCATGGGCATGCATGGCTTTCAATGGCACTGGGTCACTTGTGTTTATTGATGACATAACAGCAGACAAGAGTAGCCGGATGAATTCTGAAGTGTACCGGAATATACTTTCAGCCAAGATTCAGCCAAATGCCGCAAAGTTGATCGGACGGCGCTTCATAGTACAGATGGACAATGACCCCAAGCATACAGGCAAAGCTACCCAGGAGTTCATGAGTGCAAAAAAGTGGAACATTCTGCAATGGCCAAGTCAATCACCAGATCTTAACCCAATTGAGCATGCATTTCACTTGCTCAAATCCAGACTTAAGACGGAAAGACCCACAAACAAGCAAGACCTGAAGGCTGCGGCTGTAAAGGCCTGGCAAAGCATTAAGAAGGAGGAAACCCAGCGTTTGGTGATGTCCATGGGTTCCAGACTTAAGGCAGTAATTGCCTCCAAAGGATTCACAACAAAATATTGAAAATAAAAATATTTTGTTTGGGTTTCGTTTATTTGTCCAATTACTTTTGACCTCCTAAAATGTCGAGTGTTTGTAAAGAAATGTGTACAATTCCTACAATTTCTATCAGATAGTTTTGTTCAAACCTTCAAATTAAACGTTACAATCTGCACTTGAATTCTGTTGTAGAGATTTCATTTCAAATCCAATGTGGTGGCATGCAGAGCCCAACTCGCAAAAATGGTGTCACTGTCCAAATATTTCTGGACCTAACTGTATATATATTACTATATGTGACAACTTGCAAGGCTATTAACAGGGTTATAGATCAATTGAATGGCACAGAGTACTCAAGATCTAAGGAATTATTATCCAAACCGACAGGCTCAATAGCATGTCATCCGTCAAAAGTTGTATAACCCTGATATTACAAAAAAGGTTTTGAAAAATGTCAAAGTGTCATATTTACCAACTGGGCACGGTATGAGCAGGTAAAAAAGAAGGCATGCATGATGATTGAAAAAATTGGATTAGATAAAGTACCAACAAGGAGCAAAAAGCAAAATATGCTGTAAAAGAGGCCATGGGAGAGCCCCACGCGTTACGCTGACTAGCAGCTTCGTCAGGGGAAGTGATTCATAGAACCCTGTGACCATGTCTATATACACAAAAGTAATTAGAAAGTTTAATTAATCAATCACCTATTAACCTATCAGTGATTAAAGCATACATGGGTGTGTGGGAAGCGGAAACGATGTCCATATAAGGAAGCGTGGGGAAATCCAGTATTCATAATGGATACCTGTCACTGGCACATCTGCAGCTGCTGCGAGTGCTATCTGCAGGGACCTCAACTGCCGTGAATGCTATCCACAGGGACCGCAGCTGCCGCGAATACTATCTGCAGGGACCGCAGCTGCTACGAGTGCTATTCACAGGGACCACAGCTGCCACGAGTGCTATCCACAGGGACCGCAGCTACCACGAGTGCTATCTGCAGGGACTGCAGCTGCCGCGAGTGCTATCCGCAGGGACCACAGCTGCCGCGAGTGCTATGTCCAGGGAGTGCAGCTGTCTGAGCCCACGATCAGGATTCGGGCCGCTGCGGTCTCTCTGTTTTCCCTGCCGAGAAGACTCGCCGCTCCACAGCAATAAATTGACATGCTGCAGCTCAGAAAGCCACACCGCAGGTCAGTTTACACTGCGGGCAGTACACGCATAGAGGGCATGAGATTTCTATAAATCCATCCACTGTGCTTGTACTGTACAATGCAGCATTTAGAATGCAGCAAAAACAAGCTGCGTCTAAAACGCTTTGAACCCTGATCGTGGGCACGCAGCCTTACATACATGCATCTTACACAAATACATACAACCCAGAACCACGAACATGTAAACACACAGTACAGGCATGTGTACAGATATATAGACATGTACAACCAGATGGCATAGATGAGCACACACAGTGTACAGATATTTGCACACACATATACACAGACATGTGCACAGATATTGTCACATAAAAGCATATACATATTTGAAAACATTCACATACATATAAACATATGCATACATACATAGACACAATCATATACAGACACACACACATACTGGGGGGCTTTTACTGTTGATCAGTGGGGACACTTCTTCTTTTGTCTCCCGTGCAGCCCTCAGACTTGTTTGATGACAGAGGCCACATCCCAGTGGGCTAAAGGACCTTGCTGACGTCGTGCCCATCTGATCAGAAGGGGTGGGGCCTCAGCCAAAATAGCTGATACCAAGAAAAAACTCTACATGGTACTGGAGTTGTTTATAAAAGAAGCGGGGGTCTGGGGGTAAGACACCCAAATGGGAAGGGGTGCAGGAGGGGCAAAGCCCCCCTAGCATGATTATAGTGGATGGTAGGAAACATGGCCATGTCCACCAACCAAGCCGGTCACGCCTACTAACAAGGAAGGTCCTTCTAGCCACTGGGATTTAGACTTGTTTTCTTTGGCGGAATGGAGGCAGCGCGCACTGCTTGATGCCATTATAACACACATGGCCACCCACTGTAAACTGCACGCGGCCATGTCTCCTGTAGTATAATACGGTTGGTCAATACTGTCTGCACCTGTAATGTCAGTGTATCGGCCCTACCGTGTCACAGTAAAGGAGACACAGCTGTGCGCAGTTCACTGTGCGTGGCCATGTATGTTATAATGAAATTATGCAGCAGGCAGCTGGCCCTCTACAGCAGCTGGGCGAGCGGCCCGGGGGCACTTGCCCCCCTGCCTCCTTGGCGAGTTCCCCCTTGCTCTTAAGTAATTGGACAAATTCAATATTTGGAAATAAAATGTTAATTTCTTAGGCTTGGTGGAAAACCCTATGTTGGCAATGACTGCCTGAAGTCTTGAACTCATGGACATCACCAGACGCTGTGTTTCCTCCTTTTTAATGCTCTGCCAGGCCTTTACTGCAGCGGTTTTCAGTTGCTGTTTGTTTGTGGGCCTTTCTGTCTGAAGTTTAGTCTTTAACAAGTGAAATGCGGCTCCATTGGGTTCCTGTCAAGTGACTGACTTGGCCATTCAAGAATATTCCACTTCTTTGCTTTAATAACCTCCTGAGTTGCTTTGGCTTTATGCTTTAGGTCATTGTCCATCTGTATTGTGACACACCAACCAATCAATCTGGCTGCATTTGGCTGGATTTCAGCACACAGTATGTCTCTGAAAATTCAAAGACCTATTCAGAATCTCTAAAAACAATAAATTTAATTAATATTAATTAAAATTCCAATAAACGTGAGAAATGGAGGGCATCAGTTCGAATAGTGTAAGGATCACCACTGGTCCTAGAATAAGGAGTCAAGTACCAAGAGGAAAGAAAGTGACATAAAACGGGGATCTCCAAAATTGAATTTCATTATAACAAATAACAACTGGACTGGTACAAAAAGAGATTAAAACTATTTGAATTTCAAGAGTGGAAAATGAGACCATCAATAATGCTCATTAAATGAATAAGAACCACCAAAGAATAGCAATAATAAATAAGATCAATAACAGATATAGTTGTGTTACATGCACTGTACATTATAATGAAATCCCAAATTCATAATGCTAAATACACAACCTGCTACTAAAGATGAAAATGTGGTGTGATAAGATACGACCACATAACAAGTCAAGATCGACATACACATACATAATTTATAGGCAAAAAACAAGACTGCTGGTCCTGAATGTATATGAACACCACATATAACAATATTAGAGAATGAACAAGTGTGCTGTGTGCTTTAGATATTGCTCAATACTTACTCAGCTAACCCAAAAGGAATATGGTAACTCCATGGATAAGAATTTCCAAAAGCATGCGGACTAAAGATTGATCCAGATGAAAAAGCTGGAAAACAGTCATGCAATTTCTGGGTAAGCCGAGGCTACAGGTAGTGAGGATGGGGTGCAGCCCTACGCGTCATCACAAGCGGTAGCGTTTTCAAGGGCAAGAAGTGTGTGACCAGTGCCCAGTGTAAGAAAATATAAACCTAAAAGTAATTAATCCTATTTACCACCAATGTGGTATAAGAGCATGGAATAATCCGGCTAATGATTGAGCGTACTCAGATAGAGGTCCTAGATGTAAACACATGCGCTTTATGTTGCCAAACTACAAGCGCTAAATTGCATCGCGATGATAGAAAAAACTTTGCGCAGGCACCAGATAATCAGGTGCCAGCGCATGCAACGTGAGACCGGTAACAATCCAATAAGTTCTAAAAGTCAACACAGGCGCTGAGATGTCAGATTTAAGCGTATATGCGGGAGAGCCAGATAGAACACAATACATTGCACATGTACTAAGAATACAGTGATCAATTCAAGACTTAACGTAGGCGCTGAAATGCCAGATACCAGCGCATGCACAGTAGAACTACATGAAATACAATGCACCGCACAATACTGAAGATACAGCGATAATTACCTTGTGATAGAGAGAAAAACGTGTTCTATCACATCTATAGTACTAAGTGCCAATCATTTAATGGGTGAACAATATAAATACAAAAGCACAATAATAATAAGATTAAAGCAAATGGAAGAAATATATAATTTTGTTAGCAGCAAAGAGTTCGCAAATGCTATTGAAAAATAGGCTTCCGGGTCAGGTCACTGACGACTTTTGCCCGCACTTACAGGACTAGTGGGCGAGACTTCTGCTCATGCACTTTTGCCACACTGATGGCGCAACAGTTTTTTTTTTTACAATAATCAAAATGGCGACAGTCTTTGCACAATAAAGTCCATAAGGTGCACGTCACCCGCGTGTAATGATCCGGAACCATGGAAGACAACCACAAATCATTGGTAAAAGGTGACAAGAGCATTGGCAACTAATCTGGCCGCCATCCCCTTACTAACCATCACAACTAGAAGTAGCCGAGGGGTGAACTAACATCCTGTGCACCGCGAACCCAGCCGGAGAACTAGCTATCCTAAAGGAAGGAAAGATGAATAATTCTCTGCCTCAGAAAATAGATAAAGAATAGCAAGCCCCCCACATTCAAAGACTGCGGTGATATAGGAAAACACAATACACTGATAGATGATAGGATTAGCAAAAGGTGAGGCCCTACTGACTAAATAGGACAGGACAGGAAAGGGACTGATGGTGGCCAGAGAAAAACCCTGCAAAAAATCCAACAATCTGATAGTACAAAAAAGCCCTCAGATCGCTAGATCTGAACTCCGTCCTATACCAGGTGCTCTTGTCATACCAATGAACAGAAAGCAGGAACCATTACAAATTCAAGAAGCAACAAACACATGGACTTATAGGAGCAATACTCCAAACCTAGCTGC
Organism: Anomaloglossus baeobatrachus; assembly: GCF_048569485.1. Lineage (NCBI taxonomy): Eukaryota > Metazoa > Chordata > Amphibia > Anura > Aromobatidae > Anomaloglossus > Anomaloglossus baeobatrachus. The sequence goes on from NC_134358.1 coordinate 423,503,973, forward strand.
AGGGAGCTTTCCAGCTAAGCAACTGAGAGGAAAGATCCCTGCATGCAAATAAACTGAAAACAACCACAGCAAATGACAAACTCAGATAAGAGCAAAAAGAACCAAGAAACAAATAAAGAGCCAAGCACTTATCTGGGGTAGATGTGGTCTGGAGCAGGATGAAGCAGGCTGGTGAACAAAGAACAATTGACATCCGGCATAGCCTGCTATCAGAGCAGGGTTTAAATAAGCAGAGAGTTAGCAATGGAAACGCCCATTGCTCAACACACCTGGTCTCTGTCCAAAGCATTCGTAGCCACAAGAGGGAGCCTCACAGCAGCCAAAGCATAACTGACATTCACAACACCCAGGTAAACGGGCCTAGTCCATATCCTGTTCACAGCACCAGGAAAAGGAAATGTGTCACTCAGGAAATGGGGTACTCGGTCCTGGGCAGTTCACTATTTAGGGATGTCACTTTGGTGGTGGCCATTGCCCGGTCCCGTGCCCTGGGGCCTTTTTGAAAAGGGGTTATTTACATGGGAGATGAAAGTCATTTATGTGATGCCACCTGCGGGTTGTGGTTAATAGGATGGAACCGCCGCTGCTTAGTGGAATTAACTCTGGGCTGATGGTGATAGCAGCTATGGTGGTAGGCCCTCCGCAGGCAGGGCTGAGCCAGGAGTTTGTGAGATGGGAGCTTTTTCACTTTATAATGAAGGAGACCACACCGGGGTTGTAATGAACAGTCTCTACTTACTTTAACCTGTGGACGGCTGGTTCAGGTCCCTATATTCCAGTGCCAGTTTAATGACTCAGTTACACTGTCCCCAGCATTTGCAGTGTAGTTGGGACCCTGAAGCCTGGAACTTTGTGGGTCCCCCAGCTGTGATACAGCGGTCTGTCCGTTCAGCTGGCAGTGTGGACCCTGTGGGGAGGTATGTGTCTGAACCCCGATCCTTGCTTTACTGCTGATGCCCCTGGATCTGTAGGTCAGTGAGGCTCTTGGAGAGCCCTCACCATGCAGGAATTTGCCAGGCCGTGTGAAACTGCAGCCTGACCTAGGGCCCTGTGCTCCGTGCATGCTTGGTTCCAGTGGTGATCCTTCATACCGTCCCTGGCAATTTCTCTCTATTCGAGAGGTACTTGTTTGCTCCTATTTTGTCAACCTACTCCTGTGCCCCCGGGTCACCGTTACACAGAGCCAGCTCAAGGCACGTCTGCTCCCTTCACTACATTCTAACAGACTGATCCCAATCCACACCCACCAGGCTGTCTAGTTCCTGGTCTGGCTCTGCCCTCTAGGTGGCCATCCCCGCAGCATCTGACTAGTGAATGCCCCTGGTGTGGTGTGGAAACTAGGATTTTTGGTGTGCGCAGGTGTTACTGGCACTGGTGTTCCAGGTCCCAGAGGGTACGCCCTACATCCTTGTAAGGATGTAGTACCTAGTAGTGCCCTGAGTGGCTCAGGGGCACTACATTACCTTGTAGCCATGCCTTTCCTCAGTTCCAAAATCTAGAGTTGCAGTTCAAATGATGGTATCGCTTCCCACAGGTGGAGCAGCCCTGGGTGGATGATGGAGGGAGAGGTTGTTGCCATTGGCGCCAAAGCACTGGGCGGTGACGCCGGTAAGGACAAGCCGACATGGTCTTTGCAGGTTCAAGGTGTCTTTTACTCACAGCTTCAGTTGCCAGCCTGTGATGGGCTCCAGTCAATCCCAAACAAGTAAGGGGCCACCACCGGTGTTTGAAGAGAGACAGAGTGTGTGCTCTTCCTAGGATGTCCCCCTCAATAGTTAGGAATTCGGGCTGAGCTCCCGCTTCAAGCCCCAGGCCTAGGGAAGATCAAATCGTTCCAGGAGTGTCTTGTCAGAACTATGGTCCCGACCTGTCTGTCTGTTTGAGTGTGTTACGCCTGCCTCTACCTTAAATGGTGCCCCATTGACACACATATCTTTCTAATGTGAACAGGTGCAAACTGAATATGAAACATACCATGTTTGTCCAAAAATAATACATCCCCCAAAAATAAGCGCTAGCAGGGATATTCAGCATATTCAGAGCAAGGCTTAAATATAAGCCCTACCCCGAAAATAAGCCCTAGTCGCGCTTCAATAATGAAGTGTCTGTGCAGCTAAAAAAGTTAAAGAATACTGCAGGACACTTCATTATAGACAGTGGACACCACACAATCATTCTCACCAGACACCGAGCAGAGGACCTGCAGTGATCACACACCCACACACATCCGATCTCACACACACAAACATCGGACCACACACATATCCAATCACACACACACTCACCACATCCAGCAACACCGATTTCTTCTCGCCAGCAGAATCCTGAGAGCCTGTGCGGTGGAGCACAAAGACCTGCCGCAATGCTTGCTTACAGGACCTGCAGGCATGTGACTTCCTCCCATTGTTCCCTGCGGCTGGAAGCGTTCTGTAACGCTGGATGTAATGAGTGAGTAAGTCTGTGTATGATCTGCTGTGTATGTGTGTGATCTGCTGTGTGTCAGCCAGAAGCAGGGGAGGATGGCGTACAGCATACCTGCTGGGAGAACCCACTGGAGATCACAGGAGGACCTGGGAGCCATGCAGACATCTGGGTATAGTAAGTATGAGTCTCCCGGGAAGTGGAGGAGTCTGCTTTTCTGAGGAGGTAAACTTACCCCCAACTATGTTTCTCCAAGAATAAGACCTCCTCCAAAAATAAGCCCTAGTGCCTTTTTTGGGGGGCAAAATAAGTATAAGACAGTGTCTTATTTTTGGAAAAACACGGTAGTAATAAAAAGGAGACAGTTGCATACTGCAGTGCTAAGATATGTGGAACAATGAATATGGGTATATAGACATGCATTACTGCTTTGAAAAAATATGTAAAAATTGAGATACTTAGCACACAAAATTGGCCAGATTTTATGTGAGCCCAACAGCGAGGGGACCTTATTTTTGTTGGGTCTCTATCAAACTAATGCTTCTCTTTGAGTTAAAAAAAACCCCCAAAACCCTACAATTTATGGGTGGACAGTGACCTGCAAATGGAGAATTAAAATCACTTGAGGCTGAAGAGCAGGAGTGCTCAATCAGAAGGTGTGACCCTGTAATCTAAGAAAAAGACTGATGGCACATCCTATCTTTCTAATGTGAACAGGTGCAAACTGAATATGAAACAACAAAAATGAGACAGTTGGACACTGCAGTGCTTACATAATAAAAACCATGTATGGAGGCCAAAAGGCACCTGAAAAACACCATACCAACCGTGTAGTTTGGAGGTGGGAACATCATAGTGTGGGGCTGTTTATCAGTATACAACACTGGCAAACTTCATATAATTGAAGGAAGGATGAATGGATAAATGTACCAAGACATTCTCGATAAAAATCTGCTGCTATCTACCAGGTTGATGGGGATGAATCAAGGTGGATATTTCAACAAGACAATGACCCCAAACACACAGCCAAGGAAACTCTGAAATAGTTTCAGAGAAAAAAATAAATAAATAAAGCTGCTAGAATGACCAAGCTGAATCCAATATAAAATTTGTGGAAGTCTTTTAACGAATGAACATATACACAAAAAATAGTTTTGCCATTGCAATACATATGTTCATTCTTTTTAGGCTGTGTGCGCACATTGCATTTTTTCATGCGTTTCCGCAGCGTTTTGAGCTGCAGCGTTTTAATGCAAAATTGCATGCGTTTTGATTTCCAGGCAACGTCTATGGAAAATAGGGCTTTCTTGTGTGCACGATGCATTTATAAACGCTGCGTTTTAGTTGCGATAAATTTGTCAAAATCCCTGCGTTTGAAGAAGCAACATGTCAATTGTTTTTGCCATTTTGGCAGCGTTTTAATAACATTGAAGTCAATGAGAAATGTCAAAACGCAATTTTCTAGAACGAATGCGTTTCACTTGCTTCTTAATAGCGATCTGCATGTGTTTTTGACATAATAAACGCAGGTCTTTTGGTCTCTCTCTCTCTGTCGGTTGGTCTGTCTGTCGGTCTCTCTCTCTGCCTCTATCTCTCTCTCTGTCCATGTTGGTCTCTCCCTCCCACCCCCTCTCTCATACTCACCGATCCACAATCACTGGCGCAGCGCAGCACGGCGTTCACACTGTGGCGGCTTCTGCTCCTTTGAAAATGCCGGCCGCTCATTATTCCATCTAGTATTCACTGCTTCCTCCGCCCACTGGCACCTATGATTGGTTGCAGTCAGACACCGCCCCATGCTGAGTGACAGCTGTCTCACTGCAACCAATCACAGCCGCCGGTGGGCGTGTCTATATCGAGCAGTAAAAAAAATAAATATTTTAAAAAAAATCGACGTGCGATCCCCCCCAATTTTGGACACCAGCCAGGGTAAAGCCACATGGCTGAAGGCTGGTATTCTCAGGATGGGGAGCGCCACGTTATGGGGAGCCCCCCAGCCTAACAATATCAGCCAGCAGCTGCCCGGACTTGCCACATCCATTAGATGTGACAGTCCCGGGACTCTACCCGGCTCATCCTGAATTGCCCTGGTGCGGTGGCAATCGAGGTAATAAGGAGTTAATGGCAGCAGCCCATAGCTGCCATTAAGTCCAAGGTTAATCATGGCAGACGTCTCCCAGAGATACCTTCCATGATTAACCTGTAAGTTAAAGAAAATAAACACACACATCCAAAAAATCCTTTATGTGTAATGAAATACAAAAAAACACCCTATTTCACCACTTTATTAATCCCTCAAAAACACCTGCAGGTCTGACGTAATCCACGCAAGGTCCCACGACGCTTCCATCTCTGCTACATCGGAAGCTGACAGGAGCGGCAGTAGAACACCGCAACTCCTGTGAGCTCCATGCAACAACTGAAGTGAGTAGCGCGATCAGCTGTGCTGTCACTGAGGTTACCCGCGGCCACCACTCTCAGGTGGAGGACTGCAGCTGTGGCTGCGAGTAACCTGAGTGAAAGCACAGCTGATTGCGCGGCTCACTGCAGTCACTCAGGGGATTTGCGATCACAGAGGAGTCCTTCACGTGTGACCGCAAATCAGGCTGCCACACAGAGAGAGCCACGTGATGTCAGTGAAATCGGGTGAAGCTCTCATGTCACTGCTGCGGACTCCTGTGTCCTGGCACTGACCTTGGAGGTTCATCTGAGTTCATGACAGTACACAAAGACAGAGCCACGGGATGACAATGAAGTCGGGTGCAGTTCATCCGAGTTCATTCTCATCGCCCGACTCTGTCTGTGTCTGCTGTCAGCGGACATGTAGCAGAGCTGAATTGCCGGGGGAACGCACTGACAAAAATGCATCCAAAACGCATGTAAAATGCTTCCAAAATACATGCGTTTTGAATGCATTCTTTTTGTCAACACGCAGCATCACGTCTGCCAGAGGGTGCGTTCTTTTCTGCACTGGTCAGGACGCAACATGCGTACACAGCCTTAGGGGAACTTTGCACACTACGACATCGCAGGTGCGATGTTGGTGGGGTCAAATTGTTTAACCATGAAAAACCTCTAAAAAAACAATTTTATTAAAATATTAATTAAAATACCACCAATCTAAAAACATTGGGGTCATACCCAGTAGTTCAACACTAGACAAAAAGTCGTGATTGTGAATAGTGTATAAGGTCCTAAAAATAGGGCAGTAGTTCGTGATTTTTAGGGGGTATCGCAATATGGGATGGCGGGACCTAGTATTCCCTAATGTTTATCCCTACCTGGCAACGGAGGTGAATACACCTTAAAGTTTTTGTTTGCCCCTGTTCCTCGGTGGCTAGCCCTAAATGCCCCTGTCACTATTCCTGGCCTATAACCACCACCAGTGCATTGTGTTGGGGTGATTAAGTGGTCATGCGTCAAAAGTCCTACGTCAAGACCTCATATAAATCAAACACAGATATTGTACATCACCAGTATTCCAGTTATATAGTTTCAAACACTATCCGCCCTCAATCATTAATTCAGCTAGTACATCATATTGTTGAGGGAGATATCAAAGGAATTTCTGGGGAGATGAAAAAACACTATTAAGTAGTCAGTGCCACAGTGAAACACTGCTATTCCAAGCACTCACTGTTTTCAGACCCTCTCTTATGATGCATTGTTGATCTGGGAGGAGATTTTCACCATTACAATCAGCACGTGACGGGGTAATCCAGGACAGCAGCCGGACCCCCACAGGGTAACTGAAAACGACCTAATTATAGGAAGGACATATGGAAGCATGAGATTGATGGCCTAATTTGGATAGTGACAACTTGCAATTTACATCTCCCCTGATGAACCCCGCTATATTGGGGAGAAACGCGTCGGGAGCAATGGGAGTAATAACAGTCCTGGCAAGATAAGTACTAGGACAGTTGGGCCTATCATACCTTCTGTCAAGACCTTTTTTCATCTCCCCAGAAATTCCTTTGATATCTCCCTCAACAATATGATGTACTAGCTGAATTAATGATTGAGGGCGGATAGTGTTTGGAGGAACGGGGGCACCCAAAAACTTTAAGGTGTATTCACCTCCGTTGCCAGGTAGGGATAAACATTAGGGAATACTAGGTCCCTCCATCCCATATTGCGATACCCCCTAAAAATCACGAATGGGGGGCACACGCCCTTGGCCTACTGCCCTATTTTTAGGACCTTATACACTATTCACAATCACGACTATTTGTCTAGTGTTGAACTACTGGGTATGACCCCAAAGTTTTTAGATTGGGAGTATTTTAAATGAATATTTAATAAAATAGTTTTTTTTAGAGGTTTTTCATGGTTATATGGTAGTATATCCTCTATTCTAGATACAAATTATATGGTTTTGATGGGGTCAAATTGAAAGTGATGCACATCCGGCGTCGCAGGCGATATCGTAGTGTGTAAAGCCTTTTATACGATTAATGAGCGCAAAATCGTCGTAATCGTATCATCGGTGTAGCATCAGTCATTTCCATAATTTGGAAATGACCGATATTACGATGTTGTTCCTCGTTCCTGCGGCAGCACACATCGCTGTGTGTGAAACCGCAGGAGCGAGGAACATCTCCTACCTGCGTCCTGTGGCTCACGCCATTTATACGGAAGGAAGGAGGTGGGCGGGATGTTTACGTCCCGCTCATCTCTGCCCCTCCGCTTCTATTGGCCGCCTGCCGTGTGACGTTGCTATGACGCTGCACGACCCACCCCCTTAATAGGGAGGCGGTTCGCCGGCCAGAGCAACGTCGCAGGGCAGGTGAGTGCCTGTGAAGCTGTCGTAGCGATAATGTTCAATACGGCAGCTATCACCATCATATCGCAGCTGCGACGGGGGCAAGGACTATCGTGCTCGGCATCGCAAGCATCGGCTTGTGATGTCGTAGTGTGCAAAGTGCCCCTTAGTGTTTATTTACAATTTTTTCAGGTGGGTTGTGGAACGTACCCACCTAAAAACACAATGTGTACCTACCAAAAGGGTTGTACAGAACATTAATACAGTTTCACAGGCCTATTTAAAGTCTCTAGAAACTTTAAATAAGCTGTAAATAACTCTGTAAGTTTCAGTTTTTATACAGACTGTTCCTTGGAAGATCTCCATAAATGGCACTGTACATAGAGCCATAAGAGGGCTCTTAGACTGCCCAGCTGGTTTTTATGCTATGAAAAAATACAATAAAAAATGTAGCATTCACCTATATTGATGGCTGCTGAATTATGGTAAGATTCCTCTATGCTTTTCACAGTGATTCTTATCTTTATCCAAAATAGAGATATGTGAAATATAAAGCTCTGCTAAAGCTATATAATTATTTACTGCACAGAATATTGGCTTGCACGTCACAAATCATGATTTCAGACATACATTTGCAGTTAAATCAACATTTAGACACAGATAGAATTCAATAATAATGAAGTCATAATAAAATGATGCACTTACTAATGTAGTTAAAACCATTATATGGGCGCTCTCCCAGTTCCTGTCAGACAGTGCTGTGACATTACGTACATTTTCAAACACTAAATGACAGTGTACGAAACATAATATTAGAGTGCTGAGAATCTCCGAGAGAGACACTTAATGCACAACCATAATTTGTAAATACAATTATCTAGAGGAAGCATAGATTCAGCTCACTGCGAGCAATTTGACAAGAGACATCAAACAGTCTGCCCAGGTCCATCACTATCTAATGCCATATAATTCAACATATCAAAATACGCACTCTACAGAACCCAGAGGGCTCCAGCCAATGCTCAAGTTCAAATTACACCAGAAAGCTAATGGAACATACATTTCATCGAAATAGCCGCACCTTGGGAATCAGAGAGTTCAAGTCTCTGTTATATCCTAGGGAGCTGTGGATGCATCAAGTTCAGAGGTTTTAACAGGTCTACAGCAAAAGCTGATTTTTATGTTATTTTACATGAGCCGAGTCTTCCTGAGGCAACCCCATCCCTCCAGCTTATGCGGAACAATTTGTTCCAGAACAACTTGCTGGTCTGTAGCCTTTGAAAACCTACTTTAAACAACATGTATACTTGGATATATAAAGAAGCTTTCTTTAAAGAGTTTATCCACAAATATTATTATATAAAAAACTAAAGATCATATAATTCCAGGTAATAGAGTATATGAATAAAAATGCTGTAACAAAATCTTTTGCATGAATACATTGATATCAATACAGTCATAGCGCCCACTAGACTTTTTGCTCACTTCCTAATTCTGTATCCATCTTCCCTAAGCAGTCAACACTGCACACTTTTTCCCTATCTTCGTTTTTCCACAACTATTAAGTGTCACAGGAAGACCTCTCTCTTGTGATGCCTTTGTATAGGTTAATAGATCCCTAATTATCGTATGAATAATATCTCGGACTGCAAAATAAGTTGCGAACAGACACAGTGTTTCAATTTTAAAGAATCAATCCCACCAAGTTTGAGTATGCCCCAATCCAATAAAGGGTGGTATTTATGTAAATCATGCTCAATTGTGGATGGCCTCACTGTTTTTTTTTTGTTTGGGACATTTAAAGACCTCACTGGATATGTTGGTAATTATGCATTATAATTCTGCACTGTGACAACCACAGAATAATAATTTCTCGAGGGCCATCTAAAGATTATTCTACACATGTCTTTATGAATGGCAATGATGGAGCTCTGGCTTCAGAAGATGTCACACCAGGAACGAAAGGACTCCTGGCGAGTGACGGAACTCAAAGGGAACACCAGGGAAACAATGCAACGTAAGGCCCTGGCACAAGGGAGAAGGAGCGAAGTCACCTCCTAACACTCAACTGAGGCTGATCCTGGCACTCCCTAACATCCCTAGATGGATCCTTTTCTTGTGAACCATCTTGTACCTAGGCCCTTACTGGCCATAAACTCACAGTGACTAATTTGAAGGCCAGTGAGATGCTATTGTGTTGCCCAGGGATAGGGGGTACTCAGAGCCGGGCCAATGGGGTCACTTCTAGAGGTATCACGGTGGCGTGACCCGGTCTATGATCCCAGGCTCCACAACAAAAGGGGAATATGTAAAGGGAGATTGTCTGTGACGCCACCAATGGCTTGCGGTGATGAGATGGTGGCACCGCCGCTGCCTCTGGGGACCATGCCCGGAACTGATGGTATGGGGCAGCAAGGTGGGATACCCTCCACGGGTAGGGGAGTTGTAGTCCCGGGGCCCAATTGGGAGTTATCCTCTTGGCAGGGATTGCATGGAGCAGGAAACTCACAGTTCGGATGTCTTGGTGTTGGATGAAGCTAGGCTGATGTGTGTGGTCAGAAAACACAGAGTCCTTTGTAAACCAACTTGCCAAATGGCCGGTCACCGTTGGCGGGTGTCTTCGGGTCCCACACCCAGATGTACAGCCACTGTCTGTCTCTTTCCTGGCTGGACTAGTCCGTTTGAACGGCCTCCGGCTCGGGTCCCGCTCCCAGCACCGGCGGGCTACAACCCTGTCCCAGTCGCCTCAGGTTCCCCGCTGCCGGATCGCCGTCGCCTGTGGCCCTCACAGCCACCTAGTCTGGTAGTCCAGGGCTCCAACCCCGGCTACCACTTTTTCCGGGGAGCTGCGAGCCTCCCCTGTCAGCTTTCCATTGACTACAGCACAACTAAACTAAATTCTGCTCTGTCACTTCCTTAACTCCCCTCGCCCCCTCCCTTTTCCTTGGGAGGGAGTGAGTAGGGCCTGATTGGCTGCTGTACATCTGTGTGGGGATTGTGTAGCTGCAAAGGAGGATTAACTCTTTCTGTGACTTCCTGGTTTTACCAGGGCGTCACACTAGTCTCACCACTACAATAAAACAACATGATGAACGTAAGACAAAGAGGGGAAAGCCACAACAAATAGCACTCCACAGCTACTCCAGAATGAAGCTTCTCAGCTGCAACAGAAACAACACCTAAGCCTCTCCAGAGCCAGGCACCTTTAAAGTGGACAGTATAGTATAAACTATAGCCAGCATAGGAGAGAGTGAGGAGTGAGTTTGCATAGCATAAGACTTTGGCTGCAGCTGAGATAAGCAGCTAAAAATCTCAGCATGTTATAAAAAAAAAAAAAAAAAAAAAAAAAAAAAAAAGCAACATTAACCCCTTCAGTACCGAATGGAATTAAATGTGCTCCTACTCAGGAAAAGGGATGAGCAGATTTAAAACAGATCTATGATCAACTAAATGCTGTGACCTCCTGATCCCAGATCTCCAGAGGTCTCAGCGGGGCACAACATACACATGACAGAAGGGCAGTGTTACCAGCACTTGACTGCATTAAACTACTGAGAGATAGATCATCAACCCCTTAACAACCTGGCCATCTGTCATTTTTTCTTTTATTTTTTTCCTCACCCACTTCCATGAACCGTTACTTTATTTTTCCATGGGCATAGCCATTAAGTGACATTGCTAAAAGATTTTCCAGGTTAGTAAAATTCTGGCAATATCAAACTTTGATGTTTGTTTATTTTTTTTAATATTTTTTAAAACTTTTTTTTTTTTACTATTTGACAAATTGTTTTAGTCCTTGTTCATTATTTGTTTGTTACTCATGTTCTTGCTTATGCACTAAACATAAACATCAAATGTTTTATGAAGCAGTGAGGGCCACAACTCTGTGTTTACCTCTGATCCCACAGCTGGTAGTAGTGTAGTATAGAGTGGGCTTAGCTCCTGAGATCGCTTCATATAGGTGAACCTGCTCTCTGATGAAAATATCACGCTGTGGGGGGGTGCCATGGGATAACGCCTTTAACTGTCAGAATATAACTAACCCATTCCAGCACTATTATTTTGAATGTATATGCAATGTATTTTATCTACGGAAGATAAGTGATGCACAACCTGCCTCTAACAGTAGTGATCGGAGCTGTATATCCACCTAAATGCCACTGACAGCAGCATTAAAGCCCAGTAAGCCTTGTAGCATCCCCCTTTAACCAGGGTGTGGAGAGAGAGGTTACCATGGCAGCCAATGGCCTATTGGAGGCTCCCATCAGTGCCATCATGGTACTCCCATGAAGACTGGACTTCATAGAAGACAGTAATTTTCATTATAGACTGCAATAATGAAATATTATTTTAACCAGAATATCAATAAACAATTATATTGTTTTAGTCTATATGTTCTCATGCGCAATTTCTTTATATGATTTCTAATAATGAAATATTGCAGTATATAGCGCAAATGAATTGATCAAATAATTGTAGATTCAAGTCCCTTATTTTGACTTAAAAATACATGCAAAATAAAAAAAACTAAATTATTAAAAAAAAATAAAAAAAAAAAAATATATATATATATATATATATATATATATATATACAAACTTACAAGTTCTAAATACCACACTTTTCCCCATTTTAAAGTAGAGAAAATAAAAAAATGAAGGATATTTTCCAGTATATATTGTATATTATTGTATATAAATATAGCATTATTTAATCTAAATGTAAATTCCACAAATAAAAAATTGAAAAGCCAACATTGCAGGCAACTATCCCCCCCCACCCCCCAAGAAGTGCAATTTAAAGAAATACAAACATCATATGCACCTCAAAAATGATACAATTAATATTTACAGCTTGGGAAATAAAACACACAACAGCTTAAAAACAGAACTATAAAAAAGTTAAGGGTACCAAAAAATGTATTTTTTTTCCTTTTTAATAATGTTTGGAATTTTTTTAAGCCAATGAAATAACAAAAAAGTATACAAGTTTAGTATCGTGATAATTATACTGACCTGGGGAATCATGTTGCCAGGTCATTTTATCACACATTAACTTCTGTAAAACTAAACCCAAAAAACCATGGTAGAATTGCAGTGTAATCTCAGTTTCACTTCATCTCCATTTGCTCAGTACATGGTACAGTATGGTAAAGTGAATGTTGTTATTCAAAACTACAACTCCTCCAGCCACGCAAAGATGTCATGTAGCTATATAGAGGAAAGATAAAAAAAGTTATGGTTCTTGGATGAAATTGAGATAAGAAAGAATAAAGATTAAAATAAACAGTATGTCCTTCAAAGGTTCAAAGGGTATTTGAAATTGGTCATTAAATTGGTGTAATTATTCAGGCAGCAAAAAATAAACAAGTTTACAATTATCTTGCTTTCTCTATCTGCTGTCATTCTCCTGCTGTGAGAGCTTTTATTTTACATAGTATACAGCTTATTTCCAATGCGATTGGCCACCAGTGCATGCCCAAATAGTGGCGGAGTGTGCAAAATAGTTACATTCCAGGACATAATCAATAACAAACTAGTCACCTCTCTGCAGCGCATTGATTGCTATACATCAGTTAGAGGCTCACCGCTTCCGCTCAGATACATACTGGGCTCTTATCAGTCCTATATAATAACAATTCTATAGAACCTAACATGGGAAGTTTCCAGAGCAGTTCTTATCATAGCTCTCACTTTTTTGAGTTGAGTGTTTATTCAATTGCACTGTTATCTCTGATTATCAATTTTCTAATTTCATTGTTAACTCAGAACACGCAATGAAAGACCGATAATGTGTTGCAGCATGATGAAGCTCTTGACCAGAACTATCATTCAAAGAGGAATGCCTGTGCCTCCCAAACAACCAAGGAGTTCAGGAGACAACTTGAAAATACTCTTTTAAGGGATTAAGCACTTATGATATTAAGCGTTTGTCAAAACATAATGAAAGTATGTCTCATGGGCAAAAGTACACATTTTTACCACAAACTGCCATAGTTATACAATATATTTTTTTTGTAACAAAACTTGCACATGTGATTGAAACCATGTGTCTCTGCTGAACAAACCACAAGGCTGTAACTATGACAATTTGTGGAAAAAGTCTATGCGACAATATGTCTAGGTGCATAGCCAGGTTTCCTATGTGATTTAGGAACCCATAGATAATAGATAGCTGTCTGCCTAATTATGATTTAGTCAATGGCCAATCATACTGCTGGCAGCGATATCTCCCAACTCCTTCAACATTAAATGCAATAGCTAATTCCTAGATCTGCTGATGTCAGTGGGAACATTTTGTAGTCATGAAGTTGCATTGCAGCCTCTGACTCCACAAGCAGATTATACTGATACAAAGAGATACATTGTACATAGCAGTTTATTTTTATGTCCTTTTATTCTAGAAAAAGAGTAAAAGAGACTTATTATTCCTCCTATAAAATAACTAAAACATTCTAAAAAACAATGATGACATTTTTAATGTGCTTGTGAAAAAAAATAAACATCACAAATCAGTAAATAACTTGGACATATTTGGTGTTCCTGTAAGTGTAACGACACAGCCACACAGCCATCAGATTATTTATGGTGATTGGTAATTTGCGTAACAATATGGCCTGATTGATTATTTTTCTCTATTACAAGTGCATCTCAATAAATTAGAATATCATCAAAAAGTTAATTTATTCAGTAATTCAATACAAAAAGGAAACACATATATTATATAGAGTCATTACAAACCGAGTGATCTATTTCACATGTTTATTTCTGTCAATGTTGTTGATTATGGCTTACAGCCAATGAAAATCAAAAGTCATTAGCTCAGAAAATTAGAATATTATATAAAACCAACTGAAAAAATGATTTTAAACTCAGATATGTTGGCCTACTGAAATGTATGTACAGTAAATGCACTCAATACTTGGTCAGGGCTCAGTTTGCATGACTTACTCCATCAATGCGGCGTGGCATGGAGGCAATCAGCCCGTGGCACTGCTGAGGTGTTATGGAAGCTTGCTTTGAGAGCAGCCTTCAGCTCATCTGCATTGTTGGGCCTGGTGTCTCTCATCTTCCTCAACATCCTGATAATTAACTTGGGAGGGAGAGTATCTTTATGAACTTCCCTAAGAGCTCAGAGATTGAAGGCGACAGCACACCGCAGGGGATAGGGCTTTCCAGTAAAGCGGCCCACTAAAATCCCAAGTGCCAGCCATCAAGAGTAGAGATGAGCGAACCGGTCCCGGTTCGGCTCGAGGCCAGTTCGCCGAACGGGGGTCCCGTTCGAGTTCGGCTCGACGAACGTTCGACGAACCGAACTCGAACGTATAGGCTATAATGGGAGGCAATCACAAACACATAAAAATGCATTATAAATGTACACAAACAGTTAATAAACATTGCCATAACACTTACCGGTCCTCGCGATCCCTTCTGCACTCTGTCTCCTGCCGCTATTCCATCCGATGATCGCTGAATCCTCCCGGTGATGGCACTGCCAGCAGAGATGCAGGACCTATCGTGACGTCAAAATAGCCATGTGACCAGTCACGTGGCTATTATCTCATTGGCTACAGACTGGTCACATGACTATGACACGTCATGTAGGACCTGCGAGTGCATCTCTCCGGTACACGGTGCACATTTGTGTATCGCCGTGTACCGGCGACATGCTCTAGCACACGGTCGACTCCCCGTTTCGTTAGGGACCGGCTGACACAGCCGGTCATTAACGGAGATCACCGTTGCCATAGCAACGCAGTTAGCGGTGATGTCACCGCTAACCGCGGCTCCGAGAGCACCATTGCTATGGTAACGCGTCTGTCAGCGTTACCGCTGTTATCGCTGACAGCCAGCAGTGATCACTCACGGAGTGAAGGCTGCACGCTGCTTCCCGATTGTAGTGATGATTGTAGTGAGGATGGAGGTTCCCCAGCCCCAAGTGATGAGCTGGTGAATCTCATCCTTCCTCACTACAATCGTCACTACTACTACACTAGTGAGGATTGTAGTGAGGATGGAGGTTCCCCAGCCCCAAGTGATGAGCTGGTGAATCTCATCCTTCCTCACTACAATCGTCACTACTACACTAGTGAGGATTGTAGTGAGGATGGAGGTTCCCCAGCCCCAAGTGATGAGCTGGTGAATCTCATCCTCACTACAATCGTCACTACTACTACTACACTAGAAAGAAAGAAGACAGAAGAGCAGGATCGTGGAGGGCTGACAGGGGGTAATAAAGATGGAGTCTCTAATGTGTCTGTGTATTTATTTCTATTAAAGTATTTTTTCTCTGTGTGGTGTTTTTTTTTAACCCTTTATTGGAGATTCTTAATGGCCGGGTCAAACGTGCCTGACATTAAGAATCTCTGGCTTAATACTGGCTAGTAAAACAAAGCCAGTATTAACTCATGATTACCCAACAAGCCACCCGGCTCCAGGGCTGTTGGAAGAGTTGGATACAGCGCCAGATGATGGCGCTTCTATGAGAGCGCCATTTTCTGGGACGGCTGCGGACTCAAATTCGCAGCAGAGGCGCCCAGAAACCTCGGGCTAACCTGTGCTGCGGATTCCAATCCCCAGCTGCCTAGTTGTACCTGGCTGGACACAAAAATGGGGCGAAGCCCACGTCATTTGTTTTTTAATTATTTCATGAAATAAGTGAAATAATTAAAAAAAAAACGGGCTTCCCTATATTTTTGGTTCCCAGCCGGGTACAAATAGGCAACTGGGGGTTGGAGGCAGCCCGTGGCTGCCTGCTGTACCTGGCTAGCATACAAAAATATGGCGAAGCCCACGTCATTTTTTTGGTGGGCAAAAAACTTCTGCATACAGTCCTGGATGGAGTATGCTGAGCCTTGTAGTTCTGCAGCTGCTGTCTGCTCTTCTCCATACAGACAGACAGCAGCTGCAGAACTACAAGGCTCAGCATACTCCATCCAGGACTGTATGCAGAAGTTTTTTGCCCCCTGAAAAAATTATGTGGACTTCGCCATATTTTTGTATGCTAGCCAGGTACAGCAGGCAGGTACGGCTGCCCCCAACCCCCAGTTGCCTATTTGTACCCGGCTGGGAACCAAAAATAAAGGGAAGCCCTTTTTTTATTATTTCATGAATTTCATAAAATAATTAGAAAACAAATGACGTAGGCTTCGCCCCATTTTTGTGTCCAGCCAGGTACAACTAGGCAGCTGGGGATTGGAATCCGCAGCACAGGTTGGCCTGTCCAGAAACCTCGGGCTAACCTGTGCTGCGGATTCCAATCCCCAGCTGCCTAGTTGTACCCGGCTGGACACAAAAATGGGGCGAAGCCCACGTCATTTGTTTTTTAATTATTTCATGAAATAAGTGAAATAATTAAAAAAAAACGGGCTTCCCTATATTTTTGGTCCCCAGCCGGGTACAAATAGGCAACTGGGGGTTGGAGGCAGCCCGTGGCTGCCTGCTGCACCTGGCTAGCATACAAAAATATGGCGAAGCTCACGTCCTTTTTTTTGTAGTTTTTTGGCAAAAAAAATAAAAAATGCTTCCCTGGATTTTCCATTGCCAGTGAAGGTAACACCAAGCAGTGGGGGTTAGCAGCCAGTAGCTGCTTGGATTACCCTTAGCTAGCAATACAAAAAATGCAGCGGGAGCCCATATATATTTTTTTTAATTATTTATTTAAATAACTAAAAATAAAATCGGCTTCCCTGTATTTTGATTGCTGGACATCACAGTGCTGTAAAAATAAATCTTTAAAAAAATGACGTAGCGCTCCACGGTATTTTTGATTCTCAGTGCAGATAAAGTAGACAGCTATGGGTTGCCACCCCCATCTGCCTGCCGTTACCTTGGTTGGCAATCAAAATACAGGGAAGCCCATTAATTTTTTCTATTTAAAAAATAGTTAAAAAAAAAATGACGTTGGGTCCCCCCATTTTTGATAGCCAGCTAGGGTAAAGCAGACGGCTGTAGCCTGAAAACCACAGCTGGCAGCTTTACCGTGATTTGGGGATCCAATGTGGAGGTCCCCTCAGGCTCTTTTTTATAATTATTTTATAAATATTAATAATTACACAATAAAAGTAGGGTCCCCCCCAAATTGGATCACCAGCCAAGGTAAAGCGGACAGCTGTGGTCTGGTATTCTCAGGGTGGAAAGGTCCATAGTTATTGGGCCTTCACAGCCTAAAAATAGCAGGCCGCAGGCACCCCAGACGTGGCGCATCCACTAGATGCGCCAATCCTGGCGCTTCACCCCAGCTCATCCCGTGCCCTGGTGCAGTGGCAAACGGGGTAATAAATCGGGTTGATACTAGCTGTAAAGTCAGCTGAGATCAAGTCCAGCAGTTTGTGATGTCATGGCGTCTATTAGATACCCAACATCATAAACTGTCAGTACTAACAAAAACAAAAAATCGACAAAAGAAATTTATTTGAAAAAACAGTCCCCAAAACATTTCCTCTTTCACCAATTTATTGTAAGAAAAAAAATAAAGGGGTCCCACGACGACTCTGGACCGTCTAGAATATGGGGGGGAGACACTCAGGGAACGTATCCCCCATTTTCTTGGAGTGCGGACCCTTCATGTGAGGAGTGTGGGTGCAATGAATCTGCACTCACTCTCCCCGGGTCCACAGCAGCAGAGTCCATGTCGTAATGGTTGCTACCAAAGCTGCAATGCCCTGCTCATGAGGTAAGGGCATGCCTAATCAGGAGAACTACTGTAGAGGAAGCTCTGCTCACTGGTATATAGGTGCTCAGAGGTAATAATAGATAAAATTAGTGAGTAACCTCGGCACTCTAAATCTCCCAGACTAAGTCAGTAAGTCACAACGGATAGTAATGCAAAATCACTCTTTATTGGTCCGTATTAAGAAAAAATTTTTTTTCATAAGCATATATGTTTTTGTCCAAAACAAGTTACAAATGACGTTTCGGCCTGAGCCTTCGTCAGATTGGACTTATCTGCATGTAATCATGAAAAATGACAATAATCAGTATCACATAAGAGTGAGAGAACAATAACATAAACTAGAACAATGTAGAGGTACAATTGGGATGCAGCAAAAAAATTGCAACACAGCAAGAAATGAAACACATGATACAAATGTCATAATACAGTACAAGGACAATATAGTAATGACAAATATGGGGTCAGAGTAGACTTAGACAGCTCTGGTACGAAAGAGATGTCAATCATAAAGTAACATGTGCAGTAGGTGTAGAGCTACAGTATGCATGGCAGAGCTAATGGGTAGACCGACCATAGAAAAAGAATGGAGAAAAAGTGGAGAAAAAGTGGAGAATAAGTGGAGAATAAGTGGAGAAAAAAGTGGAGAAAAAAGTGGAGAAAAAAGTGGAGAAAAAGTGGAGAAAAAAGTGGAGAAAAAGTGGAGAAAAAGTGGAGAAAAAGTGGAGAAAAAGTGGAGAAAAAGTGGAGAATAAGTGGAGAATAAGTGGAGAAAAAAGTGGAGAAAAAGTGGAGAATAAGTGGAGAAAAAGTGGAGAAAAAGTGGAGAAAAAAGTGGAGAAAAAGTGGAGAAAAAGTGGAGAATAAGTGGAGAATAAGTGGAGAAAAAAGTGGAGAATAAGTGGAGAATAAGTGGAGAAAAAGTGGAGAAAAAGTGGAGAAAAAAGTGGAGAAAAAGTGGAGAAAAAGTGGAGAATAAGTGGAGAAAAAAGTGAAGAAGAAGTGGAGAAAAAAGTGGAGAAAAAGTGGAGAAAAAGTGGAGAAAAAGTGGAGAAAAAAATGGAGAAAAAAATGGAGAAAAAGTGGAGAAAAAGTGGAGAATAAGTGGAGAAAAAGTGGAGAATAAGTGGAGAAAAAGTGGAGAAAAAGTGGAGAAAAAGTGGAGAAAAAGTGGAGAAAAAGTGGAGAAAAAGTGGAGAAAAAAATGGAGAAAAAAATGGAGAAAAAAATGGAGAAAAAGTGGAGAAAAAGTGGAGAATAAGTGGAGAATAAGTGGAGAAAAAAGTGGAGAAAAAGTGGAGAAAAAGTGGAGAAAAAGTGGCGAAAAAGTGGAGAAAAAGTGGAGAAAAAGTGGAGAAAAATTGGAGAAAAAGTGGAGAAAAAGTGGAGAAAAAAATGTAGAAAAAGTGGAGAAAAAATGTAGAAAAAGTGGAGAAAAAATGGAGAAAAAGTGGAGCACCCTTTGGTGCCTTTCATGTGGCACTAAGGGGTGCTTAGCTTTGTATTTAGCCAAAAAAATGAAAAAAAAAAAATGACGTAGGGTTCCCCCTAGTTTTGTAGCCAGCTAGGGTAAAGCAGACGGCTGCAGCCTGCAGACCACAGCTGGCAACCTCACCTTGGCTGGTAATCCAAAACTGAGGGCACCCCACGCTGTTATTTTAAATTAAATAAATAATTTAAAAAAAAACACGTAGGGGTCCCCCAAAATTGGATCACCAGCCAAGGTAAAGCAGACAGCTGGGGCCTGATATTCTCAGACTAGGGAGGTCCATGGTTATTGGACTCTCCCCAGCCTAAAAATAGCAGGCCGCAGCCGCCCCAGAAGTGGCGCATCCATTAGATGCGCCAATCCTGGTGCTTCGCCCCAGCTCATCCCGCGCCCTGGTGCGGTGGCAAACGGGGTAATATATGGGGTTAATACCAGATGTGTAATGTCACCTGGCATCAAGCCCTGGGGTTGGTGAGGTCAGGCGTCTATCAGATACCCGACATCACCAACCCAGTCAGTAATAAAAAAAAATAGACGACAAACACATTTTTATTTGAAAAAACACTCCCCAATACATTCCCTCTTTAACCAATTTATTAGAATGAAAAACAAATCCAGGTCTGGTGTAATCCAAGGGGTTGCCATGACGACCCACACTGTCCCAGTCAATGAAGAGCAGAATGTTCCCCATTGGCTGGGAGAGCAATGCAGTGACCTGAGCTAACATCAATGGGTCAGCCCAGGTCACGGCAGGGCATGACAAGTGCTGCTGTCAGCGAGGTACATTACCTGCGCTGATCTCCAGCACACTGACAGCCTCTGTCACTGAGCTCAATGACCGCCCGGCGCCTTCCCCTCAAGTATCGCGAGAGGTCCGTGACGTCACCGCTAGTCAGTCTCGGGTCGGAAGCGAGAGGTGATGTGACAAGCGGCGGCCATGGAGGACAGTGACAGCACTGAGGTCGGGATGGCGGGACTTCATCACCGCAGGTAAGCCGAGCGGGGGGGGGTATATGTGTGTGTGTGTGTGTGTGTGTATGTGTATGTATGTGTACATGCCGCGGGCAGGAGGGGGCGGAGCGAGCTGAGCGGGGAAGTGTAGGCTTCCTGCACGTAACTAAGATAAACATCGGGTTACTAACCAAAGCGCTTTGCTTGGATACCCGATGTTTATCTTGGTTACCAGCTTGTGGCAGGCTGCCAGCGATGGCTCCTGCTCACTGTAGCTGTAAAAAGCCCTGCTTTTTGCTGCTAGAACCGTTCTCGAACGTATCTAGAACTATCGAGCTTTTGCAAAAAGCTCGAGTTCTAGTTCGATCTCGAACAGCCCCAAAAATCACTCGAGCTTAGAACTGGAGAACCTCGAACTGCGAACCGCGCTCAACTCTAATCAAGAGCACAGATACACTACAAATATAGTGAGCAGAACCCTAACAGCTTCAAGCCAAGGGGCCACAACGGAGAACTAAATTGTGCACGGAGGTGGCTCCGGATTACCAAGTGACACCGGTGGGAGCGGACACCTGAACGGGCTCTCTGTAGTGACTGTGATGCACAGAGTCTTTGGTTTATCTTCAGTGTGAGTGTCTGCTTTATAATCCTAATCCAGCACCACGACTACCTACAGTGAGTACCCTGGTTCCCCTGCACCCTGCGCTCCCAAACATCCCACCAAAAACCCCCAGAGGCCGGGGCCTTCCTTACCTGTGGAGGGACTGACACCTTACTACTCCACACCATCTGCCCCGGTACTCCTTCCAGCAGCGGCGGTACTCCCATTACCGCAACCCACAGGTGGCGTCACGAACTTCTCCCCTAAAATAAGCAAAACACTGAGTGCACAGCCCAGTTATATATAAAAAATAAATCAACTGGATGCAGTGTCCTGCATGAAAAACCAAATCATACAAGGGGAGAACAAAGCTCATGCATAATGGACGCGCAATCCAGAGAATGAAGCGATATGACCGTCTATCTACTGTATATCAGTGAGATCCGTATTGCTGAAAAGGAGTCCTGCACACTTTCCCCTGACAAAGCTGTCCTCAGCGATACATTATATGTATTATTTCAATTGCATACATTTATAGAGGTCTTTCTACTGCATTATGTGACAATAGTTACACCTTCTTGTATCTCTTTGCATATTTGCACATAGTCATACCCTTTTATTGTCATCTATGGGAAACGTGGAATTGATGTTACATGTTTTTTAATTGAAGAAAAAACAAAAAAGGTAGCACTAAATGTGCACTACAGCACTAAAAATTCCAACTGTACTTATTATAAATTTGAGATTTTTGGCAAAAAATTGCAATTTCTTGAGCCACCCCGCCACTCCACGGCAAATCTCATTTGGGGCAGTCCTAGCACTAAAATATTTTTATAAAATGTGCCAAACGGTCTCACATATGAAATAGTAGAACTGCTCTTAGCAGCACTCACCTGGTCAATTTCAATCCCGTACCCATGACTGAATCATGGCTGTGGGCGGGACAGGTCCAAGCAAATGCTGCATGAAGTAAATAGCCTGTGGACAGGGCCTGATGACTGAATGTGAACAGTCACCAATCGCCAAAATCTAGACAGGTGGAATACATCCCAAATTGGGTTGCATAGCAAGGTGGGGGTCAACCGCTGACCAATTCAATGAAGAAAAAACAAAAAAGCTAGCACTAAATGTGCACTACAGCACTACAAATTTTTGGCAAAAAAATTGCAATTTCTTGAGCCACACTGCCACTCCACAGCAAATCTCATTTGTGGCAGTCCTAACACTAAAATATTTTTATAAAATGTGCCAAACGGCCTCACATATGAAATAGTAGAACTGCTCTTAGCAGCACTCACCTGGTCTATTTCAATCCTGTACCCATGACTGAATAATGGCTGTGGGCGGGACAGGTCCAAGCAAATGCTGCATTAAGTAAATAGCCTGTGGACAGGGCCTGAAGACTGAATGTGAACAGTCACCAATCGCCAAAATCTAGACAGGTGGAATACATCCCAAATTGGGATGCATAGCAAGGTGGGGGTCAACCACCGACCAATTCAATGAAGAAAAAACAAAAAAGCTAGCACTAAATGTGCACTACAGCACTAAAAATTCCAACTATACTTATTATAAATTTGAGATATTTGGCAAAAAATTGCAATTTCTTGAGCCACCCCGCCATTCCACGGCAAATCTCATTTGGGGCAGTCCTAACACTAAAATATTTTTATAAAATGTGCCAAATGGCCTCACATATGAAATAGTAGAACTGCTCTTAGCAGCACTCACCTGGTCTATTTCAATCCCGTACCCATGACTGAATCATGGCTGTGGGCGGGACAGGTCCAAGCAAATGCTGCATGAAGTAAATAGCCTGTGGACAAGGCCTGATGACTGAATGTGAACAGTCACCAATCGCCAAAATCTAGACAGGTGGAATAGATCCCAAATTGGGTTGCATAGCAAGGTGGGGGTCAACCACCGACCAATTCAATGAAGAAAAAACAAAAAAGCTAGCACTAAATATGCACTACAGCACTAAAAATTTTTGGCAAAAAATTGCAATTTCTTGAGCCACCCCGCCATTCCACGGCAAATCTCATTTGGGGCAGTCCTAACACTAAAATATTTTTATAAAATGTGCCAAATGGCCTCACATATGAAATAGTAGAACTGCTCTTAGCAGCACTCACCTGGTCTATTTCAATCCCGTACCCATGACTGAATCATGGCTGTGGGCGGGACAGGTCCAAGCAAATGCTGCATGAAGTAAATAGCCTGTGGACAAGGCCTGATGACTGAATGTGAACAGTCACCAATCGCCAAAATCTAGACAGGTGGAATACATCCCAAATTGGGTTGCATAGCAAGGTGGGGGTCAACCACCGACCAATTCAATGAAGAAAAAACAAAAAAGCTAGCACTAAATATGCACTACAGCACTAAAAATTTTTGGCAAAAAATTGCAATTTCTTGAGCCACCCCGCCACTCCACGGCAAATCTCATTTGGGGCAGTCCTAACACTAAAATATTTTTATAAAATGTGCCAAACGGCCTCACATATGAAATAGTAGAACTGCTCTTTGCAGCACTCACCTGGTTTATTTCAATCCCGTACCCATGACTGAATCATGGCTGTGGGCGGGACAGGTCCAAGCAAATGCTGCATGAAGTAAAGAGCCTGTGGACAGGGCCTGAAGACTGAATGTGAACAGTCTCCAATCGCCAAAATCTAGACAGGTGGAATACATCCCAAATTGGGATGCATAGCAAGGTGGGGGTCAACCACCGTCCAATTCAATGAAGAAAAAACAAAAAAGCTAGCACTAAATGTGCACTACAGCACTAAAAATTCCAACTGTACTTATTCTAAATTTGAGATTTTTGGCAAAAAATTGCAATTTCTTGAGCCACCCCGCCATTCCACGGCAAATCTCATTTGGGGCAGTCCTAACACTAAAATATTTTTATAAAATGTGCCAAATGGCCTCACATATGAAATAGTAGAACTGCTCTTTGCAGCACTCACCTGGTCTATTTCAATCCCGTACCCATGACTGAATCATGGCTGTGGGTGGGACAGGTCCAAGCAAATGCTGCATGAAGTAAATAGCCTGTGGACAAGGCCTGATGACTGAATGTGAACAGTCACCAATCGCCAAAATCTAGACAGGTGGAATACATCCCAAATTGGGTTGCATAGCAAGGTGGGGGTCAACCACCGACCAATTCAATGAAGAAAAAACAAAAAAGCTAGCACTAAATATGCACTACAGCACTAAAAATTTTTGGCAAAAAATTGCAATTTCTTGAGCCACCCCGCCACTCCACGGCAAATCTCATTTGGGGCAGTCCTAAAACTAAAATATTTTTATAAAATGTGCCAAACGGCCTCACATATGAAATAGTAGAACTGCTCTTAGCAGCACTCACCTGGTCTATTTCAATCCCGTACCCATGACTGAATCATGGCTGTGGGCGGGACAGGTCCAAGCAAATGCTGCATGAAGTAAAGAGCCTGTGGACAGGGCCTGAAGACTGAATGTGAACAGTCACCAATCGCCAAAATCTAGACAGGTGGAATACATCCCAAATTGGGATGCATAGCAAGGTGGGGGTCAACCACCGACCAATTCAATGAAGAAAAAACAAAAAAGCTAGCACTAAATGTGCACTACAGCACTAAAAATTCCAACTGTACTTATTCTAAATTTGAGATTTTTGGCAAAAAATTGCAATTTCTTGAGCCACCCCGCCACTCCACGGCAAATCTCATTTGGGGCAGTCCTAACACTAAAATATTTTTATAAAATGTGCCAAACGGCCTCACATATGAAATAGTAGAACTGCTCTTTGCAGCACTCACCTGGTCTATTTCAATCCCGTACCCATGATTGAATCATGGCTGTGG
This sequence comes from Anomaloglossus baeobatrachus, assembly GCF_048569485.1. Taxonomy (NCBI): domain Eukaryota; kingdom Metazoa; phylum Chordata; class Amphibia; order Anura; family Aromobatidae; genus Anomaloglossus; species Anomaloglossus baeobatrachus. The sequence continues at coordinate 423,528,725 of NC_134358.1, forward strand.
GCGGGACAGGTCCAAGCAAATGCTGCATGAAGTAAATAGCCTGTGGACAGGGCCTGATGACTGAATGTGAAGTCAAAATTTTTATAATAAGTACAGTTTGGAATTTTTAGTGCTGAAGTGCACATCTAGTGCTGGCTTTTTATTTTTTCTTCATTGAATTGGTCGGTGGCTGACCCCCACCCTGCTATGCACCCCAATTTGGGACATATTCCACCTGTCTAGATTTTGGCGGTTGGTGACTGTTCACATCAGTCATCAGGCCTTGTCCACAGGCTCTTTACTTCATGCAGCATTTGCTCGGACCTGTCCTGCCCACAGCCATGACTCAGTCATGGGTACGGGATTGAAATAGACCAGGTGATTGCTGCTAAGAGCAGTTCTACTATTCATATGTGAGGCCGTATGGCACATTTTATAAAATATTTTAGTGTAGGACTGCCTCAAATGAGATTTGCCGTGACGTGGCGAGGTAGCTCCAGAAATTGCAATTTTTTGCTGGCTTTTTGTTTTTTCTTCATGTTTTTTAATTGATTTTAATCATATATTGTGTGTTTTTGGATTGCTAAATAAATATTATTCATGATCAAGGACCACAGTCATATCGCTTTATTCTCTGGATTGCGCGTCCATTATGCATGAGCTTTCTTCTCCCCCTGTACGAACTTCTCCCCTGTGAAAAATCCCCTTTCAAGGATCAGAGTGTCTGTCAAGCCTGGGTCTGGACCCCTCAAGCCAAGATGGCTGACGTGTGCCTTCCAGAACTGTCCCAAACTGTGCTGTGGCTGTCCGTTTGAATTTTCGCCATTTTTGCCGCCATTTTGCAGCCATCTTGGCTCCTAAAAACAACTGCATTATCATCCCCAGCAAAAAAGCGTGAAGCCGAATCCCCACCCCTCATCCAGAAAGCGCAGCCGAAAACCGGTAGTAGCCGGACCCGAAGGTTCCCAGAGGTCCCCTGTTCCAGAGAGGTTGGTGACAAAAACCAAGGGGGAGCAGGAAGATGAAGGCACAGGGAGAGGATGGGGGCTAACAAACCTGCAAACGGTGAAATGTCTACCCCAGCAGAGCAGAAATCCAGCCGTCCTGTCCCAGGGACTGCTGCCTGGCTGGAACAAAAACTAGCCCGGTTTTGTGTCCGTGTGCGGGTACAGTCCGTTCAACAGTTCAAATAGAAAGAAGAGGTTCGGAGAATGGCGGCAGCAGTGTGGGCTGATGAGAACCGGGCCGTGCATGCAGAGCAGCGCCAGGAGATGGGAACGCTGACCCTCTGAACCTCACTGACCTGCTTCCTGAAGCTACACCACCGCCGACCACACCGCCTCCATTCCTGCTTGTAGACCCGACTCCCGAGAGGTGTTGTGTTTGTTCCTGGAATGCTGGACCCAGGAGGCCGAGGGAACCTTATGGCCTTATGCAACCATGGTAACTTCAGTCAGGTAATTACCCGAATGTTTTACTGTTCTTGCATTGCAAGTTTGAAGAATGTCTGTCACGATTGTCGCCCTTTTTGAACCTTTCTACAGTGTTTTGTTTACGTAGAAAGGCCACCAGGGATCTGGGTGATGCAAGATGTCACAGGGGTCCCTGGTGGAGGGCAGCAAGGAAGTTAATGCTTAGCAAGTGTATGTGCCACCCTTGTTAAACCTTTTTATATTGTTTCATTAAAGATGAAAAGGCCATCAGGGTCCTGGGTGGTGCGCCACTAGATTGTGGTACCAGAGACCCTCGATGGAGGGTGGCACAAGGGTAATGACTCCCAGAATGTAAAAGTGTTAAAGTGTTGCAAAATGACTGCACCAGTTGTGCATTCCTTAGGAGGTCTACCAGAGTCGTCTCCTAAACTATCAGAACTTCAGTCCTGTCACCACAGACACTGCAAGGAACTCGGGGTGGTGCGACACCATAGCTAGCGGTGGCACCAGGGGTTCAGGTGTTTTGGGTGGCGGGTTGAAGGGAAAAGGGACAAGGGGAATGGACTGTCGCAGGAAGGAGCTGCAGCAGAGTAGGCTGAGTCTCCGACTACCGCTACAACCAGTAGTGTTCCCAAGTGTTTTACTGTTAGACTCTGTGAGTTAGTAACATTAAAGTGTATTGCTTCCCCTGTGTGGGAAGAATGTTTTAATATATAAAATGTTATCTTTTTCAGTTCCAGTTTAATAAAACCTCTGTGGGTCCTGTAGCTCGGGGACAAGCTACGTTTAACCAAGGGGGAATGTGGTGCCCCTGAGTATATTAGGGTGCTACAGGGAACCGCATCCTGTCACCCAGGGTGCAGGGCCTACCCCGCAATGGTTCCAGGTTCTTAAGAAACCAGTGTCACTACCATCAGCACCACAAATCCCAATCACACCTCACATCATGACCTGTCAGACACACCAGTGGGTTGGTCAAGCTGGAATAGGGCCACCCACCTAGGGGTCAGGCAGACTGGTGGGAAGGAGGAAGTAGGAGAGTGGTGAGAGCCCTCAAGGAGTGAGGAGCTGGAGTAGTAGCTCCCGGGGAGCTAGACCAAAGTTGGGTCACAGACGGTGGTCCGGGACCAGAGGAGTCAGGCACCAGTGTCAGAGACATTGTAAAAGGGTCGACGGACATAGTCGCATAGTCTAGGAGGACTATCGGCATCTGAATCCCAAAAGAACTGACCGGTAACAAGCACGACAGGGTACAGGACCCTAGGTCAGGAGCCGATTCAACGTTCTGATAATTAACCTGGGAGGGAGAGTATCTTTATGAAGTTCGCTAAGAGCTCAGAGATAGAAGGCGACAGCACACCGTGGGGGATAGGGCTTTCCAGTAAAGCGGCCCACTAAAATCCCAAGTGCCAGCCATCAAGAGCACAGCTACACTAAATATAGTGAGCGGAGCCCTAACAGCTTCAAGCCAAGGGGCCACAACGGAGAACTAAATTGTGCATGGAGGCGGCTCCGGATTACCAAGTGACACCTGTGGGAGCGGACACCTGAACGGGCTCCCCGTAATGACTGTTAGGAGATAGAGCAGTTCTGCAGAGAGATTCCTGGAGCTGACATGCTCTTTTTTGGGTCCACCTGGGAACTGGGAGGTGTCCTCCATTGTGTCCTAAAGACATGGGAAGCAGCACAGATAAATAACAGGGAAGAGCTGAAGTCAGACTCAGCTGCTGGAAGGCTAATACCCAGGACAAGGGCTAGATAGAAAGATACCCCATAGAACAGAGGCAGCAAAATGGGAGCATAAAAGGAAAGTGGCCATGTTTGTCCAGGAATGTCTACCCTGAAGGTTTCCCTAACATTTGTGTGGAAAATAAAGAGTTTGTGTTTGAATTGCAAATAGGCTACTTTTGTGATGTGTGATCCAACTACGTCTACAACGGTGACCGGCGTCACGGTGGCGGATGTGCCGCAGAAGACGCAAGTAAGTATCACACTCCCCAGCCATGGCAGAACACATTCACAACATCAGATTAAGGAAGGAGAGTGGAGCTCTGCTGGCCACCACTTGGCCCCCACCTTCAAGTGGCACTGCGAACAGGGTCGATCGTCACATAATATGTCAAGACAGACTGCGGGGATGACACAAGGTATTCAACCACAAGACAAAAAGGGACAGACATGGCCGAAACTAGAGCAAGAGCTACTCTCGGTGTGGGCGTATTCTAGAGAACAGAGCATAAAATGCGGTCTGGAATGCTAGGAAGCTGGGGATTAAGAAACACCCCATCTACAGAAGAACCCACTCTTAGCAAGTTCACAAAATGGTGAGGGAAGAGCGGGAAGTACTGCATCAGATGTTTAGAAGCTGGGAGTTAAGGCATGCCCTGAGAAGATTTGTGCTCACCTTTGGCAGGTGCATCAGGAGGTAAGAGGCCGCCCTCCCCAAGAAGCTGAGGGGGAATGGGCAGTGACACAGAAGAAATGGGAGGAGGAATTAGAAGAGGCCGTACCCTGGAGGGTGAGGTCCAGAAAGGGGAGACTCCCCAAACTTGGTTGACCAGAGCCATTACAGTCTCGGAGGAGCTCGGGTTGGACCATGGCAGAGACTCCACCTATGAAGGAGATACCTGGTCGTGAGCCAGCCAATCAAGACCGGATGATCCAGATACATTTGCTGTTGCAGGATTTGGGCAGTTGGACGCTTGCAGAGGTTGATCATGAGTGGACTCTACAGGAGTGGTATTCGGAGCCCCAGCAATAGGCTACAATCAGGTGTCAGCATCTGGCAACAGAGGGAGAAGTGGCCTCCTTTGACCCCTGGCACGGCCGCAGAAAGATCCGGGAGGATGAAACTCAAGATTGGGTTTTCGTTGAGGCGGCTGCAGTAGAGTGTGGTCATCCGCTCTCCCCCTGCTGAAGAAGCTACGGCGACACGCATGTCCGGGAGCTGGGAGCAGTGTATCCTTCTTGATGTCCTGTGGCAACTAGCTAGGCACTTTAGTCACATGGGTAAGCTACTTATTACAATTTTTGATTGAGAGTGTTTTGCTCTTTATAATTGCATACTGAATGGCTTGACCCTAGACATTACTATATACCTTCTACTCTGAACTCTGATCAGGACATGTTGGTGTGGAGTGGTGTGCATAGATATGCGTCCCACATGCACGTGCACATTCACTACATTCCACATGTTTGAATCAATTTTTTCCACGTACTACCACCGAGATGGAGATTTTCCTCCCCTTTGTAGTCCTCAATCAACTGTAAATTTTCATGATGAGAATTTTTAAAACTTTTTTATGTTTTTGCACTTTATAAAAAGTATGCATTTTTTGTGAATATAGAACTCCATATGTGTTCATTACACAATTTTTGATTATCTGATCTGGGGTGATAGCCGTTTTTCAGCAGGACTCCGAGTGGTGTACTTGAAAGTAGAAAGTCCCAAAGGCCCCTACGTTGCCCACATGAGGAGAGTGGAGTTCATGTTTGACAGAAGATTCTTCTGTTTCCAGAGACAGTAAAAGAGAAATTGGCCACTCGCTTGGTGGCGAGAAGCGGTACTGGCCCCAATGGTGTTCCCTCCCATTGTGCCATGTTGCATCTCCTTAACGAGACTGTTTTGCATCCCAGGGGGACAATTCTGGGGATCTGGTCCCTGAAGATGGCTTAAGTGACCAAAAAAGTACTGTTCATTTGTGTCTTTCCTCTCCGAAGTTTTGGTTGCGTATGTTTCGCTCCCCTCTGCCGGAATGCCAAGAAGTTGGGTGGTACCAAGGTCACTCATTTTCTGCCCGTGAACACTGCCCCTTGCCCCTTGCATATTTCTCCTTGCTCCATGGACTCTACCCTCACTCCTTCAACATTGCCCCTTTGTCCCAAAGACTTTGCCCTCCTTTTCCCCAAAACATTTATCCATGGACCTTTGTTTTTCCCAGGTGCTTTGGGACAATTATGTTGTTCTGCAGTGGCATCTGCAGAGAGAGGAGGATGAGAAAAGGAAACTTGCACACCACGAGGATTGGGTGCCAGACTATGTTGCGCTGTGTCCAGACAGGTAGGCGAAAGTTCTGCTCATGGCAGAAAAGCAGGACTGTCGCTGGAAGGAGATTTATTTTGGGACTCCCTATAAGTGTCATTGTCTGGTATCGAGATGGTTAAATGGACTTAAAAAAATGTGTTTTAGTATGCCGATTTCTTTTCTAGTAAAGTTCTGGCCGAGGATTGCAAGATTTAAGGAGGGAGGCATGTAGGAGGTGGTTAGATTTCCCCACTCCTACTGAGGGTGTACTGTGTTTTATATATATGTAAAAATACCCTTTAAGTGTATTACTGTATGTTGTATTCTACTGTGTCTCATGCCAAGGATTTTATTATGGAGAATATTGTATTTTGTCATGAAAAGTGTAAATTGTTATATGTGACTAAATGTATAATCCTATAGGAATGTAAAGTATAAGTAGAAGAGTTATGTTTTAGGTAAAATTAGTATAGCTTTGTGACAAAGTGTGCAGGAGCAGATGTCAGTGGTAGATAGTTTGTTATCAAATATTTTTTTCATTTACTGTATGGTAATTTGAATGTGTGGTAGTTGAACTCATACTTTTCTATTTGTTCCAGCAACAGACTAATATACAGCCTGTTTTCTACCAGTAGTTCTATTCTCCTCTCCTAAACTGTAAAGCGCCAGTGTGTATTTTACTTTTGTAATTTTTAAACAGTACCTATCACCAGACAGGGGCTGCAGTTATTATTTAAGAAAACAGCCTCAGACTTGTAATTTTTCAAATAACACCTATCAGCAAAAGTGGTCACAAGGGTCCTTAAAGCCCACCTAAAGAACCCAACTTTCCAGCAAAAGGAGAGTCTGAATGTCCAGGTGGTAAGATATCAGCATGCAGAGTGATATCCAACAAGCCTCCTGTGCATTCATTTACTTTTTGGATTTGGGATCCCCTTGGATTCCCTAAGACAAATTCCAGCATAAGGCCCCAACTTTGGAGACTATCTTTGGCCATATGTCCAAGGCTCCCACACATATAACATAGCAATGGGTTAGGCATCTCACGGGCCCAGTTTGTAAACCTTTATCTTGTTCTAGTGGCTGAAGGCCACTTGAGTCCCTGGTTGAGAGGCCTCCTTGGATTGGTGGGCAGATTGGGTCTCCAGTTGGGTCGATTGGCTGTAAACTCTTCAGCCAATTGGGCTGCTTGCTCTGGGGTGTCAGGTTTATAGTTGGCTACCTATTCTCCTATTTCTGGGGGTATTTTCTCCATAAGTTGTTCGAGCAAGATCATGTCCTGGAGGGCAGCAGCAGAGTGTGCAACCCGACCATAGAGCCAGAGATTGCAGTACCGTAGGAGTTGACTGCCAAATTCTACATGGGAGGTACCTCGGTGAGACAAAGACCGTAACTTGATGGGATATCTCTTGGGAGTTATGGTGAAAAAGGCTAGGGTGTCCATAATAGTCTCATAGGCCAGGCAGTCCTGAGGTCCAAGAAATTGGATAGCATCTTGGGCCTGGCAATTCAAACTTGTTCACATGTAATTGGCCCAATCAGCTGTGGGTACCTGGTGCATCAGCATCAGTGTCTGAAAGCTTTGCAAATGTTTTTCTACCTTAGTGCTGGACTCATTTAATATTGGCACATCACTGTAGCGGAGATGTTTTTCTTGATGGTGGGCCACCATGGAAGTAGGGGCTGTTGCTGTCTGTAGAGGAACTGGAACTCTCAAAACTATTTCCATAACACACAAGCTCTCCCTGCTTGAGGCTCTAGGCCCAATTGTGGTCAACAACTCCAGCATTCGGGCTACTTCGAACTGGGTTGCTGATTGCAGACTACCATAGGATCATTGATCTGATGCGCAGTTTACTTTCACTATGTTACTCTCTTCAGAGTCTTCATCATCCTCCAAGATGATCTAGGCATTCCAACCGATCCACTCCTGGATCAAATCCAACCAGGTGTCTGTGGCCCTGTATTCAATCTATTAAATATGGCATAGCTCTTGTAGTTCCAGTTTCTTGTGGTTTGTATATCCACACCAGTCCTTTTCCCAAGGCCAAGCTGGTGGTTTTGGATATGGTGATATCTGAAACCTGTATGCCTCTCCTTTGACCTGCTTGGTATGCCTATATACCTCCCTGCTTGTGGAGCCCTTGGATGGTGTCTACGAACACCAATCCCATGTAGCTCCCCCGGATCAGTCAAGCTGAGTAGTATTCCACCAGTTGTGGAGATACAGGGGTCAGTAGGTGGTTTAATTCCCAGCCTGGTTGTCTCTATAAAGATTGCAAGGAGCAGGGCTCATCCCACTTACTGCTCGCAGTTCTCCGTGGGCAAAACACTACTCAGACATCACAATGTGAGTGAACCACACATTGGTAAGACTTTATTGGTTCACCAACAGGCAAAAACGTATTGTACATTCCTGGCAAGAACACAAGATGATGTAAGCAGCAGATTCTCACCCATCCTCTGGCCTACCCGGGATTAGAACCTTTGTGACTTCAGGCCTTCCAGGACCAACTATTCCCATCCAGCAGTACTCACCTTTTGGTGGGCACCCACTAAGAAGAGATAGCTCCAAGCTTAGGAAGCAGTTCTGTGAATATTCAGCTGGAACTGTGCATCCTGAACTGAAATCCTGTATAATATCTGAAGTGATGCAGTTCTGTGTTTTTTTTCAGTCAGAACCAAAGTTCCTTGGCTGAGATAAATGTAGAATCCCTCCTGACAGGAGCAATGGCCTTTTATAGCTCTTATTTCTCAATTCAGGGTATTGGATCTTACAGGATTGGTGGAGACGGCTGCTCTCTCATTGGTCGCAAGTTCAATCTGACTGAATAATTTTCTACTGAACAGTGTAGTCAGAAGGTCTGAGGTAATACACATTTACAGACAATAGAGCTTTGATCTGTCTGGGAAGAGACAATGGTTAACTTCTCTTGATTTAACAAACAATTGGACTCATATGTCTGGCCTAATTAAAAATAGTTCACTCCCACACAAGTGGCCAAATGTCACACATTGTAGTGTCATCTTGTTGAGCCAATTGACCAAAAATGTGGTGTGATGACAAATTCAGTGTATAAGGCTCAATTTCTGCTTTAAATTTTGGTAGAGTTATTGATTGTGTGAAATTAAAGGGGGATTATAAAACTATTGTGGTTAAATCCACATTTATCTCAATAATATATGGTAGTTGAAAATCATTCTTCTTGGAAACTGGCATAGCCTAATTCGAAAGAATAAACACCTCGATTCATAAAGACTGGTATTTCGTCCTATAGTCTTAATTAATACAGTGATGGAGTATGATGCTCCAAAGAGGCTGAGATGGAAGTAAAATTTTAGCATAAATTTTTGCTCAACTTTGAGTTTAAAAAAAAAAAATAAAATAAAAAAAAAATAAAAATGCAACATTTCAAAGGAAAATTCTGGCAAAAACTGCTTGGTTGATTGAGGTCATAGTTCTTACGAAATGAGGATCCTGGGAAACATTTGAAATGTGGGCAATGATTCTACTATTCTGTAAGCAGAAACATTCTTTGCATTAGTTGCTTCATAACACCAGAATATACAATTCATTTATGATGTGATATTATGACTTGTGTCTAACATAAGATCTGTTTTTAGCTCTTATGTCAATTATTTTTATGTAGAAAATTGGAAGGGACATTTTTAGCAAGGTAAATAAGAGCGGTGAAATGCATAGCACATGACAATCTTGGTCTTCATTTAATGAGATACATGCAGCAATACTCACAGTAAGCTTTCCTCCAGCATCCCCATGGAAACTGCCATTTCTTGTAAATCCAATATTCACACACATACATTCCAGGCAGATGTGTAAGCACGTTATGCTTAAAATGATATGGCCTCATATAACAGAAATGTTTATTAATTTTCCATTACCATAATACTACTGAACAGACAATGATTTGGGTCAGATTTGAACAATTTTTTGCTTCCTTAACGCTTTATTTATCTCATTAGGAAAACTGATATTTTGGTGTTACTCTTATCAACATGAATGCAATCTGTGACTGATATTGATTCTAGTAAGTGATGTGCATATTGGAGAGTATAGGCAGGGGGTGGCGCTATTGATGTGGCAATTTAGGAACCCACCTCCCAAAATGGCGGCGACCACCTCTCTATGCCATCATCAGTGAAATAGAGTGGCCTGACACATGGGTTGTCCGGTTCCCTATGTGATGTTGCATGGGGTGTACCTCAGATGTTAAGTGAAGTCCACAAGAAACGGAAAGAAGTTAAAAATCAAAATGCATATTTATTATGCCGGTAAAAGAATCCCGATGGTAACATTGTCTGGGGTAACAGAGTCAGAGACTTAATCCTTTAAGGACGAAGCCAATTTTGTACTGTTCATGCCCGGGCCATTTTTTGCTATTCTGACCAGTGTCACTTTCACAGGTTATAACTCTGGAACGCTTCAACAGATCCCAGTGATTCTGACATTGTTTTTTTGTGACATATTGTACTTCATGATAGTTCTAAATTTAAGACGATATTTTTTGCTTTTATTTGTGAAAAAAATAGGAAATTTGACGAAAATGTTTAAAATGTCACAATTTTCAACCTTTTAATTTTTATGCCCTTAAACCAGAGAGTTAATTCAGACAAAATAATTAATAAATTACATTTACCACATGTCTACTTTACATCAGCGCAATTTTTTAAACAAATTGGGGTTAGGAAGTTAGAAGGGTTCAAATTTCATCAGCAATTATCCATTTTTTCAACAAAATTTACAAAGCTAATTTTTAAGGACCACATCACTTTTGAAGTGACTTTGAGAGGCCTAGGTGACAGAAAATACCCAAAAGTGACAACATTATAAAAACTGCACACCTCAAAGTAATCAAAACCACATCCAAGAAGTTTATTAACCTTTCAAGTGCTTTACAGGAGTTAAAGCAACGTGGAATGAAAAAACCCACAAATTATAATTTTACCTAAAAATGTTGCTCTAGCCTCAAATTATTCACTATTAGAAAAAATCAAACAACAAAATGGAACCCATAATTTGTTACTTAATTTTTTCTAAGCGCACTGATACCCCACATGTGGTTAGAAACCTCTGTTTGGATGGACAAATGGGAGGGCTCAGAACAGAAGGAGCAATATTTGAATTTTGAAACACAAATTTGGCTGAAATAGATTGCGGACACCATGTTGCATTTGCTGAGCCCTAAGGTACCTAAGCTGCAGAAACCTCCCACAAGTGACCCCATTTTGGAAACTAGATCCCTCAAGCATTTGATCCAGCGGTATAGTGAGCATTTTGAACTCACAGGTACTTCACAGAATTTGATAACATTAGGCCGTCATATTGAAAATGTTAATTTTTTTCACAAAAATGTTGCTTTAGCACCAAATTTCTCTCTTTTTCAAGAGGAATCACCAAAATGTGGACCCTACAGTTTGTTATCCAATTTCTTATGAGTGCAGGGATACCCCACATGTGGCCAGAAACCTCTGTTTGGACAAGCGGTAGGGCTCGGAACGGAAAACACCATTTGAATTTTGGAAAAGCTGAAATAAATTGCAGTCACTATGTCGCATTTGCAGGGCCCCTATGATACCTATACAGCAGAAAGCCCCACAAATGACCCCATTTTAGAAACTAAACCCCTCAAGGATTTCATTCAGGGGTATAGTGAGCATTTTGAATACACAGTTCCTTCACAAAAATGTTGCTGTAGCACCACATTTCTATGTGCAAATGACCCTGTGACATAACATCTAGGATGCATAGTCAGCCTTCCTGCGGAGATGTGAGTGTTGTCCACTGGAGAACACAGCTGCCTGTGCCCATGATCCGGGTTCAACCTGCTGCAAAATTTAGCTCTATTCTCCCTGTGGAGGACACTCACGTCTCTGCAGCACAGATTGACATGCTGAGGCTCATATGGTTGCACCGCATGTCAGTTTATGCTGTGGAGAAAAGAATCACAGTGGGCATGGGATTTCTACAAATCCTTCCACTGCGCCTGTACTGCATGGCACAGCATTTTGGACACAGTAAAAACACTCAGCGTCTAAACAATGCAAACCCTGATTGTGGGCACACAGCTTAAAAAGCTAGGATGGATGGATAGATAAATTGATGTCAGACACATATATAATGTCCCAACCCCCTGCATATTCTAAACTAGCACCCTTTAGTGCCTTTCATGTGGCACTAAAGGGTGTTTAGCCTTGTATTTAGCCCAAAAAATAAGTAAATAATTTAAAAAAACGACGTGGAGTCCCCCCCTATTTTTGACAGCCAGGTAGGGTAAAGCAGGCAGCTGCAGCCTGCAGACCACAGCTGACAGCTTGACCTTGGCTGGCGATCCAAAACAGAGGGCACCCCTGGCTGTTTTAATTATTTATAAATAAATAATTAAAAAAAAAAATGTGGGGTCCCCCCAAATTGGATTACCAGCCAAGGTAAAGCGGACAGCTGTGGTCTGGTATTCTCAGGGTGGGAAGAGCCTTGGTTATTTTGCCCTTACCAACCTAAAAAAAATAGGCCGCAGCCACCCCAGAAATAGCGCATCCATTAGATGCTTCAATCCTGGCGCTTCGCCCCGCCTCTTCCTGTTGCGCTGGTGTGGTGACAAACAGGGTAATATATGGGGTTGATACCAGCTATAATGTCAATTGGCATCAAGTCCTGGAGTTTTTGATGTTACGGCATCAGATACCCAACATCACTAACCCAGTCAGTAATAAAAAAAAAAATAAACGACATTTAAAAAATAAACGACATTTTTTTTATTTTAAAAAACACTCCCCAACATATTCCCTCGTTCACCAATTTATTAAAAAGAAAAAAAATCTGGTCTGCTGTAATCCATTTTGGAGGTCTCACGATGATTGTATTCCAGGATATGGGGGGCACGCTCAGAGAACGTATCCACCATTTTTTGTAAATGCAGACACTCCATGTGAGGAGTGTGGGTGCAGTGACCTGATAATACCACAGCATGGCAGTGTGAGCTGCAGTAACCTCAGTCTCACTAATCGCAGGGATCCGGCTGACAGCCACTCTGCGCATGCGGCCAGCATTTCTTCTGAAGGCAAGAAGAAGGAGGGGTTACTGGGGAACAGCTCTGCAGGAGGTAACGGGAGACTGGGGTGGTGATAGCCTGACAGGGGGTGACCTGGGAGGACACAGAAATCAGAGGAGGAGGATGAATGCGACGGGCATACCACAAGTGCGTTGGCCATTTTAGATCATCGGGAGGGTGATGGGGGACTGGGAGGAGCAGGAGACTTCGTCTACATTGGGGGACGAGGGAGGACATTCATTTCCCATCTAACATATTTGATCATGCCAGATAGGAAATGAATCATTTTTTTATCGGCGCTGCATTAACTTTCACATGGTCACTGTTATATGGTTTATAACATATAACTGGGGAATGGAAAAATTGACTCAGATCTTTATCTCCAGGGTCTCAACTACTCCCGGTAGCTAAAATCCCAGAGATTTTCAAATGCTGGAGTATGCTATACCTTTTTCCTGAGCACCGTTAAAAAGCAGCGCAGAGGAATAAGTACTCTTTCTTGTCACCGTTAAAAGGTGGATTGACGGTCGTTAAGGGGTTAAAGGTATACTTTTGTGGAAAAAAAACTTGTAAAGTGATATCATTATAAGATAGGTAGAAAATTGGAATGACTGCCAGAATGATTATTGCTCTATGGTTTAATCATTAAATAAAAGTAAATAAACATGACAAGGAGGGAAATACGGAGAAAATGTAAACATCAGTCTCAGGAAGTATCACTAAATTACAACGTAGTGAAAAAAAGGGCATATATATATATATATATGTGAGAATCGGGTTTTTGCCGCGCTAAGAAACCACTGTTGCCAGGATGTAGTTTATATTGAAAAAACTCTTTCTTTATTACAGCATCCAACGCGTTTCAGAGACATAAGCCGTCTCCTTCTTCAGGGAAAAAGAGAATTACAACGTGGCTTTCTGATTATCATGTGTTAGAAAGTATCATCACTAATAAAATGATTATAGAAAGTGTCATAAATCATATAATGATTATATAAAGTATCATTACTAATAGAATGATAATAGAAAGTATCATCACTCATAGAAAGATCATAGAAAATATCATCACTGATAAAATGATTATAGAAATATCATCACTGATAGAATGATTATAGAAAGTGTCATCACTCATATGATTATAGAAAGTATCAACACTCACACTTCTGTGCAGACTGCAGTCTGACAGCAGCAGCTGATAGTTTAGCCAGCCAGGCGGTAAAAAGCCGGCCTCACCGCTCGACTTATAGTGTCAGCTGATTCCGTCAGGTGACCGCATCACCTGATCATCACCAGGTCTGAGAGAGAGAAAAGAGAGAGAAAGGAGAGAGAAAATGGACAAAAAGGAGAGAGAGAGAAAAAGAGAGAGTGAGACAGAGAAAGAGAGAGAGAAAGAGAGAGAAAGAGGGAGAAAAAAAAGAAAAAGAGAAAGAGAGGAGAGAGAAGAGAGAGAGAAGCGAGAGGAGAGAGAGAGAGAAGAGAGAGAGAAGAGAGATAAGACAGAGCAAAGTAGCCTCATTCCGTGAACTGCTCCAATTTTAGAGGTGTGTCCCGCGGCTCACAGCTGATGTCCAGCTCCTCCCTTCAGTGCATAATTAAATTAAATTAAATTATAAAAAAATAACAATTAGAATTTAAAATTATAAATAAATTAAACTCTTTACCAGGACGGCCGGAACTCGAACTCGCATACTAACTCTCCTTAGGCGGCAGCTCTATCCATTGAGCCACAGCCTGTAATGAAAAGTATAGGAAGATTTGGTAATCTTGACCTCTGTATTGCAGTAGAGAATACAGAAGTGGATTATTCAGCTACAAAGAAGATTGAGAGAGGGAAAAAGAGAGAAAAAGATAAAAAAAGTGAGACCAAGAGAGAAAAAGAGAGAGAGAGAAAAAGAGAGACAGAGAAAAAGAGAGAAAGCGAAAAAGAAAGAAAGAGAAAGAGAGAGAGAAAGAAAGAGAGAGAGAGAAGAGAGAAAGAAAGAGAAAGAGAGAGAGAAAGAGAGAGAGAACAAGAGAGAGAAAGAGAAAAAGAGTGAGAGAGAGAAAGAAAGAGAGAGAGAAAGAGAGAGAGAAAGAAAGAGAGAGAGAGAGAGAAAGAGAGAGAGAGAAACAAAGAGAAAGAGAGAGAAAAAAAAGAGAGAGAGAAGAGAGAGGAGACAGAGAGAGAAGAGAGAGAAAAGAGACAGAGAAAAGAGAAAGAGAGAACAAAGAGAAGAGAGAGAGGAGAAAGAGGAGAGAGAGGAGAGAGAGAAGAGAGAGGAGAGAGAGAGGAGAGAGAGAAGAGAGAGGAGATAGGAAAGAGAGAAGAGACAGAGGAGAAACAGAGAGAGAGAAGAGAGAGAGAAGAGAGAGAGAGGAGAGAGCAATGCAGCCTCATTCCGTGAACTGCTCCAATTTTAGAGGTGTGTCCCGCGGCTCACAGCTGATGTCCAGCTTATCCCCTCAGTGCATAATTGAATTAAATTATAATTATAAATAAATAATAATAATTTAAATTCTTTACCGGAACGGCCAGGACTTGAACTCATGAACTAACTCTTCATAGGCAGTAGCTCTACCCATTGAACCACTGTCTGTAATGAAAGGATAGGAAGATTTGGTTAGATTAGTAGAGAATCCAGAAGTAGATAATTCAGCTACAAGGATGGATGGATCGATGGATGGAGAGAGTGATGGATGGAGGGATAGAGGGATGGATGGAGGGATGGATGAAGGGAGGGATGGAGGGAGGGATGAATGGATGGAGGGTAGGAGGGATGAATGGATGGAGGAAGGGATGAAGGGAGGGATGAATGGATGGAGAGATGGAGGGAGGGATGGAGAGATGGATGGAGAGATGGATGGAGAGATGGATGGAGAGATGGAGAGATGGATGGAGAGATGGAGGGAGGGATGGAGGGATGAATGGATGGAGGGAGGGATGGAGGGATGGATGGATGGATGGGAGGGCAAACACCGGCACTACCGCACTCATCCTCGCACACACGCAGGCACTACAACCCCCATCATCCTCGCACACACGCAGGCATTACAACCCCCATCATCCTCGCACACAAACAGGCACTACAACCCCCATCATCCTCGCACACACGGAGACATTACAACCCCCATCATCCTCACACACATGTAGGCACTACAACCCCCATCATCCTCACACACATGCAGGCATTACAACCCCCATTATCCTCGCACACACGCAGGCACTACAACCCCCATCATCCTCGCACACACGTAGGCACTACAACCCCCATCATCCTCGCACACACGCAGGCATTACAACCCCCATCATCCTCGCACACATGCAGGCACTACAACCCCCATCATCCTCGCACACATGCAGGCACTACAACCCCCATCATCCTTGCACACACGCAGGCACTACAACCCCCATCGTCCTCGCACACATGCAGGCATTACAACCCCCATCATCCTTGCACACACGCAGGCACTACAACCCCCATCATCCTCGCACACATGCAAGCACTACAAGCCCCATCATCCTTGCACACACGCAGGCATTACCTCAGTGACGTCCCTGCTGACAGCGCGGCTCACTTCAGCTGCTCCGTGGATCTGACACAGAACGCTCGTGTTCGACGGCGCTCCTGTCAGCTTCATGTAGCAGAGCTGGAGGCATCGCGGGACCTCTGTGGATTACGCCGGACCTGGAGGGGTATTTGGGGATTTTAATAAAATGGTGAATGAGGGTGTTTTTTTGTCTTTTATTCCAAATAAAGGATTTTTCGTTGTGTGTGTTTATTTACTTTCACTTACAGGTTAATCATGGAAGGTATCTCGGGGAGACGCCTGCCATGATTATTGCCTTATTACCCTGATTGCCACTGCACCAGGGCAATTCGGGATGAGCTGGGTAGAGTCCGGAGTCCCGGGACTGTCGCATCTAATGGATGTGGCAATTCCAGGTGGCTACCTGCTGATATTGTTAGGATGGTGGGCTCCCCATAACATGGCGCTCCCCATCCTGACAATACAATGCAATGCAACCAATCATGGGCGCCGGTGGGTGGGGAAAGCAGGGAATACCAGATTGAATAATGAAGCGGCAGCCATTTTCAAAAGAGGAAAAGCCGCCGGAGCTTTGTGACAGCCGTGCAGCACCGCGCCCGTGATCGGTGAGTAGGAAAGAGAGAGGGATTGTGCTGGAGACACAGGACGCATGCAGATACGCAATGTGCGCATATAGCCTTACTGTGAAAAGTCACGCTTTTGGTGATCGAACCGTTATCGAATGTAACTCGACCTGCCGAACTTGAAGCAAATCGTTCGAGTTAAACGAACGACTCGAACACCGCCCAAAATCACTCGAATTTGACATTGGCGAACCGTTCGATTTGAACATCGCTTAACTCTAGTAGTCTCAGATGACTGTACCCCCCACCAAGGGTACAGGAATCGCCTCCTCCTTTGGAATTAACAGCACACGTACCACACATAGGAACACCAGCCACAAATCCTAGTCATCCCCCATGACAGCCAGGACACACCAGTGGGTGGGACCAGGCAGATGGAAACACCCACCTAGGGGTCTTGAGGTGACACGGGGTGGAAACCAGGCAGTTTGAGTTTCAGTTTGGAGTTGAGTGGAGAGTTCGGGGCAGTGGAGTCGAGAGTTGGAGTCGGTGAGGAGCTGAAGTGCAGTGTGGTCAGGGTTGGAGCCCTGGGACCACGGGAGGACTGACTAGGTGGCAGATGGCTTTGTAGGGCCACAGGCGACGTAGATCCGGTCTCGGGAGACCTGAAGTGGACCAGGCAGGGTTGTAGCCCACCAGTACCGACAACGGGAATCTGGTCTGGAGGCCGTGCACAGGCGGGGTACCTGGACCCTAGGACGAGGCAAGCTTCAAGCCCCTTGATAATTGACCAGCAGGACAAGGTACCAGGCCTTGTTCCCAAAGAGAGAAGCCCTGATAGACCAGACCGGCAGCCCAACGCGGGGGACAGGGTGTCCGCCAATAACCCATTAAAGTCCCACGGGTCAGCGTCTGCAGGCAACGGCTCCCTCTGCGTCCAAAGCTGCAGGGGAGCGGATTTCTCCCCTTCCAAGCGGCGTTAATCCACACACCACAAGACACAAGTGCAGGAGGAAGGGTCCCTACTTTGTCAACCCGTGTGCAGGACCAGCACACCCCTCCAGAGGCAACCAGCATCCAGCCTTGGTTTACAATACAGACTTGGTGTGAATTCTTCCTAATTGTGAGTACACCGGTGTCATCCGGTCCAACCTGCCTACGGCGCTCCAACACTGCTCCCTACCTACACCTGGGCCCCGGAACTACACCTTCCCCCTACCCATGGAGGGGATACAACCTTGCTGCCCCCACACCATCGGTCCAGGACGCCAGCCCCGAGAGGCAGCGGCGGTGCCACCATCCCATCACCGCAACCTACGGGTGGCGTCACAGACAATCTCCCCTGTAAATACCTCCCTTTTTCACTGTGTGCGAGAATGGGTGGTTGCATGAGCCCCGGGAACGGTCACCACTCGAGCCCAGGACATGATCCGGATCCGAGCGCCACTCGAGCAGCACCGGTCGCCGCA
Organism: Anomaloglossus baeobatrachus; assembly: GCF_048569485.1. NCBI lineage: Eukaryota > Metazoa > Chordata > Amphibia > Anura > Aromobatidae > Anomaloglossus > Anomaloglossus baeobatrachus. Next base: position 423,546,791 of record NC_134358.1, read on the forward strand.
GCGGAAGCGGCACCCGTCCGCGACATAACATCCCTGATCTGCTCATAGGTAAATTTGGGTAACCATTAAGGAGTGGTCTGTGAGTTTCCAAGATCATTTGAGCAGCTCAGTTGTCTGGAAAGAAAAGCAAACATCATAAAGCTGCTAACATTTAAAATGAGAGCATCTTACATTATGGTGATCAAATGCACTGTGCATCGCTTCTATTAGGCCCCCTTTACACATGTTGTAGGGTCTGTTTTGTCCATCCGTGTGTATATGTGTGTCATACATGTGTGAACCGTGTGCTATCTGCGTGTTATCTGTGTGTGAACCATGTGATATCCACATGTCATCCGTGTGCCATCAGCGTGTCATGTTCTGGAAAAAAGCACATTACACTGAAATTAATGAATTTTTTATGTGTTAAAGATGCAGCCTCATTTGTATGCTTTATCTTTGCTGGTTATCAAAAATGGGGGGACCCCATGTTGCTTTTTACATTTAATTATTTATTTATTTGGCTCAATATCTGTATATTCTATCTATCTATCTATCTATCTGTAGTGCCCATGAGCAACTCAGGGCACTACAAGGAACTGCATTCTATTGGGGATGCAGGACCTACCCCCTTGGACCTGGAGTACCAGCGCCAATACCACCAAAGCACAACCAAATTCTAGTTCTCCACTCCACACCGGGCATAGAGGGTTAACCATGTAAGGGGATGGTCGCCATGGGAGGAACGAGTCCCTGGATTAGCCAGCCTGGTGGGAGGGGTCAGCAGTGGGTTGAGAGAAGTGAAGAACACAGAGAGGTGTGCGGATGTGCCTGAGCTGGGTCTAAGCAGCAGTGACCCCGGGAGCATGGGAGAGAGGTTGCCAGGGCAGGTACGGACAAGTACAGCTGGAACCGGAGCACGCACGGGGCACAGAACCTTAGATCAAGCGCCAGTTCTACATGGCTTGATAAATACATGTCCGGTGAGGACACCTTCATGGACTTCACCAAACCAAATAATCCGGGGGCATCAGCAGTAAACTAGGATCGGGGTTCGGACACTTACCTCCCCACAGGGTCCGCACTGCCCGCCGTATGGAGAAGGAGACTGTAACCCCCAAACGGGACAGTCGGGCCCCAAATGCTCCATGCTATGGGGACCCATCCAACAGAGAGTGTCGGGGACAGAGCAACATGGGTCACTACATTGGCACTGATACTCCAAGGGACCTGAACCAGTAATCTAAGGGCCTGAGTGAGTAGAGACTGTTCAAGACAACCTGGTGTGGTCTCCGTTATTACCCTGTCACATCTCCCAGGCATGGCCCTATCTGTGGAGGGCCTAACATCATTGCTGCTACCACCACCAGCTCTGGGAGTACCCACATTCAGCAGCAGCGGTTCTCTACCTTTAACCACAACCCGCAGATGGCGTCACATGAACATTAACTTTTATCTCCCCTGTAAATATTCCCCTTTTACAAAAGAAGCCCCAGGGCACGAGACTGGGCAACGACCACCAGAGTGACATTCCCATTTGCAACTGCCCGGGACCGAGTACCCCCTTCCCTGGGCGCGACAGCTTCTTTTTCTGGCGTGACGAACAGGATCAGGCCAGTCACAGCTACCCCAAGGAACCACTGGCCAAGTGACGAGTACCCTAAAGCCCCGTGGTACGCTACATTTGGGCTGCGAGTAGGGTGATCGTGCCCGCAGCCATGGGTACTGCGTGCCTTAAAGAACTTTCCATCTGGTGCACAAACTGAAGTTTAATCTTGTGTGCTTTATGGACTGTACAAGAACTGTTTGCTCGCCATTGACCATCTTGGCGCAGGAGAAAGTAGGAGCGTGCCATCATGGGCTGAGCCCAGAAAGGGCACGAGAGAGAGTCCCGCTGCCAGAAAGACTTGTCATTCCAGAACGTTTAAGGACTCGTTTTCAAAGTTGCTTGATTGACGAAAATGTTTCTTTTTCCTCCCTTCTCCTGCTTCTTCTTCTTTTCCATCCTGCTTCTTTCTTTACTTTATTTGGTCCCGGTAAAAGTGGACATGTTAATTGTTTATATATGAAAATTTTGTGGTGTAATTTTCCTTGCAGCCCCGGAGTGCTGCATTTCGCTCTGGGGGAATGTAGCGCCCCTGAGACTGGTAACTACAAGGGTATATCATTATATCCTTCCCAGTCAGAGAGAGGTTGGTTGGTTGCAAAGCATCCCCATTCCCCATCCAGTACTGCTCCTGGGAGAGGACCAGTTGCAGGAAGGGTCGGTGGCGGAGGAGGCCGAGACCCCAGTCACCGCTGCAACCAGTGACACGCTTCCCAGGGGCCCGTCACCCTCCTTCCATCCCCATCTGTACTGGACACTTGTTTGTTGTTTATTTTTCATGTAGCCGACGGGGTCACGGAACCGGGTCAAGCCAGTCACAGCTACCACTGGCCCGGTGATGAGTAACCTAAGGCCCCGTGGTACGCTACATATCTAGCTATTTATCGGTCTATCTGTCTATCTATCTGTCTGTCTGTCTGTCTGTCTATCTATCTGTCTGTCTGGCTGTCTATCTATCTATCTATCTATCTATCTATCTATCTATCTATCTATCTATCTGTCTGTCTGTCTATCTGTCTGTCTATCTATCTATCTATCTATCTATCTATCTATCTATCTGTCTGTCTGTCTATCTATCTATCTATCTATCTATCTGTCTGTCTGTCCATGTATTTATCTTTGCACATCTTTAACACATAAAAAACATTAATTTCAGTGTCATGTGTTTTTTTCCAGTACATGTCACACGAATGCCATCTGTGCCATCTGTGTGCTATATGTGTTTCATCTGTGTTGCCGGTAAAAAATGGTCATGTCTCCATGTGGATCATACTCACACGTGTGTGGTTCACATGGAAAACCGGTGCTTGTGAAACCATGGCGGTAAGAAGATCTCCATTGATTTTAATAAGTATGCGTTTGAGCGTGTCTCCGGTACGTGTGAAACAAAGACCACAGGTACTAGAAACACAGACGTGTGAAGAGGGCCTTACAGACAGTATATCACAAAAATTAATACACCCCTCACATTTATGTACATTTTTTATTATATAATTCAATGGGACAATAATGAGGATACAACACTTTGATACAATTTACAGTAGTCAGTGTACAGCTTGTATAACAGTGTAAATTTTGTGTGACCTCTTAATAACCCAACACACAGGCATTAATGTTTAAACCGTTAGCAATAAAAGTGAGTTCACCCCTAAGTAAAAATGGCCAAATTGTGCACAAAGTGTGAATATTTTCATGCACATCAAAGTTAGATAATAGTATAATGCTATAAGCATACCGAAAAACATTGAATCATACAATGAAAAATGCCACTTGCTAACTTCTAAGTGTGAATAATGAAATGCATACCTGCCATGAATATTAGGAAAAAGGAGATATTTAGCAATCGCATTGATCAATGTAACTGAGCCCCAAAACCTCATCAAGGTATATCTCTATATTGGGGTCCCTAGCTCTATGACCCTAACTGTGTGTCATCTCATTGCAATTAAAAACTGCTGTGTGTGGAGAGGGGTAACCAAGGACTTTCTTATATAGGAGATGGAACAAAACATGGCCGAAAGGGGTGGAGCTGTGTTTACATTCAGAAAAAAAAACAAAACAAAACTTCATGATACTAAATAGGATAACTGAAGTGAGCACTAATATATATTCTGAGTGCAAGCAGTGTGGAGTTTCCTACTCCACACTGATAGGGGCAAATACCCTGAAACAGCTGTCTGTGGATGGATACCATATTTAGCATAGGTGGTCTCCTTGACTGGAGACTGCCCTTCCCGTGATTGTTCCTTCCCGGTGAAAGACCTGGCTAGTTTCTTGCCAGCGATGAGACACGCGATGGTGTCTCCGCAGGCTTTCGTGTTTTGAATATTTCCCAGGGGGCATTGCTCTAGAATCACTGCGTTGAGAAACACGTGATGGTGTCTCCGCGGTGTTGGATGTTGATCTCCCTAAGGTCAACCATCCTTGCTTATGTAGTCTTCTACTAGGCATTGCTCCCACTAGCCAGTTTCCTACTCCACACTGATGAGGGGCAAATACTCCGAAACAGGTGTCTGTGGATGGATACCATGTTTGGCATAGGTGGTCTCCTTGACTGGAGACTGCCCTTCCTTTGGTTGTTCCTTCCCGGTGAAAGACCTGGCTAGTTTCTTGCCATCGTTGAGAAACATGTGATGGTGTCTCCGCAGGCTTTCTTGTTTTGCCTGTTTCCCAGGGGGCATTGCTATAGAATCACTGCATTGAGAAACACGGGATGGTTTCTCCGCGGTGTTGGATGTTGATCTCCCTAAGGTCAACCATCCTTGCTTATGTAGTCTTCTAATAGGCATTGCTCCCACTAGCCAGTTTCCTACTCCCCACTGATGAGGGGCAAATACCCCGAAACAGCTGTCTGTGGATGGATACCATGTTTGGCATAGGTGGTCTCCTTGACTGGAGATTGCCCTTCCCGTGGTTGTTCCTTCCCGGTGAAAGACCTGGCTAGTTTCTTGCCAGCGTTGAGAAACATGTGATGGTGTCTCCGCAGGCTTTTTTGTTTTGTTTACACACACAGACTGCAGTAAATTACTGCCGTTCGGTAATGGTTACTGATTGGTGGAAGTTTAATGCCGCCGGTTGGTCCTTGTAATTGTACCTCTATACGTCTTGTCTCCTTATATCCTTTTTCTTTTTCATCTTGTCAAACCTTCATGTTGGGGTCCTAAAACTCTTGGACTCGGTTACTCGATCCTAGGCAACTCCTTTTAAAATATTTGAGAAATATCTGACTGCTACGAAAAGCTGAGTACAGAACTCGATTATTTCCGACAGCCCCATAGACAATGAGTGAAGCACAAGTTGAACATGTGCACATCTGCTTATTTCAAGATAGGGCTAGATCTTGAGATCTAGAGGAACTTCAAAGTGGTCGGACACCCGGTGACCAGTAAGTTATCCCCTATAGATGAGATTAACTCTTTAAGGGCCTATTCACGCTTTTTTTTGTGTGAAAAAAGTCAATGTTTTACAATAACAGCAAAATTAATGAGATTTTTTTACTTACGTTTTTTGACCTGTTGTGCGTTTAATAAACCCTGAAGTATATTAATTCTTTGAGCATTTTGAGTATCATTTTTAGCCAAATGGCTTGGCAAAATAAAGCTTTAAAAACAAATAAAAAAGTGTAAAAAATGCATATAAAACTACAAATGAACATAACCTTAACTAAAAGACCCGTAGGACATTAATCTTTTATCTTCATACATAAGTAACCTTTCAGTCAAACATAAAATTTCCATTCTGACCTACAGTAAGTAAACATTATTTACTTCTTGACTAGTAAAATCCTAAAGTACAATTATATTAAACAATTATTTTATAGTAGAGTGAAATGAAATTAGATTTTTAATATCAATTATAATTTTAATTACAGATATTTCGGTAGTCAGTTACAATATCAAAAAGCCATAACAATCCAATTATCTTTTTATATGTTTCTAAATTACTTCCAATTTTGATATGTTGCCTGGATGAATTGTATATTATATTTGCTCTTATAAAATCTAAAATGAAAACAAATGTTTTGTTTTGAATGTTAATTGTTGGACTCTTTAAAGTTTATTGTTTGCTGCAGTTGTTACTAATGTGATAATTTGATAGTTATGTGTAATGGTGACAAACGATGACAAAAAGACATGCTGTCCTTTCTTTATGAATATGACCGGAACTCAGTTACAGGTTAACTTAAATATGTACTCTAAGCTTTTTTCACATTGTATACTTTGTTGAGGTGGAACAAAAGACAGTGTTATAAAGCACACAGGAAATATCTATCTATCTATCTATCTATCCCAAAAAAGAGAGGACAGGCAGCACTTCCAGTAGTGTGAACAGGTGCATATCCATTCATGATAAATAATATAACTAAGATTAAAAATTTGAGGTGTTTAGCATATTAGAATGGCCATTGCAATACCTGCCCAGCAGTCACGTCACAGGAACCTTCTTATACTGGGTTCTACTCTATACTGCATCTGTCTGGGCTCCTAAAAGCCTTCATACAGTCATATGAAAAAGTTTTGGCACCCCTATTAATGTTAACCTTTTTTCTTTATAACAATTTGGGTTTTTGCAACAGCTATTTCAGTTTCATATATCTAATAACTGATGGACTGAGTAATATTTCTGGATTGAAATGAGGTTATTGTACTAACAGAAAATGTGCAATCCGCATTTAAACAAAATTTGACCGGTGCAAAAGTATGGGCACCTCAACATAAAAGTGACATCAATATTTTGTAGATCCTCCTTTTGCAAAAAAAACAGCCTCTAGTCGCTTCCTGTAGCTTTTAATGAGTTCCTGGATCCTGGATGAAGGTATATTTGACAATTCCTGTTTACAAAACAATTCCAGTTCAGTTAAAATTGATGGTCGCCGAGCATGGACAGCACACTTCAAATCATCCCACAGATTTTCAATGATATTCTGGTCTGGGGACTGGGATGGCCATTCCAGAGCATTGTAATTGTTCCTCTGCATGAATGCCTGAGTAGATTTGGAGCAGTGTTTTGGATCATTATCTTGTTGAAATATCCATCCCCTGCGTAATTTCAACTTCGTCACTGATTCTTGCACATTATTGTCAAGAATCTGCTGATACTGAGTTGAATCCATGCGACGCTCAACTTTAACAAGATTCCCGGTGTTGGCATTGGCCACACAGCCCAAAAGCATGATGGAACCTACACCAAATTTTACTGTGGGTAGCAAGTGCTTTTCTTGGAATGCCGTGTTTTTTTGCCTCCATGCATAACGCCTTTTTGTATGACCAAACAACTCAATCTTTGTTTCATCAGTCCACAGGACCTTCTTCCAAAATGTAACTGGCTTGTCCAAATGTGCTTTTGCATACCTCATGCGACTCTGTTTGTGGCGTGCTTGCAGAAACGGCTTCTTTCGCATCACTCTGCCATACACCTTCTCCTTGTGCAACGTGCGCTGTATTGTTGACCGATGCACATTGACACCATCTGCAGCAAGATGAAGCTGCAGGTCTTTGGAGGTGGTCTGTGGATTGTCCTTGACTGTTCTCACCATTCTTCTTCTCTGCCTTTCTGATATTTTTCTTGGCCTGCCACTTCTGGGCTTAACAAGAACTGTACCTGTGTTTTTCCATTTCCTTACTATGTTCCTCACAGTGGAAACTGACAGTTTAAATCTCTGAGACAACTTTTTGTACCCTTCCCCTGAACAACTATGTTGAATAATCTTTGTTTTCAGATAATTTGAGAGTTGTTTTGAGGAGCCCATGATGCCACTCTTCATGGGAGATTCAAATAGGAGAGCAACTTGCAAATGACCACCTTAAATACCTTTTCTCATGATTGGATACACCTGCCTATGAAGTTCAAAGCTCAATGAGGTTACAAAACCAATTTAGTGCTTTAGTAAGTCAGTAAAAAGTAGTTAGGAGTGTTCAAATCAAGAAATTGATAAGGGTGCCCATACTTTTGCACCGGTCAAATTTTGTTTAAATGCGGATTGCACATTTTCTGTTAGTACAATAAACCTCATTCCAATCCAGAAATATTACTCATTCCATCAGTTATTAGATATATGAAACTGAAATAGCTGTTGCAAAACCCCAAATTGTTATAAAGAAAAAAGGTTAACATTAATAGGGGTGCCCAAACATTTTCATATGACTGTATAAGATCAACGAGTAACCATGGAAGTTAAAAACACATGAGACTAATGGGTAAGGTGGGGGTTGGAGTGCAAGGCCTGTCTAAATGACATCACTCCATACTAAATATAGCAAAAAAAGAAAGGACTGGCAGCACTTCCAATAGTATGAAGAGGAGTGTATCCATTCATGATAAATAATATAGCTAACGAAAAAAGAGTTGCACACTGTAATGGCAAAGATATAAACTGCTAATAAAATTTGAGGGGTATAGTATATTTGAATGGCCATTGTAATACCAGCCCAGCAGCCATGTCACGGCAACCTCCCTTGCTGGGTCCTACTCTACATCTGTCTGGGCTCCTATAAACCTTCATATAAGATCAGTGAGTAACCATGTAAGTTAAAAACGCATGAGACTAATGGGTAAGGTGGGGGTTGGAATGCAAGGTCAGTCTAAAGGACTTCCAATAGTGTGAACAGGTGCGCATCCGTGACCTGGCTGCTGGACAGGTATTACAATGGCCATTCTCATATACTAAACACCTCAAATTTTATTAGTAGTTTATATCTTTGCCATTACAGTGTGCAACTGTTTTTCTCTTAGTAATTATTTATCATTAACGGATACATTTTTTTACATTCTTGTAAAATGGTAAAAGTCTTATCTGCACTGTGGCAGACGTAATATCCACATGAAATTAGACATAATTCACCATTGAAATACTTATAATTTACTGGAGATTTTCCAATTGCAAAAATTGTAATATGCAAGGATTATAATCAGTACTCAAAATCTGTAGCCCAATTTGCAACAAATCCGCAGCAGCTCTGGAAAGTTTCCACTGAGGATTTCTTTGTAGAGTGTGGTAACATGTTGCTGGTATTAAACAGTCCCCAAAAAATTAGAGCAGAAAATTCACTGCATATCTGATTCATGGGGAGAATACTGAATCCCTTCCCTTTGTAACCAATTTTGACCTTCTTGATAAAGCATAATTTTCAAAATCCGACTTGTCCTTTGTGGGCTAATGATTTGAATGACTAGAATTTTGTGGCACATTGTGCTAGTGTCAAATTTAAAGCTGTGGTCTACTACACAACATAGTGGGCACACATCAATGTAAAGCTCATCCCCATCACGTGACCCCTTTGTTCCATGACCTCTCAAATCAGGTGGTGTCACGTCAACTTTCAGTTGACCTGACATCACCGCGGCCGGTCCCAGTCTTCCTGAGTGACTGAGCAGTGGTAGAGTTTCACTGCTCGTCACAGTCCAGCACCTCGTGCGCTCTCTCCTTTGCTGCAGAGCCCTGCAAGCAGGAGCAATTCTGAGCTTTGATGAGTGTTGAAACTCCACCCAGCGCAGTCACTCAGGGAGACTGGGCCCACCTTGGTGATGTTGGGTCAACTGGAAGTTGACGTAACATCACCGGATCTCAAAGGTCACAGTTGGGGATGAGTGTACCACAATAGCACCACTCAGAGGCTGCATTGACTACACAAGGTATTTGAGAAAAAACTTCTGTTTGAGATTTATGTCAATGTGTGGCCTCCATGTTGTGTTGTGTACCACCCTCTTTTAGTCAATATTTTTTCCCTTTATTCATGAAAATATCTGAAATATCCGAAAAACTTAACAATATTCAAACTTTCAGTTCAAATGCCCTTAACAACAATATACATATTTGTGGTGTTCACAAAGAGTCCTTATTGCTCAGTGCCACCTTTTTACAACATTGAGGAATAAGTGTTTATTGGTTGCCAGTTGTGTGCCGCCCCCGCGTCAACAGCCGAGCTGCTCGGATCCGGATCCGCGGTGGCTCGAGGGGCGTCCGGACCCGGGGGTCATGCGGCCACTCCAATTAAGGGGATATTTACAGGGGATGGTTAATTTACAGTTCATGATGCCACCCGTGGTGAGTGGCAAGGTGGAGTACCACCGCTGCAGCTGGGAGTACCCGGGGGCGATGAAGTGGGCAGCCAGGTGTTTAAGCCCTCCATTGGTGGGGGGAATGCCCCTAGGATCGGTGATAGTGGCAGGGATATGCTGTTGGGGAGGTAAGGGTCACTTGCATACTGTAAGATCCTGGTGGTGGAACCTCTGGGCCGTGCACCGGACTCCTCCAGCGAAGAAACCCGGAGCTAACCCCTATACAGGGACTGTCCGGTCACCCCGCCAGAGGGCCTTAATGCACGGTAGCTGAAGCACTCGCTGTACAGGAACAGTTCGTCGCGGGAAAAAGGAAGGAAGACGTCCCTGAGGTCACAGGGCTCCAGGTGGTGGTCCCGATAACAAGGCTCCGGTCCAGTTGTCGGATGAAGATGACAGGCGGGAACCGGATCCAGCTGGACAAGAGGACGGAGGTCACCACGTGGAGCTGGGGATCGGAGCTGGATCCAGACTGAAGAAGATGGTGGAGTCACTGACAGGCGTTCCGCAGCAGACGAGGATAGAACTGGTTGGCGTCACAGGACAGGCTCTGCGAGACAAACGAGGGTTAATATCGGACAAGGCAAAAGGGGACCTGAACTCCTAGCTTGCTAAACACGTAGAACAGGCCCCGCCCACTTGGAAGAAGAATCCTCTTATACCCTGTACCTGTAAGCCAATATCCTGTTTTAGGAAGCTGGCCCTTTAAGAGAGGGTCAATGACCTCGCGCACGCCCTAATGCGCATGCGTGAGGCCCGAGTGCCAGAGACCAAGGAAGGCAGTGGCGTTGAAGAAGCAGGAGTGCTGGGCAGAGTGTCCTGCGATGCAGAGAGGCGCCTGGAGCGAGGACGCATGGAGGATGCCGGCGAGGGAGAGGGAGCAAGGTAGCCATGGAAAGGAGGAGCGGGGACTGGAGTGGTGAGCGGGGAGCGCCGTCGGGAAGCGGGGAGCGCCACACGGAGACCGGAGGATGCCGCATGGGGACCGGAGGGCACCGCACGGGTACCGGGGAGCACCGCACGGGAACCGGGGGGGCACCGCACGGGAAACGGGGAGCGTGACAGTACCCCCTCCCCCATGCCCCCCTCCCCGCAATCGGGACAGGAAGGAACGAATCAGGGGAGTGCCAACATTCTCCCGGGGTTCCCAGGATCTGTCCTCAGGACCATAACCCGCCCGGTCCACCAGGAAGTACTGCCGACCTCGCACGGTCTTCATGGCCACGATATCCCTTACAGCATAGACGTCATCGTCAGCAATAGGAGGAGGAGCAGCACAGACGGCATCGGAGAAGGGACCAAGAACAACCGGTTTAAGCGAGGAGACATGGAATGAGTTGGGTATTCGCATCGTGGCCGGGAGCTGCAGTTTGTAGGAGACCTCATTGATCTTGCTGACAAACTTGAGTGGCCCGATGTATCGAGGACCCAACTTGTACGAAGGCAGCTTCAATCAGATGTATTTGGAAGCCAGCCAGACCTGATAGCCTGGAGAGAAATTCAGTGGATCCAGACGCCTCTTGTCGGCGTGTCTCTTCATGCGCAGGGAGGCGCGTTCAAGGGAGGTCTTAACAGTGTTCCATATGGCAGTGAAGTCTTGGGTCAGGGTATCAGCCGCAGGGATATCAGAAGCTGGGGATACTGGTAAAGGAACGGAAGGCTGAAGTCCGTAAACAACATGGAAGGGAGAGCTGGAGGTGGACTCGCTGACGTGATGGTTGTAGGAGAATTCAGCCCAAGGAAGGAGCGTGGACCAGTCGTCATGATGGACGTTGACGTAGTGGCACAGGAAGGAAGTCAGGATCTGATTGACTCGTTCCACTTGGCCATTTAACTGAGGATGGTAGGCTGAAGAAAAGTCCAGAGTCACTCCCAGATGTTTGCAGAGGGCCCTCCAGAAACGTGAGGTAAACTGAGTTCCTCTGCCAGACACAATGTGTGCAGGAAAGCCATGTAACCGGAAGATGTGTTGTATGAAGGCATCAGGGAGCTCCGGAGCGGAGGGCAACCCGACCATGGGGATGAAATGAGCCATTTTTGAGAAATGGTCTACCACGACCCATATGACCGTATGCCCGAAGGACAAGGGCAAGTCTGTAATAAAGTCCATGGCAATGTGTTGCCACGGTACGGAGGGAATTGGCAAAGGCAGAAGACGGCCATAGGGAAGGTGCTTGGGCGTTTTTTTCCGAGTACAGGATGGGCAGGCTGAGACGAAGGAGGTGACGTCCTTGTGAAGACCTGGCCACCAATAGCGGTGGACAATCGTACTCCAAGTCTTCTTCTGGCCAGCATGGCCAGCTGTTTTCGAGACATGGCCCCAGTGTAAGACTCTCTCCGTGTCGGTCTCCGAGACATAGGTCTTCCCAGGAGGTATCTGGGCCAGCGTGACAGGAGCCACCGGAATGACCTTACTGGGACAAATGATGGGCTGGAACGCCTCCTCTTCCTGCTCCACTGGCACAAAGGACCTGGACAAAGCATCAGCTCGCACGTTCTTATCCGCGGGCCGGAAATGGAGTTGGAAATCGAACCGGGCAAAGAACAAGGACCATCGGGCTTGTCGTGGGTTCAGCCTTTGAGCCGACCGCAGGTATTCCAGGTTCTTGTGGTCAGTGTAAATGATCATGGGATATACTGCTCCCTCCAGGAGGTAGCGCCATGCCTCCAACGCCAGTTTGACAGCCAGTAGCTCTCGATCACCGATGGTGTAGTTGCGCTCAGGTGCCGAGAAGCTCTTGGAGAAGAATCCGCAAGTGACCATCTTCCCGGTGGAGGATTTCTGCATAAGCACTGCCCCGGCCCCTGAGGAGGAGGCATCCACCTCCAAGGTGAACTGTCGGTTCAATTCTGGACGATGGAGAACAGGAGAGGAAGCAAATGCCTGTTTCAGGGAACGAAATGCAGCATCAGCAGCCGGTGGCCAGTCCTTCGGGTTAGCCCCCTTCTTGGTCAAGGCAGAGAGAGGCGCAGGGCAAAGAAGTGAGGAATAAACTGGCGGTAGTAATTGGCAAAGCCGAGGAAGCGTTGGATAGCCTTCAGCCCGGAAGGAGGGGGCCAGTTGAGGATGGAAGAGACCTTCTCTGGATCCATCTGCAGACCGATGTTGGAGATCACGTAACCCAGGAAGGGAAGAGACGACTGTTCGAACACGCACTTCTCGTACTTGGCGTACAGGTGGTTCTCTCTCAGCCTTTGTAGGACCAGCTGCATGATTTCTCTGTGGGTCGGTAGATCCGGAGAGAAGACCAGGATGTCGTCAAGATACACAACCACACAGACGTAGAGGAGATCCCTGAATACGTCGTTCCCTAGTTCTTGGAAGACTGCCGGGGCATTACACAGACCAAAAGGCATCACACAATACTCGTAGTGCCCGTCACGAGTATTGAATGCGGTCTTCCATTTGTCCCCAGGGCGGATGCGAACCAGGTTGTAGGCACCACGGAGATCCAACTTGGTGAACACACGGGCTCCTCTAAGCCGATCGAATAATTCGGGAATGAGCGGCAGAGGGTATTTGTTTTTTACGGTGATCTGGTTTAGTCCACGGTAGTCAATGTAGGGACGCAGGTCACCTTCTTTCTTCTTCACGAAGAAGAAGCCTGCTCCAGCAGGAGACGAGGATCTCCGAATGAATCCCCTTGCCAGATTCTCGCTGATGTAGGTGGACATGGCCCGTGTTTCAGCAGGGGACAAGGGGTATATCTGTCCCTGAGGAGGCGTGGTTCCTGGCAGCAGGTCGATGGCACAGTCGTAGGGACGATGTGGCGGAAGCACCTCCGACTCCTTTTTATCGAACACGTCCGCAAAGGACCAATAAGCAGAAGGCAGTCCTGGTAGAAACTCCGGGGCCGGAGGTCGTCGGATGGGCTGTATGGACTTCAGACAGTTCTCGTGACAGAATGGACCCCATCAGGTGATCTCTCCAGTACACCAGCTGACCGACGGTTCGTGTGCCCGTAACTAGGGGAGACCCAGCAGGATCTGATGAGACATGCGCGGAAGGACGTAAAGAGCGATTTTCTCGATGTGCAGGTCACCGATGCGAAGTTCCACAGGTGTTGAACGAGATGGTGTCCAAGAGGGGTCTCCCATCCATCGAGGCAATCACGAGGGGTTTGTCTAGTGAAGTAACAGGTACTTGCTACTTGTCCACCGTGGCCTGCTGGATGAAGTTGCCTGCGGCCCCAGAGTCGAGACACACTTCTGCCGTGAACTGGGACTCCTCTGTTGTCACCTGCACCGTCCATGTAATAGGATCTGAGAGAGTCTCAGTACCTAGGGTGGCCTCTCCTACCAACCCTAGGCTTTGGAGTTTCCCGGTCTCTCAGGACAGGACCGTAGCAGATGTGTGCCATCTCCGCAGTAGAGGCAGAGGCCCTTGGCGAGTCGGTCTGCTCGGCGTTGCTCAGACTGCCTCAGACGGTCGATTTGCATAGGCTCGTGGATAGGAATGCCAGATGACGCCGCCTGGGGAGTGGCGGGTTTCCGCGGGGGAGAGGAGTACCGTACTGGACGTCTCTCACGGGACAGTTCTTTGGATCGTTCCTGAAAACGGAGGTCCACTCGGGTTGCTAGAGCAATCAGGACATCCAAGGTGGAAGGAACGTCACGGACGGCCAACTCGTTCTTGATGCGGCCAGTGAGCCCTTCCCAGAAGGCGGCAGTCAAAGCCTCATTGTTCCATCCTACTTCTGAGGCCAAGGTGCGGAAGCGGATGGCATACTGGTCCACTGTCAAGGTCTCCTGACGTAACCTGAGGAGTGATGAAGCGGACGCGTCCAGGTTCGTCAAATGTGGTGCAAAAAGCCTGCAGGAAGTCCTGGATGTTGTTGGTCACAGGATCCTCTTTCTCCCACAAGAGATTCATCCAGGCCAGTGCTTCACCCTCTAGATGGGACATCACAAACGCAACCTTGGCTTGGTCTGAGGCAAAAAGGTACGGAAGAAGCTTGAAGTGGAGGGAGCACTGATTCACAAATCCCCTGCAGGTCTTAGGATCCCCAGCATATCGGGGCGGAGATGCCAGCCAGAGTTTAGAGGTTTCCGAGGAAGCCCCTACGGGAGCTGCGGACGTGGACTGAGTAGCCAGGGACGTGACTGTTGCTTGTAGCGTATTCAGGCGGGTGTCCTCTGATGTCGTGAAAGCCAGCATGAGGGATTGGGTTTCGCGTTGACGTCCCAGTTCCTGCTGTAATCCGGCCAGCTGGGATGCCAGTGCTTCGGCGGGATCCATGGCCTGTTCTAGCTGTAAGATCCTGGTGGTGGAACCTCTGGGCCGTGCACCGGACAACTCCAGCGAAGCAACCCGGAGCTAACCCCTATATAGGGACTGTCCGGTCACCCCGTCAGAGGGCCTTAATGCACGGTAGCCGAAGCACTCTCTGTACAGGAACAGTCCGTCCCGGGAAAGAGGAAGGAAGACGTCCCTGAGGTCACAGGGCTCCAGGTGGTAGTCCCGATAACAAGGCTCTGGTCCAGGTGTCGGATGAAGATGACAGGCAGGAACCGGAACCAGCTGGACAAGAGGACGGAGGTCACCACGTGGAGCTGGGGATCGGAGCCGGGTCCAGATTGAAGAAGATTGTGGAGTCACCGACAGGAGTTCCGCAGCAGACGAGGATAGAACCGGTTGGCGTCACAGGACAGGCTCTACGAGACAAACGAGGGTTAATATCGGGCAAGGCAAAAGGGGACCTGAACTCTTAGCTTGCTAAACACGTAGAACAGGCCCCGCCCACTTGGAAAAAGAATCCTCTTATACCCTGTACCTGTAAGCCAATATCCTGTTTTAGGACGCTGGCCCTGTATGAGAGGGTCAATGACCGCGCACGCGCCTAATGCGCATGCGCGAGGCCCGAGTGCCAGAGACCAAGGAAGGCAGCGGTGCTGAAGAAGCAGGAGTGCTGGGCAGAGTGTCCTGCGATGCAGAGAGGCGCCTGGAGCAAGGACGCATGGAGGACGCCAGCGAGGGAGAGGGAGCAGGGTAGCTATGGAAAGGAGGAGCGGGGACCGGAGTGGTGAGCGGGGAGCGCCATCGGGAAGCGGGGAGCGCCGCACGGGGACCGGAGGGCGCCGCATGGGGACCGGGGAGCACCGCACAGGAACCGGGGAGCACTGCATGGGAACCGGGGAACATGACACATACTCAGTCCAATAACGCTGACATCGACAACTTGGTAAACCAAAGTTCTGGACACCGCTGCCGCTGAGGGGAGCACGTTTGGGTCCCATTTCTGCTTGTGTTGCCTGTTGATCTGTGACCTTTCCTTTGGCACATTGTTCTCTTCCTAGTTGGCCCCTGTAGCTTGAGCCTAGTCCTGCTCCTCAGTGTGACTAACTGAGGGAGCTTGCTCTCAGGGTTCATGCTTGGGATTTCCTGGAAAGTACTATCCCCCTCGTTGCACTAGTACCCCGATTTTGGAGCGGGTGGAGAGTGGATCTTGAAGGCTCCGTTCTCGTTGGGTAAATTGTCAGGTTGCCTGAAGCTACTCCCTGACAAGGGTCATGCCCTGGTCCCAGCCCGCTGATGGTACAAAGCCGTCGGCTGTACTACACGACAATATCGTGCCCCTTGTCACGATCCCCTGTGACCGGGGGTCCAACTCCTACCAGGCCCAGGCCAATGTCTGCTACCTAGTACTTCCAAGGAGCCCAGCTCCTGACCTCCTCTCTCCTTCACTTCCAACACTACACTGGCCTACTCCTGACACTCCTGCCCTCCCCTTAACCAACCACCCCAAGTAGGCGACCCTTTTCCACTCAGGCCGTCCACTGGTGTGCCTGGTGGGTGTGGTGCAGAGTGTTCCTAGGATTTTGATTAGCTGGTTTTGGCAACACCATTCGTTAGGGACCCGTAACCAAGGAGGAGGTGGATATTGCACAGAAGGGCAGATTGCACAATACCCTGTGACGACCTGATAGGTCAGGGCGTCCCAGTTGCATATTACAGCTGACCTCCTGCTGTATCTGCTACAATTGGTATTAGCACTGATCACAGTTGCATAACCCACAAGATGCCATTTCAATAACAACAGCTGCATCTAAAAAGTAAGGTGCACCCTATTCAATTCTATCATCACTTCTGCAATGAGATCGTGGGATACCAGCAGTTGCTAAAGCAATTTGAGACCAAGTAATGGGATCTAGTAATAACTACAGTGGTTTGTTAGGCTCTGTTATAAGCAGGGTCTAAAAGGTCATATGTATCATAAGTGTGCCATGGCCTTATGTGATGGCAGATCCGCTTTAGTGCACGCTTGTCATTTACCCTGAGTTGGAGCTTATTTTATTCTTACTGAAGGGGTTAAAGTGCATTTCTATCCTGCAGAGATCTCCTTCTGAGATAAATATCCACTCCACTCCCCTCCCTATGCCGGATATAGCTCATTCCTATGCTGACCATGTTAAAGGAGCTTGTCGCTGCATAGCTGTTGTGTCATTACTATTGTAGCTGTGAAGTTTCCTACGGAAGAATCCAAGGTATGTTTATTGTTGTGTCTGTCCCCACCCATTTGTCTCACCTTTCTAGTGTTCCTTATTGTAGTAGCAAGACTAGCATCTTGCTGGCCTTCACTAGTCAGGGTGAGTTCAGGGCTAGTGAGGGCCTATACATGTGATTTTCGCACAGGGGAAGGATTCATCTTGGGACATTAGGGAGTGCAAGGATCAGCCTCAGGTGAGTGTTAGGAGGTGAACCCGCTCCTCTCTAGCTCCAGGGCCTACCATTGTTGCATTTCCCTGGTGTACTTCTCGCACCCCAGGGCTATGGGGTACTCGGTCCCGGGCCTGGTTTTCACTGGGGAAGTGTCACGGGTGTAATGGCTGGTTCCCGGTTCCGTGACCCTGGGGGTCGCTTTTAAAAAGAGGGTATTTACAGGGGATATTTAATAAAGTTTCAGTTGTGATGCCACTTGTGGGTTGCGGCTATAGAGATGGAGCCGCCGCTGCACAGTCTCTCACTGCTGGGGCTGATGTTAATAGCAGCCTGGATGTTGTGGCCCTCCGCAAGTAGGGCCAGGCCCCAGGGAATAGATGACGGTTCGGGTGCGGAAAGAAGGTAGGCCAAACAAGGGATTGCAGTGAAATTGGTTCTTTAGTCACTGAGCTGATGCTTGCAACCTGATGGAGGCTGGTCCTCACCACTGGTCCCCTTAGTTCCAGTACCGGTGTGGTGACCTGGTGGCTTCTTTCTCTTGCACCTGCCTCTGGTTGGTGGGTCCCCATGGCTTGGAGCGTCTGGGAGTCCCCTCCTGGTAGTCTTTCAATCTCAGTCCATACAGCAGGTAACTTTAACCCTTTTGGGACAGATCTCTGTTCTCGTTCCCCGGTTCTCCCGTCATTACTGTGTCCCTGACTTTATGGCCGGTGAGGTCCTGGATGGTCCCCTCACCATGTAGATTTTATCAGGTCTGCCTGGAGCGTTTTCCTGACCTAGGGCTCTGTACCCCATCGGTGCTATGGTTACGAGAGTACTCCACCGTACTCCTTCGGCAACCACACGCATCTGCCTGATAGGTCACTGTTACACTCTCCCGTCAGTACTGTAACATCTGTCTCCTTTCACTTGCACTTACTGAGTGTCTGACCCCACCTCACTGGTTGTTGTCTAGTGGACTGGATCGGTTCCACCCCCAAAGGTGGCTTTATACGCAGTGATATCGCTAGCGATATCGCTGGTGAAAGCACCCGCCCCCGTCGTTTGTGTGTCACGGGCAAATCACTGCCCATGGCACACAAAATCGTTAGGAACTGCCACACGGACTTACCTGCCAAGCGATGTCGTTGTTGCCGGCGAACCGCCTCCTTTCTAAGGGGGCGGTTCATGCGGCATCACAGCGGAGTCACTAAGCGGCCGCCAAAAAGAAGCGGAGGGGCGGAGATGAGCAGCCGTAACATGCCGCCCACCTCCTTCCTTCCTCATTGCTGGTGGGCACAGGTAAGCTGTAGTTCGTTGTTCCCAAGGTGTCACAAGTAGCGATGTGTGCTGCCTTGGGATCGTCGAACAACCTCCGTCCTGCAACAATTAACGATTTTTGAAAATGAACGATGTGTCAATGATCAACGATAAGGTGATTATTTTTGATCATTAACGGCCGTTTGTTAGTGTCACACGCAACGACATCGCTAACAATGCCGGATGTGCGTCACGGAATCCGTGACCCCGGCGATATATTGTTAGATACATCGTTGCGTGTAACGGGGCCTTTAGTGGCCATCCATTGGGTCCAACCCTAGCCCGTGACCAGTTTCTGGGGGGGGGGGGAAACGGGGATTATAATGAATGTTTTGGTATTACCGGCACTGGTCTTCTGGGTCCCTGGGGGTAGGCCCTGCATCTTTGACAGGATCACAATAACCACATATTGCTACCATTTAGATAGCATCTTATATACATAGAAACCACTAGTAACCTCCAAGAGGACATCACTATGATGCCATAATGTCAGTAAAAACCTCTTTATTAATACATCAATTAAAACAGAATAATGACAATATTGCTCGGCAGAATAGGGCAATGAAAATCACAAATGTGTCCCTCCGCACAGGGGGAGGGGTAAGTACGGGCACCCCAGGATCATCTGTACAGGCTAGATGTACATCAAAAACCTATATGGTATTTTTAAATCTAGTATAGAATACAGCCCGTGTCTGAATATAGATTTAATTTCAACAGTTGTTATACAGTAGTATAATGAGGGTACATATTAACCTGATTGAGTTATAAATCAACATGAGCTATAGGGGAACATTGCACATAAGTACATAGTTTTTCAAAATAGAGTATTCAGATAGAATTTCTTAATGGAGGTAATTACCTCACCCCAGCTCCATGACTTTACTCAAGCAAGCAACCCCATTAACGTTCACCAATGACAGACACGGATCACCACATAAGATGTTAGCACTAGTAAGGAATAATAACAGACCTGACAGATGATACAGCTGATGTGCCCGCAGCCACAACGCCTCGCCGCGTTTCACCTTCTGCTTCTTCGGGAGGCAGGTGTACTCACTGTGGTGTCGGGGGGTCTATATATATCCATAACGCCATATAAATGTTTGCAGGTGTCACAGAATCTGCAGTGGTCAGAGCACACGTTATTATGGCACGGGCGCCGCCATAACAGGGGGATGTTCCAAACAGTAATGCAATGCTTGTTCCGGCCGCGTCAGGAGGCCGTCCACCACGGAGACCATGGACACGCAATGCCACGCTGTCGCGCATGTGCAGCACCCCGACGATTCGGCCGTATTAAAGCATTGCAAATCCACCATCAGGCATTGCCGCGCACAGCATGTGTTGATGCTGCAAACTCATATGGGAAGCCATACACATATGTTATTTAGATTAATCTCACCAAATGGAACTAAGAATGTATAACAAATGGAACTAAGAATATATAACAATAGTATCGCTTAAAGGAGCTCTGGTTACATATCACATATGATCCCAATCAGAACCATCAGATGAATAGTATAGTTCACAATTAAAGAGATATTCACCCGAAAAACCAAAAATACAACTTCCCACAGTTAGTCATAATCTATGGAAACAACCATAGATTAATAGTCATATATACAGCAATATGAGGTAAAAAAAAAAATGAGAATATTAGAATGATATGCAATTTCTGCTAATTCCATCTCTCAAAAGTAATCCAGAGTAGAACTTGTAAAAATAATTCTTCCATTTGGCACTCCAGACTCCTCTTCATTCTTATGACCCTCCATATATTCAAAATATATCTTCAATTCATCCCTTGGTTATCATATTTCCCCACCATCAGCGCCTTTCCTCTTCATAAAAACAATATAAATTTAATGCATATTCTCTGAAAACTCAATAGAGAAGAATGAAGCACTATTAGTACACTATGACCAGAACACTAATTTAAAAGAGGCAGACCCAAAACAAGATCCATCTCATCAGCGACTACGGTGAGTGAGGTGGATCAATCAGAAGACGAATCACCATCTGTTAGTACCATCAATACCAGATCGGGTAGAATTAGAAAAACTGGCACCTTTCTCCAAGCGGTGAAGGAAAGGACTGATCAATTTAAGGTAATTAACCTATCTGATCATATTCTATCTGATGTCCAAATCAGGTTGCTTAGTAGGGGCCTTTCTTTTGCCCCTACTATGCAGCTAGATACCTTTACCGCCATTAAGGATATGCATTTATTTGCCCGAAAATTACTTTTTAAACGCATCTTTACTCAACCGAAGTGGAAAGGGAGGAAGAGGCATTAGAGGCACTTGAGGCCTTGGCTGAGGAATCCTCAGGAGCCGATATGAGTAAGTTTCCTGTCCATCTTTACTCAAAATCTAAGACATTTCCATCTCTTAGCCTATGTCCTGCAATAGATATATTTGTTAGGATGGTCACTAGGGACATTGAGGAACTGAATCATAGACCTAAAAGGGTTTCTAATTTGAGTCTAGATGAACGCAGAGCCCTTGACTTGATGAGATGAAACAATGGACTGATGTCCAATTTAAGCCGGCTGAAAAGGGTGGCAACCTTGTCATCTGGCCAAACATATTATATGAGAAAGAGGCTAACAGGCAGCTGGGTAATCAGATTTGATACAGGAAGTTGTATGCTGATCCAACACAGGCATTTCAAGTGGAGTTGATAGTGATCTTAGATGATGCCCATCAGAGGGGTATTATCCCAAAAAAAGTTTTGATTGCCTGCTACCCAAGCACCCCAGTATGCCTATCCTGTATCTGATACCCAAGGTGCATAAAAATTATTCCAATCCTCCTGGATGCCCCATAGTGTCGAGTATAGATAGGTTATGTGAGGGGGTGTGCCAGATGTTAGACTTCTATTTGAAGCCTCTGGCAGCCTCCCTCCCATCATATATAAAAGACACTACGGAGGCCCTCAGGAGATTGGACAATATTACTTTGGACCCGGGGACCATCATGGTGACTACAGACATTGAAAGTTTATATACGTCTATAAGTCACCATGATGGACTCAAGGCTGTGACCTACTTTCTCACATCGAGTAATCTCGACAGGGCTCTGGTGGAATTGTTACTTGTCCTGTTGGAGTATGTTTTAACACATATCGTGTTTACTTTTTGGGGGGTCTGTCTAGATCCAGAGGCGGGGCACAACCATAGGGGCGGCTTGTGCCCCGGCCTATGAAAATCTGTTCCTGGTGACCTGGGAAAGGCAGATCTTTCTCACAGAGCCAGATGTTGATATCGGTAAGGTACACAACTGGATGAGATATATCGACGACATCTGGTTTCTGTGGGAGGGATCTCCCATGGAACTAGCTGGATTTGTAGACAGGCTCAATCAAAATTCCATCAATGTCTTTTTGACATATAAATTTGGCCGCGAGATGGACTTCTTAGATATTAGGATTATGGTCACAGACAAGGGCACTTTAGATACCGAGATCTATAGAAAGCCCACGGCCACCAATGCCTTTCTTCACGCTGAGTCCTCCCATACCCCTGCAACTATCAGAAGTATCCCCGTAACCCAATTCCTCAGAGATAGGAGGATTTGTTCCTCCGAAGTGACTTTCTCCAAACAGGCCGAAGATCTAACTGATAGATTTTTGCATCGTGAGTATAGTAGAAGGATGATAAGGCGTGATGTTGATCGGGCAAGGCATGTACCAGGGAGTCCATTCTATACCCTAATTATCTAGAACCTAAGGCTCGTAAGGACGGTGATGGATAATTAATTACCACCTATAATAATCGATGGAGGGATATAGGCGGGATCCTTAGAAAACATTGTGACATCTTAAAGACAGACCCGATCCTAGGTAGGAATTTATCATCATATCCACTTATGACTTCGCAAAGGGCTACAAATATTAGGGACTATCTGGTCTATAGCCACTATGGGTCAGGTAAAAATAGTCGAAGTAGAACTGGAATAACTGGCTTCTTCCCTTGCGGATTGTGTAAAGCGTGCTCAAATATGCGCAAAGCCAAAACGTTTAGGGGTACTAGGAATAACAAGGAGTATGACATTAGATTACATCTAAGTTGTACTTCAAAAGCCGTAATTTACCAGGTCTCTTGTCCATGTGACTTGTATTACATTGGCATGACCACTCGAGAACTTAAGACTCGGGTGGGTGAACATGTAAGGGCCATTAAGAACTCCAAAGAGGCCTCTGGTAATGAGAAGTTAAAAACAATCCCCCGCCATTTTAAAGAATTCCACAATTCTGACTCCAGACATCTTAGAGTCAAAGCAATAGATCAGATCAGGGTGGATATACGTGGTGGGGATATAGGCAAGTCCCTGGCTCAACTTGAGAGCCGATGGATATATCGCCTGGGCACAGTGTCCTCAGATGGTCTAAATGAGTCTTTTGGCTTTAACGCTTTACTTTGAGTTCTGAGTGAGCCCGTATCATGAGATGTTTATATTACGTTTTTAATTATTTTTTAATAATATTGACAATTGATTAAAACAGGGTTAAATTAGTGTTCTGGTCATAGTGTACTAATAGTGCTTTTTTCTTCTCTATTGAGTTTTCAGAGAATATGCATTAAATTTATATTGTCTTTATGAAGAGGAAAGGCGCTGATGGTGGTGAAATATGATAACCAAGGGATGAATTGAAGATATATCTTGAATATATGGAAGGTCATAAGGATGAAGAGGAGTCTGGATTGCCAAATGGAAGAATTCTTTTTACAAGTTCTACTCTGGATTACTTTTGAGAGATGGAATTAGCAGAAATTGCATATTATTCTCATTTTCTTGACCTGATATTGCTGTATATATGACTATTAATCTATGGTTGTTTCTATAGATTATGACTAACTGTGGGAAGTTATATTTTTGGTTATTCGGGTGAATATCTCTTTAATTGTGAACTATACTATTCATCTGATGGTTCTGATTGGGATCATATATGATATGTAACTGTGCCCCTTTAAGTGATACTATTGTTATATATTCTTAGTTCCATTTGTTATACATTCTTAGTTCCATTTGGTGAGATTATTCTAATTAATATATGTGTATGGCTTCCCATACGAGTTTACAGCATCAACACATGCTGTGCGCGGCAATGCCTGATGGATTTGCAATGCTTTAATACGGCCGAATCATCGGGTTCTGCACATGCATGACAGCGTGGCATCGCGTTGACATTGTCTCCGTGGTGGGCGGCCTCCTGACGCGGCCGGAACAAGCATTGCATTACTGTTTGGAACATTCCCCTGTCATGGCGGCGCCCGCGCCATAATAACGTGCTCTGACGGCTGCAGATTCTGTGACACCTGCAAACATTTATATGGCGTTATGGATATATATATAGACCCCCAGACACCACAGTGAGTACACCTGCCTCCCGAAGAAGCAATAGGTGAAACGCGTCGAGAAGTTGTGGCTGCGGGCATATCAGCTGTATCATCTATCAGGTCTGTTATTATTCCTTACTAGTGCTAACATCTTATGTGGTGATCCGTGTCTGACATTGGTGAACGTTAATGGGGTTGCTTGCTTGAGTAAAGTCCTGGAGCTGGGGTGAGGTAATTACCTCCATTAAGAAATTCTATCTGAATACTCTATTTTGAAAAACTATGTACTTATGTGCAATGTTCCCCTATAGCTCACGTTGATTTATATCTCAATCAGGCTAATATGTACCCTCATTATACTACTGTATAACAACTGTTGAAATTAAATCTATATTCAGACATGGGCTGTATTCTATATTAGATTTAAAAATACCATATAGGTTTTTGATGTACATCTAGCCTGTACAGATGATCCTGGCGTGCCCGTACCTACCCCTCCCCCTGTTAGGAGGGACACATTTGTGATTTTCATTGCCCTATTCTGCCGAGCAATATTGTCATTATTCTGTTTTAATTGATGTATTAATAAAGAGGTTTTTATTGACATTATGGCATCATAGTGATTTTTTTCTTGGAGGCTACTAGTGGTTTCTATCTTTCACAAGATGCAGTTCCTTGTAGCTCCTGATGGCTCAGGGGCGCTACATACTCTTTGTGTTGCGCCGCTCGCTGGGGGTCCTCCCCTCCCCGGTGTGACATTATGCCAGCATTCCTGCTGTTTTGCACCACTTGCAACAAGTTAACTTGTTCCTAGCTTGACACCTGTACTCACATCGTGACAATATGTTCAATACAGTGTAAAATGATCAAAGTATAAACTGTTCAAGTCCCATAGTGGGACTAATTAAAAAAGGAAAGTATGTTCAAAACATTTTAAAAATGTATAAAAAATCAAAGACCAAAAAAATTATTTGCCATTAACCCTTTACCTTCCAAAAACCTATCTTACAGATTGTAAGCTTGCAAGCAGGACCTTCACTCCTACTCTAGGGGGTACTTTGCACGCTGCGACATCACTAGCCGATGATAGCAATGCCGAGCGCGATAGTACCCGCCCCCGTCGCACATGCGATATCTTGTGATAGCTGCCGTAGCGAACATTATCGCTACGGCAGCTTCACACGTACTTACCTGCCCTGCGACGTCGCTCTGGCCGGCGACCCGCCTCCTTCCTAAGGGGGCGGGTCGTGCAGCATCACAGCGACGTCACACGGCAGGCGGCCAATAGAAGCGGAGGGGGCGGAGATGAGTGGGACGTAAACATCCCGCCCACCTCCATCCTTCCACATAGCCGCTGGAGGCAGGTAAGGAGATGTTCCTCGCTCCTGCGGCTTCATACACAGCGATGTGTGCTGCCGCAGGAACGAGGAACAATATGGTACCTGTCGCTGCAGCGATATTTTGGAAATATCCGACACTACACAGATAACCGATTTACAACGCTTTTGCGATTGTTTATCGGCGCATCTAGGCTTTGCACGTTGCGACGTCGTTACCGGCGCCGGATGTGCGTCACTTTCGATTTGACCCCGGCGATATCGCAGTAGCGATGTCACAACGTGCAAGTACCCCTAACTGTCAAGTGATGTATTACTCTGTAATATATTTAATGTCTGTAACTGTCCCCACTTAATTGCTGCAAAATATGTTTGCACTACATAAATAAAAAAAAATCTTATCCAGCTTAAACAAGTGTGAAGGTGTAAAAGGGGACCCAACAGGAAAGATAGCAGGCTTCAGAAACAGGTCAACACAACAACGGTCAGTCAGTGGAAGAACACTCCCATTATATAGGCAACAACAGCTGGAAAAAAATCATATATACCGTAATTCTTTCGAAAAAAGGAGCAAAGCAATCCAAAATAGTAAAATATTAATTTTTAATGATAATAAATTCAAAACATAATCAAAGAATTAAAAGAGATGTATACAGCAAGAAATGAGGACTTAGCAGCATAACAATATTGCACATAATAATATCCAAAAGGGAAAAAAGTGACTAGTGCGAAATTATGCTTCTGATCAAATTACCACCCCACATCTATATCCATACTACACCATAAGGGCTATACTTATAAAGTGTCTTGGTGCATCAAATTGCACATAATAGAAAGATAAATAAGATGTACAAAAAATAGATGATAAATATATATTCATGTGAAGATATCAATATAAAAATGAAAAAATACATGTTTCGTCAGTAAAAAAAATCAATAAATATTAAACATTGTGCAAATAATCCAGTGGCATTAAAACTGTGGATGTATTACCAACCTAAGGGGTACTTTGCACGCTGCAACATCGCAGCTGCGATGTCGGTGAGGTCAAATTGAAAGTGACGCACATCCGGCATCGCATGCGACATCGTAGTGTGTAAAGCCTAGATGATACGATTAACGAGTGCAAAAGCGTTGTAATCGTATCATCGGTGTAGCATCGGCGTAATCCATAATTACGCTGACGCGATGGACCGATGTTGTTCCTTGCTCCAGCAGTAGCACACATTACTGTGTGTGAAGCCGCAGGAGCGAGGAACATCTCCTACCGGCGTCACCGCGGCTCCCGTAGGATATGTGGAAGGGAGAAGGTGGGCGGGATGTTTACATCCCGCTCATCTCCGCCCCTCCGCTCCTATTGGCCGCCTGCCGTGTGACGACGCAGTGACGCCGTACGACCCGCCCCCTTAATAAGGAGGCGGGTCGCCGGCCAGAGCGACGTCCCAGGACAGGTGAGTCCATGTGAAGCTGCCATAGCGATAATGTTCGCTATGACAGCTATCACAAGGATATCGCAGCTGCGACGGGGCGAGGACTATCGCGCTCGGCATCACAGCATCGGCTTGCGATGTCGTAGCGTGCAAAGTACCCCTAAGTCCGTAGATAGAGCTATTCCTAAACTAATGGGATAATCAACATAATGATAACTAGTATAAATTATACCTCATGGTAAGTATTACCGAACATAAGTGGAAGATGGAGCTATTTCCAATGAACCGTGTAGAACACTGGAATAATTATGGATCAAATCCACAGCAAAACGCTTAGTATATGGTATATTCTGGGTATATGAAATATGTGCCGCCGTCCTCACACCCCGACGTACATTTCGCTACTAACGGCTTCAACGGGGGTCCAATGGGGTTGCTTATAGCAACAGTGTCATACGCACGTGGGAAAACAAAATGGCGGAGTCTAACGCGATATTCACAGCAACTGAGAGCAGAGGAGTGATAAAAATCCTGTTTCTGCAAGAAAAGTCCACCAAGGATATTCATGGTGATATGTCGCAGATATTGGGGGATCAATGTCCTTCATATTCCACAGTTAAGAACTGGGTTGCCAAATTTAAAATGGGCCACTTCAGTACCAATGATGAGGAACGTCCTGGATGATTGAGAGTGGTTGTTGTTCCGGAGATCATTGATGCTGTGTACAACCTCATACTGGAGAATCAACAAATTGCAGTTAAAGTAATAGCAGGCATCATGGGGATTTCCCATGAACATGTTTGTGTCATCATGCATAAACATTTCGACATGAGGAAGCTATCTGCAAAATGGGTCCCAAATGCTTGACAATGGATCAGAGAAGCATGCAAGTGAAAACTTCCCAGTCATTTTGACAGCGTTTCTGGACTTATAAGAACTTCTTGGATCGATTGGTCACTATGGATGAGACCTGGATTTATTTGTATGACCCTGAAAACAAGGAGCAGTAAAAATAGTGGAAGCACAGTGGTTCTCCTCATCCAAAGAAGTTCAGGGTGAAAAAATCAGCCACTAAGGTGATGGCATCTGTGTTCTGGGATAAGGAGGGCGTGCTGCTAGTGGACTACCTTCAAAAGGGTTTCATCATCAATGCAAGGTATTACATTGAACTTTTGAACAAACTGAAGGCAGCTGTGAAGGCCAAAAGGTGCGGCAAGCTGTCCAAAGGAATTTTGTTCCTGCAAGACAATGCCTCCGCTCACACTGTACAAGCGACCACGGCAAAACTGGCAGAGCTGAGCTTCCAGCTGGTTGACTACTCACCATATTCACCAAATCTAGCTTCCTCCGACTATCATCTATTTCCAAACCTGAAGAAACACATCAAGGGTACCAAATTTCACACTATTTCTGATGCCATGGCTGCTACAAATGCCAAAATTCTTCTTTTTGCTAGGCTTACAGAAATTGGAATACCGATGTAAGAAGTATGTTGACATCAGTGGAGAATATGTGGAATGAATGTAAAGTTTTATCATCCTATCTCGTTTTTTTCTGGGTAAAGCCAAAGACAAATCAGCAGCCCCTCATATATTTCTTTAGGAACTACTATGTAACAATTATGTGCCTAATTATACTCATGCCTCACATTCTCTTTTTATTGCATGTCTGTACATATTATTTCTAAACTTTCTTCAATAAAAATTTTTAATAAATTACTGGGTGTTGTCATAATTTTAGGTGTCTAAATAGTACCAAACAGTAGTATATATTAACATATATGACATTTCAATTTTTGTACAAATTGGTAGGATGTTTTTTCTCCTTTTCATCCTATGGTAATCTTCAGATTTCATGATGCCTTGCACACATTTAAGGCCCCCAGTGTCACAGACAGCAAAAGAACCACAAAACATCTTTGAATTTCCACCATATTTTACTGTAGGTACTGTTTTCTTTTATTTGTAGGCCTCATTCTATTTTCGGTAAATTGTAGAATGATATGCTTTATTAATAAACTCTCTTTTCCACAAGACACTTTCCAAGAAGGATTTTGGCTTACTCATGTACATTTTGGCAAGCTGCAGACTATATTTTTTCTGTCTCCTGCCATAACTTGTTGTTTTATTCAAATATTGAAGAACAGTTTGTGCTGACATTGATGCACCCTGAGCCTGCAGGACAGTTTCAATTTCTTAGGACACTTGATTGGGGTTGTTTATCCACCATCTGAACTATATTGCTTTGCAACCTTTCATCAACTTTTCTCTGAAGTCCAGATGTAGATTAACTATAGTGCCATAGATTGTAAACTTATTATGTTGCACACCATGGACATAGGAACATCATGATCTCTGGAGATTGACTTGTACCCTAGAGATTGTTGATATTTTTCAACAATTTTGGTTCTCAAGTCCTCAGACAGTTTTCTTCTCCTCATTCTATTCCTCTCATTCTAAAGATCAAAATATTAAATTAATTAAAACATTAAATGCCATTAACAGAAAAATGTTTGAAAGGGAAGAATTTTGCCTTTTCAATCACACCATCTCCCTAAAAAAATGCAATAAAAAATTCTGAAAACATTATGTGCACTCCTAAATGGTATTAGTAAAAACGTCAGCTCACCGTGCAAAAAACAAGACCTAACACATCTACATGGACAAATAATAAACATACGGGGTCTAGATACTGCCATACATATTTTTTTGTTCTGATTAGTGATGAGCAAGCACTAAAATGCTTGGGTGCTTGTACTTGAATTGAGTATGTTGGACTGCTTGGGTGCTCGACTTGAGTAACAAGTATAATGGAAGTCAATGAGAAACTCGAGTATTTTTCCGGAAGATCCCTGCCAAGAGAGCTGGGGGGTAGTAAAATTGCTAAAATGGATGAAAACAGCATGGGGAAGATGCCTAGATGCATTTCTGACTCCCATGTCACTGTTGGGAAAATGTTGTCAGAGTACTATGCCACTTCTTGCCAAGGGACAATAATATATACAAAACTGAAGAAAAAATGGATTTTACAGGCAAAAATGTTCAAACATTCTTTCTTGTATACTGACTTTTTATGAGGCAAAATAAAAAAGACAAAAAAACTCCTTCAGCCCTTAGGTCTTGTTCACACAAAACACTTTTGCTGTATTTTTGCACTTTCTCGTTGCTTTCAATGGTGAAAAAAACATTCACCGGTAAATCTAATTTTAACATTTTCTACCTTATCTGGGCATGTGATGTGTGCAGGGCTTTTTTTGTAAAAAAATATTTGCTGGTACGCATCTCTGAGGCGAGGAGCGGGGGGGGGGTGTTTGGGGGTGCTGTCAGGCGCGCTGCCGGCCGACATTGAGTAGCAGTGGTGCGGCAGGGTGTGCCGGTGCTAGTGGAGAGAGTGGACGATCATGTGAGCACAATTATGAGATTTGTACACTTCTGGCCACATTCTGGTTTGATGTGTCCAGCCTCAGTCAATTCATTTTCATTGAGCATGCTTGTTCAGCACATGACCACATCTGTGTAAATCTCACACTTGCAGCTTCATAACTTCCCACTGTCACCGCCAGCACCAGAGAATCCTGACAGCGTGCAGTGTGCACACTGTGAGAATTCAGAAGGCTGCAGTCACAGAGTGACACAAGGAGTGACTGGAGACTCATCACAAATTTGGACAACCCCTTTAATGCTCCTAACAACATAAATAAAAACATAGTAACCCTTAACTTGTCAGATGGCACAAGACTTTATTCAAGAGATTGTCCACTACTTTAACATTAATGACCTTTCCTTAGGATAGGTCACCAATGTCTGACTAATCAGGGTCCGGCACCTGGCAACCCCGCTAATTCCCTACACTAGGTGCCGGTGGTGGCAGGTGCCCGGAAGTGCTCAGTTCTGGATCTGCTCTGTCTTCTGATAGTGGCAGCAGTCTCCTATTAAAATCAATGAGGTGGATGTGGAGTACCCGGCCGCGGACACCATCAGAGGACGGAGCAGATCCAGAAGTAAGCATTTCCGGCCACCTGCACCATAATCAGCTGATCAGTGGGGGTTCGATTGCGCTCACATCAGAAGCAATGCACAAGTGGGACCAAGGCCTAATGATGACACACAGTCAGTATCACAAATAAACATTTACATTCAGGTACCTTATAGATGATGTTGTGTCTGAGTCGTTTCTTTCTATTTATTTACCTTGTCCTGACTCCTGACGCAATGATGACTTTTAACATTCACATCTCGTCTCTGCAGATTTCTACCTTCTCTGGTCTTCTGTAACACATCCTGACACGATGTCCCTAAAAATAGCAGAATGATTATAATACTTCTATTTAAAAATATCTGCCCTACACTGTGCCCCAGAACAAATAATGGCCCCTCACAGTATTCTCTGCACAAAATATGACCCACACTGTCCCTCTTATGGTACATGCCCTCCATATTCCCTATCTTTCCAAACTGAGCTTACTGTTTACAGTGTCCTTTACACTGTGTCCCCTTATACTGCACTGTCTCACCGTCTTTATACTGTGCCCTCCTCACACTCCCCTTCCTTGCTATAACCTCACAATATCCTCCCATTCAGCCCCCTCTCCATACCACCCCCTCCTCTACCCAGTCTTTATTCTGTGCCTCTCCCGTTCTTCTCATCCCTTACTGTCTCCTCACTACCTCCTGTGTGTCCATAGACTTTTCCACCTCACTCCCCATCTTGCCCACTTGCTCCTCATACCATGTCACTCTTTATTCTGTGTCCTCAAATTTTCTTTCCAGTTCCACATCCGCTCTGTCCCCATGCATCACCCCTCATCCTCTCTGTCCCCATGCATCACCCCTCATCCTCTCTGTCCCCATGCATCACCCCTCATCCTCTTTGTCCCCATGCATCACCCCTCATCCTCTGTCCCCATGCATGAAACCTCATCCTCTCTCTCCCCCCATACATCACCCCTCATCATTTCTTTCCCCATGCATTAAACCTCATCCTCTCTCTCCCCATACATCACCCATCATCCTCTGTCCCCATGCATGAAACCTCATCCACTCTCTCCCCATGTATCACTCCTCATCCTCTGTCCCCATGCATGAAACCTCATCCTCTCTCTCCCCATACATCACCCCTCATCCTCTCTCCAGATGAATGAAACCTCATCCTCTCTCTCCCCATACATCACCCCTCATCATTTCTCTCCCCATGCATGAAACCTCATCCTCTCTCTCCCCATACTCTGTCCACAGATAGTTCCCTCCCCCATCCATACTGTGTATAAACATATTGGCCCCTCCCCACCCTCTGTTCCCCCCATAGTGTGTGCACAGATGGTTCCCATTCCCCACCCTCTGTCCCCCCCATAGTGTGTCCACAGATAGTATGGGGGAGAGGGGGGGAGGGAACTGTTTCATAAATACTCCCCTCTTACCCTATAATGTTCCTCCGTCTGTGTCTTCAGCTCCACAGTGGAGCACTTCTCAGCGTTTCTCTGCCGCCTCTGCGCTGCAGCGCTGGCTTCCAGGTCAGCAGTCTGATCAGCTGACCTGATCACATGACAGCCGTCGTGCTGACCCGGAAGTCATGCATGAAACCTCATCCTCTCTCTCCCCATACTCTCCCCATACTCTGTCCACAGATAGTTTCCTCCCCCCATCCATACTGTGTATATACATATTGGCCCCTCCCCACCCTCTCTTCCCCCCATAGTGTGTGCACAGATGGTTCCCATTCCCCACCCTCTGTCCCTCCACAGTGTGTCCACAGATAGTCCCCCCCCCTCTCCCCCATACTGTTTCATAAATACTCCCCTCTTACCCTATAATGTTCCTCCGTCTGTGTCTTCAGCTCCACAGTGGAGCACTTCTCAGCGTTTCTCTGCCGCCTCTGCGCTGCAGCGCTGGCTTCCGGGTCAGCAGTCTGATCAGCTGACCTGATCACATGACAGCCGTCGTGCTGACCCGGAAGTCAGCGCCGACGTCTCCACTTCAATTGTCCTCGCGTCTGACAGATACGAGGTCAATTGAGCAGTGGGAGCCGCGCGCTACAGCTTCTAGGAGTGCGGCTCTCAGCGTGACAGCTGCGCTCAGAGAATAGCGGTTCCCACCCGGCAGACTTCCACACCACCGCATCAGGCAGCCTGACAGCGCCCCCTGGAGAAGCCTCTGGCTTGTGCCTCCGCTCCACATGGCTAATTTGTTTAGTTTTCAAATTAGCCATGTGGACAAAGCCAGAGGCGCTCTTCAGATTTTCCAGTACGCCATACCGGCACGTACTACCGCAAAAAAAGCACTGGATGTGTGTGACATGGTCAGACACATCCTGTTTCATTTATGAAGGAGGGACTTTGAAACTCACGAAGCCCATGCAGATAATGCAAGAACTTCAAAAAATTCACCCCGAATTAGACATAAGGCTATGTGTCCACGTTGCTTTTCCCTACTTGCAGTTCTAAATGCACGTTTTGTCCTTAATTGAATTAGCCAAAGTTGCCTTTTGCAGAACTTTAGCGCTGAAAACGCATGCGTATTTGCCGCGTATTTGATGCGTTTTTAGCGCTTTTTGAATGCTTTTTCAAATGCTTTTTGACACATGCATTTTGAACATCAAGACACTGATAAATAAAGTTACAACAGTCAAACCAAATGAAAAAAAGAGAAAAAAAATGGGCACATAAATATTTGTATGAAAAAAAAGAAAATAGC
The DNA here is from genome assembly GCF_048569485.1 of Anomaloglossus baeobatrachus. Lineage (NCBI taxonomy): Eukaryota > Metazoa > Chordata > Amphibia > Anura > Aromobatidae > Anomaloglossus > Anomaloglossus baeobatrachus. The sequence continues at coordinate 423,580,193 of NC_134358.1, forward strand.
AAGATTTAATAGAATTATAGAGGTTATTTAATAAAAAACGGAAATATAGCAATAAAATGATAATTTTCTTTAAATAAATTGTCAGACTATGTGTGTGTGTAAAGGGACATATAAAATCATTATTTTGATGTGCAAAAAGCATGCGTTTTAGTAGTCCAAAACGCATGTTTTCTGCACCTAAAAAGCAGGTAAAACTCTGGAATTTTGATGTTTTTGGTTACTCCCTGTTTCTCATTGACTTCTATGTTATCTAAACGCACCTCAAATGGCAAAAACAATTGACATGCTGCTTTTTTAAATGCATGGTTTTTGCCACAAAATATGCAAATTAAACGCAGCATTTTGAACTGCATGGTGGGCACAAGAAATCCCTATTTCTCATAGACTTTGCTGGGAAATCAAAACGCATGCATTTTGGCACTAAAAAGGTGCAGTTCAAAACGCTGCAGAAAAGCTCGAAAAAACGCATCATGGGCACATAGCCTTAAGGAGGGCCTCATACACATTCTGTTAAAATTGTTAGGGAGTGGGACTCCTAGATTCCCAAAGCATATGCACTAAGTGGAAGAGCTGCGAATATTAGGAGAGACTGCAGTACACTCTGGAAGACATGTAAAGTAGGGCCTCTGACTACATTTTGGGACAATTTTAAAAAGATTCTGATACCTACCTTGGAAAAGCCTATGCCCTCAGTGCAAGGCCGAGCTAAAATTCCAAGGAAGTAATGGAATATACACAGTAATAGCTGTATAGGAGAGACTCTGACTACATTTTGGGGCAATTTTAAATAGATTCTGACTTCTACCCTGGTAAAGACTATGCGAGGGCTGCCAAAAATTAGAAGGAGAGACTCCAATACACCCTCTAAGACACATAGAGAAGGGCCACGGAAAACATTTTTTCTCATTCATTCATAAAGGAGTGGAACTCCTAAAGTAGTAAAGCTTATGCCCTATGTGCAAGGGCTGCCAAAATAAGAGCAAGGCTCGCAATATGACCAAGGTGATATGGTGAAGGAGGAGGACAAAAAACACAAGGAAACAAGAATGGTATACCATTATTTGGGTGGTAAGTGATGCATGGGAATACACCAGAAAAAAAGGAACATTAGAATTGCCTTTATGTTCTGCTGCTGTCATCTGATGTGGTTGACAAGTCTGGGCTACTCCATGTTTTGTTCATTTTGGTAAGAGTCAGCCTGTCATCATTTTCAGTTGACAGCTGGATGCACCTATCAGTTTTTATGCCTCCGTCAGCACTAAAAACTCGCTGAGACAAAACGCTAGTGGCAGGGCAGGCCAACACTTCCAAGGCATAGAGGTACAGTTCATGCCACATCTCTAACTTGGATACCCAATAGTTGTATGACAGAGAGGAATCACAGAAAATGCTTGTACAGTCAGCTAGGCACTTTTTCACCATCTTCATAAACTTTTCCCACCTTGTCAGAGTACCCTGCAAATCCGGGCTTGGGAGCTGGGAGCGTATAATGAAATGGTCCTAGACTTTACATAGTGTTCCCCTGCTTCTGTTGGACCTGGTGTGCATCTCCCTTCTCTCTACTTCTTGGTTGCCCAAGGAACTATCACCTCTGCGCCTGCATTGTCAGATGGAGATTTTTTTGACCAATTCTTCAACTATGGCCTTATGTAATTTCATCATTTTAGTGTCACTCTTCACCACAAGAGAAGAGATGAAATGTTCTCCTTGTAGTGTGGGTCGAGAAAGGTGAACAAACAGTAATCGGTGTTGGTCAAAATGCGTTTAACACAAGGGTTATGTGAAAGGCAGTTAAATATAAAGTCTGCAATGTGTGCCAGACTCCCAAAAGGCAAGACTTACCTGTCTCCACAAGGAGGATGACTTTCCATCTCCTTCTCTCCCTCCAAAATAGTAAAGTATATTACCTTGAAGAGACCAGTATGTTTGTGCAATGCCCGCTGCAACGTGCGTTTCGTCACTTCTTCCTCAGGTATCTCCAAGGTAATCTAATTTATTATGTTTGAGTTACCAATAGTTTGCATTTAACAACATACAGCGTTTTTCTCATAATTCACTACGGGCTAATTCATATTCTCTTATCTGCACTTTGCACTTTATCAATTGTATGGAGATATTTTTGTAATATTGAATTCCTCATATGCTTTCTGTGTTTACACATTATACAGGTACATGATTTAGAAACACTATTCAGTGCATATATCTTCTTTACACCATAGAAGTTGCCTTCGATCATACATGTATGTCTTTCAACAGTATAGAACAGTTTTGGCATATTTCATTATGGCCTAATCTATATTCTCTTATGTGCACTCTGCACCTTATTGATTCTGTATATATATTTTTAAAGCTTTGATTTCCTCATATGCCTTATGTGTATATATACTGCTCAAAAAAAATAAAGGGAACACTTAAGGATTTTGTATTTTGGTGTTCCCTTTATTTTTTTGAGCAGTATATATTGTACATGTACATGATTTTATAGACTCTTCATTTTGGACATATATCTGCATCATACCACAGTATTTGATTATACATGTGTCATCTTTGTCTGTGTCTATCTTTTTAAATTCAGTGGGGTTTTAATTTGATTTTATGTTGTACAGATGCCCTTCAGCAATATTGCCATGATGTAATATGCAGTTAGCCACCAGGTACCACACTAGGGGAACTCTTTGCACAGTAGCAGCTGACCCAAGGGGCCAGGGATGCAGGCTCCATCTCTGGTGCATGCAGTACGGCTTTAATGAACAGGCTGATACAGGCATGCAGGCTGGTACAGACAGCCAGACTGGTACAGCAGGTCACAGGATATGGGCACAGGATATGGACAAAAGATTTGGACACTAATGCGGGATGCGGGATACAGGACACAGATGCAGGATACAAGCTTAAGAAATGCACAATAATACAAAGTCAGGAACCTTGCTGCAAAGGCACCTCCCTAAGAGGGAGGATGCCTGAAATACCTAATGCCTTCGAGCAATAGTCAGTAGGCTTGACCTAATTGAGTGCACTGACCCTTTAAAAGATAAGATTAAAGTGTGTGCGCACACTAAGTGTACTCGAGGGGACCTGCATGGCATACACAGGCACCGGGAGCAGAAATTAGCAATGGGAGGAGGAGCTCCGGTGGAAACAGGAGCTGCGGGGAGTACAGAAGCTGCAGCTGGGACAGAACTGCTGGGAAGGTGAGAGCAGCAATAACCCTACTGGCAGGAGGAAGTGAACAGCTGAGGGCTGGTATTATCAGGCTGGAAAAGCCTTTGATATTTGGCCCTTTCCAGCCTAAAAATAGCAGCCCGCTACTGCCCCAGAAGTGGTGAATCCAATTTTGGTGCTTCATCCTAGCTCTTCTCAATTATCCTGGTACAGTGGCAACTGGGTAATACTTTTGGTGTTGATATTTCTTGTGAATTAACAGCTGTCATCAAACCCATGGTTTAATAATAGATAGGTGTCTATCAGACCAACCTGGTATGTATAGAGTTAAAAAACACACACAGGGAAAAAAGTTTCCATGCCTGCTGCTGATCAGCAGTGACCTATGGAATCTCGTTCTGAGAACTTTTTTAGAGCGAAGCTCCATAAGAATCGATGGTTGTCATCAATTGGATTATGTAAAAATTTCCAGGATTCTTTTTTAATTAATAAGTTAGTGAACGAGGGAAGGTGGATCAATGTTTATTCACCAATTGGATTACACTGGAACACTGAGGTTTTATTAATTCAATAAATTGGTTAACGAAGGAGGGATTATACAAAGGAACTTTTTTTTTCTTATGTTTGTTTCTTAACACTATACTTACTGAGTTAGTAATGAGGGTGTTTATTAGAAACCTATCCATTACTAACCCCTGGCCTGGTTGCTGCCGACTAGAGATTAGCGATGTTCGAGGCTCGAGGTTTGCCAATTTCATGTTCAAGTGATTTTGGGGGGTGTTCGAGACGTTCGACGAACTCGAGGTTTTTGTTAAAATCTCGACAGTTTGAGTTACGTTCAAGAACGGTTCGAGCACCAAAAACGTGGCTTTTCACAGTAAAGCTATGTGCCCACATTGCTGTCTGCATGCGTCCTGCGTCCCTAGCACAATCCCTCTCTCTTTCCTACTCACCGATCACGGGCGTCTCGCTGCACGGCTGTCACAAATCTCCAGCGGCATTTCCTCTTTTGAAAATGGCTGCCGCTTCATTATTCAATTAGTTATTCCATGCTTTCCTCGCCCACCGGCGCCCATGATTGGTTGCAGTCAGACACACCCCCACGATGAGTGACAGCTGTCTCACTGAAACCAATCACAGCAGCCGGCGGGCGGGTCTATATCGTGCAGTAAAATAAATAAATAAATAATAATAAAAAAAAAAAAAATGCGGTTCCCCCATATTTGATGCCAGCCAGAATAAAGCCGCACGGCTGGAGGCTGGTATTGTCAGGATGGGGAGCTCCACGTTATGGGGAACCCACCACCCTAACAATATCACCCAGCAGCCGCCCGGAATTGCCACATCCATTAGATGCGACAGTCCCGGGACTCCACCCAGATCATCCCGAAATGCCATGGTGCGGTGGCAATCGGGGTAATAATGAGTTAATCATGCCAGGCGTCTCCCCGAGATACCTTCCATGATTAAACTGTAAGTGAATGTAAATAAACACACACAATGAAAAATCCTTTATTTGGAATAAAAGACAAAAAACACCTCATTTACCTCTTTATTAATCCCAAAACAACAATCCAGGTCCGAAGTAATCCACACGACACTGTCAGCTCTGCTACATGAAGATGCAGGGAGCGATTTGTGCCCTCACCACGTAGCACGTGAACTGAACCGCGCTGTAATCTGAGACTTCAGTCTGCAATGCAGAAATCAAGATTACCAAATCTGCCTATGTTTTTCATTAGAGCCAGTAGCTCAATCATTAGAGCGCTTGACTCAGAAGCATTAGTTCACGAGTTCTAGTCCAGGTAAAAAATGTAATTTATTTTTAAATTAGAATTATTTATTTATAATTATAATTTTATTTAATTATGCACTGAGGGGAGGAGCCGGAAATCAGCTGTGAGCCACACCTCTAAAATCGGAGCAGTCCATGGAATGAAGCTGCATTGCTCTCTCTCTCTCTCTTTTTCTCTCTCTTTTTCTCAGTCTCTCTTTTTCTCTTTCTCTCTCTCTCTCTCCTCTCTCTCTCTTTTCTCTCTCTTCTCTCTCTCCTCTTTCTCTCCTCTCTCTGTTCTCTCTCTCTCTGTCTCTCTCAGTCTCAGTCTCTCTGTGTGTCTCTCTCTCTTTTTCCCTTTCACTCTCTCCTCTCTCTTCTCTCTCTCTTCTCTCTCTCTGTCTCTCTCAGTCTCTCTCTCAGTCTCTCTCTCAGTCTCTCTCTCTCTCTCTCTTTGTCTCTCTCAGTCTCAGTCTCTCTCTCTTTTTCTCTCTCTCTTTTTCTCAGTCTCTCTTTTTCTCTCTCTCTCCTCTCTCCTCTCTCTTCTCTCTCTCACTCAGTCTCTCTCAGTCTCTCTCTCTGTCTCTCTCAGTCTCTCTCTTTCTCTCTCTCTTTCTCTCTCTCAGTCTCTCAGTCTCAGTATTTCTGTCTCTCTCTCTTTTTCTCTCCCTCTCTCTCTTTTTCTCTCTCTCTTTTTCTCATTCTCTCTTTTTCCCTCTCTTTCCTCTCTCTCTTTTCTCTCTCTGCTCTCTCACTTCTCTCTCTTTTTTCTCTCTTTCTCCTCTCTCTCTTCTCTCTCCTCTCTCCTCTCTCTCCCTCTCTCTCTCATTTCTCCGAGCTTTCTGGACCCCTCTGCTGCGAATTGCAGTCCGCAGCCGCCCCAGAAAATGGCGCTTTCATAGAAGCGCCATCATCTGGCACTGTATCCAACTCTTCCAGCTGCCCTGAAGCCGGGTGGCTCACTGGGTAATAATGAGTTAATACTAGCTATGTTTTACTAGCTAGTAATGGTGCTCCGATCACGTGATTCCCGATGCCGCTGCGGGCTGTAAGCGATGACGTCACCGCTGACAGGCGGGTTACCATAGCAACGGTGCTCCGATCACATGACTCCCGATGCCGCCATTTACCGGCTGTGATAGCTAGTCCTTGCATGGGGGCTGACTCTGTAAAGAGCGCCCACATGCAGGAACGGGGAGTCGACCATGTGTCAGAGCATTTCGCCGGTACACGGACATGCTCAAATGAGCACCGCGTACCGGAGAAATGCACTGACAGGACCTAGCATGATGTCATAGCCATGTGACCAGTCTGTAGCCAATGAGATAATAGACACATGACTGGTCACATGCTATTTTGACATCACGATAGGTCCCATCATCAGTGCTGGTTACCGGGAGGACGCAGAGATTATCGGAAGGAAAAGTGGCGGGAGACAGAGTGCAGGACGCGTCGCGGGGACCTTTAAGTGTAATGGCAATGTTTATTAAACTGTATGTGTACATTTATAATGTGTTTTTATGTGTTTGTGTTTGCCTCCCATTGTTTTCAATGGGGTTCGAGAGGTTCGTCGAACCGAACTCGAACGGGGCCTCCGTTTGACGAACCGAACTAAACTCGAGCTTTCAGAGGCTCGCTCATCTCCACTGCCGACAATTCACAGCTGACATCAACCCTAAAAGTATTCACAGTTGACATCAACTCAGAAGTATTACCCCGATTGCTACCGCACCAGGGCAATCGGGACTAGCCGGGCACCAGAATTGGCACATCTAATGAATGCGCCAAATTTTTGGGGTGGCTTAGGGCTCCTATTAATAATAACTGTCTGCATATTTATTTTAACCATGAGCCTTCCCAGCTTGATAATATGAGCCCCCAGCTGTCTGTTTTACCTTGGCTGGTTAACAAAAATAGGGGAGACCCCATGCTGCTTTTTTTAATTATTTATTTGAATAATTTTTTTAAAAAATGACATGAGATTCCCTTTATTTTTTATAACCAGCCAAGATAAAGCTGAAAGCTGAGGGTTGCAGTCTGCAGTTGTCTACTTTACCTGCGCTGGTTATCAAAAATAGGCAGGACCCCAAATCATTTTTTTTATTTAGTCTCTACATTTGTTTTCAAGGCAATTTCTCTCATTTTTCCTTTTTTTGCAGCCCCCTAGCCCCTACTATGACAATGTTAAAGCCATTTTACAGGACAGAAGTTCGTGTCTCCATTGACTTATAAGGGGTTCCCAAATCAAACTTTTAACTAAAGTCCGGCCGAACCCAGTGAACTACTATGGGTCCACTCATCCCAAAACATAAACCATCAATATAAATTTCTAAAAGAAAATCAATAGCTCTTACCCTTGTCTTTGTGCACTTCTCAATCCCAATTGTTTTATGGTAGACCATGGCATTTCACTCGTTATTTTAGGAGAAAGTAAACCCAGTAAGCGCATAGTAACATTTAAAATAAATAGGCAGAGAGCACACATAACGAATACACATTTTAAAGGAAAGACATATAAAAAGATACATTTTTTAGAAAACACTTTATGGTCGACAGAAAAAACAGCAGTTTGCATTATTTATATAAATGTGTAAATAAATCTTTCAAAGAGAATCTATTTTTTTTATGAAAAAAATATCTTAACTGTTTAATAAATGTTACATTGCTATCCATATAAAGCTTGCTTTTTACTACACCATATGCTGGATAGAGCTTTTAAGTTTGTCGTATAACATTCAAACACAGAGTCTTTTTGTTTATTTTTGTTTTGTAAAGGGAATTATCAGATACACCAAGCCATAACCATCTTGTCCTTCTGCAGAATACCAATAGATTAGGTTACATTTAATTTCTCTACAACCAATGCTGCAACTTTAGAAATTCAACACTTGTTTTTTCTAGCTTGTTTTACTTTTACATTTTCCAGATTACTTTTATATCACGTGTGTAACACAGTGTGAAATAGAAAGCTATCAGATTTTCTGAAATTGAAAAACCCATGCTATGGGCTGAGCTTGGCAGGACCTTTTTGAATTTTCTTCAATTAAAAACCTTGTGACTTTCAAATTCTATTGTAATATTAGCCAATAGCCAGGGTAAAGGACAAAACATAAGTTTTTTTTTTTAATTATACCTGATATGTTCAAAAACTATCCAAGTTTGGTTCAAGTAGCTCAGGATCATCCAAGTTCAGTATTTAATTTATTCACTATACATTTGAATAAAATATTCTCAAATATTTGCTTTCCATCTGTTTGATATACTGTATCTGTCTTGGAATAAAAATAGCCCTGAATCATAATTAAACTTAATGAATTCAGCCTTAAAATACATGAGAAATAGCATGTGCATTAAAAAAAATATATACTGTATATTACTTGTAAGGGATTGGGCAAACCTCATACCAGGGCTAAAAAGTTGTACAACTCAGAATAATTTCATTATTTAATTATCTTTAAAGGGGTTGACCCAAGAACAAATGGCTGTGTCTGACCATACAGGGACATGGTCTGATTATATCACAGATCCTGGGCATTGGAGGAAGTAAAATGTATACAAACATTACAGCATGGCATCGCAAATTATTCTTTCTTTGAGGTAAAATATTTTTTTAAAAACAGGCAGAGAAATGCTTTACCTCACAAAAAGAATCAGCTGTGTTCCCAAGCTGTGCTATCTGTAAACTCTCTTTTGTGCCCTCCCCCTGCCCAGAAGATGTGATATGATCAGACCATGTCCCTTTATGGTCATAAACAATCATTACACAGTACATACAGTGACAACCAAAAGGGTAACAATGTTTTGAACTTTGACTTTCAGGCTCCATATCTCACCATCCACTACAGCTTTGAGCATGAGACTACCTTCATTTTTTAGCCAATCATCCTGGCTATCTGATACATAAATTTGACTTGCAACTATTTAGCACATGATTAGTTATGCAGATTCTTGTGATGTCACTGCATTGTTACTGTTTTGCTTTTTAAAATTTAAGTTTTAATGTACGTTACCAGTTTGAGGCGTCAGCTGTTATTAATAGATTGAGGGATAGAGACTATCCTGAATGGATTTTGAGTAATGCCAAATTGAAAGTTAATGTTAAAATAGAAGTGATTTATTAAAATACACAGCAAAAATGTGAATTCAACTACATACATAATTGCCAGTTGCGGATGTAACCGTATCCCACAATGCACTGCGACACTGTCAGTTGTGCAGTCGCAGTTTTTGCCCATATCATAGCCATGGTAACCAGGGACAACAGTGCAGGCGGAACCCAAATTGTTGGTTGAGTAAGCACAATTCTGTTCCAAGTCTAACATTGTGCTATCCATAACACATCCAGGTATATTGAAATGTTGGTGTTTTTAATTACACATTTGCAATGTCAAGGAGCAGTGAGGAGGCGTGGCCGGGTATGTCCGCCCTTGCCTGACATTGCCATGCCTTAAGCGATGTTGCGGCGAGCAATGAGACAAGGCGGCACTGACGAAACATGGCGGTACTGACAAGACATGACGAGACATGGCGGCACTGACAAGAGAGAGAGAGAAGAAAAAATACATACACATTATGTTTATTTACAATAAAAATACACACAGCCTTCAACTCATTTAATTAGCCCCAAAAAATATCCGTGGATAATCCAGAGCAGGTCATGATCAGCTACACCTCCAATTATAGTCACAACAGCTTACAAGAAACCATATATTGTAAACACACACACAGCACACAGGGGAGACACCACATAGTGAACACAGCTCAAGAAACACAAAACCAGATAACAATATACGGCACACAACAAGGAAGAGATAGTGCACAGGGGTGAAAGAGGTCAAATGACACAACACATTCAATACACAAATGCAGAGGGATGACATACAACAGATATATTGGAAAGCGCAAATAGTGTGACACATGTCCACTGCTCCTGTCAGCACCACTAAGCATAGACAGATGTTCAATTCATCGCACTCCCAATGCGATAGCGTCGGGCCTGTTTCTAGTCCTACAATAAATCTGTGTTTGTGATCACGTTCAGATTTTCGGCGATTAAAAGTATAATTTCCAAATTTTTACCGGTATCGTTCTCGAATGAGAAACTTGCCAATATGATGCATGAGGGATGTGATTTTTTGGTTAAGTATCCCCAAAGATTTGGACACATTTTGTCCCTGAGTATGATTAAACATCAACAAGGGTAAGGAATGTCGTGGCTTACTACTATTGGATGTTTCAAATGCGGTTCACAGAGATGTGTTTGTTGTAAATATGCGGTTAAAACGAAGGATTTGTACAATCTCATTAGTCATCGCACATACAAATTGAAAAGTTTTATCAACTGCCATAGCAAATACGTTGTTTATCTGGCTAAGTGTGGTATTGTAATATGACATATGTGGGATGCACAATCTGCAACTTAAAACAAAAAATTAAAAAACATATCAGAGATGCCAATGATCCTGATGCATCAAATCCTTCTAATTTGTATAAACAGTTTTTTAGTTGTCATGAAGGAGATTTAACCCATTTAAGTTTTCATGATTTTGAAAGGGTCAGGAAACCTGTTAGGGGAGGAAATTGGAGACGCTGTCTCTTAAATAGGGAAGCTAACTGGATCTTGATGCTCAATACAACCCACCCTTCAGGTTTGAATAAAAGGTCAAATTTGATACTAAATTATTAATGTATGTGTAGAAATTGTTTTTGGCTATGTATTGGATTAGCTTTGTATTAATCAATATATTAAAGATCTATTAACTCTAAGATTAGAATGTATGATGAATATATTAAGTTCATATCATTATATATTCTTGTTTGTGGCGTTATATTTATTGTGTAATTAGTTTTTTCATATGCAAAGAACATCGTAATTTGACATTTCAAATGTTGGTTATTTTTTGTCTGTGTGTTCTTCTCTTTCTGTTTGTTGATTTTTCATTCACATGTATTTTTTATTTTTTAATTACTCTGTTGGCTATACAGTATATGCCCTTAATATGTCTAGCTGAGCATTCAGGCATTGACTAAGGACCACGAAGGTCAGAAACGCATTACCTTGCTCCTAGCCTGTGCTCTGTACCTTGGAAATATTTTATGGTTGGATTTTATCCTAAGAATAAACGTTTTTGGATTTTATTCCAGGACAAGTGCTGTTTTTTTCTATTTCTATTTGATATAATCCGTTCAGTGCACTATATGGGTGAGCTGATTCAAGTTTTTCCTTGTTATTTCGTTTTGTGTGATACTTACATATAGCTCAACATTGAAACCACCATTGATTCTGGTCAAGTATCCAATGACTTTGGCTATGAAACAACTTATTATCATCAGACTTCCTCCACTAAACTTGACAGTTCCCTCAATTTCTCGATCCATTAGCTTCTTTTTCCCTTGTTTCTTCCAAGCATAACCGAGTTTTTAACTGATGATACAACTTTGGTTACAGTATATTGTGTCTGTCAACATATTTTGCCTGGTTCATGTAAAGTCAGTCAATTTGCTATTCTAAACTCATTAATGTAAAAAAATGAGTTTATTGAAAAAAAGTCTTTCAATTAAATCTGAGCAGCTCCTAGAAAGTGATGATATACAAGCTTGATAGTAATGTAAATGTTGAATATCTATACACTTTATGAAGTTTGTACATACGATGAAAATGCTGGGAGTTGTGGTAAATGAGTTCAACTGATTTCACAATTGGCTAAAATATAAAAAAAAAAAGCTTGATTATTAAACAGAACATTTTATCCAAAAGATACATATGTTTTTAATTAGATTTATAATCTAATAATTTACTCAATAAAGCAGCAGCCATTTTGGGATTAATCTGAATAGTGAAAGGAATGCTCACAGCTGAGCAATAGAGATAGGGTGAGAAAGCCATAAAACATTGAACAAATACAGTACTACAGATAGTGTGTAATGTACAACTGCAGTAGTAGTCTTAGAATAATACAGATATTCAATTGATAGGAGGAGTTGCTACATTTCAATTACCCCCAAAATTCTACATTTAGTTCCTGCCAGCAAAAGTTTAAAGGGAAGGGGTGGCTGTTTAGCATAGGACATGCACACTAATAAGGCTTGCATCAGGAGTTCGTCATATAGATGAGTGAGATGCACAGTGTCTGAACTAAAACCTATAAATGATGCCAGAAAGCTAGGTCAGGCGGGCTAATCAGCACTATATGAGTGCATCTCACACGGATACGTGAGATGTACAGTGTCTGAATTGTGACCTATAAATGACGCACAACACTAGGTCAGGCGGGTTAGTTAGCACTATATGAGTGCATATCACGACGGACTCACCATTTAACCACCTGAATTCAGAAGGGCCACACACATTCTGCAAAAATAGTTAAAATGTGCCATACCTCAAATAGTGAGATATTAGATGATATTTTGGCCCAAAATATGTAAGCTCGCAATCCACATCAAGGATTCTCACACTTGCGAATTATTAGAAAAAAACACAAAAAACTATATAAAAACCAGACCATAGGAGCCAATTCAGATGATGTACGCACACACAGAATGTGTTTTTTTTCTAATAATTAAGTGTAGGGACCTTCTGAATTCAGGTAGTTAAATGGTGAGTCCGTTATGTGATATGCACTCATAGCTCGGATAGACTAAATTTGAGTAACGAGTATAATGGAAGTCAAAGGGGTACTTAAGCATTTTGACCCCCCCACAGAGGGCTATGGGGCAGGTAAATCACTGAAGTGCATGAACACAGCTCTCAATTTGAATGGGAACAGGATGAAGAAGATGATTTGACTACCAGGTCGCTGCTGGGAACTCAATTAATTATTTTTAAAAAATGAATTTGGGTCCCCTCCATTTTTGATAACCAGCCAAGGTAAAGCAGTCAGCTGGGGGCTGATATCATCAGGTTGGGAAGGTCCATGGTTATTTGGCCATTCCCAGTTTAAAATTACCATCCAAGAACCCGGGCTGAGCTTCCCGCTCCAAGCCTCAGGCTCTGAGAAGAAGTTGAAGAAGAAAGTGATGTCGTGTTGCCAGAACTGTAGTCCCGAGTTGACTGAAGATTGTGTTAAGGTTGTTCCTACTTCTACCTCAAGTGGTGCCCGCCCCCCAGGTGGTTGTCTTAGTAACCGGGAAACTTCCATAACTCGTGATGGCCACCCCCAGCCTATCCTAGTCCAGCCCCCAGTGGGAAGGTACCTAAGCTGTATGTAAAGGGAAATGTGGAAACACCGGTGATAAACCCCCTCCTCACCCGAGGTGAATACTGCACCTTAAATGAGATGCAGTACCCTGTGCCAACTGGAGCCTCAAGAACTCCACATGTACATGTTATTCATAGAACATTAGGTCAATATTATGAGTAGTAAAGATGGACTACCATGACCAAGACAGGTGTTGAAGTCTCCATGGTTGGGTATTGAATCTGTTTCCAACTCAAAGAGATGCTTATCCACTTCCTCTTACACCTTCTCCATGTTCTCCTCAATGGACATGACCAGGACCCCAACAGCAACATAGCAAAATGTTTCCTTCACTCTTTGACCTCAGTCTTTTTGTTATTCTAAGCTTAAGTGTTGCAAATTTGTTTTATAGCTCATGAGCATGTGCGACAAAAGCCATGCAGCAACAAATTTTACATTAAAAAGCTCCCTGCAAACTGGAAATAAATAGAAATTGTCATCAGTGACAATAAAAAATAATAATTTTATATGTATTGCAACAACATATTCCACAGCATTTTACAGTAAGGTCGGGACATACAGACAGTAAAGACATAATTGTAAGACATTACTTAGTAATAGGTAATTGAACAGTAACAGGAGGAGTATAGGCCCTGCTTGTAAGCTTACAGTCTATAAGAAAATAGGGGGACACAATAGGTAAAAAGTGTTTGTTGCCTAAGGTTCAATCATCATTATAATAAATAGGACTTTTCAAATAAAGCTGCATAATCCAGTCAATATCTGCCACGTGCACACTGTTAGTAGTAACCTGGTAGCACAAAAATGACTACCACGAACAGGCTTGATGCAAGCTACTCCATTTCTCAGAACCCAGGGTTTGCCCAGGTGTTCATCATTTAAGCTCTGTGTGATGCTAGTCAGTACTTACGGGTAGTACAAACGGTAGAGTAGCCAGGAAAGCCGGGGTCTGGTAACTGGAGGACACATATGGACACAGGGAGTACAAAGAGGCATAGTCAGGTCACGATCTAAGGGTCAGAATTCCATGAAGGCACGTAATGGATGCAGGGAGAAAACTGAGATGTGGTCAGGTAACGGTCCGAGGTCAAAATCCAGGAGGTCACAACAGGAACAGGAAGCGGGCAGAGATGAGTCAAACAACAGTCTGGGGTCAGGAAACAAAAATCAGAGCATAAGCAGGAACACAGGCCAACAGCACAACAACAGAACCAAAAAGTACAACTGGCAAGGTTCTGGGAGAGCATGCTCACTAAAGAAGCAGAAGATAGAACACCTGAGCAGTCAACACCTCCCAGAACCAGCATGGAAGCCTGCACTGTAAATCAACCTGCCCACCAGTAGCCCAGGAAAACACAGCAGAGCATCTCCTAGTGTGCAAGATGCTTTGCACAGAGGAATCATGACACTCTGCACAGAGATCTGGACTTACACACGCATCCATGGGTAAGTGCCACAACGTCAGCTGCTGTTTGTTGGTGCAAGCTGGCAAGAAGGATAATCAGGAAGCCGAGTCAGATCCAGTAGGTCACTACATGAATAGAATCATAAAACAAGTAGGTAGTCGAAAATCAAACCAAGGTCAAAGTATGGGAATAATCAGGTCAAAACACAGAAGCACAGAACAGAGCTATAAACCAAGATAGCAGGACTATTAACTGGCAAGGGAACTTGTTTTCAGGGTTTACATAGTAACAGCCCCACACAGTGTTGACAGGTAATAGAAACCCAACAGGAATAACTCCATAGCATCTGGACTGGCCAGTGCCACAAGTTCAAAGAATTATACAGGATTAATGCATCACTCGCAACAAAGGTGTGGCACCCCCTAGCGGCTGAAGAAGGATCCAGCATGGATGTTACAGTACCTTCCCCTCCTATGAGGGGCCTCCGGAAGCTTAGGACCAGGTTTTTCAGGGAAAGGCCAATGGAACCAATGATAAGATTGTCAACATTTATGTTATTTCCTGACTCCCACCATAATTCCTTTGGTCCATAGCCTTTCCAATTAACCAGGTGCTCTAAGGATTGCCTTACTAATTTGATATTAATTTTACTTCAAAACTGTCTCCAGGGAGAAAACACAAGAAGTTTGGTTTTAGAGAGATTTAATTTCAGTTAGACGAGGACATGATGTTAGATGCAGTAGACCAGAGGTCCCCAACCTTTTTTGCACCAGGGACCGGCTTTAAGCAAGACCAGTTTTCCATGGCCCGGTGAGACATGGGCGGAGCTTTGGTCATATGGGGGCGGGGTTATGGAGGGGTGGAGCTTAGTGCATACTTATAATATAACTAGAAGGTGGCCCGATTCTACGCATCGGGTATTCTAGAATTTACGTATTGTGTAGTTAATGTATGATTTTTGTTATATATATATATATATATATAGATATATAGATAGATGTTGTTGTGTGTAGTTACCAAGTGTTTGTGTAGGGGCTGTACATGTTCTGGGTGTTGTCTGGGTGTAGCGGGGGGTGAGAGCGGCGTTGTTTGTGTGTTGCATTGTGTGTCGTTATTTGTGGAGCGCTGTGTGTCTGTATCGTTGTGTATGTGTGTTGCGCGGTTTGTGTGGGTGTGTGTGTGTGTTTTGGGCGGAGGTATGTTTTGTGCAATGTGTGTGTTGTGCGGTATGTGCGTATATTTGTGTGTGTCGCGGTGTTTGTGTGTTGGGTGTTGTGTGTCTGCTGCGTTGAGTGTGCGTGTGAGTCTGAGTGTGCGTGTGAGTCTGAGTGTGAGTCTGAGTGTGCATGTGAGTCTGAGTGTGAGTCTGAGTGTGCGTGTGAGTCTGAGTGTGCGTGTGAGTGTGAGTGTGCGTGTGAGTCTGAGTGTGAGTGTGCGTGTGAGTCTGAGTGTGCGTGTGAGTGTGCGTGTGAGTCTGAGTGTGCGTGTGAGTGTGAGTGTGTGTGTGCGTGCGAGTCAGTGTGCGTGTGAGTCTGCGTGTGAGTGTGCGTCTGAGTGTGCGTCTGAGTGTGAGTGAGTGTGCGTCTGAGTGTGAGTGCGTCTGAGTGTGAGTGTGCGTCTGAGTGTGAGTGCGTCTGAGTGTGAGTGTGCGTTTGAGTGTGCGTGTGAGTGTGCGTGTGAGTGTGCGTCTGAGTGTGCGTCTGAGTGTGAGTGCGTCTGAGTGTGAGTGTGCGTGTGCGTCTGAGTCTGTGTGCGTCTGAGTGTGCGTCTGAGTGTGAGTCTGAGTGTACGTCTGAGTGTACGTCTGAGTGTACGTCTGAGTGTACGTCTGAGTCTGAGTGTGCGTCTGAGTCTGAGTGTGCGTCTGAGTCTGAGTGTGCGTCTGAGTCTGAGTGTGAGTCTGCGTCTGAGTCTGAGTGTGAGTGGCGGCCAATCCAAGCGGGGGGGGCGGATCCGAGGCGAGGCGAGCGGCCAATCCATGCGTGGGGAGGAGCCGAGGCGAGGCGAGCGGCCAATCCGTGCGGGGGAGCGGGGCCATGGCGAGCCCAGCGGCCAATCAGCTTTGTGTCACCGTAAGGACACAATTTTGGAGCAAGACAGACAGACAGACAGAATAAGGCAATTATATATATAGATTACTACATTATAGCACTGCTATATGCACCAGACAGTGCTGTATGGGGAGGATGCTGGCAAGATCTCAGTGTACAGTGCTGCTAAGTAGCAGCACTGTACATTGAGCGTCAGTGTATACAGCACTGCTGCTTAGCAGCACTACACACTGAACACCGGTACCGGGAGCCGCGTCAATGAGGCCAGTCTGCTGCCCCGCCCCGGCACGCCCCACATAACATGTTCTGCCGGGGGCGAGTCAGTGAGGAGAGCCTGCCGCCCAACCCCGTCAAGTACATACCATGCTGTGCTGGAGGGCCGTGTCACTAAGACCCGCCTGATGCCCCGCCCCATCCCGTGCAACAGGTACCATGCTGTGCTGTGGAGGGCTGCGTCACAAAGACCCGCCCGATGCACCGCCCCATCCTGCATAATGTTCTCTGCCGGGAGCTGCGAGCTGTCACAGCTACGGCAGAGAACATTATCAATCCACACAAAGCGTGCTCTGACCAGGCGCAGGGCCGCAGAGCTAGCTGTCAGTGGCGCCGCGGACCGGCTGAAAACCCCCAACGGCTCGGTCCTGGTCTGCGGACCGGCAGTTGGGGACCTCTGCAGTAGACAGACAATTCCCGATACACTGATGAGCATAGGAGTAATAATGTTTCAAAGTTTTGACTTTCAGGTTCCATATCTCAGCATACATTACAGCTTTAAACATGACACTACCATCATTATATAGACAATAATCTTGGCTATCTCATATGTAAAGTTGACTAGCAACTATTTAGCCCACACAGGCTCCTCACATAATATGATACCCCCACAGCTACCCACCTACAGTATGATAGCCCCACACCCAGTATTATGGATCAAACAGTCTCCACACAAAGAACAATGCCCCCACAGCTCCCCCCAATGTTTGATGTCCCAGGGCTCTTATTATTTCTTCATTCACTGTTAAATTGAACCTTAAAAGACATCACCCGACAATACCCGTTTCACACTGTTCTGTTATTTCTCACTTACACACTATTTCTAGTGATGAGCAAGCACTAAAATGCTCAAGAGCTCATTACTCGAATCAAGCAGGTCAGATCCTCGGGTAGACTCAATTTGAGTAACGAGTATAATAGAAGTCTAAGGGGAACTTAAGCATTTTGACCCCCCCAAAGAGGGCTATGGGGCACGGAAATCACTGAAGTGCATGAAAACAGCTCTCAAATTGAATGGGAACAGCATGAAGAAGATGCTTTGACTCCCAGGTCGCTGCTGGGAACTCAATAAATAATATTTTTTAAAAATTAATTTGGGTCCCCCCCATTTTTGATAACCAGCTGGTTATCAAAGGCATGCAGGCAAAGGTAAAGCAGACAGCTGGGGGCTGATATTATCAGGTTGAGAAAGTCCATGGTTATTTAGCCATTCCTAGCTTAAAATTACCACCCTGAAGCCACCCCAGCATTGGCGCATCATATTAGATGTATCAGACTCCTGACACTTTGCCCGGCTATTACTGATTGCCCTGGTACATTGACAATTGATGTAATTGTTTTGGGAGTTAACGTCAGCTGTGTAATGTCAGCTGCCACTGTGCCCAGAGGTTAATAATGGAGAGCCATCTATCAGACACCTCAATTACTAACCAAGTAGCTGGAAAAAAAAAACACACACACCCAGAAAAAAAACAGTTTATTTCAATAAAGACCCCCGCACTATCCCTCATTCACCAATTTATTATAAAAAATGTTTCCATGATCCAGAAATGCCTCTCCAAAAACTGTTAACAGCAGTAAAGTACAGCTATTCACAGGTGCCGGGTAGTGACTACAGTGCTCACCAGAGCCACCGGCTCAATGCTGTGCTCAGTGAGACCCGTTGACGCTGATGAGCATTGTCGTCACTACCCAGCACATGTGAATTGCTGTATTTTACTGCTATTCACAGTTGCCAAAGTTGCATTTGTGGATCGTGGACTACGACGGAGCTTTGTGGAAAATTTTTGATACTAAATTGGTGAACGAGGGATAGTCTGGGAGAGAAACACGTGTAAAATCGCTAATCGTTGACTTACTCCCCTATTCCCAATTATCGTTGCTGCTGCAGGTACGATATTGTTCGTCGCTCCTGCAGCAGCAAACATCGCTATGTGTGACACCGCACGAATGAGGAACCTCACCTTACCTGCGGCTGCCGGCAATGAGGAAGGAAGGAGGTGGGCAGGATGTTCGTCCCGCTCATCTCCGCCCCTCTGCTTCGATTGGGTGGCCACTTAGTGACGTTGCTGTGATGCCGAACGAACCACCCCCTTAGAAAGGAGGCGGTTCACTGGTCACAGCGACGTCGCTAGGCAGGTAAGTAGTGTGACGGGTCCACGCGATTTTGTGCGCCACGGGCAGTGATTTGCCCGTGAAGCAAAACAATGGGGGCGGGAGGCGGCTCTCTGGACAGGAGCATCTCAGCTGCATAGAAATACATGCAGCCGACCCGCCCTTGTTAGGAGAGTGTGCGGTCGTGCTGGGTGATGCCGATGCAAGACTTGCGCGAGTCATTCGCATGTGTAACTCCGGCCTTAGAGAAACAATCTTTATCACTTCTATACACACTATTTTTCTTTCATCCCTTGTTCTAGTGCCTCTCCAGTAGTGATGAGCGAGCATGCTTGTTACTACTCGGTACTCGCACGAGTATCACTGTACTCGGGCTACTCGGCGGGGACCGAGTAATCTCGCGATACTCGTGCTGTACTCGTGGTCTTCATCCCTGCATGTTGGCGCTTTTTTGAGAGCCAGCCCTCATGCAGGGATTGGCTGGCAGACCACTGCAATGCCACAGCCCTGTTAGTTGTGGAATTGCAGTGATTGGCCGGCCCGCACAGCGTGACCGAGCCTTTATACCGGCGGGCGCGCTGTGCTCTGCTCACAGCCATCCAGACAGTCAGTGCAGGGAGAGTGTTGCTGCTTCAGGGAAAGGTTTGCGGCCCTTTATAGTTATTTCCGGAGCAGGGCTGCAAACAGTGTGACCAGAAGTCCTTCTCAGGACATACAATAAGTTGTATACAGGCAGGCAGGGTATAGCCAGGTCGGAGTACAGTAGCAGAGTCCTTCTCAGGACTATTGTTGCTATATACAGGCAGGATATAGCCAGGTCGGAATACAGGCTAGTGACCAGAAGAGTCCTTGTCAGGACTATTGTAGCAGTATACAGGCAGGCAGGCAGGCAGGGTATATAGCCATTCCTAGTGGTGACCGTATACCAGCCTTCATCATATCTGGGGCTGGTGTACACAGTCTAAAACAGTCCAGATAGTGACAGACTTCTCAGTAATTGTCGCTCCTAAAAACCTGTTAGGTTCTTATTGCGTCCGTGCTTGCATTTAAAAACCGCACGTGTGTGCCTGTTGGTGGCAGCGTACAGGTGCACGTTTTTCACAAACTATTATATAACGCACAAGTCTAGTGAATAATACACGTCAGTCAGCAGTGGCTGATAGTGTCAGACTTCTCAGTAATTGTCGCTCCTAAAAACCTGTTAGGTTCTTATTGCGTCTGTGCTTGCATTTAAAAACCGCACGCGTGTGCCTGTCGGTGGCAGCGTACAGGTGCACGTTTTGCACAAACTATTATATAACGCACAAGTCTAGTGAATAATACACGTCAGTCAGCAGTGGCTGATAGTGTCAGACTTCTCAGTAATTGTCGCTCCTAAAAACCTGTTAGGTTCTTATTGCGTCCGTGCTTGCATTTAAAAACCGCACGTGTGTGCCTGTCGGTGGCAGCGTACAGGTGCACGTTTTGCACAAACTATTATATAACGCACAAGTCTAGTGAATAATACATGTCAGTCAGCAGTGGCTGATAGTGTCAGACTTCTCAGTAATTGTCGCTCCTAAAAACCTGTTAGGTTCTTATTGCGTCCGTGCTTGCATTTAAAAACCGCACGTGTGTGCCTGTCGGTGGCAGCGTACAGGTGCACTTGTGTGCGTTTTTCACAAACTATTATATAACGCACAAGTCTAGTGAATAATACACGTCAGTCAGCAGTGGCTGATAGTGTCAGACTTCTCAGTAATTGTCGCTCCTAAAAACCTGTTAGGTTCTTATTGCGTCCGTGCTTGCATTTAAAAACCGCACATGTGTGCCTGTCGGTGGCAGCGTACAGGTGCACTTGTGTGCGTTTTTCACAAACTATTATATAACGCACAAGTCTAGTGAATAATACACGTCAGTCAGCAGTGACTGATAGTGTCAGACTTCTCAGTAATTGTCGCTCCTAAAAACCTGTTAGGTTCTTATTGCGTCCGTGCTTGCATTTAAAAACCGCACGTGTGTGCCTGTCGGTGGCAGCGTCAGGCTCCATATTGTCCCTGAATAGAGATGTGCATGAGGGCCTCAAAACATTGTTCCCATTGCAAAGGAGCGGGTCTCCTGTCGTTGTAATGCCCATTCTGAAAGAATGGGCGAAAAAATTTACCACTGGGGGTATACCTGAAACAACGGCCTAACTATTGTAACGGTCATCATGATGGCGCATGAGGAGAAGGAGGAGCAGTCCTGCGATTAGCCAAAGTCCAGAAGTGTGTTACCATGGGTGAGTGGAGGTACATGGCAAATTCCCGTTACAAACTTTAAATTCCGCTGTCATTTACTGGTGGTGTGGTGAAGTCTGGCCCAATCCAACCCTTGTTCATCTTGATCAGAGTCAGCCTGTCAGCATTTACAGTTGACAGGCGGGTGTGTTTATCTGTAATGATTCCACCTGCGGCACTAAAAACACGCTCTGATAAAACGCTAGCGGCAGGGCAGGCCAGGACTTCCAAGGCGTAGAGAGCCAATTCAAGCCACGTGTCCAGCTTGGATACCCATTAATTGTAAGGCACAGAGGAATGTCGGAGTACAGTTGTTTGATCTGCAAGGTACTCCTTGAGCATCTGGGCAAACTTAGGATTTCTTGTGGCACTACCCCGCACCTCAGGGGCTGTGGTATGTGAGGGGCTGAGAAAACTGTCCCACATCTTAAAGACTGTTCCCCTACCTCTGGCGGATTGGACTTGTGCCCCTCTCGGCTGTACGCCTTGGTTGTTCACTGATTCCTGACCTATGCCGCTAGCGTTTTGTGAGAGGAATGCTTTGCCTACTTCCGTGACTATGGCCTTCTGGAACTGCTGCATTTTGCCTGACCTCTCCGCCTCGGGAATAAGAGACATAAAGTTCTCCTTTTAGCGTGGGTCTAACAGTGTTACCAACCAGTAATGATTGTCGGCCAAGATGTTCTTAACGCGAGGGTCACGAGACAGGCAGCTTACCATAAAGTCAGCCATGTGTGCCAGACTCTTAACAGCCATCACTTCAGTATCCTGACCAACACGATGACTGAACATGCTGTCCTCCTCCTCCTCCTCCTCCTCCTCCTCCTCCTCATCATCTACCCTGTCCTCTGGCCAGCCACGCTGAACCGAGGATATGACTGCATGTCATATCCTCAATTTGGCCAGAGAGTTGCTCCATGTCTTCATCCTCCTCCTCGTCATAGTCCTCCACTGCACGTTGTGATGAGACGAGGCTGGGCTGTGTGTTATCACCCACACCCACTACTGTTTCTTGCTCAAACTCATCGCGCTCCGCCTGCAATGCATCATGGTTGTTTTTTGAGCAGAGACCATTTTAGAAGGCAGAGAAGCGGTATGGTGACTATAATAATGTCGTCATCGCCGCTCACCATCTTGGTGGAGTCCTCAAAGTTTTGGCAGATGGTACATAGGTCGGACATCCATCTCCACTCCTCAGGTGTTATGTGTGGAGTTTAACCCATTTCCCGACGGCTTAGGTGATGCAGGTACTCAACAACTGCCCTCTTCTGCTCAAATATCCTGACCAACATGTGCAGAGTTGAATTCCAACGCGTGGGGACATCACACACCAGTCTGTGAGCCGGAAGATGCAAATGGCGCTGAAAGCCGGCAAGGCCGGCTGAAGCAGTAGGTGACTTTCGAAAATGTGCAGACAGGCGGCGAACGTTTACCAGCAGATCAGACAGCTCTGGGTATGACTTTAGAAACCGCTGAACCACGAGGTTGAGCACATGGGCCACGCATGGAACATGTGTCAGCTGGCCTCGCCTCAAAGCCGCCACCAGGTTCCGGCCATTGTCACACACAACCTTTCCTGGCTTTAGGTTCAGAGGTGTGAGCCAGTGATCTGCCTGCTGTTTCAGAGCTGTCCACACCTCTTCTGCATTGTGGGGTTTGTCACCTATGCAGATTAGCTTCAGCACAGCCTGTTGCCGCTTCGCCGAGGCAGTGCTGCAGTGCTTCTGTGTCGCCCTGGACAAGCCAGGGGCCACAGAGCACAACACTTACACACCCCACACTCCCTGCAGGCACATCATAGTCAAAACACAAAATCCTTGTTGCCTTCCCCAGGGGCTGTTGTCCACACCAGGGGGTGGAGCCAGGCGGTTGGTCTCCATTCACCAAGGAGGAGGGAAAACACAGGCAGTGAGAGTTAAGCTAAGGAAGTGGAAGGAGGAAAGTAGTAGAGAGGAGAAAAGTGACAGCAAAGAGCCTGAAGTTGGTCCGGGTGTGTGGCCCGGACAGGACAGCAAGGTTGGCAGGATGTGGTGACCGTCTGCAGTGGAGGCCGATTGGAGTCTGCCGTAAGGACCGTGGACGGGTGGTGACCCGGCCGTACCGGACCGGTATACAAAGAGAAGCCAGCACCATTGGCAGGGGCCTTTCGGATCCCGGCAAGGCTTGGTGTTGCCGTGAATTTGCCAAATCCGTTAGTGAAGGGGACCTCAGGGTTTCCAAACAGCCAAGTCCCGATAGAAGGCAACCGTCCAACCGTGAAGGGGAGACACCGCCACCGCCAAGGGCAACCGTCTCCCAGGGCCAGCGCCTGTGGGCAAAAGGGGCTCCTCCGGCCCATATCCAGGTCGGGGAGCGGGTTACCGGTGGGAAACCATCACTACCAACACTGAACTTAGGTGCAGGGAGAGACAGTCCTCACTAACCTGCAGGGAGGAACAACCGCAGCCGTCCGAGGGACCCATCCATCCAGCCACTTGTTTTACCGTGAACTGTGTCATCATCATTGGGCTGAGTGAGTACCTCCGTGCCGTGCAGCACAGCGCTGCGCCTGCGACCCTGCACCTCATCAGGCCCCGCAACCTGCCTGTCATCCATCTCTACCCCATCACCGGGCCCCGGGACAACCAACCCCCCTACCCACGGAGGGGAGAAATAACAACAAAGCTGCTCCCTGTCACAGGCTCCCGGGATCCCCGTCCAGAGCAGCGGTGGTGTCCACACAATCACCACAACCGTGGGTGGCGTCACGGACAATATCCCCAAAACCCAAACGACCCCATTTCACTCACGGGCGATGAGCGCCGCTCGAGTCCCCGGGATACGGCCATCGCTCGAGCCACCGAGCAGCAGCAGCCGTAGAGCAGCGGCAGCCGGACCCGAGCAGTGGGAGAGCGCAGCGTCCTTTCCTCCGCCCGCGACACTTCCAGCTTGGGACTGGTGTGGAGGGTAAAGTGGATGAGGATGCGCAGGAGGAGGAGGAGGCTGAGGAGCATGACATTCCAGAGCTGTAGAGTGTGGGTGAAACCCTGACTGAGGTAGGGCCTGCAAAACTTAGTGTGTGAAGGACGTGTTCCGTCCCTCGCTCAGACTGGGTCCCAGCTTCCACAATATTAACCCAGTGTGACGTCAACGAGATGTAGCGGCCTTGCCAACATGCACTTGTCCATGTGTCTGTGGTTAGGTGGACTTTGGCTGAAACAGCGTTGTTCAGGGCACGTGTGATGTTTTGTGACACGTGGTTATGCAATGCGGGGACGGCACACCGGGAGAAATAGTGGCGGCTGGGGACCGAGTAACGTGGGACAGCTGCCACCATCAGGTCGCAGAATGCTTCTGTCTCAACCAGCCTAAAAGGCAACATTTCCAGCGCAAGCAGTCGCGAAATGTTAGCATTTAGAAGTGTGGCATGTGGGGCGTTGGCAGTGTATTTGCGCCTGCGTTCAAAGGTTTGCTGAATGGATAACTGAACGCTGCGCTGGGACAAGGACGTGCTTGATGATGGTGTTATTTCCGCGTGGGCAACTGCAGGTGCAGGGCCGGAGGAGGCTTGTTCGCGGGCAGCATGGACAGGGAATTGGCTCGCATGCACAACAAGCGAAGACGTAGCAGTGACATCAGCAAGCACTGCTCCTCGACTCTGTTGTACATCCCACAAAGTCGGGTGCTTGGCTGACATGTGCCTGATCATGCTGGTGGTGGTCAGGCTGCTAGTTTTGGTACCCCTGCTGATGCTGGCACGGCAGGTGTTGCAAATGGCCTTTTTAGAATCATCTGGAGCCAACTTAAAAAACTGCCAGACTCGGGAAGACCTAACATTTGTACAGGCACCTTTTGTCGTGTTGTTCCGGGGAACAGTTGCCTGACGTCTGCCTGGGGCCACCACCCTGCTTCTTACTGCCTGTAGGGATGCTACGCCTCTCTCCCCCTGTGCACTGCTGTCCTCGCTCTGCATATCCTCCTGCCAGGTTGGGTCAGTTACTGGATCATCCACCACGTCGTCTTCCTCTTCCGCACCCTGCTCCTCCTGACTTCCTGACAATTGTGTGTCATCATCGTCCACCCCTTGTTGAGACACGTTGCCAACTTCGTGAGAACGTGGCTGCTCAAATATTTGGGCATCTGTACATACAATCTCGTCATGGCCCACTTCAACAGGAGCTGGCGAGAGGCTAGAATGTGTGAATGGAAACGTGAACGAACAGCTCTTCCGAGTGTCCAAGTGTGGGATCAGTAATGTCCGTGGACGTGTACTCGGCCTGGTGGTAGGAAGGAGGATCAGGTTCTGAAATGTGCGGTGCAGTATCACGGCTACTGACACTTGACCGTGTGGAAGACAGAGTGTTTGTGGTGGTGCCAATCTGACTGGAAGCATTATCCGCTATCCAACTAACAACCTGTTGACACTGGTCTTGGTTCAAGAGCGGTGTACTGCTGTGGTCCCCAAGAATTTGTGACAGGACGTGCGAGCGAGTAGATGTGGCCCTTTGTTGTGGCGAAATTAGAGCTTGCACACGACCTCGGTCTCTGCCTGCACCACCATCACGTCCACTTCCTTGTTCGTTGACAACGCCCTTGCGCATTTTGCAATGCTGTGCTGATGTGTATTCACTAGACTTGTGCGTTATATCCAAGTTTTTGCAAAACGCACACAAGTGCAGCGGAAAGCTGCCACCAACAGGCACACACGTGCGGTTTTTAAATGCAAGCACGGAGGCACTAAGAACCTAACAGGTCTCTATCCAGGGACAACGTGGAGCCTCCCAATTTTTGGCTGCCCTGCCTAAGGGCTATACTATAATACACCCACTTCCTGACAATGGACACTTAATGTTTTGAGGCCCTCATGCACGTCTCTATCCAGGGACAACGTGGAGCCTCCCAATTTTTGGCTGCCCTGCCAAAGGGCTATACTACAATAGACCCACTTCCTTACAATAGGCACTTCAGGTTTACAGGCCCTCATGCACGTCTCTATCCAGGGACAACATGGAGCCTCCCAATTTTTGGCTGCCCTGCCAAAGGGCTATACTACAATAGACCCACTTCCTTACAATAGGCACTTCAGGTTTACAGGCCCTCATGCACGTCTCTATCCAGGGACAACGTGGAGCCTCCCAATTTTTGGCTGCCCTGCCAAAGGGCTATACTACAATAGACCCACTTCCTTACAATAGGCACTTCAGGTTTACAGGCCCTCATGCACGTCTCTATCCAGGGACAACGTGGAGCCTCCCAATTTTTGGCTGCCCTGCCAAAGGGCTATACTACAATAGACCCACTTCCTTACAATAGGCACTTCAGGTTTACAGGCCCTCATGCACGTCTCTATCCAGGGACAACGTGGAGCCTCCCAATTTTTGGCTGCCCTTCCAAAGGGCTATACTACAATAGACCCACTTCCTTACAATGGGCACTTCAGGTTTACAGGCCCTCATGCACGTCTGTATGCAGGGGCATTGGTGAACCTCACAATTTTGGACTGCCCTGGCAAAGGAAAATACTACAAAGACTCACTTCCTCAAAATGGGCACATTAGACTCAGAGGCCTTTATGTACGTCTCTTCTCAGGGACATCGGAGTGCCACACAATGTTTTACGTAAAATCTTTCATGTATTAATCTCAAAAAGTAACATACATTAGCTCTATCTCACTATTGGGTATGTGCCCTTAACATTTCCGCCATGAAAATTCATTTTGGTGTCATTTTGGAAGGTTTTCTGGTGAGTCCGTAAAAATGGCGTAAAACGCGGACAAAATTGTTCACAGCTGTGACTTTTGAGTGATAAATGCTTCAAGGGGTCTTCCCCATGCTGTTGCCATGTCATTTGAGCACTCTTCTGAGACTTTTGTGACATTTTTAGGGTTTCTACATGCTGCCGGGGGTCATTTAACAAAAATACTCGGGTCTCCCATAGGATAACATTGGGCTCGGTGCTCGGGCCGAGTACACGAGTATCTTGGGATGCTCGGCCCGAGCCTCGAGCACCCGAGCTTTTTAGTACTCGTTCATCACTACTCTCCAGTTCTTCTCCTCATTCCAAACTGAGCTTTTCCTCAACATCTCAGTGCCCTATTGCATTATTACCATTTTTATTACAGTTTACTTTTTCTTTTTCCTTCACTATCATGTTCTACTCTTGTCTAGTTTCTTGTTCCTATATCCTTTTTTTTTTCTTCTTGGCCTCACCACTCCTCCATCAATTTACTTAATGGATCTATATTTTTTATTTATATTCTGTCTGTCTGACCCTCCCACTTTTTCAAATCCTTTGTGGGCGTTTCTTTAGTTATCCTTGGTGCCAATTTTTAGGCTTTTTAACCACCCTGTTTCTGTGTGTACGGTACATTAGGTCTTTACACTTGATAGAGATATTGGTCTAGTGTCGATACGCATTGTGGAATAAAATCCATTTGCTTATATAGTTGGATCAAGGATCTACATTGGGTTGCTTCGTCAAGAAAACTTGAATTGTCTCTTTTTGTCCATAGCCCTCTAGACACAATATTATGGTGGTTATGGTGCATGCAACACCCTTATATAATATAATTCCTCACAACTATGTTGATCCCTACAGCACCCCAAACATAGTAACAGGACACCACAGCACACCACACATAGTATGGTAGCATCTCAGTACATTCTACCATGCATAGTATAATGGCCATACAACCCCAAACAAACAGAATGATGACCTCTACTCATAGAATAATGGTCCCCATATCCCCTCACACACAGTATGAAGACCCTTCACAATTCAACTCACAGTATTATGGCCCTCACACAATTTAATCGACCCAACATCCCCTTCCTACACAGTATGGTGGTTAAACAGTCCCCATACCCAGCATGATGCACCCACAGCTCCCTACAAAATTTATGATTTCACCACAGTTCCTTAGGCCAGGTTCACATTTCTGTTGTTTATGATCAGTCACAATCTGCCGCTCTGATAAACAATGCAATCCTTTTGGTGGATTCCGTTGTTTCCCATAGACTTATATAAGCGGCGGATTGTGACTGATGCCCTTGCATTGCATCCGCCGCCCAACTGATCAGTCGTGGAACAGCTGACCATCGGGCGGCAGGAACGCAGCATGTAACGTTTTTTGGCAGCGGAATCCCTTTGACTTTGCTGCGCATGCTCTCTCTTGGCGGCCTTATTATTAGCTGATCGCCCGGCAGCCGCCTTCTGTGAGCGATCAGCTGATCACCCAGCCGCCGGCTTTTGAGAGCGAGCAACTGATCTCCCGGCGGCCGGCTAATGAGAGAGATCAGCTGATCGCTCTCAAAAGCCGGCGGCCGGCTATTGTGAATGATCAGCTGATCATTCTCTCTCTCTCGTTTTACAACAGAATCCACTTTCTCATGACAATGAATTCTAATTCTTGTCATCCGTTGTACAACGCGTCAGTCTCAAGCATCAAACAACGCATGTGACTGATGCAAAATAACGGAAATGTGAACCTAGCCTTTCACAGTATGATGGTCTTCAAAGATTCTCCAAATTACTGATTAAACAATTAAAAACAAATTGAACTACTTGCTGAACCCTGTTCCCTTCCATTGGGCTGGTTTGTTCTGTGAGTGTGTAGTGGGTGGGCCTACCCCCCTACTAGTTTAACATAGTTACCCGGCATTGTGATTATTAAAAGTGTTGAATTATATGTTTTTATGTGATGTGTTAGGGCACCCCCTAGTGGCCGGGTGGGACGGCTGTTGCCACCGGGGAGGAGGAGTCGGCCGGATATCTAGGCTAGGTCTGAATGTGTGTGGGGTAGAGAGATCCGGGTCAGCGGAGTGCGAGCATCTGCAGCGGCAAGTGCGATAGTGTGAGCGGACCATCAAGGGACACCGGAGAGGAGGAGGTGGACGTAACCTCAGAGCCTATTCTGCCGGTGTGGGTCCGGTGTATGCTTGGCTGAATAGTGGGTGCCCGAAGGAAGTAGAGTACGGAGGGCATATCCCCACCCGAGGTGACGTCTGGTCAGAGTGTCCCCAGCTCCACTAATATTGCCGTGATCCGCTGACCGGAGTGGTTTTTACCGGAGTGTCTGTCAAGCTGTGAGATCCGGGACAGCAGTGTGTGCACTTGGGCAGAGTGTGAGCGAAACAGCACGGGACACCGGAGATAAGGAGGTGGACGCAACCTCAGAGCCTATTCTGCCGGTGTGGGTCCGGTGTATGCTTGGCTGAATCGTGGGCGCCCGAAGGAAGTAGAGTACGGAGGGCATATCCCCACCCGAGGTGGCGTTTGGTCAGGGTGTCCCCAGCTCCACTGAAAGTCTACAACTGCCTGTTTCTTGACTGTCTGCTGTTCGGATTATTGGACTGTGCTGAATAAATGTTCTCTTTTATTGCATTCAACTCTTGCCTGAAGTCTTTTTGTGTAATGGAGAACGAAGACACTGACACACACTGTTTTAACCCTAAAGAAGTGATGAAGACAGGGATGTGCCTGCACCATAGTGCTGCCACGACTACACAGCCAGAGGCCTCCCTGCCTAGTCACTTCATGTGGCGTAGTCGGCAGGATCCAAGTCCCTTGCCGGAGAACCAGGAGTCTGAAGACCAAGTAGTGCCTGAAGCACGGAATTCGGACGATGAAAGAAGATTTCCAGTCCCATGGTGGGAGGAAGAAGTGCCCAAGGCGTTGGACCGGGTACAAGATGGCGGCAAGGAGGCCGTTATCTGTGAGGAAGAAAGGGCGCGAAAAGTTGGCGCCAAAAGAAGAGCCTGGGGCTGGCCAGCGCCGAAGAAAAAGGACAGAGTACTCCGCCCAAAGAGGGGAGGCGCCAGCTCCAGGGCATTGAAGATTAAGAAAAGGAAAAAGAAGTACCTCGGCGGAGGAGTCGAGATGATGCGTGAGGCTGGGGGTGGAGTTTGTTCAAGAGCGGGAAACGAAGACCCGCCTCCACTTCCTCCAGTCTCAGCGTCGACACCACCGCCATTACCAGTGATTCCGGTGAGAACCGAGATGGAGAACTTTGGGCAACCTGCGGAGTTGGCGACGACTATGGCCCTCATCAGCCTTGGCCGAGGCCGACCCCGGTTCGCCCCTGCTAGCGAGGCCGCGATAGCGGATCTCCCCATTGGGCCGGGAGGCTCTACAAGACCGGACAAGGTCTCTTGGAAGACCTCGTGGGACGCTCAAACCGGGAGCACCATTACGGAGGTGAAGGCGACCTATGCTACCCCGCCCATGCCAAGCCGTCCGGGGGTTGCTGTTTTCCCTTGGGACACCCCGCAGCTTAACGCCGCCGCTACACCATTTGTCCCGGTGCCGGAGTCAGCCGAAGAGTTAGCCGGGCGTCTAGAGGAGATTGCGTGGGAGGAGCAGCAAGAGCGACGACAGAGCCGTACCAGACCGGCCGCGCCTCCTCAACCCCGGCGCGTACCGACGGCTGCCCCGGAAGCAGAGGCAGAGCCAGCCCTCGATCCGGAGAGGCTTCCAACTGTGGTGGCGGTGACGCAAAATGTCAACAACAGGCCAGTTTTCATGCTGGACGCGTCGCCCGCCGCACCACCACCGTCCCGGGCGGAGACGCCATCACCACCAAGAGGTGCTGCAGCAGCTGTGCCGGAGGAGCCGTGCTACGCTCCGGTGTCTTTCAGGCGGATCCGCCGCCAGCCAGGACAAACTCTGGGGGCCTATATCCAGGCTCAAGCGGAAGAGTGGAAGAGGGCCTGGCCCCCAGAGTAAGCTGTTCGCCCCAGCACCCGTGAAGACCGGAATTGTTGTAAACCGGCAGAAAGTTGCTTTTGTTGAAAAGTTTTACGGGCCTGTTGCCCTTCAGCAAAGACCGGGAGCGCTATTGAAGCCTCCGGGCACCTTCAGCAAAGACCGGGAGCGCTATTGAAGCCTCCGGGCGCACATCTAAGACCGGGAGCGCTGTTGAGCCTCCGGGCGCTATCCAGAGACCGGGAGCGCTGTTGCGCCATCAAGCGCCCCTCGAGACCGGGAGCGCCGCTGAACTGGTGCCGCTGTTGAGGACTGAACCGAAAGGTTTTTATGTGTTTATGTTTTTATGTGTTTAAGAGCCTTGCCGGGAGGCTCGGATTTTTAAGAGGGGAGGCATGTAGTGGGTGGGCCTACCCCCCTACTAGTTTAACATAGTTACCCGGCATTGTGATTATTAAAAGTGTTGAATTATATGTTTTTATGTGATGTGTTAGGGCACCCCCTAGTGGCCGGGTGGGACGGCTGTTGCCACCGGGGAGGAGGAGTCGGCCGGATATCTAGGCTAGGTCTGAATGTGTGTGGGGTAGAGAGATCCGGGTCAGCGGAGTGCGAGCATCTGCAGCGGCAAGTGCGATAGTGTGAGCGGACCATCAAGGGACACCGGAGAGGAGGAGGTGGACGTAACCTCAGAGCCTATTCTGCCGGTGTGGGTCCGGTGTATGCTTGGCTGAATAGTGGGTGCCCGAAGGAAGTAGAGTACGGAGGGCATATCCCCACCCGAGGTGACGTCTGGTCAGAGTGTCCCCAGCTCCACTAATATTGCCGTGATCCGCTGACCGGAGTGGTTTTTACCGGAGTGTCTGTCAAGCTGTGAGATCCGGGACAGCAGTGTGTGCACTTGGGCAGAGTGTGAGCGAAACAGCACGGGACACCGGAGATAAGGAGGTGGACGCAACCTCAGAGCCTATTCTGCCGGTGTGGGTCCGGTGTATGCTTGGCTGAATCGTGGGCGCCCGAAGGAAGTAGAGTACGGAGGGCATATCCCCACCCGAGGTGGCGTTTGGTCAGGGTGTCCCCAGCTCCACTGAAAGTCTACAACTGCCTGTTTCTTGACTGTCTGCTGTTCGGATTATTGGACTGTGCTGAATAAATGTTCTCTTTTATTGCATTCAACTCTTGCCTGAAGTCTTTTTGTGTAATGGAGAACGAAGACACTGACACACACTGTTTTAACCCTAAAGAAGTGATGAAGACAGGGATGTGCCTGCACCATAGTGCTGCCACGACTACACAGCCAGAGGCCTCCCTGCCTAGTCACTACAAGTGGACTGAGGCTGAGTTAATCTATAATATATTTGCAATACAAACTATAATGTGTATACAATATTGTTGTTTATTATCTGAGTATATTCAGTGTTGTGCATTCTGAAGGACATTGCTATTTATCAAGAAAAGGTCACAGTGTAATTTAGGACATAGAAAAGGATAGAACACATTATATATTCCAACTAGGTCACAATTTCCTGCTGAGAAAAAGATAAAAACATAGGAACCTGCATGATTCATTAATTCTTGAAGCTGCTGATGTAGGTCATTGACAGATTCCTGATCACTCGGGTGAGACAACCTGGTTTGACAGCACAAAATATCACTTGGCCCTGTAGGCTTGACGGAGCTTGTGATGGTGCATTAGACTGAGGTGTGCTGCTAGTCAAGGCGTGATACCACTCCTGATTTCATCAGCAACATAAGGTCATTAGAATGCAGACTGTTATTATCTTTTCTTCACCTTCTCTTTCTTTCACTGATAAAGTTGTCTTTTCCATTGCAGTCTTTGACAGGGCAGAAATTCAACACTCATAAACTGCATATTAAGTTGAGAAGTACAGCCAATTTGCATAGATGTATTATCTCAAAATGTGTTTATTATAAATATATTCCTTGGGGAAAATTGGCTCAGCCACCTGCAGGCAACTATGTATTTGCAATCCAAAAACCCCCAAATGTAGCTATTACTTGCTTATTGCCAATTGAACTGTAAGCATTTAGGAGTTTTTACCTGAATATAAAGCAGATATAGATTCTAAAAAGGATAACATATATCTAATATTTATACAGAGAAATTAATTATTGTAAACTTTTTCTGATAAGTTTAAAAACATTTTCCGAAAAATATGCTATTTCACATACAGTCCCAAATTAAAAATGACAACTTAAAAATGTACAGAATGTTCTTTATGATTGGAAGAGAGTAGTCTACATTCCCCCTGTAATGGCACATGTAGAAAGCAGTGGGAGCAACAGCTTTACTATAGGGAACAAGTTGAATAATTATTTGATCCTCTTTAAATAAAAAGTTGGACAAGAGAAGGTTTAAAACACGCTTAAATAATAATAACTATTTTTATTTGTACATGTTAGTAAGCTCTTATGCCATACATTAAAGGGGTTGTCCACTACTTTGACATTGATTGCCTATCCTTAAGATAGGTCATCAATGTCTGATAGGTCGTGGTCCAACACCCCACACCCGGACGATCAGCTGTTGTCAGTCCCGTTGGCGGCAGCAGGCAGCTGGCAATGCTCAGTTCCGGTGATGCTCCATCTTCTGATAGCGGCTGCTGCCAGGTACTGCACATCCGCCTCCTATTGATTTGAATGGGAGACAGATATGCAGTACCCAGCCACAAACGCTATCAGAAGACGGAGCAGCACCAGAACTGAGCATTTCCGGCTGCCTGTTGCCACCGGAACCGAGAACAGCTGATCGGCGGGGGTGCGGGGTGTTGAACCCCAGCCTATCAGACATTGATAACCTATCCTAAGGATAGGCCATCAATGTCAAAGTAGTGGACAACCCTTTTAAGGACTTTCCTACTGTGAAATGTTTCATTATATAGTTATACAGTATATCTTGTATTTACATTGCCTGAAATATATTTTTCAGATCATAGTAAACTTAAAACCTTTGCATTCAAGATAAAAAAAAAAATGTATGAAAAAAAGTGTTTCAATTAATGGAGCAGATTTCCATTGGACGGAACTTGCAAATGTCATCAAAGGTGTTATATGTGTCATAGGAATATTGGTAATTGGATTATTAATAGAGATGAGTTAAGAGTGAATATAATCAGCACTATCCATTATTCGCACGAATATTAAGCTATTAGCGATATCTGTTACTTGTTGAGTATTTGGGTATTTGGCTAGTGAGATTCGAGATCTCTCCCAGCATGTTTAGCGCCTGATTTTCAGCCACTAGACATGCTGGGATTGCCTTCAAATCACAGTAATTTCGTAGCCATCTTTGCTACTGGCTTTACGGTGAATGGGAGCTGCAGTGAAAAAAACAAATGACTTACTGAGATTCTCTGTTGTTGTCCCACTACTTCCAGGTCCGCTCATTAGCTCTCATACATATGCATTGCTTCCCCAGAG
The DNA here is from genome assembly GCF_048569485.1 of Anomaloglossus baeobatrachus. Taxonomy (NCBI): domain Eukaryota; kingdom Metazoa; phylum Chordata; class Amphibia; order Anura; family Aromobatidae; genus Anomaloglossus; species Anomaloglossus baeobatrachus. The sequence continues at coordinate 423,614,549 of NC_134358.1, forward strand.
CACACTCTCTGTCGGCATCTGTGATTGGCTTTAGTCAGACTGCCAGCATGCTGGCATCTCTGATTGGCTACCCTCACAGTAGCTGTCTGGGCGTACCCCCATGGGCGTACCCAGGATCAAAACTAGGGGGGGGGCGAGCCATGGTCGTTCAGGTTGTAAAATATTAGAAAGGAAAAGGTGAATGAAACGAAAAATTTAAGAGAATAAGGCTATGTGCACACAGTGCGTTTTTCACTGCGTTTTTGCGTGTTTTTCGGGTGCGTTTTTGGCCTCAAAACTGCATGACTTTGCTTCCCTAGCAAAGTCTATGAGTTTTCATTTTTGCTGTCCGCACACAACTTTTTTTTAAGCTGCGTTTATGAGCTTAAAAAAAAATGGACATGTCAATTCTTTCCTGTGTTTTTCTGCGTTTTCCCCCCATGCAATGCATTGGCAAAACGCAGCAAAACGCAGAGATCAAAAACGCAGCAAAACGCAGCCAAAAATGTAGCAAAACGTGGTAAAAACGCATGCGTTTTTTGCCACTTTTTTTGCAGCGGGTGCGTTTTTGTGCGTTTTTAGCGGCCAAAAACGCACTGTCACAAAAACGCAGCGTGTGCACATAGCCTTAAATGTAATTATAGCTCGATTAATGACTCCGCACCCCTCCACACACACACACACACACACTACAATGCACCCCCATTACCCTCCCACACACACACACAAATACAATGCACCCCCCATCACCCACTACACACACACACACACACACAATACAATTAACCCCCATTACTCCCCACAACACACACACACACACAATGCACCCCCCATTACTCCACACGCACAAACACACACACACACACACACATACACACACACACACAAAAATACAATGCACCTCCCCCATCAACCACTACACACACACAATACAATGCACCCCCCATTACTCCCCCCCACGCACACACACAATGCACCCCCATTACTCCCTACACACACACACACACACACACACACAATGCACCCCCATCACCCCCTACACACACACACACGCACACACACACACAAAACAATGCACCCCCCATTACCCCCTACACACACACAAACTACAATGCACCCTCCATTACCCCTCCCCCCAACACACACACAATACAGTGCACCCTCCATTACCCCTCCCCCCACACACACAAGACAGTGCACCCTCCATTACCCCTCCCCCCACAGACACACAATACAGTGCACCCTCCATTACTCCTCCCCACACACACACAATACAATGCACCCTCCATTACTCCCTGCACACACAAATTACACGACCCCATCACTACACACACCTGCCTCCCCCCCTCCCTCGGAATACAGTGCTCCTCCTCTGCCTGTCACAAAGCTGTGTCTCCTTCACAAATATTCCCCGTTATGTGTCCTCAGCCCCTCCCCACACATCTCCATTAATCACACCTGTCTCTTCGGCTCCTCCATGGAGTGCTTACCGCTTCCTGAATGATGTCTCCTGTGTCCCGGCGCCCGCAGCACTGTGATGACATCAGCAAGGTGCTGATCTCATCACGTTGCTGCACGTCGGGGGTGGGGCCCCGTCCCGGCGCACTGTTCAAATGTATTTACGTCTGAAAGACGCAAATACATTTGAATAGGAAGAAGGAAGCTGCAGTCACTGGCACCGCCACCGGCGCGCTCCTCTGCACTGTGTGCATGTCGGGCACACAGCAGGGCCGGCACAGCACAGCACACTGCTTCCTGGTCCTGCTGCAGCTAGTGTGCCCGGCATGCACACACTGCTGAGGAGCGCGCCGGTGCCGGTGACTGCAGATACAGCGGATAACTACACCGTGCCCCTGCTTCTATTGGAGGGGGGGCAGCTGCCCCCCCCTGCCCCTCGCTGGGTACGCCCATGGCTCTCCCATATGTAGATACACAGCACAGATAAAGTCGACAGCTACAGGCTGCAGTTCCCAGTCGTGCGCGTTATCTTGGCTGTGAGATATACAAAAACCTGACCAATACACATCTCGTATATTAAGTTATATCCTAAACTGAAGGTAAATGTAAAAAACCCTTGCAAGCAGATTAAACAACCCTCCAAATAGAGGAATGGAGGGTTGTTTAATCTGCTTGCAAGGGTTTTTAACATTTACCTTTGACTCATGGGTAAGCTGTTGGGCAATTTCTTTTGGTTGTTATGATCCCTTTTGCCATTGCTTTAGGGCTAGACTGCTAGAGTCACTGTAGGTGGACTGCACATATATAGAGCCCTGCCTGTGTGGCTTCATGTGGGTTAATTAATTTATTTTCCATCCCTACTTTAGCTACAGCTATTAACTCATAGGGCTATACATAGTTTTTGTGATGGATATTGCGCCCATACAGACTTCCTTTATTTAACTTTCTACTTTCCCTTGCAAGCATATGGGTGGACATCCTGTTTTTGATAGCTAGCACTTTTTTTCCCATTTTTTTTCCATTTCTTCTATTTATTATATGTATTGATGATGTGAATTTTTATCTTTTTTTGACAAATAAAGAAATATTTTTTATATTCAGCCTTTAGTGCCCTTATTCATTCTCCTTTCATATGTTATCTTGGCTTTGAATTAAAATAAGAGGGCCCCGATGTGGATTTTGTTTATAATTATTTAAATAAATTAAAATAAAAGCATGTTGTTCCCAGCCAAGATAAAGCCGAAAGCTAGGGGCTGGTATTCTCAGGCTGGAGAAGCCCATGGTCAATGGGTTAGATGCAACAATTCTGGCACTTTACCCAGCTAATCTCGATTGCCCTCGTGCAGTGGCAATTGGGGTAACATAAAGGGTTAATACAGCTGTGATTTGTCAGATGTCATAAAGCCCTGGATTAGTAATGGGGAGGAGTCTATGAGACCTCCCTTACTAACCCTACAATTCAAAAGAAATAAAACTAACAAACACAGAAAAATCATTTATTTTAAATAAAAAACACTATCTTTCACAAATTATTAATCCCCAAAACACCCCCACAGGTCAGACATAATCCACACGATGTTCCACTTCAATCTTGGATCTGCCACATCCAGTGTGTACAGTGACCGATAACATGACCAATCACTGCAGACTCTGGGAAACACTAAAGGGTGCTTTACATGCTGCAACATCGCTAGCGATAGCTAGCGATGTTGTGCGTGATAGCACCTGACCCCATCGTTCGTGCGACATTTGGTGATCGCTGCCGCAGCGAACATTATCGCTACGGCAGTATGACACGCACATACCTTTTCAGCAACATCGCTGTGACCGCTGAACAATCCCTCCTTCAAGGGGGAGGTGCGTTCGGCATCATAGCAACATCACTGCGACGTCACTAAGTGGCCGCACAATAGCAGAGGAGGGGCGGAGATGAGCAGCCGGAACATGCCTCCCACCTCCTTCCTTCCTCATTGCCGGTGGACGCAGGTAAGGAGATGTTTGTCTTTTCCTGCGGTGTCACACGTAGCGATGTGTAATGCCATAGGAATGACGAACAACATCGTACCTGCAGCAGCAACGATATTATGAAAAGGAGCGACGTGTTAACGATCAACGATTTTTGACGTTTTTGCGATCGTTGATCGTCGCTCCTTGGTGTCACACTCTGTGATGTAGATAACGGCGCCGGATATGCGTCACTAATGATGGGACTCCAACGATATATCGTTAGCGATGTCACAGCTTGTAAAGCATCCTTTATACCAGCAGGAGGGCTTGGTGGTGAGATGCAGTAACGTCAGTCAGGTAACCAGAGATCCCACTTGGGGCTCCCTGCTGTACTCAGTGAAAGTGGAACCTGCTGCTGGATTGCCATGCATCCATGTCCCACAATCCGGCAATGGGTTCTACTTGGACTGAGAGCAGTGGGGAGCCCCAATGTCTCCGCTGACCTTACTGAGGGATTGTCAGATTGCTGTGGCACTGTGTCCCACACTCAGATAGTCCAGCAATACAGCAGCTGTGAGGGCCGGAAACCTTAAAGGAGCCTTTAAGCAAGCCATTACATTTTTGGGAGTTCCTGGCTGTTGGGACACCTGGAGGCTGTGATATGCTCACAGAGTTCACAGCCTCCAGGTGTCTCAACAGCTGGGAACTCAAAGAAGCTTAAAGGCTTTCCTAAAGGCTCCTTCAAAGTTTCCGGGCCTCAGTGTTGCCAAGAGACCTGGTGGCTGTGAGCTTCGGTAACCTTTACCACAGCCATTGGGTCTTAAAGCAGCTGTCAACCCTGTATCTTTAAGTGAGCCTTTATTAGAGCCTTTAACGTGCCTTGAGTTCCCAGCTGCTGGGATATCTGGAGGCTGTGTACTGTTACCAGAGTTCACAGCCTCCAAGTGTCCCAATACCTGGAAACTCCAAGAAACTTAAAGGCTTCTTTTAGGTTTCCGAGCCTCACAGTTACGAGACTGTGGGACTGCTGTGCCACTGTGGCCTGCAATTTGACAGTCTTGGAATCTGACAGTCGGGTCACTGGAGTTCACACTCAAGCGTACTCTGCTACTCTCATTGAAGTCAATTAAACCTACTACCATATTAGGTGCTCTGTGCACATTGAATATTTGGTTGTAAACATTTCTGCACCAAATCTATATCTCCTGTGAAACCATACCAAAAATGCATGCGGGTTCAGTGTGTTTTTTTGACAGAAGATGCAGTGTTGGTGCAGAGATGTCTGCACCCAAATATTCAATGTGCCCTCATTGCCTAATCAGGCAATCCAGCATTGAGTTCAATGACTTCACCTGAAATCACTGCTGGGGTTCCTACAGTACCCAAGATGTGACCTCAGGTGAACTAATTTGAGGTGAACTCAGTGACCACACCTTAGGTGAACTCATTGAAGTCAGTGATTTCACCTCAGGTGAACTCATTGACTTCTATGCCACTTGTGTCTCCTGGCAGAAAACCGCTTTTTGTTTGCTAGAAAACACAGAATTGCATCCAAATCTCATCACGTTTTGAAGCATCTTTTTACCAGCAGATGCACTATTGCTGCAGGAATTTGGTGTATAAATTCCCACACCAAATCTGCATCTCTTGGCAAAAAAATATGTTTTTCTTCCAGAAGATGCAGCTCTCATTGAGTTCGACTTCACCTAAAGTCACAGCTGGGGTTCCCTCGGTACCCCAGGTATGACCTTGAGTGAAGTGTTCTGAGGTGAACTCAATGAACTCAGTGACCTCACCTCAGGTAAACTCATTGAGTTCAATGAGACCTGCATCTCCTGGCAGAAAACCACATTTTTTTGCCAAGAGATGCAGATTTGGTGCTGGAATTCATACACCAAATTCCTGCACCAAATCTACATCTCTGGGCAAAAAAACCTATCAAAACCACATTGCATTTTGATGCATTTTTTTGCCAGAAGATGCAGTGCAGGAATTTGGTGTGTACATTTATGCACCAAATCTGCATATCCTGGCGAAAAAACGCAGTTTAGGTGTGGTTTTCTGTCAGGAGATGCAGAATTGTTGCAGAAACCGATTTGGTGCAGGAATTTAGTGTATAATAAATTTCAGCTTCAAATCCGCAAATCCTGGTAAAAAATATCATCAAAATCACATCACGTTGTGACAGTTTTTTGCCAGGATTCGTAGTATTGGTGCAGGAATTTGGTGTATAAATTCCAGCACCAAATCTGCATTTCTTGGTAAAAAAAACCCCACGGTTTTCTGCCAGGAGATCAAGCTTTCATTGAGTTCAATGACTTCACTTGAGGTGAGGTCACTGAGTTCAATGAGTGCACCTGAGGTGAATTTACCTGTGGTAACATGTGGGGCACCATGAGAGCCTCCAGCTGTGACCACAGGTCAGCTCAGTGATGTTACCACTTATAGTTGTGGCTCAGTCAGTGTCTGCCTAAAGCCGCAACTGGTAGTTATGTTTTCTATTGTGCCCGGGCACTGCTACTTCAGTATATACAAATCCTAAAAATTACATGACTCCACACAAATAACATAAGATAAAAATCCTTTATTAAACAATAGAGGGATGCTAAAAAAACACCAAAATCACTAAGGAGAGATGTGTAGATACAAAAACAGGGCAAACAATGATAATAATGCCTAAATTAGGCTGCAAATTGGTAATAGCATTAGAAAGGAATATGGACTTATTATTGTTAACATAGAACATTTGTCCCAAAACCAGATCTTCTGATGCTGGGTATAATAAACTATGGCAAACAATATAATTCAAGTGCAAATGCTGTGCAGTATAACCAATAATAAATAGCATAAAAAGGGGGATCAAAAGTAAGGATTTCAATCCCCAAATATGTACTAATACATCAATGGATATTATTCAAAATTAGTGTGTAATATAAACCAATGTCAGCAACAGCATACAGAACAATATCAGCAGAAGCACTAAGGGACCTGAGTACTAGCAATGTGACTAACCTGTTGCCCAGGCTGAGCAGAGAGATCACTTCCGGGTCAGGGCGCACTGCCCCTTTAAGAAAAGGGGCATGTCTGCATGCGAAACCTACGGGCGGCTACAGGAGCCCTGTGGGAGCTCACAGCAGGGACCGGAGAAGGGACAGCCATCGCAGGACGGCCAGACAAGTGAGAGGGGGGCAGGACAGTGCTGGGACGCACCTGAGCACGTCTCCAAATCTCCAGTCTAGAACTGGTTCATGCTTCCGAAGCCATGGTAAACCCTGCAACAGTGGATGTGACATTCCCGGAAGAACATGGAAGGCGGTTTTCTCCCAATGCAGCATTCCCACAGGTAGGACAACTTTCTTGGTGACAAACTGAATGGTCTCAGGCAGAGGCTTTCTATCCACCGACAGCACCATAATGGGAGTTTGCAGCTGATGAACAGGAATCTGATACTGATCCACTACGGCCTGCTGAAGGAAATTCCCCTCAGCACCAGAGTCCAGAAGGGCCACTTCGGAGATCCGGGAATCACTACTGGTAAGGGACACAGTCAAATATAGAGGTGAAGAGGACTTGCTCTCACCTAGGGTAGCCTCTCCTACTGACTCTAGGCAGGGAAGTTTCCCAGCCTCGTGGGACAAAATCGGATCAGGTGCGTGGAACTTCCCCAGTATAAATAGCCCTCAGAGGTGAATTGATTTTCACAGGGGCAACTTACCCGGTACACTTGATCCACCTCCTTGGGCTCAGAGGAGGCAGTGGGAGTTGCTGATAGCAGTATGATGGGCCTCTGATTACAACAATCTTTTCTCCTAGTTCATCTTCTCTCACTCGCTCCTGGAACCTTCCTGGTTGATGCAGATGGCCAGCAATACTAGATCATCCAGAAAAGATGGGACATCATGGCCTGCCAGATCATTCTTTATTCTTCCAGACAGACCTTCCCAGAAGAGAACCACCTGTGCTTCGTTGTCCCAGCCAAGTTCAGAGTACAGGGTGCAAAACCAGAGAGTGTATTAGTCTACAATAAGCTACCTTGATGATATCTAACCAGCAAGGATATGGCTGAAGAGAGCCGTCCCGGCTCGTCGAATACCTTCTGGAATGTCTCCAAGAAAACTATTAGCTTGGAGGTAACTTTGTCATCTTTCTTCCACAATGGATTTATCCAGGTTAAAGTCTCTCCCTCCAGGTGAGACATAAGGAAGGCCACTTTGGCATGATCTGAAGAGGAGAGGGAGAAGCTTGAAATGGAGTGAGCATTGATTCAGGAACTCTTGGCATAATTACGGGTCCCCATTATACCAAGGGAGAGCCTGGAAGCTGAGGCAGGACTGACCACCGGATCTGCAACTACGGCCTGAAGAGGAGCCAGGGAGATGCAGCTTGCAGACTGTTTAGGTGGGCATCTACACATGTCATAAAGGCCAGCATCCGGGTCTGTGTCTCATGTTGACGGATAAGCATCTGTTGGACTCCAACCAATTGGGCAGTATTGGCGCCAGCAGGATTCATGGCCTGGGCAAACTGTTATGCTCGCGGGGCGAGCACTGTATTAGTGGGTTCACTGAACCAGAGGTACTATTCACTTTTCTGAGAAAGTGAACTGGCCAAACTGCTCAAGTGGCAGCAGCAGGCGGAGTAGTAGATCCATCTGTGATGGATGGATGATACAGCAGCAGCAACTGACATGGAAACTTGCAGTAGGGGGTATCATGTTAGCCGGCCACCGTGAATGGTAGCGGCAGCAGATCAACAAACTGTTACAGCACTGAAATATAAACCAATGTCAGCAGCAACACACAAAACAATATCAGCAGCAGCTCTAAGGGACCTGAGTACTAGCTCATATGACTAACTCATTGCCCTGTCACTTCTCTTATGGGGGGAAGTGGCTTAAATACTTGCAGCCGGGTTGAGGCAACACTGGCCCTTTAAGAAAAGGGGGTTGTGCAAATGCATGACCTACGGGCGGCTCCAGGAGGCCTGTAAAATGTACACAGAAATAATGTAAACTACATTGATCAACATTTGAAGGTTTTTGTTGTTAGGGGTATACCACACCACTAGAACAGTGTTTTACAAAATATCCAAAGTTTATCAACATGAAACCTTTATTTTGCCTAAAATTTTCTGAAGGTAACAACAGTCACCAATCAGTAGGAAGTGTACAGACCTTTGCTTTGAATGACTTCAGACCATCTGTGGACACAGGACATCACTAGTCTCTCACACTGCTGTGGTGTGATTTTGGTCCACTGTTCTTCCAGTCTCTTCCACAGTTCTTTGACTGTTGTAGGTTTCTCGGCCAAAACTTTGTCACTAATGATTTTCCAGAGGTTTTCTATTGGGTTTAGATCAGGACACTGGGCTGGCCATTTGATTGTTTCAATGTTTTTTGTTTCAAGGAACTGCTTTACCCATTTTGCTGTGTCACAGGGGGCAATGTCCTTCATGAAAATTACTGGCTGATTGAGCGATGAATGCAACTAAAGAGCCACGTGTTGCTGAAGAAAGTTCTGATACACACTTGCATTCTCTTTGCTATGTAGCTGTATGAGAGGTCCAACTCCTGCTGCAAAAAAAAGTTCCCCAAACCATGACACTTCCTCCACCACCTTTCACTGATTTCTTAACACACTTTGAGTTGAGTCTTTTCTCAGTTTGTCAAGGAACATAATGATTTCCATCAGACACAAATAAATTAAACTTCCTTTCTTCACTAAAATGAACTGTGGATCACTTCTTCTCTGTCCACACAACATGCTGCTCACTAAAGGTGAATCTAGCCTTTTGATTATTTCTGCTAGGGAGAGGTTTGGTTTCAGTCCAAATGCTCTTAAACATCATGACAATGTATAACAAGACAGATCCTTACCCTGTTCAGTGCTGAACTGGCGAGCAATTCCAGCTGCAGTGTTGAAATGATTACCCATGGAGATTATCCGCATTGTCCTGTCCTCTCTTGCATTTGTCGTTCGAGGGCAACCAGCCTTCTTGGGGGACTTGAAAGAGTTTATGATGTTGTAAAGATGCAATATTCTCGAAATCACAGACTTACGACAACCAACTTCTCTTGCTATGGCTGATAGGGTCAACCCTTTGGCCTTAATCTGGACAACCTGCTGCCAGAGGGTTTCAGTCACCTTGGAACGGCACACCATTTTTGCAAAGTCAGTGCAAACTGGAAAGTTAAGGCCCAGTCACACTAAACAACTTACCAGCGATCCCAACAACAATCCAACCTGATAGGGATCACTGGTAAGTTGCTAGGAGGTTGCTGGTGAGATGTCACACTGCGACGCTCCAGCGATACCACCAGCAACCTGACCTGGCAGGGATCGCTGGAGCGTGGCTACACGAGCTGGCTGGTGAGCTCACCAGCAACCAGTGACCAGCCCCCAGCCAGCAGCGCTGCGTGGAAGCGATGCTGCGCTTGGTAACTAAGGTAAATATCGGGTAACCAACCCGATATTTACCTTGGTTACCAGCGCACACCGCTTAGTGCTGGCTCCCTGCTCTCCTAGCTACAGTACACATGGGGTTAATTACCCAATGTGTACTGCAGCTACATGTGCAGAGAGCAGGGAGCCGCGCACACTGCTTAGCGCTGGCTCCCTGCTCTCCTAGCTACAGTACACATGGGGTTAATTACCCGATGTGTATTGCAGCTACATGTGCACAGAGCAGGAGCCGGCACTGACAGCGTAAGAGCGGCGGACGCTGGTAACGAAGGTAAATATCGGGTAACCAAGGTAAGGGCTTCTTGGTTACCCGATGTTTACTGTGGTTACCAGAGTCCGCAGAAGCCGGCTCCTGCTGCCTGCACATTTAGTTGTTGCTCTGTTGCTGTCACACACAGCGATGTGTGCTTCACAGTGGGAGAGCAACAACTAAAAAATGGCCCAGGACATTCAGCAACAACCAACGACCTCACAGCAAGGGCCAGGTTGTTTCTGGATGTCACACACAGCAACATCACTAGCAACATTGCTGTTACGTCACAAAAGTTGTTCGTTTGCAGCGATGTTGCTAGCGATGTTGTTTAGTGTGACTGGGCCTTTAGGCTTCCAGTTAAAAAGGGTTTGTTACATAATTAAGGAAATTACCACCAGGTGCCAGATGAACACTAATAACTTGCAGGTATCTGACAATGTTCTCTAATTTTGATTACTGTTAATTTTCATTTATCTTATTTACATTTTAAGTATGTGCTTTGGAATAAATTCACTTTATGAAATAAGCTTAATGTACTGCTAGCTTACTGATGTTACGATATAATCACATAGGATTACAGAATGACACTAGCATTTAGGAAATTGTGTGTTGTTCTCTAATTTTGATTATCAGTGCGTGTGTATATATATATATATATATAGATATATATATATATATATATATATCTATATATATATATATATCTATATATATAGATATATATATACGGTATATATATATATCATGGAGGTATAATTTGAAGAATTTGAAGACAAAATACAGCAACAGACAATAAGAAAAAAGTTCACCATCATAATTGAATTCACAAGGCTCGACTGCTGATTAAAGCTCTTACTCTGCGCAATATTTGTTGTTCTGATATAAAATGTTCTTGTGTTGCACAGAAGTGAGAGCCCGCTTCAAAAATAAGGTTTAATGCAGTATAACTCAGTGTATTGATAACCACTCTGCTCTTCCCTTACAATTTTAGAAATATGCAACAATAATAGCATCCTCTTAGAGAACAAAATCTTTGTCCGTCTTACCCCCTCATTATAGATTTTATTTTTTCAGCTGTGCAGCCAGAGATGAATCATTGGCAAAAATGTAATTCCTTTAATCTCTGGAAAAGGTAGAGTGTAGTAAAAAGGGATCTGTTTATTTATGAGAAGTGGTCAAAGTGTGATGTTATTACAAGGTTCACCTTTTATCTATAAGCTATGCATTTCATTTTTAGACTTTTCACAGAATATCATCAACATTACAACCTTTGATCACTACTTTAAGTGCTATATATGATTTGAATTTTGAACCAATTTATTTTCATTAATGGAATTGGCTAATTATAGCAGAATGCTTATAGCTGAAGTTATAAGTTTACATACACTTATGTTGAAGTCCTTAAAACTCAGCTTTCTTTTCATCACCGATTCCAGGTGAACAAACTGTACTTTAAAGCCCCAGTTCAGTTTTTTTTATGTCACCGCTAGCATGGAATCAATAATGCATGTCATGGGACTGCAAAGTCTGACTATTTGGAAGTCAGATATAATGGTCACAAGCTCTCACTGTAAGTCTATGAGATCCTCGTTCTCACTCTCATAGACTCATATTGAGAAGAGACATTTACCTAGTCCAACAGACTGTGGAGCAGTCTGGCTGATGGCAAACATGAGGAGACTGTTATGTACATATTCCAACACTGGTAAAAGGGGAATAAAGCCTATAAGACTGCAGCCACACCCACACCTTAGTGGTTCCTGTACCATTAGTATTAGATTATAATATTATTATATATTATAATTTATTATTAATAATAATATAATATTAGATTAGTATCCTTAGCTGCACAACACCCCAATGGTTCCTGCACTGACTAGAATATCCAAAGCCACACAACTAAAATCCCATAACTTGGACCTGTTTGCCTGAAAGGCCATCAAGTTATTTCTCGTACCTCCTGAGGAACCAGAGGGGAAGGTTGCTATGCACCACAAACCAAGTTAAGGAAAGAGTACAGAGAGAGACATAAAACACATGCACAAGTGGAAAAAGGAGGAATAATAAATGCAAGCAAGGATTAATCTCCTACAACCCTATTAGCAAACAGGAGAAAGGTGCAGGTAAGACAAATTAAACAACAAATAGTAAATACAACACTGGTCTCTGTCTAACAGGCAAAACCACTAGTTGCATTGCTGTAACTCCTTAGCATTAATCAACATAGAAATATAGCCAACAGAAAAGGCTGGCAAAAAGTGAGTATAAATATCCTCACCTAGGATGTGATAGGACACAGACAAAATAGGAAATTGATAACACCTGACTAGCAACAAAGCAAGGAGAAAAGCAAAGATAAATGAGCCGTCAGCATTTGGACACAGGCTGAACAGGCTGTGGCTCAGCAGAGAAGGAAACTGCCAATGGCGTAATGTAATCAGTAACATCCCAGCAAACTCCACCATGGGATGTTACTGATGGATTTCGCTTACTAGCCATAGAAGAAAAAGGAGGAAACACTGGCACCATTCAGCGAGCTAACCGCTTAATCCTCTTATTCCAGGGTTACACACACATTATATGGCAATAAATTCCATTGCATACTGGAACTGGTATTTAATAAAAAGGGATAAAGATCTTACCGAACTAGGCAAACAGAAACCTATTATATCACACAGGAGATGTAAAAATTTGGGAGATATTTTAATCAAAAAGCGATATATACCCCTCAGACTTGGATGCATTCTTTTAGCCCCAAAGGTAACCACAAATGTGGACATTGTTCCTTTTGTAGGTCCTGTGTGGTTGGCAGAGGTTTTAAGGTGGGGGGAAATTGGCATGTTGTAAATCAATTAATTATATGCAGGACCAGAATGGTAGTATATATCGTTTTTTGTCCCTGTGGGATGTTCTACATAGGGAAGACCATTTGTCCCATGTTTGTTCATTTTAGGGAGCATAAAAATTCAATAACAACTGGAATAGGAGCAACCAAATTGATCAATCATATTAGAGAGGCACATCAGGCAGATAGTACAGTTCTGAGATTTGCAGGTTTGGAGCAAGTGGAGCAGAAAATAGAGGGAGGAGACCTTCATAAATTTCTTCTACAGAGTGTCTTGGTATATTATTAAATATGATGCATTGGGCCCATTAGGATTGAATGAGAGGAATGACCTGACGGTCTTCCTCTGAGGCATTACTGTCCTTAGTGGAATACATTCGTGCTATTAGAAAAAATTATCTCTCATTACTAGAAATAAAAGGAAAAAAGTTTTTTTTCACTCTACTTTGTGGCTCTATGGTGCAAAAGTAATATATAATATATAAAATATATCTAGGTGCTCTAGTGTAATAGATATTATTGAAAAATGTATTGAACTGGAAATTTATTGTATTTTGTATGTCCGTATTGTTTCTATCATTGCATTCTGTATGTTTGTTTTTAAACACTTGTTTTAAATTCACTAATTGACATTGCACATCAGGTGTGTCCTTAATGTGCTTAAGAGTAGTACACTCACGTCACTTTGTATGGACTCATGGAAGCGTCAGTTGTAAAGACGCAAAACGGCCATCGTCCAACGGATTGTGTGTTCCCACCTCCCCACGCCTTTTCCCCTTGAGCTGATGATTGAATAAACAGCTTTTTTACCGCATTTCTGGTTAGTGCCTTCCGTCTCTCCTCCATGGATTTCCCTTACTAGGTTATCTGAATAAAGACTCCCCAAATCACCTCAATAGTCATCTTCATGGTCACAACCCTTTCATTTGACGAGATACTGGAAATGATTCTTGACCCAACTAAAACTCAGGACTCACTCCATCTCATCTTCTCAATTCTCCTCCAAATCCAACTCAATTATGTCTCAAGGCCAAGTGTCCATTCAATTTTTTTAAGGGGAAAATAGTTTGTGATCTTCTAGGCCAAAACTTCAATAATCCTGTAAAAACTAGAGATGAGTGGTGTTCGAAACAAACCGTTCGCCAATTTCAAATTCGAGTTATTTTGGGCGATGTTCAAGTCGTTCGACGAACTCGAACGATTTGCTTCACGTTGAAAAGTGCGAGTTAACGTTTGATAACGGTTCGATCACCAAAAGCGTGGCTTTTCACAGTAAGGCTATGTGCGCACGTTGCATATTTGCATGCGTCCTGCGTCCCCAGCACAATCCCTCTCTCTTTCCTACTAACCGATCAGCTGCACGGCTGTCACAAATCTCCGGCGGCTTTTCCTCTTTTGAAAATGGCTGCTGCTCATTATTCAATCTGGTATTCCCTGAATTCCCCGCCCAACGGCGCCCATGATTGGTTGCAGTCAGACACGCCCCCACTCTGAGTGACAGCTGTCTCACTGAAACCAATCACAGCCACAGGCGGGCGGGTCTATAACGTGCAGTAAAATAAATAAAGAAATAATTAAACAAAAACCTGCGGTTCCCCCCCAATTTTGATACCAGCCAAGATAAAGCCACATGGCTGGAGGCTGGTATTGTCAGGATGGGGAGTGCCACATTATGGGGAACCCACCACCCTAACAATATCAGCCAGGAGTCGCTCGGAATTGCCGCATCCATTAGATGCGACAGTCCTGGGACTCTACCCGGCTCATCACAAATTTCCCAGGTTCGGTGGCAATCGGGGTAATAGGGAGTTAAATGGCAGCTTATAGCTGCCACTAAGTCCTAGGTTAATCATGGCAGGCGTCTCCCTGAGATACCTTTCATGATTAACCTGTAAGTAAAAGTAAATAAACACACACACCAAAAAAATCCTTTATTTGGAATAAAAGACAACCCCCCCCCCATTTACCATTTTATTAATCCACAAACACCCATCCAGGTCCGAAGTAATCCACACGACGCTTTCAGCTCTGCTACATCAAGCTGACAGGGAGTGTCGTAGAACACGACCGCTCTATGTCAGCTCCACGCAGCAACTGAAGTAAGCCGCGCTGTCACCAGAGACTTCACTCATGTAGTGCCTGCGTGTGTGCGAGGATGATGATGGGGGCGGTAGTACCGGGGTATGTGCGGGGATGATGATGTGTGCAGTAGTGTCGGGATGTGTGCGAGGATGACGATGGGGGCGGTAATGCCGGAGTGTGTGCGGTGATGATGATGAGCGCAGTAGTGCCAGGGTGTGTCCAGGGATGATGGGTGCGGTAATGCTGGGGTATGTGCGGGGATGATGATGAGTGCGATAGTGCCGGGATGTGTGCGGTGATGATGATGAGTGTGGTAGTGCCTGCATGTGTGCGGGGATGATGATGAGTGCAGTAGTGTCGGTGTGTGTGCGGGGATGATGATGAGTGCGGTAGTGCCGGGGAGTGTCCGAGGATGATGGGTGTGGTAATGCCAGGGTGTGTGCGGTGTTGATGAGTGAGGTAGTCTCAGGGTGAGAGCAGGGATGATGATGGGGGCGGCACTGCCGAGGTGTGTGCGGTGAGGATGATGGGGGCAGTAGTGCCTGCGTGTCTCTCTCTCTCTCTCTCTCGTCTCTCTCTTCTCTCTCTCTTCTCTCTCTCCTTTCTCTCTTCTCTCTCTCTCTCTTCTCAAATTCAAATTCAAATATGCTTTATTGGCAGGACCAAAATACAATTAGTGTTGCCAAAGCAAGAGAAATACAGTAAGTGTGGTGGGAGGGGATCAGAATTATGGGGAGTTGGGGGCACAATTTGGGCTCTGAAAGTCCATTTAGGGGCCTTATGTTCCCCTCAGCTTATGACATGTGGTGACATATTGGGCGGCAATCTCCACCGTTGATTCCTCTTCCCACAGTAGGAAGCAGAGTTTCATGTCCTCGTCCACGGATGGAAAGTCCGGGGTATGGGTGGTAAATTTCTGGAAGTGGGAGGCCCTCACTGCTGAGTATTTGTCACAGTGCAGCAGGAAGTGCGCCTCGTCCTCCAGAGCCCCCTGCTGGCATTGCTGGCACAGTCTTTTCTCTCGCGGCTTGTATGTTTGTTGGTGCCGCCCTGTTTCCACCTCTAGGCTGTGGGCACTCAGTCTGTACAGGCTCAGGGTCTGCCTGTCTTTGGGATGGCGTAACCTTTCCAGATATGGGGCCAGAGTGTAGTACCTCCTCTCTCTCCTCTCTCTCCTCTCTCTCTCCTTCTCTCTCTCTTTCTCACTCTTTCTCTCTCTCTCTCTCTCCTCTCTCCCCTCTCTCTCTCCTCACTCTCCCCTCTCTCTTCTCTCTCTCCTTCCTCTCTCTCTTCTCTCTCTCTTCTCTCTCTCCTCTCGCTCTCTTCTCTCTCTCTTCTATATCTCTCTTCTCTCTCTCTTCTCTCTCTCTTCTCTATCTCTCTCCTCTCTCTTCCATCTCTCTCTCCGCTCTCTCTTCTCTCTCTCTCTCTCTCCACTCTCTGCTCTCTCTCCTCTCTCTTTTTTCTCTCCTCTCTCTCTTTTCTCTTTCTTCTCTCTTTCCTATCTCTCCTCTCTCTCTCTTCTCTATCTCTTCTCTCTCTCCTCTCTCTCTTCTCTCTTTCTTCTCTCTCTTCTCTCTCTTTCTCTTCTCTCTCTCTCCTCTCTCTCTTCTCTCTCTATCTCTCCCCTCTCTTCTCTCCCTTCTCTCGCTTCTCTCTCTCCTCTCTCTTCTCTCTCTCTCTCCTCTCTTCTCTCTCTTGTCTCCTCTTCTCTCTCTCTCTCTTCTCTCTCTCTTCTCTCTCCCTTCTCTCTCTCCTCTCTCCTCTCTCGCTCTCTCTCCTCTTTCTCTCTCTTCTCTCTCTTCTCTCCTCTCTTCTGTCTCTTCTCTCTCCTATCTCTCTTCTCTCTCCTCTATCTTCTCTCATTCTCTCTCCTCTCTCTTCTCTCTCCTCTCTCTCTCTCTCCTATCTTTACTCTCTTCTCTCCTCTCTTCTGTCTCTTTTCTCTTCTCTCTTCTCTCTCTCTTCTCTCTCTCTCCTCCATCTCTCTCTCTCTCCACGTCCGATGGCTGCAGGACCTGGCGATGATCAATTGATGCGGTCACCTGACGGAATCAGTTGACACTATAAGTCGAGCGGTGAGGCCGGCTTTTTACCGCCCGGCCAGCTAAACTATCAGCTGATGCCGTCGGACAGGAGTCTGCACAGAAGTGTGTAGTTTGTTTTTTTTTGCACTGGTACATCAGATGATTGTATAAAAGCTGTTTATACAATCAGCTGATGTGTCATGTGATTCAGGCCCTTGAACCTGACCCATCATCTGATCACTTTGCCTTCCAGAAATCTGATCAGATGATATTGGAACTGGATTGGACGGTGCGGGACCCTTGACCCAGGATTACTGCGCAGGGGGATTCTTATTTTTAATAAAGATGGAGTCACTAAATGTGTTGTGTTTTATTTCTAATAAAAATATTTTTCTGTGTGTTGTGGTTTTTTTTATCTGTACTAGAAATTCATGGTGGCCAAGTCTAATATTGGCGTGACACCATGAATTTTGGGCTTAGGGCCAGTTGATAATATACAGCTAGCCCTAACCCCATTATTACCCAGCGAGCCACCCGTCACCAGCTGGAAGAGTTGGAAGATGGCGCTTCTATGAAAGCGCCATTTTCTGGGGTAGCTGTGGCCTGCCATTCACAGCAGGGGTGCCCAGAAAGCTTGGGCACCCTGTGCTGCGGATTCCAATCCCCTGCTGTCTAGTTGTACCTGGCTGGACACAAAAATGGGGCAAAGCCCACGTCATTTTTTTTTTTTAATTATTTCATGAAATTCGTGAAATAATTAAAAAAGGGCTTCCCTATATTTTTGGTTCTTAGCCGAGTACAAATAGGCAGCTGGGGAGTTGGGGGCAGCCCGTAGCTGCCTGCTGTACCTGGCTAGCATACAAAAATATGTTGAAGCCCACGTCATTTTTTGGGGGGGCAAAAAACTCCTGCATACAGTCCTGGATGGAGTATGCTGAACCTTGTAGTTCTGCAGCTGCTGTCTGCTCTCATGCAAACACTAGTGAATGGAGCATGCTGAGCCTTGTAGTTCTGCTCCCCCTGTCTCTCCCTCCAGCATACAGTCCTGGATGCAGCATGCTAATCCTTGTAGTTCTGCAGCTGCTGTCTGCTCTCCTGCATACACTAGTGGATGACGTATGCTGAGCCTTGCAGTTCTGCTCCCCCTGCCTCTCCCTCCAGCATACAGTCCTGGATGGAGGATGCTAAACCTTGTAGTTCTGCAGCTGCTGTCTGCTATCCTCCATACACTAGTGGATGAAGTATGCTGAGCCTTGTACTTCTGCTCCCCCTGGCTCTCCCTCCAGCATACAGTCCTAGATGGAGCATACTGAACCTTGTAGTTCTGCAGCTGTCTGCTCTCCTGCATACACTAGTGGAAAATGAAGAACATATTGAAGAGGGAAATGACATCAGACCTTTTTTTCTTCAACAATCTTTAAAAATGCATAAAAACACGCAGCCAAAAACGCAGCCAAAAACGCAAAAAAAAACGCATTTTTGATGTTTTTTTTTTTAAGATGCTGCGTTTTTGTGCATTTTTTGTGGAAAAAAACGCACAAAAACGCAGCGTCAAAAAAACAATGAATTTCATGAAATAATTAAAAAATAAAACAAATGACATGGGCTTCGCCCCCTTTTTGTGTCCAGCCGGGTACAACTAGGCAGCTGGGGATTGGAATCTGCAGCACAGGTTGGCCCAAGCTTTCTGGGCCCCTCTGCTGCAAATTGCAGTCCGCAGCCGACCCAGAAATTGGCGCTTTGATAGACGTGCCATCTTCTGGCGCTGTATCCAACTCCTCCAGTGGCCCTTATGCCGGGTGGCTCGCTGGGTAATAAAGGGTTAATACTAGCTTTGCTTTACTAGCTAGTATTAAGCCAGAGATTCTTAATGTCAGGCAAGTTTGACCCGGCCATTAAGAATCTCCAATAAAGGGTTAAAAATAAGACACCACACAGAGAAAAAATACTTTAATAGAAATAAATACATAGACACACTTAGAGACTCCATGTTTATTACTCCCTCTCACCCCTCCACGATTCTGGTCTTCTGTGTTCTTTCTCCTTCAACCCAAGCAGCTCTGCTACATCAGACAACACTGCATGGGAGGAAGAACGTTGCTGCTCCCCGTGCAGTCTAATCACTCAGTGAGTTAGCAGAGGCTGCTGTTTGGTAAGCGGTGAGGTCACTGCTGCCACTGTTGCATTAGTAACCTGACAGGCGGGTTACTATAGCAACGGTGATGTCCGATCACCTGATTCCCGGTGCCACTATTCACCGACTGTGGCAGCCAGTCCCTGCATGTGGGCCGACTCTGTAAACAGCGCCGACATGCAGGAACGGGGAGCCAAGCATGTGCCCTAGTATCTCACCGGTACTCGCCGAGTATACTGAGTACGGAGATGCTCGGGCGAGCACCGCATACTGATGGGATGCACTGACAGGACCTAGTGTGACGTCATAGCCATGTGACCAGTCTGTAGCCATTGAGATAATACACACGTGACTGGTCACATGCTATGACATCACGGAAAGGTCTTATCATCAGTGCTGGTTACCGGGAGGACGCAGCGATGATCGGAAGGAGAAGCGGCGGGAGACAAACTGCAAGACGCATCGCGGGACCTGTAAGTATAATGGCAATGATTATTATTAACTGTATGTGTATATGTATAATTTGTTTTGTATGTGTTTGTGTTTGCCCGCCATTGTTTTCAATGGTGTTTTCAATGGGGTTTGAAGGTGTTCGTCGAACGTTCAACGAACGTTCGACGAACACACCCGCCGTTCGACGAACCGAACCGAACTCGAAAACTAGGGGGTGGCTGATTGCAAGTAAAGACCTACAAATTTATGGCCAAGCCTCCTTGATGCCATTTTAAGATGTACATTTTTTGAGGATAACCACACAAATTCCCCCACCCTAAAAATTTGAGCCATCTTACGTCTGTGGTTTGCTCGTCTGTTTTTTGGCCTGAGCACTAGTCGAGTGAGCACTAGGCCATTACGGAACTCAGTTAGGTGGGAGTTAACCCTAGAATGCGCAACCATAGAAATCTACCATAGAAAATAAGTAACATAGCAGGCGCTCCGAGGCCCCAGGTATGCGTTCTAGGGTTAACCAGCTGGGACCCAAAGAAAGGTCTCAGCCCTGGCACAGACTCTGCAGTTATGGCCCTGTTATGGATGGCATTTAATACATATTGAATATAACCTAAAAATTGCTGGACTAATTTAAAATGGCGCTTGATTTTATCTAACACACCCATGTCTGGTTATTTCAGACAAAGGGACTTTCCCTTGATCATAAGACATAGTTTTTTTAATACATGCTGAGTTAGCTCAATATAACATTATGAAATGCATACATATATATTAATCGACGTAAGCTCTTTTTGCTACTTAACCAATAGGATTATAGTAGGCACCCCTGGCCCTCAGCCAAGGGGCTTCTTATATTATCTTTTGTACTTCCTCAATAAATCAGAATTCTGCATCGATCATGACTGGCTGTCTTTGATTTGTGTAGAGATATATATCGCATGCGATAAAGGTCTTTAATTACTAATTTGGTGTGTAGGTGTCAAAGGGATAGATGCGTATCATGTGAATGGCATCAACCTAAATTTAAATCCATATCATTTCGCATCCCAGCGCAGGTCTGGGGCGTAATACGTTCGGACCGAGGAAAGCCGTGACAACACCTTCACTCTACCATGACCACAGAATGCTCGGAGATTGCAACTCCTAGAAGGTAGGAAAGTCTGTGTTAACTTATCTTATCCTCCTGTGTTCATTTTTTTTCAGGGGAGACTGAGGTGTCAAAATCAGAGTCAGAGTCCAGACCCTTGATGACTGACCTGTGTGAAGTCCTAGCTCCTGAACCCGGTCATATTTATATTTTGACACCTATATTTTATGTCATTTAGAGATGAGCGAGCCTCTAGAGGCTCGAGTTCGACCCGGTTCGTCAAACGGAGGCCGCGTTAGACTTCGGTTCGGCGAGCCGTTCGACGAACCTCTCGAACCCCATTGAAAACAATGGGAGGGAAACAGAAACACATAAAAACACATTATAAATGTACACATACGGTTAATAAACATTGCCATAACACTTACCTGTCCCCGCGATCCGTCCTGCACTCTGTCTCCTGCCGCTATTCCTTCTGATGATTGCTGCATCCTCCCGGTAACCAGCACTGATAAGAGGACCTATCGTGATGTCAAAATAGCATGTCCAGTCACGTGTCTATTATCTCATTGGCTACAGACTGGTCACATGGCTTTGACGTCATGTCCTGTCCTAGGTCCTGTCAGTGCACCTCTCCAGTACGCGGTGATCGTTTATGTATCTCCGTGTACCGGCGACATGCTCTGGCACACGGTTGACTCCCCGTTCTGCTTCCCCGTTTCGTTATTAACCTGGTGCCACAGATAACCAGCTGTCAATAACGGAGATCACCGTTGCTATAGCAACGCGCCCTCAGCGGTGATGTCACCGCTTACAGCCGCAGTGGCACCGGGAATCACGTGATCTGAGCACCGTTGCTATAGCAATGCGCCTGTGAGGGGTGACGTCACTGCTTACAGCCAGCAGCACTGATCACTCACGGAGTGAATTCTGCACGGGGAACAGCAGCGTCTTCCTCCCATGCAGTGCTGTCTGATGTAGCAGTGCTGCATGGGTTGAAGGAGAAAGAAGACAGAAGACCATGGATCGTGGAGGGCTGACAGGGAGTAATAAACATGGAGTCTCTAAGTGTCTGTGTATTTATTTCTATTAAAGTATTTTTTCTCTGTGTGGTGTCTTTTTTTTAACCCTTTATTGGAGATTCTTAATGGCCGCGTCAAACTTGCCTGACATTAAGAATCTCTGACTTAATACTAGCTAGTAAAACAAAGCTAGTATTAACTCATAATTACCCAGCGAGCCACCGGCATCAGGGCAGCTGGAAGAGTTGGATACAGTGCCAGATAATGGCGCTTCTATGAAAGCGCCATTTTCTGGGGCGGCCGCGGACTGCAATTCGCAGCAGGGGTGCCCAGAAAGCTCGGGCTAACCTGTGCTGCGGATTCCGATCCCCAGCTGCCTAGTTGTACCCGGCTGGACACAAACATGGGGCGAAGCGCACGTCGTTTTTTTTTTGTTTTTTTTAATTATTTCATGAAATTTATGAAATAATTAAAAAAGGGCTTCCCTATATTTGTAGTTCCCAGCCGGGTACAAATAGGCAGCTGGGGGTCGGGGGCAGCCGTACCTGCCTCCTGTACCTGGCTAGCATACAAAAACATGACAAAGCTCACGTCATTTTTTTTGTAGTTTTTTGGCAAAAAAAAATAAAAAAAATGCTTCCCTGGATTTTCCATTGCCAGTGAAGGTAACACCAAGCAGTGGGGGTTAGCAGCCAGTAGCTGCTTGGATTACCCTTAGCTAGCAATACAAAAAAATGCAGCAGGAGCCCATATATATTTTTATTAATTATTTACTTAAATACCTAAAAAAAAAAAAGCTTCCCTGTATTTTGATTGCCTGACATCACAGTGCTGTAAAAATAAATCTTTAAAAAAAATGACGTAGCGCTCCGCGGTATTTTTGATTCTCTGCGCAGACAGCTACGAGTTGCCACCCCCATCTGCCTGGCATTACCTTGGCTGGCAATCAAAATACAGGGAAGCCCAATAATTTTTTTTATTTAAAACAATAGTTAAAAAAAAATGACGTTGGGTCCCCCCATTTTTGATAGCCAGCTAGGGTAAAGCAGACGGCTGTAGCCTGAAAACCACAGCTGGCAGCTTTACCATGGTTGGTGATCCAATGTGGAGGTCACCCCAGGCTCTTTTTTTATAATTATTTTATAAATATTATTAATTACAAAAAAAAGTAGGGTCCCCCCCAAATTGGATCACCAGCCAAGGTAAAGGGGACAGCTGTGGTCTGGTATTCTCAGGGTGGGAAGGTCCATAGTTATTGGCCATTCACAGCCTAAAAATAGCAGGCCGCAGGCGCCCCAAAAGTGGCTCATCCCCTAGATGCACCAATCCTGGCACTTCACCCCAGCTCATCCCGTGCCCTGGTGCGGTGGCAAACGGGGTAATAAATGGGGTTGATACTAGCTGTAAGGTCACCTGACATCAAGCCCAGCAGTTTGTGATGTCATGGTGTCTATAAGATACCTGACATTACAAACTGGCAGTACTAAGAAAACAAATAGACAACAAAAAATGTATTTGAAAAAACACTCCCCAAAACATTCCCTCTTTCACCAATTTATTGTAAGGAAAAAAAATAAGGGGGTCCCACGACGACTCTGGACCGTCTAGAATATAGGGGGAGACGCTCAGGGAACGAATTCCCCATTTTCTAGGAGTGCAGACCCTCCATGTGAGGAGTGTGGGTGCAATGAATCTGCACCCACTCTCCCCGGGTCCACAGCAGCAGAGTCCATGTCGTAACTGTTGCTACCAAAGCTGCAATGCCCTGCTCATGAGGTAAGGGCATGCTTAATCGGGAGAACTATTCTACATTTCCAAATATTAGTATTTGCTGATATTATAGCTATTTCACCTACTATATATTAGGGATAGGATCTTGGAGATGGACTACCCCTTTAAGTCCAGTTATCCAGCTGAATGAATACTAAACAACAGAGCTCGCTATTTATACATGTTTTCTTGTGGCGTATAACGGACTCTCATGTTTGGTAGTTGTTCAGCAGGGCAACTATAAAATCAAATACCTCCATTTGGAAATGTAGTATAGCTCTCCTGATCAACTATGTTCCTTACCTCATGAGCAGGGCATTGCAGTAGCTTACAGATGCATGGTTACCAACACTCACTGTGTCTGAACACAGGAAGCTGAGCTGACAGCAGCTCTGTGCATGCGGCAGCATCTATTGTGAAGGAGGGGGCCGCGGGGGATCAACGCTGCACAGGTACCGTGGAACACTGGGGAACACCGGTGGGGTTATAGGGGGTGACCTGGCAGGGCCTGGGGAGGGGTTTTCTTATGCATGTGTCATGGCACATGTGACAGAAATCAGAGGAGTAGGGTGAATGCGGCCGGCGCGCTGCTGTGCGTGCGGCCATCTTGGATTTCCAGGAGGGAGTGGGTGGGGGAGCACTTTGGCGACACCGGGGGACCGGAGGGGACCGGGGAGGAGATTTATCTCCCATCTGACATGTTTGTTCATAATAAATAAATCATTTTTTACCGGCGCTGTCATTTACTGTAACATAATCATCGGTATACGGTGTATACTGGTGATCACATGAGCGGGGACCGGAAAAAACGGCCTGAATCATGATCTCCAGGGTCTCAGCTAGCCCTGAAACCCCGGAGATTTTCTGACGCTGGGGGGCGCTATTCACTTATTTCTGCCTCCTGTTTATAAACGGCAGATCAGAATAAGGCTACATTCACACAACCGATCCGTTTTTGCGGTCCGCAAAAAAAGGTCCGTTTTTTCACGGGTGCATCTGTGTGGCATCCGTTTCCATTCCGTATACGGACATATGTCATCCGTTTGTCATCCGTGTGCCTTCCGTTTTTTTTGCGTACTGCAAAAGAATTGAAGGAGGGAAATACATAAATTTACCCAGGATCCATAGCTTCAACCTACATGAGGCGGTCACATGATCACTCCAGTGCCATTTTCTACTGCTTTTCACAGCGTAGAGTGCTCTGGTGATTTTCCTGTGCTTGTACACTTCATATCAGTCTTTTATGCCATTATAATGTCAGAAAGACACATAATGTCCCACTCTCCTGCATTTTGTAATTTTGCACCCTTTGGTGCCTTTCATGTGGCACTAAAGGGTGCTTAGCCTTGTATTTAGCCAAAAGAATAAATAAATTTTAAAAAAAAATGACGTGGGGTTCCGCCTATTTTTGATAGCCAGCTAGGGTAAAGCAGACGGCTGCAGCCTGCAGACCACAGCTGGCAGCTTCACCTTGGCTGGTAATCCAAAACTGAGGGCACCCCATGCTGTTATTTTAAATTGAATAAATAATTAAAATAAAAAAAACACGTGGGGTTCCCCCCAAAATTGGATCACCAGCCAAGGTAGAGCGGACAGCTGGGGTCTGATATTCTCCGATGGGGTAATATATGGGGTTAATCCCAGATGTGTAATGTCACCTGGCATCAAGCCCTGGGGTTCATGATGTCAGGCGTCTATCAGATACCCGACATCACCAACCCAGTCACTATTAAAAAAAAATAGACGACGAACACATTTTTATTTGAAAAAACACTGCCCAAAACATTCCCTCTTTCACCAATTTATTATAAAGAAAAACAAATCCAGGTCTGCTGTAATCCAAGGGGTTCCCATGACGATCCATACCATAGTCAATGTACCAGTCAATGAAGAACAGAATGTTCCATATTGGCTGGGAGAGCAATGCAGTGACCTGAGCTAACATCAATAGGTCAGCCCAGGTCACTGCAGGGGATGACAAGTGCTGCTGTCAGCAGGATAGCGAGGTACATTACCTACGGTGATCGCTTCACTCCTGATAGCAGAGCTGTCACTGCAGGGCATGACAAGTGCTGCTGTCACCAGGATAGCGAGGTACATTACCTGCGGTGATCGCTGCACTCCTGATAGCAGAGCTGTGACTGAGTTCAATGACCGCCGCCTTCACAACCAAGTATCGCGGGAGCCTGTGACGTCACCGCTAGTGACAGTCTCGGGTCGGCTGCAAGAGGAGATGTGACAAGTGGTGGCCATGGAGGACAGTGACAGCGTTGACGTTGGGAGGGCAGGACTTTATCACCGCAGGTAAGAACGCAGGTAAGAACGAACAGATGATCTCCCAGCGGCTGGCTAATGAGAGCGATCAGCTGATCATTCACAAGAGCCGGCCGCCGAGAATGCGTGCGGGCAGCGGAGTGCGAGGTGGGTGGAGCCGAGCGGGGTATTGTGTGCGGGCAGCGGAGTGCGAGGTGGGTGGGGCCGAGTGAGGCCATGTGTGCGGGCAGCGGAGTGCGAGGTGGGTGGAGCCAGCCGAGCGGGGCCATGTGTGCGGGCGGTGGAGTGCGAGGTGGGTGGAGCCGAGCGAGGTCATGTGGCGCTGAGGACATCAGTGTTGGGGACTGCATGGCTGGGGACAGGTGAGTGTGAGTGTGTGTACATGCCGAGTGCAGAAGGGGGCGGAGCCGAGCGGGGAAGTGTCGGCTCCCTGCACACATAGCCAGGGTAAACATCGGGTTACTAACCAAAGCGCTTTGCTTGGATACCCGATATTTACCTTGGTTACCAGCTTACCGCAGGCTGCCAGCGATGGCTCCCTGCACACATAGCTGTAAAAAGCCACACTTTTGGTGATCGAACCATTCTCGAATGTTACTCAAACTGTCGAGCTTTTAGCAAAAAGCTCGATTTCAAGTTCGAGTTCGATCTCGAGCACCCCCCAAAATTACTCGAACAGGAAATTGGCGAACCTCGAACATCGCTCATCTCTAATGTCATTCTGTTCATCTGTTGAAATGTCTGTTTGTTTGAAGCAAGCAGAGTTAGTTACTTGCTTTTGAAAAACCGGAAGTTCTGTGCTTTGATTGCTTAGAGCAAAAATGAGGAAGTGTTCACGGTAAAATAGCAGCTGTGTGACAAAAAGGAAAAATTGTACTCTGTAAAAGTTAACTGTTTGTGTGGCAGGAGGTATACTGCTATATACACCGATGTGTGACGTGTCCGGTCGATGATTGATAATTCCTTGGACCTGGTCTTCGGGCATAGATGATTTGAAAGGGGGATTTTCTAAGTGAGTTGAACGTTGTATGCGTACTCATTGGTCTTGTTTTAGTGGATGTCAATGTATTCGATTACCTAGGATTGAATACATTGGGGAAAAATCCTTAACCTTGGCCTTAATCAGTTATTGAGTCTTGAATAGATCGTCCTCATGAGGTGTATGTAGTGTGAACAGATTTTACTAGTACTTGAGATATCAACAACAGCTGACATATTGACATATAGTGAGGGTGAATGTAATTTCTTATCCCCCACGTGACACTTCTTCCTGGAAGCGGTAGACAAACGTGGTTGTGGACTGAGATAGAAATCTGTGTAATTCTCTGGATGTGCATAGTTGCTGGTGCAGAAGAGAAGTATATTACTGTATAGACCAGGCATCCAGATTGAAGTGTTGGTTTTAGATTATTTGCCCTTTGAAGATGGGGTCGAATCAGTTCACGCCTGTCAAGTTCACGGCAGATGAATTAGTAAGTGAGCGAGAAGGGAGGAAATACATTAAAAATATGAAGTCTCTCCTCAAGGTGGCAGGGATTCCTGCCAGGAAAGGGAGATTAGAGGAGCAGAAATGGAAAGATGTCTTCTTGAATAAGCGAGGGGTTTTGAAAGACAAAGATCTCCTTATGGATACTGAGGCATGGTATAGAACGTCTAAAGATGTTAAAAAATTGGCATGGAAAGAGGAATGTGATGGAGATGGCAGATATTTCTATATTGCACCAGCTCAGAAAATGGCACCTCAGGAAGTGGCCAAGCCCATTAGGAAGCAACTTCTCCCACCTTATAAGTCATCCCCAGAGGGTTGGCCTTGTGTAGTTTGTCTAACTCAAAATCCCGATTGGCATGAAACTTGTGCAGTGTGTGGGGCCCCACATCCACGTAAGCCCACCCTATTATTTCCTGTCTTGAATTCAGATGGCATACCCTATGTCCCGCCCTCCCTAGCCTCTCCAGATGCCATTTCAGGTCGGACCGTACCCAGTTCCTCTTCAGCAGCCATTTTAAGACCCAAGGTCAGTGGCCTATTTATTGCTAGAGCAGCAGAAGACACCGAGTGGGGGGCAGGAAGACGACAATGATCTTACATCCACCCCACCACCAAAACTGACCCCAGCAGAGACCAAACCCACAATCTCCAGCTATAGAGAAAAACCACAAGTGCTGTCCTTATTTGAGGATGTCAGCCCACACACTGCCCCACTCCCTGATCATGATAGTCCCAGACAAGGACGCCCCAAATATGTGACCCCTAGGAGGCTGCAGTCCTTGTGAATTCCCTCCCTGATCCTGATTTGCATCCCATGCCTTTTTATAGGAAGATGTGCCAAATCCAGAAAACCCACTCTGCCACATATGCTGATTTGTATGGGCTCACCCAATTAAAGCTGGGGATTCTTTCTGGCCAGTAATGGAACCAGGTTTACAGTTAGGGTTTGGGGCCTCTCCAGCTTATTTACAGACCTATGATTCAGGGGAACAGTTCTGCGACAGACTGTGTGAGTGGGCAAAAGAACATCTTACACACCAATCTGTGTCTCTCCAAGACATGGTACAGGAGAAAGGAGAGACGGTGGAGAAATTCTATCACCGACTCAACCAGATGTTTTTAGACTTGGGGTTCAGCTATAGAGAGAAAGCCCACACACAGACAATCCTTTGTCTCCTGTCTCCGAGAGCCCATACGCAAACAACTGCAGCTGGTAACCCGTGACTACAGAGTGAAGGACCAAGACACCCTCTTTCAAGTGGCAAGAGGTGTGGTGATGATATTAGCAGCATCCAGGACCACCCCACGTACAAATGTGCTACTTGCACAGTCACCCGGAGAAGATCAGGGACGTAAGAAGTCTGACATCATCTGCTATAGATGTAAAAAACCTGGGCATATCAAAAGACACTGTAGGAAAATCTCCCAGCACCATGACAATGGACAGCAATCACCATTTGATCTGCCTCCCCCACATCCCCCTCCTCCCCAATAGGAGATTGGCAAGCTGGGTCCACCACCACCTTTTAACCTGCTATATAATCATACTCCCAAGCAAGCTAGCGGTCCTACTCCTACATTACAAGTGGAAGTAGAAGGGAAATCCATTCCCTTTTTGGTGGATACCGGTGCAGCCAGAAGTGTCATTAGGTTTGCAGATTTACCGAACCCAGATTGTCTCACAGATGAAGTTGTCCCATGTGTGGGTATTGATGGAACCACCTGAAGTACCCCCATGACGCGTCCTTTAAATCTCAGCTTGCAACCTACGCACAGTATGCTTTCACAGCTTGTCGTATCAACCACATGTCCAGTCAATCTATTAGGCGCAGATCTGCTCATGAAATTGCATGCACGTATCTCTTTCAACAATGATGGTACTGTCTCTTTAACTACCCCCCCCCCCTGGATCAGGATGAAGTGTCGCAAGTGTTTGGTCTCTTTTGTATATCCGAAGATGTGAAGCCCACCTCTGACACCTGGCTGTCAAAGGTCCCTAATACACTCTGGTCACAAGGCCCAGAAGATATTGGAAGACTTCCAGTCCAGCCAGTGGAGGTGAAGCTGAAACCAGGAGCCCTACTTCCCCACAAGCCACAATACCCGCTCTCCATTCAACAGTCTGCTGCTATCTCTCATCACCTAGAATGCTATCTCAAGAATGGAGCAATCATCCCCACCAAATCTCCTTGCAACACACCGTTGTTTCCAGTAAAAAAGAAAACACAGAAGGGAGAACTAGCAAAGTACAGGATGGTACAGGACTTGCGTGCAGTTAATAAAGCCACAGTGCTGGACACTCCAATTGTGCCTAACCCACATACTCTGCTAGCATCAATCCCTCCTACTGCTTCCTGCTTTAAGGTTGTGGATCTAGCTAATGCTTTCTTCAGTGTCCCAATAAGTTCAAATTGTCAACATCCTTTTGCTTTTACCCATGAGGGCCAACTGTATACATGGACAGTGATGCCCCAAGGGGCCCAGAACAGCCCATCTATGTTTAGCCAAGCAATGACTGATGTATTAGAACCATGGAGAATGACTCACCCCAATGTAGTTCTGCTTCAGTATGTTGATGACCTCCTCCTTAGCTGTGATTCTCTGGAAGAGTCCCAGGAAAACTCAATCTCACTGTTACAATTCCTTGCACTAAATGAATGTAAAGCGCCAAAGGACAAATTGCAATTCTGTCTGGACAAAGTCATGTTCTTAGGACATTGCATCTCTCATCAGACCAAATATCTCACAGAAGACAGGAAAGCAACCGTTGAACAAATACCACTCCCTCAAAACCACAATCAACTGCAATCCTACCTAGGGATTGCATCATATTGTCGGTCCTGGATTATGGATACTTCTGTATATATAGAACCTATGTATGATTGCTTGAAGACTAAGCCATTCAGTTTAACAGAGGAGGCTATAGATGCATTCTACAAGCTGAAGAATATCATATCATCATCTCCAGCCCTGGGTTTGTCAGACTATCACAAACCATTCTGCCTGTTCGTCATGGAAAAAGCAGGACATTAAACGGGGGTTTTGACGCAGAACCATATAGAAGAAGCAAGATGGTGTGTAATAATTGGGATCACCAAATAGAAGATATTCAAATAATTTTTATTAGTCAAAAAAACACCAACATGGAGTTAAAAGTATTTAAAATACACAAACGTGTTCAACACATACAGGGGCTTGCATATAATAAGACAAAAACCCCACACCACCTCCATATAAATAAGTAAAACACTATATATTAATAAGAAAGACAAAGCCTCAATACTGATAGATGGACATCAGCAGAGAAACAAGCAAAATGCACCAGAAACATACATAATAGTACATAAGATTTCATAAATACCACATAGACAGGGTAAAAAGGTGCAGCGAAAATCAGCAAGCAGGAGCAGATTCTTCAATCACAAAGGAGGCAGCCATACAGGAGGGAGGACAAGAAGAAAACCCCCCAACGCGTGTCGCCACCCCTAGAGTGGCTTCCTCAGGGAAAAATGGGGCATGAACCATACCTCCCAACCGTCCCGGATACAGCGGGACTATCACGCTTTGCAGAGTTTGTCCTGTTGCCACGGGCGGGAGGTCTTTATCTCGGCTCCGCCCACCCATTCTCTCCCCGCCTCACTGCTTTTCCCTCCTACCATCCTAACACGTGTCTTGAGCATTACAGAGCAGAGCACGCTACGCTAGTCTCTGTGCTGCTACTGCTACTGCTAAGGTAATGAATGTCCCCAGCGCTGATTCCCTCCCCCTCCCTCCCCTCCCCTCCGGTCCGGAGCCTGTGCTCCTCCAGCTGTTTCTCTGATCTATCGTGTGTGCAGTGTTTGCTTCTCAATGCTGCAGGCACACGGTAGATCAGGACATTGGGGAGAAGACAGTGTGTACTTACCACTTGTTTCCTCTCCTGCAGGTGCACAGCACTAGCCGGTAATATGCAAAGATAGAAGCATTGGCAATGCTTCTATCAGCTACCGTCCACATGATCCCCTGCCTGGCAGAGCTGCTGCATCTTAGGCTAAGTTCACACCACCGGTTTTGCAGAGCCGGCCAATCTGGCTCTAAAACCTATGCAACGGATGCGGCGACAAAACCGCATCCTTTGCGTAAGTTTTTTACATGCGGCCCGTCCGGTTTTTGCTGCTTGCAGCAGGCTACTGAGCATGCGCAGTGGAAAAAAACGCATGCGGCGTCCATAGGCATGCATTGCAAATCGCGCCGCATCGGCCGGATGCGGCGTGATGCGTTTTTTTTTGTTGGACAAAAAAACATGCCAGGCACCGTTCCATCCGGCCGCCGCATTGTCTAAATCTGCCGTATGCGGCAAAAACCGGACCGAACGCAAGCCAATGCGGCACAATACGGCACTAATGTAAGTCTATGCAGGAAAACCCGCAACCGGCGGCAAAAAAAAACGGTTGCGTTTTTCCTGCAGAGCGCCGTATTGTGCCGCAAGGCAAAAACCGGACGTGTGAAAGCAGCCTTAGGCTAAGTTCACAAATCAGTTTTTTCCAATCAGGCACAATCCGGTTTGTGCCTGATGCAACGGATCCGTCTCAGATTGTGAAAAAACTTATGCGACGGATCCGTTTTTTGTTTTTTTTTGTTTTTTTTTGTTATGCTGAGAGAGAGACAGAGACCCCACCATCACTGCACAAACACCGGCACTACCTCACACGCATCATCACCGCACACGCCACCACTACCCAGCACGCATCATCACCGCACAGGCAGGCACTACCTCACACGCATCACCACCGCACATGCCAGCACTATCCAGCACACATCATCACCGCACAGGCAGGCACTACCTCACACGCATCATCACCGCACACCCCTGCACTACCGCACGCATTATTACCGCACACGCCGGCACTACCCTGCACGCATCTTCACCGCACACAAGCCGGCATTACCTCAATGACGTCACCGCTGACAGCGCGACTCCCTTCAGTTGCTGCATGGAGCTGATAGAGAGAGGCGGTGTTCTACTGCCGTTCCTGTCAGCTTCATGTAGTAGAGCTGAGAGCGTCGCGGGACCTCTGTGGATTATGTTGGACCTGGAGGGGTATTTGGGGATTTTAATAAAATGGTGAAAGAGGGTGTTTTTTTGTCCTTTATTCCAAATAAAGGATTTTTTTGGGTGTATGTGTTTATTTACTTTCACTTACAGGTTAATCATTGGGGGTGTCTCATAGACGCCTGCCATGATTAACCCCTTATTACCCCGATTGCCACCGCACCAGGGCAATTCGGGAAGAGCCTGGTAGAGTCCCTGGACTGTCGCATCTAATGGATGCGGCAATTCCGGGCTGCTGCTGGCTGATATTTTTAGGCTGGGGGGCTCCCCATAATGTAGAGCTCCCCATCCTGAGAATACCAGCCTTCAGCCGTGTGGCTTTATTTATTTATTTTACTGCACAATATAGACCCACCCACCGGCTGCTGTGATTGGTTGCAGTGAGGCAGCTGTCACTCAGCGTGGGGGCGTGTCTGCCTGCAACTAATCATAGGCGCCGGTATGCGGGGAAAGCAGGAAATACGAGATTGAATAATGAGCGGCCGGCATTTTCAAATCAGGAGAAGCCGCCGGAGCAGTGTGACAGCCGTGCAGCCCTGCGCCGGTGATCGGTGAGTGGGTGAGAGTGAGTGAATAAGTCAGTGAGTCAGTCAGTGAGTGAGAGAGTTTGAGAGTGAGTGATTGATTGATTTTCTGACAAGCAATGAATTTATATCACTTCTGGGCATGCTCAGTAAAAACCGGATACGGTACAAGCTTCCGGCGTTTGAAGCATGACACCGAATCCGGCTCGCATAGACTTTCATTATGCACCATGCCGCACAGCGCCGCACCCGGAGCTATGCATTTTTTTGCCGCTGGCAAAAAACGTTCCTCTCTGCGTCCTGTGCGGCCGCCGGAGTGACGTTTTTTGCCGCATCAGGCAAAAACCGTATCAAACGCAAGTACATGCGGCACAATCCGGCGCTAATAAAAGTCTATGAGGAAAAACCACACCCGGCGGCAAAAAAAAAACCATGCGTTTTTCCCGCAAGGCGCCGGATTGTGCCGCACAACAAAAACCTGATGTGTGAACATACCCTTAGCTGCACACCCTGTTCAGCTCTCTTAGGTCCTTGTTCAGCCCTCCTCCTGGGTCTTAGCTGCCTGCACACCCTGTTCAGCTCTCCTCCTGGGTCTTAGCTGCCTGCATACCCTGTTCAGCTCTCCTCCTGGGTCCTATCTGCCTGCACACCCTGTTCAGCTCTCCTCCTGGGTCCTAGCTGCCTGCACACCCTGTTCAGCCCTCCTCCTGGGTCCTAGCTGCCTGCACACCCTGTTCAGCTCTCCTCCTGGGTCCTAGCTGCCTGCACACCCTGATCAGCTCTTCTCCTGGGTCCTAGCTGCCTGCACACCCTTTTCAGCTCTCCTCCTGGGTCCTAGCTGCCTGCACACCCTGTTCAGCTCTCCTCCTGGGTCCTAGCCGCCTGCACACCCTGTAGTTAACTCCCTGACTGTTCTGCACATTGCTGATCTGTGGTGGCTCAGAGCGATCACGGACAGCTTCTGCAGTTTCAGTTTGCTGGATGGGTGTAGATGGGGAGTGGATATGGGTGTGGCCGTTTGTAAAATGGGTGTAGTTAGGGGGCATGGCCTAAAAATTGCGCCGCAAACTTTGTCCCTCTTTCCCTTCTTTAAAAGTTGGGAGGTATGCATGAACACATAAGCAAAAGCTGGTGCTTTTTATACTAAACAAGTACCTGTTAAAGAGAAGTTATGCACAGCACCTGTTAGGCACGTGAGGCAGATCAGCTGTGGTGTAAATACCGGAAGTTTGCAACCAGGAAAAACCCTCCAATAATCAGATAGCATTCTGCAGTCCTCCGTGACCGGAAGTGTGCAGCTCCCTAATGACTCCTGGTAAGTAAATGTCCTGCAACAAGTGTTCCCACACAAATAATGGTTCCGGGCATGCACAGAAGGACTCAGGGGTCACACTTCATGCTCTGATCATAGCTGTGTGCCAGCAATGTTAATGCACATGCGTGAGAACTTATGGTACCTAGAGAAGATGGTAATACATACAGCAGCAAAAAAAAAACAAACACACAGTTACCTACATATCCCCCCACAATCTCAAGATAATTTTTGGACTATTACATTCAAATATCATAAGGGATATGGGCAATGAAAGTAACGACGGGGGATAGTCTATCATGTTTTTATATCTCATATAATATTCCTATATTAATCATTGCAGTATATCCTACTTTACATCGGGAATGTGGGAGGAAACAATGTTGAATAGTCAAATGGTAAATAGTGCAGCCCTGGAGCTGACTTACAGGCGCATGAAAGAAATACCCAAATGCTGTATCTACACAGTATGTGTTAGCTACCCATGTATGATGCACTCAAATATCCCTAATATTCACAATATCTATTAGGTTCAAAACAAAAAAAAAAAAAAAAGGGGCTACATAAACAGAAAAAGGCCCTCCCATGTATTACATCCAAAAAGTAAGAGGACATATATATGTTGACAAAATATATAGAGCAGCATCCCAAAAGATGGATGGGACTGCCCCAACATACTGTACATAGGCAATATGTGATTATACCAATCAAGGAGATATCATATGGAATTACCAATTGACCCCTAAATTTATACACATACTTATTATCCTAAACACATTTGAGGTCCGATCACGATAAAGATGGTTGCCGTATTTCCTATGTTTAAATAAACTACAATAATATCGCCTGAGGTCACCAACTAGGACTGCTACTATCACGTTAGAATATACCATCCAAAAAAAATACTAAAAATATATCCACTGCTTTTATTCTCATAATAATGTACGTATATACAGGCTGCCAAGAAAAAAGGGGCAAAACAACCCTGGATCACATAAAAGGGACCATATAAGGACTGGTTAATGCGAAAAAGGAACCATTAGTTGTGGGGAACACCATACGGTAAGCATGAAACGTTTTGCAGTCCCACGGAGAAAGATAGCGGCCCATTGGATACTATTTAGCCAGACTGGATCCTGTCACCCGAGGAGCACCATCCTGCATGAGAGCTTTGTTTGCAACTCACCTGCTGTTGGACAAGACCTCTGACATCGTCTTAGGTCACCAGTTGAAGATCAAAGCTCCGCATGACATTTCTGCCATCCTGGCAGAGACTCAGCCAAAACACCTCTCTGCCGCCCGTCACTTGCAGCTACAGTACTCCCTACTTCTTCCTGACAACGTCACCATCTCCCGGTGTACGGTCCTTAACCCTGCTACTCTACATGGGGGGAGTATTCCACCTCTGACACCTTGGTGGAAGAGGTGGTCGACTCAGGCATAGCACAACATGATTGCCTTGCTCTCATGAGGCAGGAAACCTCTGGATTCGATACCGTGACAGATACACCCTTAGAAGACCCTGACTTAACCCTCTTTGTGGACTGATCAAGATATGCAGATCAAGAGGGGCAGTTTCGCACGGGTATGGGGGTGGTAACAGAGGATGCTGTGCTGATGGCACATACGCTACCCGTATCCTTGTGTGCTCAAGAAGCTGAGATACACGCTCTCACTGAAGCCTGCAAGATGGCGGCGCGAAAAAAGGTGAACATTTACTCTGACTCCCGCTATGCATGGGGAATCGCTCACAATTATGGACCAATATGGAAGGTGAGAGACTTCCTCACTGCAAATGGAACACCTGTACACCACCACAAGGCCATAAAAGAACTGATGGAGTCTTTGCTATTGCCAGATAGAGTCGCGGTGATCAAGGTCAAGGCCCACACTGGGGGAACTTCAAAGGAAGCACTGGGAAATGCCCTCGCTGATAGAACAGCCAAAGAAGCAGCAATGCAAGCACTCACCACTGAAGTGACCAAGTTGCGCTCCCTAGCCAATCCTGAAGAACAAGAAGAAGGGAAAGATGGAAAGTCTTGGGAAGACATGGTCCGCATCCTTCAGAAGCAGGCCTCAAAAGAGGAGAAGGAAAAATGGATCCAAGATGGAGCGGTACAGAATGAAAAACATCTAACACTGGAAAAAGGGAAACCATGCCTCCCACGTGCTCTCTATCCGATGGTGGCCAGATGGGCCCATGGCATCACACATCAGTCAAAAACAAAGATGCACAATCTTGTGAGAGGCTACTATCATGAACCTGGATTTCATATTTGCATTGGAGACTTTACTGCTAACTTGACCAAAGAGATATGGCAGGCCTTGGGTACTGAATTGGCTCTACACACCCCGTATCATCCTCAGAGTAGTGGGAAAGTTGAGAGGTTAAATGGGACACTGAAGGCAAAAATGCTTAAGGCAGCACAGGAGACAGGGAAGCCATGGCATGAGAGTCTTCCCCTTGCATTGTTCAGTGTCAGACACACCCCAACAGGAGCCCACAAGTTGAGCCCCTATAATATCCTGTTTGGTAGCGCCCCCAGATTAGGGTTATATTTTCCACAACAGCTATCTTTGCAGTACGATACTCTGACTAAGTTTGTTGTTGAGTTGGCTAAACATTTGACTAAAGTACATTCTCAAGTTTTCTCTTCCATTCCAGATCCTCAGGACCTGAAGTCACACACCAGATCCAACCAGGTGACTGGGTCCTCATCAGGAAGTTCACCAGACGTGCCCTTGAACCCAGATACGACGGGCCATTCCAGGTCCTTCTCACGACTACCACCGCTGTCAAAGTTGAAGGAAGACCCACATGGATCCACGCATCCCATTGCAAAAAGATGCCGAACCTGGGAGCAGGAGACGGCTGTCTCCCATCTTCCACCTGATCCTGATACATTTCACTTTCTTGGGGTTGGTGAATGGTTGGTGACTGGTCAAGGGGCAATATCCAGAGAAAATGGTGTGGTTACTTTCTGGTTTAATGTGTCGGTTCCCTCTGCCTCATATATCAGTTTCACTACTGCGACATAGTGACATGCCCTACTCCCACTAACCAATATCTCCTACACCAACTTTGTACACATTACATATGTATAACCACTGCTGAAACTGGATGGGGTTCAAATTGTGAAAAATGGTACTTTGTCGGTTGGACCACTGGAATGTAAACAGGGGATACATGCCCACTCAAGCTGTAGAACGCAAATACAAGTTTGGGAAAAACTTACTGGCTCGCATGACACTGACCAAGGGCAGATTTAGGGAAAAGAGGGGCATAAGAGGTGGAGAATACACAGACATCTACTGTCCAATAGATGCGTGCATAACTATGTTTTTAAACATCGAAAATCACTCTGAAGGTGACCAAGGACTGTACGTACTAAGCACATATGGGGACATACCTGTACCTCTTGCTACAGGAAAGTTTTGGCTCAAAGATATAGTGAATAAGCCTTCACACCACACCGGGAAAATACAACTAAGGGAACTGATAAGGGGGGCAAGATACATGATGAACATGACTTATGACGACAAACTTGCTCTGGAGACCGGGTATTCAGACTCAAATCTTTGGTTAGAATGGTTAAAGTACAACGCAACAAGTAACAACAGGTCATCATTTATTGTTTGTGTCACAGCTAGGCCTCACTTGGGTACTGTTCCCTTTCCCATAGATCCCAGAACAGATGAATAGAGTTTTTATTGCATACTGTCTCTTTTCTCTAACACCACAGTCCCTAAAAAAAGATGCCAACATATAGCACATATATACCCTCCCTACCAGTGGAAAGAACCTGTTGGGCATGGAATCATCCCCTATCCCGGAGACTATGCCTGTTTTGAACGCACTGCCCTGGGGCTAACAGTAGGTAAATTGCCACCAGATTTCTGCAACGATACCATCAAAATATACAATGGCCCTTATGATGATTCCCTGTTTACCAATCAACATAGTCAATTACCCGATGTATACTGGCTTTGTGGAGACATGAAAATCAGACCCCGATTACAAGTACCCTGGACCGGACAATGTGCCCTAGTAAAAGTACTCACGCCATTCCACATATTCGATTTGTCTGAATGGAACAAGGCCATTCAGGAACACTAGCCCCTAAACAGACAGAAAAGGGAATTAGAAATAAAAGGATCCTTTGACCCCCATGTTTATGTAGATTCAATTGGTGTTCCTTAAGGAGTGCCAGATGAATTTAAACCAGAAATAAAGTAGCAGCCGGTTTTGAATCAATCATCCCCATAATAACGGTAAACAAAAATGTAGATTGGATAAACTACCTGTATTACAACCAACAACGCTTGTAAATTACACCAGAGACGCCCTAAAAGGAATTGTTGAACAACTAGGACCCACCTAAGTCATGGCCTTTCAAAATAGGATGGCCCTCGACATGATACTGGCAGAAAAGGGGGGGGTCTGTAAAATGATAGGATCTAACTGCTGTACTTAAATACCCAATAATACTGGCCTCGATGGTAGCATAACTAAAGCCCTAAAAGGCTTCACTGATTTGTCCGAGGAACTGGCCAAAAAGTCAGGCACACAACAATGGGACACTTGGTTTGGGTGGTGGAGAGGGTGGCAAGATGCACTTATTAAAATAGGAATAATTGTTATCTGTGTCTTGACAGTATTGGTCTTGACCATGTGCTACGTAGCTCCATGCATGAAGAAGATGATATCTAAATCTATGGATGAGACGATGACCATGCATGCCGCTTTTGATGATATTCCACCACCGCCTGAAGAATATGAGGCTCTGAGTGCAACCAACCCCGATGAATATGAACTGATGAGAGGATTACCACCACCGCCTCCTACTCCTCTCCCTTCTCCTCGGATACTGTATGCCAGTGTGGAACATGGCCAAAAGAACACGTAAGGGACAGGAACTGATTTCCTTCTGCCATCCTGTGTTTTCTTTCCCCCTTTGATCATTTGCTGAATGAATCTATTTGGACTGCCCTTTTGGGAGATGATATACAGCGTGTCTTGCCTGGGATGAGGGTATGAGGATTTTAGATCAGGGTCTGTTAGGAGATAGGGATACGCTGGAGGCTCGGCCCTGACCACCTTTAGGTCTACCGTCGGGATGAGGGATAGCACAGGGTCCCTAGTCATAGGGCACCTTAGGAACACCCTGCATAATCAGCAATGATGACGGGATTGTATTTAAGTTGTATTTAAGTAATCATGGCATAACCAATTTTTCAGATAGAAAAGGTAGCACCATAAATGAAATCTATTCCGTGTGTAATCCTCATACCTTCATACATATTCTCAACTTTTCCAGTAACGTAACTTTGTGAAAAAGGAGAGTTATCAATAGCAAAGATGTGAATGGGTAGGTTAAGAGAGGAGAACTAATAACCACAATGTAAAACAGCAAAGTCATGATCAATTAGATCCAAGGTGGAACCTGAATCAACAAATGCAAGTGTGCAAAGAACACCAGACCTAGTCTCAAAGGATATCTGTGAGAAAGGACGAGATGTCTATACTAAAGACAATCTCAGACTCTTGGAACCTGCATCTTTACAAAAAGTCTCTTCTTTTTTCCCTTTTGAAATTCTCTAATAAATTTGAAACATTGAATCATGATGTGATCAGAACCACCGCAATATAAACAAAACCAAATACATGCTCCACATTCAGTTCCTTTTTGTTGTCTCTGCAAGTACAAATTTGCATAGGTTCACCAGTGTCCTCTTGTAGGAAGGAAGATCCCACTGAACTGCCTTTTTAAATTTGTCTCTGCTCTCAGGCATCTATCCAAATTAACAGCCAGTGTTAGACTATGTTCCCACTGGGCGTTTTTGCTGCGTTTTTGCAGCGCTTTTA
Source organism: Anomaloglossus baeobatrachus (assembly GCF_048569485.1). Lineage (NCBI taxonomy): Eukaryota > Metazoa > Chordata > Amphibia > Anura > Aromobatidae > Anomaloglossus > Anomaloglossus baeobatrachus. Next base: position 423,654,621 of record NC_134358.1, read on the forward strand.
GCTACGGATTTGCCTTGGTTTTATGCAAATCCATGCTAATGAAACTCCCGTTTTTACAGTCCCAGCAAAGTCTATGATATTTCGGAAATCTCATGCACATGTACCGCCCCTGTGTCAGCGGCCGAGCCGCGGTGGCTCGAGGGGTCTCCGGACCCGGGAGGGGGGTCGCGCAGACACTCGAAGTGAATTGGGGATATGTACAGGGGATTTGGAAGTTCGTGACGCCACCCATGGTGCGTGGTAAGATGGAGTACCACCGCTGTTGTTGGGGAGCCCGGTAGCGGTGGTATGGCAGCAAGGTGTCTAACCCCTCCGTGGATAGGGGGTTGTGCCCTGGGGCCTGGTGATGATAGTGAAGGGGTGCCGTTGGGAAAGGAAAGGATTTCTGCGTACTCACTCAGTCCAAGAATACTGACACCGACAGCTTGTAAACCAGAATTCTGAGCACCGCTGCAGCAAGGAGGGAACACACTTGGATCCATGCCCTTGGTGTTGCTTGTTAGCCTGTGACCTTTTCCGTGGCACCTTCTTCACTGTTTGAACCCTATAGTGTGGAACTAATCGGGTCCCACTCACCTGTATGGCTAACGGAGTGAGCTTGCTCTCAGGGTTCACGCTTGGGATTTGATGGACTGTGTTTTGGGAAAAGTCCTATCCTTTCGTTGCGCTAGTACCCCAATTTTGGAGTGGGTGAGGCATGAATCTTAAAGATTTTACCCCCGTCGGGTAAATTACCAGGATGCTTGAAGCTACTTCCCGGCCTAGGGTCCACGTACCCCGTCGTGACCTGGTCCCTGCCCGGAGATGGCTCAAGGCCACCGGCTGCCCTCCTTGGCAAATCCGTGCCCCTTAACACGATCCCCTGTGACCGGGGTTCCAGCTCCTACCAGGCCCAGACCAACGTCTGTCACCTAGTAGTCTAGAGGAGCCCTGTTCCAACACGGTGACCTCTCTCTCTGAGAGTCATCACTCCACATTCCTACTCTTTCCACTCCTTTTTGACTTCTCCTCTCACTTTTCACTTTCACCTTACCAACTAACCCCCCAAGTGGGTGGCCCTATTCCCTTCAGGCCCCCAATGGTGTGTCTGGTGGTTGTGGTGCAAAGTGTTCCTAGGGTTTTGACTGGCTCTGATCTTAGCAACACCAAAGAACAGGGATCTGTAACCAAGGAGGATGCGGATACTGTGCAGAAGGGCAGATTGCACAATACCCTGTGACGACCTGATAGGCCAGGGCATCACACACATACACACAAATACGTCAGGATTTTTTCCTGACAGTTTAGTGAACCACCTCTGGTTTTGCTGCATTATGAAAAGAATGAACATGTCAATTCTTTTCAGCGCTTTTGCTATGGTTTTTCAACCTAGTGACAGGTGGACTCGCAGATACCCTGGATCGGTGGGTCTAACTGGGTTAATAAAAACCCCGGTTAGGCCCGTGGTTTATCCCGGGTATCTGGCTGGTGCTGGGGATAGGGGGATTGGAGAAGGTGCGCTATATTTACCGAATCACCAGCGCGGCTGTATGCTTCCGCAGCTCCTCCACTTCCCCGCTCATTACATATTCACTGCTTTCATCTGTGATTGGTTGCAGTCAGATGGCATCTGACTGCAAGCAATCATAGATCTGGTCTGCGGGTCTAGTGTAGAGAGAATGAATTAACCACTCAGTCAGGCTATTTACGGTCACAGGTATCGCCAGCTGTGACCGGAAATCACCTGAGTGAAGTGACCGTTGATCGTGTGGCTCATTCATTCTCTGGAGCTCAAACCAGGCACTATTGTTCAATGGCACTTGCTGTGATGTACAGATGTAGCAGAGCTGAATCGCTGTGGGACCCCGTGTGAATTACGTTGGACCTTCAGGGGTGTGATTATGGGGTTAATAAAGTGGTGAAAGAGGGTAATTTTTGTATTTTATTTCAAATAAAGGATTTATTTGGTGTTTGTCTTTATTTCTTTTCATTTATTACTAATTGGTAATGGAGGGTGTCTCATAGATGCCTGCCATTACCAATCTAGGGCTTAGTCGCAGATATGAGCTGTGATAAACCCCTGATAGTATCTCGATTGCTACTGCACCAGGGCAATTCGGGAAGAGCTGGGTAAAGTGCTGGGATTGTCGCATCTAATGGATGCAACAATCCTGGGTGGCTGCAGGCTAATATTTTAAGGCTGGGTCTCTCCAGCCTGAGAATACCAGCCCCTAGCTGTGGGCTTTATCTTGGCTGGGTATCAAAATTGGGGGGACAGCATGCCATTTTTTTTCAATCATTTATTTAAATAATTAAAAAACAGCATGAGGTCTCTCTTATTTTGATACACAGTCAAGATAAGCAAACTGTAACGCCTGCCTGGATCCACAGACTCAGATGGGCTGTAATGGGCAGGCTAGAGGGAAGCCACTCACCCAGCAGGACCCCCAGAACCCTGAAACCCTTTACCTCCTATACAGGGATTTGGAATTACACAGGGACCTGGAGAACACTACCTGTGGAAGGCAGCAGTAAGGAGAGTAGTCGTCAGGCAGGGTCAAACCAGGAATTGCAGAACAAGGACAGAATCGGTAGGCAAGGACATAATCAGCAAACGAACAAGAGGTCAAATCCGGATCGGGCAGTGAGGTACATAAACGACAGGCAGAAGGGTAGTCAGAACACAAGCAAGGTCAGCGCACAGGAATCAAAAAACAAACAGCACAGGAACCAGTAATTCAAACTATCTCTGGCAGTAGTCACATGACAGGAGGGGGAATAAGAAGGGTGAATGATGGCAATTTCAGCTGGAAGACACATGCCACCTACAGTCAGCCAATGGCACTGTAGGTTCCAGGGAAACCCAGCCTAGTGGATGAGCGGAGCCTGTGCACCAACTCCTCTCCCATCACCAGCACTATCCATGGTGGGAACACGGTGCCGCCTGGCGATCGGAGCAAAAGTCGCAGGAGCATACTCGACTGGGGACATGACACAAACAGCTGGGGGCTGTAGCCTGTAGCTGTTGGCTTTATCTGTGCTGTGTATCATAATATGAGGGGGATCCTACGTCATTTTTTTAATTTATTTATTTGTTACTGTACGATAGACCCACAGACTCCAGTGGGGGGAGGGAAAGCAGTGAATATGCATGAGGCTAATGAGCAGCACCAGAAGTAGGAGGGGCCACGGGAGCAGGTACGGTTGAGCCTAGAATCTATGGACTCCTTCCAGGTTAGTGGGCATGACCAGCTGGGTTAGTGGGTGTGAACGACTTGGTTAGTGAGCTTGGCGTTAATTTCTCACTTCCACTACAATTATGCTTCGCCCCCCCCATGTCATACGTGTCTGTTGAATGACATTATACCTGGAATGAACCCATACAATCTAGTATCTACCTGAGACTGGTAAGTATAGTGCATTTGCTTTACATTTTTTTTTTCTTTCTACCTTTTTTTTTTTAACTACCCGAGTTAATACTGGCCCGCCCAGCACTTTGGTACTTTTGAACCCTTGCTGGTCTTGACATCACAAAATAACGCTGTAAAAATGCCACAAAAAAGCCACAAAAATTGCACCAAAACCACAGATGACTCCCTGGAGACTAGAGATGAGTGGTGTTCGAATCGAACTGTTCGCCAATCTCAAATTCGACCTGCTTTAGGCGATGTTCGAATCATTCAACAAACGCGAACAATTAGCTTCGGCAGTTAGAGGTTATGTTTGATAATGGTAAAATGCTAAAAGCGTAACAGGCTTTTCACAAGACAACTGTCATTCAATGTTCATACAGTGGAACCTTGGTTAACGAGAACAATTCGTTTTGGGAGTGTGCTTGTTAACCAAGTTATTCGTTTAGCAAAGAAAGATTTCCCATAAGAAATCATTGCAATGCAGACAATTCCTTCCACAACTTGTTCAATGTCCCATCCTGCTTCCCTATTGTGCCATTCCACACATGCACAAACACACAAAAACATACACAAATACACACAAACATACACAAACATACACGCACACACATATTATGCTCACCTTACCTTCCGTTCCATCGCCAGCCTCCTGGGACTTGCAGTTCGCTGGTACAAGATGTATATCGGGTAACCATCGCGACCGATGCCGGAACTTTTGCTGCCAGAATGCTGACGTCAAAGGCAGGAGCCGCTTGCCTCTTATTGGCCAGCGTGCTGCCTTTGAGTAGCGTCTGACAGAGGAAGTTCCTCCCTCGTCGCAATGGTTACCCGATACATGTAGTTCGCCGCTACAGGATGTGTATCGAGTAACCATCGCGACGAGGGAGGAACTTCCTCTGTCAGATGCTATTCAAAGGCAGCACACTGACCAATCAGAGGCCAGTGGCTCCTGCCGTTGACGTCAGCGCTCTGTCAGCGGAAGTTCCGGCATCAGTCGCAATGGTTACCTGATACACATCTTATACCGGCAAACTGCAAGTCCCAAGAGGTCAGCGATGGAACGTGAGGTAAGGTGAGCATAATATGTGTGTGCGTTCGTGTTTGTGCATGTTTGTATGTGTTTGTGTTTGCCTGCCATTGTTTTCAATGGTGTTCGAAAGTGTTTGAAAGTGTTCAATGAACGTTTGTCAAACGTTCGACGAACACACCCCAAGTTCGACAATCCGAACCGAACTTGAACACTAGGGTGGTGGCTCATCTCCACTGGAGACATCCTGCCACAAGATCAGGTTTTGATCAGGTTTTGGTCAAGAAAACCCGCTGCAAAAATGTTCTGTGTGAACATAGCTTTATGGCTTTCTTCAAGGACTGTGGGCAAAGACAATAAACCATTAAGTCCTTTATCTGATCCGAAAGAACCTGACTGAACTAATTTCGAAAGAGCAAGGTCAATCCAGGAGGTCCCCACTGCCCAGTATCTAAACTCTGAGTGTACCGCCCCGCGCTCGGCCGTAGCCGAGCCGCTCGGATCCGGGCTCGTTGGTGGGGGGCTCGAGCGCCTCCGGACCCGGTGTCACATCGCTCTGAAAAGGGGGATGCTGGCGCTTTCGGTGGGGGGTTAGGTAGATGCACGGCCGGAACCACGTTTGAGTTTGTGACGCCACCCACGGGATGTGGTGAAGGTGTAGACACCACCGCTGCAGTTACGGGGCACCCGGGGGAGATAGTAGTGCAGTAAGATGTTAATCCCTCCGTGGGCAGGGATGATGGCCCCGGGACCCGTTGAGGATAGCTGGGCGGTGCAGGGCGATGTGCGCAGTCGGAGAGCACTGTTGTACTCACTGTTATTGACACACACAAGTCACTGGTAAACCAAGTTGATGGTGGTCGGTGCCCGCAGCCGGCTGCGGTCGGGTCCCCTACCCGGATGGTGGGTGGTCTCTGCCTTTCTCCTGCACCATGTTGGGTAGATGTAGACTGCCTGCGCTTCAGTGACGGGAGTTCGCTCCCCGGCTGTGTGTATGTCAGGAGAGTCCATTTGCCCGCAGATGCTGGCCCGTGGGATCTCTCTGCCTGTGCGGTGGCTTTCTATCCCCCTCGGTGGGCTGTTGTCTTCAGTCGGGACTTGGGTGGGAAAGGACCTACAGTCCAGACCGCAATCAGTGAATTAACTCAGTCCAGTGGATTCTGGACCTCGTTTAAGGGTCTGAGTACCCCCCTGTGTGCTCCGGTTTCCGAGTCGGTTCCCCGGGTCGGTACCGGCGGGCCACTACCCTGTCCCGGTCCACCATGGTTCCACCGAGCGGTCTTCCCGGCTCCTGCAGGAAAAGGCCTCCGCTGCCTCCTAGCCAAGGTGTTCAGGCTACGACCCTCACACCTGTCAGTCCGTCACAGGCCTGTCTCACAGGCCTTACCTCCTTACTCTTCAACTCCTGTCATTAATCTCCCTATAACTGAACTGCTTGAGTTTTCCTGCCTCAGGCCCTCTGAACTCCTCAGTGGGCGTGGCCAACTGCCTGGCTCCGCCCCCTGGTGTGTTCATCAAGCACTGAGGGAGGTGACTAGGGTTTTTGTGGTTGGCTGATGACTCCTTTTTAGGCGACAGGTGTAGTGCGGGGGTCTACCTGTGACTACCTGGCTAGTCCAGGGCGTCACAGTAGCAGTTGTCCTGAACTCTACATTCTCCTAGAACCAGTGGACGGATCTTGTATTCAGCAACAGCGTCTTTACCAGGGTCATCGTAGATGAGGTCAAGAGCTGAGAAAAACACCTCAACAGAGAAAAATGCAGTTCTAATTTGGAGAGAGAAGGGTTAATAGACCGTGCTGCCGTAGAAAAGAGGATCCAAATCGAAGGAATGATTTTTTTTGTCTACGCGTTTCAAAGCCTTATTCCTCAGGGCAAATCCTATACAAACATCAGACATAAAACAGTGAGTATATATAAGAAGAAAAAGGGAAGTGCTAGAACATTCAAGAAAGGCTCATCAGTACATTTAAAAAACAACATTATTCATACAATAAAGAATAAGAACATTTGTAATGTAAAACATCAAATCTGTAAGGATAATAAAATAGTAAAAATACGGTATTTATTTTAAATAAAAACATCTGTTTTTAGCATTATATTCTGTAGGGTTCGAACTCAAAAACAAGAAAACAGGATGGACTAGACCCGATCGGATCGAAAAGGCAAACAAACCAAAAGAGCCACCCCAAGAGTCTAAAAGACAGACACATGAGGAATCAACCTATATCTTGATACATGTAAAAAACTAAGCTAATTAGTCATATAAAATAAAATAAAATGACCCTCCACGTGATGGTTTCTCTGGTGTCTGGGATCAACATCGGCAGACTTGGGCGTTGAACTGTTGTGTGCTGATTCATAGGCAGGCTAGCAAGAGTTAAGGGGGCTTTACACGCAGCGATATCGCTAGCGATATTGCTGGTGAAAGCAGCCGCCCCCGTCGTTTGTGCGTCACGAGCAAATCGCTGCCCGTGGCGCACAATATCGTTAGGAGCCGTCACATGGACTTACCTGCCTAGTGACGTCGCTGTTGCCGGCGAACCGCCTCCTTTCTAAGTGGGCGGTTCGTGCGGCGTCACAGCGGCATCACTAAGCGACCGCCCAATAGAAGCGAAGGGGCGGAGATGAGCGGCCGTAACATCCCGCCCACCTCCTTCCTTCCTCATTGCCGGCGGCCGCAGGTAAACTGTAGTTCGTCATTCCCGAAGTGTCACACATAGCGATGTGTGCTTCCTCGGGAACGACCAACAACCTGCGTCCTCAACAATCAACGATTTTATGAAAATGAACGACGTGTGTCAACAATCAACGATAAGGTAAGTATTTTTGATTGTTAACGGCCGTTCGTTGGTGTCACACGCAACATCGCTAACGATGTCGGATATGCGTCACGGATTCCGTGACCCCGGCGATATATCGTTAGAAACGTCGTTGCGTTTAACGGGGCCTTTAGTCTTTGATGGTTTGCTTGCTCTTTTGATCACATGATATGAAAAGGCCTATGAAAAAAAAACAAAAAAGCTAGCTCAACTCAAAATGGCATGTATTATAAGATATGCACTGCAATAAAATTTCCAAACTGTACTATTATATAATTTGAGATTTTTGGCAAAAAATTGCAATTTCTTGAGCTACTCCGACACGTCACAGCAAATCTCTTTGGGGCAGTCCTACTCTAAAATATTTTATATTTAAAATGTGCCATATGGCCTCACATATGAAAAAGGAGAACTGTTCATAGCAGCACTTACCTGGTGCCGTTCAATCCTGTACCCATGACGGAATCATGGCTGTGAGCGGGACAGGCCCAAGCAAATGCTGCAATAATTAAATAGCTTGTGGACAGGGCTTGATGGCTGAATGTCAACAGCCACCAATTGCCAAGATCAAGACAGGTGGAAAAACAAATCATTTGCTTGGGCCTGTCCCACCAACAGGCATGATTCAGTCATGGGTACGGGATTGAAAAGCACCAGGTAAGTGCCTCTTTAACCAGTTCTACTTTTTTTCATATATGAGGCCATATGGCACATTTTAAATATAAAATATTTTAGTGTAGGACTGCCCCAAAGAGATTTGCCGTGACGTGATGGGATAGCTCAAGAAATTGCAATTTTTTGCCAAAAATCTCAAATTTTTAAATAGTACAATTGGGAATTTTATTGCAGAGCACATTTTATAATACATGCCATTTTTGAGTTGAGTTGGCTTTTTTGTTTTTTATTCATTCAATTTCTCGGTGGCTGACCCCCACCTTGCCGTGCACCTCCAATTTGGTTTGTTTCTCCACCTGTCTTGATTTTGGCAATTGGTGGCTGTTCACATTCAGCCATCAAGCACTGTCCACAGGCTATTTATTTCATGCAGCATTTGCTTGGGCCTGTCCTGCCAACAGCCATGATTCAGTCATGAGTACGGGATTGAAAAGCACCAGGTAAGTGCTTCCTTATGCAGTTCTACTTTTTCATATGTGAGGCCATATGGCACATTTTAAATATAAAATATTTTAGAGTAGGACTGCCCCAAAGAGATTTGCTGTGACGTGGCGGGGTAGCTCAAGAAATTGCAATGTTTTGCCAAAAATCTCAAATTTTAAAATAGTACAGTTGAGAATTTTAGTGCAGTGCACATCTTATAATACATGCCATTTTTGAGTTGAGCTGGCTTTTTTGTTTTTTTCTTCAGTGAAAAGGCCTATCATCACATCTGCTCCCCTCCTATTTATGCTGGTGGAATCATTCCACCCATGCCAGCTATAGTTTTTCTTTTTTGATCTGTGAGGTGTAGTGTTCTAGACTGTTTGGTGAAAGTTGTGCTTATTACTTGGTGTGGTTGTGGAGTTTACCCCTGTTGTTTTGTAGCTTCCTTCCAGCTCTTGTTTTTCCTCCTGAATCTCTGATTGTCTACCCTTTGTGTGTGCATGCTGTGTGACAGAGTTATTGTTACGGTTCCCATTTCTGGGTATCTGCGTGTCTCCTTCTCCTTTGCTGAGGCACTGGAGACTATGTTCGGATTTCTTGCTACTGCACATGTGCAAGCGCTGGAGACTAAGTCCTATCTTGGAGCCATCGCACATGTGCGGGTGACATCATCGCTGACATGAGGTCACATGTCTTTGACACGTCCTAAGCTGATTGGCCGCTGGTCATGTGCTTGTGACACGTGGTCACATGTCTCTGACACCTTCTATGCCGATTGGTCGCTGGTCATGTGATTGTGACGCTTTGCTCGGTGATAGGCCAGCGTGGCGTCATTGCTGTCGTTCTGGCAGCGGATTGGCTCTGGTGTCCTCCATCTTGGATGATCTGTGCACGTCCCTCTAGACATCTCTCTGTCTATGCTAGGTGAGCGCTACCGGCAGGGTAGCGTTCTTGTACCTTACAGCTTCGGCTGCGGTCCATATCCTTACATCTTAGTGGAGCGGACATAGGCAGGTGCCTGAGGCACAGGGTCAGGCTGGGCCTTGTGATTCTACTCGTAGGTGGACGTTGCCGCTAGGGTAACGTTCCTTATACTGCGTCTGGCAGTTGTTCGTATCCTCGCACACTAGGGAAGCGAACATAGGTAGGAGCTTTGTGCGGCTTGTACTGCTGTCCGTCTCTTTTGCACCACTAGTGGAGCGGACCTAGGCAGGTGCCATATCTAGTGATTCGTGTCCTCGCACACTAGTGGAGCGAATGCAGGTAGGAGCTTTGTGCGGCTTACGCTGCTGTCCGTCTCCTGGCACCGCTAGAGGAACGGACCTAGGTAGGTGCCATTTCACACTCACTGCTTTTGTCTCTGGGATCATTAACAGAGACCATACCACACACCCTCCGAGTAAGGGAGGAATTGCTTTGTTAGCTAATTTTATGCCTCTGTGAGTTTAACAGAGGTATTGCACTCTGCACTTGTGCTACTACTATTTACAGTGGCACACTTATATACTCTTCCTCACTCATTAACCTATCCCTTTTACGTTAATGCTAAATACGGTAGTCGCTGTGACTTTAACAGTACACGGCGTGATTGGCTCTAGTGTCACTGAGACGTATCAGTGTCAGTACTGCTTTCGTGGTACAAGATACCCCTTATCCTCTGTCATAGTCTGCAGCAGAGACTTTGCACGATGGACCCTGACTGTCTGATATCTCTTTGGTTTTTATAATCAGACAGCCCCCGTAACATTAGGACTGAGCCAAGGGTCTGGCAGTTATGGCAGAATATCAGCAGTTATACCGTTACATACAAGTACTTGAGTCGCGGTTCAAGACTATAGAGGATAAACCTCAGACCATGGTGACATCTGCACATGATCCTCGACTTGCTCTGCCAAACAGATATTCTGGAGATGCCAGATCATGTCGTGGTTTCATTAGCCAGTGTCAGATACACCTAGAGGTCAACTCTTCTCGCTTCTCTACGGAGAGGTCCAGAGTAGGCTTTATCATCTCCTTACTTCAGGACAAAGCCTTAGAATGGGCGACTCCCCTATGGGAGCGCTCTGATGTGGTTACTCTGAGACATCAAGACTTTCTTGATGCTCTTAAAGCGGTATTCATGGGTCCGCAGGTTACCCATGATGCGGACCTGAGACTGTTAGATCTATCTCAGGGTTCGTTAACCACTAGTTCTTATGCCATTGCTTTTAGAACTCTGGTGGCAGAACTAGATTGGCCAGAGAAGGTGTTGAATCCTATCTTCTGGAGAAGGTTGGCAGGCTATGTGAAGGATGCCCTTGCTACTCGTGAGGTCCCTGCTTCTCTAGAGGACTTGATCACAGTAGCAACGAGGATCGACGTACGCCATAGGGAACATAGACTCGAGGTCTCTTCCTCACGCCCTAAGCATCGGGCTATTCCAGTTGTTGAGGGTCTACCACCATCTTCCTCAGCATCTGAAACATCTCCCACTCCTATGGAGTTAGGTCATACGTCCTCCAGACTACGCAAGTCTGGTCCTGCTATATGTTACGTATGTCGTCAGGCTGGGCACTATGCCAACAAGTATCCTAGCCGTCAGGGAAACTCCCAGGCCTAGTAACCATTAGAGGGGGGTTACTAGAGATGTCTTCTGCACCCTCTAAGTGTAGTATCCCAGGTCAGCTCTCATCCTCTGAGAATACATGGCCTATTATGGCTTTTGTGGATTCCGGAGCTGACGGGACTTTTGTGTCCTCAGGATTTGTAAAGAGACACAATATTCCCTCTATCATGTTAGAGGCACCTATTCCTGTCCGTGTTGTTAATGGGACTATGTTGTCTGACTCCATTACATTGAGGACAGTTCCCTTGCGCCTTTCCCTGTCTCAGGGTCACATAGAGGAGATTTCTTTTCTTGTTTTGCCTCAGGGTATAGACGACGTACTTCTGGGTCTCCCATGGCTTCGGACTCATGCTCCTCTCATTGACTGGGAGTCCGACAGAATTATTAGTTGGGGTTCGAAATGTCAATCCCGATGTCTTCCCTTACCACCTAAGGTCATTGGGGTTGCATCAACTGATCTCTCTCCCATACCTACACCCTATTTGGATTTCGCTGACGTGTTCTCCAAACAGGGTGCTGAGGTTCTTCCACTCCATAGGCCGTATGACTGCGCCATAGACCTTATCCCAGGTTCGGTTCCACCTAAGGGCAGGGTTTATCCTCTGTCAATACCTGAGTCGGAGGCCATGTCGACCTATATAAGAGAGAGTTTAGAGAAGGGGTTCATTCGTAAGTCTGTCTCTCCCGCGGGAACTGGGTTTTTCTTTGTTCGGAAGAAAGAGGGTGATTGGCGTCCCTGCATAGATTACAGGGGTCTCAACACAATCACAATAAAGAACAAATACCCATTACCTTTAATTTCAGAGCTCTTTGACAGACTGAGGGGAGCTCAGGTTTTTACGAAGTTGGATCTGCGGGGTGCATATAACTTGGTACGAATTCGAGAGGGTGACGAATGGAAGACGGCTTTTAACACCCGAGACGGTCACTATGAATACCTCGTCATGCCTTTCGGTTTGCAATGCACCCGCAGTATTTCAGGACTTCGTAAACGATGTGTTCAGGGATTTACTGTTATCCTCCGTCGTGGTGTATCTGGACGACATCCTGATTTTTTCTCCTGATCTGGAGACTCATCGTCAGGATGTCGTTCGTGTCCTTTCCCGTTTAAGGGAGCACTCATTGTTTACTAAACTCGAAAAGTGTGTATTCGAACAGTCATCCTTGCCTTTTCTGGGTTATATTATCTCACAAGAGGGTCTGGCTATGGATCCTGCAAAGCTCTCTGCTGTCCTGGAATGGTCCGAACCTCATTCCTTGAAGGCGGTGCAACGCTTCTTAGTATTCATAAATTATTACCGGCAGTTCATACCCCATTTCTCCACTTTGGTGGCTCCTTTGGTGGCCTTGACTAAGAAAGGTGCTAAACCAAAAGTCTGGTCTACTTAGACATCCCAGGCTTTTGAGGCAGTAAAAAGACACTTTTCAACTGCTCCTGTTCTTCAAAGACCCGATGAGAATAAGCCCTTCCTCTTGGAGCTTGATGCCTCCTCAGTGGGTGCTGGTGCGGTCTTGTATTAAAATAGCGGTGTAGGTAGAAAAAGGCCGTGTTTTTTCTATCTAAAACCTTTTCACCGGCAGAGAGAAACTACCATTGGGGATAGGGAACTGCTCGCCCTGAGATTAGCCTTGGAGGAGTGGCGTCACTTGCTAGAAGGAGCGAAACATCCTTTCCAGGTCTATACAGACTATAAGAATCTGACGTACTTACAAACCGCTCAGCGTCTGAATCCTCGCCAAGCCCGCTGGTCCTTGTTTTTCTCCCGCTTTCACTTCTCCATCAACTATCTGTCTGGGAGTAAGATTAACAAGGCAGACACCCTGTTTCGCTCTATGGTTTCTACCCAGGAAGAGATTGACGAATCTCATCTTATCCTTCCCTCCAGAATTCACAATACATACACCTCCATGAGGGCGCTCCATCCAATACTCAATAATTCTGATTAAGGCCAAAGTTTAGGGGTCTTCCCCAATGTATTCAATTCTAGGTAAGAATACATTGACATCCACCAAAACAAGACCAGTGGGTACGCATACAACGTTCAACTCACTGCTTAGCAGGAAAACAGGTAACAGTCAGGGCTTCTCTACCCTCCTTTTCCTTAACACTGCACCTGTACATAGAAACCCCCCCCCTTTCAAATCTTCTATCCACAAAGACCAGGTCCAAGGCCTTATCAAACATCAATTATTGATGACACGTCACTCATAGGTGTATATATCTCAGTGTTCCTTCACAAGGACTGCAGCCTCTTGAGGCTTCCATGTCACATATTTAGGGCGTTCTTGTCTGGGACTATCGGAATAATGGTGCGATGCGATGTGTGGGCTGATGTCCTCAAATAAGGACAGCACCTGTGGTTTACCTCTACTAGGGACAGTTTTGGTGGTGGGGTGGATCATTGTTAAATCATTGTCATCTTTCTGCCCCCCCTCGGTGGCTTCTGTTGCTCCAGCAACAAATAGGCCAGTGGCCTTGGGACTTAAGATGTCTGGAAAAGGGAACTAGGTACGTCCCGACCTGAAATGATGTCTGGAGAGGCTAGGGAGGGCGTTAGACAACCCTCTGGGGATGACTGATGAGGAGGGGGGCATTGTTTCCTAATGGGCTTGGCCACTTCCTGAGGTGCCATTTTCTGAGCTGGTGCAATATAGAAATATCTAATATCTCCATCACATTCCTCTTTCCTTGCCAATTTTCTAACATCTTTTGACGTTCTATACCATGTCTCAGCATCCATAAGGAGATCTTTATCTTTCAAAATCCCTCGCTTATTTAACAAGACATCTTTCCATTCTTGCTCCTCCAATCTCCCTTTCTTGGCAGTGATCACTGCAACCTTGAGGAGCGACTTCATATTTTTAACATTTTTTTAAAATCCACAGAATACACAGATTTCTATGTCAGTCCACAACACAAACAGGCTGACAAACAGGAAGAAGTGTCACGTGAGTGATAGAAACTAAATTCACCCTCACTATATGTTACTTCAAGTACTAGTAACCTCTGTTCACACTATATACACAACATTTGAACGGTCCGTCCAGAACATCAATAACACTGATTAAAACCAAAGTCAAGGGATTCTGCCAATGTTCCTCCTACCTAGGATCGCGGAGAACACATCAAATTCCACCAGATACAGTCAGGGCTCTTACCATAACTCTGTACTGGCCAAAACCAAAGTCAACCCCCCTATCGTCTCCTCTCTCTGGAAGACGCACCAGGATACAGTCAGGGCTCTTACCATAACTCTGTACCTGGCCTTCAGCCTTATCAACTACTGACTATCGACCGGACATGTCACACACCAGTGTATCTCGCAGTATACACAGCAGTTTACATAAACAGTTAACTAGTTACAAGTTTCTCATTTACTCAAGAAGAAACAGCTTCAATTTATCAAAGCCCATAGCTGCCACTAAATCCTAGATTAATCATGTCAGGCGTCTCCCCGAGATACCTTTCATGATTAATCTGTAAATTACAGTTATAAAACACACACACCCGAAAAATCCTTTATTAGAAATAAAAAACAATAACAAAGTCCCTCATCACCAATTTATTAACCCCGACAAAGCCCTCCATGTCCGGCGTAATCCACGGACCTCCAGCGTCGCGTCCAGCTCTGCTGCATGCAGGTGACAGGAGCTGCAAAATACACCGCCGCTCCGGTCAGCTTCACACAGCAACTGAGGTGAGTAGCGCTGGATCCAGCGGTGGCCGTGATTAACCTCAGTGACAGCTCAGCTGATCACTATACTCACCTCAGTTGCTGTGTGGAGCTGACCGGTGCGGCGGTGAGTAGCGCGATCAGCTGAGCTGTCACTGAGGTTACCCGCGGCCACCGCTGCATCCACCGCTGGATCCAGGTAACCTCAGTGACAGCTCAGCTGATCGCGATACTCACCTCAGTTGCTGCGTGGAGCTGACCGGTGCGGCGGTGAGTAGCGCGATCAGCTGAGCTGTCACTGAGGTTACCCGCGGCCACTGCTGCATCCACCGCTGGATCCAGGTAACCTCAGTGACAGCTCAGCTGATCGTGCGTCTGTCTTCAATTGCTGTGTGAAGCTGACAGGAGCGGCGGTGGATTCTGCAGCTCCTGTCACCTGCATGCAGCACAGCTGGATGCGACGCTGGAGGACTGTGGAGTACGTCGGACATGGAGGGTTTGTCGGGGTTAATAAATTGGTGATGAGGGACTTTGTTAGTGTTTTTTATTTCTAATAAAGGATTTTTCGTGTGTGTGTGTGTTTTTTAACTGTAATTTACAGATTAATCATGGAAGGAATCTCGGGGAGACGCCTGACATGATTAATCTAGGATTTAGTGGCAGCTATGGGCTGCCATTAACTCCTTATTACCCCGATTTGCCAACGCACGAGGGTAAATCGGGAAGAGCCGGGTACAGTCCCAGAACTGTTGCATATAATGTATGCGGCAATTCTGGGCGGCTGCTGACTGATATTGTTAGGCTGGGGGGCTCCCCATAACGTGGAGCTCCCCATCCTGAGAATACCAGCTTTCAGCCGTATGGCTTTATCTGGCTGGTATTAAAATTGGGGGGACCGCACGCCGTTTTTTTAATTATTTTAT
The DNA here is from genome assembly GCF_048569485.1 of Anomaloglossus baeobatrachus. Classification (NCBI taxonomy): domain Eukaryota; kingdom Metazoa; phylum Chordata; class Amphibia; order Anura; family Aromobatidae; genus Anomaloglossus; species Anomaloglossus baeobatrachus. The sequence continues at coordinate 423,670,164 of NC_134358.1, forward strand.
TATTTATTTCACTGCACAGTATAGACCCGCCCACCGGCTGCTGTGTTTGGGTGCAGTGAGACACCTGTCACTCAGCGTGGGGGCGTGTCTCACTGCAACCAATCATAGGCGCCAAAAAGCAGGAAAGCAGGGTATACGAGATTGTTTAATGAGCGGACGGCTTTTTCAAAAGAGGAAAAGCCGCTGGAGTTTAGTGAACAGCTGTGCAGCGCCGCGGCAGTGATCGGGGAACGGTAAGTAAGAGAGAGGGGGAAGACTGACCGACAGACTGTGAGAGGGGGACAGACAAGACAGAGAGAGACAGACAGAGCAAGACCGACCGACGGGAGATAGAATGAAAAAAAAATGACCGACATCGCTAGTAAAAAGCACAAAACGTGCGTTTTGGACATCGGAGTGCCACACAATGTTTTTACGTAAAATCTTTCATGTAATAATCTCAAAAAGTAACCTACACCAGCTCTATCTCACTATTGGGTATGTGCCCTTAACATTTCCGCCATGAAAATTCATTTTGGTGTCATTTTGGAAGGTTTTCTGGTGAGTCCGTAAAAATGGCGTAAAACTCGGACAAAATTGTTCACAGCTGTGACTTTTGAGTGATAAATGCTTCAAGGGGTCTTCCCCAAGCTGTTGCCATGTCATTTGAGCACTATTCTGAGACTTTTGTGACATTTTTAGGGTTTCTACATGCTGCCGGGGGTCATTTCAGAAAAATACTCGGGTCTCCCATAGGATAACATTGGGCTCGGTGCTCGGGCCGAGTACACGAGTATCTTGGGATGCTCGGCCCGAGCCTCGAGCACCCGAGCTTTTTGGTACTCGCTCATCACTACATTTCATGTGATTTAGAATTACATTTATACAGACAGCTTAAGGTGAACCTGACCACATTGGTGTGGGATCTCTTAGGACGGCTTATCTCATGCGAGATGGCGGTCATTAGCTGTCTAGACTGGGACAGCCCAACCCCCCCCTTGGAAATGCAAGTACACGCAGGAGGTTTGCAAGGTGAGATATGACAAATTTTCTCACCTGCAGCTGGAGTGCGCATCTCCATCTCCCGTGTAGTTGCCTTTCGAATTAAGGGGCCAGCACGGCCGTCCATCATCCAGATCTCCGTCCTAAGGTTCGTTGGGCGCCATCTGTTAATGTTGGCCATAAATTTACTTTGATGCAATCTAGTCATGCATCCCTCTTAAACTGTCTGCAGTCCAAATCATGAGTCACTCGTGGTAGCATGCATACCACTCTCTTTCACTCACACTAGAGACGTACTCAGATATGAATAGAAAGTAAGACTGATTTATTCCGGAAGTTGTACAAATATTTAAACAGACTTATTGGCTAGGTGCCAAGAATACGTAACACGTCTCCTATTGGATAAAGTAGAACAGCTTATTCTGTGATATACAATTTACTGTAATGTGCTTGGCTCCTCATTTATATTAAGCAATGTCAGCATGATTCACTTGTCACAAGAATAGCCCAGACTGTCTGAATCTTATGTCCAAATGCAGAACTAGATGTGCTAGACATTCTGAAACAGCATCTTAAATCTTGGTTTTTGGATATCTTCATATATACTCCTAATAGTTCATAATCTTGTCCTTAACAGTATTATTCAGGGTTTTTACTGGCTGCAACCAGCAATCTATCCTATAGTTTTGTATCTATCTAGTAGGGACTCACTTTGCTTAATTCTATATCTACAATCTGTGTGTTGTTTTTTCTTACATCACCATCATTATATGTTGGGGGCTTTGACTTTCCTTTGGGACTGCTCTGAGGCAAGTCAGGATTCTTCATTCCATTTTTGAGGTTAGTTAGTTCTCCGGCAGTGACAAGGCGTCTAAGTTTGTTAGGAACGCTCCACCGCTACTTCTAGTTGTGTTTGTGTAGTCAGTGGATTGCAGCCAGCTAAGTTTCCAACTACTCTTGTGTATTATCTTCTACCATTTTTTTATGAGATTTTTGGAAGATCTTTTGTGGTCTCCTGACCATAACACATCTGTTTTTCCCAATTGGGTTTAAATACTCTGATTTTCCCTGGACTTGTGTTGGTGATATTCAGTTTCTTCACAAGCTCTGGATGCAAGCAAACAGCTCTCACTCATCTGTAGGATTGTTGCTGATCTTTGCTGAACTTCTTCTCGAGGCATCTTGAGTTAAGTTGTTCATGCACTTTCTCCATGTGTGTGCTCCCTGTGTATGGTTTAGTGTTTAGTAAGGTTGACGAATAGCTCATTATCCCACCTATTCCCTATCTAGGGCCCAGCTCTAGGGTCATCCTAGGGTCAGGTATCCAGTACAGCGCATAGGTGCGTAACCTATCTAGGATGGTGAGATACCACAGGGGCCAGTGGTAGATTTGGTCAGGTGTCACGATCTCCCCCTTCCCTAGATGCAGGGTTTCCCTTCCCTTTTGTCATTTGCTTGGTACTGCCCCATACCTAGTGTGACATCTGGTGACAGATTCCCTATAAAGGAATCCTGTCAGCTGATACATTTTGCCCAGACTTTTGGCAGCATATATAAGCCACTATCTGTATGATCACAGCCAGGTATGTTGCCACAGCATTCAGAGAAAAACAAACTTTTGATATCCGCCGGGAGACCAAGCTTCTACGTGCATTTGTCATAAAGGCAGGGGTCCCCGGTGGCATCTCCCTGTCCTGTGACAGTGAAAGGCTGCTGCCTACGTCTCCGGGGACACACCTGTAAGAACAGTTACTCACGCAGCTCAATCCCTGCTATTAATAGTATGTTCCTCTCTGAAACACTACTTACAGCAAAGATGGAACTGCAGCTGTACACTACCAAAGCCAAAAACTACTACTCCAGCAGGATACAGCTAAGCCCCCACTAGGTGGAGGCATCACAGGTGCAGGAGGAGTAAATCACACACACTCTTCCAAAATATGGAGGGGGCGATATCTGGATGGTAAAACTGCACACTGATAGCTTGCATCACACTTGCAGATGCACAATCACAAACCCGCAGCCTATTAGGTGACACCCATACTATTAGATCAGGCAGGCTGCCAAGCCGTACTCCATCTGTGCATCAGGACTAACAAAAAGGGGCCTGGCTGTATCCTGTACAAAAAAATATGAGTTTACCATCCAGTAATCGCCCCCTTCATATTTTGGAAGCATGCGTGTGATTTGCTCCTCCTGCGCCTGTGATGCCTCCACCTAGTGGGGGCTTAGCTGTATCCTAATGGAGTAGTAGTTTTTGTCCTAGGTAGTGTACAGCTGCAGTTCCATCTTTGCTGTAAGTAATGATATTTATTCCTCTTTTTTGTTGTTTTTTTACACTCTTTGAAACACCACAGCATTTTAGAGTAAAACAGATCTGGCTGTGATCTTACAGCCAGTTACAGATACGTGGTTCCCATGGTTTGGGCAGCGTATATCAGCTGAAAGGTTACCTTTAAGATCTATGGCCTGGACACTGATCTCCCCGAGAATCTGCCTCCAAAGCCTACTTTAATAAAAGAGGGCATTACCAGTGTGAGACATGTATTGATTGACAGTCTCCTTATCTACATGTCTTACACTGGTAACTTTCATATATAATAAGTAGAGATGAGCGAACCGGTCCCGGTTCGGCTCGAGGTCGGTTCGCCGAACGGAGGTCCCGTTCGAGTTCGGCTCGTCGAACGCTCGACGAACCGAACTCGAACTGCATAGGAAACTATGGCAGGCAATCACAAACACAGAAAAACACCTAGAAAACACCCTCAAAGGTGTCCAAAAGGTGACAAACAACTCACAACACATGGGAAAGTGACAAGGACATATACTCATGTGAAAACAAAAGAGATGGACAAGGAAAAAGAGGAGGACACACAGATATATGAGTATATGCAAGGAAACATCGATTCCATTATTGTGCAACTTGAGCCCTGCTCATTTTAGGCTTCCAATCTGGATAAATTGCCTGAGCTCGCCACGTACGCCTTGGGGATCTTGTCGTGTCCTGCAGCCAGCGTTCTCTCGGAACCTGTCTTCAGTGCTGCTGGGGGTCTGCTGGCAGATAAGCACACGTGTCTGTCCACTGACAATGTGGACATGGCTCTCAGAGGACTTTTCTTCCCCTGGGTCAGCCAGGGGAGGCGAAAGGCACGCGTATTTTTGAGAGTGCTTCATGCAAAGCATCTTTTTCATTTTGAAAAGGGGCATCAACTGATGTCAGTCAAGAGGGGTGTGTGTGGCCCAATTAGTGGCAACGAGGGAGACAGTGGTTGGAGTCCCCTTGCTGTGTTTCTAAAAGAACCAAAATGAACAAATCATGGCTCTCAGAGGACTTTTCTTCCCCTGGGTCAGCCAGGGGACGGGAAAGGCACGCGTATTTTTGAGAGTGCTTCATGCAAAGCGTCTTTTTCTTTTTCAAAAGGGGGCCCAACTGATGCCAGGCAAGTGGGGTGTGTGTGGTCCAATTATTGGCAACGAGGGAGACTGTGGTTGGAGTCCCCTCGCTGTGTTTCTAAAAGAACCAAGATGAACAAGTCATGGCTCTCAGAGGACTTTTCTTCCCCTGGGTCAGCCAGGGGACGGGAAAGGCACCCGTATTTTTGAGAGTGCTTCATGCAAAGCATCTTTTTCATTTTGAAAAGGGGCATCAACTGATGTCAGTCAAGTGGGGTGTGTGTGGCCCAATTAGTGGCAACGAGGGAGACTGTGGTTGGAGTCCCCTCGCTGTGTTTCTAAAAGAACCAAGATGAACAAGTCATGGCTCTCAGAGGACTTTTCTTCCCCTGGGTCAGCCAGGGGACGGCAAAGGCACGCGTATTTTTGAGAGTGCTTCATGCAAAGCATCTTTTTCATCTTGAAAATGGGGGTCAACTGATGCCAGTCAAGTGGGGTGTGTGTGGCCCAGTTAGTGGAAACGAGTGAGACTGTGGTTGGAGTCCCCTCGCTGTGTTTCTAAAAGAACCAAGATGAACAAGTCATGGCTCTCAGAGGACTTTTCTTCCCCTGGGTCAGCCAGGGGACGGCAAAGGCACGCGTATTTTTGAGAGTGCTTCATGCAAAGCATCTTTTTCATCTTGAAAATGGGGGTCAACTGATGCCAGTCAAGTGGGGTGTGTGTGGCCCAATTAGTGGCAACGAGGGAGACTGTGGTTGGAGTCCCCTTGCTGTGTTTCTAAAAGAACCAAGATGAACAAGTCATGGCTCTTAGAGGACTTTTCTTCCCCTGGGTCAGCCAGGGGACGGCAAAGGCACGCGTATTTTTGAGAGTGCTTCATGCAAAGCATCTTTTTCATCTTGAAAATGGGGGTCAACTGATGCCAGTCAAGTGGGGTGTGTGTGGCCCAATTAGTGGCAACGAGGGAGACTGTGGTTGGAGTCCCCTCGCTGTGTTTCTAAAAGAACCAAGATGAACAAGTCATGGCTCTCAAAGGACTTTTCTTCCCCTGGGTCAGCCAGGGGATGGCAAAGGCACGCGTATTTTTGAGAGTGCTTCATGCAAAGCATCTTTTTCATCTTGAAAATGGGGGTCAACTGATGCCAGTCAAGTGGGGTGTGTGTGGCCCAATTAGTGGCAACGAGGGAGACTGTGGTTGGAGTCCCCTCGCTGTGTTTTACATGCTTTTAGAAGGGCATGACATGGCTTGGAGGTTGACTTTCAGCATCTGCAAACTGTTGGCTACCAAAATGCTGCCTTTCCAATACCTGTGGTTATAGACAATGAGGAACATACTGATGAAGATGAGACGCAGATACCCGATTGGGATGACAACTTAAATATTCGGTCAGGGCAAGAAGAGGCTCGGTCTGAGGGGGAGGGGAGTGCAAACACAACAATTGATGATGAAGTTCTAGATCCCACCTACTGTCAACCCACAGTCAGACACTCGAGGAGGTCAACAGAGGCGGTGGAGGAGGATGCAACCGACGACGAAGTTACCTTGCGCCTTCCTGGACACAGTCGGAGCACTGGTAGCACGTCTACAACTGCATCCTCAGCCACCACTCTGCCTCTGAGCATTATTCGGGGTGGATCAACAGGTCGCATGGCCTCTAAGCCTTGCCTAGCCTGGTCCTTTTTTGACATAGAAAAAGATCGCCAAAATTATGTGATCTGTAAAATTTGTCATGGTTCTCTTAGTAGAGGTCAAAACCTCAGCAGTTTGACAACTTCTTCCATGAATCGTCACATGAATAAATATCATATGGCCCGGTGGGAAGCTCACCGTGCTGCAATGCGGCCTAGCGGAGCGAACCATCCACCGCCTGCCCCTTCCAGTGCATCCGCGCGCTCGTCATCTTCTAGGACTGTGGGGACAGCTGTCACACCTGTTTTTCCACCCACAACTTCCACCACTGTAACCGCAACAGGCAGTTTGCTTGGTAGGTCGTCAGTTGGTTTGGAAGGGGAAACAAGTGAGTGTGTACAGCTCTCTCAGACATCGATAGCACCAACGTTGGATGAAGGCAACATCATGTCTCCGCCTGCACTTTCCTCACAAACCTGCATTTTTCCAGGGACACCCTACTCAACACCGTCTACACACAGCAGCCAGATCTCTGTCCCTCAGATGTGGTCAAATAAAAGGCTACTTCCTGCGACCCATGACAAAGCTAAGAGGTTGACTCTATCCCTCTGTAAGCTGTTGGCTACCGAAATGCTGCCTTTCCGCCTAGTGGACACACAGGATTTTAGAGACCTTATGTCTGTCGCTGTGCCCCAGTACCAGATGCCCAATCACCACTGCTTCTCCAAGAAAAGCATGCCCGCGCTACACCAGCATGTCGCACACAACATCACCACTTCCTTGAGAAACTCTGTGTGCGACAGGGTGCATTTCAACACAGATACTTGGACCAGTAAGCATAGACAGGGTCATTACATGTCACTGACTGGGCACTGGCAAACTATGGTGAGAGATGGAGAAGGGTCAGCTGTACAAGTCTTGCCGTCCCCACGAGTTGTTTCAATCCTTCTTCTGTATGTAGAAGTTAATACACTGCTTCTGCCTCTTCAACCTCGTGTGGGTCCTCCACCTTGGCGCAAACCCTGTGTGGTCAGGCCACCCTTCCTTGTAACTGCGCACAAGGACTACCACACACCTCCTTACTATGCTGGCAGCAGAGCTCAATGCCATCAGGCGGTCAAAGTTTTACTTTGAAATGTATGGGAAATGTGAGTCACACCGCTGAGAAGTTGTGGATGGTTAGCTCTGGATATCGAGTTTCATCAATGGTTGTCTCCACTCAACCAGCAGCCAGGGAAGGCCGGGTGCGACAATGATGCAAACATGGGTGCGGCCCTTCGCTGTGACAATGTGACACACATGCCTTGTGTGGTTCACGTGTTGAACCTGGTTGTCCAGCAATTTTTAAAGCACTATCCTGGCCCACATGGCCTTCTGCAGAGAGCACGGTGTAACGCCTTCCTTGATCCACACACTCAGATGGGCTGTTAATGATAGGCTAGAGGGAAGCCACTCACCAAGCAGGACCCCTAGAACCCTGAAACCCTTTAACCCCTATACAGGGATTAGGAATTGCACAGGGCCCAAGGTGATTAATACCTGTGGAAGGCTGCAGTTCCAGAGAATAGTAGTCAAGCAGGGTCAAAACATTAATTGAGGAACAGGAACAGAATGGGACGGCCAGGACTTAATCAGAAAACAAGCAGAGGTGAAATGCGGATTGGCCAACAAGGTACATAAACAGCAAGCAGGAAAAGTAGTCAGGTAACAAGCACACAAAATCATAAAACTGAACTGGGGGTAAAAGTAACCAGAGGTCATAGCTATGTCTGGCAGTGGTCTGCAGACAGGATGGGCATAAAAAAGGGTGTGGTGTCTTCCCATTGGTTGTAGCTGAATGATGGTATTTCATCTGTGAGATACCCACCAGCTACATTCAGCCAGAGATTCTGCATCTGTCAAGGTAATGCAGCCCAGTGGGTGAGCATAACCTGCGTCCACCTGCGCCGCTGGCATCGACTCCTCTCCCATCATCAGCACTATTCATGAAAGGAACACGTTGTCACCTGGCGACCGGAGTACAAATTGACGGAGCGGACTCCGTTGGTGACTTAACAGCCGTGTGCGGCAATGATGCAAACCTGGCTGCGGGCCATCGTCAGGGCAATGTGACACACGTGCCTTGTATGGCTCACGTGTTGAACCTAATTCTCCAGCAATTTTTAAAACACCATCACGGCCTACATGGCCTTGTGCAGCGTGCACGCTCGCTATGTGCTCACTTCCATCGTGCGCACACAGCAGCTCAACAACTTTCGTCGCTACAGAAGTCTTTAGGTCTGGTGGTTAAACGCCGGAAATGCGATGTGCCCACACGCAGGAATTTGAATCTGCACATGTTGCAGCGTTTGTGACAGCACCGCCGAACCCTGCTGCAATACGTTATGACATATAGCCTGGGATAACTTGATCCAGAGGTGGTGCAGATCACGCTGCTGGAGTGGTGTCAGATCAAGGACCTATGCACCCTGCTACACAGTTTACAAATGTCGACGAAGATGTTTAGCACTGGCAATGTCATTCTCAGCGTGACAATTCTGGTCATCTACATGATGGAGCACACTGTAATTATTATTCGGAGTCAGGTGTTGGGACAAGAGGAAGGGGATTAAGTACAGGAGGAGTCATATGCGGAAGGGATAACAAGATCTACGAGGTCCAGATGGTCAGCGGCACCTATGCGGCAGTCATGGTGAGGGAGAGGGATTAACAAGGGCGCATAGTATCAGCAAAAAGTGTTGAGGAAGGTGCAGGAGCCCATGAAGAAATGGAGGACGAACTGGCGATGGGCATGGAAGACTCAGCAGATGAGTGAGAGCTTGCTCACATTTCGGTTGTGCGAGGTTGTGGGGAGAGGCCAGAGGAAGGAGGCACGATTCTAACCTCTCTGCCACCAACACACCAAGGACTTGGTCCTCCTGGATGCACAAGACACATGAGCGGCTTCTTGCTGCACTACCTACAACATGACCCTCGGATTGTACGAATTCAAAGTAATCCAGAATACTGGGTTGCCACACTGTTACATCCCCGGTACAAGACAAAATTTGGCAAAATAATTCCTGCCATAGAAATGGACACACGTATACAGGAGTATCTGCAGAATGTGGTACGCAATCTTAGATCTACTTTTCCACTAAACACCAGTGCTGCACAGAGTGAATCTCAACGCTTTGTCATGGATAGGAGGAAATGGTCTTTTACTTGTCCACATCTGAGGGACCGAGGGCTGGCTGCTGTGCTGAGATGGCATTGAGTACGGTGTCCCTGCAGAGTTGCACTTTTGGTCATATACCAAAATGAGTTGAAAAAGGACAGATTCTGGTGGAAAGGGGAACAGGTGTGTTGGAAAGGGGAAAAAAGTTTTGGTCCGTGGATTTGGTGGTTAAGCAACAGTAACATTTGCTGAAGAAACACCATCTGTTACAGTGGGACTGGCAGATTTGGATAAAGTGGTATATACTATGTTACCGCTATATAACGAAAATTAATAAGAAAAGAAAGAGAAAGGTATATATCCCCATCAGCAGTCAGTGTCCACCGTGCTCCCAGTTGGAAAAGGAGAGGTTGGCAACTGGAAGGTTTGGTGGAGGATACAGAGCTGTGTGGCTATGAAACTAATAGTAGCCTGAACCGAGTTAGACGCCATTCGGATCTGGAGACTGTGAGCCCTGTTAGCGTCACAGGGTCCACATGCCCACCCAGCCCAGGAACTCCCTGTTAACAACACAGGGGCCATTGAGTACGCTGACCGTGTGCGTTGGGGCACACCTGTGGACAGCAGGCGCATCAGCAGCAGCAGGCCTGTTAATGCCACTGGGCTGCACAAGCAGGACTGGTAGGACAGGAGCTGGTCTTAACCGTTCTGCGTTACAAACTGTGGTGGTGGCCTGCATCGACACCCTATCCTTGCCTACCTCTGGCCTAAAGCCGCAATGGGTTCAACACATGGAGGTGTGCTCTTTCGGAGCATAATAGAAGACTGCGCACCTCCTTGTTGGCTCCAGCCCCTTTTATAACCTGGGTCCGCCCCAAACCAGGGTGAACCACAATGCACCTCCTGGAGACAAAAGTAGAGTGACACGTCATGAGTGGCATAACTAGCGTCCTATTTGGAACCGCAACTTCAATGATGACCTCATGGCTGCCATGACCCAAACACCTCACCAGTCATCGTCTGACCATCAATAATGCGGTGACAAGTCATAGGGGTGGGCCTCTGCAAGCCATTTGGGAGGACACCTGATGCCCTGTGGTCTATATGTGCCCCCCCACATCAGGGGCAGGGCCAAAGAGTTCATTACAGGACCTAGTCTCTGATGCAGTAAGTGCCTGAGCATGCTCAGTAGCATGAAATACAGTCTCTGAAAAAAGACTATCAGCTTTAGCATGGTGTCTAGGCACAAAACAGGACTTAGACCCGGCACGGAATGCAAGCACCTGTGCAAAGAGGCTTTGCACACTTAGTGTGGGAGCATGCGCTGTATCCCGAAATGAAGACTTAGCGTCAGGAATAGCACAGTCAAGCTGAGCATACCCACTAGGCGAAACACTGTAATTAGGCTGCAGCTGGGGTAAATCGGCACACGCATGCGCACTAGCTGCCTCTTCACACTTAGACGTGGAGGGGAAATTGCTCTTGGAGATGCTGTCTATGAACAGAAGGAAAAGCTAAAGGAAGCCTGACTTTCTATCCCTCCGAATTATCAAATGCAGCAATGAATTCCATGAGTTTGCTATAACATTAGCGTAGCAAAATGTGCATGAGGGTGTCATGTAGAGGTGCTATAAATAGCTTGTCACCAGTGGGGCACTAATGGAATACAACAGCCAGTTCTATGATGCCACTAAATGGCAGTATTTTTTGCTATCATTATAGCTTATTAAAAACAGAGCAGGAGGGTGTCATGCAGAGGTGCTGCACATAGATTTGCACTAGTGTGACTAGACAAAAGTCCAATAGCCACGTTTAGGATGCCACTAGGTACACTGACTGTTTGCTAGCTTAATGGCTTAGTTAAAAAGAGTTTGAGTGTGCAATGCAGGCAGACGTGCTGCAAATATCTTTACAATAGTGTGAATAGACAAAAGTACAATAGCCACGTTTAGGATGCACTAGGTACACTGACTGTTTGCTAGTATAATGGCTTAGTTAAAAAGAGTTGGAGTGTGCAATGCAGGCAGACGTGCTGCAAATATCTTTACAAAAGTGTGAATAGACAAAAGTAGAATAGCCACGTTTAGGATGCCACTAGGTACACTGACTGTTTGCTAGTATAATGGCTTAGTTAAAAAGAGTTGGAGTGTGCAATGCAGGCAGACGTGCTGCAAATATCTTTACAATAGTGTGAATAGACAAAAGTACAATAGCCACGTTTAGGATGCCACTAGGTACACTGACTGTTTGCTAGTATAATGGCTTAGTTAAAAAGAGTTGGAGTGTGCAATGCAGGCAGACGTGCTGCAAATATCTTTACAATAGTGTGAATAGACAAAAGTACAATAGCCACGTTTAGGATGCCACTAGGTACACTGACTGTTTGCTAGTATAATGGCTTAGTTAAAAAGAGTTGGAGTGTGCAATGCAGGCAGACGTGCTGCAAATATCTTTACAATAGTGTGAATAGACAAAAGTACAATAGCCACGTTTAGGATGCCACTAGGTACACTGACTGTTTGCTAGTATAATGGTTTAGTTAAAAAGAGTTGGAGTGTGCAATGCAGGCAGACGTGCTGCAAATATCTTTACAATAGTGTGAATAGACAAAAGTACAATAGCCACGTTTAGGATGCCACTAGGTACACTGACTGTTTGCTAGTATAATGGCTTAGTTAAAAAGAGTTTGAGTGTGCAATGCAGGCAGACGTGCTGCAAATATCTTTACAATAGTGTGAATAGACAAAAGTACAATAGCCACGTTTAGGATGCCACTAGGTACACTGACTGTTTACTAGCATAATGGCTTAGTTAAAAAGAGTTGGAGTGTGCAATGCAGGCAGACGTGCTGCAAATATCTTTACAATGGTGTGAATAGACAAAAGTACAATAGCCACGTTTAGGATGCCACTAGGTACACTGACTGTTTGCTAGTATAATGGCTTAGTTAAAAAGAGTTGGAGTGTGCAATGCAGGCAGACGTGCTGCAAATATCTTTACAATAGTGTGAATAGACAAAAGTACAATAGCCACGTTTAGGATGCCACTAGGTACACTGACTGTTTGCTAGTATAATGGCTTAGTTAAAAAGAGTTGGAGTGTGCAATGCAGGCAGACGTGCTGCAAATATCTTTGCACTACTGTGACTACACAAAAGTCCAATAGCCATGTTTAGGATGCCACTAGGTACACTGACTGTTTGCTAGCATAATGGCTTAGTTAAAAAGAGTTGGAGTGTGCAATGCAGGCAGACGTGATGCAAATATCTTTGCAATAGTGTGACTAGACAAAAGTACAATAGCCACGTTTAGGATGCCACTAGGTACACTGACTGTTTGCTAGTATAATGGCTTAGTTAAAAAGAGTTGGAGTGTGCAATGCAGGCAGACGTGCTGCAAATGCACTACTGTGACTACACAAAAGTCCAATAGCCACGTTTAGGATGCCACTAGGTACACTGACTGTTTGCTAGCATAATGGCTTAGTTAAAAAGAGTTGGAGTGTGCAGAGGACAGGAGGGTACAGTGCCAGGATTGTGGGGCTCTGGGTAGAGGAATGGAAGCCTGCCTTTCTATTCCCTCCTAATGGGGAAATGCAGCGACGAAATCCCTGACCTTGGCTACACAGACGCTGTCTCTGTTTTCAGGACCTGTCACCTATGGCTCTGACCCTACCGGTTTGAGCCCTTAAAAGGACTGATAGAAAGTGCTATCCCTATGCTGTCTAACGCTGTGTATGGAGCGCATACAGCTGTATCGGCGATAGGACTCAGGAGGGCGGAGCTGCGACAGTGATGTCTGACACCAAAGACGCAGAAGAGATAATGGCGTCCTGGAGGAAAATGTCCGGTTTTATAATGCAGGGACATGTGACATGGACATCCTATCACACATGCCGTTGCTTCTCTGGCTAAAAGTCCACTTAGCTGTGTGTGTGTCTGGGATTGGTTGACATGCTGGCCCGCCCCACTACACGCGCGCGCTTAGGGAAGGAAGACAAGGAAAAAAAAAAAAAAAAAAGGCGATCGCCATTATAGAAACAGCAGTGATCTGAAGGCGCTGTTCACGCACACTATACACTGAAATGTCATAATAGTGTGATTCACAGAGTGACTTACACTATTACAGCGGAAATCCAGCTAGGAATTAGCTGTTTTTTTGATGCTAGAACCGTTCTCGAACGTTTCTAGAACTATCGAGCTTTTGCAAAAAGCTCGAGTTCTAGTTCGATCTAGAACAGGCCCCAAAATCACTCGAGCCTAGAACTGGAGAACCTCGAACCACGAACCGCGCTCAACTCTAATAATAAGCTGCTAGTGAATTCTCACACTGCTTGGTACAAACTGCTCCTGCCAGTCAGAATGGGTGGGTGGAGATTTAAACTTATGCGGGCGTCACACGAGACGATCTATCGTGCGAAATGTTGTCGGGGGTCACGGTTTTCGTAACGCACATCCGGCATCGTTTGCGGCGTCGTTTCGTGTGACACCAACAAGCGTCTCAGAAAGATCGCAAATCGGTTACAAATCGTGTATCGTTTACACGTCATTTATTTTGAAAAAATCGTTTCTTTTTCTTTGCGCCGGTTGTTCATCACACCCGGGGTAGCACACATCACTCCGTGTAACACCCCGGGAACGATGAACTGCAGCTTACCTGCGGCCGCCGACAATGCTGAAGGATGAAGGTGGGCGGGATGTTTACGTCCCGCTCATCTCCGCCCCTCCGCTTCTATTGGCCGACGGCTGTGTGACGTCGCTGTGACGCCGAACGTCCCACCCCCTTCAGGAAGTGGATGTTTGCCGCCCACAGCGACGTCGCTAAGCAGGTAAGTACGTATGACGGGGGTTTAATGACTTTGTGTGACACGGGCAGCGATTTGCCCATGACGCACAAACGATGGGAGAGGAAACGATCGCTCGTGCGATCGCACAATAGATCATATCGTGTGACACCCGCATAAGTCTCGAGTTCTTTCACTCTTAAGCTGAGATAAAATTGTTCATTTTAAGATTAGGACTATACAGCTATTTTGACAGACTTTCAAAGTAGATTTTCAGGTCTATGAGATCTCCTTAATAAAGTCTGTAGTTTGTATTGTAAAATCAGGTAACAGGTCCGCTTTCAAATTCTACTTTTATTTTCAATTTTAACCTTTACTTAGTGCTAAACTTTTTATGAAACTAATCACAAAGGACATTTGTTGTAAAATATATTTACGTTTAGATCTAAAACAAATGATAATTTACAAGGCCTGGGTGTCAGTTATTGTCAATGATATTAAGCAGAAAATGGTTCACTAACTTCTGTGCAGCTACTATGACTGTGATATATAATATAAATACTGATTTAATAGTCAGTTCAAGGAACACAGTGAATGTTAGAATATAGATTTTACTGCCATAGCCACTCTAATGGAAAGATTTATATTGAGACTTGTCAGGTTTGCAAGTAATTACAAATAGTCTATTAATCAGCAAATATGTCTGAAGCAAAACTGGTTTAGTAATGATTGCAATAATGATTATTTGATCAGTGATTGTTTAATCTAACTCATAAGGCCCTGTCACACACAGAGATAGATCTGTGGCAGATCTGTGCTTGCAGTGAAATTGTGGACAATCAGTGCCAGGTTTGTGGCTGTGTACAAATGGAACAATCTGTCCATGATTTCACTGCAACCACAGATCTGCCAAAGATTTATCTCTGTGTTTGACGGGGCCTGTAGTGCTCAAGCAGAAGCCCTGAGAGCAAGCCATGTGTTCACTTGAAGAAGCACTCTGGAAATGATTATTTTTTGCTCATAATGTGAGTGTTGGTTAAGGTTCCATTAAAGTCATGAAAAAAAGGAACAGTTGAACTTTATTTATTATACAATCGTTACAACAGTGATGTAAATGCTTGATGGTTAGAAACAAAGAGGTATAATATTGGATACAGTTCCTACTTGAACACAGAGACAAATTTTTCTGAACCTGAGGCAAAAAGTCAGTTTGGTGCCCCCTCCAATACAGAGTTTAAGCGGTTTGATTAGTCATCATGTGACTGCTTATATGTGATTTGCATAACATGCCAATTAAATGCCTTCCCTAATTCTCTCAGTGTTCAGTAGAAAACGAAAGCACCTTGTGTCACTGAGAGAAGCCAGAAAAGCAACTAGTTGGCATGTGACTGTAAGAATGGGAATCGACTATTAGTGGTCATGTTTTGATTGTTGGAATCAACAAGTAGAATCTTATCCTCACAGTGAGTATATTACACTATGTTAGGATCTGGCATGCTACAGTGCTTAATTTTAAAATTGAAAAGGTTTTCCCACAAGCAAAGTTAATTTCAAAGTTGATTTTAATCATTAGATCTTGGAATAATAATAATTTATAAAATTGGATGTGTTAAAAACAATGTTCCTGTGCTGAGATAATCTTATAAATGTGTCCCTGCTATGTACTGTGTAATGGCCGTGTCTGACTGTACAGGGACCTGTTCTGATCATACCATGTCTCTTGGGCTGGGGAGGAAGTAAACAAGAGTATACAGATAGCACAGCATGGGATCGTATCTAATTTTTTGTTTTAGGTAACGCATTTTCATGCCTCATTTTAAAAAAATATTTCACCCCATAGAAAGTATTTGTGATCCTGTGCTGTAATATTTGAATACTTCATTACTTCTTCTCTTGTCCAAGAGGTATGATCAGACCGTGTTCCATGCATGGTCAGAAACAGCCATTACACAGTTCATAGCATGGGACATTTATAAGAGTATCTCAGTACAGGAGCATTTTTTTTCAATACATCCAATTGTGTAAATTATTATTCTAAGATATATTGATTAAAATCAACTTTAGAATAAAAGTTGTTCGTGGGAAACTCCCTTTAATTATCTTAAGACAAATACAGATGATGTAACCCTAAACGTTTCTGATGGCACAATGCTTTATTAACATAGTCATGTATCATGATATCTGACAAATTATGCATTGTTACATGTGTACAGGATCACAAACAGTAACAGTACAAGAATACATCACCCCAACAACCATTAAATACAGAAATAGAGCCTCACAACCTACATCAGTAGAGAAATACATCACCAGAACTATCCACAATATTGGAATAAAGCACCAGAATATCAAACAGATATATTCCCAAATATTTCTTTATTTTAAATATAAAAAATTAACAAAATATCCACACCTACAGTGAATTAATTATAGTACATATAAAGCCTTGATATCAAGGACAGTTCGCATACATATAGCATACAATGATTATTTAGTATATATACAGACTGCTCACTCCAGGGTTATGGATAATGCTTCACAAAGACTTAACTTATGGACTTATATGTTCTTTTCCATTATATTCATGGCAGACGCCACTATAATTTAAGCAGGTCCAGAAAAATCAAGCATATAGAATCCAGTCCCAGTATACTCAGAGTGAGTTTATCATCAAGTCTGTTAGGTTGATCTTCACCTCAACGCGTTTCCCCACATGAATTATTGTGGTTCATCAGGAGGCTACAAAAAGCAGAATACAGTCTATCAGGTTTACATATTTGTATCTTTTAGAATAACACATGCATGTGTGGAAGATAAACATGAACATAGTCAATATATACATTGTATCTACTTGCCATAACAAAGAATCAATTGGGTATGCAGATCCACGGAGTCTTTCCTTAATGGAATCGGCGGCAGCACAGAGCGATCCTGTCAAGATAAACAGCCACTTCCGTCCCTGGAGACTCTATGGATCTGCACACCAGAACCATCAACAGCATAGAAATACAACGCAACCATTATCAGTACTGGATGCGGGTGTGTCTCCTCCTTGTAGAAAGTCTTTCCTCTTTTCGGTTACTTGTGTGTAAGTGTGCCTTTGTTGATAACACCTGTTTGCCTTTATTAGCTTGATTGCCACACTGTAATCAAGTTAATTATATGTTAAATGTCCTGTACAATTCAGTTTCTACTGTGCCTCATTTTACACTTATCCCCTCTGCATATTGTCCCCTTCTTGCTGTGCCCTCACAGCTTTCCAACACTGCCCTTCTTATGTATTGCCCCTACACCACTCACTCTTCCCACATTCCTCCTCAAACAGACCCTCAATAATACCCTCTCACACTTTCCTCCTCATTCTGTCCCCTCACATTTTTCTCCAAGTTTCTCCAACATATATTTCTCCAACATACATTTCTCACACATTTCTCCCCTCCAAACTGTCCCCTCATACTTCTCTCGGGACTGTCTTCTCACATCGTTCTCCCCCTATATATCTCCTCAAAATGTTTCCCATACTTCACGGTCACAGACATAGTTTCCCCTTACACTTTTCCCAACCATAGAGTCTCCTCACCCTTGCCTCATTCCGTTATGTCACACTTTTCTCCTCATACTGTTTCTGTATACTTTCACAACTCATACTGTTCCGTATCACTTTTCCCCATACCATCACCTCACACTTCTCAGTTCTTACTCTTTTTTGACCAATACTGTTCCCTCACACTTCCCCAAAACATACTGTCTCATCACACTTTCCACCATACTGTACTCTCACACTGAGTACACCTATGATGGGTCTTCGGCTTCTCTATGCAAAGTATAATGGACCAACAGCTCCCCTATAGACAGTATGATGGATCCACAGCTCCCCTAAACAAAGTATTATAGGCCTACAGCTCCCATATACCCAGTATGATGAACACCTAAGTAGTTCTCAGACTGTGTAATCCCCCCCAGTAGTCCCCACACTTTATGAGGGACACCACAATCAATAAGGATGCCTACCATAATAGCCTTCAAACTGTATAATACTGTAGCTATTTCATTAGCTCTTAGACTGTATAATGGCATCCACAGTACTCCCACACTTTATAATGGCACCAACATTAGCTCCCATGCTGTGTAATGTCTCTTACAGTTTATGGAGGCCCCATTCTGTATGAAGGCCCCCACAGTAGTCCGTACAATGTATGAACGCCCCACACAGTATTGTGTAAGCCTCCTACAAATAATAAACCTTTATTCTTAGTTATTTAAAATTACTGCATATTAAAAATACGTATAAACTAGAAAAATAGAGTAAATAGTTTTTATCCTGATAGGAAAATATACATGAATATTAATAATATCAGTTTAAGCAGTATTCATTCCTGCTATGAATCTCCACAAGAATTGGTGAATTAATATACACAATATTCAATAAAGAAGCAAAAGGCATACTTATCTCTCAACTCTATTTCAGGGGATACTTGCACAGCACAAAAACCACAAAGGTAGGTACTGAGGTAGTAATTATATCAAGTATACCACTATTATGACTACTCTCATAAAAAATATATTTTATTAAATTCAATAAATATTAAAAAAGAACATATGTAGTGTTCTTATCTTTCAATTTCGTACATCACATAAACATACATAAAACAAGTGCAAGTGTAAACCAAGGTTAACCCACGCCTGAGCGTAGCCTTGGACAGTGGTTGATAGAAAGGGGGACAGATGTTAATACAAATACCTTATAGTAGAGTTAAATTAGTATATATATCTACTAACAAGGAGGTAGATACAGTGCATATCAAACGACTACCAGCTGGACAGTGACGTATTAACATCTGTCCCCCTTTCTATCAACCACTGTCCAAGGCTACGCTCAGGCGTGGGTTAACCTTGGTTTACACTTGCACTTGTTTTATGTATGTTTATGTGATGTACGAAATTGAAAGATAAGAACACTACATATGTTCTTTTTTGATACTTGCACAGCAAAAGCATAAGCTAAGTATACTGTTATTGATTATAATGGATGGCTTTATTTGTTTACCATTTGAATTTTCTAGGAATAGGTTAGGGACATCTGCTGACTAGTGGGGTACCACATCACTCTATTAAGGTGTTGGGCAGGGAACATTCTTCATTTAGGACTTTGTAGGAACTATGTAAATATGTTCCCCTTACCAAAATGTGTCCTTTTCCCTGTTATATTTTGTTGAAATATATTGTAATTTTAAAGAATTAATAATAAAGGTTTATTATTTTAATAGGAGGGTTGTTTTTATGGCACCAATTTAATAGCAATTACCGTACTACTCTAATGTCTGTGTCCGCCCCACAGTATTACCTACAATTTATGAGGATCCCCCCACAGTAACCCCACTCTGTAGACAGTAGTTCCCACAATGTATGCGGTGCCCTCATACTGTACTTTATGATGCCCAACATTAACACACAATTTTTAATTAAAATAAAAAAAAATCCTATACTCACCTAATCAGGATTCTGACTAGTCCACCTGCAAAAAGCCGGTGCATGCTCTGGACATCAGAGTCCTTGTGCGGTACTATAATATCATTGTGCCGAAACCCTGAGGTACCGTAAATGCACTGGTGCTTGTGTCCCTGCATCCCAGCGCCCTGCCATTCTATAGACCACAGGCATAAAGTAACCTGCAGTCCACAGAAAGGAGAACGATAGTGTAGGGAGATTGTGTCTCCCTGCTCTAATGCACAGCTTAACTATATTTACGTGCTGTGCAAGATGATATAGTTAAGAGTAGCGGTAGATCTGGGTAGGGCCCTTCAAGTGGTGGGCCAAAGAAACCACACCCTTTGCACCCCGGAAGCTACGCTACTGAGTTAAGGCCGCTTTACACGCTATGATTTATCTGACGATATGTTGTCGGGGTCACGGTTTTCGTGACGCACTTCCGTCATCGTTAGCGACGTCGTTGCATGTGACACCTACACGCGACTCCGAACAATCACAAATAGGGTGAAAATCGTTGATCATTGACAAGTCATTCAGTTTCAAAATATTGTTTATCGTTTGGAACGCAGCAGACATATTGCTACGTTTGACACCTTGCCAACTACGAACAACATCCACACCACTGCCTTGGTCAAACAATATATCGCTGAACGATGTAGCGTCGTTTGTGAGATGTGTATGTGTGACCGCTACAAAATGACCTATGAGCGATCTCGGCAAATCGTAACAACGGTCTGGGCGTGTCACATCGCTAACGAGATCGCTAGCGATATTGTTGTGTGTAAAGCAGCCTTTAGGTGTGAAGTTATGTTTTTCTGCATCAAGATATATTTCTGCATTGAGATGGCTTTGTTATTCTAAGAAAAACTACTGTACATCTGTATACTATCCTGATTTGTACAGAAAGATTGAAGACAAGGAAAAGATTGGGTGTTCTGTCTATCTGATCCTTTTATGTAAGACTGTTGTTTATATTTTCGTTAAGTGTGTTTTTGCAGAAATATTTTTTCATTATCAATATCAGATAGATTTCTTATTACATCAGTGTTAGCATTATGAGAAAATACTCATTATGTCTGGTCCTACCGAGAAGACGTTGAATTTAATTGTTCTGCGTAACACAAAACGACAGAAGGTAGAAAAATAGCTAGAGTTTACACTAACTTTTTGGAGTGACATCAATATATTTCTTTTATGATATGCTTTGGCAGCATACAGTTAGGTCCAGAAATATTTGGACAGTGACACAAGTTTTGTTATTTTAGCTGTTTACAAAAACATGTTCAGAAATACAATTATATATATATATAATATGGGCTGAAAGTGCACACTCCCAGCTGCAATATGAGAGTTTTCACATCCAAATCGGAGAAAGGGTTTAGGAATCATAGCTCTGTAATGCATAGCCTCCTCTTTTTCAAGGGACCAAAAGTAATTGGACAAGGGACTCTAAGGGCTGCAATTAACTCTGAAGGCGTCTCCTTCGTTAACCTGTAATCAATGAAGTAGTTAAAAGGTCTGGGGTTGATTACACGTGTGTGGTTTTGCATTTGTAAGCTGTTGCTGTGACCAGACAACATGCGGTCTAAGGAACTCTCAATTGAGGTGAAGCAGAACATCCTGAAGCTGAAAAAAAAGAAAAAATCCATCAGAGAGATAGCAGACATGCTTGGAGTAGCAAAATCAACAGTCTGGTACATTCTGAGAAAAAAGGAATTGACTGGTGAGCTTGGGAACTCAAAAAGGCCTGGGCGTCCACGGATGACAACAGTGGTGGATGATCGCCGCATACTTTCTTTGGTGAAGAAGAACCCATTCACAACATCAACTGAAGTCCAGAACACTCTCAGTGAAGTAGGTGTATCTGTCTCTAAGTCAACAGTAAAGAGAAGACTCCATGAAAGTAAATACAAAGGGTTCACATCTAGATGCAAACCATTCATCAATTCCAAAAATAGACAGGCCAGAGTTAAATTTGCTGAAAAACACCTCATGAAGCCAGCTCAGTTCTGGAAAAGTATTCTATGGACAGATGAGACAAAGATCAACCTGTACCAGAATGATGGGAAGAAAAAAGTTTGGAGAAGAAAGGGAACGGTACATGATCCAAGGCACACCACATCCTCTGTAAAACATGGTGGAGGCAACGTGATGGCATGGGCATGCATGGCTTTCAATGGCACTGGGTCACTTGTGTTTATTGATGACATAGCAGACAAGAGTAGCCGGATGAATTCTGAAGTGTACCGGGATATACTTTCAGCCCAGATTCAGCCAAATGCCGCAAAGTTGATCGGACGGCGCTTCATAGTACAGATGGACAATGACCCCAAGCATACAGCCAAAGCTACCCAGGAGTTCATGAGTGCAAAAAAGTGGAACATTCTGCAATGGCCAAGTCAATCACCAGATCTTAACCCAATTGAGCATGCATTTCACTTGCTCAAATCCAGACTTAAGACGGAAAGACCCACAAACAAGCAAGACCTGAAGGCTGCGGCTGTAAAGGCCTGGCAAAGCATTAAGAAGGAGGAAACCCAGCGTTTGGTGATGTCCATGGGTTCCAGACTTAAGGCAGTGATTACCTCCAAAGGATTCACAACAAAATATTGAAAATAAAAATATTTTGTTTGGGTTTGGTTTATTTGTCCAATTACTTTTGACCTCCTAAAATGTGGAGTGTTTGTAAAGAAATGTGTACAATTCCTACAATTTCTATCAGATATTTTTGTTCAAACCTTCAAATTAAACGTTACAATCTGCACTTGAATTCTGTTGTAGAGATTTCATTTCAAATCCAATGTGGTGGCATGCAGAGCCCAACTCGCGAAAATTGTGTCACTGTCCAAATATTTCTGGACCTAACTGTAGCTCTGAAATCCTATAGCCACTGCCCAGTTTCTGCTTGGCCAATACATTACCAAAATAGAGATGACCATTTTTAGGAGGGCTTAGAGCTATTAGACAATGAAACGTTTAAGTAACTGTCCATTTCTATTCAAGTAGGTATAGTCAATCAGACTAGCAAATTTAAAATGTTTCAATAAATAAGGCGATAGTGCTGAAACTTGTCTTATTTTAATTTTTTGACTCCTCACCCTAATTTGACTAACATTTTTTATTATGTTGAAAGGTAGAACACTGCGAGTCCAAAAAACCGACATGTAATGGGTCTAAACCAAAAAGCCCTTAGTAGAAGGATGTTAAGTATAGTGTTAATAATAGTGTTAATAATAGTACTGCTTCATTTCTCCCCGGACCGCACAATTGCGGTAGGGCCGCAAAAGATGAGCATTACTCAGATTAATTCTGTTTGTCAGATTAGGGTAGGTCTGACATATGGTCCATGCGGTTCACGGTGATGCTAGAAGTTCCCTGGAGCAGCTAAATTGAAGGGTTAACTGCACCATCAGTGAATTATTTATTATGCTTAGAAGCACTCTAAGTTTGAAATTTTCTGAAGCTCCAGCTTTGGATTTGTTTTTATACATTCATGGTTTATTATACTTGTAAAGAGTATACAAATCAGTAATCACTAAGTTTTAGATTAAAAATCTATTTTTTTTAATCTTTTTTCAGTCACCTAAGCAATAAAAGAAGTAAGAGGCAAGTTTTACTTAAGCTCTGCATATTGGCTCAGCTTACTCACAGTATTATTATTACACTAAAATAGACTATTAATGTGGCAATCACTCAAAACCACCTAACAATATGGATGTCTTTTTGGAACATTATGGGGTTCATGTGTAGAGTGACGTGTGCAACGGTTGAGAGCAAGGCATTTTGTCATACATACATTTTTTGCTTATTAATTTGTCACATAATAGCTACAATATTTATTTTTACATGTACTATATGCACTTGGCACTTTCTTAAAGGAACATTTCCTTTTTTTTAAATATGATTAATATCTTTGGTACATTGTAAATTAATTATTGCCCGTTATCTAATGCTTTTTTGTTTGGTCCCTGTACCTATATTACCACAACCTTTATTATCTATTGTTTTCAATGTTAATTCGTGCCAATAAAATGTAATATTTTAGGCCATATTCTATTGTTTCGTGTTATTGTCTATAACGACTTAAGTTCATGGCCCTGTATAATACAATTAAGGGATTTCTATTGTTGACTATCCTTTCCTTTGTTGCCACAAAGCACTCACTTTTTGCGGCCTTCACGACCGAATGACTATACGTCAGTCACATACATTCACTAGATCTTCACCGACTCTTTCCAGAATGAACTGTCACTTTGCCTATCAGCTGACCCCTGTCATGCTGAGCTAATCCCAATATTGACTTTCCCTGTCCCTGCGGTCTGATGCTGGGCAAATCTTAACCTTTCACACAGTTCTAATACCAAGATTATAAAACCTTACTTCATCACATCCTATAATATTGCTGTACATTATAAATAATGTACTTCACATTACTATACATTATAATTCACATGGCACATCACATCACAATATTTACAAAGACGCAGGATACTTATTACTGAAGCAATGGTCAGGCGCAGGGTTGCACAGGCACCGCTCTCCTTCACCAAGGAGACTGTGTGCGAACATGGCTTTTGGCGGGGTGCATGACACTTGCTTGCTGCTTCATGACTGTGTCCATCACTTCTGCTGCCAGTCATTAATGCTATCGGATAGTAAGACACACAACACAAAAGTCCACTTGGCAAACCAGTCTTGTTTACTTTTATTCTTCACACCATTATGACAATGCTGGCCTGCCTTTCACGCTCTGTGGGGTACTACTCCTCGTTCTGTCCCCCACAATCTCAGACCTCGACCTCAATACTCCGTGGTCTATGCCTCTTTCCCCTATTCTCATCTTCATCCATTTCTGGGACCTGGCATCTTCTCTTACTGGACATTTCTCTAAATCTGCTGGGGTGAGCCATAGCCTCTGGACACCAGAGGTTACCTCGGGGTTCCCTGACTGGCCCTAGCGCCGAGGCTACGCCTTCTCACTTTGAACTCACTTCTCGACTGCTCTTCCTCTACAGCTCCCTCATCTAGCCACTCACCCTGTCACCTGTCACTCCTCCCTTTCACTACCTTAACACTATCTTATTTAAAGAGAACTAGCCACTAGGATTTTGTGATATCAACTAAACGCAGTGTCATAGTGACACTAAGATACTGAATCCAAGCATACCTGATGCTGAAAGATTGGATGCTTGGTTGATGAAATATCTTTAATCAAAGTTGCAGAAATCTACTGCGCTTTGATTGATGGGTGCAATGGGGGTGGGCCTTTATTGGTCAGATCCTCGGTGTTTATTCCTCCTCCGGCGTCCTCCTGTCTTGCTCTTTTCTTTATTTGAATATCGCCTGACATTGCTGTTATTGGTGGCACATGCGCATTGACACACTAATTCTGTCATAATTAAAATGTCGCCATTTTATTGAAGACACTGCGTTGAAGATTATGAGTGGCAGGGTTGTATGTGCAGATATAAAAAAAAATCTACACATGCGCCGATGCCTCTCATAGTCTTCACTGCAGTGTCTTCAATAAAATGGCACCGAAGATTGCAGTATGCGGATTCTGGTGCCATTTTAATGAACACAGAATTACTTTTGTAATGCACATGCTTTGTTCTGGGCTGCTGTGGAGGTATTCCATGTAAAGAGTCCAATACAGATGTTGAAGATATGCAGTTTATTCAATGTGTTTCGAACCTATCCAGCTTCTTCTTCAGGAGAAACTACAGTATTCTTCTACCTGCGTATCTTGCACTCTTTTACATGGAATACCTCCACAGAAGTGCAGAATAAAATCATTTATCCATTTATTTATTCTTGATCTCCACTAGAGAAGAGCAGACCCGGACTTTAAAGTTCGTTGTTTGAACCGAACACAGACTTTAGTGTGGGTGTTTTACATATGCAAACCACTCAAGCGAGCATCGCGGTGCTTGGGGGCGTTTGGTGCAAACCGGCTGAATAAGGTTTAGTATTGGTACCAAACATGGACTTTACAAAAAAAATAGTGTTCGCATTTGAGCGTTTTATGTATGCTAACTAGTGATGGGTGAACCTGAACTGTAAAGTTTGGGGTCCATTCCGTGCAGCTAGTGTTCGTACACGGACCCCGAAAACGGACTTCTCAGAAAAGTCCATCTTAATATTCGGGTTCGGCCACCCGTATAAAAAATAAAAAAAGTTTAAAACAGGAGAGTTACAGTCATATGAAAAAGTTTGGGCACCCCTATTAATGTTAACCTTTTTTCTTTATAACAATTTGGGTTTTTGCAACAGCTATTTCAGTTTCATATTTCTAATAACTGATGGACTCAGTAATATTTCTGGATTGAAAAAGTATGGGCACCTCAACATAAAAGTGACATTAATATTTTGTAGATCCTCCTTTTGCAAAAATAACAGCCTCTAGTCGCTTCCTGTAGCTTTTAATGAGTTCCTGGATCCTGGATGAAGGTATATTTGACCATTCCTGTTTACAAAACAATTCCAGTTCAGTTAAGTTTGATGGTCGCCGAGCATGGACAGCACGCTTCAAATCATCCCACAGATGTTCAATGATATTCAGGTCTGGGGACTGGGATGGCCATTCCAGAACATTGTAATTGTTCCTCTGCATGAATGCCTGAGTAGATTTGGAGCGGTGTTTTGGATCATTGTCTTGCTGAAATATCCAACCCCTGCGTAACTTCAACTTCGTCACTGATTCTTACACATTATTGTCAAGAATCTGCTGATACTGAGTTGAATCCATGCAACCCTCAACTTTAACAAGATTCCCGATGCCTGCATTGGCCACACAGCCCCAAAGCATGATGGAACCTATACCAAATTTGACTGTGGGTAGCAAGTGCTTTTCTTGGAATGCCGTATTTTTTTTGCCTCCATGCATAACGCCTTTATGTATGTCCAAATAACTCAATCTTTGTTTCATCAGTCCACAGGACCTTCTTCCAAAATGTAACTGGCTTGTCCAAATGTGCTTTTGCATACCTCAGGCGACTCTGTTTGTGGCGTGCTTGCAGAAATGGCTTCTTTCGTATCACTCTCCCATACAGCTTCTCCTTGTGCAAAGTGCGCTGTATTGTTGACCGATGCACATTGACACCATCTGCAGCAAGATGATGCTGCAGGTCTTTGGAGGTGGTCTGTGGATTGTCCTTGACTGTTCTCACCATTCTTCTTCTCTGCCTTTCTGATATTTTTCTTGGCCTGTGACTTCTGGGCGTAACAAGAACTGTAACTGTGTTCTTCCATTTCCTTACTATGTGGAAACTGACAGTTTAAATCTCTGAGACAACTTTTTGTATCCTTCCCTTCCAACTATGTTGAATAATCTTTGTTTTTAGATCATTTGAGAGGTGTTTTGAGGAGCCCATGATGCCACTCTTCATAGGAGATTCAAATAGGAGAACAACTTGCAAGTGGCCACCTTAAATACCTTTTCTCATGATTGGATACACCTGCCTATGAAGTTCAAAGCTCAATGAGGTTACAAAACCAATTTAGTGCTTTAGTAAGTCAGTAAAAAGTAGTTAGGAGTGTTCAAATCAAGAAATTGATAAGGGTGCCCATACTTTTGCAGCGGTCAAATTTTGTTTAAATGCGGATTGCACATTTTCTGTATTACAATAAACCTCATTTCAATCCAGAAATATTACTCAGTCCATCAGTTATTAGATATATGAAACTGAAAAAGCTGTTGCAAAACCCCAAATTGTTATAAAGAAAAAAGGTTAACATTAATAGGGGTGCCCAAAATTTTTCATATAACTGTATACTTACTGAGTCTCCCATGCAGCTTTGACACTGTTTACAGGTCCTCTCATTACATCTCATGCATATTCCCTGCATTCCCCACTCGCTGTCTGTGACAGCATCTGTGATTGGCTGCAATCAGATGCCAGCGTTCCAGCATCTCTGATTGGTTGGCCTCATATGGGCTGCCTAAGTCCCCTAATAGAGTGTAAAAATAAATAAATAAAATGATGTAGGGTCCACCATATATTGATACCCAGTGCATATGAAGCATATAGCTACAGGCTGCAATCTTCAGCCGTGTATGTTATCTTGGCTGTGTATCAAAATAAGAGCGACCCCATGCAGCTTTTTTTATTATGTAAAGAAATAATTTTTTAAAAAATCATGCGGTCCCTCACAATTTTGATACTCAGCCAAGATAAAGCCAACAGCTGTGGGCTAGTATTTTCAGTCTAAGGGGACCCATGGATATTTGCCCGCTCCAGCCTTGAAACATCAGCCCGCAGCCACTCAAAATAATTGCATCCATTAGATGCAACAATTCTGATGCTTTACCCGACCCATCCTGATTGGCCTGGTGCAGTGGCAATCATGGTAATATAAAGGGTTATATTAGGATTAGTAATGGGTAGGGGTCTATGATACCCCCCATCACATACACTGTAAGTAAAAAGAAATAAACACAAACACACACAAATCCTTTATTTAAAAAAACACCCTCTTTCTCCAACTTTGTAAACCCCAAAATACACAGGTCTGGAGTAATCCACACCATGATGTCCCACAATGATCCTAGCTCTGCTACAAACTAAAGTCTCAGCACACGGGCACGTTAGAGAACATGACCTCCTGATGCAGTTTCAGGCAGACACTGAATGAACCACAGCTGTGAGCAGTGACATCACTCAGTTTACCTGCGGCCACAGCTGGAGGTTAGCACGGAATTCCACCTGTGACCGTAGGTAAACTCACCTCAGGTGAGCTTATTGAACTTGGTGTCTTCACCTCAGTTGAATTCAATAAGTGCAATGGGACCTGGATTTCCTGGCAGAAAACCGTGTTTTTTTTTTACCAAGAGATGCAGATTTGGTGCTGGAATTCATACACCAAATTCCTGCACCAACAGTAAATCTCCTGGCAAAAAACCCGCATGTGATCCCTTGTATTTTGATACACAGCTAAGATAATGTGCACAACTATAGGCTGCAGCCCGTAGCCATCTGCTTCACAGTTGAAACCAGAAATTTATATACACTATCTTTAAAGACACATCTGCATGTTTTTCTCACTATCTGACATGAAATCAAAATAAAAATTACCTATTTTAGGTCAATTAGGATTACAAAAATCATTTATATTTGCCAGAATGCCAGAATAATGACCGAGAGAGAGAATGTTTTAAGGCATTTTATTACTTTATGCAAAGTCAAAAGTTTACATACATTTCTTTAGTATTTAGTACTATTGCCCTTATGACTTGGATCAAACATTCCTTTTTTCAATAGTTGGAAGGAATTTAGGTCCATTCTGACAGAACTGGTGTAGCTGAGCCATGTTTGTAGGTCCCCTTGCGCGCCCTTTCCTTTTCATCTTTGCCCATAAATTTTCAATAGGCTTGAGATCAGAGTTTTGTGATGGCCACTCCAAAACATTGACTTTGTTATCCTTAAGCCACTTTGTAACCAGTTTCGCATTATGCGATCATTGTTCATTTGGAAGACCCATTTCCGCCCAAGCTTTAAGTTTCTGGCTGATGTCTTGAGATGATGCTTCAGTATTGCCACATAATCTTCTTTCATAATGATGCCATCTATTTTGTGAAGTGCACCAGTCCCTCCTGCAGCAAAACAACCCCCCAACATGATGATACTGTGCCGCCCTAGCAGCAGTCAGACTGCTCAGATCCAGGAGATGTTAGTGGCTTGAGTGGCCCAGGTCTGGGGCTCGGCAGACACTTTGATGAAAGGGGGATATTTACCGGGGAGAATGTTCGTGACGCCACCTGTGGTGTGCGGTAATGAGGAGTACCGCCGCTGCTGTATGGGAGTGCGGGGGCAGATGGTGTGGGGCAGCCATGACGTAGGTTCCCTCCACAGGTAGGGAGGCCCCGGGACTCAGGGTAGAGGAAAGGTAGGAACAATCTATGGGCCCCCTCTTGATGTTAGATGGGGGGGAAGGTGCAAAGGACGTCTATATTGATATTGGACCTGCAGGGTGCTGCGGAGCCAGAGTACTCACTTAGGTGTGATGATGCATTCAGGAGACACAGATGCTGAGGTAAACCAAGTCTCTGGGCACCGCTGCCCTCGGTGACAGCACCTCCAACGGTCCTTTCAGTGATTCTGTGGTGGACTTGAGCCTTCCTCCATACACTGTGTACTCTGTGTGTCCCTGGCCCCGTCGACTTGAAACCTCCGGGTCCCATCCAACTTTTTAATGGGGGCCTGCTCTTAGCAGCTGCCACATGGGATTTCTGTGGACTGCTCTTTGTGGGAAGTCCTATCCCTCCGTTGTGCTCACTCCACTAATCTCTGAGCCGTTGCAGGTAGCACGTGAAGTTACTACCCGCTGCAGGCTAATTGCCGGGTTGCATGAAAAACTACTTCCCGACTTAGGGGCCTTTTCCCCGCTGTGTGCTCGGCCCCAGACCAGTTACTGTGGATCCCCTGGCTGATGGTCCTCTTGACCCGTCCAGCCCTGTCCTCCAGTCCCCCGCGACTGGGTCTCCATCTCCTCAGGCTCAGGCCACCGTCTGCGACCTAGCCAGGCTCTCCTTAGGGAGCTCCTACTCCCTCGGTCCTCTCACTTTGACCATTACTATCAACTTTCTAACTAACTCCTCCCACCAGCCTGTCTGACTCATAGGTGGGCGGTTCCTTTCCCAGCTGGAACCACACCCCCGGTGTGCCTGACAAGTGTAGTGTTTGGGTAACTAGGATTTGTGCTGTTGTTACAGAATTACTGTTGTGGACCCCGGAACCAAGAAGGGTGGACCCTGCACCAAGGATAGAGAGTGGTGCAGTTCCCTCTGACATCCTGGACTAGTACAGGGGCGTTACATTACCACCCCCTTGTTTCACAGTTGGGATAGTGTTCTTAGGCTTCAAAGGTTCTCCTTTTTTCCTCTAAACTTAACGATGGCCTTTATGGCCAAATAGTTCAATTTTCATTTCGGCAAACCACAAACTATATCTCCAAAAATTAAGGTCTATATTTGTGTGCATTTGCAAACATTAATCTGGGTTTTTTTTGGAGTAATTTCTTCTTCCTGGCAGAGTGGTGTTTCAGCACATGTTGATACAATACTTGTTTCGCTGTGGATAATGACACAAGCTTACCAGCTTTAGTCAGCATCGTGGCAAGGTCTTTTACTTTTGTTCTTGGGTTGATATGCATATATCTGACCAAAGCACTTTCCTCTCTGGTACACAGAGCCTGTCTCCTTTCTGAGAGGTATGATGGCTGGACATTCCCATCTTGTTTGTACTTGCGTATACTTGTTTGTACAGGTGAATGTGGCACCTTCATATAACGGAAAATTGCATCCAAGGTTGAACCAGACTTGTGCAAGTCCATAATTCTCTTCCTGAGATTTTGACTGATTTCTGTTGACTTTCCCATGATGTTACACAAAGAAGCAATGTGTTTCATGTGCACATTAAAATATATCCACAGGCGTGGCTCTAATTAACTTAGATGTTGCCAATAAAGCTATTAGAAACCTACAAAAATATGACATCATCATATGGGCTGTGCCATATTGTTTAAATGCATAGTACTCTTGCATGTATGTAAACTTTTGACTTTGCAGAAAGTAATAAAAATGCCTTAAAACATTCTCTCTCTCATTATACTGGCATTTGGCAAATATAAATAGTTTTGGTAATCCTAATTGAAGTGAAAATGTGAAAGGTTTATTCTGATTTCATGTCAATTAGTGAGAAAAAAATGCATATGTATCTTTTTAGATAGTGTATGTAAAATTCTGACTTCTAAACAAAACAAAGAAAGGAGGAAACACTGGCACCATTCAGCGAGCTAACCGCTCAATTTTCCTATTTCAGGTTTATACACGCATTATATGGCTTGTAAATTTCTTTGCATTCTGGCCATGGTGCTCATTCCAAAAGACAACAATCTTTTCACAGAAACTTCTGACTTCTGGTTTCAACTGTATCTGCGCTGGTTATCAACATACGGGGACCCTACATAATTTTTTGCAATTGTTTTTTTATTTTTACACTTCACGACTAGTGATGAGCGAGCATGCTTGTCACTACTCGGTACTCGCACGAGTATCGCTGTACTCGGGCTGCTCGGCGGGGACCGAGTAATCTCGCGATACTCGTGCTGTACTCGTGGTCTTCATTTCTGCATGTTGGCGCTCTTTTGAGAGCCAGCCCTCATGCAGGGATTGGCTGGCAGACCACTGCAATGCCACAGCCCTGTTAGTTGTGGAATTGCAGTGATTGGCCGGCCTGCACAGCGTCACCGAGCCTTTATATCGGCCGGCGCGCTGTGCTCTGCTCACAGCTATCCAGACTGTCAGTGCAGGGAGAGTGTCGCTGATTCAGGGAAAGCTTTGCGGCCCTTTATAGCTTTTTCAGTTGCAGGGCTGCAAACAGTGTGACCAAAAGTCCTTCTCAGGACTATTCTAGTTGTATACAGGCAGGCAGGGTATAGCCAGGTCGGAGTACAGTAGCAGAGTCCTTCTCAGGACTATTGTTGCTATATACAGGCAGGGTATAGCCAGGTCTGAATACAGGCTAGTGACCAAAAGAGTCCTTGTCAGGACTATTGTACCAGTATACAGGCAGGCAGGCAGGCAGGGTAGTGGTGACCGTATACCAGCCTTCATCATATCTGGGGCTGGTGTGCACAGTGTAAAACAGTCCAGATAGTGTCTGACTTGTCTGTAATTGTCGCTCCCCAAAAAAACCTGTTAGGTTCTTATTGCGTCCGTGCTTGGTTTTTAAAACCGCACGTGTGTGCCTGTTGGTGGAAGCGTACAGGTGCACTTGTGTGCAATTTCCAGAAACTTTGATATAACGCACAAGTAGTGAATATACACGTCAGCAGTGCACAGCATTGCAAAATGCGCAAGGGCATTGGCAAGGAACAAGGAAGTGGACGTGATGGTGGTGCAGGCAGAGGCCGAGGTCGTGGGCAAGCTCTAATTTCGCCACAACAAAGGGCCACATCTAGTCGCTCGCACGTCCTGTCCCAAATTCTTGGGGACCGCAGCAGTACACCGCTCTTGAACCAAGACCAGTGTCAACAGGTTGTTAGTTGGATAGCAGATAATGCTTCCAGTCAGATTGGCACCACCACAAACACTCTGTCTTCCACACGGTCAAGTGTCAGTAGCCGTGATACTGCACCGCACATTTCTGAACCTGATCCTCCTTCCTACCACCAGGCTGAGTACACGTCCTCCTCGGACATTAATGATCCCACACTTGGACACTCGGAAGAGCAGTTCACGTTTCCATTCACACATTCTGGCCTCTCGCCAGCTCATATTGAAGTGGGTCATGAGGAGATCGTCTGTACAGATGGCCAAATATTTGAGCAGCCACGTTCTCACGAAGTTGGCAACGTGTCTCAACAAGTGGTGGACGATGATGAGACACAATTGTCAGCAAGTCAGGAGGAGGAGCAGGGTGCGGAAGAGGAAGACGACGTGGTGGATGATCCAGTAACTGACCCAACCTGGCAGGAGGATATGCAGAGCGAGGACAGCAGTGCACAGGGGGAGGGAGGCGTAGCATCACAACAGGCAGTAAGAAGCAGGGTGGTGGCCCCAGGCAGAAGTCAGGCAACCGTTCCCCGGAACAACACGACGACACAAGGTGCCTGTACAAATGTTAGGTCTTCCCGAGTCTGGCAGTTTTTTAAGTTGGATCCAGATGATTCAAAAAAGGCCATTTGCAACACCTGCCGTGCCAGCATCAGCAGGGGTACCAAAACTAGCAGCCTGACCACCACCAGCATGATCAGGCACATGTCAGCCAAGCACCCGACTTTGTGGGAAGTACAACAGAGTCGAGGAGCAGTGCTTGCTGATGTCACTGCTACGTCTTCGCTGGTTGTGCATGCGAGCCAATCCTCTGTCCATGCTGCCTGCGAACAAGCCTCCTCCACTCCTGCACCTGCAGTTGCCTACGCAGAAAGAACACCATCATCAAGCACGTCCTTGTCCCAGCGCAGCGTTCAGTTATCCATTCAGCAAACCTTTGAACGCAGGCGCAAATACACTGCCAACACCCCACATGCCACAGTTCTAAATGCTAACATTTCGCGACTGCTTGCGCTGGAAATGTTGCCTTTTAGGCTGGTGGAGACAGAAGCATTCCGTGACCTGATGGCGGCAGCTGTCCCACGTTACTCGGTCCCCAGCCGCCACTATTTCTCCCGGTGTGCCGTCCCCGCGTTGCATAACCACGTGTCACAAAACATCACACGTGCCCTGAACAACGCTGTTTCACCCAAGGTCCACCTAACCACAGACACGTGGACAAGTGCTTGTGGGCAAGGCCGCTACATCTCGTTGACGGCACACTGGGATAATATTGTGGAAGCTGGGACCCAGTCTGAGCGAGGGACGGAACACGTCCTTCCCACACCAAGGTTTGCAGGCCCTACCTCAGTCAGTGTTTCACCCACACTCTACAGCTCCGGAATGTCATGCTCTTCAGCCTCCTCCTCCTCCTGCGCATCCTCATCCACTGTGCCCTCCACACCAGTCACAAGCTGGAAGCACTGCAGCACTGCCTCGGCGAAGCGGCAACAGGCTGTGCTGAAGCTAATCTGCATAGGTGACAAACCCCACAATGCAGAAGAGCTGTGGACAGCTCTGAAACAGCAGGCAGATCACTGGCTCACACCTCTGAACCTAAAGCCAGGAAAGGTCGTGTGTGACAATGGCCGGAACCTGGTGGCGGCTTTGAGGCGAGGCCAGCTGACACATGTTCCATGCGTGGCCCATGTGCTCAACCTCGTGGTTCAGCGGTTTATAAAGTCATACCCAGAGCTGTCTGATCTGCTGGTAAAAGTTCGCCGCCTGTCTGCACATTTTCGAAAGTCACCTACTGCTTCAGCCGGCCTTGCCGGCTTTCAGCGCCGTTTGCATCTTCCGGCTCACAGACTGGTGTGTGATGTCCCCACGCGTTGGAATTCAACTCTGCACATGTTGGTCAGGATATGTGAGCAGAAGAGGGCAGTTGTTGAGTACCTGCATCACCTAAGCCGTCGGGAAATGGGTCAAACTCCACACATAACACCTGAGGAGTGGAGATGGATGTCAGACCTATGTACCATCCTCCAAAACTTTGAGGACTCCACCAAGATGGTGAGTGGTGATGACGCCATTATTAGCGTCACCATACCGCTACTCTGCCTTCTAAAACGGTCTCTGCTGAAAAACAAACATGATGCATTGCAGGCGGAGCGCGATGAGTTGCAGCAAGAAACAGTAGTGGGTGTGGGTGATAACGCACAGCCCAGCCTCGTCTCATCACAACGTGCAGTGGAGGACTATGACGAGGAGGAGGATGAAGACATGGAGCAACTCTCCGGCCAAATTGAGGATATGACATGCACACCAGTCATATCCTCGGTTCAGCGTGGCTGGCCAGAGGACAGGGTAGATGAGGAGGAGGAGGAGGAGGAGGAGGAGGAGGACAGCATGTTCAGTCATCTTGTTGGTCAGGCTACTGAAGTCCTGGCTGTTAAGAGTCTGGCGCACATGGCTGACTTTATGGTAAGCTGCCTGTCTCGTGACCCTCGCGTTAAGAACATCTTGGCCGACAATCATTACTGGTTGGTAACACTGTTAGACCCACGCTACAAGGAGAACTTTTTGTCTCTTATTCCCGTGGAGGAGAGGTCAACCAAAATGCAGCAGTTCCGGAAGGCCATACTCACGGAAGTAGGCAAAGCATTCCCCTCACAAAACGCTAGCGGCATAGGTCAGGAATCAGTGGACAACCGAGGCGTACAGCCGAGAGAGGCACAAGTCCAATCCGCCAGAGGTAGGGGAACAGTCTTTAAGATGTGGGACAGTTTTCTCAGCCCCTCACGTACCACAGCCCCTGAGGTGCGGGGTAGTGCCACAAGAAATCCTAAGTTTGCCCAGATGCTGAAGGAGTACCTTGCAGATCGAACAACTGTACTCCGACATTCCTCTGTGCCTTACAATTATTGGGTATCCAAGCTGGACACGTGGCATGAATTGGCTCTCTACGCCTTGGAAGTCCTGGCCTGCCCTGCTGCTAGCGTTTTGTCAGAGCGTGTTTTTAGTGCCGCAGGTGGAATCATTACAGATAAACGCACCCGCCTGTCAACTGAAAATGCTGACAGGCTGACTCTGATCAAGATGAACAAGGGTTGGATTGGGCCAGACTTCACCACACCACCAGCAAATGAGAGCGGAATTTAAAGTTTGCCATGTACCTCCACTCACCCATGGGTACACACTTCTGGACTTTGGATAATCGCTGGACTGCTCCTCCTTCTCCTCATGCGCCACCATGATGATGACCGTTACAAATTGCAATACTTAGGCCTTTGTTTCAGGTATACCCCCAGTGGTAAATTTTTTCGCCCATTCTTTGCAGAATGGACATTACAACGACAGGAGACCCGCTCCTTTGCAATGGGAACAATGTTTTGAGGCCCTCATGCACGTCTCTACCCAGGGACAACATGGAGCCTCCCAATTTTTGGCTGCCCTGCCTAAGGGCTATACTATAATACACCCACTTCCTTAAAATGGACACTTAATGTTTTGAGGCCCTCATGCACGTCTCTACCCAGGGACAACGTGGAGCCTCCCAATTTTTGGCTGCCCTGCCTAAGGGCTATACTATAATACACCCACTTCCTTAAAATGGACACTTAATGTTTTGAGGCCCTCATGCACGTCTCTACCCAGGGACAACGTGGAGCCTCCCAATTTTTGGCTGCCCTGCCTAAGGGCTATACTATAATACACCCACTTCCTTAAAATGGACACTTAATGTTTTGAGGCCCTCATGCACGTCTCTACCCAGGGACAACGTGGAGCCTCCCAATTTTTGGCTGCCCTGCCTAAGGGCTATACTATAATACACCCACTTCCTTAAAATGGACACTTAATGTTTTGAGGCCCTCATGCACGTCTCTACCCAGGGACAACGTGGAGCCTCCCAATTTTTGGCTGCCCTGGCAAAGGGCTATACTGAAATAGACCCACTTCCTTACAATGGGCACTTCAGGTTTACAGGCCATCATGCACGTCTCTATCCAGGGACAATGTGGAGCCTCCCAATTTTTGGCTGCCCTGGCAAAGGGCTATACTGAAATAGACCCACTTCCTTACAATGGGCACTTCAGGTTTACAGGCCATCATGCACGTCTCTATCCAGGGACAATGTGGAGCCTCCCAATTTTTGGCTGCCCTGGCAAAGGGCTATACTGAAATAGACCCACTTCCTTACAATGGGCACTTCAGGTTTACAGGCCATCATGCACGTCTCTATCCAGGGACAATGTGGAGCCTCCCAATTTTTGGCTGCCCTGGCAAAGGGCTATACTGAAATAGACCCACTTCCTTACAATGGGCACTTCAGGTTTACAGGCCATCATGCACGTCTCTATCCAGGGACAATGTGGAGCCTCCCAATTTTTGGCTGCCCTGGCAAAGGGCTATACTGAAATAGACCCACTTCCTTACAATGGGCACTTCAGGTTTACAGGCCATCATGCACGTCTCTATCCAGGGACAATGTGGAGCCTCCCAATTTTTGGCTGCCCTGGCAAAGGGCTATACTGAAATAGACCCACTTCCTTACAATGGGCACTTCAGGTTTACAGGCCCTCATGCACGTCTGTATGCAGGGGCATTGGTGAACCTCACAATTTTGGACTGCCCTGGCAAAGGAAAATACTACAAAGACTCACTTCCTCAAAATGGGCACATTAGACTCAAGAGGCCTTCATGTACGTCTCTTCTCAGGGACATCGGAGTGCCACACAATGTTTTCACGTAAAATCTTTCATGTATTAATCTCAAAAAGTAACATACACCAGCTCTATCTCACTATTGGGTATGTGCCCTTAACATTTCTGCCATGAAAAATCATTTTGGGGTCATTTTGGAAGGTTTTCTGGTGAGTCCGTAAAAATGGCGTGAAACGCGGACAAAATTGTTCACAGCTGTGACTTTTGAGTGATAAATGCTTCAAGGGGTCTTCCCCATGCTGTTGCCATGTCATTTGAGCACTCTTCTGAGACTTTTGTCACATTTTTAGGGTTTCTCCATGCTGCCGGGGGGTCATTTCACAAAAATACTCGGTTCTCCCATAGGATAACATTGGGCTCGTTGCTCGGCCCGAGTACACGAGTATCTTGGGAGGCTCGGCCCGAGCTTCGAGCACCCGAGCTTTTTAGTACTCGCTCATCACTATTCACGACCAATCATTGGCAGGTGGACTGCAACCAATCACACACGCTATCACAGAGGATGGGCAGGGGAAATAGTGAATATGCATAAAAGGTAGTGAGTGGACCCAGAAGCAGTAAGGCTATGTGCGCGGAAATGCTGCGTTTTGAACTGCAGCGTAACTGCATGTGTTCAGCTTCCCCAGCAAAGTCTATGAGAAAGCCGAAAAATTAATGCACACGCAGCGTTTGTAAATGCAGCGTTTTGGATGCCCAAAATCGCTGCGGAAAAAAAAGCAGCATGTCACTTCTTTTGTGCATTGTAGCTGCGTTCTCCACCCATTGAAATCAATGATGTGCGTCAGAACGCAACCAAAATGCACTTGGACTGCATTTTTGTTGCGTTCCGCATGCTTTTTTGACAAGCAAAACGCAGGTCTTTTCAGTCTCTGTGATGTCGGTCAATTTCTGTCTGTGGATATCGGTGAATCTCCCTCTGTCTGTCGGTCGGTCTCTCTGTCTCTGTCCCTCTCTCTGTCTGTCAGTCAGTCTCTCCCCCTCTCTCATACTGACTGATCCCCGATCACCAGCGCAGAGCTGCACGGCGTTCACACTGCTCTGGCGGCTTTTCCTCTTTTGAAAATGCCGGCCGCTCATTATTCAATCTCGTATTCCCTGCTTTCCCCGCCCACCGGCGCCCATGATTGTTTGCAGTCAGACACGCCCCCACGCTGAGTGACAGCTGTCTCACTGCAACCAATCACAGCCGCAGGTGGGCGGGTCTATATCGTGCAGTAAAATAAATAAGTAAATAATTAAAAAAAAACGCTGTGTGGTCCCCCCCAATTTTGATACCAGCCAAGATAAAGCCACATGGCTGAAGGCTGGTGTTCTCAGGATAGGGGGCGCCACGTTATGGGGAGCCCCCACAGCCTAACAATATCAGCCAGGAGCTGCCCGGAATTGCCGCATCCATTACATGCAACAGTCCCGGGACTTTACCCGGCTCATCCCGAATTGCCCTAGTGCGGTGGCAATCGGGGTAATAAGTGGTTAATGGCAGCAGCCAATAGCTGCCACTAAGTCCAAGGTTAATCATGACCGGCGTCTCCCCGAGATACCTTCCATAATTAACCTGTAAGTGAAAGTAAATAAACACATACACCCGAAAAAATAATTTATTTGGAATAAAAGACAAAAAAACACCCTCTTTCACCACTTTATTAAAATCCCCAAATACCCCTCCAGGTCCG
This sequence comes from Anomaloglossus baeobatrachus, assembly GCF_048569485.1. Lineage (NCBI taxonomy): Eukaryota > Metazoa > Chordata > Amphibia > Anura > Aromobatidae > Anomaloglossus > Anomaloglossus baeobatrachus. The sequence continues at coordinate 423,709,028 of NC_134358.1, forward strand.
TGGTAATCCAGAGGTCCCGTGATGCATTAAGCTCTGCTACATGAAGCTGACAGGAGCTGCCATGGAACACCGCTGCTCCTGTGAGCTCCACGCAGCAATTGAAGTGAATCGCTCTGCGGGGATGTCACTGAGGTAATGCTGGTGTGTGTGCACTGATACTGAGGGCTGTAGTGTCGTGATGTGTGCGGGGATGTCGGCGGTAATGTCGTGACGTGTGCGGGGATGTCGGCGGTAATGTCGGATGTGTGCGGGGATGTCGGGATATGTGCGGAGATGTCGGCGGTAATGTCAGGATGTGTGCGGTAATGTCGGGATGTGTTCGGGGATGTCGGCGGTAATGTCAGGATGTGGGCGGTAATGTCGGGACATGTGCCGGGATGTCGGCGGTAATGTCGGGACGTGTGCGGGGATGTCGGCGGTAAAGTCGGGATGTGTGCGGGAATGTCGGGATGTGTGCGGGGATGTCTGCGGTAATGTCAGGATGTGTGCGGGGATGTCGGCGGTAATGTCAGGATGTGTGCGGGAATTTCGGGTTGTGTGCGGGGATGTCGGCGGTAATGTCGGGATGTGGGCGGTAATGTCGGGACGTGTGCGGGGATGTCAGCGGTAATGTCGGGACGTGTACGAGGATGTCGGCGGTAATGTCAGGACGTGTGCGGGGATGTCGGGATGTGTGCGGGGATGTCGGCGGTAATGTCAGGATGTGTGCGTGAAGATGATAATCGGGATGCCACACACAGACAGAGCTGCGGTATGACAATGAAGTCGGGTGCAGTTCACCCGAGTTCCTTATCATCGTGCAACTCTGTCTGTGTCGGCTGTCAGCCGGCATGTAGCAGAGCTGAATTGCCGGGGGAACGCACTGTCAAAGATGCATCCAAAACGCATGCAAAACGCATGGAAAAAGCATCCAAAATGCATGCGTTGTGGATGCATTTTATTTTATAAACGCAGTGTCCAGTCTGCCAGAGGGTGCGTTCTTTTCCGCACTGCAGAGAACGCACCGTGCCTAAAACAGCAATGCGGGAGATTCGGTAAGAATAACTGTTCTGTTTTGCAGCCCTCTAGCCCTTTTTCCCACCATTTAACAGCACAATGTTCGAGTCGCTATAAACTTATATGGAATTCAGCGTCTGGGCAGGTGTTCACGTTCAAGTCACCGAACCCAAACACCTGTGGGTTCAACAACCTCTATTGCTAACCACTTGATACACTCGGGTATGCATGGTGCTCAGCCTAGTGTGAGCTGCTTCCAGTGTTTGAATGACTGACACTGGGAGTAAAATCAGAGTTATTGGATGTAGTGTGTACAAAAAAAAATTAAAACTTAAAAAACCCCTGCTCTCCCTCTCCTGAAAATGCTGGCTCAATGTGGGCGGAGAGTCAAACTGCCCAGTCAGTGACTTTCCATGAGGTTCAAGTCAAGTCCGGGTCTTGAACTTCATATAAAGTCTGGCTGAACCCACCAACCCAAACCTCAGCGAGTCCGCTCATCTCAAGCTGTTATCACATACTCGTACATTGTTGTGTTTCACACAACCATACCAGGTGAGCGTATTACTGTCATCTGTGACTATTATCAGTTAAAACCAGACTGTGCCTTTTGCTCTCTAGTGTGTTTTAGATAAGATACTAATCTGAGCACTTTCACAGCATTTTTTGTGAATTGTGAAATTATATTTAAAGTTACCAGTACAAGCTGCATCCCAGCCTAAATGAAAAAAATCATAGAAACATTTATTTAGTATATATGAAAAAAATTAACTAAAGCTCTTCATTTTCCTGGGCTGTCTACATATTTATGCATGTTGGCAACCTTTTAAAGAAGTAATTACATCACTTTAACCTAAGGATGGGAATACTTGCATTTCCAATACAAGTGTACGTATATTGGATGTGGGTTGCAGTTTATAAACATTGCCAGGGGCCTTTGTTCTAACAAGTTCTTCCAAGTATAACATATTCAAAAGAATAGATATTTTCTAATTATGGATCAAAACAACTAACCATTAGGAACAATAAAAGGGGTTAATATGGAAATGTTTAGTGCTTTCCAAAGCCTTTATTAATTTACTGAGGGTGAACATTTCCATATAAGCATTGTTCCTTCTGCATTGTCTGTCATTATAATGTGGAGAGTGAGTGTTTCTGAGAATTGCATTACACTGACCTTTTTAATATTCTGCATTTTCATTGGCTGATTATGCAGCAAACAAGGAAACAAACATTATGGAAATTATATGGCAATGCACCTTTACACAGGAAGATAACACATCTTATTGGCATGTAAACAAGAAGAGCTTTTGTGCCTATGATTAGACAATGAGCATCAGAAGGAAAACGGTGTTTTTTTCATCAGAGAATTAATTTAAAGGAACTTCTAGGGTTTTTTTTTACTAATTTTTTTTTTTTTGCTAATTATACAAGTGCATCTCAATACATTAGAATATCATCAAAAAGTTAATTTATTTTAATTTCAGATGTCCAGAAGGACACACATTACAAGGAGGGTAAGCCACAAAAGGTCACTGCTAAAGATGTTGGCTGTTCACAGAGATGCTGCATTCAAGTATATTAATGGAAACTTGAGTGGAAGGAGAAAGCGTGGTAGAAAAAGGTGCACAAGCTACCGGGATAACCACAGCCTTGATAGGATTTGTAAAAAAAGGTCCATTCAAAAATTTGGGATTGATTCACATGGAGTGGACTGCTGCTGGAGTTAGTGCTTCAAGAGCCACCACACACAGACGTATCCAGTACATGGGCTACAACTGTTGCATTCCTTGTATCAAGCCACTCATGACTAGAGATGAGCGATGTTCGATTTGAACCGTTCGCCAATTTCAAATTTGAGTGATTTTGGGCAGTGTTCGAGTCGTTCGACGAACTTGAACGATTTGCTCAAGTTCGGCAGTTCGAGTTACCATTCGATAACGGTTCGATCACCAAAAGCATGGCTTTTCACAGTAAGGCTATGTGCGCACGTTGCATATCTGCATGCGTCCTGCATCCCCAGCACAATCCCTCTCTCTTTCCTACTCACCGATCACGGGCGCGGCACTGCACGGCTGTCACAAAGCTCTGGAGGCTTTTCCTCTTTTGAAAATGGCTGCCGCTCATTATTCAATCTGGTATTCCCTGCTTTCCCCGCCCACCGGCGCCCATGATTGGTTGCAGTCAGACACACCCCCACGATGAGTGACAGCTGTCTCACTGCAACCAATTATAGCCGCCGGCGGGCGGGTCTATATCGTGCAGTAAAAGAAATAAATAAATAATAATAATAAAATAAAAAAAAAAAACTGCGGTTCCCCCCAATTTTGATAGCAGCCAGGATAAAGCCACACGGCTGAAGGCTGGTATTGTCAGGATGGGGAGCACCACGTTATGGGGAGCCCACCACCCTAACAATAGCAGCCAACAGCCGCACGGAATTGCCACATCCATTAGATGCGACAGTCACGGGACTCTACCCGACTCATCCCAAATTGCCCTGGTGCGGTGGCAAACGGAGTAATAAGGGGTTAATCATGGCAGGCGTCTCCCCGAGATACCTTCCATGATTAACCTGTAAGTGAAAGTAAGTAAACACATACACCCGAAAAAATACTTTATTTGAAATAAAAGACAAAAAAATACCCTCTTTCACCATTTTATTAAAATCCCCAAATACCCCTCCAGGTCCGACGTAATACACAGAGGTCTCACGACGCTATCAGTTCTACTACATGAAGCTGACAGGAGCGGCAGTAGAACACGAGCGCTCCGTGTCAGATCCACGCAGCAACTGAAGTGAGCCGCGCTGTCAGCGGGGATGTCACTGAGGTAATGCGTGTGTGTGCGCTGATGATTAGGGCGATAGTGCCGGTGTTTGTGCAGTGATGATGCGAGCGGTAGTGCCTGCATGTGTGCGGTGATGAGTGCGGTAGTGCCGGTGTTTGCCCTCCCATCCATCCATCCCTCCCTCCATCCATTCATCCCTCCCTCCCTCCATCCCTCCCTCCATCCCTCTTTCCATCCCTCCCCCCATTCATCCCTCTCTTCATCCATCCCTCCATCCCTCCATCCATCCCTCTATCCCTGCATCCATCCCTCTATCTATCCCTCCATCCCTCCTTCCATCCATCCCTCCATCCATCCCTCTATCCCTCCCTCCATCCATCCCTCCATCCCTCCCTCCATTTCTCCATCCATTCATCCCTCCCTTCATCCCTCCATCCATCCCTGTATCCCTCCATCCATCCATTCATCCCTCCATTCATCCATCCATTCATCCATCCCTCCATCCATCCCTCCATCTATCCGTCCATCCATCCCTCCCACCATCCATTCATCCCTCCCTCCATCCCTCCCTATATCTCTCCATCCATTCATCCCTCCCTTCATACCTCCCTCCATCCATACCTCTATCCCTCCATCCATCCATCCATCGCTCCATCCATTCATCCATCCCTTCATCCCTCCCTCCATCCCTTTATCCCCCATCCATCCCTCCATCCATCCATCCATCCATCCCTCCATCCATCCATCCATTCATCCATCCCTCCATCCATCCCTTTCTCCATCCATCCCTCCATCCATCCTTGTAGCTGAATAATCTACTTCTGGATTCTCTACTGCAATACAGAGTTCAAGATTACCAAATCTTCCTATGCTTTTCATTACAGACAGTGGCTCAATGGGTAGAGATACTACCTAAGGAGAATTAGTTCACGAGTTCGAGTCCTGGCCATCCAGGTAAAGAATTTAATTTATTTTAAATTTTAAATTATAATTATTATTTATTTATAATTTAATTTAATTATGCATTGAGGGGAGGAGCCGGACATCAGCTGTGAGCCGCGGGAAACACCTCTAAAATCGGAGCAGTTCACGGAATGAGGCTGCATTGCTCTCTCCTCTCTCTCTTCTCTCTCTCTTCTCTCATTCTCTCCTCTCATTCTCTCCTCTCTCTCCTCTCCCATCTCACTTCTCTCTCTCAACTCTCATTCCTCTCTCTTTCCTCTCTCTACCCTCTTTCCTCTCTCTTTCCTCTCTGTTCTCTCTCTCTTCTCTCTCTCCTCTATTCTCTCCTCTCTTTTCTCTCTCTCCTCTCTCTCTTTTCTCTCTCTATTTCTCCCTCTCCTCTCTCTCCTCTCTCTCTCTCTCCTCTCTCTTCTCTCTCTTCTCTCTCTTCTCTCTCTCCTCTCTCTCTTCTCTCTCTCTCTCTCCTCTCTCTCCTCTCTCTCCTCTCTCTCCTCTCTCCCCTTTCTCTCCTCTCTCTTTCCTCTCTCCTCTCTCTCTCTTTCTCTCTCTCCCTCTTTCTCCCTCTCCTTTCTCTCTTTCTTCTCTCTCTTCTCTCTCTTCTCTCTCCTCTCTCCACTCTCACTCCACTCTCACTCCTCTCTCTCCACTCTCTATTCTCTCTCCTCTCTCTCCTCTCTCTCTTTCTTCTCTCCCTTTTCCCTCTCTCTCCTCTCTCCTCTCTCTCTCCACTCTCTCCCCTCTCTCTATTCTCTCTCCTCTCCCCTCTCTCTCTCTTTTCTCTCTCTCTTCCCTCCTCTCTCCTCTCTATCCTCTCTCCTCTCTCTCTTTCTTCTCTCCCTCTTCTCTCTCTCTCCTCTCTCTCTCCTCTCACTCTCCCCTCTCTCTCCTCTCTATTCTCTCTCCTCCCTCCCCTCTCTCTCTTTTCTCTCTCTCTTCCCTCTTCTCTCTCTCCTCTCTCTCCTCTCTCTCTTCTCTCTCTCCTCTCTCTCCCTCTCTCCTCTCTCTCTTTAATCTCCCTCTCCTCTCTCTCGTCTCTCTCCTCTCTCTTCTCTCTCTCCTCTCTTCCCAATCCCTCTCTCTCCACTCTCTCTCTCTCCTTTCTCTCTTCTCTCTCCTTTTTCTCCCCTCTCTCTCTTTTCTCTTTCTCCTCCCTCTTCTCTTTCTCCTCTCTCTCCTCTCTCTCTTCTCTCTCTCCTCTCTCTCCACTCTCTCTTCTCTCTCTCCTCTCTCTCTCTCCCCTCTCTCTCTCTTTTCTCTCTCTCTTCCCTCTTCTCTCTCCTCTCCATCCTCTCTCCTCTCTCTTTTTCTTCTCTCCCTCTTCTCTCTCTCTCCTCTCTCTCTCCTCTCACTCTCCCCTCTCTCTCCTCTCTATTCTCTCTCCTCTCTCCCCTCTCTCTTTTTTCTCTCTCTTCCCTCTTCTCTCTCTCCTCTCTCTCCTCTCTCTTCTCTCTCTCCTCTCTCTCCCTCTCTCCTCTCTCTCTTTAATCTCCCTCTCCTCTCTCTCATCTCTCTCCTCTCTCTTCTCTCTCTCCTCTCTTTCCAATCCCTCTCTCTCCACTCTCTCTCTCTCCTTTCTCTCTTCTCTCTCCTCTCTCTCCCCTCTCTCTCTTTTCTCTTTCTCCTCCCTCTTCTCTTTCTCCTCTTTCTCCTCTCTCTTTTCTCTCTCTCCTCTCTCTCCACTCTCTCTTCTCTCTCTCCTCTCTCTCTCCTCTCTCTCTTTCTTCTCTCTCCTCTCTCGTCTCTCTCTCTCTTCTCTCTCTCCTCTCTCTCGGTTTTCTCTCTCTCTTCTCTCTCTCCACTCTCTCTCTCCTCTCTCTCTCTTCTCTCTCTCTTCTCTCTCTCCTCTCTCTCCTCTCCCTCTTCTCTCTCTCTCTCCAGTCTCTCTCCTCTCTCTCCTCTCTTTTCTCTCTCTCTTCTCTCCTCTCTTTTCTCTCTCTTCTCTCTCTTTTCTCTCTCTCTCTCTCTCCTCTCTCTTCTCTCCTCTCTCTCTTCTCTCTCCTCTCTCTTCTCTCTGTTCTCCCTCTCTTCTCTCTATTCTCTCTTTTCTTTCTCTCAAATTCAAATTCAAATTCAAATATGCTTTATTGGCAGGACCAAAATACAATTAGTGTTGCCAAAGCAAGAGAAATCAGTAAGTGTGGTGGGAGGGGATCAGGGTTATGGGGAGTTGGGGGGCACAATTTGGGCTCTGACAGTCCATTTAGGGGGTCTTAGGTTCCCCTCAGCTTATGACATGTGGTGACATATTGGGCGGCGATCTCCACCATTGATTCCTCTTCCCCCAGTAGGAAGCGGAGTTTCATGTCCTCATCCATGGATGGAAAGCCCGGGCTATGGGTGGTAAATTTCTGGAAGTGGGAGCCCCTCACTGCTGAGTATTTGTCACAGTGCAGTAGGAAATGCGTTTCGTCCTCCAGAGCCCCCTGCTGGCAGTGCTGGCACAGTCTGTTCTCTCGCGGCTTGTATGTCTGTCGGTGCCGCCCTGTTTCCACCTCTAGGCTGTGGGCACTCAGTCTGTACAGGCTCAGGGTCTGCCTGTCTTTGGGGTGGCGTAGCCTTTCCAGATATGGGGCCAGAGTGTAGTCCCTCCGCAGTGACCGGTAGATGGTGAGTTTCTGGGAGTTCTCTAATTCACTCTTCCAGTCATCTATGTATTGCATCTTGCAGCTCTCTGAGATCTCTTTTATTTGGGCTTTTGTCAGGGGGTGTTGCTGACTTTGGCTGGACTGGCTGCCGGGGTTCCTGGCTTGCTCTGGGCTCCGGCTCAGCAGGGCTTTATGATGGTAGGAGCTGGGGTTGCTGTTCTGTGTGTGTGCCTGGTGTGATAGCGCCCTCTTGTGTATAGTGAACCATAAGGGGAATCGGCCCAGCTCTGCCCTACAGGCTATGTTTGAGGTGCTGCGATGGACTTGGAGGAGATATTTACAGAACTCCATGTGGAAGACTTCGGTAGGGCTGGAATCCCACTTTGTGTGGTCTGGGTAGGTCACTGGGCCCCATACCTCGCTGCCATATAGCAGTATAGGGGTGATGACGCTGTCAAATATCTTGAGCCAGACTCTCACAGGTGGTTTGAGGTGGTACAGTTGTCTTCTGATGGCATAGAAGGTTCTGCATGCTTTTCCTTTCAGGGCTTCTGCTGCTTGCTTGAGGCTCCCGTTATTGCTTAGCTCCAGACCGAGGTAGGTGTAGCTGCTGGTTTTCTCCAGCGTGGAGCCATTTAATGTGAAGGAGGGAGTGTTTATTTTGTTCTGGTTCCTCTTCTGAAACACCATGACTTTGGTCTTCTTTTGGTTGATGGGAAGCGCCCATGTGGTGCTGAATGTTTCCAGTACTGCCAGGCTATCTTGGAGGCCTCTTTCAGTTGGGGAGAGTAGCAGGAGGTCATCTGCGTACAGCAGGAACTTCACCTCTCGGTCATGCAGACTGAGGCCTGGAGTGGGGGAGGACTCTAGAGCTGTTGCTAGTCCATTTATATAGATGTTGAATAGAGTTGGACTCAGGCTGCAGCCCTGTCTGACCCCACGGCACTGTCGGAAGAAAGCCGTCCTCTTTCCGTTCACCTTTACGCTGCACCGGTTCTCAGTGTATGAGCTCTTGATCACGTTGTAGGTTCTGCCACCTATTCCGCTCTCCAGGAGTTTCAGGAACAGGCCTGGATGCCACACTGAGTCAAAGGCCTTTTTGAAGTCCACGAAACATGCAAATATTTTCCCCTGTTTTTTGTCGTGGACGTGAGTCTTGATGAGGCTTTGCAGGGTGTAAATGTGGTCCGTGGTGCGGTGGTTTGGCATGAACCCAGCTTGGCTTCTGCTGAGGACGTCACCCTGGGTGAGGAAGGCGATAATCCTTTTATTAATGATGCTGTTAAACAGTTTTCCCAGAATGCTGTTGACACAGATCCCTCTGTAGTTTGCTGGGTCATATCGGTCTCCATCCTTGTAGATGGGCGTTATGAGACCTTGATTCCAGCTTTGAGGGAAGTAGCCGGCACTCAGGACGTGGGTGAATAGTTTAGCCAGTGCTGCATGAATATCTGGGGAACTGTATTTGATCATCTCTGGCAGGATGCCGTCACTGCCCGCGGCCTTCTTACATTTTAGCAGTTTGCTTCTGTCTTTTATTTCCAGCACACTGATTGGTATGTCCAGAGGATTTTGAAAGTCCTTGATTGTCTCCTCCATGTCCCTCAGTTTAGTCATTATATGCTCTTGTTCTGGGGTTAGGTCGTCTTCTGGGATATTCTTGTAGAGGCCCTTGAAGTAGCTGTGCCAGATGTTGCCATTTTGAATGTGGAGGGTACTTTGCTTGGGACTTGTACCGATATGGCTCCATGTCTCCCAGAATGAGTTGTCCTGGAGGGAGTCTTCGAGCTGCTGCAGTTTGTGGGAGATGTGCTTTTGTTTTTTCTCCTTGAGGGTTCGCTTGTATTGCCTCTGTAGGGTGTCATGGACCACTCTTAGCTCCTTGTTGTCCGGGTCTCTGTGTTTTTGATTTGAGGCTATCCTTAGGGAGTTGCGCAGTGCCTTGCATTCTTTATCAAACCATTTTTGGCCTTGTTTATTTGTAGGTCTCTTGGAGTTGGTCCTTCTGAGGCCTGCTAGCTCTGCCATGGTATATAGGATGTTATTAAAGTCGTTTACTGCCAGGTTGACCCCTTGCTGGTTTGATGTATAGGGTTTTGTGTGAAAGTTTACAAGCAGCTCTTTAATCTCTGTTCTGTTGGTCGTGTTGGTGTATTCAATGGCTAACTGTTTGGACCACTTGAAGGATGGTGGCAAATTGTGGAGAGACTCTCTCTCTTTCTCCCTCTCCTCTCTCTTCTCTCTCTCTCCTCTCTCTTCTCTCTCTCCTCTCTCCTCTCTCTCTTCTCTCTGTTCTCCCTCTCTTCTCTCTCTCTTTTTTCGCTCTCTCTTTCTCCTTCTCCGCTCTCTCCTCTCTCTTCTCTCTCTCCTCTCTCTCCTCTCTCTTCTCTCTTTCCTCTCTCTCTTCTCTTTCTCTCCTCTCTCTTCTCTCTCTTCTTTCTTCTCTCTCTCCTCTCTCTCCACTCTCTCTCTCTTCTCTCTCTCTCTTACTCTCTTTCTCTCTTCTCTTTCTCTCTTCTCTCTCTCTCCTCTCCTCTCTCTCCTCTCTCTCTCCTCTCTCTCTCCCCTCTCTCTTCTCTCTCCTCTCTCTCTTCTCTCTCTGCTCTCTCTCCTCTCTCTCTCTCCTCTCTCTCTTCTCTCTCTCTCTTTCTCTCCTCGCTCTCTCTTCTCTCTCCTCCCTCTGTTCTCCCTCTTTTCTCTCTCTCGCCTCTCTTCTCTATCTTCTGTCTCTCCCCTCTCCCTCTCCTCTCTCCTCTCTCTCTCCTCTCCCTTCTCTCGCGCTCTCTCCCCTCTCTCTCTCCTCTCTCTCCTCTCTCTCGCTCTCTCTCTCGCTCTCTCTCCTCTCTCTCTTTCTTCTCTCCCTCTTCTCTCTCTCTACTCTCTCTCCACTCTCTCTCCTCTCTCTCCTCTCTCTATTCTCTCTCTCCTCTCTCTCTCCTCTCTCTTCTCTCTCGCTCTCTCCTCTCTCTCTCTCCCCTCTCTCCCCTCTCTCTCCTCTCTCTCCTCTCTCTCTCCCCTCTCTCTCTCCTCTCTCTCTCCTCTCTCTCGCACTCACTCTCGCTCTATCGCTCGCTCTCTCGCTCGCTCTCTCCTCTCTCCTCTCTCTCTCCGCTCTCTCTTTCTTCTCTCCCTCTTCTCTCTCACTCCTCTCTCTCTCTCCACTCTCTCTCTCCTCTCTCTCTCCTCTCTCTATTCCCTCTCTCTCTCCTCTCTTTCCCCTCTCGCTCTCCCCTCTTGATCTCTCCTCTCTCCCCCTCTCTTTTCTCTCTCTTCTCTCTCTTCTCTTTCCTCTCTCTCCTTTTTCTCTCCCCTCTCTCTTCTCTCTCTCCTCTCTCTCCTCTCTTTTCTCTCGCTCTCTTCACTCTCTTTTCTCTCTGTCTCTCTTCACTTTCTCTTCTCTCTCTCTCCTCTCTTTCTCTTTCTTCTCTCCCTCTTCTCTCTCTTCTCTCTCTCTTTCTTCTCTCCTCTCTCTCTCCTCTCTCTCTTTCTTCTCTCCTCTCTTCTCTCTCTCCTCTCTCCTCTCTCTCCTCTCTCTCTTTCCTCTCTCTCTCCTCTCTCTCATCTCTCTTTCTCCTCTCTCTCCTCTCTCTCTCCTCTCTCTCTTCTCTTTCTCTTTCTTCTCTCCCTCTTCTCTCTCTTTCTTCTCTCTCTTCTCTCTCTCTCTCTCCTCTCTCCTCTCTCTCTCTCTCCTCTCTCCCTTCTCTCTCTCTCCTCTCTCTCTCTCCTCTTTCTCTCTCAGACCTGGCGATGATCAGCTGATGCGGTCACCTGGCGGAATCAGCTGACAATATAAGTCTAGCGGTGAGGCTGGCTTTTTACCGCCCGGTTGGCTAAACTATCAGCTGATGCTGTCGGACAGGAGTATTTTTTTTTTTTTTTGCACAGATGCATCAGCTGATTGTGAAAAAGTCGTTTATACAATCAGTTGCTGTGTCATGTGATTCAGGCCCTTGAACCTGACACATCATCTGATCACTTTTCCTTTCAGCAAACCGATCAGATGATATTGGATCCGGATTGGACGGCGCGGGACCCTTGACCCAGGATTACTGAGGAGGGGGGTTCTTTATTTCAATAAAGATGGAGTCACTAATTGTGTTGTGTTTAATTCTAATAAAAATATTTTTCTGTGTGTTGTGGTTTTTTTTATCTGTACTAGAAATTCATGGTGGCCATGTCTAATATTGGCATGACACCATGAATTTAGGGCTTAAGGCCAGTTGATAATATACAGCTAGACCTAACCCCATTATTACCAAGCAAGCCACCCGTCACCAGGGCAGCTGGAAGAGTTGGATAGTGCCAGAAGATGGCGCTTTTATGAGAGCGGTATTTTCTGGGGCAGCTGCGGACTGCAATTCGCAGCAGGGGTGCCCAGAAAGCTCGGGCACCATGCGCTGAAAATTCCAATCCCCAGCTGCCTAGTTGTACCTGGCTGGACACAAAAATTGGGCGAAGCCCACGTCATTTTTTTAATTATTTCATGACATTCGTGAAATAATTAAAATAAAAAGGCTTCCATATATTTAGTTCCCAGCCGGGTACAAATAGGCAGCTGGGGGTTTGTGGGCAGCCTGTAGCTGCCTGCTGTACTTGGCTAGCATACAAAAATATGGCGAAGCCCACGTATTTTTTGGGGGGGGAGCAAAAAACTCCTGCATACAGTCCTGGATGGAGTATGCTGAGCCTTGTAGTTCTGCAGCTGTGGCCTGCTGTGTGTCTGTATGGAGGAGAGGAGACAGCAGCTGCAGAACTACAAGGCATAGCATCCTCCATCCAGGACTGTATGCTGGAGGGAGAGGCAGGGGGAGCAGAACTGCAAGGCTCAGTATACTTCATCCACTAGTGTATACAGGAGAGCAGACTGCAGCTGCAGAACTACAAGGTTCAGCATGCTGCATCCAGGACTGTATGCTGGAGGGAGAGAAAGGGGGAGCAGAACTACAAGGCTCAGCATGTGCCATTCACTAGTGTATGCAGGAGAGGAGACAGCAGCTGCAGAACTTTAAGGCTCAGCATACTCCATCCAGGACTGTATTCAGGAGTTTTTTGCCCATCAAACAAATGACGTGGGCTTCGCCATATTTTTGTATGCTAGCCAGGTACAGCAGGCAGGTATGCCTGCCCCCAACCCCCAACTGCCTATTTGTACCCGGCTGGGAACTAAAAATATAGGGAAGCCCTTTTTTTAATTATTTCATGAATTTCATGAAATAATTAAAAAAAACCCAAAAAAACGACATGGGCTTCGCCCCATTTTTGTGTCGAGCCAGGTACAACTAGGCAGCTGGGGATTGGAATCCGCAGCACAAAATTGGAATCCTCTGCTGCGAATCGTAGTCCGCAGCCGCCCCAGAAAATGGCATTTTTATAGAAACGCCATCATCTGGCGCTGTAGCCAACTCCTACAGCTGCCCTGGTGACGGGTGGCTCGCTGGGTAATAATGGGTTAATACTAGCTTTGTTTTACTAGCTAGTATTAAGCTAGAGATTCTTAATGTCAGGCAAGTTTGACCCGGCCATTAAGAATCTCCAATAAAGGGTTAATAAAAAGACACCACACAGAGAAAAAATACTTTAATAGAAATAACTACACAGACACACTTAGAGACTCCATGTTTATTACTCCCTCTCACCCCTCCACGATGCTGGTCTTCTGTCTTCTTTCTCCTTCATTCCATGCAGCTCTGCTATATGAGACAGCACTGCATGGGAGGAAGACGCTGCTTCTCCCGTGCAGTCTAATCACTCAGTGAGTGAGCAGAGGCTGCGGGTTGTAAGCAGTGATGTCACCACTGCCACCGTTGAAATAGTAATCTGACAGGCGGGTTACTATAGCAACGGTGATCTCCGATCACGTGATTCCCGATGCCGCTATTCACCGGCTGTGGCATCCAGGTCTTGCATGTGGGCTGACTCTGGAAAGAGCGCCGACATGCAGGGACGGGGAGTCGACCATGTGCCCAAGCATCTCGCCGGTACATGGAGATGCTCAAACGAGCACCGCGTACCGGTGAGATGCACTGACAGGACCTAGCATGACGTCTAGCCATGTAACCAGTCTGTAGCCACTGAGATAATAGACATGTGACTGGTCACATGCTATGACGACGTCACGGAAGGTCCTATCATCAGTGCTGGTTACCCTGAGGGTGCAGCTATGATCAGAAGGAAAAGCTTTAGGAGACAGAGTGCAGGACGCGTCGCGGGGACCTGTAAGTATAATGGCAATGTTTATTAACTGTATGTGTATATGTATAATGTGTTTTTATGTGTTTGTGTTTGCCTGCCATTGTTTTCAATGGGGTTCGAAGGTGTTCGCCGAATGTTTGTCGAACGTTCGCCGAACTAAGCCGTCGTTCGACGAACTGAACTCGAACACTAGGGGGGTGGCTCAACACTACTCATGACCAATAGGCAACACAAGAAGCATCTTACCTGGGCCAAGGAAAAAAAGAACTGGACTGTTGCTCAGTGGTCCAAGATGTTGTTTTCAGATGAAAGTAAATTTTGCATTTCATTTGGAAATCAAAGTCCCAGAGTCTGGAGGGAGAGTGAAGAGCACACAATCCAAGCTGTTTAAGTTCTAGTGTGACGTTTCCATAATCAGTGATGGATGGGAGAGCCATGTCACCTTCTGGTGAAGGTCCACTGTGTTTTATCAAGACCAAAGTCAGCGCAGCCATCTACCAGGAAATTTTAGAGCACTTCATGCTTCCCTCTGCCAACAAGCTTTTTGGATATGGAAATTTCATTTTCCAGCAGGACTTGGCATCTGTCCACACTACCAAAAGTACCAATACCTGGTTTAATAACCACAGTATCAGTGTGCGTGATTCGCCAGCAATCTCGCCTGACCTAAACCCCGTATTGTCAAGAGGAAGATTAGAGATTTGACGCCCTGGCAAAACCAAGTAGTCACAGAGGTTGTACAAATCACTCAGGTACAATGCTCCACCCTCCTTGGCAGTCCAACGCAAAACCCACACCCAGGTGCACAACACCAGCCAGTAAAGTCTAGTCACCCCCCATGACAATAAGGACACACCAGTGCGCGGGACCAGGTGGATGGGAGCGCCCACCTAGGGGTCCTGAAGTGTCGGGTGGAAACACGACAGTTGAGTTCTGACAGTTGAAGTGCAGGAGTGTGAGTTGACAGCGGAGTCAGGTGTAGGGGGCCCTGGACTACCGGACTAGGTGACAGATGGCAAGCAGGACCACAGGCGATGGAGATCCGGTATCCGGTCACGAAAGACCTAAAGTGGACCGGGGCAGGGTTGTAGCCCGCCGGTGCCGACAGCGGGAATCCAGTACGGAGGCCATGCACAGTCAGGGTGCCTGGACCCTAGGACGAGGAAGGTTGCAAGCCCCTTGTTAATGAACCAGCCGGGGACAAGGTTTCAGGCCTTGTTCCACCGTAGCCCAGAGAGTGAAACAGAAGCCCAACATGGGGATAGGGTGTCCACCAGAACCCACAGAGATCCCAAGGGTCAGATTTCGCGGGCCAGGGGGGTGTGGCCTGCATGCTGAAGGCAATGGCTGCTTAAGAGGGAAGCTCTGTGCTGTGGCTGTACGAACTGGCTCAAAGCTGCTTCAAATCGCTGAGAACTCTCCTCTGAAACAGTGAGTAATCCCCCCTGCACAGTATGCCAAAGGGTAGACCCCGGAAATCTGGCCCCCCAGCCAAGCTTACTGACTTTTATCCCAGGGATAGGGGATCCCCCTCTCCTCAGAAGATGTCTGCTGCTGCAGTGTCTCCCTTACACCAGGAAGAGACAGGGTTGGGAAGCAGTGTCACAGGCACTCCTCTCACAGAGGAAAGGCTGCAAGCCATGCTCAGTTCTCTGAAGCCATCACTGCAGGAGGATTTCAGGGATCTTAAGAACATGATTAAAGAAGTTAAGGAGGAAATCAAATCACTGGGGGACCGTACAGACCATGTGGAGTCTAAAATGGCCGAACTTGCTCAGTCACACAATGATCTGATTGATGCTAACACAGCACTAGAGGAGGAGGTGGGAATACTGAAAAACAAGCTTGGGGATCTGGAAGACAGATCCAGAAGGAACAATCTTAAAATTAGGGGCATTCCTGTGTCAGTAGCTGATAAAGAGCTGCCAGATTTCTTTCACAAGTTTCTCCAACTACTGCTCCCAGAACACACAGAAAGAGATCTCATAGTGGATAGAATACATAGAATCCCTAAACCTAAAGGTATCGACCCCACTCTGCCCAGGGACACGCTGGCACGACTGCATTTTTATAAAACAAAGGAAGCAGTGCTCCAGATACTGAGGGATAACCCTATCCTCCCAGATGAATTTAATGATTTAAAGGTGTTCCCGGACCTGTCTGCTGCAACTCTGGCAAAAAGAAGAGAATTTTCCCAGTTCTCCAGAATCCTGAGGGAGCATGACATACACTATAAATGGGGATTCCCGGTGAAACTGATTATCTTCAGGGATTCTAAAACACATGTATGCCAGTCCCCTCCTCAACTGAGCAAACTACTTGAGTCCTGGGGATTACCCCTTACAATGCACTCAGACTCACGCCGGGAGCAGGGGGATGCTCAGAAGAAAAAGATCAATCCTGAGTGGGAACCAGCTTGAGGGAGTCTCGCCAGCCGCAGGCGTGTGTAGCTCTCATGTGACCTGTGATGTCACTTAAGCCCTCTGTTGTTCTCGCCTATGGCGAGCAAGTACTTCCCAGCTGTCCGGTAAGGATGAAGCTGAAGTATTCAAGTTTTTTTGTTTTTGTTGTTTTTTCCCTCCACCCGTGCACCGTCCCTAACTGGTCCTCCTTGCCTGCCTCTGCCTGCCCTATGCCTCTCAGTCGGCCTGCCTGGAAACATCGTCCTTTCTGGGATCCACCATGAGTATTAAGTTTCTGTCTCTCAATGTGAAGGGTCTCAATTCTCCTGCAAAAAGATCCATGCTGTGGAGAGAAGTTATAGCATCCAAATGTGATATAGCATGTATTCAAGAAACTCACCTTCTTACTGATGACAATAAAAGGCTACTACATCCAAGATTTCCACATATGTTCTTTGCAAATGACTCTAAAAAAAAAAAAGGAGGAGTGGCTATCCTGATTAAAAACTCTGCGGCTTTCAAAATGATTGAACAACAGAGAGATGAAAAATCGACCGCATACAGCTGCTATGCCAAACAAATTCTTTTTATTCAGACGATTTTCTCCATAGGTGCAGATAAAAATGCGGGAGGTGGCTTGGATGCGAGTCCCTCCAAAGGACGACGGCCGTTTCGTCTGTAAGTCAGACTTCTACGGGTCCACTCAAAATGATTGATGTAACCTATGGTGCAGACGGGAGATATATTATTCTAAAGTGCCTCCTGAATGGGCTTTTGTATACCTTGGCATCGATTTACGCTCCAAACTCATCTCAACTAACATTTGCCCGGAAATTTTTCCAGATGTTTAGGAGCACCGCACAGGGGTCAGAGATAATCTGCGGTGACTTTAACACTCCAGTTTTCCGATCTATGGACTGCTCGGCGGGGTCCGCTAAGTCAGGAAAGGAACTGAAACAGTTGGTCGCGGAGTTTCATCTACATGACATATGGAGATACCTTCATGCATCGGAAAGGGACTATACTTTCTTTTCCCCAAGGCATCGGTCGTACAGCAGGATCGACTTCTTCCTGACGGATAGTAAGACTGTTCACAAGTGTACGGGTGCTGAAGTGGGTCTGATAACATGGTCGGATCATGCTCCGATAACTTTGGTTGTACAGGACTCTACTAGTGGATTTATGGTGCCTCAGTGGAGACTTAATACTAGTTTACTGAACCAAAAGAACGTTCAGGAGGAGGTTGTGGCAGGCCTGTTGGAATACTTTGGACATAATGACAATGGGGAGGTCTCTGACGAGACCTTATGGGCTGCACACAAATCAGTTATTAGAGGGCAGTTTTTAAAAACTGCATCATTCTTGAAAAAGCAAAGAGAAGCAGAAATTAAAGAAATTATAGCCCATATTCAACACTTAGAAACTATTAACAAGGCCTCCCCGTCGTCTACACTGTCCAAGGAAATTCTTACTTGCAGGTTTCAACTGCGATCCCTCCTGTTGTATAGATATGAACATAATCTTAAAAAGAGTAAATCAACTTTTTATGCGATGGGGGATAGAGCCAGCACCTTACTAGCTAGAAGAACAAAAAAACGGGAAATTAAATCTAAAATTGAATTTTTGAAGGGCCCCGACGGATCACTTATAAGGCACCCTAATGGGATAGCAGACGCCTTTGCCAAGTATTATGCTGCCCTGTACAATTTAAGGGATGACCCGCAAACCCCTCAGCCAACACCGGAAAAAATTCAGGAGTTTTTGGACGGTCTGGAATTGCCTCGGGTCTCAGACCAGCAATTAGAATCTTTAAATCTTCCCTTTACTATACAGGAAATTTTGGACACCATTAGAGCTTCTAAACGAAACTCAGCCCCAGGCCCGAATGGGCTTCCCTATGAATATTATCAGCAATTTGCCTCTATTCTAGCCCCTTTTTTACTAAAGACCTTTAATTTGTGGCAAATGGCCGGGACTATTTCCTCAGAGAACCTAGAAGCAGTTATCACTACACTACCCAAACCGGGGAAAACGGCAGATACCCCTGGGCATTTCAGACCAATTTCATTGCTCAACTGTGATTTAAAAATTTACTCAAAAATGGTAGCCACCAGACTCCATAAAATAATCCCCTCCTTGGTAGCCCCGGATCAGGTGGGTTTTGTGGCGGGCAGGCAATCCAAAGATGGCACCAGGCGGATGCTGGATTTAATTGGGGTGATGGAGAAGTCGGGTGTCCCTGGTGTATTCTTGTCACTCGACGCCGAAAAGGCCTTTGATAGGGTGCACTGGGGATATCTGGAAAGAGTGCTTATGAAATTTGGTTTTGAAGGAAGAATTAAGTCATCTATTTTGGCCTTGTACTCTCACCCAAATGCTTCAGTTCTAGCCTCGGGTTTTCGCTCATTAAAATTTTCCATAACCAATGGCACCCGCCAGGGGTGCCCGCTGTCCCCTATTGTTTTTGCTCTGGTGGTGGAACCTCTGGCGGAGGCAATTAGGGTGAACCCGAACATAACTGGTATAAGGGAAGGGGAGCATGAACATAAATTGGGTCTATATGCGGATGATGTAATAATATCATGTACTAACCTTGAATATTCCTTTCCAGCAGTGATGTCCACCCTGTCGACCTTTTCTGAGGTGTCTTATTACAAATTGAATGCCACTAAGTCCTTAGTACTACCATTTAATGTACCCGCAAGGTCCAGAAGGATTTTGGAGGCAGCTTTTCCTTTCCAGTGGTGCGAAGACAGTATCCCTTATCTAGGTATCCGTTTGACACCAACCCATTCCCTCTTCAGATCCAATCTCGATCACCTACTCAAAAACTTGGGTCAGGCTCTAGGCAGGTATGAGAAGTTGTCGCTATCTTGGATGGCGAGAATTCAATCCTTTAAGATGACGTTCCTTCCTAAGCTGCTGTATATGTTTAGGTGTCTCCCTCTTAAAATTCCATATAGATATTTGATAAAACTGCAGTCGATGACCAATAAGTTTATTTGGGGTAATAAAAGAGCTAGAGTTGCGAGTAAGATTATGCATCTGCCATATGGAATGGGAGGTCTGGGTACGCCTAATGTGATGGCCTATTATAAAGCTTCTCTTATAGAATCACTCAAAGAATGGTGGAACACGGAGAGCTCCCATAGGTGGGTTCAACTTGAGAACTCTCTGACAGACCAGGGTTCGACGAGGAAACTGATGGAGGTGGAATATCTAAAACGTACTAGGTCCACCCTGTGTCTCCCTACTATGACAGCATCGATAGCCATATGGCGCAGTGAGATTGTTACGGTTGCTGCGAGCACTGGAGACTATGTCCAGATTTCTTGCTATTGCACATGTGCGAGCGCTGGAGACTAAGTCCAGATTTCTTGCTACTGCACATGTGCGAGCGCTGGAGACTAAGTCCAGATTTCTTGCTACTGCACATGTGCGAGCGCTGGAGACTAAGTCCAGATTTCTTGCTACTGCACATGTGCGAGCGCCGGAGACTAAGTCCAATCTTGGAGCCATTGCACATGTGCGGGTGACATCATCGCTGACACGAGGTCACATGTCTCTGACACCTTCTATGCCGATTGGTCGCTGGTCATGTGCTTGTGACGTCTTGCTCGGTGATAGGCCAGCATGACGTCACTCCTGTCGTTCTGGCAGCGGATTGGCTCTGGTGTCCTCCATCTTGGATGAGGCACAGAGTCTATATAAGACCCTGACACACGCCGCATGGTGCTCAGTCCTCTTGGTTCATGCATATGAGTAGACGCTCTGTGCGCGTTCCTCTAGGCATTCCTCTGTCTATGCTAGGTGAGCGCTCCCGGCAGGGTAGCGTTCTTATACCTTACAGCTTCGGCTGCTGTCCGTATCCTTACCTCTTAGGGGAGCGGACATAGGCAGGTGCCTGAGGCACATGGTCTGGCTGGGCCTTGTGATTCTACTCGTAGGTGGACGTTGCCGCTAGGGTAACGTTCCTTATACTGCGTCTGGCAGTTGTTCGTATCCTCGCACACTAGGGGAGCGAACAGAGGTAGGAGCTTTGTGCGGCTTACGCTGCTGTTCGTCTCTTTTGCACCACTAGAAGAGCGGACCTAGGCAGGTGCCATATCTAGTGGTTCGTGTCCTCGCACACTAGTGGAGCGAACGCAGGTAGGAGCTTTGTGCGGCTTACGCTGCTGTTCGTCTCTTTTGCACCACTAGAAGAGCGGACCTAGGTAGGTGCCATTTCGCACACATTGCCTTTGTCTCTGTGATTATTAACAGAGATCATTCCACACACCCTCCAAGTAAGGGAGGAATTGCTTTACTTACTTATTATATCCTTCTGTGAGTTAACAGAGGTATTGCACTCTGCCATAGTCTGCAGCAAAGTCTTTGCACGGTGGACCCTGACTGTCTGATACTCCTTTCGGTTATTATCAGACAGCCCCCCGTAACAGAGATGATCCCTAAGATCCAGGTCCCGCTGTCAGAAATTTTGCTCAGAGCAATAGAATCCCACATTCCATATACAAATTTGAGTAGATGGGAAGCAGCGGGTTTTGGAGTTTTGGCAGACTTTTACGATGGTGCAGAGATTAGGCCCTTCAACGATATACTTCGGGAGCACCCCTCCCTAAAGGGGTGTTTTTATCAACACCTGCAGATTCGCCATTTTCTAAGCACAAAATTCCCCCCGGGATCAAACCCGACCTTACCCACTGTTAAGGCACTATTGTTTAAAAAACTAATGAGGCAACCGGGAATCTCTTTAACCTACAAATGGTTGAACAACCCCTCTGACGAGCAAAAGCTCCCATACATGACTAAATGGGAATCAGATTTAGGCATTAACACCTCCCCCTCGGCGTGGCATACTGCGACGCAGTGGGTGCAAAGATCCTCAAAATGCATTAACCATTTGGAACAGCTGAAAAAGGTGCATCTACGTTGGTACCATACACCGGCAAAATTGGTGCATTACATTCCCAACTACTCACCGCTCTGTTGGAAGGGCTGCCTCCAGAGGGGATCACTGGGACACTGTTGGTGGCACTGTCCGAGGGTCCAACCTTTTTGGATAGCAGTTTTCAGACTCATTAGTGAAATAACAGGTGTGCACACCAACCCCAACCCAGGGCTGGCAGTTCTGAATTTGGGCATAGACTCGTACCCGCAGAATTTTAGGGGACTGATTGTGCAAATTCTAATAGCTGCCAGACAGTGTCTGAGCCATTCGTGGAAGGGCACTGAAGCTCCCTCTGGAGCAGAGTTATATAGTAGGATCGACCAACAATGCCAATATGAATACTGCCTTGCCCACTCCCTAAAACAAAAAACTAGAATTCTTACAATATGGGAACCCTGGCTGTCATCCAGCCATGTAACACCTATTACACAACTATTCCCCGGGCAAAGAGCACCTAGTTGAGATAGAGCCGATGGAATTATAGCCCTGGCTCGGCTAGCCAGGGGGCTAAAGCATTGAGACCCTGACTGAGGCAGCAGTTTATGAGAGAAATCTAGGAGGAGTTGATGGCCCCGGCTGGTGGACTGGGGTTGGTAATGCAGGCAGGCATCTAACCCTGTACCCCTACTAACCCCCCCACTTCCCCCCCAACCCTACCTTCTTCCCCTCCCCCTTTGTTCTTGTTCCCCCTTACTTGAATGAAGTCCCCATCTTTCCTCCCCTCTCCTCCCTCCCCATGTTGTTGTGTGGTTAAAGTGTAAGGCAGAGGAATTGTAACTGGATTGTCTCGGAGTATATTAATGTATGGAGCCCTCATGTGCGGGCAGTTGACAATTGTTCTCTTAAATTACCATGTATGATTTTGTATCTGCCGTGTTTTCAATAAAAACTAATTGGATTAAAAAAAAAAAAAGATTTCGCGGACCACAGCTCCCAACGTACACAATACCGGGAGTGGACTTCCCTGTTCCAAGCGGAGTTGTCCCATTGAAGACACAAACACTGAGTGCAGGAGGAAGGGACCCCTGTTTGCTACACCCGGGTGTGGGACCCGAATACACCCGCCGGAGGTGACCGGTCACTGACAATCTGGTTTACCACTGGACTTTGTGTGCAATTCTTTGGAACTGTGACTACACCATCCATCCCCGGTCCAACGCTGCATGTCATCTCCACAGCCATTGCTCCCGTACACCCTGGGCCCCGGGACTACACATCTCCTACCCGTGAAGGGGATTCCATCCGGCTGCCCTGCTCCATCAGCCCCGGGGCGTCCCATCACCAGGCAGCGGCGGTGCTACCAACTCTCATCGCAACCCATGGGTGGCGTCGCTGACAAAAAATCTATCCCCTATAAATACCCCCCTTTCCTACGGTTGTGAGGACGGACGGCTGTATGAGCCCAGGTCCGGCTACCACTCGAGCCGCAGTAACGAACCCGGACCTGAGCAGCCTCTACAGTGGCCCGGCCCCCGTCCGCAACAGAGACACCAGACCCAACAATGCAGACGAGCTGAAGGCTGCTACCAAAGCAAACTGGACTTCCATAATAACTCAGCAGTGCCACAGGCTGATTGCCTCCATGACACACCGCTTTGATGCAAAAATTCATGCAACAGGAGCCCCGACGAAGTATTGAGTGCATTTACTGCACAGATTTTTCAGTAGGCCAACATTTCTGAGTTTAAAATATTTTTTTCTCAGTTCGTCTCATACAGCAATGTAATTTTCTGAGATAATGACTTTTGGGTTTTCATTGGCTGTAAATCATAATCATCAACATTAACAGAAATAAACACATGAAATAGATCACTGTGTGTGTAATGACTCTACTGTATATATTATATGTGTTTCCCTTTTTGTATTGAATTACTAAAATAATTGAACTTTTTGATGATATTCTAATTTATTGAGATGCATTTGTAGTATTTGAAGATATATGTACAATTATTTTTAAAATTCAAAAATTTAGCTCTATCCCCCGAGATTAGCTCAGGAATAGGGATTTTAGGTTCTAATACAGGACTCTGAGTAAGATAAGCAGATATTCCCTGAACCTCAGCAGCAAGATGGCTAACATGATCAGCTAACTCAGTGTTTCTCAACTCCAGTCCTCAAGACCCACCAACAGATCATGTTTTCAGGTTTTCCTCATCAGGTTTTCCTTAATGTTTCACAGGTGATGGAATTATTCCCTGTCTAATATTGAGGAAACCCTTAAAACATGATCTGTTGGTGGGTCTTGAGAAGAGTTGAGTGATGTTCGAGGTTCGCCAATTTCATGTTCGAGTGATTTTGGGGGTGCTCGAACTCGAACTCGAGCTTTTTGCTAAAAGCTCTACAGTTTGAGTTACATTCGAGAACTGTTCGATCACCAAAAGCAGGGCTTTTTACAGCTACAGTGTGCAGGGAGCCATCGCTGGCAGTCTGCGGTAAGCTGGTAACCAAGATAAATATCGGGTATCCAAGCAAAGCGCTTTGCTTGGTAACCCGATATTTACCCTAGTTACGTGTGCAGGGAGCCGACACTTCCCCACTGGGCTACGCCCCCTCCTGCACTCGGCATGTAAACACACACTCACACTCACCTGTCCCCAGCCATGCAGTCCCCAGCACTGACGTCCTCAGCGCCACATGGCCCCGCTAGGCTCCACCCACTTCACACTCCACCGCCCGCCCACATGGCCCCACTAGGCTCCACCCACTTCACACTCTGCTACCCGCACACATGGCCCCGCTAGGCTCCACCCACTTCGCACTCCGCACACATTATCTCGCTTAGCTCCACCCACCTCGCACTCTGCACACATTACCCCGCTTGGCTCCACCCACCTGACACTCTGCACACATTACCCCGCTTGGCTCCACCCACCTCACACTCCGCACACATGGCCCCGCTTGGCTCCACCCACCTCGCACTCCGCACACATTACCCTGCTTAGCTCCACCCACCTCGCACTCCGCACACATTACCCTGCTTAGCTCCACCCACCTCGCACTCCGCACACATTACCCTGCTTGGCTCCACCCACCTTGCACTCCGCACACATTACCCCCCTCGACTTACCTGCGGTGATGAAGTCCCGCCCTCTCGACCTCAGCGCTGTCACTGTCCTCCATGGCTGCCGCTTCACATTTACTCTCGCTGTCGACCCGAGACTGTGACTAGCGGTGACGTCACAGGCTCCCGCGATACTTGGCTGTGAAGGCGGCAGTCATTGAAGTCAGTGGCTGCTGTCCTATCAGCAGGGCAGGAGATCGTCACCGCAGGTAATGTACCTCGCTCCTGACAGCAGCACTCGTCATGCCCTGCAGTGACCTGGGCTGACCTATTGATGTTAGCTCAGGTCACTACATTGCTCTCCCTGCCAATGGGGAAATTTCTGTTCTTCATTGACTGGGACAGTGACTATGGTATGGATCGTCATGGGAACCCCTTGGATTACAGCAGACCTGGATTTGTTTTTCTTTCTAATAAATTGGTGAAGGAGGGAATGTTTTGGGCAGTGTTTTGGGAATTGATCAATGCAATAGAGCCCCAACACTACGCCAAAGTGTTTCTCTACGTTGGGATCCCTAGCTAATATGTGTCCTCTCATGCAGTTAAAAAACTTACCGTGTATGGGAAGCTGAAACCCAGGCTATATATGCGTATAATGTGGATTGGCAATAGGTGTGATTGGGGAGGGTTCACAAACGAAAAACTACTAACAAACAGTTGGGGCTCTATTGCATTGATCAATTCAATAGCTAAATTTCTCTTTATTCATATGTTCATGGCAGTAATGCAGGTTCCATTTTTCACATTTTCATTCTTACATATAGCTATTGGATTTTTCATGTCAGTATTCACACAGCAGTTTATGCTATTACATGTATTCCCCTTGCATAGTCACTGGTGTGCATACCTTCTCTCCATATATTGCCACTACACCAGGGCACGGGATGAGCTGGGGTGAAGCGCCAGGATTGGCGCATCTAGTGGATGCGCCACTTCTGGGGCACCTGCGGCCTGCTATTTTTAGGCTGTGAAGTGCCAATAACTATGGACCTTCCCACCCTGAGAATACCAGACCACAGCTGTACGCTTTACCTTGGCTGGTGATCCAATTTGGGGGGGACCCTACTTTTTTTTTGTAACTAATATTATTTATAAAATAATTATAAAAAAGAGCCTGGGGTGACCTCCACATTGGATCCCCAACCATGGTAAAGCTGCCAGCTGTGGTTTTCAGGCTACAGCCGTCTGCTTTACCCTAGCTGGCTATCAAAAATGGGGGGACCCCACGTCATTTTTTTTTAACTATTTTTTTAAATAAAAAAAATTAATAGGCTTCCCTGTATTTTGATTGCCAGCCAAGGTAACGCCAGGCAGATGGGGGTGGCAACCCGTAGCTGTCTGCTTTAACTGCTCTGAGAATCAAAAATAACGCGGGGTGCTACGTGATTTTTTTTAATGATTTATTTTTGCAGCACTGTCATGTCAGGCAATCAAAATACAGGGAAGCCCATATTTTTTTTAGTTATTTAAATAAATAATAATAAAAAAAATATATGGGCTCCCGCTGCATTTTTTTGTATTGCTAGAAAAGTGTAATCCAAGCAGCTACTGGCTGCTAACCTCCACTGCTTGGTGTTACCTTCACTGTCAATGGAAAATCCAGGGAAGGACTTTTATTTTTTTTCCCAAAAAACTAAAAAAAAAATGACGTGAGCTTCGCCATAGTTTTGTATGCTAGCCAGGTACAGCAGGCAGGTACGGGCTGCCCCCAACCCCCAGCTGCCTATTTGTACCCGGCTGGGAACTAAAAATATAGGGAAGCCCTTTTTTAATTATTTCATGAATTTCATGAAATGATTAAAAAAAAAAAACCATGTGGGCTTCGCCCCATTTTTGTGTCCAGCCGGGTACAACTAGGCAGCTGGGGATTGGAATCCGCAGCACAGGTTAGCCCGAGCTTTCTGGGCGCCTCTGCTGCGAACTGCAGTCCGCAGCCGCCCCAGAAAATGGCGCTCTCATAGAAGCGACATCATCTGGCGCTGTATCAACTCTTCCAGCTGCCCTGGTGATGCTGGCTCGCTGGGTAATTATGAGTTAATACTAGCTTTGTTTTACTAGCTAGTATAAAGCCAGAGATTCTTAATGTCAGGCAAGTTTAACCCGACCATTAAGAATCTCCAATAAAGGGTTAAAATGAAGACAACAAACAAAGAAAAAATACTTTAATAGAAATAAATACACAGACACACTTAGACTCCTTGTTTATTACTCCCTCTTATCCCTCCATGATCCATGGTCTTCTGTCTTCTTTCTCCTGCAACACATGCAGCTCTGCTCCATCAGCAGCACTGCATGGAAGAAAGACGCTGCTCCTCGTGCAGGCTTTTCAGTCCTTGAGTGATCAGTGCTGCTGGCTGTTAGCTGTACCGTCACCGCTGACAGACGGGTTGCCATGGCAACGGTGCTCCGATCACGTGATTCCCGGTGCCGCTGTTAGCGGTGACGTCACCGCTAACAGGCACGTTGCTATGGCAACGGTGATCTCCGTTATTTACCGGCTGTGTCAGCCGGTCAATAATGGAAAGGGGAAGCAGAACGGGGAGTTGACCGTGTGCCAGAGCATTTCGCCGGTACATGGCGATACACAAACGTGCACTGTGTACCGAAGAGTGCAATGACAGGACCTAGGACAGGACATGACGTCAAAGCCATGTGACCAGTCTGTAGCCAATGAGATAATAGACACGTGACTGGTCACATGGCTATTTTGACGTCACGATAGGTCCTGCATCACTGCTGGTTACCGGGAGGACGCAGAGATTACCGATGTAAAAGCGGCGGGAGACAGAGTGCAGGACGCATCGCGGGGGCAGGTATGTGTTATGGCAATGTTTATTAACTGTATGTGTACATTTCTAATGTGTTTTTATGTGTTTGTGATTGCCTCCCATTGTTTTCAATGGGGTTCGAGAGGTTCGTCGAACGGCTCGTCAAACGGGGCACCGTTCGATGAACCGAACCGAACTTGAACTCCAGGGGGGTGGCTCATCTCTAGTCTTGAGTAGAGTTGAGCGATGTTCGAGTCGAACGGTTCGCCAATTTCAAGTTCGAGTGATTTGGGGCGGTGTTCGAGTCGTTCGACGAACTCTAACGATTTGCTTCAAGTTCGGCAGTTCGAGTTACGTTCAATAACGGTTCGATCACCAAGAAGCGTAGCTAGTTACTAGCTGGCTTTTCACTGTAATAGTGTGAGTCACTGTGAATCATGATATTATCAAAATTCAGCGTATAGTGTGCGGGGGCGACAGGGTTTAGATCAGTGCTGCTGCTGAGTGCTGAAAGAATGGCGATCGCCATGTTTTGTTTTTTTTTTCCCTAACAGCGCGTACAGTGGGGCGGGCCAGGCTGTCAGCCAATAACAGACATACACACAAAGCAAAGTGGATTTTTGGCAGACAAGCAAGGGCATGTGTCATAGGCTGTGCATGTCACATGTCCTTGCCCTATAAGACCCGGCCAATTTCCACGTCGCCGCCATTATCTCTCTGCTGCGGGTGGTTGACAGTCCCCGCTCCCGCTGTTGCTGCTATAGACATACAGTGCAATCTACAGATTGCTTTAGGGATTAGGGACTACTTGTAGTTTCAACCCTTTTCAGGGCTGCATTACAGCCGTTCATAGCCATTGTTGCTAGGCAGGTCTGTGCCAACACTGTGCAGGGGTTTATATAACAGCGTCCGCCTACATCAGCTCAGGCAATTCCTTGGTGCACTGTTTCATTGGCAGGGATAGAAAGTGAGGCTTCCTTTGCTGACAAGCTAGCTACAGCACCTGTGCATTCTGCACACCTGTCCATTTTTGCTACACAATTTTAATTGCAAACAGTGCTGACACTTTTAGGGGCATAGTAAAATTGTCTGGGATACTAACTTAGTGTTCCTCTTCTGCCAAGCAAAGTACACCACCTCTGCATTCTACACACCTGTCCATTTTTGCTACGCAATTTTAATTGCAAACAGTGCTGACACTTTTAGTGGCATAGTAAAATTGTCTGGGATACTGACTTAGTGTTCCTCTGCTGCCAAGCAAGGTACACACCTCTGCATTCTATACACCTGACCATTTTTCCTATGCAATTTTAATTGCAAACATTGCTGACACTTTTAGGGGCATAGTACAATTGTCTGGGATACTAACGTAGTGTTCCTCTGCTGCCAAGCAAGGTACACCACCTCTGCCTTCTACACACCTGTCCATTTTTGCTACGCAATTTTAATTGCAAACAGTACTGAGACTTTTAGTGGCATAGTAAAATTGGCTGGGATACTAACGTAGTGTTCCTCTGCTGCCAAGCAAGGTACACCACCTCTGCTTTCTACACACCTGTCCATTTTTGCTACGCAATTTTAATTGCAAACAGTACTGAGACTTTTAGTGGCATAGTAAAATTGTCTGGGATACTAACTTAGTGTTCCTCTGCTGCCAAGCAAGGTACACCAACTGTGCATTCTGTACACCTGTCCATTTTTGCTACGCAATTTTAATTGCAAGCTTTGCTGACACTTTTAGGGGCATAGTAAAATTGTCTGGGATAGTCAGTGTTGGTTCTTCAGCTGTCAATAAAGCTAGACCACCTCTGCAATCTACATCACCTCTCCATTTTTACTACGACATTTTAAGTGACCAATTTGGTCCCAAACAAAATGAGTGGCAAAAGGACAGATGCTGGTGGAAAGGGGAACAGGCGTGTTGGAAAGGGAAAAAAAGTTTGTGTCCATGGGGTTGGTGGTAAAGCTACAGTAACATCTGCTGAAGAAAGGCCATCTTCCAGCAAAAGTAAGATGTCTACTACTTTCCGTGGACAATCTGATGTGATCCCTTTTTTAGGGAACCGAACAACTGTAACAAAGGTAGATGATGCAAAAAGAACATGCTTGAATGGATATCAAGTGCCTCAACAAGTGGCCTCTCCTCCACCTCAAGTTCAACATCCAAAAAACTCCAGTCCTCTGAGTTGTCACCCCAATCACACTTGCTTTCTACCAGCTCTCAAGTCTCCACCCGCCCTGCAGAGTATGGTGTAACAGAGATGGGTGAGTCTGCAGAGCTGTTCAGTCACACTATAGCCTGGGAATCAGAGGTCTTCTCGAAAGCTACAGTGAGTACAGACCAGGAAATGATCTGCAGTGATGCCCAGAAGCTTTGTGAGTCAGATTCAGGCCCTGATGACCAAGTTTCTGAGCATAATGTAGACCCTCATTCCCAAACTGTAACTCCTCTTGCTGGAGACAATGAGGAACATACTGATGATGATGAGACTCAGATACCTGTTTGGAATGACAACTTAACTATTCAGTCAGGGCAGGAAGAGGTTAGGTCTGAGGACGAGGGGAGTGCAAACACACAGGTTGATGATGAGGTTGCAGATCCTACTTACTGTCAACCCACAGTCAGGCACTCGAGGAGGTCAGCAGAGGCGGTGGAGGAGGATGCGACTGACGACGAGGTTAGTGTGTGCCTTCTTGGACACAGACGGAGTACTGGAATCACGTCAACAACTGCATCCTCAGCCAGAACTCTGCCTCTGAGCACAAGTCGTGGTGACTCTGCAGGTTGCATGGGCTCTAATACTTGCCTAGCCTGGTCCATTTTTGACATCGCAAAGGATCCCCCAACTCATGTCATCTCTAAGATTTGTCGCCGATCTGTAAGTAGAGGCCAAAAACTCACTAGTTTAACTACTTCGTCCATGAACTGTCACATGAATAACAAGCATAAGTCCCAGTGGGAAGCTCACTGGGCTACAATGCGGCCTAGCAGAGCGGGCCAACCACCGTCTGCCCCTTCAAGTGCATCCACGCACTCTACATCCTCTATGACTGTGGGGCCAGCTGTCACACATGCTTTGCGACGTAGACCTTCCACCTCTTTAACCTCAACTGGCAGTGCGATCAGCAGGTCGTCAGTTGTTTTGCAAGGGGAAACAGGTGCTGGTGTAGAGCTCTCTCGGACATCGAGAGCACCAACTTGGGATGAAGGAAACATCATGTCTCCGCGTGCACTTTCCTCACAGACCAGCAGTTTTCCAGGGACACCCTACTTAACGCCGTCACCGCACAGAAGCCAGATCTCGGTCCCTCAGATGTGGACAAATGAAAGACCATTTCTTCCTAGCCATGACAAAGCTAAGAGGTTGACTTTCACCCTCTGCAAGCTGTTGGCTACAGAAATGCTGCCTTTCCTCCTGGTGGAAACAAAGGATTTTCGAGACCTTATGTCCGTCGCTGTGCCCCAGTACCAGATGCACAGTCACCACTACTTCACCAAGAAAGGCGTGCCTGCGCTACACCAGCATGTCGCACACAACATCATTTCTCCCTTGAGAAATTCTGTGTGTGACAGGGTGCATTTCACCACATATACTTGAACCAGTAAGCACGGACAGGGGCATTACATGTCGCTAACTGGGCATTGGGTAAGTATGGTGAGAGATGGAGAAGGGTCTGCTGTACAAGTTTTGCCGTCCCCACAAGTTTTGCGTCAATCCTCTGTATGTCGAAGTTCCTCCACTGCTTCTGCCTCCTCAACCTCGTCTGGGTCCTCCATCTCCGCCCAAAGCCTGTCTGGTCAGGCCACCCGCGTTGTAACTGTGCACAAGGAATCCCGCACACCTCCTTATTATGCTGGCAGCAGATCTCAACGGCATCAGGTGGTCTTTACGTTGAAATTTCTGGGAAGTAAGAGTAACACAGCTGAGGAGTTGTGGTCAGCTCTGGAGACCGAGTTTAGTAAATGGTTGGCTCCACTCAACCTGCAGCCAGGGAAGGCCGTGTACGACAATGCTGCAAACCTGGGTTCGGCCCTTTGCCGGGGGCAAGGTGACACATGTGCCTCGTATGGCTCACGTGTTGAACCTTGTTGTCCAGCAATTTTTAACCCACTATACCGGCCTAGATGGGCTTCTGTACAGGGCATGATCACTCTCTGCTCACTTCCGCCATTCAAACGGCGCAGCCGAATGACTTGCATCGCTCCAGAAGTCTTTCGTCCTGCCGGTTCACCGCCTGAGATGTGATGTGTCGACACGCTGGAATTCGACTCTCCACATGTTGCAGCGACTGTGGAAGCACCGCAGAGCCCTGGTGCAATACGTTATGACGTATAGCCTGGGCCAACGAGATGCAGAGGTGGGGCAGATCACTCTGATGGAGTGGTCTCAGATCAAGGACCTATGCACCCTTCTGCACAGTTTCGACATGGCGACGAATATGTTTAGCGCTGACAATGCCATTATCAGCATGACAATTCCAGTCATTTACATGCTGGAGCACACTCTAAACAGTATTCAGAGTCAGGTGGTGGGACAAGAGGAAGGGGAGGAAGTACAGGAGGATTCATATGCGGAAGGGATACGAAGATTTACAAGGTTCAGATGTTCAGCATCACCAAGGCGGCAGGCATGGGGAGGTGCGGGAGAGGGATTAATAAGGGCGCATGGTAGCAGCCAAACTGTTGAGGAAGGGGCAGGATCCCAGGAAGAAATGGAGGACGAACTGTTGATGGGCATGGAAGACTCAGCAGATGAGGGAGACCTTGGTCAAATTTCGGTTGTTCGAGGTTGGGTGGAGATGTCAGAGGAAGGAAGCACGGATATCACCTCGCCGCCACAAACACAGCAAGACACTTGAGCGCCGTCTTGCTGCACTACCTACAACATGACCGTCAGATTGTCCGAATTAGAAGTAATGCTGACTAATGGGTTGCCACACTCTTAGATCCACAAGTCCAAATTTGGCGAAAAAATTCCAGACATAGAAAGGGACGCACGTATGCAGGAGTATCAGCAGAAGCTGTTATGCAATCTTAGCTCGGCTTTTCCACCAAACACCAGAGGTGCACAGAGTGAGTCTCCCAGTTGTAACTTACCAAGCATGGGACTGTTGAGTCATCATCAGTCAAACCATACCAGCAACTCCGTATCTGGTGGTAACAGCAATTTTATGGAATCGTTTTTATAATTTTTTTTAGACCATCCTTTGCAAGGCCACAAGAGACAAGAAGTCCGACACATAGTCAACGGCTGGAGAGGATGATACAGGAGTATCTCCAAATGAACATCGATGGCATTACTTTGCAACTGGAGCCTTGCTCGCTCATTTTGGGCTTGCAATCTTGAAAAATGGCCTGAGCTCGCCTTTTACACCTTGGAGATCTTATACACCAAACAGAATTGTGCAAGCCAAGATAGGGAATAAAGCATATATAATTTTTATTATTTATAAACAACAGTAACATAATAACAAAAAAGGATCAGCTCAGAAGGGACGGATGGAACAGTGGGAAACATTGGGCACTTGTTATTAAAATACCAGACTAACAAAAAAATAGGCAATACGTATTTAAATAGAAGCAACCAAGCTGTTTCAGTCCCAAAAATCTCTAGTAAGTGTCAAAATATACACATACAGCGCCTACAAGTAGTATTCAACCCCCTGCAGATTTAGCAGGTTTGATAAGATGCAAATAAGTTAGAGCCTGCAAACTTCAAACAAGAGCAGGATTTATTAACAGATGCATAAATCTTACAAACCAACAAGTTATGTTGCTCAGTTAAATTTTAATACATTTTCAACATAAAAGTGTGGGTCAATTATTATTCAACCCCTAGGTTCAATATTTTGTGGAATAACCCTTGTTTGCAATTACAGCTAATAATCATCTTCTATAAGACCTGATCAGGCCGGCACAGGTCTCTGGAGTTATCTTGGCCCACTGCTCCATGCAGATCTTCTCCAAGTTATTTAGGTTCTTTGGGTGTCTCATGTGGACTTTAATCTTGAGCTTCTTCCACAAGTTTTCAATTGGGTTAAGGTCAGGAGACTGACTAGGCCACTGCAACACCTTGATTTTTTCCCTCTTGAACCAGGCCTTGGTTTTCTTGGCTGTGTGCTTTGGGTCATTGTCTTGTTGGAAGATGAAATGACGACCCATCTTAAGATCCTTAATGGAGGAGCGGAGGTTCTTGGCCAAAATCTCCAGGTAGGCCGTGCTATCCATCTTCCCATGGATGCGGACCAGATGGCCAGGCCCCTTGGCTGAGAAACAGCCCCACAGCATGATGCTGCCACCACCATGCTTGACTGTAGGTATGGTATTCTTGGGGTCGTATGCAGTGCCATCCAGTCTCCAAACGTCACGTGTGTGGTTGGCACCAAAGATCTCGATCTTGGTCTCATCAGACCAGAGAACCTTGAACCAGTCTGTCTCAGAGTCCTCCAAGTGATCATGAGCAAACTGTAGACGAGCCTTGACATGACGCTTTGAAAGTAAAGGTACCTTACGGGCTCGTCTGGAACGGAGACCATTGCGGTGGAGTACGTTACTTATGGTATTGACTAAAACCAATGTCCCCACTGCCATGAGATCTTCCCGGAGCTCCTTCCTTGTTGTCCTTGGGTTAGCCTTGACTCTTCGGACAAGCCTGGCCTCGGCACGGGTGGAAACTTTCAAAGGCTGTCCAGGCCGTGGAAGGCTAACAGTAGTTCCATAAGCCTTCCACTTCCGGATGATGCTCCCAACAGTGGAGACAGGTAGGCCCAACTCCTTGGAAAAGGTTTTGTACCCCTTGCCAGCCTTGTGACCCTCCATGATCTTGTCTCTGATGGCCTTGGAATGCTCCTGTGTCTTTCCCATGTTGACCAAGTATGAGTGCTGTTCACAAGTTTGGGGAGGGTCTTAATTAGTCAGAAAAGGCTGGAAAAAGAGATAATTAATCCAAACATGTGAAGCTCATTGTTCTTTGTGCCTGAAATTCTTCTTAATACTTTAGGGGAACCAAACAGAATTCTTGTGGTTTGAGGGGTTGAATAATAAATGA
This sequence comes from Anomaloglossus baeobatrachus, assembly GCF_048569485.1. NCBI lineage: Eukaryota > Metazoa > Chordata > Amphibia > Anura > Aromobatidae > Anomaloglossus > Anomaloglossus baeobatrachus. Next base: position 423,742,779 of record NC_134358.1, read on the forward strand.
CCCTCTGAATAAACTTTTCACAATTTAAAAAAAAAAATAAAAAAAGAAATAACATTCTTTTATGCTGCAGTGGATTTCACACTTCCAGGCTGATCTACAGTCCAAATGTCACAAAGTTAATTCCGAATGTGAAAACCTGCTAAATCTGCAGGGGGTTAAATACTACTTGTAGGCACTGTATATAATATGAGACTAAAAAAAAAAAACAAAAAAAAAAAACAGCCAAGTTAACATCATATATGTAGAGAGCATTTACCAAAGGTCCGGATAAGTAGTAGTGCCACAACCTCCCACCAACACACTGACGCGCGTTTCGCACCTCCAAGGTGCTTCGTCCAGGAGTGATCAGCTGTAAAAGCATTGTCCTCTTTATAGGTAGGGAATCCCTCATAGATACAAGTCCGGTGTGCTGGATCCTGACGTAATATCCGGAACATGCCCCGGTTTCCATAGCGATGTGTAAATATAAACACATAACTCCAGGGAAGGTCGCGTAACATCATTTCCAGGTACGTCAGCCAAACGAACCAGATCGCCATAGAAACATAAGTCACACCCGGAAACACGTCACTCGCCATCCCGGTAACCATAGTACCATACACACATCCAGCAGTGGAGCCAAAAATAACCGCCGGAGGCATGCCGTAAGATTAGAACCAGGTAATCATAAATATTATAAATACATTCATATAAGGACACCTCAACCTTAGAAGATACTATGGAAACATAATATTTCATTACTGCTATAAGATAATGTGCATAATATAGACCACAAATATGAACTGCTAACACATAAACAAAAGAAAAAGGGGATAGTAAATAGGTGATAAAAAGTACCAAAACCCTATACTTATATATATTATCCTAAAAGACTGTCCTTTATATTTGTATACAATAACTACTCAGCCAGTATATCAATCATATGTAAAACCTCTAATTAAAAAATGTTTAAACAGAGAGTGATATATAATATTAGTAAAAAAATATGAATATAAGTATGAAAAAGAATGCCAACGGCATCCGTCCGAAAGAAAATTCGGGCGGGTGACGGGACATAATTATGATTAAGAAGTGACAGTGAATGTGTTAAATACATAATGTATAAAAATATTTTTTATAATATATAAAAAAGAATATTTTATTATTATTAAAACCACAATCCACATAAAACACAGAAAAACACCCAGTGACAACCATATCGTGACACAATTGTGCAAAACGTGAACAGTGACAAAAAATTACCTAAAAAAGGAAGCACATATGATTAGTATCAAACCAATATCTATATCATAAACATACTATAATTTGTGTCATCGACACCCAAGGACTCCAGTAATTATACACATAAGATAACATAAATATATCGTAATAAATTAAATCCCAGTGTTCATAAATAATTAAAATATGTATACAAAAATATATATATGTATATAAATATATAATTTGATAATTATATATATGTGTATATTTTGACACTTACTAGAGATTTTTGGGACTGAAACAGCTTGGTTGCTTCTATTTAAATACGCATTGCCTATTTTTTGTTAGTCTGGTATTTTAATAACAAGTGCCCAATGTTTCCCACTGTTCCAGCCGTCCCTTCTGGGCTGATCCATTTTTGTTATTATGTTACTGTTGTTTATAAATAATAAAAATTATATATGCTTTATTCCACATCTTGGCTTGCACAATTCTGTTTGGTGTATATTTATGCTTGGTGCAATTGAGCCCCATATATATATACAGTGCCTACAAGTAGTATTCAACCCCCTGCAGATTTAGCAGGTTTACACATTCGGAATTATCTTGGCATTGTGACATTTGGACTGTAGATCAGCCTGGAAGTGTGAAATGCACTGCAGCAAAAAAGAATGTTATTTCTTTTTTTTTTTTTTTTTTTTTAAATTATGAAAAGTTTATTCAGAGGGTCATTTATTATTCAACCCCTCAAACAACAAGAATTCTGTTTGGTTCCCCTAAAGTATTAAGAAGTATTTCAGGCACAAAGAACAATGAGCTTCACATGTTTGGATTAATTATCTCTTTTTCCAGCCTTTTCTGACTAATTAAGACCCTCCTCAAACTTGTGAACAGCACTCATACATGGTCAACATGGGAAAGACAAAGAAGCATTCCAAGGCCATCAGAGACAAGATCGTGGAGGGTACAAGGCTGGCAAGGGGTACAAAACCCTTTCCAAGGAGTTGGGCCTACCTGTCTCCACTGTTGGGAGCATCATCCGGAAGTGGAAGGCTTATGGAACTACTGTTAGCCTTCCACGGCCTGGACAGCTTTTGAAAGTTTCCACCCATGCCGAGGCCAGGCTTGTCCGAAGAGTCAAGGCTAACCCAAGGACAACAAGGAAGGAGCTCCGGGAAGATCTCATGGCAGTGGGGACATTGGTTTCAGTCAATACCATAAGTAACGTACTCCATCGCAATGGTCTCCGTTCCAGACGAGCCCGTAAGGTACCTTTACTTTCAAAGCATCATGTCAAGGCTCGTCTACAGTTTGCTCATGATCACTTGGAGGACTCTGAGACAGACTGGTTCAAGGTTCTCTGGTCTGATGAGACCAAGATCGAGATCTTTGGTGCCAACCACACACGTGACGTTTGGAGACTGGATGGCACTGCATACGACCCCAAGAATACCATCCCTACAGTCAAGCATGGTGGTGGCAGCATCATGCTGTGGGGCTGTTTCTCAGCCAAGGGGCCTGGCCATCTGGTCCGCATCCATGGGAAGATGGATAGCACGGCCTACCTGGAGATTTTGGCCAAGAACCTCTGCTCCTCCATCAAGGATCTTAAGATGGGTCGTCATTTCATCTTCCAACAAGACAATGACCCAAAGTACACAGCCAAGAAAACCAAGGCTTGGTTCAAGAGGGAAAAATCAAGGTGTTGCAGTGGCCTAGTCAGTCTCCTGACCTTAACCCAATTGAAAACTTGTGGAAGGAGCTCAAGATTAAAGTCCACATGAGACACCCAAAGAACCTAGATAACTTGGAGAAGATCTGCATGGAGGAGTGGGCCAAGATAACTCCAGAGACCTGTGCCGGCCTGATCAGGTCTTATAAAAGACGATTATTAGCTGTAATTGCAAACAAGGGTTATTCCACAAAATATTAAACCTAGGGGTTGAATAGTAATTGACCCACACTTTTATGTTGAAAATTTATTAAAATTTAACTGAGCAACATAACTTGTTGGTTTGTAAGATTTATGCATCTGTTAATAAATCCTGCTCTTGTTTGAAGTTTGCAGGCTCTAACTTATTTGCATCTTATCAAACCTGCTAAATCTGCAGGGGTAGAATACTACTTGTAGGCACTGTATATATTTTGGTTTGTTTGGTGTTATTGACCTTGGAGATCTTGTCATGTCCCGCAGCCAGCGTTGTCTCAGAACATGTCTTCAGTGCTGCTGGGTGTGTGCTGACAGATAAGCACACGCGTCTGTCCAGTGACAATGTGGACAGACTAAAGGGGGCTTTACACGCTACGATATCATTAATGTTTTATCGTCGGGGTCACGTCGTTAGTAACGCACATCCGGAATCATTAACGGTATCGCAGCGTGTAACACTTACCAGGAACCTTAAACGTCCTCCAAAGTGGTGAAGATCGTTCACCATGAAGAGGTCATCCTAAAACCAAAAATTGTTAATGGTTGTTTATAGATGTTGTTCCTCATTCCTGCGGCAGCACATATCGCTGTGTGTGACACCGCAGGAGCGAGGAACCTCACCTTACCTGCGTCCCGCCTGCAATGAGGAAGGAAGGAGGTGGGCGGGATGTTCGTCCCGCTCATCTCCACCCCTCCGCTTTGATTGGCTGGCCACTTAGTGACGTTGCGGTGACTTCGCCATGACGCCGAATGCACCTCCCCCTTGAGGGAGGGATTGTACGGCAGTCACAGTGACGCCACCAACCAGGTAAGTGTGTGTGACGCTGCCGTAATGATAATGTTTGCTGCGGCAGTGATCACACGATATCGCATGCACGACGGGGGCGGGTGCTTTTGCGTACGATATCGCTAGCAATTGCTAGAAATATTGTAGCGTGTAAAGCCCGCTTAACGTTCATCAAGATGAACAAGTCATGGATCAGAAAGGACTTTGCTACCCCTGTGTCATCCTGGGAACAGTAAAGGCTGGCATATTTTTGAATGTGCTTAATGCAAATCAACATGTCAAGTTTGCAACTGGGGCACAAGTGATGCCACTGAATTGGTTTGTGTGGCCCAATTTTTTGAAAAAAGGGAGACTCTGCTTAGAGGCCCCTTGCTGTGTTTTTAAAAATGTTCCAAGATGAACAAGCCAGGGTTCAGCAAGGACTTTGCTACCCCTGTGTCATCCTGGGGAGAGTAAAGGCTGGCGTATTTTTGAATGTGCTTGATACAAATCAACAGGTTAAGTTTGCAACTGGGGCACAAGTGATGCCACTGAAGTGGTGTGTGTGGCCCAATTTTTGGAAAAAAGGGAGACTCTGCTTGGAGTCCCCTGGCTGTGTTTTACATGATTTTAGAATGACATGACATGCCTATATCTGTGTCTCCTCCTCTTTTTCCTCATCCATCTCTTTTGTTTTCGCATTACTATATGTTCTTGTCACTTTTCCATGTGCTTGTGGTGTCTTGTGAGTTGTTTGTTACCTTTTGGACACCTTAGAAGGTGTTTTCTATGTGTTTGTATGTGTTTCTGTTTGCCTGCCATTGTTTTCAATGGGGTTCGAGTTGGTTCATCGAACGTTCGTAGAACTTATATAAGTTTTTCGTTCGCTGAACTTGCCTGCCGTTCGATGAACCGAACCGAGCTCGAACAGTAGGGGGGTGGCTCATCTCTAGTCTTGAGGACTGGAGTTGAGAAACAATGAGCTAACTGATTAATATCCATGATAACAGAAGATCTCCTACATGACCCAAAGAAAAAGAGGAAAAATAAACAGAATAAAAAAAACCATTCCCTTCTTTTGAGAACCTATTTTTGGTGTGGCCGGTGATACTGTTATGGTCAGGAGACCACAAAAGAGCTTGCAAAAATCCCATGAAAAATGATAGAAGATAATGCACAAGAGTAGTTGGACACTGAGCTGGCTGCAACCCACTAACTACACAAAGACAACTAGAAGTAGCAGTGGACCGTTCCTAAGAAACCTAGATGCCTTGTCACCACTGGAGAACTAACTAACCTCAAAGATGCCAACACCTGATAATCAAAAAATTCCCTTAAAGACTACATAATCTTCGATCCACTATATCAGGAACTCTTGTACAAATACATTTAAATAGAAAAGCAAATATAATGGGAAAGATCTTAACTACAATAACACATGGGAAACAAAAATACAAAAACTACTGAACAAAACAGGGAGTAATAACTCCCTTTCTTACAAGGATTAAATCGCCCTCTAAAAATAGTGCAGAAAGAGCATTTATTCACTTGCAAGAAACAAAGGGAATATTTTCAAACATAGATTTAGAAAGACAAAGATTAAGCAGATACGCCCTGCAAATTCAGCCTTTACCCAAGCCAAGACTAAGAGAGCAAAATACTTATCAGGCATAGCTGGAGACTCAGGATGACATGGAGACAAAACCGATGCAAAAGGAATGAAAAAGCCGCTGTAGAAACCATTCCTGGAGAATCCAAAAAGGAGCAGAAAAAAGCAAAAACAGAGCCTACAGGGAAAGGCAAAATAATACCAATTCCCACATAGATTTAACCAGAAACAAAGATATAAAAAAGTAAATCTTTATTGAAACCAAAATAAAGCAATAAATGGGGGTGCAGTAATAAGATAGTACAATAGGTGGCGTACCAGTGCGGTAAAGAGATGGTATCTGGTATGTGGAAAGTAGAAAGAATTTTTACAGCCTCCAAAGTGAAAAACCGCACCATCCACAGAATAATCGGTCAAACTTAATAAGATCCTGTGGCAGTGAATATACCCAGTATGGCAAAGTATTAGAATGTATACATAACCGGAAAGCACAAACTCACCGCGATAATGGCGCCAGGTCCCACCTATGCACGTTTCAGCGCTAGCCTTCAACAGGGGGGCGTGGCATCATATCGGCAGAGTGAGCCAATAAATCTAGAGTCCCGGCCAATCAGGTCATGATGTTTGGCGCATGTGCACTGTCTTAACCAGTGCAATGTCCGGACGGGAAGGCGCGTCATCACCACGGAAGTAAATAGAGATAGCCCACACCACCCCGCGTGGTCAAATCACGTGATGCATATGATGTGGGATGGTACGGCCTCACTGCATTGTGGTAATACAGATACGCCCCCAGACAGAACATTACACGGAGGCAGCGCATGCGCACTGACCTGAGGTATAACGGGGTACTGAATTATGAAATATAGAACCTTACAAATACATAAAATGAAAATAAAACGACATTAATATCGCTATTAAAAGCAGTATCCACACAGTCCAATTAGAGGAACATATAGCATAAATAACTCGCAACGGATCCTCAATAATGATATGCAATATATATATATACAGTTAGGTCCAGAAATATTTGGACAGTGACACAAGTTTTGTTATTTTAGCTGTTTACAAAAACATGTTCAGAAATACAATTATATATATAATATGGGCTGAAAGTGCACACTCCCAGCTGCAATATGAGAGTTTTCACATCCAAATCGGAGAAAGGGTTTAGGAATCATAGCTCTGTAATGCATAGCCTCCTCTTTTTCAAGGGACCAAAAGTAATTGGACAAGGGACTCTAAGGGCTGCAATTAACTCTGAAGGCGTCTCCCTCGTTAACCTGTAATCAATGAAGTAGTTAAAAGGTCTGGGGTTGATTACTGGTGTGTGGTTTTGCATTTGGAAGCTGTTGCTGTGACCAGACAACATGCGGTCTAAGGAACTCTCAATTGAGGTGAAGCAGAACATCCTGAGGCTGAAAAAAAAGAAAAAATCCATCAGAGAGATAGCAGACATGCTTGGAGTAGCAAAATCAACAGTCGGGTACATTCTGAGAAAAAAGAAATTGACTGGTGAGCTTGGGAACTCAAAAAGGCCTGGGCGTCCACGGATGACAACAGTGGTGGATGATCGCCGCATACTTTCTTTGGTGAAGAAGAACCCGTTCACAACATCAACTGAAGTCCAGAACACTCTCAGTGAAGTAGGTGTATCTGTCTCTAAGTCAACAGTAAAGAGAAGACTCCATGAAAGTAAATACAAAGGGTTCACATCTAGATGCAAACCATTCATCAATTCCAAAAATAGACAGGCCAGAGTTAAATTTGCTAAATTTGCTGAAAAACACCTCATGAAGCCAGCTCAGTTCTGGAAAAGTATTCTATGGACAGATGATACAAAGATCAACCAGTACCAGAATGATGGGAAGAAAAAAGTTTGGAGAAGAAAGGGAATGGTACATGATCCAAGGCACACCACATCCTCTGTAAAACATGGTGGAGGCAACATGATGGCATGGGCATGCATGGCTTTCAATGGCACTGGGTCACTTGTGTTTATTGATGACATAACAGCAGACAAGAGTAGCCGGATGAATTCTGAAGTGTACAGGGATATACTTTCAGCCCAGATTCAGCCAAATGCCGCAAAGTTGATCGGACGGCGCTTCATAGTACAGATGGACAATGACCCCAAGCATACAGCCAAAGCTACCCAAGAGTTCATGAGTGCAAAAAAGTGGAACATTCTGCAATGGCCAAGTCAATCACCAGATCTTAACTCAATTGAGCATGCATTTCACTTGCTCAAATCCAGACTTAAGACGGAAAGACCCACAAACAAGCAAGACCTGAAGGCTGCGGCTGTAAAGGCCTGGCAAAGCATTAAGAAGGAGGAAACCCAGCGTTTGGTGATGTCCATTGGTTCCAGACTTAAGGCAGTGATTGCCTCCTAAGGATTCGCAACAAAATATTGAAAATAAAAATATTTTGTTTGGGTTTGGTTTATTTGTCCAATTACTTTTGACCTCCTAAAATGTGGAGTGTTTGTAAAGAAATGTGTACAATTCCTACAATTTCTATCAGATATTTTTGTTCAAACCTTCAAATGAAACGTTACAATCTGCACTTGAATTCTGTTGTAGAGGTTTCATTTCAAATCCAATGTGGTGGCATGCAGAGCCCAACTCGCGAAAATTGTGTCACTGTCCAAATATTTCTGGACCTAACTGTATATATATATATATATATATATATATATATATATATCTCAGCCAAAATGTACATAAATATAAATAGATAAATACATAAATGTACAAACATACGCATATACATGCATATAAAGTGCATAAAGCCAACTGAGAATATACATTCATCCAATATTAACATTTTTAAAACTAATGTTTCTGTGTCATGAAAAGTGAATTATAAAGTATCAATATATGAAGAAAGTGTTGTGCTGAAGGTATCAATAGATACGAAAACTGTATTAAAAGTGAAATAATGATATTAAATAAATTCATATAAAAAATTCATGAATACTATAAAAATAATGTGAATATATACATGACCTATGCATGGTGAACTAATGGTGAAATTCATGGGAAAAAGCGATAAATATTATGATATAAAAAGGACAAAATTGTATTGATTTTAATATGAAATACAAAGTACATGTGAATAAATATGTAATAGCATAGCGTGAATAAAATGAGAAAAAGTGCTAAATATAATCGAATACTATAATATGGCATATTACAAAAAAACAAAAAATAGGAAAATTATATGAATATATTATCTTCTTCTCTTTCTTCTCCTGGCTAAGATCCGACTCAGGTTTATTCCTCAATAATTTAGAGAGACAACAAAAAAGTGTCACAAAAGACCACTGTGTGTCTATATATGATCTATAATAAAAAAGGGGGAAGAAAAATTAATGTCTATAACAACAAAGATTAAAATATACATTAAAAAGTCAGGTAGAAATATAAATAACATAATTCTGCCGTATATGACTAAGATCAGAAAGATAAGATACATTATGTATTACTTCAATAAAAATAATACAAAAACACCAGAGATTCATAGAAAAGGTGCAAAACTTAAATTCTCATTCAAGCCCTTTGGATGTACTGTGTCCAGAGTCCAAATCCAACGACTCTCACACTGTGATAGTTTCAAGCAACATGGAGCAACATGGAGGCTAATTTTGTGAAATTTGTTGTGGATCTTCTGGAATTTATGTTGACACACAACTTTTTTACCTTCAGAGAATGTTTCTACCTACAGCTCCAGGGAACAGCGATGGGGGCAGCTTGTGCCCCATCGTACGCTAATCTTTTCCTGGGGCTGTGGGAGAGGGAATTATTCCTCTCTGACAGTGAGTTGCCAATGGACCGGGTCATTTTATGGACCCGGTACATCAAGGGGAGTGCAACTGATTTGAGGGAATTCATTGACAGGTTGACTCAGAATAACTATAATTTACATCTAACCTTCAAATATGATTGCAAGGAAATAGATTTTTTGGATGTACTGATTAAACGTGATGACAATAATCAACTTCAAACTAACATCTATAGAAAGCAAACGGTGGTGAATTCACTACTTCACGCCACATCATCTTTTCCGAGTCAGATGGTTCAGAAGTATCCCTATGGGACAGTTTCTACGTCTAAGGCAAGTGTGCTCCTCTGACCCTGACTTTCTCAAACAAGCTAACACAATGAAGAAGAGATTCTTTGAACGGGGATATAGTAAGAGGAATGTGAATGCAGCATATTCCAGAGCTATTGGTAGTGATAAACAATCACTACTATATAAAAAAAAACAAGACAAGCGTGGAAAAGAACAAGTCCGCTTCATAACAAAATTTCACTCCCAATGGGATCTAATGAAAAAATGTATGGAGAAATACTGGCCCATCCTTTATTCGGATCCAACATTGAGACAGTATTTGTCACCACATGTGAGCGTGACGGCAAGACACAGTAAGAACTTGAGGGATACGCTTGTATCTAGTTATTATAAACCTTTAAAAAAAAACCCTGTTTAATTTTCAAACCTGCCCTAGCTGGGGTTGTGTGCCTTGTGGACGATGTGTGGCATGCCCAAATGTGGGGCGTGCTACACATTTTTTGGATTCCAGTGGAACTGCAACATATACCATTACACATCACATTACCTGTGCAACCATTGCAGTTGTCTACTACGCCACTTGCCCGTGTGGTAAGATCTATGTGGGTTTGACCACTCGTGCGTTAAAAGTCCGAATTAGAGAACATGTTCAGGATATTGCTGCTGCTGCAAAAGAAGAGGACATTGAATCACTGAAAACCCTCCCCAAACATTTTAGGAAATTCCATCAATGTGATTCAACTCTGCTGCGGGTTCGTGGTATTGACCACATTGTCACAAATGCATGGGGTGGCAATGTGGCCAAGAAACTATCAGTGTGAGAGTCGTTGGATTTGGACTCTGGACACAGTGCATCCAAAGGGCTTGAATGAGAATTTAAGTTTTGCACCTTTTCTATGAATCTCTGGTGTTTTTGTTTAATTTTTATTGAATTAATACATTATGTATCTTATCTTTCTGATCTTAGTCATATACAGCAGAATTATGTTATTTATATTTCTACCTGACTTTTTAATGTATATTTTAATCTTTGTTGTTATAGACATTAATTTTTCTTCCCCCTTTTTTATTATAGATCATACATAGACACACAGTAGTCTTTTGTGACACTTTTTTGTTGCCTCTCTAAATTATTGAGGAATGAACCCGAGTCGGATCTTAGCCAGGAGAAGAAAGAGAAGAAGATAATATATTCATATCATTTTTCCTATTTTTTGTTTTTTTGTAATATGCCATATTATAGTATTCGATTATAAATAGCACTTTTTCTCATTTTATTCACGCTATGCTATTACACATTTAGGCTATGTGCACACGGTGCGTTTTTCTCGGCGTTTTTGCGCGTTTTTCGGGTGCGTTTTTGGCCTCAAAACTGCATGACTTTGCTTCCCCAGCAAAGTCTATGAGTTTTCATTTTTGCTGTCCCCACACAGCGTTTTTTTTCAGCTGCGTTTTTGTGGTGACCACAAAAACGCAGGATGTCAATTATTCCCGCGTTTTTCACTGCGCTTTTCATCCATTGAGTTCAATGGGATGTTGAAAGACGCAATGAGAAACGCAAATAGCTGCGTTTTGGTGCGTTTCTAAGACCAAAAACGCAGCTATAAGCGCAGGAGGTGGGTAGTAAAGTGACGTGTACAGGAAGAGGATTCCTTCTGTCAGTATAGACAGAAGCATGAATCCTCCCGGTACCGTCACCGTCGCTTCCACCTCCCGTCCTGGGCATGTATGCTGCCGTGCGGCGCCATGTACAGGCAGGAGGAGGAAGCGGCTGCGAAAACAAAAGTTAACAGTAGAATAAAAAAAAAAAAAGTTATACTCACCTGTCTGCAGCCTCGCGGTGCCATGCCCGCTCCCAGCTCCTGTCACGGTATCGCCGCTCCCGCTCCGGCTGTGTGCAGTCTCCCCGGGGCAGGACCTTGCTTGCAGGACCTGGCGATGGATCACCTGATGCAGTCACCTGACGCATCAGCTGATCGAGTCTCGGGCTGACGCGGGCGCCCGGCCGGTATCAGCGGATGCGTCAGGAGACTTCATCCCTGATTACCGGCAGCTGCTGCAGCGATCGGACAGGATCAGACTCCCACCCCATCGCTCCGGGAGCTGCCGGTAATTCAGCACATAAGTATTATTTTTTTTTTTTCTACTGATGCATCTGCTGATTGTATAATCGGCGTTTATACAATCAGCTGATGTGTGATGGGATTCACATCCTTTAACCTGACACATCATCTGATCGCTTTGCCTTCCAGCAAACCGATCAGATGATATTGGATCCTGATTGGACGGCGCGGGACCCTGACCCAGGATTACTGCGGAGGGGGGTTTATTTCAATAAAGATGGAGTCACTAATTGTGTTGTGTTTTATTTCTAATAAAAATAGTTTTCTGTGTTGTGTTTTTTTTTTATCTTTACTAGAAATTCATGGTGGCCATGTCTAATATTGGCGTGACACCATGAATTTCGGGCTTAGGGCTAGCTGATAATATACAGCTAGCCCTAACTCCATTATTACCTGGCTAGCCACCCGGCATCAGGGCAGCCGGAAGAGTTGGATACAGCGCCAGAAGATGGCGCTTCTATGAAAGCGCCATTTTCTGGGGTGGCTGCGGGACTGCAATTCACAGCGGGGGTGCCCAGAAAGCATGGGCACTCTGCATTGTGGATTCCAATCCCCAGCTGCCTAGTTGTACCCGGCTGGACTCAAAAATGGGGCGAAGCTCACGTCATTTTTTTTTTTAAATTATTTCATGAAATTCATGAAATAATTTAAAAAAAAAGGGCTTCCCTATATTTTTGGTTCCCAGCCGGGTACAAATAGGCAGCTGGGGGTTGGGGGCAGCCCGTACCTGCCTGCTGTACCCGGCTAGCATACAAAAATATGGCGAAGCCCACGTCATTTTTTTTTTTTGGGGGGGCAGAGAAATCCTGCATACAGTCCTGGAAGGAGGATGCTGAGCCTTGTAGTTCGACAGCTGCTGTCTGCTCTCCTGCATACACTATTGGATGGAGGATGCTGAGCCTTGTAGTTCGACAGCTGCTGTCTGCTGTCCTGCATACACTATTGGATCGAGGATGCTGAGCCTTGTAGTTCTGCAGCTGTCTGCTCTTCTGCATACACTAGTGGAGAATGAAGAACACATTGAAGAAGGAAATGACATCAGACCTTTTTTTTTTTTGTTCACTGATAAAAAACGCATAAGGACGCAGTGAGCAAAAACGCAGCAAAACGCAGCAAAAAAACGCACCAAATCGCGGCAAAACGCGTGCGTTTTTTGCCGCGTTTTTTCGACGCAGGTGCGTTTTTGTGCGTTTTTAGCGGCCAAAAACGCACAAAAACGCAGCGTCAAAAAAACGCAGCGTGTGCACATAGCCTTATTCAGACGAGAAAGCTGTGGAAAGAAAGCGCATATAGGGTCTTACCCTAGTATGTGAGGGGTGGGAGGAGGGTGAAACTACTCACCAGATGTTGTTGTGAAAGTCACAACCACTGTAATCGCATGTAGAATATGATCAAAGGCTGCAGCCACCCAAGACGGCAGATACCAGAGAGCAAAAGAGAAGGGTGTTCAATACTGCGCCAAAAGATCACTGGGACAGATGTTTAGATTAATGTATCTTTATTTTCATCCAGGTCTACGTGTTTCTGGAGCCACTGCCCCCTTCCTCAGGACCGTCAGGAAAGACAAACATCAAATCTGATTTGATGTTTGTCTTTCCTGACGGTCCTGAGTAGAGATGAGCGAACCGGTCCCGGTTCGGCTCGAGGCGGTTCGCCGAACGGGGGGTCTGGCTCGAGTTCGGCTCGTCGAACGTTCGACGAACCGAACTCGAGCCCATAGGAAACAATGGCAGGCAATCACAAACACAGTAAAACACCTAGAAAACACCCTGAAAGGTGTCCAAAAGGTGACAAACAACTCACAACATAACACAAACACATGGGAAAGTGACAAGGACATATACTCATGTGAAAACAAAACAGCTGGACAAGGAAAAAGAGGGAGACACACAGATATATGAGTATATGCAAAGAAACATCGATTCCATTATTGTGCAACTTGAGCCCTGCTCATTTTAGGCTTCCAATCTGGATAAATTGCCTGAGCTCGCCACGTACGCCTTGAGGATCTTGTCGTGTCCTGCAGCCAGCGTTCTCTCGGAACCTGTCTTCAGTGCTGCTGGGGGTCTGCTGGCAGATAAGCACACGTGTCTGTCCACTGACAATGTGGACCTGGCTCTCAGAGGACTTTTCTTCCCCTGGGTCAGCCAGGGGAGGCGAAAGGCACGCGTATTTTTGAGAGTGCTTCATGCAAAGCATCTTTTTCTTTTTCAAAAGGGGGCTCAACCGATGCCAGTCAAGTGGGGTGTGTGTGGCCCAGTTAGTGGCAACGAGGGAGACTGTGGTTGGAGTCCCCTCGCTGTGTCTCTAAAAGAACCAAGATGAACAAGTCATGGCTCTCAGAGGACTTTTCTTCCCCTGGGTCAGCCAGGGGACGGGAAAGGCACGCGTATTTTTGAGAGTGCTTCATGCAAAGCATCTTTTTCTTTGTCAAAAGGGGGGCTCAACCGATGCCAGTCAAGTGGGGTGTGTGTGGCCCAGTTAGTGGCAACGAGGGAGACTGTGGTTGGAGTCCCCTCGCTGTGTCTCTAAAAGAACCAAGATGAACAAGTCATGGCTCTCAGAGGACTTTTCTTCCCCTGGGTCAGCCAGGGGACGGGAAAGGCACGCGTATTTTTGAGAGTGCTTCATGCAAAGCATCTTTTTCTTTTTCAAAAGGGGGCTCAACCGATGCCAGTCAAGTGGGGTGTGTGTGGCCCAGTTAGTGGCAACGAGGGAGACTGTGGTTGGAGTCCCCTCGCTGTGTCTCTAAAAGAACCAAGATGAACAAGTCATGGCTCTCAGAGGACTTTTCTTCCCCTGGGTCAGCCAGGGGACGGGAAAGGCACGCGTATTTTTGAGAGTGCTTCATGCAAAGCATCTTTTTCTTTGTCAAAAGGGGGGCTCAACCGATGCCAGTCAAGTGGGGTGTGTGTGGCCCAGTTAGTGGCAACGAGGGAGACTGTGGTTGGAGTCCCCTCGCTGTGTCTCTAAAAGAACCAAGATGAACAAGTCATGGCTCTCAGAGGACTTTTCTTCCCCTGGGTCAGCCAGGGGACGGGAAAGGCACGCGTATTTTTGAGAGTGCTTCATGCAAAGCATCTTTTTCTTTGTCAAAAGGGGGGCTCAACCGATGCCAGTCAAGTGGGGTGTGTGTGGCCCAGTTAGTGGCAACGAGGGAGACTGTGGTTGGAGTCCCCTCGCTGTGTCTCTAAAAGAACCAAGATGAACAAGTCATGGCTCTCAGAGGACTTTTCTTCCCCTGGGTCAGCCAGGGGACGGGAAAGGCACGCGTATTTTTGAGAGTGCTTCATGCAAAGCATCTTTTTCTTTTTCAAAAGGGGGCTCAACCGATGCCAGTCAAGTGGGGTGTGTGTGGCCCAGTTAGTGGCAACGAGGGAGACTGTGGTTGGAGTCCCCTCGCTGTGTCTCTAAAAGAACCAAGATGAACAAGTCATGGCTCTCAGAGGACTTTTCTTCCCCTGGGTCAGCCAGGGGACGGGAAAGGCACGCGTATTTTTGAGAGTGCTTCATGCAAAGCATCTTTTTCTTTTTCAAAAGGGTGCTCAACCGATGCCAGTCAAGTGGGGTGTGTGTGGCCCAGTTAGTGGCAACGAGGGAGACTGTGGTTGGAGTCCCCTCGCTGTGTCTCTAAAAGAACCAAGATGAACAAGTCATGGCTCTCAGAGGACTTTTCTTCCCCTGGGTCAGCCAGGGGACGGGAAAGGCACGCGTATTTTTGAGAGTGCTTCATGCAAAGCATCTTTTTCTTTTTCAAAAGGGGGCTCAACCGATGCCAGTCAAGTGGGGTGTGTGTGGCCCAGTTAGTGGCAACGAGGGAGACTGTGGTTGGAGTCCCCTCGCTGTGTCTCTAAAAGAACCAAGATGAACAAGTCATGGCTCTCAGAGGACTTTTCTTCCCCTGGGTCAGCCAGGGGACGGGAAAGGCACGCGTATTTTTGAGAGTGCTTCATGCAAAGCATCTTTTTCTTTTTCAAAAGGGGGCTCAACCGATGCCAGTCAAGTGGGGTGTGTGTGGCCCAGTTAGTGGCAACGAGGGAGACTGTGGTTGGAGTCCCCTCGCTGTGTCTCTAAAAGAACCAAGATGAACAAGTCATGGCTCTCAGAGGACTTTTCTTCCCCTGGGTCAGCCAGGGGACGGGAAAGGCACGCGTATTTTTGAGAGTGCTTCATGCAAAGCATCTTTTTCTTTGTCAAAAGGGGGGCTCAACCGATGCCAGTCAAGTGGGGTGTGTGTGGCCCAGTTAGTGGCAACGAGGGAGACTGTGGTTGGAGTCCCCTCGCTGTGTCTCTAAAAGAACCAAGATGAACAAGTCATGGCTCTCAGAGGACTTTTCTTCCCCTGGGTCAGCCAGGGGACGGGAAAGGCACGCGTATTTTTGAGAGTGCTTCATGCAAAGCATCTTTTTCTTTTTCAAAAGGGTGCTCAACCGATGCCAGTCAAGTGGGGTGTGTGTGGCCCAGTTAGTGGCAACGAGGGAGACTGTGGTTGGAGTCCCCTCGCTGTGTCTCTAAAAGAACCAAGATGAACAAGTCATGGCTCTCAGAGGACTTTTCTTCCCCTGGGTCAGCCAGGGGACGGGAAAGGCACGCGTATTTTTGAGAGTGCTTCATGCAAAGCATCTTTTTCTTTTTCAAAAGGGGGCTCAACCGATGCCAGTCAAGTGGGGTGTGTGTGGCCCAGTTAGTGGCAACGAGGGAGACTGTGGTTGGAGTCCCCTCGCTGTGTCTCTAAAAGAACCAAGATGAACAAGTCATGGCTCTCAGAGGACTTTTCTTCCCCTGGGTCAGCCAGGGGACGGGAAAGGCACGCGTATTTTTGAGAGTGCTTCATGCAAAGCATCTTTTTCTTTTTCAAAAGGGGGCTCAACCGATGCCAGTCAAGTGGGGTGTGTGTGGCCCAGTTAGTGGCAACGAGGGAGACTGTGGTTGGAGTCCCCTCGCTGTGTCTCTAAAAGAACCAAGATGAACAAGTCATGGCTCTCAGAGGACTTTTCTTCCCCTGGGTCAGCCAGGGGACGGGAAAGGCACGCGTATTTTTGAGAGTGCTTCATGCAAAGCATCTTTTTCTTTTTCAAAAGGGGGCTCAACCGATGCCAGTCAAGTGGGGTGTGTGTGGCCCAGTTAGTGGCAACGAGGGAGACTGTGGTTGGAGTCCCCTCGCTGTGTCTCTAAAAGAACCAAGATGAACAAGTCATGGCTCTCAGAGGACTTTTCTTCCCCTGGGTCAGCCAGGGGACGGGAAAGGCACGCGTATTTTTGAGAGTGCTTCATGCAAAGCATCTTTTTCTTTGTCAAAAGGGGGGCTCAACCGATGCCAGTCAAGTGGGGTGTGTGTGGCCCAGTTAGTGGCAACGAGGGAGACTGTGGTTGGAGTCCCCTCGCTGTGTCTCTAAAAGAACCAAGATGAACAAGTCATGGCTCTCAGAGGACTTTTCTTCCCCTGGGTCAGCCAGGGGACGGGAAAGGCACGCGTATTTTTGAGAGTGCTTCATGCAAAGCATCTTTTTCTTTTTCAAAAGGGTGCTCAACCGATGCCAGTCAAGTGGGGTGTGTGTGGCCCAGTTAGTGGCAACGAGGGAGACTGTGGTTGGAGTCCCCTCGCTGTGTCTCTAAAAGAACCAAGATGAACAAGTCATGGCTCTCAGAGGACTTTTCTTCCCCTGGGTCAGCCAGGGGACGGGAAAGGCACGCGTATTTTTGAGAGTGCTTCATGCAAAGCATCTTTTTCTTTTTCAAAAGGGGGCTCAACCGATGCCAGTCAAGTGGGGTGTGTGTGGCCCAGTTAGTGGCAACGAGGGAGACTGTGGTTGGAGTCCCCTCGCTGTGTCTCTAAAAGAACCAAGATGAACAAGTCATGGCTCTCAGAGGACTTTTCTTCCCCTGGGTCAGCCAGGGGACGGGAAAGGCACGCGTATTTTTGAGAGTGCTTCATGCAAAGCATCTTTTTCTTTTTCAAAAGGGGGCTCAACCGATGCCAGTCAAGTGGGGTGTGTGTGGCCCAGTTAGTGGCAACGAGGGAGACTGTGGTTGGAGTCCCCTCGCTGTGTCTCTAAAAGAACCAAGATGAACAAGTCATGGCTCTCAGAGGACTTTTCTTCCCCTGGGTCAGCCAGGGGACGGGAAAGGCACGCGTATTTTTGAGAGTGCTTCATGCAAAGCATCTTTTTCTTTTTCAAAAGGGGGCTCAACCGATGCCAGTCAAGTGGGGTGTGTGTGGCCCAGTTAGTGGCAACGAGGGAGACTGTGGTTGGAGTCCCCTCGCTGTGTTTTACATGCTTTTAGAAGGGCATGAAATGGCTTGGAGGTTGACTTTCATCATATGCAAACTGTTGGCTACCAAAATGCTGCCTTTCCAACAACTGTGGTTATAGGCAATGAGGAACATACTGATGAAGATGAGACGCAGATACCCGATTGGGATGACAACTTAAATATTCGGTCAGGGCAAGAAGAAACTCGGTCTGAGGGGTAGGGGAGTGCAAACACAACAATTGATGATTAAGTTCTAGATCACACCTACTGTCAACCCACAGTCAGACACTCGAGGAGGTCAACAGAGGCGGTGGAGGAGGATGCAACCGACGTCGAAGTAACCTGGCGCCTTCCTGGACACAGTCGGAGCACTGGTAGCACGTCTACAACTGCATCCTCAGCCACCACTCTGCCTCTGAGCATTATTCGGGGTGGATCAACAGGTCGCATGGCCTCTAAGCCTTGCCTAGCCAGGTCCTTTTTTGACATAGAAAAAGATCGCCCAAATTATGTGATCTGTAAAATTTGTCATGGTTCTCTTAGTAGAGGTCAAAACCTCAGCAGTTTGACAACTTCTTCCATGAATCGTCACATGAATAAATATCATATGGCCCGATGGGAAGCTCACCGTGCTGCAATGCGGCCTAGCGGAGCGAACCATCCACCGCCTGCCCCTTCCAGTGCATCCGCGCGCTCGTCATCTTCTAGGACTGTGGGGACAGCTGTCACACCTGTTTTTCCACCCACAACTTCCACCACTGTAACCGCAACAGGCAGTTTGCTTGGTAGGTCGTCAGTTGGTTTGGAAGGGGAAACAAGTGAGTGTGTACAGCTCTCTCAGACATCGATAGCACCAACTTTGGATGAAGGCAACATCATGTCTCCGCCTGCACTTTCCTCACAAAGCTGCATTTTTCCAGGGACACCCGACTCAACACCGTCTACACACAGCAGCCAGATCTCTGTCCCTCAGATGTGGTCAAATAAAAGGCCACTTCCTGCGACCCATGACAAAGCGAAGAGGTTGACTCTATCCCTCTGTAAGCTGTTGACTACAGAAATGCTGCCTTTCCGCCTAGTGGACACACAGGATTTTAGAGACCTTATGTCTGTCGCTGTGCCCCAGTACCAGATGCCTAGTCGCCACTACTTCTCTAAGAAAGGTGTGCCCGCGCTACACCAGCATGTCGCACACAACATCACCGCTTCCTTGAGAAACTCTGTGTGTGAACGGGTGCATTTCACCACCGATACTTGGACCAGTAAGCATGGACAGGGACGTTACATGTCGCTGACTGGCCACTGGGTAACTATGGTGATAGATGGTGAAGGGTCTGCTGCACAAGTCTTGCCGTCCCCACGACTTGTGTGTCAATCCTCTGTCTGTCCAAGTTCCGCCACTGCTTCTGCATCCTCCACCTCATCTGGGTCCTCCACCTCCGCCCCAAGCCTGCCTGGTCAGGCCACCAGCGTTCTCACTGCGCAGAAGGAATCACGCACCCCTCATTACTATGCTGGTAGCAGAGCGCAACGGCATCAGGCGGTCTTTAGCTTGACATGTCTTTGAAATAGGAGTCACACAGCGACTGAGTTGTGGGCAGCTCTGGAGACTGATTTTGATAAATGGTTGTCTCCACTCAACCTGCAGCCTGGTAAGGCCGTGTGCGACAATGCTGCAAACCTGGGTGCGGCCCTTCGCCTGGGCAAGGTGACACACGTGCCTTGTATGGCTCACGTGTTTAACCTTGTTGTCCAGCAATTTTTAACACACTATCCCGGCCTAGATGGCCTTCTGACCAGGGCACGGAAACTGTCTGCAGTGCTCACTTCCGCCGTTCAACCGCCGCACCTGAGCGACTTGCATCGCTCCAGAAGTCTTTCGGCCTGCCGGTTCATCGCCTGAAATGCGATGTGGCGACACGCTGGAATTCAACTCTCCACATGTTACAGCGACTGTGGCAGCACCGGCGAGCCCTGGTGCAATACGTCATGATGTATAGCCTGGGCCAACGAGATGCAGAAGTGGGGCAGATCACCCTGATGGAGTGATCTCAGATCAAGGACCTATGCACCCTTCTGCACAGTTTCGACATGGCGACGAATATGTTTAGCGCTGACAATGCCATTATCAGCATGACGATTACAGTCATTTACATGCTGGAGCACACGCTAAACACTATTCGTAGTCAGGGGGTGGGACAACAGGAAGGGGAGGAACTACAGGAGGATTCATATGCGCAAGACACAACAACATCACCAAGGTCCAGACGTTCATCATCACCAATGCGGCAGGCATGGGACCATGGGGGACAGGGATCAACAAGGGCGCATGGTAGCAGGCGACATGTTGAGGAAGGTGCAGGAGGACATGAAGATATGGAGGACGAACTGTCCATGGACATGGAAGACTCAGCAGATGAGGGGGACCTTGGTCAAATTTCAGTTGAAAGAGGTTGGGGGGAGATGACAGAGGAAGAAAGAACGGTTAGCACCTCTATGCCACAAACACAGCGTGGACTTGGTGCGCATGGCTGCGCAAGACACATGAGTGCCTTCTTGTTGCACTACCTCCAACATGACCCTCGTATTGTCAAAATTAGAAGTGATGATGACTACTGGCTTGCCACACTATTAGATCCCCGGGACAAGTCCAAATTTTGTGACATAATTCCACCCATAGAAAGGGACGCACGTATGCAGGAGTATCAGCAGAAGCTGTTACTCGATCTTAGCTCGGCTTTTCCACCAAACAACCGTGCAGGTGAAGGGAGTGATTCTCCCAGTTGTAACTTGACAAACATGGGACGGCCTCGTCATCTTCAACAGTCTACCCGTACCAGTAGGACCGTATCTGGTGCTGGTAACAGCAATTTTATGGAATCTTTTCATAATTTTTTTAGACCCTCCTTTGCAAGGCCACCAGAGACAACAAGTCTGACACATAGTCAACGGATGGAGAGGATGATACAGGAGTATCTCCAAATGAACATCGATGCAATGACTTTGCAAATGGAGCCTTGCTCCTTTTGTGCTTCAAATCTAGAAAAATGTCAAGAGCTCTCCAGTTACGCCTCGAAGATTTTGTCGTGTCCAGCTGCCAGCGTTGTCTCTGAACGTGTCTTCAGTGCTGCTGGGTGTGTGCTGACAGATAAGCGCACGCGTCTGTCCAGTGACAATGTGGACAGACTGACGTTCATCAAAATGAACAAGTCATGGATCCAGAAGGAATTTACTACCCCTGTGTCATCCTGGGGAGAGTAAATGCTTGTGGATTTGGAATGTGCTTGATGCAAATCAAAACATCCTGTTTGCAACTAGGGCACAAGTGCTGCCACTGATAAGGTGTCTGTGTGGGGCACAATTTTTGGAAAAAAAGGGAGACTCCGCTTGGAGTAACCCTTGCTTGCTGTGTTTTTTAAAAATGATACAAGATGAACAGATCTGAAGGCAAGATGAAGCCAACATCATGTCTCCGCCTGCACTTTTCTCACAAACCTGCATTTTTCCAGGGACACCCTACTCAACACCGTCTACAGACAGCAGCCAGATCTCTGTCCCTCAGATGTGGTCAAATAAAAGGCCACTTACTGCGACCCATGACAAAGCTAAGTGGTTGACTCTATCCCTCTGTAAGCTGTTGGCTACCGAAATGCTGCCTTTACGCGTAGTGGACACACAGGATTTTACAGACCTTATGTCTGTCGCTGTGCCCCAGTACCAGATGCCCAATCACCACTGCTTCTCCAAGAAAAGCATGCCCGCGCTACACCGGCATGTCGCACACAACATCACCACTTCCTTGAGAAAATCTGTGTGCGACAGGGTGCATTTCAACACAGATACTTGGACCAGTAAGCATAGACAGGGTCAGTACATGTCACTGACTGGGCACTGGCAAACTATGGTGAGAGATGGAGAAGGGTCTGCTGTACAAGTCTTGCCGTCCCCACGAGTTGTTTCAATCCTTGTTCTGTATGTAGAAGTTAATACACTGCTTCTGCCTCTTCAACCTCGTGTGGGTCCTCTACCTTTGCGCAAACCCTGTGTGGTCAGGCCACCCTTCCTTGCAACTGCGCACAAGGACTACCACACACCTCCTTACTATGCTGGCAGCAGAGCTCAATGCCATCAGGCGGTCAAAGTTTTACTTTGAAATGTATGGGAAATGTGAGTCACACCGCTATTACAGAGAATAGTAGTCAGGCAGGGTCAAAACATTAATTGAGGAACAGGAACAGAATGGGACGGCCAGGACTTAATCAGAAAACAAGCAGAGGTGAAATGCGTATCGGCCAACAAGGTACATAAACAGCAAGCAGGAAAAGTAGTCAGGTAACAAGCACACAAAATCATAAAACTGAACTGGGGGTAAAATTAACCAGAGGTTCATAGCTATGTCTGGCAGTGGTCTGCAGACAGGATGGGCATAAAAAAGGGTGTGGTGTCTTCCCATTGGTTGTAGCTGAATGATGGTATTTCATCTGTGAGATACCCACCAGCTACATTCAGCCAGAGATTCTGCATCTGTCAAGGTAATGCAGCCCAGTGGGTGAGCATAACCTGCGTCCACCTGCGCCGCTGGCATCGACTACTCTCCCATCATCAGCACTATTCATGAAAGGAACACGTTGTCACCTGGCGACCGGAGTACAAATTGACGGAGCGGACTCCGTTGGTGACTTAACAGCCGTGTGCGGCAATGATGCAAACCTGGCTGCGGGCCATCCTCAGGGCAATGTGACACACGTGCCTTTTATGGCTCACGTGTTGATCCGAATTCTCCAGCAATTTTTAAAACACCATCACGGCCTACATGTCCTTGTGCAGCGGGCACGCTCGCTATGTGCTCACTTCCATCGTGCGCACACAGCAGCTCAACAACTTTCATCACTCCGGAAGTCTTAGGGTCTGGCAGTTAAACGCCGTAAATGCGATGTTCCGACACGCAGGAATTGGAATCTGCACATGTTGCAGCGTGTGTGGCAGCAGCGCAGAGCCCTGCTGAAATACGGTAAGACATATAGCCTGGGATAAGTTGATCCAGAGGTGGTGCCGATCACGCTGCTGGAGTGGTGTCAGATCAAGGACCTATGCACCCTGCTACACAGTTTTGAAATGTCGACGAAGATGTTTAGCACTGGCAATGTCATTCTCAGCGTGACAATTCTGGTCATCTACATGATGGAGCACACTGTAATTATTATTCGGAGTCAGGTGTTGGGACAAGAGGAAGGGGAGGAAGTACAGGAGGAGTCATATGCGGAAGGGATAACAAGATCTACGAGGTCCAGATGGTCAGCGGCACCTATGCGGCAGTCATGGTGAGGGAGAGGGATTAACAAGGGCGCATAGTATCAGCAAAAAGTGTTGATGAAAGTGCAGGAGCCCATGAAGAAATGGAGGACGAACTGGCGATGGGCATGGAAGACTCAGCAGATGAGTGAGAGCTTGCTCACATTTCGGTTGTGCGAGGTTGTGGGTAGAGGGCAGAGGAAGGATGCACGATTCTCACCTCTCTGCCACCAACACACCAAGGACTTGGTCCTCCTGGATGCACAAGACACATGAGCGCCTTCTTGCTGCACTACCTACATGACCCTCGGATTGTATGAATTTGAAGTAATCCTGAATACTGGGTTGCCACACTGTTAGATCCCCGGTACAAGACAAAATTTGGCGAACTAATTCCTGCCATAGAAATAGACGCACGTATACAGGAGTATCTGCAGAATGTGGTACGCAATCTTAGATCTACTTTTCCACTAAACACCAGTGCTGCACAGAGTGAATCTCAACACTTTGTCATGGATAGGAGGAAATGGTCTTTTACTTGTCCACATCGGAGGGACCGAGGGATGGCTGCTGTGCTGAGATGGCGTTGAGTACGGTGTCCCTGCACAGTTGCACTTTTGGTCATATCCCAAAATGAGTTGAAAAAGGACAGATGCTGTTGGAAAGGGGAACAGGTGTGTTGGAAAGGGGAAAAAAATTTGGGTCCGTGGATTTGGTGGTTAAACAACTGTAACATTTGCTGAAGAAACAACATCTGTTACAGTGGGACTGGCAGATTTGGATAAAGTGGTATATAATCTGTGACCGCTATATAACAAAAATTAATAAGAAAAGAAAGAGAAAGGTATATATCACCTTCAGCAGTCAGTGTCCACCGTGCTCCCAGTTGGAAAAGGAGAGGTTGGCAACTTGAAGGTTTGGTGGAGGATACAGAGCTGTGTGGCTATGAAACTAATAGTAGCCTGAACCGAGTTAGACGCCATTCGGATCTGGAGACTGTGAGCCCTGTTAGCGTCACAGGGTCCACATGCCCACCCAGCCCAGGAACTCCCTGTTAACAACACAGGGGCCATTGAGTACGCTGACCGTGTGCGTAGGGGCCACACCTGTGGACAGCAGGCGCATCAGCAGCAGCAGGCCTGTTAATGCCACTGGGCTGCACAAGCAGGACTGTTAGGACAGGAGCTGGTCTTAACCGTTCTGCGTTACCAACTGTGGTGGTGGCCTGCATCCACCACCCTATCCCTGCCTACCTCTGGCCTAAAGCCGCAATGGGTTCAACACATGGAGGTGTGCTCTTTCGGAGCATAATAGAAGACTGCGCACCTCCTTGTTGGCTCCAGCCCCTTTTATAACCTGGGTCCGCCCCAAACCAGGGTGAACCACAATGCACCTCCTGGAGACAAAAGCAGAGTGACACGTCATGAGTGGCATAACTAGCGTCCTATTTGGAAACGCAACTTCAATGATGACCTCATGGCTGCCATGACCCAAACACCTCACCAGTCATCGTCTGACCATCAATAATGCGGTGACAAGTCATAGGTGTGGGCCTCTGCAAGCCATTTGGGAGGACACCTGATGCCCTGTGGTCTATATGGGACCCCCACATCAGGGCCAGGGCCAAAGAGTTCATTACCGGACCTAGTCTCTGATGCAGGAAGTGCCTGAGCATGCTCAGTAGCATGAAATACAGTCTCTGAAAAAAGACTATCAGCTTTAGCATGGTGTCTAGGCACAAAACAGGACTTAGACCCGGCACAGAATGCAAGCACCTGTGCAAAGAGGCTTTTCACACTTAGTGTGGGAGCATGCGCTGTATCCCGAAATGAAGACTTAGCGTCAGGAATGGCACAGTCAGGCTGAGCATACTCACTAGGCGAAACACTGTAATTATGCTGCAGCTGGGGTACATCGGCACACGCATGCGCACTAGCTGCCTCTCCACACTTAGACGTGGAGGGGAAATTTGTCTTGGAGATGCTGTCTATGAACAGAAGGAAAAGCTAAAGGAAGCCTGACTTTCTATCCCTCCGAATTATGAAATGCAGCAATGAATTCCATGAGTTTGCTATAACATTAGCGTAGCTAAATGTGCATGAGGGTGTGATGTAGAGGTGCTAGAAATAGCTTGTCACCAGTGGGGCACTAATGGAATACAACAGCCAGTTCTATGATGCCACAAAATGGCAGTATTTTGTGCTATCATTATAGCTTATTAAAAACAGAGCACGAAGTTGTCATGCAGAGGTGCTGCACATAGATTTGCAGTAGTGTGAATAGACAAAAGTACAATAGCCACGTTTAGGATACAACTAGGTACAGTGAGTGTTTGCTAGTATAATGGCTGAGTTTAAAAAAGTTTGAGTGTGCAATGCAGGCAGACGTGCTGCAAATAACGTTCCAATACTGTGAATTGACAAAAGTACAATAGCCACGTTTAGGATACAACTAGGTACACTGAGTGTTTGCTACTATAAATGGCTGAGTTTAAAAAAGTTTGAGTGTGCAATGCAGGCAGACGTGCTGCAAATAACGTTCCAATACTGTGAATTGACAAAAGTACAATAGCCACGTTTAGGATACAACTAGGTACAGTGAGTGTTTGCTAGTATAATGGCTGAGTTTAAAAAAGTTTGAGTGTGCAATGCAGGCAGACGTGCTGCAAATAACGTTCCAATACTGTGAATTGACAAAAGTACAATAGCCACGTTTAGGATACAACTAGGTACAGTGAGTGTTTGCTAGTATAATGGCTGAGTTTAAAAAAGTTAGAGTGTGCAATGCAGGCAGACGTGCTGCAAATAACGTTCCAATACTGTGAATAGACAAAAGTACAATAGCCACGTTTAGGATACAACTAGGTACACTGAGTGTTTGCTACTATAAATGGCTGAGTTTAAAAAAGTTTGAGTGTGCAATGCAGGCAGACGTGCTGCAAATAACGTTCCAATACTGTGAATTGACAAAAGTACAATAGCCACGTTTAGGATACAACTAGGTACACTGAGTGTTTGCTACTATAAATGGCTGAGTTTAAAAAAGTTTGAGTGTGCAATGCAGGCAGACGTGCTGCAAATAACGTTCCAATACTGTGAATTGACAAAAGTACAATAGCCACGTTTAGGATACAACTAGGTACACTGAGTGTTTGCTACTATAAATGGCTGAGTTTAAAAAAGTTAGAGTGTGCAATGCAGGCAGACGTGCTGCAAATATCGTTCCAATACTGTGAATAGACAAAAGTACAATAGCCACGTTTAGGATACAACTAGGTACACTGAGTGTTTGCTACTATAAATGGCTGAGTTTAAAAAAGTTTGAGTGTGCAATGCAGGCAGACGTGCTGCAAATAACGTTCCAATACTGTGAATTGACAAAAGTACAATAGCCACGTTTAGGATACAACTAGGTACACTGAGTGTTTGCTACTATAAATGGCTGAGTTTAAAAAAGTTTGAGTGTGCAATGCAGGCAGACGTGCTGCAAATAACGTTCCAATACTGTGAATTGACAAAAGTACAATAGCCACGTTTAGGATACAACTAGGTACAGTGAGTGTTTGCTAGTATAATGGCTGAGTTTAAAAAAGTTTGAGTGTGCAATGCAGGCAGACGTGCTGCAAATAACGTTCCAATACTGTGAATTGACAAAAGTACAATAGCCACGTTTAGGATACAACTAGGTACACTGAGTGTTTGCTACTATAAATGGCTGAGTTTAAAAAAGTTTGAGTGTGCAATGCAGGCAGACGTGCTGCAAATAACGTTCCAATACTGTGAATAGACAAAAGTACAATAGCCACGTTTAGGATACAACTAGGTACACTGAGTGTTTGCTACTATAAATGGCTGAGTTTAAAAAAGTTTGAGTGTGCAATGCAGGCAGACGTGCTGCAAATAACGTTCCAATACTGTGAATTGACAAAAGTACAATAGCCACGTTTAGGATACAACTAGGTACACTGAGTGTTTGCTACTATAAATGGCTGAGTTTAAAAAAGTTTGAGTGTGCAATGCAGGCAGACGTGCTGCAAATAACGTTCCAATACTGTGAATTGACAAAAGTACAATAGCCACGTTTAGGATACAACTAGGTACACTGAGTGTTTGCTACTATAAATGGCTGAGTTTAAAAAAGTTTGAGTGTGCAATGCAGGCAGACGTGCTGCAAATAACGTTCCAATACTGTGAATTGACAAAAGTACAATAGCCACGTTTAGGATACAACTAGGTACACTGAGTGTTTGCTACTATAAATGGCTGAGTTTAAAAAAGTTAGAGTGTGCAATGCAGGCAGACGTGCTGCAAATATCGTTCCAATACTGTGAATAGACAAAAGTACAATAGCCACGTTTAGGATACAACTAGGTACACTGAGTGTTTGCTACTATAAATGGCTGAGTTTAAAAAAGTTTGAGTGTGCAATGCAGGCAGACGTGCTGCAAATAACGTTCCAATACTGTGAATTGACAAAAGTACAATAGCCACGTTTAGGATACAACTAGGTACACTGAGTGTTTGCTACTATAAATGGCTGAGTTTAAAAAAGTTTGAGTGTGCAATGCAGGCAGACGTGCTGCAAATAACGTTCCAATACTGTGAATTGACAAAAGTACAATAGCCACGTTTAGGATACAACTAGGTACACTGAGTGTTTGCTACTATAAATGGCTGAGTTTAAAAAAGTTAGAGTGTGCAATGCAGGCAGACGTGCTGCAAATATCGTTCCAATACTGTGAATAGACAAAAGTACAATAGCCACGTTTAGGATACAACTAGGTACACTGAGTGTTTGCTACTATAAATGGCTGAGTTTAAAAAAGTTTGAGTGTGCAATGCAGGCAGACGTGCTGCAAATAACGTTCCAATACTGTGAATTGACAAAAGTACAATAGCCACGTTTAGGATACAACTAGGTACACTGAGTGTTTGCTACTATAAATGGCTGAGTTTAAAAAAGTTTGAGTGTGCAATGCAGGCAGACGTGCTGCAAATAACGTTCCAATACTGTGAATTGACAAAAGTACAATAGCCACGTTTAGGATACAACTAGGTACAGTGAGTGTTTGCTAGTATAATGGCTGAGTTTAAAAAAGTTTGAGTGTGCAATGCAGGCAGACGTGCTGCAAATAACGTTCCAATACTGTGAATTGACAAAAGTACAATAGCCACGTTTAGGATACAACTAGGTACAGTGAGTGTTTGCTAGTATAATGGCTGAGTTTAAAAAAGTTAGAGTGTGCAATGCAGGCAGACGTGCTGCAAATAACGTTCCAATACTGTGAATAGACAAAAGTACAATAGCCACGTTTAGGATACAACTAGGTACACTGAGTGTTTGCTACTATAAATGGCTGAGTTTAAAAAAGTTTGAGTGTGCAATGCAGGCAGACGTGCTGCAAATAACGTTCCAATACTGTGAATTGACAAAAGTACAATAGCCACGTTTAGGATACAACTAGGTACACTGAGTGTTTGCTACTATAAATGGCTGAGTTTAAAAAAGTTTGAGTGTGCAATGCAGGCAGACGTGCTGCAAATAACGTTCCAATACTGTGAATTGACAAAAGTACAATAGCCACGTTTAGGATACAACTAGGTACACTGAGTGTTTGCTACTATAAATGGCTGAGTTTAAAAAAGTTTGAGTGTGCAATGCAGGCAGACGTGCTGCAAATAACGTTCCAATACTGTGAATTGACAAAAGTACAATAGCCACGTTTAGGATACAACTAGGTACACTGAGTGTTTGCTACTATAAATGGCTGAGTTTAAAAAAGTTAGAGTGTGCAATGCAGGCAGACGTGCTGCAAATATCGTTCCAATACTGTGAATAGACAAAAGTACAATAGCCACGTTTAGGATACAACTAGGTACACTGAGTGTTTGCTACTATAAATGGCTGAGTTTAAAAAAGTTTGAGTGTGCAATGCAGGCAGACGTGCTGCAAATAACGTTCCAATACTGTGAATTGACAAAAGTACAATAGCCACGTTTAGGATACAACTAGGTACAGTGAGTGTTTGCTAGTATAATGGCTTAGTTAAAATGAGTTTGAGTGTGCAATGCAGGCAGACGCGCTATGCAAATGTCTTTGCACTAGTGGGACTATAGCAAAGTCCAATAGCCACGTATAGGATGCCACTAGGTACACTGAGTGTTTGCTAGTATAATGGCTTGGTTTTAATGAGTTGGAGTGTGCAATGCAGGCAGACGCGCTCTGCAAATGTCTTTGCACTAGTGGGACTATAGCAAAGTCCAATAGCCACGTATAGGATGCCACTAGGTACACTGAGTGTTTGCTAGTATAATGGCTTGGTTAGAATGAGTTGTAGTGTGCAATGCAGGCAGATGTGCTCTGCTAATGTCTTTGCACTAGTGGGACTATAGCAAAGTCCAATAGCCACGTATAGGATGCCACTAGGTACACTGAGTGTTTGCTAGTATAATGGCTTAGTTAAAATGAGTTTGAGTGTGCAATGCAGGCAGACGCGCTATGCAAATGTCTTTGCACTAGTGGGACTATAGCAAAGTCCAATAGCCACGTATAGGATGCCACTAGGTACACTGAGTGTTTGCTAGTCTAATGGCTTGGTTAGAATGAGTTGTAGTGTGCAATGCAGGCAGATGTGCTCTGCTAATGTCTTTGCACTAGTGGGACTATAGCAAAGTCCAATAGCCACGTATAGGATGCCACTAGGTACACTGAGTGTTTGCTAGTATAATGGCTTAGTTAAAATGAGTTTGAGTGTGCAATGCCGGCAGACGCGCTATGCAAATGTCTTTGCACTAGTGGGACTATAGCAAAGTCCAATAGCCACGTATAGGATGCCACTAGGTACACTGAGTGTTTGCTAGTATAATGGCTTGGTTTTAATGAGTTGGAGTGTGCAATGCAGGCAGACGCGCTCTGCAAATGTCTTTGCACTAGTGGGACTATAGCAAAGTCCAATAGCCACGTATAGGATGCCACTAGGTACACTGAGTGTTTGCTAGTATAATGGCTTGGTTAGAATGAGTTGTAGTGTGCAATGCAGGCAGACGCGCTCTGCAAATGTCTTTGCACTAGTGGGACTATAGCAAAGTCCAATAGCCACGTATAGGATGCCACTAGGTACACTGAGTGTTTGCTAGTATAATGGCTTGTTTAGAATGAGTTGTAGTGTGCAATGCAGGCAGACGCGCTCTGCAAATGTCTTTGCACTAGTGGGACTATAGCAAAGTCCAATAGCCACGTATAGGATGCCACTAGGTACACTGAGTGTTTGCTAGTATAATGGCTTGTTTAGAATGAGTTGTAGTGTGCAATGCAGGCAGACGCGCTCTGCAAATGTCTTTGCACTAGTGGGACTATAGCAAAGTCCAATAGCCACGTATAGGATGCCACTAGGTACACTGAGTGTTTGCTAGTATAATGGCTTAGTTATCAGTTGGAGTGTGCAGAGGACAAGAGGGTACAGTGGCAGGATTGTGGTGCTCTGGGTAGAGGAATGGAAGCCTGCCTTTCTATTCCCTCCTAATGGTGAAATGCAGGTAGGAAATCCCTGACCTGGGCTACACAGACGCTGTTGCTGTTTGCAGGACCTGTCACCTATGGCTCTCTGACCCTGCCGGTTGGAGCCCTTAAAAGGACTGCTATAAAGTGCTCTCCCTAAGCTGTCTAACGCTGTGTATGCAGCGCATACAGCTGTATCGGCTATAGGACTCAGGAAGACGGAGCTGCGACAGTGATGTCTGACACCAAAGACGCAGAAGGCAGATAATGGCGTCCGTGAAGAAAATGTCCGGTTTTATAATGCAGGGACATGTGACATGCAGATCCTATCACACATGCCGTTGCTTCTCTGGCTCAAAGTCCACTTAGCTGTGTGTGTGTCTGGGATTGGCTGACATGCTGGCCCGCCCCACAAGACGCGCGCACTTAGGGAAGGAAGACAAGAAAAAAAAAAAAAAAAAATGGCGATCGCCATTATAGAAACAGCAGTGATCTGAAGGCGCTGTTCACGCACACTATACACTGAAATGTGATAATAGTTTGATTCACAGAGTGACTTACACTATTACAGCAGAAACCAAGCTATGATTTAGCTGTTTTTTGGCTGCTAGAACCGTTCTCGAACGTTTCTAGAACTACCGAGCTTTTGCAAAAAGCTCGAGTTCTAGTTCGATCTAGAACATGCCCCAAAATCACTCGAGCCGCGAACTGGAGAACCACGAACCACGAACCGCGCTCAACTCTAGTCCTGAGGAAGGGGGCAGTGGCTCCAGAAACGCGTAGACCTGGATGAAAATAAAGATACATTAATCTAAACATCTGTCCCAGTGATCTTTTGGCGCAGTATTGAACACCCTTCTCTTTTGCTCTCTGGTATTACACATTTATTCACATGTACTTTGTATTTCATATTAAAATCAATACTCACAATTTTGTCCTTTTTATATCATAATATTTATCGCTTTTTCCCATGAATTTCACCATTAGTTCACCATGCATAGGTCATGTATATATTCACATTATTTTTATAGTATTCATGAATTTTTTATATGAATTTATTTAATATCATTATTTCACTTTTAATACAGTTTTCGTATCTATTGATACCTTCAGCACAACACTTTCTTCATATATTGATATTTTATAATTCACTTTTCATGACACAGAAACATTACTTTTAAAAATTTTAATATTGGATGGATGTATATTCTCTGTTGGCTTTATGCACTTTATATGCATGTATATGCGTATGTTTGTACTTTTATGTATTTATCTATTTATATTTATTTATATTTATGTACATTTTGGCTGAGATATATATATATATATATTTATAGATATATATATATGTTGCATATCATATTATTATTATACCTCAGGTCAGTGCGCATGCGCTGCCTCCGTGTAATGTTCTGTCTGGGGGCGTATCTGTATTACCACGTGCAGTGAGGCCGTACCATCCCACATCATATGCATCACGTGATTTGACCATGTGGGGTGGTGTGGGCTATCTCTATTTACTTCCGTGGTGATGACGCGCCTTCCCATCTGGACATTGCACTGGTTAAGACAGTGCACATGCGCCAAACATCATGACCTGATTGGCCGGGACTCTTGATTTATTGGCTCACTCTGCCGATATGACGCCACGCCCCCCTGTTGAAGGCTAGCGCTGAAACGTGCATAGGCGGGACCTGGCGCCATTATCGCGGTGAGTTTGTGTTTTCCGGTTATGTATACATTCTAATACTTTGCCATACTGGGTATATTCACTGCCACAGGGTCTTATTAAGTTTGACCGATTTTTCTGTGGATGGTGCGGTTTTTCACTTTGGAGGCTGTATAGATTCTTTCTACTTTCCACATACCAGATACCATCTCTTTACCGCTCTGGTACACCACCTATTGTACTATCTTATTACTGCACCCCCATTTATTGCTTTATTTTGGTTTCAATAAAGATTTACTCTTTTATATCTTTGTTTCTGGTTCAAGCTGTGTGTGAATTGGTTTTATATATCCTAGAATCAGTTATATATCCATTCTATGGTACCTATGGGGTGGTGGTACTTTCTCTCATATTTTGAGTGACCACTATAATTACTCTTCTGGGTACTCAATATAAGAAATTTTTTGGCTGAATATTTGTTGTAGGGAAAGGCAAAAGCCTAAAGACTGGAGGACAAACTTCAGGACATCTTCACATGGAGCAGAAACAATTATCCCAGGCAAAGGTTAGACAAAAACTGCCTTCCTATATCCCCCCAGACTGGACTCCATAAGCTTCCTGAAGCAGCAATCTTTTCCTACACCTTTCTGAGCGATAGATGCAGAATCAGACTCACTATCAACACTAGCCACCAGAGGGAGTCCAGAAACAGTCTCGGGAACAGCACTATCTCTGATGGTACTCACAACACCAAGCCAAGATAAAGCTTGACAGCTGGGGCTGGTATTCTCAGGCTTGGGAGACCCATGCTTGTTGGACCCCCAGCCTAAAAATACCAGCCTGCAGTCGCCCAGGGTTGCGCATACATTAGATGCGATAATCTCAGAAATTTACCCAGCTCTTCGCAATTGCCCTGGTGCAGTGGTAATCAGGGTAATAAGGGGTTAATTGCAGCTCACAGCTGCCTCTAAGCCTTAGATTAGTAATGGGAGGTGTCTATGAGACCCCACCATTACTAATCTGTAAGTGAAAAGAAATAAACAAAAACACCAACAAAATCCCTTATTTGAAATAGAATACAAAAAAGCAACCTCTTTCCCAACTTTCTTTAACCAAAACACCCCTGCAGGTCCAGCATAATCCACACGAGGTCTCAAAATGATTCCATCTCTGCTACATCTAAAGTCACAGCACAAGATCATGGAACATTATCACCTGCTGTGGACTTCAAGCAGAGTCTGAGCAGCAATGAGTGATGATGTCACTCAGGTTAGTTGTGGAAACAGCTTGAGGTTCCTATGGTGTTCCACCTTGACCACAGGTAACTTGACCTCAGGTGACATTATTAAACTTAGAATCTAGCTCTTTGCCCAGGCACCACCCTTCAGGGGAGAGTTCCTTAAATACCTTAAGTCTCACAGCTGACCTGAGAAGTCCTGCCGGGTTAGGGCATATAAGCCCTTTACGAAAAGGGGTACACCCTGTAGGCATTCCCAGGAGGACTTGCGGTGTGTGCAGGCCCCGGAGTCAGCACCATGAACTGAAGTTGTGACAGCCATCGCATCATGGCAGGGCAGGGAAGAGAACCAACGTCCCTGTTAGGGAAGGGGGGTAGGATAGCGCTGGGATGCTGGTTTGGGCATTACAGCCAGCAGCTGGCCGTCAGTTATGTTTTTTAGAATTCCAGCAGCTGATCCTCACTCATAATTTCTGGAGAAACAACAGGCGGCCCTCGCTCAATTTTCATAGGGCCAGCAGTAGGCACTCACTCACAATTTTTGTAGGGTTGGCAGGTAGCGCTCACTCATACATTTTAGAGGTCCATCAGGAGGCCAACACTCAACTGACTAAACTTTGAAGAATCAACCAACATGGTGAGTGACAATGGCGCCATAATCAGCATAACTATCTCAGTTCTGTATCTATGCAAATGCTCTCTGTTCACAATTAAAAAAGAAGTTTTACATGTGTCACATTACCCCTTGGTTTAATACAGACCATCCGTGGGCTGTCCGACCACCAAAATTTATTGAACAGGAACTGAAAAACATGAGAAAAGGGGTAAAACACAGTTACAAGTATACTAACATATTTACATCGAAGTACATTTGATTTCTTCCCTGACGGGAGGCACTTTTCATAAACGTTGCACATTTAAAACCGGGACGTGACGGACCGGGTCCTTCTCACCTCACCCCCACCCAAAACAACCTACCCCCTGGTGCCACTGCTTAGCAATGGTGCCCACCCCTTGCCCAAGTCCAGGACAGGTCCGGGTGTTCCCGTATGGGGTGGGTAAAACGTTCCTTACCCGGCAGTCTTTTTCAAGGGCCCCACGTCCAGGGGACCCCTGACCCGCAGGGTAGTCACCAGTTTTGATAGTGACCGGGCCTCGGCCGACTCTACCGCAGGCACTTCCTCCAATCAGCCTCTCCAGAGACTGCGGCAGGTGAGAAGGTTGGTCAGGGATTATCTATAAGACCCAATAGTTTTTGGGTTGGCCTGACAGTTCACGGCCATTGTCCTTTAACTATAAAACGGGACTGTAAAACAACAAACGGTCCCAACGGAGACTTCAACTTGGGGTAGCCTGGAAACCGCTACCTAAACTTCATCTTCGGGGCTGGAGAGTGGCGGAGAGGGGCGGAGGTAGTACCTTTCTCCTTCGCTCACCCATCTCTTTACATCTAGGGCGAACCACCCCCTCTCTCCGCAATGCCGGGTGTACGATACTAGCTCCCCAGGCTCCAGGTCCCAGTCTGGGTGGCCAACAGGTAAATGAGGGGCCACGTCCCTCCGGGACATGAAGATCTTGGCCTCCAGGCCCGGCTTGTAAATAAAGCCCCACCCCTTCTGGGGGTTGAAGTGCCAGACCTGGCCTTGGTATGTCGGGTTCCGCACCAGGAGAGTGGCGTTCCGGAGTGGTCCTTTTCACTGTAGGTCCAGAACAGGACCTCCGCCTTCCTCTTCTCCCGGGCTGCAATCTCCTTGCCAAGCTGGTGCCACTGCCACTCCCAGTATGGAGCATCTGCTGCATGCTTCGCTTCTACCTGCGCAGGGGCCGGGCCCAGCTGGAGTCCCTCCGTGCCGGCTACGATCGGCACTTTCGGCAATGGAGAGCCCCGTTGTGACATGGCGCACTCTGCTACCCCGCAGGTGCATCCTTGCTGTGCCTCAGCCAAGGCCGGGAGCTTGGGAGCGGTCAGCATCTCTGGCGGTGCTGGCTTCCGGTCGGGGACTGTCTCCGCTGCGGCCGGGCGGACTGCCGGGGCCGTCATCATCGTGGGCGCTGCTTCCTCCGGAACCGGGATCAATGTCATCAGGGTTGCTGGCGGGCTCAGGACCAGACGGGACACCTTCCTGGCTTTACTCTGGCGTGGAACTCGTACGGGTGCCGAGGCGGTAACGGGCTCGCTGCCGGCGGCCTTCGCTGGCAGGTCCTCAGGGCAGACGGGACGGGTACTGCTGCCATTGTTGTTGGCAGCGGACCGAGCGGGGTGTCGGCAACAGGTGCGGGTGGCAAGGGAGGCAGCGTGGCAGGCTGGGGCAGACCGGGCCCCTCAGCCTGGTTGGCCGGTCCCTGGGGGACCTAGGGGCGTGGGTCGCTTACCCGCTCCTCCGAGGCTGCCTCCACTTCATGGGCCCGAACGGCTGCAGCTAACTGCTCCATCTCGGCCATCCATCGCTTCAGCAAGAAGCTTGCCTGAGCCTGGATCCTGCGACACATGCGCTCGGTCTGGGCTTCCACCCAATCGGCTGTTCCAGGCACGGGCTCCTCCAATGCGGGCTTGCCAGACTGGTCGGCCATGTTGCGTTGTTGGTGTCCAGGAGCAAAAGTGTGGCAGAGTCCTGTAGTCTCTGCCCTTTATCTGCACGGGTCACATGCTGCAGATTCTTCACCCCCCCTTGGTCTTTTTACAGCACTCTTTTTTGGCTTGTTAGTTTCGTTTTACGACCTCGGGGTTCACCTTCCGGTCGTGTTCCCAGGGGGCGGGGCTTCAGTTTTGCACCCTTTTCTCAGGGAAGAAGATGCTGGGCTGCAGCTTTCGTGCCTAAAAATGGCGGCAAAAATGACGACTTCTGAAAATTTTTCAACGGATCACCGCTGACTGTCCAATTCAATGCGCACTTCCACCAGGTAAGTGGATGGGTAAGTATCCTGTTCGTGACACCAAGTTTTGGGGTATGCCGCCCCTGTGCCAGCAGCTGCCGCTGCTCGGACCTTCTTGGGGGGTGGCTCGAGGGTCTCCAGACCCGGGGGTCTCGTGGACACGCCGAATAAATGGGGGACGTAGATGTACGGGCTAGGCTGCATTAAATTCGTGACGCTACCCACGGTGTGTGGTGAGGTGGGACACCACCTCTGCTGTTGTGGGGCACCCGGGAGAGATGTAGTGGCAGCTGGAGGTTAACTCCTCCATGGGTAGGGATGGTTGCCACGGGACTCAGTGTCTTTGTGCAGGGTATAGTGATGATGAGGGCCGGCGCGCCTGAGCAAGCACGGGGATGTTTGATTAGTCACAGTAAATGAATCACGAGTCTTTTGGTAAACCAAGGTGCTGGTGGCCGGCCGCCTAGGCCGGTTGCATTCAGGTCCCCACCCAGGCTGGTGGTCACTGTCCTTTTCCTCTGCACTTGTTTTGCGTATGGGGGACTGCCTGGTCTGGAACTCAGGAGTCCGCTCCCGGCTGGAGTGGCCTAAAGAGCCGTGCTCGCAGACGCTGGCCCGTGGGATCTATGGGCCCTGGCGGTGACCTCCTATCCCTATCAGTGGGCTGTTGTCTTCTATGAGGGACTTTGGGTGGGACAAGACCTATAATCCTGGCCTCAATCGGTTAATTAACCAAGCCGCTGGTTTCCGGTCCTGGCTTCAGGGTCCGAGTACCGCCTTTTGTGCTAGGGTTTCCGGGACGGTTCCCCGGGTCGGTACCGGTGGGCTACAACCCTGTCCCAGTCCACCTCGGATCTGTCGAGCCGTATTCCCGTCTCCTGCTGACAGAGACCACCGTCTGCCACCTAGCCAAAGGCACCAGGGCTGCAACCCTGGCACCGTTCAACTTGAACTTCCTCTGCTGGAGCTACACCTAGCTCCAGCCCACACTCCTCTCCACTTGAACTCCAAACTGAACTGCTGTTTTCCCACCCGGGCTGTCTAGATCCCTGCATGGGCGTGTCCAACCACCTGCTCCCACCCACTGGTGTGTCTATCTTTCCCTAAGGGGGGGGGACTAGGGTTTCAGGTCGGCTGTTTGTTTCCTAAGTGAGGGATGGTGTTATGCGGGGGCCTATCTGTGACTACCTGGTTTTGCCAGGACGCCACACAGGCATATGGTTCCCCCAGCAAATACTCCATCTGCCTCTCTGGGTTATGTCCCTGCTTGGAGGTACAGCACAAATGACAGTTGCAGAATTGAATTTCATTTAATTTTTTAAAAGGGTATTTTCTAAAACCGGGGCATGGTGTACTACTTTGTGCATGGAAATGGCTTCTGACTCTGAACCAGGAAAAGAATCACCAATGAGAGAAGCAGTAAAAGAGCTGGTAGCTGGCCGCAAGTTTGCTGTACATTCTTTGACCCTCACAGCTGCTGCCTCTTTTGATCATAGCTATGTCCTGTTGACTTATGGCCAGGAATTACAGACGAGACCGGGAAAGTCCTGGTCTAGATGAATCAGGCTGAGAGATGCGGCTCATAATTATGAGTAAATTGTAGCTTTGAGGATCCGACAACAGGTAGTGAGCAGTGAAGAGGATGAATAGGAGAGCAGTGACAAGAGTAAATTTTTGTTTTTTTACATCTTATGTCTATTAATTCTTTTGGGTCTAGCGATAATAAGGGACATTCGATTCATGGGGTATGACTGTTACAAATCAAATTTCCTTGGAAAATCCACTCAATTTAGCAAATTAAAATTTTGTCACATACACTTACGTCTAATATTATTTTATATAAATTTTAGACAGTGTGCCAATAGCGTATTGCACCACATAAAGATATGTTATCAACCACTTGTATTTTTAAAAGACCTCAATAGACTGGTGTATTGTTTGCTACTACCTAACACCATGATAGACTTCCCAGTTTGATCTTATTATGATGACAGCGGCAGGACCAGTAGGTATTGCCAGGTTTTGTGCATGCATCATAGTCTAATAAATATGATAGGTGCACGATATCTGCTGGATGTGTATGCACCTTGGCAGGCACCTGTCCTGGCAACATCATCAATGTAGCTCACCTACTGATGAAGAAGAAAGTGTTATTAACTCTCCTTTGGAGTGGCTTGGGATGTATTAAAAATGCTTCCTATAACCTGACTAGTGAAATTTATTAGTCATCACAATTTAAAAACTCTACTCTTTTCTGCATGACAAGGAGTTAATTATGTTGCAGCAGCAAAAATGTAAATAAATTGCTGCCTTGAAAAATACACTTGTGTTTCCCTGCTGAGAAGGGATGAAGTAAAACAATTGGAGTTAATGAGTCTTTACAACACAAAATGCCATCTGCTGGCACTGCGTTTCTTCAACTATCCAGAAAAAAAAACATCTGCTAATTTGGGAACATATAGATAACAATCCATAACGGAAACCCATATGTATGCAAATGGATTTAATGTGTTCTTGTATTTCATCATATATAAGGCAATAAGATTTTATATTCTGTGATAAAAGTATTATAGAACACCACAAAACATGTATGCATCTATTATTTACTGTATTAGTAGATTAAACTGCTTCAAGTAAACTGATCGTGTATCTGATAATAATAATAATAATAATAATAATAGTACTGACAAGACATTTTAATTTTATTGAATTAAGGGGGCTTTACACGCTGCAACATCGCTAATGTGGAGTCGTTGGGGTCACGGAATTTGTGACGCACATCCGGCAGCATTAGCGATGTTGCTGCGTGTGACACCGATGAGCGATTTTGCATCGTTGCAAAAACGTGCAAAATCGATCATCGGTGACATGGGGGATTATCGTTACTACAGCAGTAACGATGTAGATCGTCGCTCCTGCGGCAGCACACATCGCTATGTGTGACGCCGCAGGAACGAGAAACCTCTCCTTACCTGTCTCCTGGCCACTATGAGGAAGGAAAGAGGTGGGCGGGATGTTCCGGCCACTCATCTCCGCCCCTCCGCTTCTATTGGGCGGCCGCTCAGTGACGTCGCTGTGACGTCGCACGGACCTCCCCCTTAGAAAGGAGGCGGTTCGCCGGTCACAGCGACGTCGCCGGGCAGGTAAGTATGTGTGACGGGTCTGCGCGATGTTGTGCGGCATGGGCAACGATTTGCCCGTGTCGCACAACAGATGGGGGTGGGTACCCACGCTAGCGATATCGGGACCGATATCGCAGCGTGTAAAGTAGCCTTTAGGCATGCAATATAAGACTTTAAAGGAATATATCACTAGGTTTATGCTGCTCCATTGAAAGCATATAAATCACCAACAACTAGAGGTATCCTCATAAAAAAAACACAGAATAATCATCTAATAAAATCATAATATTTATTAGCTATATC
Source organism: Anomaloglossus baeobatrachus (assembly GCF_048569485.1). Classification (NCBI taxonomy): domain Eukaryota; kingdom Metazoa; phylum Chordata; class Amphibia; order Anura; family Aromobatidae; genus Anomaloglossus; species Anomaloglossus baeobatrachus. The sequence goes on from NC_134358.1 coordinate 423,782,733, forward strand.
ATAAAAGGAACCAATTAATAATGGTCAAACCACACAAAAAGGAGAGAAAAAGATCAGGATAAGTATGACTATCAAAGTATCATAGACATATACTTATAATAAGTAGAGATGAGTGAACTTGTTCGAAAAAGTTTCGCCAATGTCAAATTTGACACAAGCCTTGGATCAGATTTACAAACACTTTTCTCAAAAATCGGCAAACTTCAACTTTCTTCAGTAACATCACATTTAAACTATTGCAGGAACCATCCACTTCTGGACCCATCACAGCCATGTCAAAAATTGGCATGGCTATGATTGGCCAGGGAAATCTGTAAAAAATAAAGGAAGTAAAATGGTTAAAGCACAGCATACTCACCAGTATCCACATGGCTGTAACAGTACTTCTGGATCTGCACATTAACCCTCATATAGGAGGATTATTTCAGTGTCTGTGTTTATTTCTTTTTACTTACAGTATTAATAATGGAGGTTTCTCATAGACACCTCCCATTACTAATCTAGGGCTTAGTGGCAGCTGTGAGTTGTCATTAACCTCACCCTGATTGCTACCGCACCAGGGAAATTGGGATGAGCTGAGTAAAATGCCAGGATTGTTCCATCTAATGGATGCAATAATTTTGGTCAGCTGCTGGCTGCTATGTTTCGGCTGGGGAGGCCCAATAACCATAGGCCTCCCCAGCCTGAGAATACCGGCCCCTAGCTATTGGTTTTATCATGGCTGGGTATAAAAACTGGGAGTTTAAAAAAAGCCGCATGGGTTCCCTCAAATTTTGATACCGTCTGCTTAGTCTGCACTGGGTATCAATATATGGGGATGCTACCTCACGTCAATTTTTTATTTATTTATTTTCACACTCCATTAGTGGACCCAGACAGCATTTGTGATTTCAACCAATCACAGACGCTGTCACACAGGTTGTGGGCACAGGTTGTGGGCACGGTCTGATTGCAACCAATCAGAGATGCTGGGGCTACTAAGTGGGGGAAGCAGTGAATATGTATGAGCATTAATCAGTAGACCAGGAAGCAATGTGAGTCACATGGGAGACACGGTAAGTATAACTGTCATGCTTTATTCATTATTTTCTTTTTTTCAACCCCCTAGTACTTACTAATGTGGCGCCCTGGACAAGCCAGGACATCACAGATACTGCAACAACACACCCCACACTCCGGCTAGGCACATCAAGGTCAGACAAAAATCCTTGTTGCCTCCCTCCAGGGGCTGATGTCCACACCAGGGGGTGGAGCCAGGCAATTGGCCCCACCCACCGAGGAGTTCACAGTTGTGGAGGCGGGAAAAGGAAGAGAGTTCAGTTTGGAGAGTTGAAGAGTGAAGTGGTAGTGGAGCAGACTGACCGTGTCCGGGTGCGTGGCCCGGGCACATACAGCAAGATTTGCAGACGGTGGTGACCGTCTGCAGGAGGGGCTGATTGACGTGAACCGTAAGGACCGGGGATGGGCAGTGGCCCGCCAGTACCGGATCGGGGAGCGAAGAGAAGCCAGCACCATTCGGCAGGGCCTACGGACCCCGACCAGGCTTGGAGTCGCCGAAAAACCGGTCAAATCGGTTAGCGAAGGGAACCTCCGGGGTTTCCCAGCAGTCAAGACCCGATTGAAGGCAACCGCTCAAACCGTGAAGGGAAATACAGTCACCGCCAAGGCTACAGTTCCCAGGGCCAGAGCCTGCAGGCAAAAGGGGCTCCCTCAGCCTCCATCCAAGCTGGGGAGCGGGTTACCGGTGGGAAGCCACCAGAACCGAGAACATAACACAGGTGCAGGGAAAGGCAGTCACCGCCAACCTACCGGGAGAAGAACCACCGAAGCCGTCTGTGGGACCCGTCCATCCAGCTGTTTGCTTTACCGGAGACTTTGCATTCAGCATTGGCTGAGTGAGTACCACTGTGCCATGCGGCACCGCGCTGCCCCCGCAAGCCTGCACCTCACCAGGCCCCGTAACCCACCTGCCATTCCTCCCTCACCGGGCCCCGGGACAACCAACCCCCTACCCACGGAGGGGAAAAAGAACATCCAAGCTGCTCCCTGTCATCGCTCCTGGGATCCCCGTCCAGAGCAGCGGTGGTGTCACAACCTCACCACAACCGTGGATGGCGTCACGGACAATAAATCCCCCAAACCATTCCCCTTTTTACTCCCGGGCGAGGAGCGCCGCTCGAGTCCCCGGATCCGGGCCACCGCTCGAGCCACCGAGCAGCAAGCGAAGCAGCAGCAGCGCCGGATCCGAGCGTGGTGAGCGCAGCGTGCCCTCCTCCACCCGCGACACAAACACCAGCCTGCCTAGCCCTTACTAACACATAAGCTTTGCCTCCCATTGAATTCAGTGATGTTTGGATATGTTTGTCGAGCTATTTGGCGAACACTGGGAAAGTCGGCGAACATGAACTGAACTGAACCTTGGTAAGCTGACACATGTACCATGTCTGGCCCGCATGCACAACTTAGTGGTTGAGTGCTTTCTGAAAACCTACCCAGATTTGCCTGAGCTACTTGTGAAGGTGCGCCACATGTGTATCAATTTCTGAAAGTCAGCTACAGCTGCCGCCAGTCTGGCAGTGTTGCTGCAGCACTTGCAAGTGCCTGCTCAACGAATGGTTTGCAACCTGCCCACGTACTGGAACTCAACATTACATATGGTGGCAAGGCTTTGTGAGCAGCAGAGGTTTGAATTCTGGTTAGTCTATGCATATAAGAATGGCTGAGTGGCCATGGATGTCTGACCTCTGTGCTGTTATACAAAATTTAGAGGAATCAAACAAGATGGTGAGCGACAATGATGCCATAAGCAGAGAAAGATATCCACTTCTGTGTCTACTGAAATGCTCGCTGATCACAATGAAAGAGGAGGTTTTGCTTGCTGAACAGGTGAAGATGAAGGAAGAAAATACATAAGGTGATACTACCTAGCACAGCCTCATTTCATGTTTACAGCATGGATTGGGTGATACTGAAGAGGAAAAGGGTTAGGAGGAAGAAAAGGAGATGGTTGCTTGCGCTACAGAGGGTACTACCCACAACAGCTTTTTAACCTCTGTTTAATGTGGATGGCCTGAAGAGTAGGAGCAGGAGGATGAGAGGGAAGGGGAGATGTATAGCTGTCCTGGTGGAGACAGGGAAGTTTTGCCCGTTGGGAGTCTGGCCCACATAGCAGACTTTATTTGGGCAATGCAAATAACTGGTTATGTACCCTTCTCATCCCAGGCTACAAGGAGAACTTTACATCTATCATTCCTTTGGTCAAGAGGGCTACTAAAATGATGCAATACAGAAGGCCATAGTTGAAGTATTGGTCAAAACATTTACATCTGACAATTCTGGCAGCAGACATCATAGTTCTTTGCACAACCAAAGAGTAAAGAGGAAGGAGACACACAGGTCTGGGACAGTTTAATCACCCACTCCCATCGCCCTGGCCCTACTGCACTGGGTACTCTGACAACGAGGGAAATGTTTTGACAGAAGGGGAAGGATTACATGGACAACAGTAACACCATCATCCGTGATTTCTCTGTTGCAACTATTGGGTATCCAAGCTGGTCACATGACATGAATTGTCCCTCTACAACTTGGAGGTGCTGGTCTGACCTTCTGCTAGCATTTTGTCTAAGCAACAAAGTGCTGCTGGGCACATAATAACCAATAGGCGCTTGACAACTGATTCGACTTTTCCAAGGTTGTGTATAATGGCATGATACAGTAGATAATTTTTAGAGGCATACCTCAACGAATCTCTTTTATATATATAGCAAAAAGCAAAACCTAGACCAGCTTACCTGTTGAAGCTCTGGAGTAACTGAATCCTTCTGGTTGCTTCTGTAGTGCACGGATCCGGACTGGGAGACCATCCAATAATTTGTGCAGACAAAGAAATGGATCCAGCAATAAAGTCCGAAGTCCAGGTGGCAGTAATTTTTTTTTTCCCTTTTGTTAAATATTATTCAAAATATTCCAGAGCTCCTGTCATATTAAAGTGCAGGACACATGCAAAAACTGACGACGCGTTTTGGCGGTACTAGCCGCCTTCCTCACGGTCCAAGCTGGACTTCAGACTTTATTGCTGATTGCTGGATCCATTTATATGTCTGTATATATATATATATATCTATATATATATATATATATATATATAGAGCGCCCTTGAAGCCATCAAGGAGCTACAAGGTACTGCATGCCCTCCAGGATGCAGTGACTACCCCCAGGTACCCAGAAGACCAGTGCCGGTAGCAACAAAAACATTCCATTTAATCCCTGTTTTTCCCCAAATTCCCCATAAGACTGGTACCAGACTAGGGTTGGACCCATGGATGGCCACTTAGATGTGGATCCGATCCAGTCCACTAGACGACCAGGTGAGAGGGGAAGACAGTGGACAGTCAGACAGTTATGCCGGCGTCACACGGCACGATCTATCGTGCGATCGCACGAGCGGTCATACCCGCCCCCGTCGTTTGTGCGTCACGGGCAATTAGTTGCCCATGGCGCACAAAGTTGTTAACCCCCTGTCCCACGCACTTACCTCCCGGACGACCTCGCTGTGGGCAGCGAAAAACCTCTTCCAGAAGGGGGAGGGACGTTCGGCATCACAGCGACGTCATACAGCGGCCGCCCAATAGAAGTGGAGGGGCGGAGATGAGCGGGACGTAACATCCCGCCCACCTCCTTCTTCCGCATTGCCGGTGGGACGCAGGTAAGTTGTGTTCGTTGTTCCCGTGGTGTCACACGGAGCGACGTGTGCTGCCACGGGAACGATGAACAACCGGAGCACAGAAGGAGGACCGACTTTTTGAAAATGAACGACGTGTCAACGAGCAACGATAAGGTGAGTATCCTAGGTCGTTCCTAGGTGTCACACGGTATGATATGTCTAACAATGCCTGATGTGCGTCACTAACGACGTGACCCCGACGATATATCGCCCGATATATCGTACCGTGTGACGCCGGCATTAGTCTGCAGGAGTCGGTGACAGAGAGAGGAAGTGAGCGGACGCATTGACAGGAGTGTGACAGTGACCTGAGGGCCCAGGCAGTTGGTTGCTGGTGGAGTACGGTGGAGTACTCCTGAAACACCAGCACCGACGGAGTACAGAATCCTAGGTCAGGCAAACGCTCCACCAGGCAGACCTGATAAAATCTGCACAGTGAGGGGACCATCAAAGACCTCACTGACCTTGAAGTTCAGGACTCAGTAGCAACGGGAGAACCGGGGTACAGGACCAGAGACTAAGACCCCACAGAGTTCACGCTACCGTCATAGGGACTGCCATTAAGAGACTACCAGGAGGGGACCCCCAGCCACTCCAAGCCATGGATACTCACCAACCAAAGAGAGGTGCAGGGGAAAGAAGCCACCAGGTCACTAAATTGGCACTGGGGCTAAGGGTGTAAGGGGGTGGTCGAGCCCCCTGGGAGAAGAAACCCCCCAGAAGATATCACATGTTTCTAAAATATGGTTATTAATCTTTATAGTGTGTTATAAGGATGTATCAGAGTTTTATGTATATTGTAATGCTGTTTGGTAGTTTCACGACTAGATGTCACCAAAGAGTAGGACACTCACGAGGAAAACTGCCTGGTAACAGTTAACAGTTGGTGATTGGCTAGGTGAAGGAGTCGGTGGCAGTTACAGTTGTGACAGGAAGTGAAACCAGTCTACTCTAGTTTGGGACACAGACCTGACAGGGAGTTGAAGCAGCAGAGAAGAAAGACAGCAGTGGAAAGCTGAGGAACATCTGTAATGTAGTTAAGCTGAAGAGAGAGGGAATCGCAGAGAAAACCTTCCATATCAATGATCCTTACCTGAGCCGGAGGCTGGCACGGGTACCTGGGGAAGGCCTGAGAAATACCTTGGAGTTAGGTATTGGCAAGCCTGGGAACAGTGCAGCAACTAGAGGATAGGTTTTATGAGCCCCTTTAAAGGACAGGAAGGTGAACCAGTGCTCGAGTGTACTATTTCTTGGAAGTCTGGATCAACAGCTGCGCGGTGTATAAGCTGAGGGCTAAGTATCAGAGAGCCCTGAGAGTAACTACATTTGACTAAAAGTGTAACCTGAAGGAGAGAATGATTTCAATTGATAGATGTGCTGCAGACCTGTTATATAATAAAGAAGAACTTGTTGAGTTATATGGCTGTCTTGGACTATTTCCCGTTGCCAGGAACAATGCTAACCTTCACCAGCAGAGAAAAGCCCCAGACTTGATAGGTGCTGTGTTATGGGACTGTCCTAATATCTCTATGCTACATCTCCCATGTTCTCCATGTACCCCGGATTTGTCTGTGATGGCTAGGTCTGGGGTGAGCCTGCTGCACCAGGGGCGAGTGCCACGACTACAAAAGAGGCGCCCCCGATCCCCCCGTTACAAGGGGACCTGCGGTCAGCACCAGCTTTCCTCGGGTGACCAGTTTACATCTTGCTCTGAGTAAGGAACCAGTTACACTGAAATCCCTTGTGTGGCCTACCTTTTTTCAACACCTATCTAGATCACCTATCCTCTGGGGCCTGGTCCTGCTTGTGGAGGGTCTAACATCCAGGCTGCCACCAACACCAGCCCCAGTAGTGAAAACTGTGCATGCGCGGCTCCATCCACTTGCAACCCGCAAGTGGCGTCACGTGATAAGCTTTCATTTAATTCCCCTGTAAATATTCCCCTTTTACAAAGCACCCAGAACAGGGGACCGGTCAATGGCCAACAAGTGACATTTCCCCAGTTATACACCGCCCGGGACCGAGTACCACATAACCCTGTGCAACATATATAAACTGGAAACTGAGTGTCTTCTGTAAGTCTGTTGCTGGCTGTATTGTCATTCCTCTTGCCTATTTGGACCAGGCCTTGCACAGTCTGCATCTCGTTTGGCAGTTTGAAAGCCAAGAATTAAAAGTGTTTTCAAAACTTATCCTAAACTGGAATCGGAGGGTCTTTTGTACTGCTGTTGTTAGCTGTATTGCAATTCCTCCCACCCATTTCACCTAGGCTTCCCTCTGACTGCATCGCCTTTGACTGTTTGCGATTTAAGAATTAACAGTGTTTTCAAAATTGATCCTGAACTGGGATCAGAGCATCTTTTGTACATATGTTGCTGGGTGTACTGCAATTGCTTCTGCCCATTTTAGCTAGGCCTCACTCTGCCTGTATCTCATTTGGCAGTTTTAGAGCAAAGAATTAAGAGTGTCTTCAAAATTGATCTGAAACTGGGATCTGAGTTTCTTCTGTACGTCTATTGCTGGCTGTATTGCCATTCCTCCTGCCCATTTATCTAAGCCTTGCACTGTCTGCGTCTCCTTTACCTGTTTGAGAGTCAAGAATTTAGAGTGTTTTCAAAATTGATTCCAAACTGGCATTAGAGTGTTTTCTGCACATCTATTGCTGGCTGCAATGCCAGTCTTCCTGCCCATTTTGCCTTGCCCTCGCACTGTCTGCATCTTCTTTTGCAGTTTTTGAGTCAAGAATTAAGAGTATTTTCAAAATTGATCCCAAACTAAGCCCCACAGTCATTCACTTCATGTGACCCATTTGCCTCTTGCCTTGTGGTACCTGTTGGTCAATCCCCTGTCCAGGATGAAGGCGCAGATGCCTCCCACTCTGGTACACATTTGCAAACACCATCAGCAATCATGTCCACTGCCTTGTCCCAGGGCACTCTCCAACTGTTTCTACCCCAGCATTAATACGCAGCCACCCACAGGCCCAAACAATAAATGGCCACATTCCCAGATTGCTTTTCCTACAAATTTTACTGTTTAGGTATGTGGACACTGATGATTTCCACAACCTGATGGTGGCGGCTGTCCCTTGGTACCTTATTCTCAGCCGTCACTATTTCTTCCAGTGTGGTGTCTCCATCTTACACAACCTAGTGTCCCATAACATTACCTGTGCCTCATCGTCATTTTGGCTAGGCTGACACTGACTGAAGATCCTTACCAATTTACCTATTAATATCGCTGCTAGCTGCTGCCGTAATTTAATATGCGCCGGCCATGTGGTAAGGGACGGGAAAGTGGACATAATGCTATCGCACACAGAGGTCAAGATAGTCAAGCAGGTGAAACTGTGCAAGCTGCATGAGCACAACAAAAATGCTCATTCTCCAGCTGGGCCTGAGACTAGGTTGGCCCATGACTTTGTCCACTTTTACCCTGTATACCCTTATTCAGCGTACTTTGATTTACATTTGAATTGGTTCATTAATAATTGTCTCAGTATCTGACCTGGGAGGAATATACTAATCTGAATTTGAATATACAGCAATGTGATTAGGGACACTCTGACTCAGTATCTGACCTGGTTTCTGCATGGCTCCCAACCACCATAGATTCAGCAGGACTGTTCTGATTTGAGGACCCAGTCCCGCTACTTCAGGGATTTTGTCCTGACTTCCTGTCACCTCTCCAGCTTCTCCACAAAGGGATGGGGCCAGCATCTACCCGTAAATACTTTAAATAAACAATTCTCTTCTTTAGTCTGGTCATCCTGATACTCAGACATGCATACTCTGTCTGTAGGCAGCAGCTCTAGCAATAAGCCACAGCCTAAGTGGTGTACTTGAGCTGTAAAGCTGGCAGTTAACCTAGAAGCAGATTATACTGGTACATAAAGATACATCTGTACATAGCAGCATACCACTATGTCCCCATATTCTAGAGGTGAAGAAAAAATCAAATTGTTTTGTTTTTATAAAATTTCTAAAAGTAATAAAAAAATAATAAAAATGTCAATTTGTAATTGCAAAAAGTTTATTTTCTCTTTTGTTGTGAATGTTCAAAGGGACATGAACCCACAACCACTACATTTGCAAAACCTATGAGCCATATCTCCCTTGAAGAAAATTTCTAAGCACGAAGGACCAACGTGTGTCACTTCATACTGTTTACTTGTCTTAATCATATCATCGGTAAAGTCGTGTTCTATTTAATCCTGATTCCAGGACTCACATTGCAGAATTTTTCTTTTCTGCTGAACTTTTTTCCCCTCCTTTTTTTTTAGAGGGGCTTACGGGGCTTACTTCACCCTCTCCCGTTCTTCACCCCCCAAATCATCTGAGAAGGAGCAGTATCTGGACACTTTACCTTTTTTTTTCTCTGCGACGACTAGTTGGTTTTTGTTTGCAATACTTATTAATAATTATTGTGCTTAGCTTGTGTTTATTCAAATATTTTTGACTGCATGGTTATATCCTTCTAGATAATGGCACTGAAAGTTCTTTCCCTGAATCTTAAAGGTTTGAAAAGCCCCCACAGGAGATTTTCATCCTGGATAAAAACAAAGAGGTCTAATACTGAACTTACTGCTTTTCAAGAGACAAAACTTTCAAAAAAGAGCTCCCCAACATTTTCACATAAAATTTTCCCCACATATTTAGATCCTCCTCAACTGAAAAGAAAGCCAGAGTCATCACTGAAATAAGAGGCTCGGTTTTCTTTCAATTGCTCAAGGAAATTTCAGAGAGTAATGACCGTTTCCACATATTGGTTTGTGTTATTAACACAAACGTTTATACACTGTGTGCAGAATTATTAGGCAAATGAGTATTTTGATCACATGATAATTTTTATACATGTTTTCCTACTCCAAGCTGTATAGGCTTGAGAGCCAACTACCAATTAAGTAAATCTGGTGATATGCAATTCTGTAATGAGGAGGGGTGTGGTATAATGACATCAACACCCTATATAAGGAGTGCTTAATTATTAGGCAACTTCCTTTCCTTTGGCAAAATGGGTCAGAAGAGAGATTTGACAGGCTCTGAAAAGTCCAAAATTGTGAGATGTCTTTCAGAGGGATGCAGCAGTATTGAAATTGCCAAACTTTGGAAGCATGATCACCGAACAATTAATCGTTTCATGGCAAATAGCCAACAGGGTCGCAAGAAGCGTGTTGGGCAAAAAAGGCGCAAAATAACTGTCCATAAATTGAGGAAAATCAAGTGTGAAGCTGCCAAGATGCCATTTGCCACCAGTTTGGCCATATTTCAGAGCTGCAACGTTACTGAAGTATCAAAAAGCAAAGATGTGCTATACTCAGGGACATGGCCTAGGTAAGGAAGACTGAAAATCAACCAGTAAAGATCTAAAAGATGAAAAAATAATGACTGCTTACCTGTGGTCCCTCATAAAATGTGAGATCTACAGGGAGGGAAAACAGTACACCTCTCAGAACAATGTCTGGGAGGCTGTGGTGGCTGCTGCACGCAATGTTGATCATAAACAGATCAAGCAACTAACAGAATCTATAGATGGAAAACACATCTGACATTGACAACAGTCAGTTCCTGGATTTAATAATGTAGACCAGGGACTAAAGGCTGCTTTACACCAGGCAATCTATCGTGCGATAGATCGTCGGGGTCATGGTTTTTGTGACGCACATCCGGCATCGCTGGCGATGCCGGCCTGTGTGACACCTCCTAGCGACGCAGTATCGCTCACAAATCGTGAGTCGGGTACTGCTCGTTAGGTTCCATAATATCGTTTACTTTAGTTGACCATCGTTTCCGTGGTAGCACACGTCGCTCCGTGTGACACCACGGGAACGATGAGCAGCTCACCTGCCTCCCGCGGCCGCCGCCGTCTCTATGTGGAAGGAAGGAGGTGGGCGGGATGTTTACGTCCCGCTCATCTCCGCCCCTCCGCTTCTATTGGCCGGCGGCCGTGTGACGTCGCTGTGACGCCGAACGTCCCTCCCACTCCAGGAAGTGGACGTTCGCCGCCCACAGCGAGGTCGCACGAGAGGTAAGTATGTGTGACGGGGGTTACTAACTTTGTGCGACATGGGCAGCGATTTGCCCGTGACGCAAAAAGGACGGGGGCGGGTACGATCGATTGTGAAATCGCACAATCGGTCGTACCGTGTAAAGCAGGCTTAAGACTTAATAAACCAAAAGGTTTTTTAGGGAAGGCTCCAAAGAACATTTTACACCTATACAGAAATGAAGCCATGAATCCACAGTTTATGAAAATATCAAAGCCATTTTATTAAACATTTATACAAGACTAGAGTAGAGCGCGGTTCGCGGTTCGAGGTTCTCCAGTTCGGGGCTCGAGTGATTTTGGGGGCTGTTCTAGATCAAACTAGAACTCGAGCTTTTTTCAAAAGCTCGATAGTTCTAGATACGTTCGAGAACGGTTCTAGCAGCAAAAATGCAGGGCTTTTTACAGCTACAGTGTGCAGGAGCCATCGTTGGCAGCCTGCCACAAGCTGGTAACCAAGATAAACATCGGGTATCCAACCAAAGCGCTTTGGTTAGTAACCCGATGTTTATCCTAGTTACATGCAGGAAGCCGACACTTCCCCGCTCAGCTCACTCCGCCCCCTCCTGCCCGCAGCATGTACACACGTACACACACACACACACACACACACACACATGGTCCCGCTCGGCTTACCTGCGGTGATGAAGTCCCGCCATCCCGACCTCAGCGCTGTCACTGTCCTCCATGACCGCCGCTTGTCACATCACCTTCTCTCGCTTCCGACCCGAGACTGACTAGCGGTGACGTCACGGGCCTCTCACGATACTTGGTGTAAAGGCGCCGGTCATTGAACTCAGTGACAGGTGCTGTCAGTGTGCTGGAGATCAGCGCAGGTAATGTACCTCGCTGACAGCAGCACTTGTCATGCCCTGCAGTGACCTGGGCTGACCCATTGATGTTAGCTCAGGTCACTGCACTGCTCTCCCAGCCATTTGGGACCATCCTGCTCTTCATTGACTGGGACAGTGTGGATCGTCATGGCAACTCCTTGGATTACACCAGACCTGGATTTGTTTTTCTTTCTAATAAATTGGTTAAAGAGGGAATGTATTGGGGAGTGTTTTTTCAAATAAAAATGTGTTTGTCGTCTATTATTTTTTATTACTGACTGGGTTGGTGATGTCGGGTATCTGATAGACGCCTGACCTCACCAACCCCAGGGCTTGATGCCAGGTGACATTACACATCTGGTATTAACCCCATATATTACCCCGTTTGCCACCGCACCAGGGTGCGGGATGAGCTGGGGCGAAGCACCAGGATTGGCACATCTAATGGATGCGCCACTTCTGGGGCGGCTGCGGCCTGCTATTTTTAGGCTGGGGAGAGTCCAATAACCATGGACCTCCCTAGTCTGAGAATATCAGACCCCAGCTGTCTGCTTTACCTTGGCTGGTGATCCAATTTTGGGGGGACCCCTACGTGTTTTTTTTTTAAAATTTTCTTTAATCTAAAATAGCGTGGGGTGCCCTCAGTTTTGGATTACCAGCCAAGGTGAGGTTGCCAGCTGTGGTCTGCAGGCTGCAGCCGTCTGCTTTACCCTAGCTGGCTACAAAACTAGGGGGAACCCTACGACATTTTTTTTTTTCATTTTTTTGGCTAAATACAAAGCTAAGCACCCCTTAGTGCCACATGAAAGGCACCAAAGGGTGCAAAATTACAAAATGCAGGAGAGTGGGACATTATGTGTCTTTCTGCCATTATAATGACAGAAAAGACTGATATGAAGTGCACAAGCACAAGAAAATCACCAGAGCACTCTACGCTGTGAAAAGCAGTAGAAAATGGCACTGGAGTGAACATGTGACCGCCTCATGTAGGATGAAGCTATGGATCCTGGGTAAATTTATGCATTTACCCTCATTCAGTTTTTTTGCAGTACACAAAAAAAACGGAAGGCACACGGATGACAAACAGATGACATACGGACCGTCTACGGAACGGAAACGGAAGCCACACGGATGCACCCGTGAAAAAAAAACGGACTGTTTTTTGCAGACCACAAAAATGGATCGGTCGTGTTAATGTAGCCTTATTCTGATCTGCCGTTTATAAACAGCAGGCAGAAATAAGTGAATAACGCCCCCCAGCATCAGAAAATCTCCGGGGTTTCAGGGCTAGCTGAGACCCTGGAGATCATGATTCAGGACGGTTTTTCCGGTCCCCGCTCACGTGATCACAGGTATACACCGTACACCGATGATCACGTTACAGTAAATGACAGCGCCGGTAAAAAATTATTTATCTCCTATCTGGCATGAACAAACACTTCTCCACTTCTTCTCCACTTCTTCTCCACTTCTCCACTTCTTCTCCACTTTTTCTCCACTTTTTCTCCACTTTTTCTACATTTTTTCTCCACTTTTTCTCCACTTTTTCTCCACTTTTTCTCATCTTTTTCTACATTTTTTCTCCATTTTTTCTCCACTTTTTCTCCACTTTTTCTTCATTTTTTCTCCACTTTTTCTCCACTTTTTCTCCACTTTTTCTCCACTTTTTCTCCTCTTTTTCTCCACTTTTTCTCCACTTTTTCTCCACTTTTTCTCCATTTTTTCTCCACTTTTTCTCCATTTTTTTCTCCACTTTTTCTCCACTTTTTCTCCATTTTTTCTCCACTTTTTCTCCACTTTTTCTCCATTTTTTCTCCACTTTTTCTCCACTTTTTCTCCATTTTTTCTCCTTTTTTTCTCCATTTTTTCCTCCACTTTTTCTCCATTTTTTCTTCACTTTTTCTCCACTTTTTCTCCACTTTTTCTCCATTTTTTCTCCATTTTTTCTCCACTTTTTCTCCACTTTTTCTCTGTTCTTTTTCTATGGTCGGTCTACTCATTAGCTCTGCCATGCATAGTGTAGCTCTACACCTACTGCACATGTTACTTTATGCACATCTCTTTCGTACCAGAGCTGTCTAAGCCTACTCTGACCCCATATTTGTCATTACTATATTTTCCTTGTACTGTATTATGACATTTGTATCATGTGTTTCATTTCTTGCTGTGTTGCAATTTTTTTGCTGCATCCCAATTGTACCTCTACATTGTTCGAGTTTATGTTATTGTTCTCTCACTCTTATGTGATACTGATTATTGTCATTTTTCATGATTACATGAAGGTAAGTCCAATCTGACGAAGGCTCAGGCCGAAACGTCATTTGTAACTTGTTTTGGACAAAAACATATATGCTTATGAAAAAAAATTTTTTCTTAATACGGACCAATAAAGAGTGATTTTGCATTACTATCCGTTGTGACTTACTGACTTAGTCTGGGAGATTTAGAGTGCCGAGGTTACTCACTAATTTTATCTATTATTACCTCTGAGCACCTATATACCAGTGAGCAGAGCTTCCTCTACAGTAGTTCTCCTGATTAGGCATGCCCTTACCTCATGAGCAGGGCATTGCAGCTTTGGTAGCAACCATTACGACATGGACTCTGCTGCTGTGGAGCCGGGGAGAGTGAGTGCAGATTCATTGCACCCACACTCCTCACATGAAGGGTCCGCACTCCTAGAAAATGGGGGATATGTTCCCTGAGTGTCTCCCCCCCCATATTCTAGACGGTCCAGAGTCGTTGTGGGACCCCTTTATTTTTTTTCTTACAATAAATTGGTGAAAGAGGAAATGTTTTGGGGACTGTTTTTTCAAATAAATTTCTTTTGTCGATTTTTTGTTTTGTTAGTACTGACAGTTTATGATGTTGGGTATCTAATAGACGCCATGACATCACAAACTGCTGGGCTTGATCTCAGGTGACTTTACAGCTAGTATCAACCCGATTTATTACCCCGTTTGCCACTGCACCAGGGCACGGGATGAGCTGGGGTGAAGCGCCAGGATTGGCGCATCTAGTGGATGCGCCACGTCTGGGGTGCCTGCAGCCTGCTATTTTTAGGCTGTGAAGGCCCAATAACTATGGACCTTCCCACCTTGAGAATACCAGACCACAGCTGTCCGCTTTACCTTGGCTGGTGATCCAATTTGAAGGGGACCCTACTTTTTTTGTGTAATTATTAATATTTATAAAATAATTATAAAAAAAGAGCCTGGGGGGACCTCCACATTGGATCCCCAATCAGGGTAAAGCTGCCAGCTGTGGTTTTCAGGCTACAGACGTCTGCTTTACCCTAGCTGGCTATCAAAAATGGGGGGACCCAACGTCATTTTTTTTTAACTATTTTTTAAATAGAAAAAAATTAATGGGCTTCCCTGTATTTTGATTGCCAACCAAGGTAACGACAGGCAGATGGGGGTGGCAACCCATAGCTGTCTGCTTTATCTGCGCTGGGAATCAAAAATACCGCGGAGCGCTATGTCATTTTTTTTAAAGATTTATTTTTCCAGCACTGTGATGTCCAGCAATCAAAATACAGGGAAGCCCATTTTGTTTTTAGTTATTTAAATAAATAATTAAAAAAATATATATGGGCTCCCGCTGCATTTTTTGTATTGCTAGCTAAGGGTAATCCAAGCAGCTACTGGCTGCTAACCCCCACTGCTTGGTGTTACCTTCACTGGCAATGGAAAATCCAGGGAAGCATTTTTTATTTTTTTTGCCAAAAAACTACAAAAAAAGGACGTGAGTTTCGCCATATTTTTGTATGCTAGCCAGGTATAGCAGGCAGGTGCTGGAAGAGTTGGATACAGCGCCAGAAGATGGCGCTTCTATGAAAGTGCCATTTTCTGAGGCGGCTGCAGACTGCAATTCGCAGCAGTGGGGCCCAGAAAGCTCAGGCCAACCTGTGCTGCGTATTCCAATCCCCAGCTGCCTAGATGTACCTGGCTGGACACAAAAATGGAGCGAAGCCTACGTCATTTGTTTTCTAATTATTTCATGAAGTTCATGAAATAATAAAAAAAGGGCTTCCCTTTATTTTTGGTTCCCAGCCGGGTACAAATAGGCAACTGGGGGTTGGGGGCAGCCGTACCTGCCCGCTGTACCTGGCTAGCATACAAAAATATGGCAAAGCCCACATAATTTTTTTAGCAAAAAACTTCTGCATACAGTCCTGGATGGAGTATGCTGAGTATGCTGAGCCTTGTAGTTCTGCAGCTGCTGTGTGTCTGTATGGATAAGAGCAGACAGCAGCTGCAGAACTACAAGGCTCAGCATACTCCATCCAGGACTGTATGCAGAAGTTTTTTGCCCACCAAAAAAATGACGTGGGCTTCGCCATATTTTTGTATACTAGCCAGGTACAGCAGGCAGCCACGGGCTGCCTCCAACCCCCAGTTGCCTATTTGTACCCGGCTGGGAACCAAAAATATAGGGAAGCCCTTTTTTTTTTAATTATTTCACTTATTTCATGAAATAATTAAAAAACAAATGACGTGGGCTTCGCCCCATTCTTGTATCCAGCCGGGTACAACTAGGAAGCTGGGGATTGGAATCCGCAGCACAGGTTAGTCCGCGGTTTCTGGGCACCTCTGCTGCGAATTTCAGTCCGCAGCCGTCCCAGAAAATGGCGCTCTCATAGAAGCGCCATCATCTGGCGCTGTATCCAACTCTTCCAACAGCCCTGGAGCCGGGTGGGCTTGTTGGGTAATCATGAGTTAATACTGGCTTTGTTTTACTAGCCAGTATTAAGCCAGAGATTCTTAATGTCAGGCACGTTTGACCCGGCCATTAAGAATCTCCAATAAAGGGTTAACAAAAAGACACCACACAGAGAAAAAATAATTTAATAGAAATAAATACACAGACACATTAGAGACTCCATATTTATTACCCCCTGTCAGCCCTCCACGATCCTGCTCTTCTGTCTTTCTCGTTCAACAAATGCAGCTCTGCTACATCACTGCTGCATGGGGGAAGACGCTGCTTCCCGTGGAGCCTTCACTCCGTGAAAGCTGCACGAGAAGCAGCGTGCAGCCTTCACTCCGTGAGTGATCAGTGCTGCTGGCTGTCAGCGGTAACGCTGACAGACGCGTTACCATAGCAACGGTGCTCTCGGAGCCGCGGTTAGCGGTGATGTCACCGCTAACTGCGTTGCTATGGCAACGGTGATCTCCGTTAATGACCGGCTGTGTCAGCCGGTCCCTAACGGAATGGGGAGTCGACCGTGTGCTAGAGCATGTCGCCGGTACACGGCGATACACAAATGTGCACCGTGTACCGGAGAGATGCACTCGCAGGTCCTACATGACGCGTCATAGTCATGTGACCAGTCTGTAGCCAATGAGATAATAGCTGCGTGACTGGTCACATGGCTATTTTGACGTCACGATAGGTCCTGCATCACTGCTTGCAGTGCTGGTCACCGGGAGGATTCAGCGATCATCGGATGGAATAGCGGCAGGAGACAGAGTGCAGGAGGGATCGCGGGGACCGGTAAGTGTTATGGCAATGTTTATTAACTGTTTGTGTACATTTATCATGCATTTTTATGTGTTTGTGATTGCCTCCCATTATAGCCTATAGGTTCGAGTTTGGTTCGTCGAACGTCCAACATACCTGAAATGGGACAGTTTTCATCCAAAACACATAAAAAACTCTATTGTATACAGCCAGGCTATCAGGTACAATCGGATATGTTCCAACAGTACAGATAGAGACAATCACCTTGAGGGCCTCAGAAAGACCTTTCTGAATCAAGGCTACCACCCAAGAACAAACCAGATTGCAAGAGCCACCAGAATATCAAGAAACCATCTCCTACATTATAAAACTAAAGAAGAAAACAACCGGGTCCCTCTTGTAGTCACCTACAATCCACATCTGGAGGTGTTTAGAGGAGCTGCACGGAAACTACAACCATTACTGCAAAAAGATGCCCGGTTAAAATCTATTTTTCCAGACCCCCCACTTCTGTGTTTTAGACAGCCCCCAAATCTAAGAAGCATCATTGTCAGAAGCTCCCTGTCCTCTCCAACAACAACAGGAACATTTCCCTGCAACCAAAAAAAATGTAAGACCTGTCCATTAATATTGACAAAGGACAAGATAAAGATTCCCAGATCACATCAGGACTACAAGATCCCAGGTACCTTCAGCTGCACTACAACCAATGTGGTGTACTTAATTATATGTACCAAATGTCCAACTGGGGGTCTGTATGTAGGGGAGACAGGACAACAGCTCAGGACAAGGATGAATTCTCACCGCCACACAATTAGAGAAAAAAGGATGGATCTACCTGTGGCCAAACATTTCTGTAACCCAGACCACAGCATCATGGACATGAAATTGCTGGTATTGAAAGGAAACTTCAAGTCCCAGAGAGATAGGAGACTATGGGAGTACAAACTTATGATGACCTTTGACACATTCAGAGTAGGAATGAATGTGTCTCATGGATTCATGTCTTTTTACATCAGTTAAGAGATGTGCTCCTCTGACCATCCGAGCGTGTCACAGCCTGGACCAGACCCTTCTCAGAGGACAATAAAACTTTCACACTGAACTGCAGCAAAATTTATGGCCACAACAGTTTGCCCCCCTGCCATACAAGTAAAATATATCTTTGTACCGTGTTAGCCAGTAGAGATAAAAAAAAAATGTTTAAAAGAACAGATGTACCTGATGGCCTGGCTGCCCCCTGCCATAGTGATAGTTCTGTTTTATATAACTTGGTTTTTTTTTTTTTTTTTTTTTTTTTACTGCACTTTCCTATGTCCTGTTGTGTATAAATATGTGACTCTTCAGATTTTGTGTTATACCATGCCTGATGAAGAGACCTGAGTAGTCTCGAAAGCTTGCAATTATTTCCATCTTTTCAGTTAGCCATTAAAAGGTATCAACCACTGAGGACTCTCAGTTCTTTTAAACAATTTTTTTTATCTCTACTGGCTAACACGGTACAAAGATATATTTTACTTGTATGTATGATGTAGAAATTAATAAAAGAATGACACAAATTTCCTACATGAATTGTACCAAATGGTATCAATAACTATCCATCTAAAATATACAATGTTACGGGAGGGACCGGCAGATTAGGACCAGGGGGTATATATCCCAATCGCCAGTCGGGGCCCACCATACTCCAGATGGTAATGGAGCTGCTGGCACCCTGTGGGTTAGGCGGAGACTATGGAGCTGATGACTCAGAGATAACCCAGGAGACCTAGGAACCGGTCACATGTGTAGGGACATGTCAACCCGGACGGCAACCCAGTTAGCGTTTCGGTGGAGCGGGCGCTACTCTGACCACATGTGTAGGGAACACGTCAGGCCGGATGGTAACCAGTTAGCGTTGACCGAGAAGACCGCTGCAACAGCGCCCTGTCGGCCTTGTGTGTGTTAGGGTGAACTCTTAACCAGAGATCACTAGTTGCCTACTGCCTGGCCAAATTGGTATAGGCCAAGTGCATGCATAAAAGAATTCACACCAGACACAGTCGGATATGAAGTCTCTTCTTGGTCACTAGAAATGGCACCGAACAGAACAGGGAAGAGCATGCGTCCTCTTGATATAGGCTAGGGGCGTACACAAGTTCAGATATGCACATTTAGTGGGACAGTTCATGAGCTAGCCAATGGGGAGATCCGTATTGCTGTTGATGGGCGGGTCTGACTCCAGTGGATGAAACCATGGTGATGGGAGGAACGACATTTAGTAGATCCATGCTGATGGTTTGGTCTATGATGTCATCTGATCTGTGGGTTGGTCTTCTAGCTTGACCAGGGGTCTTCCCTTATATGGCGGTCTTCTTCCATCTGGACATTCCTTGCATTCCAAGCAAGGTGTGGTGAACAGGAAATGGCAGCCATCTTTATATCTGTGTCATGTGTATGATCTGAAACCTGAATTATGTAAGGCAAATCGACATATTTCCCACAATCCCTTGTCAAGAGGTTAATTAAGTATTTGATTGAAAGGTCCTCCGCAACAGTCCCCCCTAAATACTTTATTAACCTTCTGACCCTACCGTGGTCCTCTAACAAATCAGCTCTAATGCTTTAACTGCAACCTTTTTTCATTTTTCTATCCGCTATAAAAGCAATGCTAAGCCTTTGCCCCCGCTGGTACAGACTGCTGATCAGAGAGTTGATCACATCCAGCACACACAGTTCACAGAGGCACAGGTAATGTCCCAGTCCTTAGAACAGACTATTTAATGCTGAAGAGCTCACTCAGATTTTGAGATTAATCGATTAGAAAGAGTAAGGCAATTGTAAGAATAAGCTTCTTACCGTTATGCTGCAGCTTTTAGCGTTACTGTTTCTGAAAGACTGATTCTCAGTCAATATCCAAGTGCTGTCCGCGTCTTCGAGACTTTTCTACCTTAATACACCTAATTGTATCACAACACTAATGGATCTCTTCTTGTCTTGGGTCCCTAATCTACCACCAGGAGGCCTTTAACAAGATTTCCCTTATGCATGGATCCGATTACCTTCAGTAACACAGAGTAGCACTTTTACGGCTTCAAATACCAACAAATAAGACAATACCAGTTACCTGCAAGTGTATGTTACCCTTAAAACGTCACTTACATCCTTAAACTAATGAGCTGGTTCAGGTCAGATAATGTTTTTTCCACCATGAGCCCTTATTTGTATAATGTTCCTGTACCCATTGTTCCCTTATCATGGTAATTTCCCATGTTTCATCCCCAATCTAGAAATTCTCCATAAGGTTCTATGTGAGATAACCCAGCACTATGTGTGTTGTGACTCTCATTCTGCCGGTACGATGGACTCTTTACAGCGGCTGTTGTCTCCAGATGGGTTTTCCCTCAAGCTTCATGGAAGTCGCTGTGGTTGGGAAAAGCTGGATCGGCCCATCTGATTCTGACTCATGGCTCATTCTGACTTGTCTTTTTAGGATCACCCAGTCTCCTGGCTGGAGACCACGTGCTCCTGACACTGATTTAGGATCTGGAATTGGAGGATACACATGTTTAACACACTATATAGGCAGTCTTATATGGCTCGTACATCACTGGTCAGGACATCACACTGTATCTAACGTATCTAAGAAATATAATCACATTGTAGGTGCTAAACCAAAAATATCTTATATAAAGATCTAATTATTAAGAAAAAGGAACATTTGTTACATGATTTGCCAGCGTCCACCATTATCTTGGGGATCGTTACATTTTTATGTTATAATCATTAAAATTTTAAACAACATACACCCATGTGACTATAGACACAATTAGATATTCCAATAAAGAAGGGGGCAGGGATTGGGGCAATAGCCCTAAACTTTCCCTACCTCGCAGCGGAGGTCGGCACCCTGTAAGGCGAATTGGTGCCCCCGCTCACCGACGACTCACCCTTCCTATCCCTACACTGCTAATGCTAATACATGCTGCTAATGTCAGTGAGGGAATATAGAAACCGTGAGATACAGGGATAAAGAGGCGTCAATATGCAATTATATATATATCCAATTCCTTCCCAAAGATTAAATATTCACACTCTATATTTACATAGCTGTTTGGTAGCTTAAATCAATATGATACAGCAAATTCAAGAACCAAACCCTAAAATAAATTAAATATCTCACATGTATAACATGTACCCACTGTATCAATATATTAATAATAATAATAAGGCCAGGTAAAGTCATGAGGAGATCTCGTCCAATCACGACCCTCCACTGTACAATTCACACTCAGGCTAATAAAATAAACGCATATTTATCAGACACTTAGCATGAAAGAAGCGCAACGCATTTCTCCCCTCTTCGCAGTGGCAGACAGGGGTTCATCAGGGGCATCCCCAGGTACTGTAAGATCTCTATAATGACCTGTGCTATAGAATATGTACTTTTACCACTTTTTAGGAACTCCATTTATACATACCACCAGCATCATGAGTTTTTCAGCAGTAATGTTTTCCATACTGGATATGTTTCACAGCAGGCCTGAAAAGAAATTCACACAACACGCACAAAACTCATATAAACCTACTCATGGTAGATGTATATGACTAATCTGCAATCACTGGAGCAGTAGAGCGGATGAGGGGGGTGTTTCTACGAGGTCTTTACAGTTTTTCTACCTTAATAGACATACGTCTTAGAAGACTGGATGTATCTGGTCACCTGGGTACTGAGCAGTGGTGCTTCCCAGATCTTGTCTACCACTACACTATTTATCACGTGTTCATTGATTACCTGGGCCATTATTGAGTAGAGCGCTTATGGCAGAGAAAGCTTACCGCCCTTTATCCACAGACCTTCCTCAGTCACTGGCTCCCTGCGTTTCACACTCCGTTCCTTGCTGAATCGCTTGTTCCTGTAAGGATTTAAGAACACAAGGAGTGACAGATGTCACGGACGACGTGACGTGAGCCACCGAGGTACTGGTACTGGTCTGCATTGGTAAAGGATTCTCAACTCTAGGCCCATTCACTGCTACTTTGTTGTCTGCTCCATCAGTCACCGGCTCTTTTGATAACAGGAGAGCGCCTCCACCTGGGTTCATACACACTCTACGGTCTTTATAGGTTTATCACGTCACAATCCACATCTGATACATGTTCAAAACCTGACAATTCTTGTTACAGCAGAGCAATCATGAGATATGTCTGTCTGCTGTATCCTCCTTACAGATAAAAATATAAAGAAAACTTAATAGAAAAACTGAATCAATGAACAAATTAAAACCTTAAATAATGTGTGACTTTCTGCATCATCTTTCCCCCCTTTTTGAATCTATTATCCAAAACATAATTAGATTAAAAAAAAAATGTGTGGCCTCGGAGCTCTACATTTAGGCATGAAAGTCACATTGTATAGATTGTACCTAACGGGGAACACCATAAATATTATGTTATGTATAATTTCATAATGGAAATCCATTTCAATGGCTTTTCAACTTTCGCTTGAACCACAGAAATCTGCATTACAATCTTTCTTTCTATAAAAAGAAAACAGATTATTCAATACATTAAATATAAAACACAGAATTCCATAAATAATCCACATTCCTTAAATCAAATTATTGTAATCATTAATAAATAATAATAATAATAATAATAATAATAATAATAATAATAATAATAATATTAATAACTATAATAATGTAGCACAACCTTTGGATATTGGATGTAGGGGCGTTCATATTTGAAACATTGAGGAGATTATCAGCATCTCTGTGATACTGTCCTATAACTTGAAGGGATAAAAGAATCTAGAACAAATAAACTGACCATGTGGGAAAACAAAATGTTGATTTGCCATAGAAAAATTATCTAACAGACCTCTATGCTTGAAAAGCTATCAATGAATCTAAACATGTCCGCAGTTGACTTTTATTTCTTTGGGATAAAATTAGTAAAATAAAACTATTGTCAATGACCTTTTTCCAATATAATTTGCAATGAAATAAATGCAGGAAGCCCCTTTTTTTTTTTTTCCTCTTGGGCTGCTCTCACAATAGATCGAAGGTGAGATAATAAGCCTGCACTACAGGTTTTTTTGTTTTTTTTCTAAAAGTTGCTCCTTTCCCCAAAAGCACACTGTTCATTCTCCCTGGACACGAGTGATATCTCCCTCCTTCTGTTGGATTTTTTTATTATTATTTATTTATTTTCCTTTCTGCAAGACATGGATATCCCATGGATATATTTATCTATTTATTTTTTTAAAACATTCAACTCTCAGGATTAATCGCCACATTTGTAATTGGAATATGTATTATTTATCATGGCATCTGCCGCAAAGGTACGTTTATTTTAAGGTTTTTCTCTTATTCTTTTATTGCTTATTAATTAATAAGATATTGCTCCTTGTGACTGTCTTGACTCAATCCAACCTGCACACTGGATCTATATTAAGTGTCTTCCACAACTACCCAATCATTCAATATTCCATCTTTTAGTGCTATAAACATTTACTAACACTTCATGTTATTCAGTGGCTGCAGTTTTGTCAGCTCCACTGATGCCTATAGAAAATGGCCCCACAGCACATGATTTCCTTCTCTTTGTTGGGATTGCAGCATCATGTGGGGGGAGGGGAAGGTAAACTTTTTTTTTTTTTTTCATTCTCAACTATTTTCCCCTATATTCTATAGTCTGGATTTTATACATACACACCACACATACATTTATATATCTCATATACACACATTCAGATATCTACAGTCCTGATCCAACTACAGTTAAAAACACTCATGTTTCTGTCTAAGTATATAGTACTCCATCCAATCCATTGCACATCCCCCTACTCACTCTCTGTCTTTGTCTCAATCATGCCTCAGCCATGTGCTTCATCCACCATTTTAAAATCTGTAGGAACATGTGGCAGAGAAAGGGAAAACTGACCTCACATCTGCTCAAACTCTGTCTCCCCATTTTCTATAGTCTGTACTTATACATATATATTTATACACACACACACACGATCTAAGTCTAATTATAGACAACAAATCCTTATTTTTCTGTCTAAGTATACAATAGTCCACCCAGTCTTTGTTCAAACATTTACAGAGCACATGGTCTTTACACATCCCCCGACTCACTTCCTGTCTTTGTTTCAATCATGCCTCAGCCATGCGCTTCGTCCACCATTTTAAAACCTGACCTAAAATGTCTGACACCAGGAATAACACATGGTTTATCACAGGATTGCGGCCTAGAGTCCCCACATCTCAACACAGTCCACTCTCATCCGGATTTTTTCCGACTACAACTACACACAACTTCATCAATTTCTCCATCTTTCTCTCAAGATAAACAACACCAAACAAGCAATCTTTCTCTATGCATACCAGATAAAAACAGACAAACAAAAAGACGGGGGAGATGACAAATAACTGAAACACTAAAGAAAACTTGCAGTTTTCAGCACACACTTCCAAATCCTTCCTTATACTGCCACGTGGTCCCTGTCTGATTTCTGCGTTCCGTAATATACAAAAAAATACCTAGTATCACCCCTGACTACAAGGTGTCTATACCGGCCGATTCGCCTCTCTTGGAGGACTTGTAACTAGCCTCTATAACAACGACTTCCGTTAACCTGCCTCTCTTGGAGGACTTGTAACTTGACTCTATAACACAGACTTCCGTTAACCTGCCTCTCTTGGAGGACTTGTAACTAGCCTCTCTAATACAGCTTTGAGAGCCCGTGAAAAACACGTGCCTAACCTGACCAATTAAAACTTGCTCTTTATCTCTAGGCCTCTTGCCGAGTCATTCACTCTAGGCCTGAAGCCACAATTCTATTTAAATCTCCACCAGAACTGCAAAACATATGACAGGCAACAACCAAAAACCGTACCACATGGAGTGTCCTCCATGTTTCCAAACACCGCTCAAAAACCCACTTGCTCTCCTAACTACCAGTCAATCTCCCCTCGAGACAACACAAAACAGGCAGCAGGCAACTGAATGTGTGACGGTTCTTCCACAATTAATATGGCCAGCAGTGGGGAAACTCTTCTGCCGTCACAGCGTTCACAAAAACCGGACACGGTCAGGCAATCAGTGCCACACACCCTGAGACACACAAGTAAGACTTCAGATTATAAAAATCAGCAGACTTACCATGAGTTCTCGTATAAGAATTGATCAGACTCTTGGCTCAGGGTATCCAGCACGTCTTGCCATTCCAATCGCCGGTCCTCAAGATTGTAGAGTTTCTCCTATACTGGCCCCACATTGGGCCCCAATAATGTTAGGGTGAACTCTTAACCAGAGATTACTAGTTGCCTACTGCCTGGCCAAATTGGTATAGGCCTAGTGCATGCATAAAAGAATTCACACCAGACACAGTCGGATATGAAGTCTCTTCTTGGTCACTAGAAATGGCACCGAACAGAACAGGGAAGAGCATGCGTCCTCTTGATATAGGCTAGGGGCGTACACAAGTTCAGATATGCACATTTAGTGGGACAGTTCATGAGCTAGCCAATGGGGAGATCCGTGTTGCTGTTGATGGGCGGGTCTGACTCCAGTGGATGAAACCATGGTGATGGGAGGGACGTCATTTAGTGGATCCATGCTGATGGTTTGGTCTATGATGTCATCTGATCTGTGGGTTGGTCTTCTAGCTTGACCAGGGGTCTTCCCTTATATGGCGGTCTTCTTCCATCTGGACATTCCTTGCATTCCAAGCAAGGTGTGGTGAACAGGAAATGGCAGCCATCTTTATATCTGTGTCATGTGTATGATCTGAAACCTGAATTATGTAAGGCAAATCGACATATTTCCCACAATCCCTTGTCAAGAGGTTAATTAAGTATTTAATGGAGAGGTCCTTCTCAACATGTGTATACACGTTAGGTCGAGCAGTCCTCCGATTAGCATTTCTGGTCACCACTCGACTGGCCACGCGTGTGAAGGACACATCAGACCAGGTAGTCACACTAGTAGCATTTGACTGGGAAGCCAAGGAGGGAAATAGGGTTCACACACCCAATCCAGGAACACCCTGTTAACTCCACAGGGGTTCTGGTATACGCTCTCCGTGCACGTAGAGGGCACAACCGGACCAGTGGCACAGCAGGTACGCTGTCTGTGTGCGTAGAGGGCACTCTCGGACAGGTGACACAGCAGGTATGCTGTCCATGTGCATAGGAGGCGCAAACGGACAAGTAATGCAGCAGCCGCAGTCCAGTTAACACCACTGGACTGCTATAGCACAACGCAAGGAAGCACGGCGCCTGAACCTGATGTGCTGAGCCACGAATCTTGGCGTGACAAACACCGTTTGCCTAGCCCTACCTACAGCTTCCAACAAAGCTTATGCCACCATGAACTCTAAGTGCATATGAGAAGACTGTGCACCTTCATGTTGTATCCAGCCCCTTTGATAACCTGGGTCCGCCCCAAACCCAGGGTGGAACCACCAAGGTCCAATAGCAGAGTGCCATGTCATCAGGGACGTCACCAGCGGCCTATCCGGAACTGCCAAGTCATTGATGACCTCTTGGCAGCCATGCCCCAAACACTTCACCAGTCATCGTCTGACGACCAATGGTGAGGTGCCAGATCATAGGGGCAGGCCTCTGCAAGCCAGTCCAAAGTGGCCACGTCATCAGGACACCTGACACCCTCTGCCCTATCAGGGCCTGCCACCTCACGGACATGCTCAGTGAGGTCCTTACTGGACCTAGTGACTCGCCCACCCCAGGGCTATGGGACACCCAGTGCCGGGCCGGACTAGTCCGGGGGTAGTCAGTGGTGGCGGGGCCCGACTCCGTGGCCCTGGTGGGTGTCAGTTTAAATATGGCTGGTGACTTGGGAGCAATTAAAGTATTTGTTTCGTCACGCCACCTGTGGTTTGCAGCTATTAAGCCGCCGCTGCTGTGTGAGGCCTCCGGGGTGATCATACGGCAGCAATGGTGGTACTGCTCCCCACAGGTGGAGCGGTGCCCCGGGGACACTGTTGGTGCTCGTGAAAGTCTATGGTGTTGTGTGGATAACACGGTGCAGGGCCGACAGGCAATGAAAGAACCAGGCACAAACAACAGTCTCTTTACCTTCTCCTCTTTTACTTTAAGAACAGTCCAGTCCTGGGAGACCGTCACAGGTGGTGAAGGGGATCCGGTCGGCCTGGAAGTACTTGGGGTGATCTTTTTGGCCAGCTGAGTATGAGGCCTACTCCTGTTCTTTTCTTTACTATTATAGGACCCTGCTCTCTGGATCTAGCAATGGCCCTCTTGCTGCGGGGACCGGTGGTACATCCCTTTCCCTCTGTGGTAGGCTGCGCAGGCCCTCTCTGGTGCTTCTCTGCTGGAGTCCACACCGGGCCCTGATGATGCAGCTGTACCTTCGGGCTGTTTATGGGCCAGGTGCTTGCAGCTCTCCTGCCCTTCGGATTCGGCTACCAGGGAGTATTTTAGGCCCTAGTGGCCACAGACTCCGATGTCCGAGTCTCTTCTCTGCCTCACTGCTACTCCTGTTTCCCTGGGCCAAGCTGCTCCAGCTCTAGGCCCCAGATCCACAGGACAGCACACTCTGCGTCTGCTTCCTATCACTTCTCTCTACAGACTGAACACTACTT
Organism: Anomaloglossus baeobatrachus; assembly: GCF_048569485.1. Taxonomy (NCBI): domain Eukaryota; kingdom Metazoa; phylum Chordata; class Amphibia; order Anura; family Aromobatidae; genus Anomaloglossus; species Anomaloglossus baeobatrachus. The sequence goes on from NC_134358.1 coordinate 423,810,415, forward strand.
CCTCCCTCAGGTCAGACTTAAGGAATGCTCCCTGGAATTCCAGGTTCAGAGCTCCCCCTGCTGGCCGGAGGGAGAACTGCGTTGGATGTTAAACTTACTGGCCAATGGACCTCCCAATTACCTCCAGGCTCAGCATTAACCCTTTGGAAGGGCAATGCTGTTGTGGCGACCAGGTCCTGGGGCGCCACACTCCCCCTTAGTTAAATTCAGTACTCCCGGACTGTAGAAACAAAACATAACATGTTAGAACATTTCATCCCATTATGGGAGGCGCATTACTTAAACGTTACAAACTTAAACACTACTATAAGAGTCCAGTGTGGCTCCCTGCCGGGTGTCCATTACACTGCTCCATGGGGGACCCACCACGATCAAACCCCCAACGTAGGCTCTGGGCGTGCGTCAGAGCATTGATGACCCCACTCTATGCACGCCGGACGGGTTTTTCTTCAGGGGTGTGGAGCACACTGGTGCTAACTATGTACAATTAGAGTGTTGGCCACCCATAGTCCAGTGGCCCAATTGTCCATTTACTTAATCACCTAAAACAAAACATTACATACCAGACATTTTCACATAACTATTTACACTCTGTTAGGTATTTTACTTTCTATGTTCTATACCTTGGAGGGGGCTGTCCCCGAGTGCTACGTTGGGACCGGCGTAGCTCTGGGGTTTGTCCCTGACTACTTGGAGTGTCTGCCCCCCCCCGTGTTGTTGGTAGGCCTAACCCTGACAGGGATGCATGTTGGTTGCCTACGGGGTCTCAGATTCGCCAAGGGTACGGCAGGTTCACCACTGGCATGGGGTTGAGCCTCCTGTTCTACTGCTGGCGTGTCATCTTGTGTTGGAGCAGACGGTTCTTTAGGTGGATCTGGAATCTCTTCTGTTTCTGGCTCGACCAACTGCGGGAACGTCAAGACTGGTACCACTATGGCATTGTTTATTCGGGTCCAAGTTTTGGGGAATTTTCCAAGGATTGTTTGGATCATCTCTTCCTCTTTCTCTTGACTTTGGGGACTTTCTTGTACTTCTTCTACTTCTTTTTGGATTCTGCACTGTTCAGGGCACGCTTTCAGGCGGTCTCGAGAAACTGCTTGATAGGTCTTGCCTTCATCTTTGCTTATGAGGCATACCTTACTATTGTCAAAGTTGGAGGGAATAATGGTGTAGGGTTCATTCTCCCACTGATCATCTAATTTATGCGCCCTCCGCTTTTTCTTGAGGACCTGTTCTCCAGGTGCTAAGGGAGTTGCTGGGGCTGTTTGATTGTAGTTCTGCTCTTGTCTTGTTCTTGCTTGGGACAGGCTCCTTTCTACGCATTCCTGGACTTTGCGGTACTGCTGTTGTCACTCTGTATCCCAATCTTCTATCTCCTGAACTGCTTCAGGTGACACAGTCCCCATCTCAAAGTCTACAGGTAACTTGCCAGGTCTTGCTCGCATCAGGTAAGCAGGGCTGCAGTTGGTCGAATTTACTGGGATATGGTTGTACAGGTCTACCAGATCTGGTAACTTCTCTGGCCATTGGTTTCTTTCTTCCAGAGGTAGAGTCTTCAGCATATCAATAACCACATGGTTCATCTTCTCGCACAATCCATTGGTTTGGGGGTGGTACGGTGTTGTTCGGAGTTTCTTACAGCCGTACATGTTACAGAACTCTTGGAACACTTCGGCCTCGAATGCAGGACCTTGATCAGTCAGTACCCTTTCCGGATAACCGTGAGGCCGACAAAAGTATGCCTGGAATGCTCAAGCTGCTGTTCTGGCTGTCTGGTCCTTTACAGGCACTACTACCAGGAAACGAGAGTAATGGTCCACAATGGTGAGGGCGTACACATAGCCTGACCGGCTTGGTGTTAACTTCACGTGGTCCAGGGCCACCAACTCCAGGGGCTGCTTCGTGACAATTGGCTGTAGGGGAGACCTCTGGCTGGCATCATCCTTCCGCCTCAGGTTACACGGACCACAGCCTCGGCACCACTTCTCGATCATCTTTCTCATGTGCACCCAGTAGAACCGATCGCGGAGAAGGGTCTCCAACTTCTTCCACCCGAAGTGTCCTGCTTTATCATGGTAAGCTGCTAGGACCATTGGAGCATCCCTCTGTGGGACCACTATTTGCCAGATGAGTTCATTCGTTCGCCAGTTGACATATCTCTTGCAGAGCTTGCCTTGGTAGGTGAACAGTCGTCCCCTCTCCTTCCACAACTGCTGGGCTTCTTGTGGAGCATCTGGACCAAGATGGGTCTCAGCTTGTGCTAGCTTTTCTTTGACCAATCGCACGGCCGGGTCACCATTCTGTGTCTCTTCCCAATTATGGTGGAGTAATGGGTTGACCGAGACCTCGTGCTGGCTCGAGCGCTTCACTCCTACAGCATGCTCACACTGGGAAACACCTTGGTGATGGAAAGCCGGTAACTCTATCTCTTCGAGTTCATCCAGGTCTTCTCCAGACTCGGGTAAGTGAGGCATTCTGGACAGCGCATCAGCATTGTTATTCTTCTTGCCAGCCCGGTACTTGATGGTGACCACGGAGAAGGGTCTCCAACTTCTTCCACCCGAAGTGTCCTGCTTTATCATGGTAAGCTGCTAAGACCATTGGAGCATCCCTCTGTGGGACCACTATCTGCCAGATGAGTTCATTCGTTCGCCAGTTGACACGTCTCTTGCAGAGCTTGCCTTGGTAGGTGAACAGTCGTCCCCTCTCCTTCCACAACTGCTGGGCTTCTTGTGGAGCGTCTGGACCAAGATGGGTCTCAGCTTGTGCTAGCTTTTCTTTGACCAATCGCACGGCCAGGTCACCGTTCTGTGTCTCTTCCCAATTATGGTGGAGTAATGGGTTGACTGAGACCTCGTGCTGGCTCGAGCGCTTCACTCCTACAGCATGCTCACACTGGGAAACACCTTGGTGATGGAAAGCCGGTAACTCTATCTCTTCGAGTTCATCCAGGTCTTCTCCAGACTCGGGTAAGTGAGGCATTCTGGACAGCGCATCAGCATTATTATTCTTCTTGCCAGCCCGGTACTTGATGGTGAAGTCAAAGTTAGACAGCCGGGCCATCCATCACTGTTCCAACGCACCTAACTTGGCTGTTGCCAGATGTGTCAACGGATTGTTGTCCGTGAAGATGGTGAACTTGGTCGATGCCAGATAGTGCTTGAAGCGTTCAGTCACTGCCCAAACAATAACAAGGAACTCTAACTTGAAGGAACTGTAGTTTTCTGGATTCCTTTCTGTGGGCCGAAGTTTCCTACTGGCGTAAGCTATCACCTTCTCTGTGCCTCCCTGCACCTGGCACAGAACTGCTCCCAGTCCCACGTTGCTGGCGTCTGTATACAGTACAAATGGCTGGCTGTAGTCAGGGTAGGCCAGAATTTCTTCTCCCGTGAGAACCCCTTTCAGCCGGACAAAAGATGTTTCTATTTGGCTGTTCCATTCAAATGGAGGGCTCTGCTTCTTAGCCTGCTTTGGCTGGCCCACCAGGAGATCTTGAAGAGGCGCTGCTATCTTTGTGAAACCATCAATGAACCTTCGGTAGTAGCCGACCAGCCCAAGGAACTGCCGCACCTCCTTTACCGTGGTGGGTCTTGGCCAGTCCTTGATTACGGTGACTTTCTCCGGATCAGGTGCCACACCTGCGCTGACCACATGACCCAGGTACTGTACCTTTGGCTTTAAGAGGTGACATTTGGACGGCTTTATCTTCAGGCCATACTCCGACAGGGACTCAAACACTTCTGCTAAGTGCCTCAGGTGATCTTCGTAGGTCTTGGAGTAGACTATGACGTCATCCAGGTACAATAGCACGGTTTCAAAGTTGTGATGGCCCAAGCAGCACTCCATCAATCTCTGAAATGTCCCTGGGGCATTACAGAGCCCGAGCGGCATACAATTGAACTCACAGAGACCCATTGGTGTCGTGAATGCAGTCTTCTCTTTGTCCGCCTCTGCCACGGGAACCTGCCAATACCCACTGGTGAGATCCAGGGTGGAGAAATAATTAGCTGATTTTAAGGCTGTTAGTGACTCTTCTATTCTGGGCAGTGGATAAGCATCTTTATGTGTAATGCGGTTAATTTGTCTGTAATCTACGCACATTCTCATTGTACCATCTTTTTTCTTTACAAGCACTAGTGGAGCTGCCCAAGGGCTACAGCTATCTCTGATAACCCAAGCCTCCTTCATTTCCCGTAACATTTCTTTGGCACGCTGATACTGTGCTGGGGGTACAGGGCGGTATCTCTCTTTAATGGGATGATGATCACCCGTGGGGATTTGATGTTTAACCCCTTTTACCTGCCCAAAATCTAGGGGGTGTTTGCTGAAGACCCGCTCGTACTCCTGTACCACCCGGTAAACCCCATGCTTTTGGTGTGAGGGGGTGGAGTCGGTGCCCACATGTAATTTTTGGCACCAGTCTTCCAGCTGCCCCTTGGAGCCATTGTCTTCCGCCTGGTCGGACGGGATCAAGGGTTCCACTGCTTTGATGGTATTGTTACTGACAGTGTACAGTTTTGCTACAGTGGCGTACCGGGGCAATTTGGCTTCCTCCTCCCCACAATTCAGGACACGGACGGGCACTCTCCCCTTGCGGACGTCTGCTACCCCTCTGGCTATCAGGACTCCAGGCCTACTGTCTGAATACACCGGTTCTACCAAGGCCTGGTAATGCTGACCCTTGAGGCCTATTGCTGCCCGACACCATATCAACATTTCACTTCTTGGGGGTATTGCAATGGGGAGGGGGTCACTTACCCTCACACTGCCAATTTCTCCTCCGGCCAGCTCTACCTGCTGCCTCCTCATCAGGGCTCTGATCTCCCTCTGTAGGGCACGCTGCTGCCCGGAGCTGGCAGTTTCAGACGCCTGTTGCAACAAAATTATCACTTCGGCAATACAATTTTCTATCACATTTGTACCAATGGTTAGCAGTGGGTCAGATTCTTTGCGATCAATATCTACAATTATCATCCCCTGACATGGCAATTCTACCCGCCCCACTTTAATGGTTACTTCCTTATACCCAATTTGAGGCAAGGGCTGACCATTACTGGCCACAATTGTTAAATCATCATCTGGGATATGGTCAATGTCTGAATCAGCCCAATATCTTTTGTACAGTTTATAAGGGATGGTTGTTACATGGGACCCCGTATCCAGGAGGGCATTCGAAGGGATCCCATCCAGCACAATAGGAAGGACCGGGCGTCCTCCCACATACTTGCTGTGACTGGGGGTTGAGCCGGGCTTCCTTACACCTGGGGGTCGACTCCTGGCCCCAGGCTCGGCCCATTTAAAGGACAGTGTCTAGCAATATGGCCCGCCTGGCTGCAGCGGCGGCAGATCGGTTGTCCCGTTGAATCATACCGGTCTGTGTCTTTTCCTCGGGTCGGCGGAATCCTCCTCTGTCGCATCCATGGGACGTCATCTGGGCTGGAGGCCAACTCGATTCTTGCAGGCGATGGGGTCACTTGTAGAGACTGCACGGTCTTGGCAAGGGCAGCTACAGTCTTGGTCAGCTCCTGGACCTGCTGTCTGAGCTCTGCAGCGGGATCCTTATCCAGGAACTGCGCCTCAGCCCCTGCAGCGGCTCGTGTTGCAGGCACCACCCCTGGGTACGTGATAGCAAGAGGCCGGAGGGGTACTGGGTCATTCGGTGTAGATTCTCTCAGTACCCGGATGGCCTGATCCTTAAACTTTGCAAAGTCCAGAGCAGGGTTCCGCAGGACCATGATACGCAGCTGGGTCCTGTGGGCATCTGACAGGAGCCCTTCTATGAACTGCTCAGTTAGGAGTTTGTCTTCTTCATGTACACTCTCTGGGTCCACCTGTTTAATTGCTTTCAGGGCCTCCTGCAAGTTTAAGGCATAGTCCCTTATGCTGTCTGTGGCCCGTTGTTTGCACCCAAAGAATCTCATCTTTATTTCTGCTGCGGTGTGGGTGTCGAAAGTACTCTTTAACTTGGCCAGTATCTGGGTTGCTGTCCCTTTATCTGTATCAGGCCAGGACTTCACTTCACGCTGGGCCGCGCCGGCTAGCTGCCCCATTAATATGCCCACCTTCTGGCTCTCAGTCAGCGGATACACCCGGAACAAGCTGTGCAGCCTTTCTCTGAAGTCGCTCAGGGTATGGGACTCCCCGGAGTACTGCGGCAGCCATTCTGCTCCCGGGATGTACGGCATGGCGATCGGCATTACCGGCGCTACCACGGGGGCTGGGGCGACGGCGACTGGGATTACATCGGCCGGCGCTGCTGCGTTTTGAACTACTACAGCCACCGGCTCTCCCTCGGTGTCGGACATCTTCCTCCCCCTTAGTGAACCTTACCAGGCTCCGCTTTATTTTTACAATCTCTTCTGGGTAGCGCAGGGTTAACGACCCTCCGCTCTGATGGCGCGCTCCCTTCGCGCTCTTTTTTGGGCACGCCCCCCTTCTTACTGCACTAAGCGAAGCTAATGGCGGCGGCAGTCTTCAAACAGTAAACACACAGTCTTTTCAAAGGCGCACAGTACCCGGTGGGTGCCGGGCACAAAATCCTGTTCGTGACGCCAAAATTGACTCGCCCACCCCAGGGCTATGGGACACCCGGTGCCGGGCCGGACTAGTCCGGGGGTAGTCAGTGGTGGCGGGGCCCGACTCCGTGGCCCTGGTGGGTGTCAGTTTAAATATGGCTGGTGAATTGGGAGCAATTAAAGTATTTGTTTTGTGACGCCACCTGTGGTTTGCGGCTATTAAGCCGCCGCTGCTGTGTGAGGCCTCCGGGGTGATGATACGGCAGCAATGGTGGTACTGCTCCCCACAGGTGGAGCGGTGCCCCGGGGACACTGTTGGTGCTCGTGAAAGTCTATGGTGTTGTGTGGATAACACGGTGCAGGGCCGACAGGCAATGAAAGAACCAGGCACAAACAACAGTCTCTTTACCTTCTCCTCTTTTACATTAAGAACAGTCCAGTCCTGGGAGACCGTCACAGGTGGTGAAGGGGATTCGGTCGGCCTGGAAGTACTTGGGGTGATCTTTTTGGCCAGCTGAGTATGAGGCCTACTCCTGTTCTTTTCTTTACTATTATAGGACCCTGATCTCTGGATCTAGCAATGGCCCTCTTGCTGCTGGGACCGGTGGTACATCCCTTTCCCTCTGTGGTAGGCTGCGCAGGCCCTCTCTGGTGCTTCTCTGCTGGAGTCCACACTGGGCCCTGATGATGCAGCTGTACCTTCGGGCTGTTTATGGGCCAGGTGCTTGCAGCTCTCCTGCCCTTCGGATTCGGCTACCAGGGAGTATTTTAGGCCCTGGTGGCCACAGACTCCGATGTCCGAGTCTCTTCTCTGCCTCTCTGCTACTCCTGCTTCCCTGGGCCAAGCTGCTCCAGCTCTAGGCCCCAGATCCACAGGACAGCACACTCTGCGTCTGCTTCCTATCACTTCTCTCTACAGACTGAACACTACTTCCTCCCTCAGGTCAGACTTAAGGAATGCTCCCTGGAATTCCAGGTTCAAAGCTCCCCCTGCTGGCCGGAGGCAGAACTGCGTTGGATGTTAAACTTACATAAACACTGGAGTGTGGGAGGGCACCAACTGTAAATAACATATATGAATCAAAGCAGAGGGATCAAAACACCACTAGCACATTTTAGAAAACTGGGTCAGTAGAGAGAGAAAGAAAATGTGCATAAAGTGGGATCACCAATATAGCAAAAAATATCATTTATTAAGTTAGACACAAAGCAAAACCATGGACAACATTAAAAACATTTAAAAAGCATAAGCTCATATATTAACACATATTTGGTGCCAGGGTATAAGACACCAAACACGCCCCACACTCTCCGCCGGCCAAAACCACCAATATATACTAATAATGAAGGCGTACACTTGCAAGACGATATTATAAATACAAACAGGGGATTGAGACAGAAAGTACAGATGCCCAGACAAAAAAGACCAACTGTCAATGCATAGCAATAAAGCACCTGAGTGACCTGGGCCACAGCAATCACCTGAAATAAACTTGTTAAGCCAGAAGGCAAGTGCAAACGCCAGTAAGGATAATGGTAGGAGGCCACAAAATGAAGGAGGGGGTGGGGTGGTGATCCCACGCGTATCGCTACAGCAAGGTGTAGCTTCCTCAGGGAAAAGTGAGGAAAGCCATGGTTAGCATGTCTTAAGTACCTGTCGTAATTAGAACAAAGATTGCTTACCAGCATGTAATTAGAGAACTGTGGAGATTTTTGCATACAGGCCGGGGTATGCCGATGGACGCCGCCATATTCGCCACCTGATCTAGTCAGGTGGACTCATGACGTGAGGGTACCCTCTACCGCGCAGGCGCCGGAGCCATAGTAACCATGAGCGTGGAGCGTCACATGCGCATGCGCAATGCTACAGACCAAGGGAGCACACGTCATAGATCACATGACCGTGTGCTGTATATGTATCCTTACGGCAAGCGCGCTGTGCTAGCACAAAAACCCCAGTGCAAATGTCTATATAGACACAAGAACACATATGGACGCAAAATATAGCGCTACCCATGCCATGACCCAACATTACACAAATAAGTCTCCATGTGACACATGCACAGAGTTAGTGACACCCATCATACCAGAGTGACCAAAGGTATAAACTCTGGAAGCAAGGTGTAATGTAAGACATGGCATTATTTTATACTTTTTATACTTTTTATGACAAACAAGAGAATGCAGATATGATAGCGATAGCAGTCACCAGAGATGCAGATTCTAGAGGCAAATGTGACGTTTGAATACAGCATATTTTAAATCAGGGCAGAAAGGACCTGCAATTTATAGTAACAGTGACAAAGATAGAACTAATCAAATCACAAAAAGGTGACAAATAGTTATATTTGTCACCTATAAATGGTGTCAAAAAGCCAAATGACAAATATTCAAAAGATGTCCCATGAACATACATAGCCGTGAGTGTAGAGCCCCCATGAAGGGCAATACCAACCCCGGACACCAGAGGGCAAACCTATTGAATAGTTGTTCAAATGGAACTCCTAACATAAAACAAGCATAGTTATATCTTTGTTATTCCGTTTTTTTCGTTTTTTTCCCCCGTTTTTTTCCCCCGTTTTTTTCCCCCCGTTTTTTTCCCCCGTTTTTTTCTCCTCCCCAACCTGCAGGGGTTATGAACCCCAATGTGTAGTTATGCGAAAAAAGTCACAAAAAGATAACATAGCAATAAGTATAGAGCTCCCATAAAAAGGTAAGCCCAACAAAAAGGACCCAAAGGGCATCTTTGCAAAATACTGAAACATACCGAGCTCATATACACATATGCATACACATAGCGCATGATCTAACAAAAAAAGCAAAAAGGAGTCTCTGTAGAGGAAAAAATCCCTTCTTGATGGAGCAGGGAACACACAATTTCACAGGAGAAGATAAGGGGAGGTCAAAAAGAAAGACATCGACAGTCCATAAGTCACAAATTGCTGGATACGTGGCATAGCCAAGATAAAAGAATGGATAGGTCCGTTGAAACATCCGATTCCGTCATTTAGGACATTAGGAGGCATTCCCACACCAGACATGATTTCCTCAAGAGATGGAAAGAAAATCTTCTTCGTTCAGTTTCATCGAGGAGGATCCGGCATACCGAAGGCTATATACATAGGAAGATGTGCATATGTATATAGATATACCTACAATCAAGGAAAAAGCCACACGTGAACGGGCAAAAAAGAGAAACCACAGGAACCCCCGGGTGGTGAGGGGAGGGAGGGAGGAAAGAGAAGGGAGGGGGGGGAAGGGGGGGAAGGAAGGGGAGGGAGAGAGGGGACCCCTGGGGGGAACTGGATGGCTGAAAATCCAGCCGATGTTAAATTAACTGGCAAAATTTCAGTCAAACATGAGTTCGAAGGATAACATCCCCCAGGGTATCCAAAACTAATAGACTAGCCCTCATTTCTTGTAGAAGCCACTGAACAACATTTCCTCATTGAGGCCGTTTGGGGAAAGACTCCGAAGTTGATAGATCCACCTGGCCTCCCTTCTCAGTAATTCGTCCGAATACTAAGGGGGACAGATTCCAGCACCAATATCCGGACCTTACAAAAAGAGCCATTATGCAAATCAAGGAAATGTTTAGCCACGGAAGTAATGGGCTTACCTTGAGCCTGGTCTCTCTTGGCCCGTCCGATATCTGAGAAATGGTGCTGAATCCGTCGCCGAAGCTCCTGTGTGGTCTGTCCGACATACAGTTTGGGACAATCACACATCAAAAGGTACACAACATTTTTGGTGCGACAGTTGGCATAAACCCTAGTCGTGATGGTCCCTGGAAAGATAGAAATGTGGACAGACCTATCAGCAACAAGAAAGGGACATATAGAACAGTCCCCACAAGGAAAAGAACCGACCAGTCTCTCCCCTCGACCCAAAGGGACAGTAGGTCTCTTAAAATGACTCGTGGAGAGGAGGTCCTTTAGGTTCTTTGCGCGTTTGGCGATCACTTTCGGACGAGTATTGATAAAGGGGACCAACCTGGGTTCACTGAGGAGAATATTCCAGTTGTTTGCCAAAACACGTCGTACTTCCTCCCACTGGTTGTTATAGGCTGTCACAAGGTTTATGGTGCTCATCTCTGTCTTTTGGCGACCACGGAAGGTGTCAGGTCGTGGAATATTGGCCGAGTGTTGAAAGGCTCTAGAAACTACTTTACGAGGATACCCTCTCTTAAGGAACCGTGTAGTCAAGTCCTGTGCTTCATTCCTAAATGTCGTTATTTCAGAACAGTTGCGGCGAACCCACAGAAATTGACCCTTGGGTATTCCGTCACGCACATGTTTAGGATGGAACGAGGTGTAGTGTAGCACACTGTTGGTTGCAGTCTGTTTCCGAAACAGGGAAGTCGTAATACGATTGTTCTCCAACGTGATCTTCAAGTCGAGAAAATCTACCGATGTGATAGAGATGTTAGAGGACAATTTGATATGCCACGGATTATCATTCAACTGGGCAATGAAATCCTCACACAATGCCCGATCACCTACCCAGAAGAAAAGAACATCGTCGATGTATCTTAACCAGTGTGACACATGCCCCCGGAACAACGCGGTGGGCGCCACGTGTGTCTCCTCCCACCAACCTAAAAATAGGTTGGCGTACGAAGGGGCACAGCGGGCGCCCATCGCGGTCCCGGACGCCTGTTTGTAAAAAACACGATCAAAAACGAAGAAGCTGTTACGTAAGACAAGTTGTAATAAATCTATCAAGAAGGAATCGTGTTTTCTATCACCTGTTGAACGACGATTCAAAAAGTAGGTAATCGCTTGTAGGCCCAGGTCGTGATCGATGCACGTGTACAGGGATTCGATGTCCATGGTGATCAATAGGGTACCATCTTGCAGATCGACTTGCTCCAATTGGGTAATCAAATGCGATGAATCCCTGATATAAGAGTCAAGGGTAAATACATACGGTTGTAGATAGAAATCCAAATACTCGCATGGACGTTCGTATAAGCCCCCTATGCCCGATACTATGGGCCTCCCTGGCGGGTCCACCAACGATTTGTGGACCTTGGGGAGCATATAAAACGTAGGGATCTTGGGGAAACGTGTGGTAAGAAAGTCCCTCTCCCGTTTAGAGATGATGCCCAAATCAAAGGCGTGACCCAAAACCCTGTCCAATTTAGCCTTAAACAAACTGTTAAACTTACTGGCCAATGGACCTCCCAATTACCTCCAGGCTCAGCATTAACCCTTTGGAAGGGCAATGCTGTTGTGGCGACCAGGTCCTGGGGCGCCACACTAGCCTCTGATGCACTAAGTGCCTGAGCATGCTCAGTAGCCTGAACAACAGAATCAGAATTCAGACTACCTGCCTGAGCATGCTCAGTAGGCACATCACAGAACTTAGACACAGTACGAAGTCCAAGTACCTGTCCAAAGAGGCTGTTAGTATTAATTGTGGGAGCATGCTCAGTAGCCTGAACTGAGGACTTAGTCTCAGAAATGACACAATCAGGCTGAGCATGCTCACTAGGCAAAACACCGGACTTAGACTCTAGCTGGGGTAAATCGGCGCTCGCATGCGCACTAGCCGCCTCTCCACACTTAGACGTGGTGGAAGGAGCAGCCAACTGGACGACCCGAGGCACGGCCAAAAAGGGCAACCAGCACCTGGGCGCAACAGGAACCGCAGCAGGCTGCTTGCGGCTATGGGGGTGTGGGTTCGTAACATACAACATATACCCAGGCAAAGAAACTGCAGTGCACTGGTAAGTTATTCATATAAGTTCCGCCCACACAGTGTATGGGCTATTAGGTATCTGAAAAGGTTAAAAAGTACTTATATATATGTCATTTGCATGCACTGGAAAAAGCTGGTCCATGAAGTGTATGTTTCTCAATGGTAATAAACCTAAATCAGCATAGATGGATAAATGCAATGGAAATGCCATATGGTGACTCCATCAAAATGTTATAATATAAAGATTGCAGTAAATAATCAACTTCACTGGAAATGACACTTACCCATATTACACCCAATCTGAAATTGAAAGTTCCTATACCCCTATGTGCATTTCACGTAGGCTTCCTCAGGGGGTCATCAGTGGAGATAATTTCTCCTCTTACTGTAAATTCTGGAATTGTAAATTCCATATTCGTCTCTGCACCTTGCACTCTAACTGTATTTTAATTGTCTGTCTTGTATAAATATTTAATAAAATGGCTTTGATATTTTCATAAACTGTGGATTCAAGACTCCATTTCTGTATAGGTTTAGAATCTATGAATGGTAGGCTGTTGAGTGTCATCATAAAGAAAGGTGGCTATATTGGTCCCTATTTTTGGGGGGTTTTGTTTTAGCATGTAAGAAATGTTTATTTCTAAATTTTGTGCAGTTATATTCGTTTACCTGGTGAAAATAAACAAGTGAGATGGGAATATATTTGTTTTTTATTAAGTTGCCTAATAATTCTGCACAGGAATAGTTACCTGCACAAACAGATATCCTCCTAAGATAGCCAAATCTAAAAAACCCACTCCAACTTCCAAAAATATTAAGTATTGATATTTATGAGTCTTTTGGGTTGATTGAGAACATAGTTGTTGATCAATAATAAAAAAATCCTCTAAAATACAACTTGCCTAATAATTCTGCACACAGTGTACAATAGTAAATCTATACGCCCCCAACAGGCGTCAGATCAATCAGTCGGCGTACTCCACAGTCCTCCAGCGTCGCATCCAGCTGTGCTGCATGAAGGTGACAGGAGCTGCAGAATACACCACCGCTCCTGTCAGCTTCACACAGCAACTGAAGACAGCCGCGCGATCAGCTGAGCTGTCACTGAGGTTACCTGGATCCAGCGGTGGATGCAGCGGTGGCCGCGGGTAACCTCAGTGACAGCTCAGCTGATCGCGCTACTCACCGCCGCTCCGGTCAGCTCCACGCAGCAACTGCGGTGAGTATAGCGATCAGCTGAGCTGTCACTGAGGTTAATCGCGGCCACCGCCGGCGGTGGCCGTGAGTTACCTGACTGACAGCAGCTGATCGCGCTACTCACCTCAGTTGTTGTGTGAAGCTGTCCGGAGCGGCGGTGTATTCTGCAGCTCCTGTCACCTGCATGCAGCAGAGCTGGACGCGACGCTGGAGGTCCGTGGATTACGCCTGACATGGAGGGCTTTGTTGGGGTTAATAAATTGGTGATGAGGGACTTTGTTATTGTTTTTTATTTCTAATAAAGGATTTTTCGGGTGTGTGTGTTTTTTAACTGTAATTTACAGATTAATCATGGAAGGTTTCTCGGGGAGACGCTTGACATGATTAATCTAGGTTTTAGTGACAGCTATGGGCTGCCATTAACTCCTTATTACCCCGATTTGCCAACGCACTAGGGTAAATCGGGAAGAGCCGGGTACAGTCCCAGAACTGTCGCATCTAATGTATGCGGCAATTCTGGGCGGCTGCTGACTGATATTGTTAGGCTGGGGGGCTCCCCATAACGTGGGGCTCCCCTTCCTGAGAATACCAGCCTTCAGCTGTATGGCTTTATCTGGCTGTATTAAAATTGGGGGGACAGCACGCAGTTTTTTTAATTATTTATTTATTTATTTTACTGCACAGTATAGACACGCCCACCGGCTGCTGTGATTGGGTGCAGTGAGACACCTGTCACTCAGCGTGGGGGCGTGTCTCACTGCAACCAATCATAGGCGCCTGTGGGCGGGGAAAGCAGGGAATATGAGATGGCTGTGTGCAGAGCACAGCGCGCCCGCTGGTATAAAGGCTCGGTCACGCTGTGCGGGCCGGCCAATCACTGCAATTCCACAACTAACAGGGCTGTGGCATTGCAGTGGTCTGCCAGCCAATCCCTGCATGAGGGCTGGCTCTCAAAAGAGCGCCAACATGCAGGGATGAAGACCACGAGTACAGCACGAGTATCGCGAAATTACTCGGTTCCCGTCGAGTAGCCCGAGTACAGTGATACTCGTGCGAGTACCGAGTAGTAACAAGCATACTCGCTCATCACTAATCAACAATTATATGATGTTTTCAGATGTCTAAATGCCTCTGCTAAGGATTTTACATTTCACTCTAACAGACATAAAACATATTCCAGGATAGACTTGGTTTTGACCAATATAGTCAATACAAAAATTCAAAGAGGCCCACATTGGCGTTATTTCATGGTCAGATCATGCTCCAGTATCTTTTTCACTAAAAACGGATACACAGGTTAATAACACTAGAAAGTGGAAATGTAATTCATTCTTATTTATCTATCCTGACTATAAGAGCAAAATAGAAGAGGCAATTAGACTTTATATACATGAAAACACCTCTCAGGAAATATCTCCCCTTACCCTTTGGAATGCCTATTAGGCAGTTATCAGAGGAATACTCATCCAGATAAATGCCCAACACCAAAAAACAACAAGAGGAAAAATCTAAGAAATCTCAAACAAAAATCAACGGAGAAGAAAAGAAACAACAGGAAACTCCTTTGATTGAAACTCATATACTAAGCTGCTTATATTGAGGATTGAATTCAGATCTATATTGATGGGGGAGTATGACAAACTTATAAACTCAATCAAACTTAACCATTATTATAACAAAATGTCAAAATTAATGGCCAATAAAGTAAAACAACAGAGAATTAAATCTCGGGTTATATCCATTAAAAAAGAAGGAATCACCCACATACATCCCCAGAGTTTAGTGAAGCAATTTGCAGACTATTACTCATCGCAATATAATTTAAAAAAGAACCAAGATACGATTCAACCAAAAACAGAAGATATAAACTTGTTTCTATCCCGTATCAGTCTACTTCTTCTAAATAATGATCAGCTTACTTGTATCTTACGTATATCTTACTTACTTACTTATATCTACTTATATCCCCTTCTCAGCAAACAAAACTTTATCTGTAATATCGAAATTAAAGGAGAAAAAATCCCCTGGTCCCGATGGATTCTCAAATGAATATTATAAAATCTTTGGAAACCATCTGGCGCTACCCTTAACATCTATGTTCAATTATGCAACAAAAGTGAATATGTTACCAAAAGAAACACTCCACGTTAACAAAATAGTTAACCCCAAACAAAAATGCAATCTAGAATTAATACAAAATTACAGACCAATATCTCTCTTAGGCCTCCGTCACACATCCGTGCCGCCGGCACGTGTTAGCCATTTTTTACACGTACCAGAGACACGTACACACGGGGACCTAGTTAATCCTAATGGTCAGGACACACGTAAGTATTTACGAACGGAAGGATTGTCCGTTCCGTACTTACGTGTGTCCATGAGTTCCATACGCTGACAAGTCAGTTTTCCTCCGGCAGCACGGGTGTCAAACGGCCTGCACACGTACCACAAGGATGTAGTGTGGATGTTGGCCCGTGTGACACGCGCCGGAGAAACACACGTGTCAGGTTAAAAATAAAAAAATACACTCACCTCCACGAGCCCTGCAGTCTCTGCCGCAGCTGTCACCTGCATCCGACACCCAAGTGAATTTGAACAACACATCTTCTTCACTGGGGGCCGTAAGCAGCATCCGTGGGGCGTACCCTGTGCCGGACACTGGGATTCAGCAATGCAAACAGCACCGGAAGAAGCAGGTAAGGCGTATAACACATGGAGAACACGTACGTGCCACAAACACGGCACACGGGGAGCAAACTATCCCTTTAACACGTACATGAAAAAATGTTACGTTTTTTTCACATGAGTGTGGCAGAGGCCTTTAACTCAGATAATAAAATATTTGCCAAACTAATTGCTGAAAGACTAATGAAAATTATTCCAGCTTTAGTCCATTCAGATCAAGTTGTTTTTCTTAGTGGAAGACAGACATCGGATGGCACCAGAAGGGTTTTAAGTTTACTGACGTATGTTGAGAGAGGAAGATTACCCTCAATAATAATATCACTTGATGCTGGAAAAGCTTTTGACTAGAGATGAGCGATGTTCGAGGTTCAAGGTTCGCCAATTTCATGTTCGAGTGATTTTGGGGGGTGTTCGAGACGTTTGATGAACTCGAGCCTTTTGCTAAAAGTTCGGCAGTTCGAGTTACGTTTGAGAACGGTTCGATCACCAAAAGCGTGGCTTTTTACAGCTACAGTGTGCAGGGAGCCATCGCTGGCAGCCTGCAGTAAGCTGGTAATCAAGGTAAATATTGGGTATCCAAGGAAAGCGCTTTGCTTAGTAACCCGATGTTTACCCTGGCTACGTGTGCAAAAATCCCCGAAAGCCACACAGAAGCACTTCCGTGTGACTTCCGTCGGATGCCGCTGCAGTCTGTGTCCTGCTCCAGCCCCAGCCCCGCGGCTGCCCGCTCAGCAGTGTCTGCAGCTGCTGGCACTGTAATGTGTCCACAGCTGTCCACACTGCAGTGACAGCAGCCGCGGGGATGACAAGCACTGGCTTCAGGAGGTTAGTGAAGTTCCTTACCTGCGGTGAGGAAGTCCTGCCCTCCCGACGTCAGTGTTGTCAGTATCCTCCATTGCCGCCGCTTGTCACATCTCCTCTCGCTGCCGACCCAAGACTGTCACTAGCGGTGACACCAAAGGCTCCCATGATACTTGGTTTGTGAAGGCGGCGGTCATTGAACTCAGTGACA
This sequence comes from Anomaloglossus baeobatrachus, assembly GCF_048569485.1. Classification (NCBI taxonomy): domain Eukaryota; kingdom Metazoa; phylum Chordata; class Amphibia; order Anura; family Aromobatidae; genus Anomaloglossus; species Anomaloglossus baeobatrachus. Next base: position 423,827,527 of record NC_134358.1, read on the forward strand.
AACCTGCTATCAGGAGTGCAGCGATCACCACAGGTAATGTACCTCGCTATCCTCCTGACAGCAGCACTTGTCATGCCCTGCAGTGACAGCTCTGCTATCAGGAGTGCAGCAATCGCCACAGGTAATGTACCTCGCTATCCTCCTCCTGACAGCAGCACTTGTCATGCCCTGCAGTCACCTGGGCTGACCTATTGATGTTAGCTCAGGTCACTGCATTGCTCTCCCAGCCAATATGGAACATTATGTTCTTCATTGACTGGTACATTGACTATGGTATGGATCGTCATGGGAACCGCTTGGATTACACCAGACCTGGATTTGTTTTTCTTTCTAATAAATTGGTGAAAGAGGGAATGTTTTGGGGAGTGTTTTTTCAAATAAAAATGTGTTTGTCATCTAATTTTTTTATTACTGACTGGGTTGGTGATATCGGGTATCTGATAGATGCCTGGCATCACGAACCCCAGGGCTTGATGCCAGGTGACATTACACATCTGGTATTAACCCCATATATTACCCCTTTTGCCACCGCACCAGGGCAACGGGATGAGCTGGAGCGAAGCACCAGGATTGGCGCATCTAATGGATGCGCCACTTCTGGGGCTGCTGCGGCCTGCTATTTTTAGGCTGGGGAGTGTCCAATAACCATGGACCTCCCTAGTCTGAGAATATCAGACCCCAGCTGTCCGCTTTACCTTGGCTGGTGAGCCAATTTTGGGGGGACCGCCACGTGTTTTCTTTTTTTAATTATTTATTTAATTTAAAATAACAGCGTGGGGTGCCCTCAGTTTTGGATTACCAGCCAAGGTGAAGCTACCAGCTGTGGTCTGCAGGCTGCAGCTGTCTGCTTTACCCTAGCTGGCTATCAAAAATAGGAGGAACCCCACGTCATTATTTTTAATAATTTATTTTTTTGGCTAAATACAAGGCTAAGCACCGCTTAGTGCCACATGAAAGGCACCAAAGGGTGCAAAATTACAAAATGCAGGAGAGTGGGACATTATGTGTCTTTCTGCCCTTATAATGACAGAAAAGACTGATATGAAGTGTACAAGCACAAGAAAATCACCAGAGCGCTCTACGCTGTGAAAAGCAGTAGAAAATGGCACTAGAGTGAACATGTGACCGCCTCATGTAAGTTGAAGCTATGGATCCTGGGTAAATTTATGTATTTTCCCTCCTTCAGTATTTTTGCAGTACGCAAAAAAATGGAAGGCACACGGATGACAAACAGATGACATACGGACCGTATACGGAATGGAAACGGATGCCATATGGATACACCCGTGAAAAAAACGGACCATTTTTTGCGGACTGCAAAAACGGATCGGTCGTGTGAATGTAGCCTTATTCTGATCTGCTGTTTATAAACAGCAGGCATAAATAAGTGAATAGCGCCCCCCCAGCGTCAGAAAATCTCCGTGGTTTCAGGGGGTAGCTGAGACAATGGAGATCATGATTCAGGCCGGTTTTTCCGGTCCCCGCTCACGTGATCACCGGTATACACTGTATACCTATGATCACATTACAGTAAATGACAGCGCAGGTAAAAAATTATTTATCTCCCATCTGGCATGAACAAACATGTCAGATGGGAGATAAATCTCCTCCCCGGTCCACTCCGGTCCCCCCGTGTCGCCAAAGTACCACGCCCTGACCCCCTCCCAGAAATCCAAGATGGCCGTGCGCACAGCAGCATGCCGGCCGCATTCACTCTACTTCTCTGATTTATGTCGCATGTGCCATGACACATGCAACAGAAAACTCCTCCCCAGGCTCTGCCAGGTCACCCCCTATAACCCACCGGTGATCCCCAGTGTCCCACGGTACCTGTGCAGCGTTGATCCCTCGCAGCCCCCTCCTTCACAATAGACGCTGCCGCATTCACAGAGCGACTATCAGCTCAGCTTCCTGTGTTCAGACACAGTGAGTGGCGGTAACCATGCATCTGTAAGCTACTGCAATGCCCTGCTCATGAGGTAAGGAACATAGTTGATCAGGAGAGCAATACTACATTTCCAAATGGAGGTATTTGATTTTATAGTTGCCCTGCTGAACGACTATCAAACATAAGAGTCCGTTATACGCCACAAGAAAACACATCTAAATAGCGAGTTCTGTTCCTTAGCATTCATTCAGCTGGATAACTGGATTTAAAGGGGTATTCCATCTCCAAGATCCTATCCCCAATATATAGTAGGTGAAACAGCAATAATATCAGCAAATACCAATATTTGGAAATGTAGAATAGTTTTCGTGATTAGGCATGCCCTTTCCTCATGAGCAGGATATTGCAGCTTTGGTAGCAACAGTTACGACATGGACTCTGCTGCTGTGGACCCGGGGTGGTTGCAGATTCATTGCACCCACACTCCTTACATGGAGGGTCTGCTCTCCTAGAAAATGGGGGATATGTTCCCTGAGCGTGTCCCCCCATATTCTAGATGGTCCAGAGTCATCGTGGGACCCCTTTTTTTTTTTCCTTACAATACATTGGTGAAAGAGGGAATGTTTTGGTGAGTGTTTTTTCAAACAATTTTTTTTTGTCTATTTTTTTGTTAGTACTGACAGTTTGTGATGTCGGGTATCTGTTAGACGCCATGACATCACAAACTGCTGGGCTTGATGTCAGGTGACCTTACAGCTAGTATCAACCCCATTTATTACCCCGTTTGCCACTGCACCAGGGCACGGGATGAGCTGGGGTGAAGCGCCAGGATTGGCGCATCTACTGGATGCGCCACTTCTGGGGAACCTGCGGCCTGCTATTTTTAGGCTGTGAAGTGCCAATAACTATGGACCTTCCCACTCTGAGAATACCAGACCACAGCTGTCCGCTTTACCTTGGCTGGTGATCCAATTTGGGGGGGACCCTACTTTTTTTTTGTAATTATTAATATTTATAAAATAATTATAAAAAAAGAGCCTGGGGTGACCTCCACATTGGATCACCAACCACGGTAAAAATGCCAGCTGTGGTTTTCAGGCTACAGCCGTCTGCTTTACCCTAGCTGGCTATCAAAAATGGGGGGATCCCACGTCATTTTTTTTAAAACTATTTTTTTAAATAAAAAAAATTAATGGGCTTCCCTGTATTTTGATTGCCAACCAAGGTAACGGCAGGCAGATGGGGGTGGCAACCCGTAGCTTTCTGCTTTATCTGCGCTAAGAATCAAAAATACCGCTACATCTTTTTTTGAATGATTTATTTTTACAGTACTGTGATGTCAGGCAATGAAAATACAGGGAAGCCCATTTTTTTTTTTTAGTTATTTAAATAAATAATTAAAAAAATATATATGGGCTCCTGCTGCATTTTTTGGATTGCTAGCTACTGGCTGCTAACCCCCACTGCTTGGTGTTACCTTCACTGGCAATGGAAAATCCAGGGAAGCATTTTTAATTTTTTTTTGCCAAAAAACTAAAAAAAAAATGACGTGCCTATTTGTACCTAGCTGGGAACTAAAAACATAGGGAAGCGCTTTTTTTAATTATTACATGAATTTCATGAAATAATTAAAAAAAAACCGATGTGGGCTTCTCCCCATGTTTGTGTCCAGCCAGGTACAACTAGGCAGCTGGGGATTGGAATCCGCAGCACAGGTTGGCCCGAGCTTTCTGTGCCCCTCTACTGAGAATTGCAGTCCGCAGCCGCCCCAGAAAATGGCACTTTCATAGAAGCGCCATCATCTGGTGCTGTATCCAACTCTTCCAGCAGCCCTGAAGCCGGGTGGCTTGCTGGGTAATAATGAGTTTATACTAGCTTTGTTTTACTAGCTAGTATTAAGCCAGAGATTCCTAATGTCAGGCAAGTTTAACCCGGCCATTAAGAATCTCCAATAAAGGGTTAAAAAAAAGACGACACACAGAGAAAAAATACTTTAATAGAAATAAATACACAGACACACTTAGAAACTCCATGTTTAATACTCCCTCTCATCCCTCCACGATTCATGGTCTTCTGTCTTCTTTCTCCTTCAAGCCATGCAGCTCTGCTACATCAGACAGCACTGCATGGGAGGAAGACGTTGCTGCTTCCCGTGCAGTCTATTCACTCAGTGAGTGAGCAGAAGCTGCGTACTGTATGCGGTGACGTCACCGCTGACAGGCGGATTACCATAGCAACGGTGCTCCAATCACGTGATTCCCGGTGCCGTAATTCACCGGCTGTGGCAGCCAGTCCTTGCATGTGGCTGACTCTGTAAAGAGCGCCCACATGCAAGAACGGGGAAGCCAACCATGTGCCAGAGCATCTCGCCAGTACACGAAGATACACAAATGAGCACCGCTTACCAGAGAGATGCACTGACAGGACCTAGCATGACGTCATAGCCATGTGACCAGTCTGTAGCCAATGAAATAATAGACACGTGACTGGTCACATGCTTTCTTTGAAGTCATGTAAGGTCCTATCATCAGTGCTGGTTACCGGGAGGACGCAGTGATTATCGGAAGGAAAAGCGGCGGGAGACAGAGTGCAGGACGCGTTGTGGGGACCTGTAAGTGTTATGGTAATGTTTATTAACTGTATGTGTACATGTATAATGTGTTTTTATGTGTTTATGTTTGCCTCCCATTTTTTTCAATGGGGTTTGAGAGGTTCGTCGAACGGTTCGTCGAACGTTCGTCGAACGGGGCCTCCGTTCGAGGAACCGAACTCGAGCCTTCAGTTGCTTGCTCATCTCTACTTTTGACAGAATTAAATGGGAATTCATATTTGCTACTCTAAAAAAAATGTGGATTTTATGGACAGATATAATAAATGCTATAACGGCCCTATATTCTTGCCCTTCAGCAAAAGTTATAAGTAATAACCAACTTTCCGATACTTTCTCACTCTCACATTTAATGGTACACAACAGGGTTGCCCATTATCCTCGCTTTTGTTCTCATTAATAATGGAACCCTTTGCAGAAACAATTAAATCTAACTAACATATAAAAGGAATCGATACTAACCTCAGACAACATAAAATCAGATTATTTGCTGATGACACCTTAATTACAATAACAGACCCAATTAATTCCGTTAGAGCTGTCTTTAAGGTTATTAATAACTTTTCTGCTGTATCGTACTACAAAATAAATGTTAAGAAATACAAAATATTGAGTTTTTTCCTAGACCAGAACTTGAAATCCTCAATGACAAATGAATTTTCTTTTTCATGGGAGAAATCTAATATCACTTATTTGTGAATTAAGATTACAAACCCATTATATAAAATTCTGGATGAGAATTTCTTTGAAACGCTAAAAAACATTCAACAAATTATTGATACATTTGATAAGATTAATACCTCATGGCTAGGAAGGATTGTATTATATAAAATGATGATTCTTCCCAAGATCCATTATATATTTAGAACAATTCCTTTACATATTCTGTATATATGGTTACAAAATCTAGATAAACAACTCTAAAAATACATATGGCAAGGCATAACCCCAAGGATAGCAAAAACTCTCCTTTTCAAAAACAAAAAACAAAGGGGATTTGGCCTTCCCAACATCCAGGCATACAATGATTAGAGATGAACTCGGCTCGAGTTTGGAGGTCTCGTTCGAGTTCAGTTCTGCGAAAGTTCGACGAACCGAACTCGAACCGCATAGGAAACAATGGCAGGCAATCACAAACACATAAAAACACCTAGAAAACACCCTCAAAGGTGTACAAAAGGTGACAAACAACTCACAACACAACACAAACACATGGGAAAGTGACAAGGACATATACTCATGCGAAACCAAAAGAGCTGGACAAGGAAAAAGAGGAGGAGACACAGATATAGGCATGGCACGCCCTTCTAAAATCATGTAAAACACCGCAAGGTGACTCCAAGCGGAGTCTCCCTTTTTTCCAAAAATTGGGCCACACACACACCCACCCCTTCAGTGGCAGCACCTGTGCCCCAGTTGTACACTTTACAGCTAGATTTGCATCAAGCACATTCAAAAATATGCCATACTTAACCGTCCCCAGGATGACCCCAGGGTAGGTAGCAAAGTCTTTCCTGATCCCAGCTCTGTTCATCTTGGATCATTTTTAAAAACAATGTAAGCAAGGGTTACTCCAAGTGGAGTCTCCCTTTTTTTTTCCAAAAATTGGGCCCCACACACACCCACCCCTTCACTGGCAGCAGTTGTGCCCCAGTTGTACACTTCACAGGTAGATTTGCATCAAGCACATTCAAAAATACGCCATTCTTAACCGTCCCCAGGATGACCCCGAGGTAGGTAGCAAAGTCTTTCCTGATCCCAGCTCTGTTCATCTTGGATCATTTTTAAAAACAATGTAAGCAAGGGTTACTCCAAGTGGAGTCTCCCTTTTTTTCCAAAAATTGGGCCCCACACATACCCACCCCTTCAGTGGCAGCAGTTGTGCCCCAGTTGTACACTTCACAGGTAGATTTGCATCAAGCACATTCAAAAATACGCCATTCTTAACCGTCCCCAGGATGACACCGGGGTAGGTAGCAAAGTCTTTCCTGATCCCAGCTCTGTTCATCTTGGATCATTTTTAAAAACAATGTAAGCAAGGGTTACTCCAAGCGGAGTCTCCCTTTTTTCCAAAAATTGGGCCACACAGACACCCCATCAGTGGCAGCACGTGTGCCCCAGTTGTACACTTCACAGCTAGATTTGCATCAAGCACATTCAAAAATACGCCATACTTAACCGTTCCCAGGATGACCCCGGGGTAGGTAGCAAAGTCTTTGCTGAACCATGACTTGTTCATCTTGGCTCCTTTTAAAAAACACAGCAAGCAAGGGTTACTCCAAGCGGAGTCTCCCTTTTTTCCAAAAATTTTGCCACACAGACACCCCATCAGTGGCAGCACTTGTGCCCTAGTTGCAAACAGGATGTTTTGATTTGCATCAAGCACATTCCAAATCCACAAGCATTTACTCTCCCCAGGATGACACAGGGGTAATAAATTCCTTGTGGATCCATGACTTGTTCATTTTGATGAAGGTTAGTCTGTCCACATTGTCACTGGACAGACGCGTGCGCTTATCTGTCAGCACACACCCAGCAGCACTGAGGACACTTTCAGAGACAACGCTGGCAGCTGGACACGACAAAATCTCCAAGGCGTAAGTTGAGAGCTCTGGCCATTTTTCAAGATTTGAAGCCCAAAATTAGCAAGGCTCCATTTGCAAAGTCATGGCATCAATGTTCATTTGGAGATACTCCTGTATCATCCTCTCCAGCGGTTGACTATGTGTCAGAATTGTTGTCTCTAGTGGCCTTGCAAAGGACGGTGTAAAACAATTATGAAAAGATTCAATAAAAATGCTGTTACCAGCACCAGATACGGTGCTACTGGTACGGGTAGACTGTTGAAGATGACGAGACCGTCCCATGTTTGTCAAGTTACAACTGGGAGATTCACTCCCTGCACCTGTACGGTTGTTTGGTGGAAAAGCCGAGCTAAGATCGAGAAACAGCTTCTGCTGATACTCCTGCATACGTGCGTCCCTTTCTATGGCTGGAATTATGTCACAAAATTTGGACTTGTACCGGAGATCTACTAGTGTGGCAAGCCAGTAGTCATCATCACTTCTAATTTTGACAATACGAGGGTCATGTTGGAGGTAGTGCAGCAAGAAGGCGCTCATGTGTCTTGCGCAGCCATGCGGACCAAGTCCACGCTGTGTTTGGGGCATAGAGGTGCTAACCGTTCTTTCTTCCTTTGACATCTCCCCCCAACCTCTTTCAACTGAAATTTGACCAAGGTCTCCCTCATCCGCTGAGTCTTCCATGTCCATGGACAGTTCGTCACGTCATGACGAATTGCACCAGGGCTCGGCGGTGCTGCCACAGTCGCTGTAACATGTGGAGAGTCGAATTCCAGCGTGTCGGCACATCGCATTTCAGGCGATGAACCGGCAGGCCGAAAGACTTCTGGAGCGATGCAAGTCGCTCAGCTGTGGCGGTTGAACGGCGGAAGTGAGCAGTTTTCGTGCCCTGGTCAGAAGTCCATCTAGGCTGGGATAGTGTGTTAAAAATTGCTGGACAACAAGGTTCAACACGTGAGCCATACAAGGCACGTGTGTCACCTTGCACAGGCGAAGGGCCGCACCCAGGTTTGCAGCATTGTCGCACACGGCCTTACCAGGCTGCAGGTTGAGTGGAGACAACCATTCATTAAACTCAGTCTCCAGAGCTGCCCACAACTCAGCCGCTGTGTGACTCCTATTTCCAAGACATGTCAAGCTAAAGACCGCCTGATGCCGCTGCGCTCTGCTGCCAGCATAGTAATGAGGGGTGCGTGATTCCTTCTGCGCAGTGCGAACGCTGGTGGCCTGACCAGGCAGGCTTGGGGCGGAGGTGGAGGACCCAGATGAGGTGGATGAGGCAGAAGCAGTGGCGGAACTTGGACAGACAGAGGATTGACACACAAGTCGTGGGGACGGCAAGACTTGTGCAGCAGACCCTTCACCATCTATCACCATAGTTACCCAGTGCCCAGTCAGCGACATGTAACGTCCCTGTCCATGCTTACTGGTCCAAGTATCGGTGGTGAAATGCACCCGTTGACACACAGAGTTTCTCAAGGAAGCGGTGATGTTGTGTGCGACATGCTGGTGTAGCGTGGGCACACCTTTCTTAGAGAAGTAGTGGCGACTGGGCATCTGGTACTGGGGCACAGCGACAGACATAAGGTCTCTAAAATCCTGTGTGTCCACCAGGTGGAAAGGTAGCATTTTGATAGCCAAGAGCTTACAGAGGGATAAAGTCAACCTCTTAGCTTTGTCATGGGTCGCAGGAAATGGCCTTTTATTTGTCCACATCTGAGGGACAGAGATCTGGCTGCTGTGTGTAGACGGTGTTGAGTAGGGTGTCCCTGGAAAAATGCAACTTTGTGAGGAAAGTGCACGCGTAGACATGATGTCGCCTTCATCCAACGTTGGTGCTATCGATGTCTGAGAGAGCTGTACACACGTACTTGTTTCCCCTTCCAAACCAACTGATGACCTACCAAGCAAACTGCCTGTTGCGGTTACAGTGGTGGAAGTTGTGCGTGGAAAACCAGGTGTGACAGCTGTCTCCACAGTCCTAGAAGATGAAGAGCGCGCGGATGCACTGGAAGGGGCAGGCGGTGGATGGTTCGCTCCGCTAGGCCGCATTGCAGCACGGTGAGCTTCCCACTGGGACCTATGATATTTATTCATGTGACGATTCATGGAAGAAGTTGTCAAACTGCTGAGGTTTTGCCCTCTACTAACAGAATCATGACAAATTTTACAGATCACATAATTTGGGCGATCTTTTGCTATGTCAAAAAAGAACCAGGCTAGGCAAGGCTTAGAGGGCATGCGACCTGCTGATCCACCCCGACTAGTGCTCAGAGGCACAGTGGTGGCTGAGGATGCAGTTGTAGATGTGCTACCAGTACTCCGACTCTTTCCAGGAAGGCGCAAGGTAACTTCGTCGTCAGTTGCATCCTCCTCCACCGTCTCTGTTGACCTCCTCGAGGGCCTGACTGTGGGTTGACAGTAGGTGGGATCTAGAACTTCATCATCAATTGTTGTGTTTGCACTCCCCTCACCCTCAGACCGAGCCTCTTCTTGCCCTGACCGAATATTTAAGTTGTCATCCCAATCTGGTATCTGCGTCTCATCGTCATCAGTATGTTCCTCATTGTCTATTACCACAGGTGTTTCAGTTTGTGAATAAGGGTCAACATTATGCTCAGAAACTTGGTCCTCACGGACTGAATCTGAGTCACAAAGGTTCTGGGCATCACTGCAGACCATATTCTGGTCTGTACTCACTGTAGCTTGGGAGCAGACCTCTGATTCCCAGGCTATAGTGTGACTGAACAGCTCTGCAGACTCAGCCATCTCAGTTCCACCATACTGTGCAGGGCGGATGGAGACTTCAGAGCTGTGAGAATGCAAGTGTGATTGGGCTGACAACTCAGAGGACTGGTGTTTTTTGGATGCGGTAGTTGAGGTGGCGGAGAGAGCACTTGTTGGACCACTTGAGATCCATTCAAGCATTTTCCTTTTTTGGCCATCATCTACCTTTGTTCCAGTTGTTCGTGTCCGTAAAAAAAGGGAGCACATCGGATTGTCCACGGTAAGTAGTAGACATCTTACTTTTGCTGGAAGATGGTCTATCTTCAGCAGATGTTAATGGAGCTTTGCCACCTTCCCCACGGACAAACCCTTTTTTTCCTTTTCCAACACGCCTCTTCCCCTTTCCACCAGCATCTGTCATTTTGCCACTCATTTTGATTGCGACAAGATTGTGCACTTAAAATGTGGTAGTAAAAATTGAGAGGTGGTGTAGATTTCAGCGGTGGTCTAGCTTTATTAACAGCAGAATAAACAACAATAATTATCCCAGACAATGCAACTACGGCCCTTAAACTGGCAGCAGTATTTGCTAGTATAATGGCTTAGTAACAATGAGTTTGAGTGTGCAATGCAAGTAAAATATATCTTTGTACCGTGTTAGCCAGTAGAAAAAAAAAAATTGTTTAAAAGAACTGAAGTCCTCAGTGGTTGATACCTTTTAATGGCTAACTGAAAAGATGGTAATAATTGCAAACTTTCGAGACTACTCAGGTCTCTTCATCAGGCATGGTATAACACAAAATCTGAAGAGTCACATATTTATACACAACAGGACATAGAATGGGGCAGTAAAAAAAAAAAACAACCACATTATATAAAACAGAACTATCACTATGGCAGGGGGGCAAACTGTTGTGGCCATAAATTTTGCTGCAGTTCAGTGTGAAAGTTTTATTGTCCTCTGAGAAGGGTCTGGTCCAGGCTGTGACACGCTCGGATGGTCAGAGGAGCACATCTTTTAACTGATGTAAAAAGACATGAATCCATGAGACACATTCATTCCTGCTCTGAATGTGTCAAAGGTCATCATAAGTTTGTACTCCCAAAGTCTCCTATCTCTCTGGGACTTAAAATTTCCTTTCAATACCAGCAATTTCATGTCCATGATGCTGTGGTCTGAGTTACAAAAATGTTTGGCCACAGGTAGATCCATCCTTTTTTCTCTAATTGTGTGGCGGTGAGAATTCATCCTTGTCGTGAGCTGTTGTCCTGTCTCCCCTACATACAGATCCCCAGTTGGACATTTGGTACATATAATTAAGTACACCACATTGGTTGTGGTGCAGCTGAAGATACCTGGGATCTTGTAGTCCTGATGTGATCTGGGAATCTTTATCTTGTCCGTTGTCAATATTAATGGACAGGTCTTACATTTTTTCTGGTTGCAGGGAAATGTTCCTGTTGGTGTTGGAGAGGACAGGGAGCTTCTGACAATGATGCTTCTTAGATTTGGGGGCTGTCTAAAACACAGAAGTGGGGGGTCAGGAAAAATAGATTTTAACCGGGCATCTTTTTGCAGTAATGGTTGTAGTTTCAGTTGCAGCTCCTCTAAACACCTCCAGATGTGGATTGTAGGTGACTACAAGAGGGACCCGGTTGTTTTCTTCTTTAGTTTTATAATGTAGGAGATGGTTTCTTGATATTCTGGTGGCTCTTGAAATCTGGTTTTCAATTGTTCTTGGGTGGTAGCCTTGATTCAGAAAGGTCTTTCTGAGGCCCTCAAGGTGATTGTCTCTATCTGTACTGTTGGAACATATCCGATTGTACCTGATAGCCTGGCTGTATACAATAGAGTTTTTTATGTGTTTTGGATGAAAACTGTTCCATTTCAGGTATGTTGAACGGTCAATTGGCTTCTTGTACAGGGATGTCTCTATTTCATTGTTCTGTAGTTTAATGATGGTGTCCAAGAAGTTGATTTCATTGCAGGAGTAGTTGAGTTTTAGGTTGATGGTGGGATGAAACTGATTAAATTGTTCATGGAAGGGCTTCAGCTGCTGCTCAGACTCTGTCCAGATGATTAAAATATCGTCAATGTAATGGTAGTAGGCCAGAGGCCTGATAGGACAAGAGGATAAAAAGTCACTCTCAAGCTTGGCCATGAAAAGATTTGGATATTGTGGTGCCATTTTGCTTCCCATTGCAGTCCCAGTCTCCTGTAGATATATGTCATTGTCAAATGCAAAGTAATTATGGGTAAGGATGAATTTTGTAAGCTTCCCCACAGAATTGGCATCAGTTCCTGTATTTTCTAGGAAATTTTTGCAAGCATTTAATCCATCCTGGTGTGGAATATTCGAGTACAAGGATTCCACATCCATGGTAGCAAGGATGGTTCCCTCTGGAAGAGGACCTATTGCTGATAGTTTTTTCAATAGGTCAGTAGTGTCCTGGATGTAGCTGGTTGTATCACTTACCAACGGTTTAAGGATACCCTCTACCCATCCAGAGACTTGTTCAGTGAGGGTGCCCACACATGAAATGATGGGTCTTCCTGGGTTTCCAGATTTGTGAATTTTGGGAAGCATGAAGCAATACAGGCAGACGTGCTGCAAATATCTTTGCACTAGTGGGACAATACAGAAGTCCAACAGCCACGTTTAGGATGCCACTAAGTTTCCTCAGTGTTTGCTAGTATAATGGCTTAGTAACAATGAGTTTGAGTGTGCAAAGGGCAGGAGGGTACAGTGCCAGGGTTGTGGGTCTGGGTATAGGAAAGGAAGCCTCCCTTTCTATCCCTCCTAATGGGGAAATGCAGCGAGGAAATCCCTGACCTTAGCTACACAGACGCTGTCATCTTGTGTAGCTGTTAAAATCTGTTTTAACGGACCTGACTGTCACCTATGGCTCTGACCCTGCCGGTATTAGCCCTTAGAAGGGCTGAAAGAAACTTCTATCCCTATTCTGTATAGCTCTGTGTATAGAGCGTACACAGCAGTATCGGAGACAGGAGCTACGCCAGCGGTGACTGACACCCAGACGCAGAAGAGATAATGGCGTCCGGACGGGCAGATACTCGTTTTTATAATGCAGGGACATGTGACATGGACATCCTATCACACATGCCGTTGCTTCTCTGGCTAAAAGTCCACTTAGCTGGGTGTGTGTCTGGGATTGGCTGACATGCTGGCCCGCCCCACTACACGCGCACGCTTAGGGAAGGAAGACAAGGAAAAAAAAAAAAATGGCGATCATCCATTATCCAAACAGCAGTGATCTGAATGCGCTGTTCCCGCACACTATACGCTGAAATTTCATAATAGTGTGAGTCACAGAGTGACTTACACTATTACAGCGGAAAGCCAGCTAGTAATTAGCTTGTCTATTTGCTGCTAGAACCGTTCTCGAATGTATCTAGAACTATCGAGCTTTAGCAAAAAGCTCGAGTTCTAGTTCGATCTAGAACAGCCCCCAAAATCACTCGAGCCACGAACTGGAGAACCTCGAACCGCGAACCGCGCTCAACTCTAACAATGATTCTAATATCATCCTCCAATCTAAAAATTGGTTCATCGACAGTAACAAGCCTAGCTGGGTAAATATGGAAGGGAACTCTTTTGGACATACCCCTTTACCCTTATTGATCTTAGCTCAGCTGCTGGATCCCTCCGCCCTACACCTACCCACCCAATCATAAATGATACAATTTTAGCTTTGAAAAAATTATTAAAACTAACTCAACATAAAATGAAAACTTATCAGCTGGAAAAGATTCCTATCTTGATTTTGCAGATGGCCCTCCCTAATTTTCCAGTATCCAAATGGGAAAAATTAGGTATCAATAACTGTTTCCATCCAATTGTTAACTTCCTATCTCTAAACATATCTCATAATCTACCAAATGAGGAATTAATAACCTTCTGAATATCAGGAAATATATTAGAAATAATTTAACTCTTCCTATCATTCTTCCGAGAACCATCATATCCTTGCTTGATAATATTTTTAATGAGCAACTCTGGAATATGAAAAATATATATATATACAGTGCCTACAAGTAGTATTCAACCCCCTGCAGATTTAGCAGGTTTACACATTCGGAATTAACTTGGCATTGTGACATTTGGACTGTAGATCAGCCTGGAAGTGTGAAATGCACTGCAGCAAAAAAGAATGTTATTTCTTTTTTATTTTTTTTTTTTAAATTGAGAAAAGTTTATTCAGAGGGTCATTTATTATTCAACCCCTCAAACAACAAGAATTCTGTTTGGTTCCCCTAAAGTATTAAGAAGTATTTCAGGCACAAAGAACAATGAGCTTCACATGTTTGGATTAATTATCTCTTTTTCCAGCCTTTTCTGACTAATTAAGACCCTCCCCAAACTTGTGAACAGCACTCATACATGGTCAACATGGGAAAGACAAAGGAGCATTCCAAGGCCATCAGAGACAAGTTCGTGGAGGGTCACAAGGCTGGCAAGGGGAACAAAACCCTTTCCAAGGAGTTGGGCCTACCTGTCTCCACTGTTGGGAGCATCATCCGGAAGTGGAAGGCTTATGGAACTACTGTTAGCCTTCCATGGCCTGGACAGCCTTTGAAAGTTTCCTCCCGTGCCGAGGCCAGGCTTGTCTGAAGAGTCAAGGCTAACCCAAGGACAACAAGGAAGGAGCTCCGGGAAGATCTCATGGCAGTGGGGACATTGGTTTCAGTCAATACCATAAGTAACGTACTCCACCGCAATGGTCTCCGTTCCAGACGAGCCCATAAGGTACCTTTACTTTCAAAGCGTCATGTCAAGGCTCGTCTACAGTTTGCTCATGATCACTTGGAGGACTCTGAGACAGACTGGTTCAATGTTCTCTGGTCTGATGAGACCAAGATCGAGATCTTTGGTGCCAACCACACACGTGACGTTTGGAGACTGGATGGCACTGCATATGACCCCAAGAATACCAACCCTACAGTCAAGCATGGTGGTGGCAGCATCATGCTGTGGGGCTGTTTCTCAGCCAAGGGGCCTGGCCATCTGGTCCGCATCCATGGGAAGATGGATAGCACGGCCTACCTGGAGATTTTGCCCAAGAACCTCTGCTCCTCCATCAAGGATCTTAAGATGGGTCGTCATTTCATCTTCCAACAAGACAACGACCCAAAGCACACAGCCAAGAAAACCAAGGCCTGGTTCAAGAGGGAAAACATCAAGATGTTGTAGTGGCCTAGTCAGTCTCCTGACCTTAACCCAATTGAAAACTTGTGGAAGGAGCTCAAGATTAAAGTCCACATGAGACACACCCAAAGAACCTAGATAACTTGGAGAAGATCTGCATGGAGGAGTGGGCCAAGATAACTCCAGAGACCTGTGCCGGCCTGATCAGGTCTTATAAAAGACGATTATTAGCTGTAATTGCAAACAAGGGTTATTCCACAAAATATTAAACCTAGGCGTTGAATAATAATTGACCCACACTTTTATGTTGAAAATTTATTAAAAATTAACTGAGCAACATAACTTGTTGGTTTGTAAGATTTATGCGTCTGTTAATAAATCCTGCTCTTGTTTGAAGTTTGCAGGCTCTAACTTATTTGCATCTTATCAAACCTTCTAAATCTGCAGGGGGTTGAATACTACTTGTAGGCACTGTATATGTCAAGCTCTCCGGTCCCCGACGGCGCCCCTTACTCACCGCCCCGGCCTGAGGCCCTCCTCTCCGCGCTCACCCTGCTACCTCTCCATCTCCTGCGTCCTCCATGCCTCCTGTTCCTCGCTCCAGGCGCTCCTCTGCGATGCAAGACTCTCTGCCGGGCACTCCTGCTTCCTCTGCACTGCCCCCCGCTCTGGCCGCCGGCACTCGGGCCTCGCGCATGCGCATTAGGGCGCGTGCATGGTCATTGACCTTCTCTTAAAGGGCCAGCGTCTAGAAACAGGATATTGCCTATGCAGGTACTGGGTATAAGAGGATCTTCCTTTCAGGTGGGCGGGGCCTCTTCTACGTGTTTAGTAGGCTAGGAGTTCAGGTCCCCCTTTTGCCTTGTCTGGTATTAACCTTGTCTATCTCACAGAGCCTGTCCTGCTATGCCAACCGGTCCTGTCCACCTGTGTTCCAGGACTCCTGTCGGTGACTGTCGTCTGAGGATTCCACCACCTCCTTAGTCCTACCTGTCTCCGATCTCCGGTTCCGTTGGGTGACCTGCCATCTCGTTCAGCTGGATGCGGATTCCGCCTGACGTCACAGCCCGGCATCTGAACCTGAGTCTCGTCCTCCGGACTACTTTCAGGAACTCTGTGACCCCAGAGACATCTACTTCCCAGTTTCCTGAATGGACTATCTTGCTACCAGTAGTGCTTCGGCTGCCGTGCATCAGGACCCTCTGCGGGGTGACCGGTCTGGTTGCCTCACTGGGGCAGTCTGGTGTACGGTCCAGTGTTTCCACCACCTGGACCTAACAATATATATGATTTTTAATAATTATGTCTCCTTTCCCGTTGATATTACAGACCAGCTCGACTTTGTAAGATTTTCCCAGATCAATCAGACTCATGTTGGCGGAAATGCAGCCAAAAAGGCAACATCATCCATATTTTTTGGTCATGTCCAAAAATTAGGCCCCTTTGGAAACAAATAAATGTACTTTTGAACAATATTAAGAAGGACAGTGTTAATGTGCAGCAATTTGACGTGCACATGTGCTGTCGAATCGCTGCAGAATATTCATCAGTTACGTGCGCATGAGCCCTAACTGTCCAAGTAAAGTGGATGTGATTGAATGAAAACTGTGAATACTGCACAAACTGTGCGGTTTTGGTGCTTTTTTTTCTCTAAAGGAGTCTATGTCGAGTGTAAAAAAAACGCATGGAAAAAGACTGCAGTTACTTTTTTAAGTGCAGAATCAAAGCTTCTCTGGACTCTAAATAGCACCTTAAAGGCCGCTTTACACGCTGCGATCTTGCTAGCGAGATCGCTAGCGCCCGTACCCGCCCCCATTGGTTGTGCGTCACGGGCAAATCGCTGCCCGTGGCGTACAACATCGCTCGGACACGTCACACTACTTACCTGCCTAGTGACGCCTCCTTTCTAAAAGGCCGGTCGTTCGGCATCACAGCGACGTCACTAAGCGGACGCCCAATAGAAGCAGAGGGGCGGTGATGAGCGGGGCGTAACATCCCGCCCACCTCCTTCCTTCCTCATTGCCGGTGGCCGCAGGTAAGGTGAGGTTCCTCCTTCCTGCGGTGTCACACATAGCGATGTGTGCTGCCCCAAGAATGCCGAACAACATCGTACCTGTAACAGCAACAATATTTGGGAACTGGACAGCGTGTCAACGAGCAACGATAAGGTATTTTTGCTGGTTAGCGGTCGCTCGTACGTGTCACACGCAACGACGTCGCTAACAAGGCTGGATGTGCGTCATCTCTTATTGGAGAGTGTGCAGCTGTACTGTGTGATACCAATGCGAGACTCGCACGAGTCATACGCAAGTGCAACTGTACCCTTATAAAGATACTAGAAATGTAAAAGGCATCTCAGCTTTATAGTGTATGAGTGCAGGGACAGTACAAAAGTGTTTTTATGTCCTAGGAGTACCTCTTTATTTAGGAGATAGTGTTAAAGCTAACCCTATTTAGTAGTGATACAGTAGACTGACTAATATGAATCTTTATCTCTATGCAAAGTGAGACGGATGAAGTCTCTACCTGTGTATAACTGACATATTCTGACTGGAGATGTCATGTTATAACCAACATAGACTGGTCATGTCTCCATAAAGCTTCATATGACATTTCCGTTACAGAAATAATTGCATATATGTTTAGCGAGCCCTGTTTGTTTCATAAGGACCCCCACTTTTCTGCTTATCCGCCTTCATAAGTAACGTATTATAATTACCATATTTTTGGGATGAAATGATGAATTTTGGGAGGAAAATGAGGAGTGCATCTTATAATCCAGGAGGTGGAAAATGGGTGCTGTGCTGGCTGCGGGCGCTATGCTGGCTGCAGGTGCTGTGCTGTGAGCGCTTTGCTGGCTGCAGGTGCTGTGCTGGCTGAAGGCGCTATGCTGGGTGTGGCTGCTGTGCTGGCTGTGGGGGATATGCTGGCTGTGGCTGCTGTGCAGGCTGCAGGTGCTGTGGTGACAGCAGGCGCTGTGCTGGCTGCAGGTGCTGTGCTGGTTGCAAGCATTATGCTTGCTGTGGCTGCTGTGTTGGCTGTGGGGATTGTGATGGCTTTGGCTGCTTTGATGGCTGCAGGGGCTGTGCTGTCTGTGGGCGCTGTGCTGGCTGCAGGTGCTGTGCTGGCCGTGGGTACTGTGCTTGCCGTGTAGAGTAGAGCGATGTGGTGTAGCGGGTGTCCCAGATGCTCTGTTGGTGTTGTGGGCTTCAAATAATTGCACCCGGAATCGGCATGAGATGAGATCTCAGCTTGTCATTGAGCCAATAGCTCAATCTGTGCACGTGCTGACTCCAGGCGCCATTTCTTTGAAGCACGCACCACCGGTAGAGAATCTGAGACACCCGCTACAGCATCGCCCTACTCTACCACCACCCCTGCCTTCTGTGACCCCACTCTACAACCGCTGTCGCCCCCCTCCTGGTAAGACACCTCCGGATTGTAAGACGGGCCCCTTTTTATTTACGTTTTTTTTCTCTCTAAATTTGAGGTGCATCTTCTAATCCAGTGCGTCTTATAAAACAAAAAATACGGTATATGTCTATATCACCGAAATAGTCATACTTATCCTTGAATCTTCTTTTAACTTATATTTGTGTTTTTGGACCATTATTAATTGGTCCCTTTAAGGTGTATCTAATAAATAATAATAATAATAATAATGTTTTATTTCTATAGAAATGAATCTTATTTCTAAATACTGTAATATTATTAGGTGCTTTTCCTAAGTAAAAACAATGTAAATTAGTGACAGAGATCAGGATTCCATTGCTGTGTAACGTTCTTTGTAGTATTTATTAGTGCTCATAAAATCACTTGACCTCTTTCTACAAGGTAAGAGAAATGCTGGCGTCCTTCTCATTGCATGCGCAAACTATGACGTTCTCAATTTTCATATACTGCTGGTCCTCACACCTCTCTACCATTAATTGACAGATCCCTCATTATAAAGAAACCTGTTAATCAGTTGTAAGAGGAGCTGCTGCCCATACTTTCTAACCCCATAGCCAAACAAGGTAGTTTAATAAAATATATCTCTACCATGTCTGTTCTAATTACCAAGCCTGACACTTTTCAGTGGACTAACAGTACCTCAATGTTATATAAAATAGCAATAACATAACAAAAGCACATATCCACCTAAACATATACACTTTAATCAACTATCAAGAGTGGAAAACAAAAGATTGTGTTTTGATCTTTATATCTCGTTAGTTATAAAACTCACTTCGAAGTATCAAACTGCTTCTGAAAATAATTCCAGCACAAGAACTCTTCATTTGAGACTTCATGGATTGTGTTTTTATGGTGAGGCAGCAACACCAAAGTTTCTGATCACCATGTATGAGCTGAAGCGATGTAATCCAGACAGCTAATGGTCTCTTAAGCAAAAGAAGTATTCTGATTGAATGCAGTCCTATAATGTATGTTGACATATTAATATTTTAAAAACACTATGTTTTATTTTATAGAGATATACTAAAAATAATTTCACAAAAGTATAAAAAAAAGTATTCGTACTCGCTATACTCATAACGATTAATGTCTAATACTCGCGTATTCATTCCGAATAGCATGTCCACTGCAAGTCAAAGGGGAATAATCGCAAAGTAACGAGTAATCCGAATGCCACACTATTTATGCGAGTAGCGAATAGTGCGGAATTCAGATTACTCGTTACTTTGCGAGTATTCCCCATTGACTTGCACATGCTATTCAGAATGAATACGCGAGTATTAGACAGTACTCGTTATGAGTATAGTGACTACGAATAGTTTGATACTTGCTCAACTCTAATTATCAATTATTAGACATGAGCTAACCCGTGGAAGTTCGGCTCAGCGGCTTCAGCTGGACTTTATATAAAGATTGTTTTGGGACCCGGACTTGACCTGACCCCCAATGGAAGTCACTAATTGGGTAGTTCGGGTCTTTGCCCACATGTAGCCAACCATAAACAGATCACTTTCGGGGGCAAGTGGACGGGGTTTTTCCTTTTTTTTATTTGGTGTGCACTACATCCAATCATGGTGTTATTTCCAGTACGAATCATTCAAACACTGCAAGCAGCTCGCACTGGGCTGAGCACTGAGTGTACCTGAGCACAGCGTTGCTCACACAAGTGGCCAGCATACATAAAGCACCTGAACTCAGAACCCGAACTCATTTTTTTTTATGAAGTATGTTTTTAATCGGCTTCGTTCATTTTTATTAACAATAACTGTCGATAGCCATAGGTGAAAAATTCATTGTACATCGAATACATGTAACATTTTTAGTTGAACCCAGCAAAATTGAACAATTTTCAACTCAATTCACTGAAATAGCCTAACATAGTCACCACCTTTTTAAACATTGCAGATGACTGCATCACCTACAGAAAGCTCACATGACGTTGGTCTCAGCTTTCCAACAATGCTTTGCAGCTGTCACATCCAATGGCACACCAGAGCCAATCAGGAGGGGTTATCATAGGCTGTTTAAATGCTGAGGCAGAAAATACAGCAGCTATTTTGGGTTATTTAGGATAATGAAAGGATGCTAATGATCACAACTCCGCAATAGAGATAAGAAGAGAAAGCCTTTAAATATTGGTAAATTCTTCACACAGTGATGTGAAGTGAAATTGCAGCGGTAAAGAATATAGTAGTCTGTGAATATTACAGAGATTCATTTGATAGTTGGAGAGAATTGTATATGAATTTACAGACTTAATATTCTAATGAAAAACGTTCTGTAGACACACCAAAGGTACATTTACACTGGATGGTTATTAGGAAGTGAGAGTTCCTAGGAAAGTGTAAACTGGCTGTTGAATACCCACCAAATGAACAATTCGATCATTTGTTGGATAAAATGATCTTTTGACGCCAAAAAGATCATTGTTCTCAGAAGGATGTCCTGCTGTCCACAGTGTGCTGTATCAGAAGTGCTGCCAGCCTGTATTAACAAATATATCAAAAATAATGACCTGCACATACAACAAGTGTGAAACGGTGCTATCTGAAAACCCACTATAACTACAAAACATATACAGCTTCACAATAAAATGCTAACAATGAATAAGAGAACTCTGGTATTACATTACTGCTATAGGAATATTTTTTTCAAATATTCCTATAGCAGTAATGTAATACCATAGTTCACTGAATTTGTGCATTACTGAGAAACTGTTATGAACCGGCGCCGCCATAGCCACAAGCAGCCTGCTGCGGTTCCTGTTGCGCCCAGGCGCCGGCTGCCGTTCTTGGCCGTGCCTCAGGTCGTCCAGTTGGCTGTTCCTTCCACCACGTCTAAGTGTGGAGATGCGGCTAGTGCGCATGCGCGCGCCGATTTACCCCAGCCAGAGTTTAAGCCCGGTGTTTTGCCTAGTGAGCATGCTCAGCCTGTTTGTGTTATGTCTGAGACTAAGTCCTCAGTTCAGGCTACTGAGCATGCTCCCACAATTAACCCTAACAGCCTCTTTGCACAGGTACTTGGACTTGGTGCTGTGTCTAAGTTCTGGGATGTGCCTACTGAGCATGCTCAAACTGATAGTCTGCTTTCTAAGCCTGTTGCTCAGGCTACTGAGCATGCTCAGGCACTTAGTGCATCAGAGGCTAGGTCCGGTAAGGACCTCACTGAGCATGTCCGTGAGGTGGCAGGCCCTGATAGGGCAGAGGGTGTCAGGTGTTCTGATGATGTGGAAACTCCGGACTGGCTCGCAGAGGCCCGCCCCTATGATCTGGCACCTCACCATTGGTCGTCACACTATGACTGGTGAAGTGTTTGGGGCCTGGCTGCCATGAGGTCATCAATGGCGTGGCGGTTCCGGATAGGTCGCATGTGACGTCACTGATGACATGGCACTCTGCTGTTGGACCTTGGTGGTTCCACCCTGGGTTTGGGGCGGACCCAGGTTATAAAAGGGGCTGGATACAACATGGAGGTGCGCAGTCTTCATTTAGAGTTCTTGGTGGCATAAGCCTAGTTGGAAGCGGTAGGTAGGGCTAGGCGAACAGTGCTTGTCACGCCAAGATTCGTGGCTCAGCACATGAGGGTCAGGCGCTGTGCTTCCTTGCTACCGTTCATGTTGTGCTAGAGCAGTCCAGTGGCGTTAACTGGGCTGCGGCTGCTGCGTCACCTGTTCAGTTGTGCCTCCTACGCACACGGACAGAATACCTGTTGCGTCACCTGTCCGAGAGTGCCCTCTACGCACACGGACAGTGTACCTGCTGCGCCACCTGTCCGGTTGTGCCCTCTACGCGCACGGACAGCGCACCCCAGAACCCCTGTGAAGTTAACAGGGTGTTCCTGGATTGGGTGTGTGAACCCTATTATCCTCCTCGGCTTCCCAGTCAAATGCTACTGGTGTGACTACCTGGTCTGACGTGTCCTTTACACACGTGGCCAGTCGAGTGGTGGCCAGAAACGCTAATCGGAGGACGGCTCGGCCTGACGTGTCTTACACACGTGGCCGACAGGGCGCTGTCGCAGCGATCTTCTCGGTCCACGCTAACTGGTTACCATCCGGCCTGACGTGTTGTTACACACGTGGTCAGAGTAGCGTCCGCGCCACCGAAACGCTAACTGGGTTGTCGTCCGGTCTGACGTGTCCCTACACACGTGACCGGTTCCTTGAGTTATCTCAGAGACATCCAGCTCTATAGTCTCCGCCTAACCCATAGGGTGCCAGCAGCTCAATTACCATCTGGAGCACGGTGGGCCCCAACTGGCGATTGGGATATATACCCCTGATCCTAATCTGCCAGTCCCCCCGTAACAGAAACCTTATGTGTATAACACTCTGAAGTCTCCAAAATGTGTATTGAACCGGTTTTGAATTTTGTAATCCATCACAACCTTATTAATGTCTAAGAGACCTCTACCTATCTGGATATAGAAAACAGGGTGGTAATCAGTGGTAACCAATAATGGTGTACAAGTGATATGTACATGTCTAATATTGGAGTAATACAACAAGTGAGCAAACATACATTTTTTTACAACACATACCCTGTGAGAAAGACAGTTGTGTTTAAATTTCTGGATTATGGACCTCTTTCTTTAGGAGGTTAACAAATGCTTGTCCTTTTTAAAATGCAGGAAACACACTTTCTGTGACACAGCCTTGGATTCAGGATTTTGTTTTAATTGCAAAAATAGCACTGAAGGGTTTAATACTACTCTCCTTGTTTACAGTCTATGAAAAAAATAAACAAATGTTATTAAGTTGCTGTTTCGGCAGTATAGATCAATCAATTCATTCACACAGTGTAACTATACAGATAAAGAACTTCTCTATATATCACTTAACTCTTTAGATTAGTGTTTTCATTTGTAATCTGCTTGAGCACTAAAATTAGTAAACCACAATCAGATTAGGCCTTTTCTATCTCTAGGTGTAATGAGCTGTGCATTTTGACCTCCTATACCTACAGTTTACAAACATAAAATGTCATTCCTTGGCCAGCCCCCATCTTTTATACTGGCTTCAATAGCCCATCTTGATTGGCTGCAATAAACAATATTATGTGATAGCTGCAGGGTATTATGGGGAATCCTTGATGGCTGGTCATAACACCATTAGTCCACTTTGAAATTTCTGAAGTCTTCAAAATGGTTGGTGGGTATTTTTTTCTTGTTGAATCTAAGAATCAAATTGCAGAGTGCTCAAATTTCCGTGGAACTGTAAATTTCAAGAAATTCGACTGAAACTTGATCCTCTCATCTCTAACTACCACTTTTATTTTACTTTGACTAATTAATTATATATGGTAGTTATTTCAATAGAAAAGCACATATTATGGGTTTTTAATGTTCTTTAGTCACAAAGACTGTATAGATTTATAGAAAAACAAGTGAATGGTAAGAGCCGACCCCTACATCTTGTGGTTACCTGCAACTTTCCCCAGTAATATCAGACAATCCATGGTCGACTGCATTGAAGAAGGTGGTGGTCTAGTTAAAGCAAATCCTGTCATCTCCTTGAAGACAACTGAACCTCAAAGAAGTTTCTACAGTTACAAAGTGTATTGGTACTATTAGAATGCTACCACATCTCACAACTACTTTGCTTGCTGAATGCCTTTTTTCAGTCACCAGTGAGGTTGTCATGTTTCATACAAACTACAAATAATGCATATATACGGTAACTCAGAAGATAAACAGCTTTTCTCGAAAAAAGCCATCTTGGGTAAAATTAAATCTATAAAATTGTTTTCACCTAGAATATGCTATATAATACTAATGATGGATAAACATTTTGTCCTAGACCATCGAGCCATGTATAAATCATGAGGCGCTTCCTATGACACATTAATTCTACAGAATTATCTGTCTAGTTCATGGAACTCTAAATTTCTATGGGGTATTATATACCTGAGAGGAAAAATAAAGCTCACTGGGATTTCATGAATAGAGAAAATGTTTATCAGCAAAGTAAAGTACAAAGAAAACGAGAAAAAAAAAATAGCTTGTTCTCCCTGGTCACCAGTAATGAGTTTATATTGATCGAGCCGAAGTTTGATTTTGTCATCTAAGTCTATGACGGAATCCATTATCTCTGAATATTGATCAAAAGCACTCGGAGGGAAAAGTGAAACAATTCGCTTCTATTTAGCTCTGGAACATCTCCAAACATATTTGCAAGCCATTATGTTTCATGCAAGGTACACAAAATTAGGGTCATTATCAGCTTTGCCTCTGAATTAATTAAGTTAGTATTGAATGTTAGCTAGTAATGCCACTATTTCTTCTTCAGTGGCTGTTTTCATCTAAATTTATGCCTAATAGCTTTCAAAATACCGCAGAGTCCAGACCATAACTTATTTCTGGATGTAACATCAATATGACACGGGCTGTTAAGGAAACAATGTCAGAGGGACAGAAGCATTTTCTTTTTTTCTCTCTAAATTTTACTTTCTAAAGACTTTTTTTCAGTAGTAGGAAAGAATTTGATTGCATTTTCTAGAAATACCCAATCTGAGCAGGTTCTATTTTAATTGCCAAGACTGTCTGCAGAGATTAGTTAAAGCAACTTTTAATTATAAGCTTCAGATGGAAAAATACTAGCGATCAACTAGTCTGCCAAACTTTTATACTTTTAAAGCCAAATCTAGAAAATAAATAGCCTTTATTTGACATAAGGTCTTGTGCCAGTAACTATTGCCTTCTACATTGATATTTTGTCATTTTAGTAACTGTTGGGTGAGCAGGACATAGCTGATTTCATTTAAAACATGGACTTGTCTGATTGCTCTATTAATATTATCCAAAATTCATAAAATACCATATAATAAAAGACACGCTATGCAGAGAATTTGCATTCAATGGGCCCACCAAAGGCTCGTCTAGGCTCTATTGCGCCCTGTTTAGAATTACATCTTAGTGCCCCCACTAAACTCATATTTTGCATTGTGATGCATTTCCAAACAATACAAATTGTATCTTTTTAATGAAAAATTCAGATTAGATTTTAATAATTCTCAATAACATAACATGTAGCTACTATGCTGTTTTTATTTTTTACCACCCAATTAAAAAAGAGCAGAAAATATGCAGCTAAGGCTGAGGTCACAAGAGTGTATAGCATGGGATGCGATATGCTAATGACACTTGGCTCAGGCTGTGCATATGTCTACTCCCCCACCAACATTTGAGTGTTGGCATCAGTGAAAGGAAATCTGAACTGAATTTGTACTGCTGACCCCAACAATACTTCCTCCCACCTCTCAGCAGTGATAGTGAATGCACTGACAGCTAGGTGGGGGGAGCAGTGAATATGAAAATTGTATTTACATACACTTGACTAGCATCCATGAGACACTGAGTTCTATTGAGCTTACAGCAAGATAACAGGATAAGGTAGAGCAATAAAACTTACTGATCCAGAAACGGCTCCTTAAGAGCTAATTCAAGATGACATTAGTATTGTACTACAAAATCACCTCACAGATTCCCTTTACAGTTTATAGACATAAACCTGTAGGGGGAGCATAGTACATAAAAGGTAGGCCTCGGCCATTTTGAAGTTAGGAATTGTAGGAAAAGAGAAGAAAGGGAAGCTGCAACTGTGGTAGGTGTGGCAAGTAGTGGACAAGCAACATAATTTGGACCAACCTGATTGGTCACCTCATTTTTTGAACACATGGAATACATGAAAAGGAAAATAGTTCAACTAACAGCCCACGAGGAACCACGTGAGAATTCTCAGGAGAACGCAACCAGGTTGCTGGTGTCTTCCTCCTATATAGTGTTGAAGACCCCTTTAACTGAGGTTCTGGTGAATGGGCCTTTAACAGATTAGTGAATGAGCTTTGTCCCACGGATATCCCATTAGTTCTTCGGAGCAAAAATCCCTGTGAGTGGAACAAGATTGAAGCTTTGCAGGACTATTTTACTTTGCCAAGCATAATATGGAGGGTAGATAGGAAAATGAGACAAAGTAAAAGAAACTGTGAAGAAATCAGTGCAGAGGAGCAGTCTGCTACCGTACTACATTGCAAGTAAATGTGAACTATATGGCTCGGCCACTGTTGCGTGATGTTGCTAGTAAAGAACCATTTCAAGTAAGTAGAAGCTATGCATTGGTGTTTTCCCTCGTGAAATCTTATGACCACATTAACCCTCTTTGCACTGTGGAGGTGGCCAGGGTGTGAATTATTGATGGAGAGCTGCCTGGATGCAGGAGCGCCCCCTTGCCTGTGACTATAGCCCCCTGATATGCCCTCTACAAAAGGACTCTGATTTTTATGTCTGGGTTTTAAGCGCGTCCAGAGGAGCAGGCTGGGATTACCAACTCCGATAATCTCAGTCAAGGCTTTCCAGGTCCTATTTAAGGCAGCTGAACTGTCTCATTGTGGTTAGTATGTGGAGAATAAAGGACCTTGTTTTGTGTCGCTCAGACTCTGCCAGAGGCTATGAGTGCAAGACTGATCTCTAAACGGGTGAGCCCATGCTTTATATGGACTGTTGATTTTCTGTTACCTTTATGCATAGAAAAGGGGCTATTTTCTGTTCATGTGGACTTTGCTGAAATTTGTGTTAGATAATAAACTTCAAATCATATTTCATTGCAGCAGAACCAAAAAACCTGTGTGTTTACCTTAACTATTGCCAGAGTGAGTAAAATGTTCAGAATAGGTACAAAATTTGTGATAAAAAATGCAGCAGGTTGTATTCGATGTGTTTTTATAACACTACAAGATTTTTTTTAATTTAGACTTTGAACTTTATAAAGACCATTGTCCATCCATAACACAGATGTCAACCTGGAAGAGCTCTTTACAGGGTGATACATGAGCAATGTGGCAATGTGTTACTGTCAAAGTAGTCACTTTATTGAAGACATGGCCTATACACTCCTCAACATTTAAACTGCAACACAATAGGAAAGTAGTTAAAACGTAACCTTTAATAATACAGGATAAAAAATTGGCAGAATGTGCACATATTATAAAAAACCCAAAAACATAATGCTTACATGTTCCAGACAGAAAAATTTTCAATAATTCTATCCAAAATGCATAAGAATTATGTTTTTTTTTAATATGTGCATATTCTTTTTGTTCCTGTTTCCACCTCAAGGGATTGGAACTGTAGATCCTGATTCTAGTTAATAGTCCTATTAGCATTGCTCTTTTTATGAAGTTGAGATGACAAGAGTCTGCTCTTAGAATTAATTCCTAATAACAATTTTCTGATATGTTAATATAGAAATCACAGAAGTTGCAACCTTTCCCATTATTTTTTAAATCCAAAATAATAATCTTGGCTGGCTCAGTCTTCAGCTGTAATTTTTAAATCATGGGAAAAATACAATATGGGCACCATACTTCCCTTCTTTCTTCCCCCTTCCTTCTTCCCCTTCCTTCTTCCCCCTTCCTTCCCCTGAAAATCATTAGGAGGTCATTGATATATGACCATACCTGGTCAGTTCCTTCCCAAGCCAAAGGTAAGATTTGAAAAAAAAATACTTTTCTTCTCTGCGTAATACACATAGTATTAGATTGCACAGATGCCCTCATGACTTGAACATTACCCTCTTGTACAAAAAATGAAAAAAAAAATCTGAATTAAAAAGTAGTCAACTATACTATTAATATAAATGAATCTAAATTATTTGAACAATCAGTAGATACAGTACATAAAGGAAGCAATGAAGAGTCTGTATGTCCAATTTATGGCTGATTACTATAAATGAGCAGATGTGTTCAAACTTGAATTTGTCAGCTTTTCTGGATTTTCCCCCAAATTTTGATTTATGGCAAATTAAAATCTAAATACTGGAAAGCTTGAAATTGCTCAGACAGTAAACGGGGGTGGTGGGGGGAGTGAGAACTTCGCTGACAATAAGACCTTACACGCTACAGATGAGAAATAGAGAGATGACCCCACTGATCATGAGAGATTACCCTCTACAGAAAAACAGGAGAGGACTCTGCTGATCAAAAGAACTACTGAGCACACTAAGAACACTAAGAACACTAAGAACTACTGTATACACTACAGAAGAGAGGAAGGACGTTGCTGACCATGAGAACTTACACGATACATGAGAAGGAGACTTATCCAGTGGAAATGTAGATAGAAAACATGCTTCACTTGGAACCGCTGACCGTCATTGGTTTCAGGCAAGTTTTTTGTGAACTGCGAATCAAATCTCAAAATGTTTAAATTCACGTGAAACTGCAAATTTCAGAAAATTCAACTCAAAGCTCAAACCTCTGTGAATTGATCTATACAGAGATGCGACATGAGGAGGTGATCTACCTATTAGATGATGTCCAAGATGGATTTTGCAGCAAACTAAAAACTTACAATTTGTTTAATGTACTACAGCCTAGAACTTGTTTTTTTTTAAATGTAGCAACAAGTTATCATGAAGAGCACTTAGATTTT
This sequence comes from Anomaloglossus baeobatrachus, assembly GCF_048569485.1. Lineage (NCBI taxonomy): Eukaryota > Metazoa > Chordata > Amphibia > Anura > Aromobatidae > Anomaloglossus > Anomaloglossus baeobatrachus. The sequence continues at coordinate 423,856,381 of NC_134358.1, forward strand.
CTATTCTGGATCTCACCCCAGCCACAAGCAGTCTCATAGGTAAGTAAAGGGTCCTCCTATGTAATTTGGAAGTGAAAAGACAGGACAATTGAACATTCAGATATGTTCTAGTCTTGAACGAGCGTGCTCGAGTATGTTTTTTACTTGATCGAGTATCGCAGGTGCTCCAGTGGCAGAATCGACTGTACACTTACCATGCCTGGCTCACATGCTCAACTCAGGGGTTCAACGGTTTCTAAAAACCTACCCGTATTTGCCTGAGCCTCTTGGGAAGGTACACACCGTGTGTGCTCCTATTTCCACAAGTCAGGTACAGCCACCGCTGGTCTGGCAGTGCCAGCTCCCTGATTGGTGTGCAACGTGACCACGTGCAGTAATTCAACATTACACATGTTGGCAAGGCAGTAATTGAATATCAGCTACAACATGCCTGTTGGTATTGTGGTCATCCTCTGCACATAAGAACCAAAGAGTGGGCATGGATGTCTGACATCTCCAAATCTTTGAAGAATCAACCATGAGTGTTAGCTGTGATTAAGCCATAATTAGCGTAACTATCCAGCTTCTGTCTCTACGCAAATGTTCGCTGATCACAAAGAGAAATCTTTACATAGGGACCAGGTAAAGATGGAGGAAGAAAATACACAGGGTGAAACTACCCAACCAAACCTCATCTAATCTTTTCAGCTCGGATTGGGTGATGATGATGAGGAGGAGGAGGTGGAGGAGGAACAGAAGGTGGTTGCCTGCGCTACAGAGGGTAGTACGTATGCCAGGTTCATCCTATCTGTTTAGAATAGATGGGCTGATGAAGAGGAGAATGAGAGGGAAGATGAGGAGGAGATGGAGAGTTGTCCTCTTAGTGAGGACAAAAAAGTCTTGCCCATTGGGAGTATTGACACATGGCTGACTTTTTGTCCTGCTGCCTTTCCTTTGACTCTCACATTATGTGCATTTTGGCAAACATCAATTGCTGTTTTTTTACCTTCTTGACCCACTCTACAAGGAGAACCCTCCATCTCTCCTGCCTGGGGTGAAGTGTGCTAGTAAAATGGTGCAAAACCAGAAGACTCTCGTAGCATAATAATACTCTCGTAGCACCAGATGACAGCAACGGAACCTAAAGCCAATTCAAATGTTCCTTTTTTATGGTGTATTCTAATGCAACCTTTCCCTCCAAAAAAGGGGTAAATGGTTCATGGTTTCCTCTCTTTTTTTTTCATCCTCCTCCTCCACCATATCAACAGGGACATCAGGCAGCCCATGCTCCAAATTTTAAGAGAGTCATTAGGTGACCCTCTTTCCAATTTTTAAAAAGGTTAACAGTTGGCCCTTGCTCAATATTTTTAGAGGGTCATCATGCGACCTTTGCTCTTAATTTTTCAAGGGTGTGTATGATGCCCTCCTTCATAATATTTTCAGGATTATTATGAAGCCTACCTCTCTAATTCTCTTTCATATGCAGATGCATAGTCCCCAAGGGTAAATGTTTTCAGCCCTTGCACTTCTAGTCCATAGGCGTTACCAGTCTAGGAGAGTCAGTAAGAGAGAAAAAGGTATACCAAAAAAGGGATCACTGCACTAAGAATAAATAGAAAAAGACTTTATTACAACATGAGTACATTAATCACATATTACCACACTTGGGAGTGAGGCACACAGGAGAACAAAATTAAAAACACTTAAAAAGCCGATGGCATAATAAACCAACCCGCCAGGAACAATATCATGAAGTTACAATATGAAATGAAATTGTAATAAAAAACTCTCTTATGGACAAAATTAATGTCCAGTCATACACCCAAAATGCCAATAAACAGTGTTAAATAAGGAAGGCAGTAAGCCACGTGGTTTAGAGACCAGTAACCGGATTCAAGCTGGTACTTAATGTTAGAGGGAACAGAATTATATTCCAGTTTGTCTATGATTACATGTATAACACAAATTGTACTAGTCCAATACTAGATATAATTGCACAATGTGTGAGCCAGTAGCAAAAGGTTGGAATTTGCACTTAACGATAGACAGGCAGAAGGTATATATATCCACGATCACAAATAAACCACAATTGGATAGATCAAAAGAGTCACGTTCAGTCATGCCCCCAAGACTGTGCACTATAAGCCAGTGATAGATGGTAACGGTGAACAACCCAGGGAAATATCACATAAGCTGTATGGGATCCTACAGGATAACTGGGACATCCTGTTGAGCGACAAAAAATTGACACCTTTTCTTGGGGACAAGCCCAAATTGGTGGCAAGACGTGCCCAGAACTTGAGGGGGATTTTATCAAAAAGCCACTTTAAAAGACCTACACAGAGTCTGAGAACAGGGGTCAGATTGAAAGGAACTTTTCCCTGCGGGGCATGTACAGTCTGTCCCCACATGGTGGCTAACGATCACATCTCCCTACCTATCTTCCCTAGGCGAATCACCAGTGGGGCCTACTATAACTGCCGTACGAGAAATGCCATCTACGTTCTCATCTGTGACTGTCCCAAAGTCTATGTTGGCGAAACCACTCAAGAGGTAAGGAGGAGGATACAGCAGCATTTTTCGAACATCAACACAGCTGGTACGGACTTGAAGAAGGGCAAAGCACTTACATCAGTGGCTTCCCACTTTCTTACACATCATGGGGGACGTTACACTACAACTAAGGTGCTGATCGTTGACTCGGTTAGCCAAAGCATTAGAGGTGGGAATGTCACCAAGGAGCTATTACGGAAGGAGTCTAGGTGGATTTATACACTTAAGAGTTTGGCGCCACATGGTCTGAACGAAGAATTGCTCTACACCGGGTTTTACAACATCATCTGATATTTCTTTTCTTGTGTCGCTTCGCTCTCCAGGTCTCCTTTCCTCAACCGGAATATGTACAGGAAGCTAAGCGGAAGGATGACTGGAGACATGAGAAAGGGAGAGAAGAAAAAATCTAACCGTACTTTCCTCTTGATGGAAAGGAAGAGTCACCGGTCAAGAATATCCCTGATGTGACCAAGGGACCCTCCCGAGCAATATAAACAAGAACATCACAGATGGTGTCGATAGGGGAGGGAAGGGTCTGGACTATGCCCTACCATATGGGACTTGAATGAGCAAAGAATGAGGACACTTTCTTCGGCTCTTGGCTTCTTTATTGAATATTATATGTCTATCGACACTGTGTTTAGTTTTGGAAACATTTCACCGACAGTTCGGCTTGTGCCCATATATTTATGATTGAGTACGGGTCTTTCTCATTAATATGCGATTTATCCTTCTCCGCTATCATACCATCTGTCATGATTCTGGAGTGGTAATCAATCACTGTTTATTTCGTCCAAATAGACCTTCATGCTCGCCATGTGTATAGCCGTTGTTTTGTCCACTCTGTCAAGATTCTCGATACATATGCCTCGATCATGGCGATTATTTCTGCCATGTAACATAGTAGTGCTCCTAGAGCGGTACGATATTAACATCTACTTATGAAAGATCATGCTCTGTTTGACTTTTTGGCTCATGATCCTGTATAATTTTCTGTTTCATTGGTGTGAGCTAGCTGGAATTTGCAACTTTTTCTCTCATCGGCGATTTTGCCTAACATATTAGGGCCTCCCCTATGGGATACGTTTACTCTATACCTACTGGGTTAAGACTGTGGTTACGGGTTGATCTTTGATTGGTGCCCCTATATAAGATACTCATGGTCTTGGTAAGGTAGACCGGGTTACGTACATTTGTCCTGTTGCTTGAGGATGCAGTTGTGGTGACTTATTTGAAATAGTCGCCATGTAAAGAGTGCTTTCCTGTGAAGGGGGAGTGATATGTATGTTTATTTAATGCTGCATCCTTTTTCAATTAAGTGTAACGCTAACCTAATTAACCTAGTCCAGCAATTGAATTAAATGTGACATCTTGAACGATGACATCTTTATGTCCTTTCCTGTATGAATGTCATTACGGATTTTTTCCTTCTTTGTGGGATGTTCCCCTGGTATTAGGTGATGGGGAGTGGTATACTCAATCTCCCCCCCCCCCTCATCGTACCTTTTTTCCAGATATTTTGAGGTCATTAATACATTAAACAGTCTGCTATTGTATTTCATGGGTGGTTTTTAACCCCTTTTTACAGCCCTTAATCCTTTTGGATCAACTAGATTCGGAGGATCCCTTTATAAATAAATCTGTGGGATCCTTGAGATCAGTAGATCTTTGGAATGGGCTTAAAACATTGCGTTACTAGGCTTATTGACAATTTTTGCTTGTATATGGCCCCTATGGATCTATTTGTTTCCAAGGATTCCTTCTGATATCTGGAATCCTTGTGATCAATGGGTACCTTGTAAAGGCTAAAGACATTGCGTTACCTGCCTTATCGGCGATACTCTGTTTGTCCATATACACACTCTGCCCTGAGTGGGCAGAGTAACAGTAACGTGCCTGTGTTGTCTGAACCTAGATGATTCAAGTAGCTACCAGTATACTATTTCAGAACGCCGCCTTCATATGTACTACAACGCTATATGAATAACATTATGCGCCGAGTCCTCTTGCACTTTGACAAGTGCTTAGTATATTTTTATTTCGGCGCATGCGCAGTAGCGATGGTTGGATGGTGATTTATAAAATGGATTACTCAATAGCATTTCATAACGCCGCTCACGTATTATACTGCACCGCCATATGTATAACGCTATGCGCTTTGCTTTTCTGCACTTTGATAAGTGCTTAATATATTTTTGTCTAACGCATGCGCAGTAGTGAATGATGGGTAGTGAGTTACGTCATGTGACCAAACCAAGATGGCGGCCGCCATCGGAGCGGTGCAAACGTGCACCGTTTCTCAGCTGCAGCACGGGTGAGTGATAATTTATGTCCTTTATATGTGCTACACAGGAGGCTGGTGCACTGCCTTCACTCTCTTTTCCCCTGAGGAAGCCACGATTATAGGTGGCGATACGCGTGGGGTCACCACGCCAGGAACCCTCTCACTCTCCTCATCACCCTTGCCCACATGGGTGTCAGACACCCTTGGTAGTAAGTACGGGACTGTGATTGTCATGCTGTAGGCAGCTTTCCATTACCAGCCTGCTTTATTAGATTTATAATACCCTTACCATTCAGGGTCAGGGCTGTCGTATTCATCTAAGTGTCCAGGATCTTGCTTATGTGATATTTCCCTGGGTTGTTCACCGTTACCATCTATCACTGGCTTATAGTGCACAGTCTTGGGGGCATGACTGAACGTGACTCTTTTGATCTATCCAATTGTGGTTTATTTGTGATCGTGGATATATATACCTTCTGCCTGTCTATCGTTAAGTGCAAATTCCAACCTTTTGCTACTGGCTCACACATTGTGCAATTATATCTAGTATTGGACTAGTACAATTTGTGTTATACATGTAATCATAGACAAACTGGAATATAATTCTGTTCCCTCTAACATTAAGTACCAGCTTGAATCCGGTTACTGGTCTCTAAACCACGTGGCTTACTGCCTTCCTTATTTAACACTGTTTATTGGCATTTTGGGTGTATGACTGGACATTAATTTTGTCCATAAGAGAGTTTTTTATTACAATTTCATTTCATATTGTAACTTCATGATATTGTTCCTGGCGGGTTGGTTTATTATGCCATCGGCTTTTTAAGTGTTTTTAATTTTGTTCTCCTGTGTGCCTCACTCCCAAGTGTGGTAATATGTGATTAATGTACTCATGTTGTAATAAAGTCTTTTTCTATTTATTCTTAGTGCAGTGATCCCTTTTTTGGTATACCTTTTTCTCTCTTACTTACTGCTGTTTTGTATACCAGGTGATCCCACCGGGTAGTGCCCTTCCCCCCCTTTTTCAGTCAGTCTAGGAGAGTCACTCCTTAAAAATAGAAAAAAAAGTTTTTTCTTAGGCCCTCCTCTCTGAATTTTCCAGGGTTTATTGCAGCCCCACCTTCAATTTTTTGGCAGCCCTTGCACTAGGCTTTATGAGTCTAGGTGTACCACTATCTAACAATTTTAACATAATGCATATGAGGCCTTCCTTTATGTCTAATACAGGGTGAATCGGTGTCCCTTTTCCATCAATTTTTTGTCAGTTCTTGTATTGTCCGCAAAGTCTTTGTGACTTTCAGAGTCCCTTCTTCATAAATTAAACAGCATGTGTCAGACAATGTTACACACACCACATGCCCAGATAAGGCAGTAACATGTTAAAACTAAATTTACCGGTGAGTACTGGAGGATGTAGTTTTATTTGCCCCTGTTCTTTGCAAGGATATCTCCAAATTGAATAATTGAAACCATATAAGTATTTCATGTCATCAAGTGTAGACATACTGTAGATGACTGGGAAATACAGTGTGAAATAGTCCTGCTATTAAGGGGTGGAGGAGGTGGGAAACTTTTTTCTCTTTTTCATTTTGTCTTATAGACAAATCATTATACAGGAAAGAAGTTTCCTAATATTTTTTCCTGTAAAATGTATTATATCTTGTACCTCTTATTGTCAGTCCGCAAAAGTAGTGTAATACTCTGACAATATTGTTTCCAGTAGCGACCTGGGAATCAGTGATGCATCCAGGCATCTTCCTCATGCTGTTCTCATTCCCAGTCCCCTATGCGACCATAATGTATAGCTATGTCAAATGACGTAAAGAGGTTAAGGGGTAGGCAGGTACAGACATAAATATATGAGGAATAATTGTTTTTTCTTCCCATACAAATATAATGGCTATATTGAAAACAAAAAAGTGTTTTGGAGCAAAATTTGCACCTTCATAATTCTACATTTTATAGTTATGAACATTTTTTAATCAATTAGTAAAATTACTTGCACCATTCATTATATTTTGAAAGAAGTTCAAACTAAAGCAAACATCTCCTCAGCATGACTTTAGTTAAACACATTTTTTTAGTCCAATAAAACCTGATGTGTTAAACTGGAACCATAGTTCATACATCAAAATTTCAACATAGCCGACTTTGTCTGTCACTGACTCAGGAGTATCAGTTGGGTCACTTGACGTTCAATGAGCAAAATCAGAAAATGAGGTGAGGTTTACTGTATGTTTGCACTGCAAACATTAGTCAGTCATCTGGCGGGACAGCGTACATAGCAGCATGCCCACACATCCCCTGTTCTATGTTTGACACTCTAGTTGCCCTTTTACTTATTCCACATAGTATCTTTAATACAGAGAATAGTTGCTTTAGAATTATATTGACATTGGCAGGTACCAAAAGTCCTAAATGCAATGAAAGCCAATGCTGACGCTTTAAAGCACATCTGTGAAAGAGAATCTTTTAGAAAAGTCATGCTGCTACTAAATCACCTTGTGTGCTGGTGTATCTTAGTTGACCTCTTCAGACAAATACTTCTACTATGTACCATACAGAGCATCTATTCTTCTGTATACACTTTACAAATTAAATACACACATTGGAATTGTCCAGGGGCAACTTGTGTGGTGTTCCAAAGGGGAAATCAGTTAAATCAGTGTCCTTCATACATGATATGCCTTGTACGATATAACATCTGAGAGCCGACAACATTATTTGATATTAGACTTGGGTAAAAACATCTACTAGGAGACCAAATATAATTCTATTAACTGTCTTTGGCACAATAGATAAAGTACACCATGTGCACAAGCACATCTACTAACTTATTTTTTCCAACACACCTGAAGAGGACTTTACAAAGCCGAAGTGAGTTGGATATACAATACTGTGCAAAAGTTTGAGACAGGTGTAGAATAATGCTTCAAAAATAAGAACAATTTAAAAAAAAAAAAAAAAAAAAATGTTATTAATTTTTTTTATCAATCCATGTCCAAGGCATTGCTTTCATCTCAATTCTCCCATGACAACCACTTCTGGCCAGACTGCTCCGAACAGGAGATAACTGTTGCTGGGTCCCACTGGTTGCTTCCAGTTCTGAGATAATGATATTTTTGGATATATTCGAATTTCTTAGGGAAGTAAGCAAGATGTAAGTCTCATCTGTCCTTGCTGACATCTACAACTATGATGCTCAACGTTACCCATTCCTTAGTGTTTCTTCGAAAAAGCTTGAACAATACATCCTGAAAACCCCAGTCTGCTTTACCTAGGAGAGACCTTGCTGAGCATTATCTTGTATCTTGTTGCTGTGCCATGGTTTGGCTTAAAACTCTCTTCCACAATCTCCCCTTTATAACAGAGATTGGATGTTCCTTATCTAGTTTGAAGACTTCTACACAGAATTTCAGTTTATAATACCATGTTTCTCAGAAAATAAGACACTGTCTTCTATTTTTTTTTTGCCCCGAAAAATGTGCTAGGGTTAATTTTCGGGGTAGGGCTCATTCTGAGGGAAACACAGTTGGGGGAAGTTTATTCCCCAAAAATGCAGATTTCCCCCACTGGAGAATCAAACTTACCGGACCTTGGGTGTCTGTGTTGCTCCCAGATCCTCCTACAATATTCGGTGGGCGCTCCCAGCGGGAATGCTCCATGTTTTCCTCCCATGCTTCTAATTGAGACTCGCACACATCAGCTCTTACACACAGACACACTCATGTACACATACACATGCTCATCAGATCGCACATGTGGTGAGTGTTTGTGTGCGATCTGATATGTTTGTGTGTGTGTGAGTGTGTGTGATCTGATGTGTGTGTGTGTGTGCAATCTAATGTGGGACTGTGTGTGATCTGATGTGTGTGGGTGTGCGATCTGATGTGTGTGGGTGTGTGATCTGATGTGTGTGGGTGTGTGCGATCTGATGTGTGTGGGTGTGCGATTTGATGTGTGTAGGGTGCACGATCTGATGTGTGGGTGTGCAGTCTGATGTGTGTGGGTGTCCAATCTGATGTGTGTGGGTGTGTGTGATCTGATGTGTGTGGGTGTGTGCGATCTGATGTATGTGGGTGTGTGGGATCTGATTTGTGTGGGTGTGTGGGATCGGGTGTGTGGGATCTGATGTGTGTGGGTGTAGGTCCTTGATGCATTCCACTGCAGGTCCTCCCATTCGGTGTCTGGTGAGTATGATTGTGTCTTCTTTCTTCTCTCTTTTGGAAGTGTCTGCTTTCTATAATGAAGTGTCCAGTAGTATTCTTTAACTTTTTTAGCTGCATGGACACTTTATTATTGAACCGCAACTAGGGCTTATCTTCGGGGTATGGCTTATATGCCGCCCAGGGTTATGGAGTACTCGGTCCTGGGCGGTGTATAGCTGTGGAATGTCACTTTGGTGCCCGTTGCCCGGTCCTGTGCCCTGGTGCTTTTTGAAAAGGGGATATTTTCAGGGGATTGTTGAATAAGGTTTATACGTGATGCCACTTGCGGTTTGTGGCTATGTGGATGAGCCGCAGCTGCACAATGTTCACTACTGGGGCTGGTGTTAATGGCAACCTAGATATTAGACCCTCCGCAAGCAGGGCCAAGCCCTAGAGGATAGGTGATGTAACGGTCGTTGAAAGAAGGTAGGACACAACGGGAATTTCAGTGTAACTGGTTCTTTTTAGTTAAAAGAAAAAAGTTTTGGTACTGTGTTAGTTGAAAAATGATTGATTGCTCTCAACGAGAGAAACAAAATTATAATTTTATAGTTGTGATACCTTTTATTAAGACTCACCAGATTCATCCTCACACACAACTTTTTCTCTTGTGGCAAGAAGCTACAGTCCCTGACAAAAGTTTTGTCGCTTAGGGTATGTACACAAATCAGGTTTTTGCAGTGCGGCAAAATCCGGCGCTATTCTGAAAAAAACGGAAGCGGCGACAGCTGTCGCCGGATCCGTTTTTTTCCCCATAGACTTTCATTAGCACCGGATTGTGCCGCACGGCCGTGCGTTCTCTCTGTTTTTTGCCGGTTCCGGCATAATTGTCTGATCCGGCGGCCGGGAAAAACGCAGACCTAGATGTTTTTTGTGTCATGAGAAAAATCGCATCCTGCCGGATCCGATGCGATGCGGCGTAATGTATAATGGCTGTCTATGGACGCCGGATCCGGCGGGATGCAGCAAAAACCAGAATACGTGGACGGATCCGTTTTTTTAAACTGAGCATGCTCAAACTGGCATAACACAGCTATATAAAGCCCTCACTACTCATTGTGATGATTGCCTGCTGACCAAGACCAACACTGCCTGCTGCCCAACCCTGCCAGCCTGCTGAAACCCTGCCAGCCATCCGCCTGCAGCCAGCCATCCCCCCCCTGCAGCCAGCCATCCGCCAGCCAGGAGGTCCCCATTTTTGTGGCATGCTTGTTTTGTACTATTATTGTCCTTGTATTTTAATAGAGAGCTATGTAGCTCCTCCATTGCAGAAAAAAAAAGAGATTAAAAAAAGAAATATTAAACTTGTTCCAAAACCTTTGTATTTGGTGTGTTATTTTAAGGTAACTTTACATGATTGGGTTATCCCTCAAAGGAAAGTACCTATGGTACTTTGGGTGTCTTTGTTTAAAAAAACATGGTGTATACAAATGTGGACATTTTTTTTTTTTAATTAAGGGTTTTTTAAACCTTACATATGTATTATATATGTAATAAAAGGGGGATTGAGGGATTTAACCCCTTCAAGACCTGCCGATTTTTTGCTTTCCGTTTTTTTTTTTTCGCCATTCTTCTGAGAGACGTAACTTTTTTATTTTTCAGTCAATATGGTCATGTGAGGGCTCATTTTTTTGCGGAACAAGCTGTACTTTTAAATGAAACCATAAGTTTTACCATATAGCATACTGGAAAATGGCAAAAAAATTCCAAATGCAGAAAAATTGCAAAAAAAAGTGTGATAGCACTATTGTTTTTGAGATATTTTATTCACTGTGTTCAATATATGGTAAAACTGATGTGTGAGTCTGATGCCTCAGGTCAGTGCGAGTTCGTGGACATCAAACATGTATAGGTTTAGGGTTAAAAAAAAAAAATCACCAAAAAAAGGGGTGCAGCAAAAAACGGACAGAAAACCGGATGCACAGGATAAAAAACGGATGTGCCGCACCCGGTTTTTGCCGGATCCGATATGCTGGATCCGGAAAAAATACGGTCCGGCGTTCACAAATTTTGCCAGGTCCGTTGCGGGACTCACACGCCGGATTCTGCCTGACGGCAAAAACCTGATGTGTGCACTTAGCCTTATCCATGTTATGTAAATAAAAGCTTATAAACTGACTTTAAATTCATCCATTTGTTTTATAAATTACTCTTCTGAAAGCTGAAACCCTCCCAAATTTGATTTAGGTTATGAAAATAAAGTTGCTGCAAAGCTGAAATATTGATCATTTAATGAACACAGAAAAGTCAGATTTTGGCAAGAGAAAAGTTTTGTCACCCACAGAAAGTAATTATTATTATTATTATTATTATTATTTATTTATAGAGCACCATTGATTCCATGGTGCTGTACATGAGAAGGGGGTTACATACAAAATACATATACAAGTTACAGTAGACAGACTAGTACAGAGGGAAGAGGGCCCTGCCCTTGCGGGCTTACATTCTATAGGATTATGGGGAGGAGACAGTAGGTGGGGTGTAGGTGGGGAGGCAGCTCCGCACGGTGGTGGGGCGGCAGCTCCGCACGGTGGTGGGGCGGCAGCTCCGCACGGTGGTGGGGCGGCAGCTCCGCACGGTGGTGGGGCGGCAGCTCCGCACGGTGGTGGGGCGGCAGCTCCGCACGGTGGTGGGGCGGCAGCTCCGCACGGTGGTGGGGCGGCAGCTCCGCACGGTGGTGGGGCAGTGAGGTCATTCAAGGTTATAGGCATTTCTGAACAGATGAGTCTTTAGGTTCCGTTTGAAGTTTGCAAGTGTAGCAGATAGTCTGACGTGTTGAGGCAGCGAGTTCCAGAAGACTGGGGATGTTCGGGAGAAGTCTTGGAGACGGTTGCATGAGGAGCGAATGAGAGAGGAGGATAGAAGGAGATCTTGGGAGGACCGGAGATTACGTTTTGGAGTGTAGCGAGAGATTAGTTCAGAGATATATGGAGGAGACAATTTGTGGATGGCTTTGTAAGTCAGTATTAGTAGTTTGAATTGGATACGATGGAAGATTGGGAGCCAGTGAAGGGACATGCAGAGAGGAGAAGCGGGGTGGTAGTGAGGCGAGAGGTGGATCAGTCGGGCAGCAGCATTAAGGATGGACTGGAGAGGGGCGAGCGTGTTAGCAGGGAGACCACATAGGAGGATGTTGCAGTAGTCGAGGCGGGAGATTATGAGAGCATGCACTAGCATTTTTGTAGATTGAGAATTGATGAAGGGACGGATTCTGGAAATATTTTTGAGTTGAAGACGACAGGAGGTGGTGAGGGATTGAATGTGTGGTATGAAGGACAAGGCAGAGTCGAAGATCACTCCGAGGCACCGAACTTTGGGTGCTGGGGAGAGCGTGATGTTATTTATTGTAATAGATAGATCAGGTAGAGAGTGTAGGTGAGATGGAGGAAAGATGATCAGCTCAGTTTTGGCCACATTGAGCTTTAGGAAGCGAGAGGAGAAGAAGGAAGATATAGCCGATAGGCACTCTGGGATTCTGGACAGCAGAGAAGTGACATCTGGACCAGAGAGGTAGATCTGAGTGTCATCGGCATATAGGTGGTACTGGAAGCCATGGGACTTTATGAGTTGTCCCAGGCCAAATGTATAGATAGAAAAAAGTAATGGTCCCAGGACAGAGCCTTGAGGGACACCAACAGAGAGAGGACGGGATGAAGAGGTTGTGTGGGAGTGGGAGACACTAAAAGTGCGGTTGGAGAGGTATGAAGAGATCCAAGAGAGGGCGAGGTCTCTGACACCAAGGGAAGAGAGGATCTGTAGTAGGAGGGAGTGGTCAACAGTGTCAAAAGCTGAGGATAGGTCTAGAAGTAGGAGTATAGAGAAGTGGTTGTTAGCTTTGGCAGTAAGTAAGTCATTTGTGATTTTAGTCAGGGCAGTTTCAGTGGAATGATGTGGACGGAAGCCGGACTGTAGGGTGTCAAAGTGAGAGTTAGAGGAGAGGTGGGAGGAAAGTTCAGCATGGACGTGCTGTTCCAGGAGTTTTGAGGCGAATGGGAGTAGCGATATGGGGCGATAGCTGGCAGCAGAGGTTGGGTCGAGGGAAGGTTTCTTTAGGATGGGTGTGACTGTTGCATGTTTAAAGGCAGAAGGGAAGGTACCAGTTGTTAAAGATAGGTTGAAGAGATGGGTAATGTGAAATTCAAACAAATAATGTGAAATTCAAACAAATAATTAACTTCTAATACAAAGATATGTTGCATAACATTGGTGAATGAAGTTTTGGTAATATTAGAGCCATATTTAATATTTTGTGTGACTTCCATGAGCTTGAAGGACTGCATCCATGTGGTTCAACAATGATTCATACAATATATTTCTGAAGTCATCAGGAATAGCAAAGAATGCAGTCTTACATGCCTCCCAGAGTTTATCTAGATTCTTTGTTTTTTTTTCTTCCAAGCTTCCTCTTTCATCCTACCCCAAACATGCTCAATGATGTTCACGTCTGGTGACTGGATTCCCCCGTCCTTGAGTACCTTGATCTTCTTTGCCAGGAGGAACTTTGTTGTAGAGATGGATGTATGAGATGGAGCACCATCCTGCTGCAGAATTTGACCCCTTTTATGATTGGGAATGTAAGAGGTAGCTAATACTTCTTGATATTTTAGGCTATTGATATTGCCTTTCACCTTGCAAATGTTTTGCACAACCCATACTGAATGTAACCAAAGACCATAATCATTCCACCACCAAACTTAGCTGTTTTCTGGATCCATACGGGCTCCAGTAGGTCTCCTGTTGTATTTGCGGTGGCTGTGGTGTAATTCAACTAAAGATTCATCAGAGAAATCCACCGTCTGCTACTTTTCCAGCGTCCATCTGTTTTGCAGGCTGTGGGACTTGGCAAATGCCACATGCTTTTTTAATTGCCTTTTGTTTTGTGCTGACTTCTGGGTACTGATTTGACCATGGAGGTCATTTCGAGACAGAGTCCTACAAACTGTTCTAGTTGACACAGGGACTTGATGTGACCTGGCCTGTTGGAGCTCTGCTGCAATGGAAGAGGGGCTGGCTTTCTACTTTCTAACCAACAACTGTTCCTCCTTAGCAGTTGTCTTGCGGGGTCTGCCAGACCTGGGCTTGTCAAAAACCTCTCCAGTCTCTTCAAATCTTTTTTTAATTCTTTGTACTTGATGCTGAGACACATTAAAGGTGCCAGCCACCTCTGCAGTGGATCTGTTCTTCAGCCTCTTGATAATCAAGGCTTTGGCCACAGGGTGGATTTTTGGTATGCTGTCAGAGGTCAAGTTGCAGTTCAACTGAAGGTCTGGGGTGCTGGGTTTCTTTTTATACACACACCCACTAATTAACCGATCATTTAGTGAGCACAGGTGAGGATGTAAACTAGGATTGGGTGCATTATATGACAAGGCGACAAAACTTTTGTCTTGCCAGAATCTGACCTTTCTGTGTTCATTAAATGATCAATATTTCTTCAGCTTTGCAGCAACTTTATTTTCATAACCTAAACCAAATTTGGGAGTGTTTCAGCTTTCAAAAGAGTAATTTGTGAAACCAATGGATGAATTTAAAGGCGACGGCGTCTGGGTGCTGGCCTGGAGCGGGGGCGGCTCGGATCCCACAGCTGCATTGGCCGGATTAGGGAAATCATCTGGGACTGGGTAACGGCTTACCCGCTCTTCTCGTGGAACTTCGGTTTTACTTGCTCGCACTGCCGTGGCCATCCTCCGCGTCTCCATCCGCGGAACGGCTCTGGGCTTCTCTGCTGAACAGCAGCGCTTCTCCGCCATCTTGACACTGCGTCTTCCAGGAACGTTGTCACAGAGTCCTGGCGTCCCTACTCCACTTCCGCTAGTAACACATTCTGGCCCGCCCCCTCGGTCTTTTCGCAGCACTCTCTTGCTGACCGAGGCCCTCTGGGAGCATCCGGTTTTGGACTCTTCAGGAAGACGAAGGGTGGGGCTTAGGCTTTGTGCGCTTTCTCGGAGAAGACAGGGTTTTGGCGTGGAAAAAATGGCGGAAAATGGCGGACTTGGCGGGAAACAGAATTTTGACTCTCGGTCTTCGGTTTTCAAGGCGCACGTCACCCAGGTAAGTGGGTCCTGCTCACATATCCTGTTCATGACGCCAGGTTTTTTCGAGGGGTGTTCGGATCCGGGGGGTCCGCGTGGACACTCGAATTAAAAGAAGGGGGGATATGTACAAAGGGGCTTGAAAGTTTGTGACGCCACCCACGGTGTGTGGTAATGTGAAAGACCACTGCTGCCGTCGGGGAGCCCGGTGTCGATGGTGTGGCAGCCTGATGTTTAACCCCTCCGTGGTTAGGGGGTTTGTGTCCCGGGCCCGTTGGATGGTTGGTGCTTGGGTGCCGTTGGGAATCGGGACAGGGGTTTTCAGTGTACTCACTCAGTCCAGGAATAACAACACCGACAGCTTGTAAACCAGAATTCTGAGCACCACTGCAGCTTGTAGGGAGCACGCTTGGGTCCGTGCCCTTGGTGTTGCTGTTAGCCTGTAGCCCTGTCCTTGGCACCTTTTTCTCTGTTTGGACCCTCAGGTATAAAACTCTTCGGGTCCTGCTCACCCGTATGGCTAACGGAGTGAGCTTGCTCTCAGGGTTAACGCGTAGGTTTTCTTTGGACTGTATTGGGAAAGCCCTATCCCATCGGTGCATTAGTACCCCGATTTTGGAGCGGGTTGGGGATGAATCTAGAAGTCTTCACCCTCGTCGGGTAAATTACCGGAACGCATGAAGCTACTTTCTGGCTTAGGATCAATATACCTACTGTATATATCAAACAATATGATAAGCTGAACTAAAAGCCCCATTACACGCTACAATTTATCTGACGATATGTCATCGGGGTCACGGTTTCCGTGCCACACTACCGTCATCGTTAGCGTCGTCGTTGCGTGTACACCTACGTGCGACTCCGAAAGATCGCAAATAGGTTGAAAATCGTTGATCGTTGACACGTCGTTCAGTTTCAAAATATTGTTCGTCATTTGGAACACAGCAGACATATTGCTACATTTGACACCCTGCCAACGACGAACAACATCCACACGACCGCCTTGGTTAAACAATATATCGCTGAACAATGTTGCATCATATGTGAGATGTGTACGTGTGACTGCTACTAAACGACCTATGTGCGATCTCGGCAAATCGTAACTACGATCTGGGCGTGTCACATTGCTACTGAGATCGTCAGATAAATTGTAGCGTGTAACGGGGCCTTTAGACAGGGACAAGGAGCTATGCAAATGCAGGAACATAAGCAATATCTATATGAATATAGAATAATAGTTAAAATAACTTCAAATACATTAGTTGATATACTAGCTAAAATAAAATGGTTCAAAACTGGTTCAACTCATTGTAAAATAATTATCATATAATGTTGCCAAACACCATCGACACACAGAGCAGCAGGTCAAAGTCAGACCATATGCTAGCTGCATTTCAGCCCATTGGCGGCTGTACTCTTATAAACTAGGTAGCTCAGATAATTACTATAAGCAGCACAACATTACTAAGTGGTAATTAAGTCACATTCTGTGGTTTGCTTACTCAGGCAAAATGTTTTAATTTTGGACCAAATAAGCATTTTTTTTCTAATTGTCTGCCAATTTTAGCACTTGTTATTAGGCTTTAGTGTTACATTTACATTACAGTGCCATTTTGTATGAATATTGTATTTAATTATCCTTTATAGTACCATTGGTTGTTAATGATATTAATATGTGCTTCCTTTGTAAGGCAAGCACTGATTGTCAAGGACAGATTGTCATTTATTTGCAATTGTTTAAGTTGGATGGAAGCGGCTATCGTACACAGGGATAATCACGCTCATGCTGACATATGCTGTTCTTGAATTATACCGATATTATTTGCAAGCGGCAGCACTTTTCAGCTACTTACATAAGTACACCTTGTGCTGTCAAAACAAATTATTAGGTTGGAAACTGTTGACATTTGTAAATGCAGTGAAGTATGTGAGCTACCCTATATAAGGACATCCAGCTACAGGAAATATTGCAGTATTCAATAAATATGTGCTGATGCTCTTGTTTTTACAGTTATCGGACTATATTTATATTTTTTCCTTTTTTAATAGTAAATGTATACTGTCTAAACAAAGTATATTATTAATATTATAACTGGTTCTGGTATCCAGTGCATAGTATACTTTTCATCTTTTCCATGATTTATCTTTTGAAGTGATGGTAAAGTTTGTTCAACTCAAGATAAGCTGTGATCTATAGGGATGAGAAAACCCAAACGGTAAAGTTCAGGATTTCATACCGGACACCTGATGTCCGGGGCTCGGACCAAACACAGACTTTTAAAAACGTCTGTGTCCGAGGTAAGTTTTCGGGTACTGTTCATATGTTAATAAAGTTTGTTTAAATCCTACAGTGCAGCCAATCAACAAGCTTTATTGCATCTGGAATTTGCACATACTCTGATATGAACGATAAAGGTTTAAAAAAGAAAAAAAAAAATAATGTGGGCTCCCACCTATTTTTGATAACCAACGCAAGTAAAACAGACACCTATGGGCTGCAACCCCCAGCTGTCAGCTTTGCCTTGGCTAATTAGCAAAAATAGAGGGGACCTGATACAATTTTTTTAATATTATTTGTTTAATTAATTAACTAAGAAAAATGACGTAGAGTCCCACCTATTTTTGAAATCCAGCTAAGGTAAAGTAGACAGCTTGGGGCTGGTATTATCAGGATGAGAAGGGCCATGGTTATCATACACTCCCATTACTAACTCAACAAGTATAGAGTTAAAAAAAAACACATAGAAAAAAATGTTTATTTCAATAAACACTCCCTTATACACCCTCGTTTACCAATTTATTAATTTAAAAAAATCCTGGAAGTTCCGACGTAATTCAATTGGGGAATAAACACTCCCTACACTCCCTTGTTTACAAATCTATGAATGAAATCAATCCTGGAAGCTCTGACTTAATCCAAAGATTAATATCCCAAAATGTCTATTGATTCCTGTGGAGTTGCTTTTCCAGAACTTTTTAGATTGCAACTCCGTGGGTCACTGCTGGTCAGCAGCGACCCGGAATTTCTCACAAGCGGTAACGTTACTGATGTCACTGCTCGTGAGGAATTCCATACCTACCGCTGACCAGGAGTAACCCCTATGCAGCCTTGTTCTGAGATCGTTCTCAGATCAAGGCTTCATAGGTTACTGCCAGAATTTGTCATGAGCGGTCATGTCAGTAAGGCTGGAGTCACAGTGGCGAGTGTAAAATCGGACCGAGTCTCATGCTAGAAAGTAGCATGTGCTCTGTTCGAGTGTTGATCCGTGTGCAATGCAACAGCAATGCGATTCTGTGATTTTTCTCATGATTGTAGTCCGTGTGCAATCAGTGTGTGATCCGTATGTGATCCGTTTTTATTCTCAGCAGCTATGTCATCTGCCATTCAGCTCTGCTACATGGCCGCTGACAGCAGACACAGACAGAGCCGCGGGATCAGAATGAAGTCGGATGAACTTCACCCGACTTCATTGTCAACCCGCGGCTCTGTCTGTGTATCATGGCCTGATTTTCGGTCACCGGTAAAGGTCTCACCGGTGACCGCAAATCCCCTGAGTGACTTAAGTGATCTGCATGATCAGCGGTGCCGTCACTGAGATTACCTGTGGCCACAGCTGAAATCCTCCAGCTGAGATCTGTGGCCGCGGGTGACCTGAGTGATGTCATTGCTGATAGCGCGACTCACTTCAGTTGCTGCATGAAGCTCACAGAGACTGCTCTCAGTCAACTTCAGATGTAGCAGAGCTGAAAGCGTCATGGGACCTCTGTCTATTCTTCGGACCTGGAGGGGTATTTGGGGACTTGAATAAAGTGGTGAAAGAGGGTGGGGTTTTTTGCCATTTATTTCAAATAAAGGATTTTTGGGTGTATGTCTTTATTTTCTTTAACTTACAGGTTAATCATGGAAGGTATCCCAGTGAGACGCCTGCCATGAATAACCTAGGACTTAGTGGCAGCTATGGGCTGCTGCCATTAACTCCTTATTACCTCGATTGCCACCACACCAGGGCAATTCAGGATGAGCCGGGTACAGTCCCGGGACTGTCGCATCTAATGGATGCGGCAATTCTGGGAAGCTGCTGGCTGATATTTTTAGGGTGCAGGGCTCCCCGTAACGTGGCGCTCCCCATCCTAACAATACAAGCCTCCAGCTGTATGGCTTTACTCTGGCTGGTATGAAAATTTGGGGGGACCGCACGCCATTTTTTAAAATTATTTATTTAATTTACTGCACGATATAGACCCGCCCACCGGTGGCTGTGATTGGTTGTAGTGAGACAGCTGTCACTCAACATGGGGGCGTGTCTGACTGCAACCAATCATAGGCGCCGTTGGGCGGGGAAAGCAGTGAATACTAGATGGAATAATGAGCGGCCGGCTTTTTCAAAAGAAGAGAAGCTGCCGGAGCAGTGTGACAGCTGTGCAGCGCCGCGCTAGTGATCGTGGATCGCTGAGTATGAGAGAGGGGGTGGTAGAGACCGACAGAGAGTGTCCACCCCTCCTTGGTCTGATGAAGCGTTACACCACTAACACGTGAAACGTGCGTTACCTGCCTTAGGGGGGACTGTTTTTTGGTCCTTGATTCTTGCACTTTGGCACTTTGAAGCAATTTCTGGTGATCCTCTCACTTATACAGCCGCTGGTATGTACTGACGTCCTGACATATTGATGAGTCTAGTGTGCTGTTTTATTTACCCTTGTTTGGACACCAGCTACTGCTCTCTGTTTTCATCTGGCAACAAACTTTGTAATCTGTATGTAAGGATGTAAATAGCCGCTGGTATGTACTGACGTCCCGACACATGGATGGGTCTAGTGTGCTGTTCTATTTACCTCTGTTTGGACACCAGCTATTGCTCTCTGGTTTCATCTGGCAACAAACCTTGTAATCTGCATGTAATGATTTACACCTGATTTGTTTTTGTACTTGCCATGTGAATACTATTTACCCTTTTTGGGACACCAGCTATTGCTCTCTGGTTTCATCTGGCAACAAACTTTGTAATCTGTATGTAATGATGTAAATAGCCGCTGGTATGTACTGACGTCCCGACATATGGATGGGCCTAGTGTGCTGTTCTATTTACCTCTGTTTGGACACCAGCTATTGCTCTCTGGTTTCATCTGGCAACAAACCTTGTAATCTGTATGTTATGATTTATATCTTATTTGTCTTTGTACTTGCCATGTGAATCCCTATGATCATTCTTGTCCGGTGCCAAGGTGCCCTCTGTCTTTTGCACTGCACAATTATGTGCTGCATCTAACTGTAGATGAATGAATAAATTTTGATATACATTTTTGCAATACAACCACGTTTGTCCTCCTGTTTTTTCATTATTCCTCTAGTGGTTTGCATGTTTTTTCAATTGATAGAGGCCCATACAGGACACTCTACTTATATACATTGTGAGACTGCGTAGTCATGTTACATTTACTATTGAAGCTTCACACTCTTTCCTCATGGATATTTTTGCTTGCCCAATCATAGGCGCCGTTGGGCGGGGAAAGCAGTGAATACTAGATGGAATAATGAGCGGCCGGCTTTTTCAAAAGAAGAGAAGCTGCCGGAGCAGTGTGACAGCTGTGCAGCGCCGCGCTAGTGATCGTGGATCGCTGAGTATGAGAGAGGGGGTGGTAGAGACCGACAGAGAGTGAATAGAGACCGAGGAAGAGACCTACTGACAGAGATAAACATTGACTGACATCGACAGACCTCACTCATTTCCAGTGTTTCCTGCAACATGCGATAAATGTATTTAGAAAAACGCATGTCACTAGGATGGTGTGTGTGCCGTCCGTGTGACATTCATTTTTTTTCACACACCCATAGACTTTCATTGGAGTGACTCGCACAAGAAACTCACCAAAACGCAGCATGCTGCGATTTTTTTCTCCAAATAGCAGATCGGAGCTCATTGATTAACATTGGTCCGAGTGCAAGAGAGATTTTCTCGCATTGCACTCGTGCGAGTTAATCACAAGTGTGACTCCAACCTAACTCAGTGATGTCACCGCTTCTGAAAAATTCAAGGCTGACCCTGATAGGCAGTGACCTATGGAGTTGCATTCTAAGAAAGTTCTCAGAACGCAGCTCCGTAAAAATTAATGAACATCGAGGGACATTACTCTTTGGGATATGTTGGAACTTCCAGGATTTATTTTATTAATAAATTGGTGAACAAGGGAGTTTGGGGGAGTGTTTATTCCCCAATTGGATTATTTCGAAACTTCCAGAATTTTTTTTATAATAAATTGGTGAATGAGGGCAAATGGAAGAGTGTTTATCCAAATAAACTTTTTTTCCAGTTTTATTTTAACTGTATAATTAGTTATGGGGGTGTCTGATAGATGCCTACCCATTATTAACCCCTGGGCTTGATGCCATCTGTCAATTCAACGTTAGTAACCCCAAAAGAATTACTCCAATTGCTACCACATGAGTACAATCATTAACAGCTGGGTAAGAAGCCAGAAGAGGCACATCTAATGGATGTGCCACTTCTGGGGTGGCTGCGAGCTTCTATTTTCTGACGAGGAGAGGCCAAATAACAATGGCCCTTCTCATCCTGATAATATCAGCCCACAGCTGTCTGCTTCACCTTTGCTGGTTATTAAAATAAGGGGGACCCTACGCTGTTTTTTTTGTTTGTTTTTTTAATATTTGTTTAAATAATTAAAAAAATGGCATGTGATCCTTTCTATTTTTCCATAACCAACCAAAATAAAGCTGATAGATGAGGGTTGCAGCCCATAGCTGCTGCTTGACCCTTGCTGGTAATCAAAAATAGGTGTGACCACAAATCATTCTTTTATTTATTCCCTATCCACAGTTGTTTGCTTGCCAATTGCCCCTATTTTGTTTTTCTTTTGCAGCCCTCTAACCCTTAGTATGAAAATTTTACAGCCATTTTTAGCACTCAAGTTTGAGTCTCTATTGACTTATATGGGGTTCAGGGTGTGGGGTCAATCTTAGGTCAAGTTTGGGTCCCAAGTTCAGCCGAATTCGGCGAACCCGAACTTCCATAGTTCCGCTCTTCTTTAATGATGTACCTTATCTTAGAAATCTTACTCCAGCACGTGCCTTTTAATGAACCAGGCGCGTTTAAATCCAACACACCCCTTCATGAAGGCCTGCATTGTTCACACCAGTCAGTGAATCGGGATGCATTTACATTAGGGAAATATACAGGGATGAGATTTTCTTATGATTTTTATACTATATAATTTATGCTTTGTTTTTTATTTTTCAAAAATGTTATACTTATTACAGCTCCAAAAGGATATCTAAGAAGAATAAAGTGACTAGTTTGCACTTGGATGCTTAAATATGTTTTTAATGAATTAACATGCTTTTATATTATGCACAGTTGGTAAATCACCCAAAACTGGCCCAAATATCGTTGTAGACTATACTATGAACAGAAAAAATCTGTCTCTCTTCCAGTCCAATTTCTTACTCTAGTCATGAGCTCAAAGAGTAGCTTTTAGGAAGTTATTACAGCATATTGGATTTTCTTCAAAGGTTAGAAACACTAGTACAGTTTATATAGAAATCTTTTAGCTCTTTGTTTATTCATTTGTGTTTAGCTGCTAGGATAGGAGACATGCCATCCATTCTTGGAAAGGTTAAGGTTTTGTCTGGCTTTGTAGATATTTTAATCCATTTACTATGCTTCTATATTAGACAACTTCTCTCACTCACTAAATACAATTTGGTCTCATTTTTATTTTGCCAGTGTTAAACAAATATATTTCTTTATCTCAGACCAAGACTTTCTATAATACTTTAATATGCTATTTATTCTGTTAACGCAATAGAACGAACATTATTTATCTCTACTGATGAGCGAACCCGCAGATATTCGGCTCCACTGAACCAGCATGGGAAAAAAACATTGGGATCGGCGAGCGAACAAGACGCCGAACTTAACCCTGAACAATGAACCCTATACAAGTCAATGGGGACGAGACGTTCAGTGCTGTAAAATATCTGTAAAATGGCAGTAATAAGTAGAGATGAGCGAACCTTAGGCTCGAGACTCAAGGTTCAGGCTCGGAAAATGACGTGAAAATCACCCTGGTGAGTTTTGCACTGTGCTGGTGTCTGATTGATGTGCAGCATTGTGCACGCTGCAGGATGTCTTTGATCGGCTCAACTTTGGCTTACATACTGCATTATAAGATGTATTTGTGATGCCCTGGACTAGCCAGGTAGTCACAAATAGCGCCCCTCACAACACCAGTCCCACACCAGGTAACACCAGCCAAACACATAAACCCTAGTCTCCTCCTTCAGTGCTTAATGGACACACCAGGGGGGTGGAGCCAGGCAGTTGGCATGCCCACCGAGGAGTTCAGAGGGCCTGAGGCCATAAACAAACAAACAAACAGTCATTTCAGGGCAGTGAGTGTTGAGGAGTGAAGGAGAGTGCAACAGGCCTGTGGTGACAGGTCTGCAGTGGGAACTGACAGGTGCCAGGGTCATAGCCCTGGTACCTCGGCTAGGAGGCATACGGTAGCCTAGCCTGCAGGAGCCGGGAAGACAGCCAGGTGGAACTGTGGTGGACCGGGACAGGGTAGTGGCCCGTCGGTACCGACCCGGGGAACCGTCTGGAAACCGGAGCACACAGGGGGGTACTCAGACCCTGAAACGAGGTCCAGAAGCCACTGGACTGAGTTAATTTACTGATTGAGGTCTGGACTATAGGTCCTTTCCTACCCAAGTCCCGACTGAAGACAACAGCCCACCGAGGGGGATAGAAAGCCATCGCACAGGCAGAGAGATCCCACGGGCCAGCGTCTGCGTGCAAACGGGCTTTCCAAACACACATACCGCCGGGGAGCGGACTCCCATCGCTGAAGTGAAGGCAGTCTACATACACACTAGACGGTGCAGGAGAAAGGCAAAGTCCACCGAACCGGGTGGGGGACCAGACGCAGCCGGCTACGGGCACCGACCACCATCAACTTTGTTTACCAGAGACTTGTGTGTGTCAAAAACAGTGAGTACAACAGTGCCATCTGGCCGCGCATCACCCTGCACCGCCCAGCTACTTCTCCCCAACGTGTCCCGGGGCCATCATCCCTGCCCACGGAGGGATTAACATCTTGCTGCATAACCATCTCCCTCGGGTGCCCCGTAACTGCAGTGGTGGTGTCTACACCTTCACCACATCCCATGGGTGGCGTCACGAACTCAAACACGGCTCCGGCTACCTACCACCCCCCTACGTAGCGCCAGCGTCCCTGCAGAGCGAAGTGACCCTGGGTCCGGAGGCGCTCGAGCCACCCACCAACGAGCCCGGATCCGAGCGGCTTGGCCATGGCCGAGCGCGGGGCGGTACATATTGTTCATGGAGAAATTTAAAAAAAAAAAAAAAAGCACCGCCCACCCACCACCGGAAATGTTTTGCTTTCTGGCCACAGCAAAACACTTCCAGATGTGGATGGGAGTGCTTTTTTTTTAAATGTTCTTTATGAACAATACATCTTAGAACGCAGAATGTAAGTCAAATTTAAGCTCATTACATACATCCTGCAGTGCATCACTCATACAACAGGACAGCGCAATACTGATCAGGGAGATTTTCATGTCATTTTCCGAGTCCGAACCCCAAGCCCCGAGCCTAAGGTTTGCTCATCTCTAATAGTAAGCGCTAGGGGACTGTGGTGGAAGTTAAATGGTAGTAAGAGCAGGATAGTTCTACATACCGTGTATCCCAGTGTTTCCAGGCCTGCTAATTAAGGTTCATGAATATCCACTGCTTCCCCCACCCACCCTCTGTGCCAGTGTCTGTGATTGATTGCAGACTGCTATACACGCCCCCCACCCCTGTGTCCGCTTCTGTGATTGGTTGCAGCCAGTTTGCTGTATAGTAGTGTAAAAATAAATAAATACTTTAAAAAAAAAAAAACATTGGTTCCCTCCATATTTTGATAGTTCTTGCTTTTAAAACTACAGAGGCAGGCTGCATTCCTCACCTGTGAACTTTACCGTGGCTGAATATTAACATAGAGAAAAAAAAAAAAGACGTAGGGCCGCCCTTGATTTTGATATCCAGCCACGGTAAAGCAGGAGGGGGTTGATGTTATCATGATGGGAGAAGCCATTGATATTGGCCTCCCCAGCCAAAATATACCCTCCCACAACTGTCCAGAATTGTCGCATCCATTAAATGGATCGAATGGATGCGACAATTCAGGACTTTACACAGCTTATCCTGATTGCCCTAGTGTGGTGGCAATCAGGGTAATATACGAAGTTAATCAAAAAAGGTGATTTGTCAGCTGCCATCAAGCCCTGGTTTATTAATGTGAGCCATCTATGAGGCCCCCCCCATTACTAATCCTGGAAGTGAAAAGAAATAAAACACAAGCAACAAAAAAATCCTTTATTTAAAATAAAATACACACACTCTCTTTCACCCCTTTATTAACTTCCAAAACACCCTTGAAGATCTGATGTAATCCACACAAGTTCCCATGATGATCCTGGCACTGCTTCATCCGGAGCCTGAAGAGAGGGGAAGCACATCCACTCTCTACAGGGACAGCGGAGGGGGAGCATGACTGGGAGCAGTGCAGTCACTAGGTTCACCTGAGGTCACAGTCAGGTTCCTACCGTTGACCTGACTGTTGCACTTCAAGACACAGCTGTGACCAGCAATCTGGCATTTGGGAAGCAGCTTCAAAAGTGAAAGGGCCTCTGGTCCAACAATCCAGCATCACTTTCACTTTCAAGCCGTGGCGGACTGTCAGATTTCAAGTCACGGCCGTGTCCTGCAGTCATACAATACATCAGCACTTTCACTTTTACTTTGAAGCCGATGCCAGACTGTTGTATTGTGGGTCATTTCCTGGCAGAAAACCGTGTTTTTTTGCCTGGAAATGCAGATTTGGTGCTGAAATTTACACACCACATTCCTGCACCAATTCTGCATCTCTTGGCAAAAAAGAATATATCACAACTGCATCCCTTTTAGGCCCCCTTCACACGTCCGTGAAAAAACACGCACGTGTGATACGTCTGTTTTTCTGGTCCGTTTTCCGTTTTTGTGTCCGTTTTTAAGGGCTGTGTGGCATCTGTGTGAACTGCGTATGCTAGCCGTGTGTGCGTGTGGAATGGCCGTGTGTGCATGTGAAACTTAACTGACGTGTGTGTGTGTGTTGTCCGTGTGAAATGTCCGTGTGTGATGTAAAATGTCGTTGATACATGCCGGCTGACAGCAGATAGAGTCGCGCGCTGAGAATGAACTCGGGTGAACTTCACCCGACTTCATCCTCATACCGCGGCTCTGTCTGTGCCGCGTCCTGATTATCGGTCACCCGTGGCGGACTCACCGGTGACCGCTAATCCCCTGAGTGACTAAATGGAGTACCCCTCTCTCATACTCACTATTCCCCGATCTCCGGCGCGGCGCTGCACCGCTGTTCTCTAAACTCCGGCGGCTTTTCCTCTTTTGAAAAAGCCGGCCGCTCATTAAACAATCTCGTATTCCCTGCTTTCCCTGCCCACCGGCAAATATGATTGGTTGCAGTGAGACATGCCCACACGCTGAGTGACAGCTGTCTAACTGCAACCAATCACAGCCGCTGGTGGGCGTGTCACTATACTTTTTCCCTTGTCTTCCTTCCCTAAGCGTCCGCGTGTAGTGGGGCGGGCCAGCATGTCAGCCAATCCCAGACACACACACAGCTAAGTGGACTTTTAGACAGAGAAGCAACGGCATGTGTGATAGGATGTCCATGTCACATGTCCCTACATTATAAAAACGGGTATCTGCCCGTCCGGACGCCATTATCTCTTCTGCGTCTGGGTGTCAGTCACCGCTGGTGTAGCTCCTGTCTCCGATACTGCTGTGTACGCTCTACACACAGCGCTATAACGAATAGGGATAGAAGTTTCTTTTAGCCCTTGTAAGGGCTAATAACAGCAGGCTCAGAGCCATAGGTGACAGTCAGGTCCGTGGAAACAGATTTTAACAACTACAGATAAGAATGTCTGTGTAGCTAAGATCAGGGACTTCCTTGCTGCATTTCCCCATTAGGAGGGATATAAAGTGAGGCTTCCTTTCCTCTACACAGACCCACAACCCTGCCACTGTACCCTCCTGCCCTTTGCACACTCCAGCTCATTGTTACTAAGCCATTATACTAGCAAACACTGAGTAAACTTAGTGGCATCCTAAAAGTGGCTGTTGGACTTCCATTAGTGTCCCACTAGTGCAAATCTATTTGCAGCACCTCTGCATTGCACACTCAAGCTCATTGTTACAAAGCCATTAGAACACCAAATACTGAGGAAACTTAGTGGCATCCTAAAAGTGGCTGTTGGACTTCCATTAGTGTCTCACTAGTGCAAATCTATTTGCAGCACCTCTGCATTGCACACTCAAGCTCATTGTTACTAAGCCATTATACTAGCAAACACTGAGTAAACTTTGTGGCATTCTAAAAGTGGCTGTTGGACTTCCATTAGTGTCCCACTAGTGCAAATCTATTTGCAGCACCTCTGCATTGCACACTCAAACTCATTGTTACTAAGCCATTCTAATAGCAAACTATGCTGCCAGTTTAAGGGCCGTAGTTGCATTGTCAGGGATAGTTATTGTTGTTTTTTCTGCTGTTAATAAAGCTAGACAACTGCTGCAATCTACACCACCTCTCAATTTTTACTACCACATTTTAAGTGCACAATCTTGTCGCAATCAAAATGAGTGGCAAAATGACAGATGCTGGTGGAAAGGGGAAGAGGCGTGTTGGAAAAGGAAAAAAAGGGTTTGTCCGTGGGGAAGGTGGCAAAGCTCCATTAACATCTGCTGAAGATAGACCATCTTCCAGCAAAAGTAAGATGTCTACTACTTATCGTGGACAATCCGATGTGCTCCCATTTTTACGGACACGAACAGCTGGAACAAAGGTAGATGATGGCCAAAAAAAGAAAATGCTTGAATGGATCTCAAGTGGTCCAACAAGTGCCCTCTCCGCCACCTCAACTACCGCATCCAAAAAACACCAGTCCTCTGAGTTGTCATCCCAATCACACTTGCTTTCTCCCAGCTCTGAAGTCTCAACTGAGATGGCTGAGTCTGCAGAGCTGTTCAGTCACACTATAGCCTGGGAATCAGAGGTCTGCTCCCAAGCTACAGTGAGTACAGACCAGGAAAAGGTCTGCAGTGATGCCGAGAACCTTTGTGACTCTGATTCAGGCCGTGAGGACCAAGTTTCTGAGCATAATGTTGACCCTTATTCACAAACTGTAACACCTGTTGTTATAGAGAATGAGGAACATACTGATGACGATGAGACGCAGATACCAGATTGGGATGACAACCTAAATATTGGTTCACGTCAGGAAGAGGCTCGGTCTGTGGGTGAGGGGAGTGCAAACACAACGCTTGATGAGGAAGTTCTAGATCCCACCTACTGTCAACCCACAGTCAGGAGCTCGAGTAGGTCAACAGAGGCGGTGGAGGAGGATGCTACTGACGACGAAGTTACCTTGCGCCTTCCTGGACAGAGTCGGAGTACTGGTAGCACGTCTACAACTGCATCCTCAGCCACCACTCTGCCTCTGAGCACTAGTCGGGGTGGATCAGCAGGTCGCATGCCCTCTAAGTCTTGCCTAGCCTGGTCCTTTTTTGACATAGCAAAAGATCGCCCAAATCATGTGATATGTAGAATTTGTCATGATTCTGTTAGTAGAGGGCAAAACCTCAGCAGTTTGACAACTTCTTCCATGAATCGTCACATGAATAAATATCATATGTCCCAGTGGGAAGCTCACTGTGCTGCAATGCGGCCTAGCAGAGCAAACCATTCACCGCCTGCCCCTTCCAGTGCATCTGCGCGCTCTTCATCTTCTAGGACTGTGGGGACAGCTGTCACACCTAGTTTTCCACGCACAACTTCCACCACTGTAACCGCAACAGGCAGTTTGCTTGGTAGGTCGTCAGTTGGTTTGGAAGGGGAAACAAGTGCGTGTGTACAGCTCTCTCAGACATCGATAGCACCAACGTTGGATGAAGGCAACATCATGTCTACAAAACCACCAAAAACCTGAGCTGAAACAATGTTCCGTAAACATGCAACATTAAGCATGTGAATTGCAGCCTTAAGATTAGAAAAAAAAACAAAGAGAAAAATTGCATGAAAAATACCCTGACTATAAATAAATAAATTGCAAGTGCTTAATAACAGGGTACTTAGTGTATACATTTTTGCAAAAAGGTAAAAAGCTGTCTCACCTCGTCACGGTGTACCCATCTGAGACAGTCCCTAACCTACTGAAGTTAAAAACATTATCAATACCTGACTTGTGTCATATCAAAACTCTAATATGAATGGTGGCAAGTGGTCAGCTGTGTCCCAGATTAAATACACAGTAAAGTGAGACGCAAATAGCTGTTCAGTCTCAGTATTAGGAGGGCTGCACCCCCAACTTGCAGTAAAACAAGATAACATACAAAAAACACCAAAAACCTGAGCTGAAACAATGTTCAGTAAACATGCAACATTAAGCATGTGAATTGCAGCCTTAAGACTAGAAAAAAAACAAAGAGAAAAATTGCATGAAAAATACCCTGACTATAAATAAATAAATTGCAAGTGCTTAATAACAGGGTACTTAGGGTATACATTTTTGCAAAAAGCTGTCTCACCTCGTCACAGTGTACCCATCTGAGACAGTCCCTAACCTACTGAAGTTGAAAACATTATGAATACCTGACTTGTGTCATGTCAAAACTCCAATATGAATGGTGGCAAGTGGTCAGCTGTGTCCCAGATTAAATACACAGCAAAGTGAGACGCAATTAGGCTAGTTTCACACTTGCGTTGTTTTGACGCAAATGGAATCCATCACTAATGTAGTACAGTTCATTTATTTACATTTGAAGCGCGTTACTATGGCGCGTGTGTGTGTCATGCAGTACCCGCTTGTGTCCACACGATGTCGCGCTTCCATGGTAAATAAATGAACTGTACTGTATTTGTAACGGAGCCCGAATCCGTTAAAATAGCGCAAATGTGAAACGGCCCTTAGCTGTTCAGTCTCAGTATTAGGAGGGCTGCGCCCCCAACTTGCAGTAAAGCAAGATAACATACAAAAAACACCAAAAACCTGAGCTGAAACAATGTTCAGTAAACATGCAACATTAATCATGTGAATTGCAGCCTTAAGACTAGAAAAAAAAACAAGTGTTTTTTGTATGTTATCTTGCTTTACTGCAAGTTGGGGGTGCAGCCCTCCTAATACTGAGACTGAACAGCTAATTGTGTCTCACTTTGCTGTGTATTTAATCTGGGACACAGCTGACCACTTGCCACCATTCATATTGGAGTTTTGACATGACACAAGTCAGGTATTGATAATGTTTTTAACTTCAGTAGGTTAGGGACTGTCTCAGATGGGTACACCGTGACAAGGTGAGACAGCTTTTTACCTTTTTGCAAAAATGTATACACTAAGTACCCTTCTATTAAGCACTTGCAATTTATTTATTTATAGTCAGGGTATTTTTCATGCAATTTTTCTCTTTGTTTTTCTTTGTGTTTTTTTTCAACATCATGTCTACGCCTGCACTTTCCTCACAAACCTGCATTTTTCCAGGGACACCCTACTCAACACCGTCTATACACAGCAGCCAGATCTCTGTCCCTCAGATGTGGACAAATAAAAGGCCATTTCCTGCGACCCATGACAAAGCTAAGAGGTTGACTTTATCCCTCTGTAAGCTCTTGGCTACAAAAGCTGCCTTTCCGCCTGGTGGACACACAGGATTTTAGAGACCTTATGTCTGTCGCTGTGCCCCAGTGCCAGATGCCCAGTCGCCACTACTTCTCTAAGAATGGTGTGCCTGCGCTACACCAGCATGTCACACACAACATCACCGCTTCCTTCAGAAACTCTGTGTGTGAACGGGTGCATTTCACCACCAATACTTGGACCAGTAAGCATGGACAGGGACGTTACATGTCGCTGTCTGGGCACTGGGTAACTATGGTGATAGATGGTGAAGGGTCTGCTGCACAAGTCTTGGCGTCCTCACGACTTGTGTGTCAATCCTCTGTCTGTCCAAGTTCAGCCACTGCTTCTGCCTCCTGCACCTCGTCTGGGTCCTCCACCTCCGCTCCAAGCCTGCCTGGTCAGGCCACCAGCGTTCTAACTGCGCAGAAGGAATCACGCACCCCTCATTACTGCTGGCAGCAGAGCTCAACGGCATCAGGCGGTCTTTAGCTTGAAATGTCTTGAAAATAAGAGTCACACAGCGGCTGAGTTGTGGGCAGCTCTGGAGACTGAGTTTGGTAAATGGTTGTCTCCACTCAACCTGCAGCCTGGTAAGGCCGTGTGCAACAATGCTGCAAACCTGGGTGCGGCCCTTCACCTGGGCAAGGTGACACACGTGCCTTGTATGGCTCACGTGTTGAACCTTGTTGTCCAGCAATTTTTTACACCCTTCCCCGGCCTAGATGGCCTTCTGAACAGGGCACGAAAACTGTCTGCTCACTTCCGCCGTTCAATCACCGCTACTGAGTGACTTGCATCGCTCCAGAAGTCTTTTGGCCTGCCGGTTCATCGCCTGAAATGCTGACACGCTGGAATTCAACTCTCCACATGTTACAGCGACTGTGGTAGCAACGTCGAGCCCTGGTGCAATACGTCATGACGTATAGCCTGGGCCAAGGAGATGCCGAGGTGGGGCAGATCACCCTGATTTAGTGGTCTCAGATCAAGGACCTATGCACCCTTCTGCACAGTTTCGACATGGCGACGAATATGTTTAGAGCTGACAATGCCATTATCAGCATGACAATTCCAGTCATTTACATGCTGGAGCACACGCTAAACACTATTCGGAGTCAGGGGGTGGGACAACAGGAAGGGGAGGAATTACAGGAGGATTCATATGCGCAAGAGACAACAACATCACCAAGGTCCAGACGTTCATCATCACCAACGCGGCAGGCATGGGACC
The DNA here is from genome assembly GCF_048569485.1 of Anomaloglossus baeobatrachus. Classification (NCBI taxonomy): domain Eukaryota; kingdom Metazoa; phylum Chordata; class Amphibia; order Anura; family Aromobatidae; genus Anomaloglossus; species Anomaloglossus baeobatrachus. The sequence continues at coordinate 423,888,416 of NC_134358.1, forward strand.
ATGGGGGACAGGGATCAACAAGGGCGCATGGTAGCAGGCGAAATGTTGAGGAAGGTGCAGGAGAACATGAAGAAATGGAGGACGAACTGTCCATGGACATGGAAGACTCAGCGGATGAGGGAGACCTTGGTCAAATTTCAGTTGAAAGAGGTTGGGGGGAGATGTCAGAGGAAGAAAGAACGGTTAGCACCTCTATGCCACAAACACAGCGTGGACTTGGTCCGCATGGCTGCGCAAGACACATGAGCGCCTTCTTGCTGCACTACCTCCAACATGACCCTCGTATTGTCAAAATTAGAAGTGATGATGACTACTGGCTTGCCACACTATTAGATCTCCGGTACAAGTCCAAATTTTGTGACATAATTCCAGCCATAGAAAGGGACGCAGGTATGCTGGAGTATCAGCAGAAGCTGTTACTCGATCTTAGCTCGGCTTTTCCACCAAACAACCGTGGAGTGAATCTCCCAGTGTAACTTGACAAACATGGGACGTTCTTGTCATCTTCAACAGTCTACCCGTACCAGCAGCACCGTATCTGGTGCTGGTAACAGCAATTTTATTGAATCTTTTCATAATATTTTTAGACCATCCTTTGCAAGGCCACCAGAGACAACAAGTCTGACACATAGTCAACGACTGGAGAGGATGATACAGGAGTATCTCCAAATGAACATCGATGCCATGACTTTGCAAATGGAGCCTTGCTCATTTTGGGCTTCAAATCTTGAAAAATGGCCAGAGCTCTCCACTTACTCCTTGGAGATTTTGTCGTGTCCAGCTGCCAGCGTTGTCTCTGAACGTGTCTTCAGTGCTGCTGGGTGTCTGCTGATACATAAGCGTACACGTCTGCCCAGTGACAATGTGGACAGACTATGGATCCACAAGGAATTTACTAACCCTGTGTCATCCTGGGGAGAGTAAATGCTTGTAGATTTGGAATTTGCTTGATGCAAATCTACCTGTGAAGTGTACAACTGGGACACAAGTGCTGCCACTGAAGGGGTGGGTGTGTGTGGCCCAATTTTTGGAAAAAAGGGAGACTCCGCTTGGAGTAACCCTTGCTTGCTGTGTTTTTTAAAAGGAGCCAAGATGAACAAGTTATGGTTCAGGAAAGACTTAGCTACCTACCCTGGTGTCATCATGGGGATGGTTAAGTATGGCGTATTTTTGAATGTCCTTGATGCAAATCTACCTGTGAAGTGTACAACTGGGGCACAAGTGCTGCCGCTGAAGGAGTGGGTGTGTGTGTGGCCCAATTTTTGGAAAAAAGGGAGACTCCGCTTGGAGTAACCCTTGCTTACATTGTTTTTAAAAATGATCCAAGATGAACAGAGCTGGGATCAGGAAAGACTTAGCTACCTACCCCGATGTCATCCTGGGGACGGTTAAGTATGGCGTATTTTTGAATGTGGTTGATGCAAATCTACCTGTGAAGTGTACAACTGGGGCACAAGTGCTGCCACTGAAGGGGTGTGTGTGTGTGGCCCAATTTTTGGAAAAAAGGGAGACTCCGCTTGGAGTAACCTTGCGGTGTTTTACATGATTTTAGAAGGGCATGCCATGCCTATATCTGTGTCTCGTCCTCTTTTTTACTCGTCAAGCTGTTTTGTTTTCGCATGAGAATTTGTTCTTTTTACTTTCCCTTGTGTTTGTCTTGTGTTGTGAGTTGTTTGTCACCTTTTTGACACCTTTGAGGTTTTTTTCTAGGTGTTTTTATGTGTTTGTGATTGCCTCCCATTGTTTCCTATGCGGTTCGAGTGGTTCGCCGAACCGGTTCGCTGAACCAAACTCGAACGAGACCTTCGTTCGGCGAACCGAACTCGAGCCGAACCACGGCCGGTTCGCTCATCTCTAGTAATGACTAGCTTTTTTTGCCAGGAGGTTTAGATTGGGTGCAGGAATGCCATGTAAAAATATCAGCACCAAGTCTGCATCTTTTGGCAAAAAAAATGCACAAAAATGTCTTTTTTACACCGTTTCTGTGCAGTTTTCTTCCATGAGGTACAAATTTGGTGTTGAAATCTGGTACCGATTTTACTTATTTACTAGCTGTAGTATCTGGTATTGCCCAGGAGAGAAACTAAGTGTCTTTCTGTCTCTCTCCCACTCTTTCTCTCTCTCAATCTCCCTCTATCCCTGTCTGTCTCCCTCTCTGTCTGCCTCTCTCTCTGTCTTTGTCTGTCTGTCTCTGTCTTTCTGTCTTTGTCTGTCTCTGTGCATCTCTCTGTCTTTGTCTGTCTGCCTCTGTCTGTCTTTGTACTTCTGTCTTTGTCTGTCTCTGTGTGTCTGTCTCTGTGTGCCTCTGTATTTCTGTTTCTGTCTGTATCTGTCTCAGTGTCTGTCCCTGTTTCTCTCTCTGTCTGTCTCTGTCTGCCTCTGTCTGCTTCTTTCTCTGTCTGCCTCACTCTGTCTCTCTCTTTGTGTGTCTCTCTCTTCCTCTCTCTGTCTGTCTCTCTCTCTGTCTCTCTTTATCCAGCCCTCCACTGAAATCATATAACCTCAAACAGAAGCTGTTCTATACTAAAAATGTCCTTTGTTGCCTATAGCTACCAATCAGACCTGTTATTAATGACCTGTAGTTCCCAGCTCCATTGACTTTAATGTAAGCAGTTTTTTTGGCAAAAGACTGTAAAGCGAAGGGTTAAATTTTCCCCTCAACACATACTCTGTGGCGTTCCTTGAGTGAAATGGGGCAGCTGGGCAAAATTTTGTGATTGTAAATGTGACGGTGCGGACTCCATTAGCGGACATACACACACACATACTGTACCAGTATAAATGATAATAGCTGGAAAAAAAGGAAAAAAAATGAGATAAATGGGTGAGGTACACTCAATCCCATGAGTTGGAAGATGATATACCGTGATGGGTAGTCTTAAGATAGAAATGCTAGTCCTGTAGTCAAGATATGGCCGTTAGCTGGGCCTGAGGTGATGGAGTTGGTGGTGGAGGACCGGTTGTCAGTGATGGTGAGTAAGCAAATGGCGGTAGCTGGGGATATAATAAGATTACAAAAGGGTAAAAATATTTCCAAAGGGTTAAAATATGATTAAAATATTGTAAACATATATATATATATATATATATATATATATATATATATATATATAATAAAAATATAGAAAGGATGAAGTCCCAGTAGTAAGTGGTTATGACATAGAGAACTTACTCATTTCTTGTAGTGTTAAAATATGAACTGGCCCTGTACTGTTGGCCTAATGATGCTGGGGTCCAGTAACTGGTTGGTTGCAATTCTAGTCCATGGGAAGGCAGGAGGGATGGGAAACTGTAATAGGAGTTTGACAGTGGAGAGGAAGAGTGAATGAGTAATGCAGTAAAACTAGTAATACTGAACCTCTCTGTGGAGGGAACCACTTGCCTTCTCCAGTGTTCTCCTGTGCTGCCAAGGTATTCTGGAAGCAATGGCATGGTGTGTTGTGCCCCCGCAGGGAGGCTGGTAGGAGCCATGCATATGTGGCAAAGAGGGAAGCGATACTGTGCACCTGCGCAGATGCTGGCACAAAGCAGTGTGTGTGTGAGGCAGAGCGGGAAGCAGCGGTTGCTAAGCAACAGGGAGTCTCAGCTGGAGACTGCCATGTCTTGCAGCCACATGCTTCACAAGCAGAGTGACCATTTAGCTGCAGGCAGAATAGCGAAGATATGCCGATTCTACGCATGTTTTGAAGGGGTGCAGTCCAATAGAGACCATTGCTTGGATCCAATAAAAGTGATGTTTCTGTAAGTTTGACTTGTGAACCTCTCAGTTTTATTTTGAAAAATAATGTATTTTGTTCATTCTGTCATTTCCAAATTACAGAAAAACCAGTTTGACTTGGAGCCTATGTCCATCAGGTTAGACAATTTATTTGCTGTAGGACTAATAACGTACTGTAGTTTATGCTGTAATGTGTCCGTGTAAGTTTTACTATATCGTTAAGACCATTAGGCCACTTTTTGTGAGATTTAGAGAGCATGTTCATGTGACGCCCCGGCCTATCAGGTCGTCACAGGGTATTGTGCAATCTGCCCTTCTGTGCAATATCCACCTTCTCCTTGGTTACAGGTCCCTAACCATTGGTGTTGCCAAAATCAGTTAATCAAAATCCTAGGAACACTCTGCACCACACCCACCAGACACACCAGTGGACGGCCTGAGTGGAATAGGGTCGCTCACGTGGGGGGTTGGTTAAGGGGAGGTCAGGAGTGTCAGGAGTCAGTCAGAGAAAGAGAGAGTGAAGTGTTGGAGGTGAAAGTGAGAGGAGGTCAGGAGCTGGGCTTCTTGGAACTACTAGGTAACAGACGTTGGTATGGGCCTGGTAGGAGCTGGACCCCCGGTTGCAGGGGATCGTGACAAGGGGCAACATATTGTCGTGGAGGACAGCCGGCGGCCTTGTACCATCACCGGGCTGGGACCAGGGCACGACGAGGTACGTGGACCCTAGGTCAGGGAGTAGCTTCAGGAAACCTGACAATTCACCCGACGAGGACGGAGCCTTCAAGATCCACTTTCCACCCGCTCCAAAATCGGAGTACTAGCGCAATGAGGGGGATAGGACTTTCCACACATACGGTCCAAGAAATCCCAAGCATGAACCCTGAGAGCAAGCTCCCTTAGTTAGCCAATAAGGGGGTTCGGGACCCGACTAGTTTCAAGCTACAGGGACCAACTAGAAAGAAACAAGGTGCCAAGGGAAAGGTCACAGATCAACAGGCAACACCAGCAGAAACGGGACCCAAACGTGCTCCCCCTCAGCGACAGCGGTGTCCAGAAGTTTGGTTTACTAAAGTTGTCGGTGTCAGCGTTATTGGACTGAGGGAGTACGCAAGTGACCCTTACCTCCCCAATGGCACATCCCCATCACTATCACCGAGTCCCAGGGAATTTCCCCCTCCCTGTGGAGGGGTTAAACACCTGGCTGCCCACTCTATCGCCACCGAGTACTCCCAGCTACAGCGGTAGTACTCCACCTTACCACACACCACGGGTGGCGTCACGAACTCTCAATATACCAACCCCCCTGTAAATATCCCCCTTCATTCGAATGGCCGCGAGACCCCCAGGTCCGGACGCACCTTGAGCCACTGCGGATCTGGATCCGAGCAGCTCGGCTGCTGACACGGGGGCGGCACACCTTGAAAAACCTGGCGTCACGAACAGGATACGAGCAGGACCCACTTATCTGAGTGACGTGCGCCTTGAAGACCGAAATCCGCGAGTCAAGATCCCATTCCCGCCAATTCTGCCATCTTCCGTCATCTTTTTGCACCAAAAACGCCATCTTCCCCGCGAAAGCGCGCGAAGCTTGAGAGGGCCACAGCATTGAGAGGAGTGCTGAGTGAAAACCGAGGGGGCGCGCCAGACGATGGAAGTGTGGTGGCACTGCCTCATCCGACCAGGGTAATGATGGCGCGGCGGACACTGCTCTGGCCGCAGGAGCAGTAGCACCAGGACCCGCGGCGGTTGCACCAATAATGCCGATAACCCTGCCCTACGTGCTGGGCGCTGCCTGGCTCCCACAGTGTGATGGCCGACCAGATGCGCTGCAGGGGTTGAGGAGGAAGATATATAATGTTCTCGATATGTATGCATTGACACGAATGCAGCGGGCATCCGTGGTACTGGGGCAGCTGACTGGCGCTGCCGAATTGGAAGTGGAGACATGAACTATGGAAGATCAGGTCTCGGTACCCGCCATCTTTAAGAGATTGGGAGCTGCATTTGAGACCCGCACTGAAGCTGAGCTTTGATGAGGTTCTACAGCTGTAAACAACAGCCCCAAGACAGCATTAGGGATTACGCCTTAAAGTTGCAAGCAGCGCTGCGAACCCTGAGACTGACCAATGATATTGGAGAGCCAGAGGGGAACAAGATGCTAGTGGAGCAGTTCTTGCAAGGCTTGGGGTCAGTGGAGGACCGCAAGCAGCTCCGGCTGTGGGCCCTGGAACATCCTGCTTTGGACTTTGCTACCCTAAAAGAGTGAGCCATCAAAGCCCTGCAGCCCCTGGAGCCTGCGGACTCTCCACTCCCATCCTGGCAAGCTGGTACATCCCCGCTACAGGTGAAGCCCCCTGCCTTGGCACTACCAGAGCCCGATCCTCTAATGACACCCGGGAGCGGAACAAGTGATTTGTCTGCCCAAGTACAGCAACTGAGTAATGACGTCGCATGGATTCTGGAAGCGATGCAGCTCAAGTCAAAGACTGTCCCGTTGAGAGAAATCCAGCTGGCCAAATGCCCGGAAGACGTCCCCTGGATGAGGAAGAGGACCCCGGTGTATAAAGGACAGAACAGTGACCGTTATGGACCACCTGTTTGTTATAAGTGTAACAAGACCAGCCACTATGCACGGATCTGTCCTTTAAACGGGCAACCCCTGGGGCCAAGGGCCAATCCCAGGGAATAAACTCCCAAGGCCCAGCAGACTAGCGAGACCGGTATGTAGGGGGACGACCCATCGTTTCCATCACCCTGGATGGGATCCCATCCTATCGGGATCACTCTATTAGAACGGGAGTAGGGGCTGCTAAATTAATCAAGCACATGATTGAAGTGCATGGTTCTGATGCTCCATCCCTTCGTTTCCTTGGCTTGGAGAGAGTTAACTTAGGGAGGCTCAAGTCCACAGGGGCGTACTAACATGCTAAGGGGGTGACTGGCCAAGGGAACTAACGCCCAGAGAACTAGTGCCCTCGCTCATTAGCATATGGTAAAAGATCTTTAGAAATACTTTTTCTAAAGATCTCTTTATCTACGCTACTGTATACAGGGATGGTTAGGCAGGGATTAGTAATATGCACCTGGAACTGCTTGTGATTCTGGGTGCATATTGCACCTGACAGGTTCCCTTTAAGTAAGAGCAATGCTGGAGGACACAAACACATGTGTTGTCTGAGAGGAATACTGTCCTAAAATAGTGGCTACTACCCAGAATGGCTAGGTTTCTCCCATAATGCATTAGGACAATCTTACAAAGAAAATAATAAACATTGCAGATAGCTGCCACTAGATGGTGCTCTAACAACATTTAACATCATTACAAAGCTATTAGCAATTATGTATGTCAATTATGAACTTTAGATTTGCTTTTAAACCTGAATGGGTAGAACAACCACAATTTGGATCACAATGATGAAGTATGAAATATGGCACCGGTATATATTTAACAGATGGTACCAATACTTAAATGTTAATGCTTAGCTGTCATAAATATTGCTTTTCAGGTTCACAAAATAATGCACTTTGATTCAACTTTGCGCCACTTGTTTTTGCTATGTCCAAAAAGGAGATGAGTGTAGCGTGGCTAGACTAGCGTTCCCAGACTCTTTAAATCCTCTCATTTAAATTCTAACATTTAAAATACATAATACTTCATACAAGAGACACTTCAATCAAACTTAGACTGACAAATATCTTGTGCATCTGCTAACGTACTGATTGATATCCCTCTTGGTGGTTGCAAAGTGTATGATAAACCCATGAATTGTTTCCTCCTGGCAAGACAAACTCTGTCAGTCACTACAAATTCCTCATTATGTCGTGCAAGATTAAACTCTCTGCTTGCGAAACATCCCCACTTTTCTGTTACTTGTTTCTTGATACATATGACAGGGAATATCATTATGCATATGTACTTCATAGAAAGTATCATTATTCATCTGAGACAAAATAGTTAGTTCTCCATAGCACTAGACTGTTGGCAAGAATGGTTGAACAGTTGTCTGGCCACCTGCCATAAGAAATAAGTTAATCTTGTTCAAATATTTATTACTCAAATGTTTATCAGGTTTTTTTTATATATATAAAAAGAGCATAGTGCATTGCAAAAACAAGGTAACAAGCCTTAGCAATATAAAAATGTATATTATTTTTGCATTTAGTTTTAATCATATTTATTTTGTAATTTAGGTTAACATAACAGTTATCATCATTTTCAGATGTTCTTTATGAATACTCTAGTACTCCATAATTAATTGTTTATAGGTACACTCAACCCACTTTTAAAGATATTCCATTAGAAATTTAATTAATTAATCAGGACCCTTACTGCATTCAAATTAAGTCATTTGGAATTGTTACAGAAAATTAGTTTCTTTATACAAATATACAGTCTCTAAACTCTCACATTTTCAGGTGCACATGAAGGTGTGTCAACATTCTGCAGGCCCACGCTGGCATTAATTCTGCTTTCAACCACCACCCCGTTTTTACTCTGTGAAGCTCACTCTTAGGCGGGCTTTGCACACTACGACATCGCAGGCCGATGCTGCGATGCCGAGTGCGATAGTGCCCGCCCCCGTCGCAGCAGCGATATGTGGTGATAGCTGGCGTAGCGAAAGTTATCGCTACGCCAGCTTCACACACACACTCACCTGCCGTGCGACGTCCCTGTGGCCGGCGACCCGCCTCCTTGTTAAGGGGGCAGGTCGTGCGGCGTCACTGTGACGTCACACGGCAGGCGGCCAATCAGAGCGGAGGGGCGGAGATGAGCAGGATGTAAACATCCTGCCCACCTCCTTCCTTCCGCATATCCTACGGAAGCCGCAGTGAGGCCGGTAGGAGACGTTCCTCGCTCCTGCGACTTCACACACAGCGATGTGTGCTGCCGCAGGAGCGAGGAACAACATCGGACCGTCGCGTCAGCGTAATCATGGATTACGCCGACGCTGCACCGATGATACGATTACGACGCTTTTGCGCTCGTTAATCGTATCATCCAGCCTTTACACACTGCGATGTCGCATGCGATGCCGGAAGTGCGTCATTTTCAATTTGACCCCACCGACATCGCACCTGCGATGTCGCAGTGTGCAAAGTGCCCCTTAGGGTACACTTACAAAAGTGATGATTTTCTCATGCGAGAGGATCAGATGCATTATGCTAATGACACTCAAACTATGGACAGCTTATCAACTGAGTGTCATTCACTGTGAGCTGGTCCTGTTGCATGCAAGAATCAGCGCACAGGTGAGGAAAAGATGGAGAACTTAGTTTCTCCATCTTCTCCATTGACATCTGATTGCAGTCGGATGTTTCCCATACACTTAAGGCCCTGTCACACACAGAGAAAAATCTGAGGCAAATCTGAGGCAAATCTGAGGCAAATCTGAGGCAGATCTGTGGTTGTAGTGAAATTGTGGACAATCAGTGCCAGGTTTGTGGCTGTGTACAAATGGAACAATATGTCCATGATTTCACTGCAACAACAGATCTGCCAAAGATTTATCTCTGTGTGTGAAAGGGCCTTTATAGACTTGTTAAAAGAAGGAGGAGTAGTGGAAATTAATGCAAAAGAATGTATAAGGCCCTGTGCGCACACTGAGTTTTTACCCGTGGTTTTGCTGCAGAAATTTCTTGAGAAATGTTTGTAACCTTTCTCCAGACATTTCCCAGCAAAACCTATGGGAAAAAAAATAGCTGTGCGCACACTGTGTTTTTTTCTCAAGAAAATTCTTTCTGTAGAATTTCTTGAGAAAATTTCTTGAGAAAATGTGCATGTCACTTCTTTTCCGCAGGTACCTGCGGTATTTCACTCCATTCACTGTAATGTAATCGCGAAATACAGCGGGTATACAGCAGGTAGCAAATGATGTGCGGTATACCCTCGGTATAGCCGCGGTTTACCTGCGGCAATGTTCATCACTGCCTGCGTTTTGCAGGGAAGTGATGTCATGACAGGAAGAGGAAGCGGAGCAGAGCATAAACACACACACATCACACTCCCTGGACGCCGCACGGAAGCACTTCCGTGTGACCTCCGTCGGGTGCCCGTGCAGTCTGTGTCTCGCTCCAGCCCCGTGGCTGCCCGCACAGCAGTGTCAGTGTCTGCCCGCACTGTGGTATCAGCAGCTTCTCACACTGCAGTGCTGGCAGCCGCAGGGATGACGAGCGCTGCTGTCAGGAGGTTAGATGAGATCATTACCTGCAGTGACGATCTCCTGCTCTCCTGACGTCAGCGCTGTCACTGCCTTCTATGCCCGTCTCGCGGACGGCCCGAGACTGTCACTAGTGCTGATGTCACGGGCTCTTGCGATACTGCTGAGAACGCAGCGGGCATAGAAGTCAGTGAGAGCGCTGACGTCAGGAGAGCAGGAGATCGTCACTGCAGGTAATGATCTCATCTAACCTCCTGACAGCAGCGCTCGTCATCCCCTGCAGTGACCTGGGCTGACCTAATGATGTTAGCTCAGGTCACTGCATGGCTCTCTCAGCCAATGGGGAACATTTTGTTCTTCATTGACTGGGACATGGATCGTTGTTGGACCCCCTTATTGGATTACGCCGGACCTGGAATTGATTGTTCTTTTCAATAAATTGGTAAAAGAGGGAATGTTTCGGGCAGTGTTTTTTCAAATAAAACTTTTTTTGTTGTCTATTTTTTATTTCTTTCTGACTGGGTTGGTGATGTCAGGTATCTGATAGACGCGTGACATCACTAACCCCAGGGCCTGATGCCAGGTGACATTACACATCTTGCATCAACCCCATATATTACGTCATTTGCCACCGCACCAGGGCAACAGATGAGTTGGGGAAAAGCGCCAGGATTGGCACGTCTAATGGATGCGCCACTTCTGGGGTGGCTGTAGCCTGCTATTTTTAGGCTGGGGAGTGTCCAATAACGGTGGACCTTCCTAGTCTGAGAATACCAGACCACAGCTGTCCGCTTTACCTTGGCTGGTGAGTCCTTCGCTGCACTTGAAGATGAATTGAAGCAGTTGGTTGAGAAATGGGATAACGAGGTCAGAGATTTGAAGTTCAAAAAACTGCAGAGAGATCTGAATGACTTTATTAACAACAAGTTGTACCGATGGAGGTCAGCGGGCGGCAGATCCAGACCCATGTCCAGGTCTGGCTCTGCGTCCCGCTCTCGTTCAACCTCACTACAATCAGAAATTTCTGACAACGAATCCATAGGGGAAACTTCTGGTGCATCCTGCACTACGGAAACCCATATCATTAATACGAGGGGCAAAAATCAACTTAATCACCCCCCAAAAAAAATCTGGATATGGGGAAACCCACTAAGAAGCCTCATGCTTTGGAGGTAACTAACCTCTCTAACCATATTTTGATGCAACATCAGCTTGAGGTGCTCTCTAAGGGGTCGAACTTTGTACCAACTAACTGCTTTAACCTTTTTACTGCAGTGAAGGACTTGCATCTATTCGCGAGAAAGTTGATCCTCAAGAAACTCCATTACAGAAGCCGTGGAGAGAACGACCTAGACAGCACTCTGGAAAGAGAGGCTCTTCAAGCACTCAATGACCTACTTGATGAACAGAATGCTCCGGCTCAAGGTATGTTCCCTCCAAGTGCCTACCCTAAGTCATCAAGGTTCCCCCCCTTGTCCCTATGTGCGGCGGTGGATATTTTCACCAAAGTGGTTACTGAAGATTTTACTAAAATCACCACTAAGAGACGAGGTGATAACTTGGGTCGTGATCACCGCCTTGCACTCAGACAACTACAATCACTATCTGATGTGGTAATTAAACCTGTGGACAAGGGGGGTATCATTGAGGTTTGGCCTTGCGATCAATACGAGAGGGAAGCATACAGGCAGCTAAGAAACAGAGATACATAACAAAAATTAGAATGCAACCCTCTGTCCCGCTTTCTGGCTTCATTGTCTCTCATTTTGCAGCGGGCGATGGAGGAGGGAGTAATTACTAAAAAGGTACATGATGGCCTTCTCACTGTGTCCCCCAAGATTCTGACTTTTTATCTCCTACCCAAGATCCACAAAGATCCCCTTGACCCACCCGGGCGTCCCATAGTGTCCGGCATGGAAGGGTTGAGTGACCCAATCTGTAAATTTTTGGATTACTATCTAAAACCACTTGTTGAGACTCTCCCTTCATATGTCGGGACACTATGGACGTCCTGGCAAGGGTCGATGGGATATTTGTGGATCTTGAAGTACTCTTGGTCACGACTGACGTTGAATCTTTATATACGTGTAACTCACATGATGATGGCCTCGCTGCAATTCGCTTCTTCCTGGGAATGACCAATCTGGACTCACATTTGTCTGAATTAATCCTCAAGCTCCTCTGCTTTGTCCTAAAACATAATTATTTTGTTTTTAAAGATCATGTCTATTTACAGACCCGCGGCACAGCCATGGAGGCGGCTTGCGTGCCTTCATACGCTAACCTCTTCCTGGGGTTCTGGGAAAGGGGGTTATTTGGCGACGAGGGCATGCGGGCAGCCGACCATGTGCTTTGCTGGATGAGGTATATAGATGATATTTTGTTTTTGGGGCAGGGCACAGCCGAGGAGCTCGGGGATTTCCTCAACGACTTGAATCAAAATCCGTATAATATTAAATTGACTTACCAGTTTCATCCTAGTAGGATCAATTTCCTGGATATCAGCCTGGGGTTAGACCGCAATCAGGTTGTCCAGACTGATGTCTTCAGGAAATCGACCTCGGTGAACTCACTATTGCATGCATCTTCTGCACATAGCTATTCATCAATCAAAGTGTTGCCGATTGGTCAGTTTCTCAGGATGAGTCAAATTTGCTCAACGGAGGCCCGCTTTCGGCGACATGACGATGATCTTAAGAGTAGATTTCGAGACCAGGGATGAAGTGGGAGGGCCATCAAAAATTGATATAATCGAGCTATACATAGAACCAGGGGGCAACTTTTGTTGTTGTCCAGACCTAAGAAGACCGATAACACTATTCGGTTTATTTTGACCTTCAACCAGCAGTGGGACAGTATGAAACACTGGCCTATTTCACAGGCTGAACCAGCTCTGAAAAGTTGCCTCCCTGATGCCCCCTCCATGACGTCAAGGAGATCTAGGAACCTCAGTGACTTTTTGGTGCGCAGCCATTATGTGCCAGCTCCCTCTAACTTCTTTGGTGTTACTACACCCAGAAGAGGTTGCTTTTCATGCAGTCACTGCATAATATTGGCAGGGGAAACTCTTTTTCTCTGCCGATGGGTCTCGTACCTTCCAAATAAAAGAATACATGCCATACCTCTTATGTGATCTATTATGTCACATGTGACTGTCCTTTAATTTATATTGGCCTAACCACACGTGAACTCTGTGTGCGTACACGGGAACATGTGAGGGATATCTGTGGAGCCAAGACCATGACTGACATCTCAACTTTAAAAACCCTACCTAGACACTTTAGGACTGCACACCAATGCAAGCCTAGGTCATTGAGAGTACTGGGGATTGATGTTCTACATGGTGGCATTAGGGGGGGCAACTTGAAGAAGCATCTTGCACAAACCGAGACCCAATGGATCTCTACTCTGGGCATGCTGTCACCTGCTGGCTTGAATGAGTCTATTAGTTTTGCTCCCTTCTTATGAACCACATACTGGCTCAATCACTAGGTTTTATGTATGCCCTTTTCACTGTTCGGTTGTGCATGAATTATTCTACACAAATAAAAATATATAAAAAAATAAATAATTAAGTCCTCTCTTCCATACAGTTAGGTCCAGAAATATTTGGACAGTGACAAAATTTTCGCGAGTTGGGCTCTGCATGCCACCACATTGGATTTGAAATGAAACCTCTACAACAGAATTCAAGTGCAGATTGTAACGTTTAATTTGAAGGTTTGAACAAAAATATCTGATAGAAATTGTAGGAATTGTACACATTTCTTTACAAACACTCCACATTTTAGGAGGTCAAAAGTAATTGGACAAATAAACCAAACCCAAACAAAATATTTTTATTTTCAATATTTTGTTGCGAATCCTTTGGAGGCAATCACTGCCTTAAGTCTGGAACCCATGGACATCACCAAACGCTGGGTTTCCTCCTTTGTAATGCTTTGCCAGGCCTTTACAGCCGCAGCCTTCAGGTCTTGCTTGTTTGTGGGTCTTTCCGTCTTAAGTCTGGATTTGAGCAAGTGAAATGCATGCTCAATTGGGTTAAGATCTGGTGATTGACTTGGCCATTGCAGAATGTTCCACTTTTTAGCACTCATGAACTCCTGGGTAGCTTTGGCTGTATGCTTGGGGTCATTGTCCATCTGTACTATGAAGCGCCGTCCGATCAACTTTGCGGCATTTGGCTGAATCTGGGCTGAAAGTATATCCCAGTACACTTCAGAATTCATCCGGCTACTCTTGTCTGCTGTTATGTCATCAATAAACACAAGTGACCCAGTGCCATTGAAAGCCATGCATGCCCATGCCATCACGTTGCCTCCACCATGTTTTACAGAGGATGTGGTGTGCCTTGGATCATGTGCCATTCCCTTTCTTCTCCAAACATTTTTCTTCCCATCATTCTGGTACAGGTTGATCTTTGTCTCATCTGTCCATAGAATACTTTTCCAGAACTGAGCTGGCTTCATGAGGTGTTTTTCAGCAAATTTAACTCTGGCCTGTCTATTTTTGGAATTGATGAATGGTTTGCATCTAGATGCGAACCCTTTGTATTTACTTTCATGGAGTCTTCTCTTTACTGTTGACTTAGAGACAGATACACCTACTTCACTGAGAGTGTTCTGGACTTCAGTTGATGTTGTGAATGGGTTCTTCTTCACCAAAGAAAGTATGTGGCGATCATCCACCACTGTTGTCATCCGTGGATGCCCAGGCCTTTTTGAGTTCCCAAGCTCACCAGTCAATTCCTTTTTTCTCAGAATGTACCCGACTGTTGATTTTGCTACTCCAAGCATGTCTGCTATCTCTCTGATGGATTTTTTCTTTTTTTTCAGCCTCAGGATGTTCTGCTTCACCTCAATTGAGAGTTCCTTAGACCGCATGTTGTCTGGTCACAGCAACAGCTTCCAAATGCAAAACCACACACCTGTAATCAACCCCAGACCTTTTAACTACTTCATTGATTACAGGTTAACGAGGGAGACACCTTCAGAGTTAATTGCAGCCCTTAGAGTCCCTTGTCCAATTACTTTTGGTCCCTTGAAAAAGAGGAGGCTATGCATTACAGAGCTATGATTCCTAAACCCTTTCTCTGATTTGGATGTGAAAACTCTCATATTGCAGCTGGGAGTGTGCACTTTCAGCCCATATTATATATATATATATATAATTGTATTTCTGAACATGTTTTTGTAAACAGCTAAAATAACAAAACTTGTGTCACTGTCCAAATATTTCTGGCCCTGACTGTATGTTTCTAATTTTTATGTTTCTGTATACTTATATCTTATCCCTTGTTCGTTACTAGGTTCCCTTTTCCTTTATCTTCCCTTCTTTCTGGCCATGCGGTGTTTTATCACCATTAAAGCCATCTCTCTGAACTGAAAATCATCCTGGATGAAGAAATCACCACAATTGACATGTATCCATGCACATTGCATGTATTCTTTGACTCCTTGATGCGTATATTTATATGTTGCATGTGTTTGCATGCGTATCTCTCCCTTTCCTCTTTCTTTCCCCAATATGCCTGGATACATGTATTATGTGTATACCTTTATATATTGCACATGTTTTGTATGTGCCTGTATATCTACATTTACGGATCTCTTTTCCAACATGTTAATATAGTCATCGGGCTTTTGCTGTATAATGTACAATCATGTAGTCTTTTTTTATACTCTTGACTTTGCAATAATCTTCCCGCTTAGCCTTTTTTGATCTCAGGGAGAGCAAGTTAAGAGCCTTTGGCCTATAGACTATTTGTGATCAGCGCATGTGCCACTTTCCACTTTGAGTATTCCTCAAGCTCGTCGGTGGTGACGCGTCCCCCCTCTGAGCCTGGTGAAATAAATACTTGGTGACGTGTGGCACATGCGGTGCTCTATTTAGGACTACTATGTCCACTTTATCTCTTTGCCCTCCCTGTCCTGTCACCAGGGGGGGCGCGGGCGGTGTGGTGTCCGGCGGTCACCGAGGACTCACGTCTTGAATGTGTACCTGTGTGACCGGCTGGATGATCCGCGCTCCGTGCGTCCCTCCTGTTGCCAGGGAGCTGGGACGCGGCGCTCCTTGGAGCGTGTGGCGCGCATGCGCACTTAGTGCGCCGCGCGGGACACCGCTGCATGGTTGCACATGCGTCCCTGTCTCCCTTGACATCCGGTCATGTGATCGATATCACATGACTGGGTGGCAGGCATTCAAAAGGCTGCGTGGGCTGTAAACACCGCACTCATTCCTCCCGGAAGAAGCGGTCTCGTACCGCGAAACGGCTGTTGGAGGTTCCCCTCTGGTCTGGCTCCCCTGAACCACCATTGTATTAGCTGAGCGCTGTATTCGGCCCTTTAATCTATTACTTGATATGGGCTATTGAGACACATGCTACTTATGCTGCTATATGACATACAGCCCATCTCCACTTGAAATGGTTTTGCCATCTACAAGTTCTTACTAGCGTCTTACCTGGATTTTAACATTTTGGGGTTTCCCATCTCACTGAATATACATATTTTGTACAATTGTGGTCTATGAGACCTTGGTATTTATTCCCTAACCCTATGCTTGAAACATCCTTTCTATACATGTATTGTTCTACTATTTATTAATAATAAAATAATTTTCTAATTGCACCAAAAACTCCTTTGCTCTTGTTTTACTACATGAATATATGCATTTGCAGCTGATTGACTCCTGGTGCTAGAAAATGTTTATTAGTTAATATTTTACTATAAACAATGACATATACAAAATGTATCACCATATTTTATCAGATGTATGCACCATTGCCAGGATGCCCTTTAAGTGAACTTATTCATCCATCACCTTTACCGTCAATTAGCAACACATATGCTGAAACTACAGTATCTCAGCTTCTTATATACAATGGACATTATCAATATACTAAACTACCTTACACTGTTGGAATGTTGGCTGTGTTATGTGATGATGCTTCTCTAAATAACTTTCATATTAAATTCTAACTTACCTAATATTTCCTTTCGAAGAGTAATATCTTCAATTATAAGTCTCATCAATGGGGTCTAGAGATGAGCGAACCGGCCATGGTTCGGCTCGAGTTCGGTTCGCCGAACGGAGGTCTTGTTCGAGTTCGGTTCGGCGAACCGGTTCGGCGAACCACTTGAACCGCATAGGAAACAATGGGAGACAATCACAAACACATAAAAACACCTAGGAAACACCCTCAAAGGTGTCCAAAAGGTGACAAACAACTCACAACACAACACAAACACATGGGAAAGTGACAAGAACAAATTCTCATGCGAAAACAAAACAGCGTTACGAGGAAAAAGAGGACGAGACACAGATATATGAGTATATGCAAGGGAACATCGATGCCATTACTGTGCAACTTGAGCCCTGCTCATTTTAGGCTTCCAATCTGGATAAATTGCCTGAGCTTGCCACGTTCGCTTTGGGGATCTTGTCGTGTCCTGCAGCCAGCGTTCTCTCGGAACCTGTCTTCAGTGCTGCTGGGGGTCTGCTGACAGATAAGCACACGCGTCTGTCCACTGACAATGTGGACATGATCTCAAAGGACTTTTCTTCCCCTGGATCATCCAGGGGAGTTGAAAGGCACGCGTATTTTTGAGAGTGCTTCATGCAAAGCATCTTTTTCATTTTGAAAAGGGGGATCAACTGATGCCAGTCAAGTGGGGTGTCTGTGGCCCAATTAGTGGAAACGAGGGAAACTGTGGTTGGAGTCCCCTCACTGTGTTTCTAAAAGAACCAAGATGAACAAGTCATGGCTCTCAGAGGACTTTTCTTCCCCCGGGTCATCCAGGGGAGGCGAAAGGCAGGCATATTTTTGAGAGTGCTTCATGCAAAGCATCTTTTCATTTTGAAAAGGGGGGTCAACTGATGACAATCAAGTGGGGTGTGTGTGGCCCAATTAGTGGCAACGAGGGAGACTGTGGTTGGAGTCCCCTCGCTGTGTTTCTAAAAGAACCAAGATGAACAAGTCATGGCTCTCAGAGGACTTTTTTTCCCCTGGGTCATCCAGGGGAGGCAAAAGGCAGGCGTATTTTTGAGAGTGCTTCATGCAAAGCATCTTTTTCATTTTGAAAAGGGGAGTCAACTGATGACAGTCAAGTGGGGTGTGTGTGGCCCAATTAGTGGAAACAAGGGAGACTGTGGTTGGAGTCCCCTCGCTGTGTTTCTCAAAGAACCAAGATGAACAAGTCATGGCTCTCAGAGGACTATTTTTCCCCTGGGTCATCCAGGGGAGGCGAAAGGCAGGCGTATTTTTGAGAGTGCTTCATGCAAAGCATCTTTTTCATTTTGATAAGGGGGGGTCAACTGATGACAATCAAGTGGGGTGTGTGTGGCCCAATTAGTGGAAACGAGGAAGACTGTGGTTGGAGTCCCCTCGCTGTTTTTTACATGATTTTCGAAGTGCATGACATGCCTAAGAGGTTTAGTTTCAGCATCTCAAACTTTTTGGCTACAGAAAGGCTGCCTTTACACCCTTTTGTCACTGAGGATTTTCGAGACCTTATGCCCATTGCAGTGCCCCAAGAGCCGATGGCCATTTGCCACTCTTTCTCCAAGAAAGGGGTGCCCGAGCTAACACAGCAGGTTGCACACAACATCACCGCTTCCTTGAGAAACTCTGTGTGACAGGGTGCATTTCACCACAGATACTTGGAAAAGTAAGCATGGACAGGGGCGTTACATATCGCTAACTGGGCACTGGGTAACTATGGTGATAGATGGAGAAGTGTCTGCTGTACAAGTCTTTCCGTCCCCATGAGTTGTGTGTTTCAATCCTTCCTCTGTATGTACAAGTTCCTCCACTGCTTCTGCCCCATTAACCTCGTGTTGTTCCTGCACCTCAGCCCAAACCCTGTGTGGTCAGGCCACCCTTCCTTGTAACTGCACCCAAGGAATCCCACACACCTCCTTACTATGCTGGCAGCAGAGCTCAAGGCCATCAGGCGGTCAAATGTTTACTTTGAAATGTAGGGGAAATGTGAGACATCGCTGAGGAGTTGTGGACGGTTAGCTCTGTAGAGTGAGACCGAGTTTCATCAATGGTTGTCTCCACTCAACCAGCAGCCAGGGAATGCCGGGTGCGACAATGATGCAAACCAGTCTGCGGCCCTTCTTCAGGGCATTGTAACACACGTGCCTTGTATGGCTCACGTGTTGAACCTGTTTGTCCAGCAAGTTTTAAAACACTATCCCGGCCTACATGGCCTTCTGCAGAGGGCACGGTGTAGCGCCTGCCTGGGTCGACACACTCAGATGGGCTGTAAAGGATAGGCTAGAGGGAAGCCACTCACCAAGCTGGACCCCCAGAAACCTGAAACCCTTTAACCCCTTTAAAGTGATTTTGAATGACACAGGGCCCAAGTTGATCAATACCTGTGGAAGGCTGCAGTTCCAGAGAATAGTAGTCATGCAGGGTCAAAACATTAATTGAGGAAGAAGAACAGAATGGGAGGGACAGGACTTAATCAGAAAACAAGCAGAGGTGAAATGCGAATCGACCAACGAGGTACCTAAACAGCAAGCAGGAAAAATAGTCAGGTAACAAGCACACAAACTCATAAAACTAAACTGGGGGTAACAGTAACCAGAGGTTCATAGCTATGTCTGGCAGTGGTCTTCAGACGGAAGGGGCCTAAAAAAGGGTGTTGTGTAGTGATGAGCGAGTATGCTTGTTACTACTCGGTACTCGCACGAGTATCACTGTACTCGGGCTACTCGGCGGGTACCGAGTAATTTTGCAATACTCGTGCTTTACTCGTGGTCTTCATCCCTGCATGTTGGCGCTCTTTTGAGAGCCAGCCCTCATGCAGGGATTGGCTGGCAGACCACTGCAATGCCACAGCCCTGTTAGTTGTGGAATTGCAGTGATTGGCCGGCCCGCACAGCGTGACCGAGCCTTTATACCGGCGGGCGCGCTGTGCTCTGTACACAGCCATCTCATATTCCCTGCTTTCCACGCCCACAGGCGCCTATGATTGGTTGCAGTGAGACACGCCCCCACACTGAGTGACAGGTGTCACACTGCACCCAATCACAGCAGCCGGTGGGCGGGTCTATACTGTGCAGTAAAATAAATAAATAAATAATTAAAAAGAACGGCGTGCGGTCCCCCCAATTTTAATACCAGCCAGATAAAGCCATACAGCTGAAGGCTGGTATTCTCAGGATGGGGAGCTCCACGTTATGGGGAGCCCCCCACCCTAACAATATCAGTCAGCAGCTGCCCAGAATTGCCGCATACATTATATGCGACAGTTCTGGGGCTGTACCCGGCTCTTCCCGATTTACCCTAGTGCGTTGGCAAATCGGGGTAATAAGGAGTTAATGGCAGCCCATAGCTGCCACTAAATCCTAGATTAATCATATCAGGCGTCTCCCCGAGATTCCTTCCATGATTAATCTGTAAATTACAGTTAAAAAACACACACACCCGAAAAATCCTTTATTAGAAATAAAAAACACTAACAAAGTCCCTCATTACCAATTTATTAACCCCGACAAAGCCTCCATGTCCGGCGTACTCCACGGACTCCGGCGTCGCGTCCAGCTCTGCTGCATGGAAGTGACAGGAGCTGCAGAAGACACCGCCGCTCCGGTCACCTCCACGCAGCTAATGAAGGGAATAGCGCGATCAGCTGCTGTCAGGTAACTCACGGCCACCGCTGGATCCAGCGGTGGCCGCGATTAACCTCAGTGACAGCAGCTGATCGCTATACTCACCTCAGTTGGTGCATGGAGCTGACTGGAGCGGCGGTGAGTAGCGCGATCAGCTGAGCTGTCACTGAGGTTACCCGCGGCCACCGCTGCATCCACCGCTGGATCCAGGTAACCTCAGTGACAGCTCAGCTGATCGCTATACTCATCTCATTAGCTGCGTGGAGGTGACCGGAGCGGCGGTGTATTCTGCAGCTCCTGTCACTTCCATGCAGCAGAGCTGGACGCGACGCTGGAGGACTGTGGAGTACGCCGGACATGGAGGGTTTGTCGGGGTTAATAAATTGGTAATGAGGGACTTTGTTAGTGTTTTTTATTTCTAATAAAGGATTTTTCGGGTGTGTGTGTTTTTTAACTGTAATTTACAGATTAATCATGGAAGGAATCTCGGGGAGACACCTGACATGATTAATCTAGGATTTAGTGGCAGCTATGGGCTGCCATTAACTCCTTATTACCCTGATTTGCCAACGCACTAGGGTAAATCGGGAAGAGCCGGGTACAGTCCCAGAACTGTCGCTTATAATGTATGCGGCAATTCTGGGCAGCTGCTGACTGATATTGTTAGGGTGGGGGGCTCCCCATAACGTGGAGCTCCCCATCCTGAGAATACCAGCCTTCAGCTGTATGGCTTTATCTGGCTGGTATTAAAATTGGGGGGACCGCACGCCGTTTTTTTTAATTATTTAATTATTTATTTCACTGCACAGTATACACACACCGGCTGCTGTGATTGGGTGCAGTGAGACAGCTGTCACTCAGTGTGGGAGCGTGTCTCACTGCAACCAATCATAGGCGCCGAAAAGCAGGAAAGCAGAGAATACGAGATTGATTAATGAGCGGCCGGCTTTTTCAAAAGAGGAAAAGCCACCGGAGTTTGAACAGCTGTGCAGCGCCGCGGCAGTGATCGGGGAACGGTAAGTAAGAGAGAGGGGGGGGAACTGACCGACAGACTGTGAGAGGGGGACAGACAAGACAGAGAGAGACAGACTGACGGGAGATAGAATGAAAAAAAAAATGACCGACATCGTTAGTAAAAAGCACAAAACGTGCGTTTTGGACATCGGAGTGCCACACAAGGTTTTCACGTAAAATCTTTCATGTATTAATCTCAAAAAGTAACATACACCAGCTCTATCTCACTATTGGGTATGTGCCCTTAACATTTCCGCCATGAAAATTCATTTTGGTGTCGTTTTGGAAGGTTTTCTGGTGAGTCCGTAAAAATGGCGTAAAACGTGGACAAAATTGTTCACAGCTGTGACTTTTGAGTGATAAATGCTTCAAGGGGTCTTCCCCATGCTGATGCCATGTCATTTGAGCACTCTTCTGAGACTTTTGTGACATTTTTAGGGTTTCTACATGCTGCCGGGGGGTCATTTCACAAAAATACTCGGGTCTCCCATAGGATAACATTGGGCTCGGTGCTCGGGCCGAGTACACGAGTATCTTGGGAGGCTCGGCCCGAGCTTCGAGCACCCGAGCTTTTTAGTACTCGCTCATCACTAGTGTTGTGTCTTCCCATTGGTTGTAGCTGAATGATGGTACTTCATCTGTGAGATACCCACCACCTGCATTCAGCCATTGGTTCTGCATATGTCAAGGTAACGCAGCCCAGTGGGTGAGCATAACCTGCGTCCACCTGCACCACTGACGTCGACTCCTCTCCCATCATCAGCACTATGCACGAAAGGAACACGTTGTCACCTTGCGACAGGAGTACAAATTGACGTAGCGGACTACGGTGGTGACTTAACAGCCGTGTGCGGCAATGATGCAAACATGGCAGCGTGCCTTCGTCAGGCCCATGTGACACACGTGACTTGTATATCTCACGTGTTTAATCTGATTCTCCAGCAATTTTTAAAACAATATCCCGGCCTACATGGCATTGTACAGCGGGCACGCTCGCTATGTGCTCACTTCCATCGTTTGCACCCAGTAGCTCAACAACTTTCATCGCTCCTGAAGTCTTAAGGTCTGGCGGTTAAACGTCTGAAATGCGATGTTCCGACACGCAGGAATTTGAATCTCCACATGTTGCAGTGTCTGTGGCAGCACCGCAGAGCCCAGCCGAAATACGTTATGATGTATACCCTGGGATAACTTGATCCAGAGGTGGTGCAGATCACGCTGCTGGAGTGGTGTCAGATCAAGGACATATGCACCATTCTACACAGTTTACAAATGTCGACGCAGATGTTTAACACTGGTGATGACATTCTCAGTGTGACTATTTTGGTCATCTACATGATGGAGCACACTGTAAGCATTATTCGGAGTCAGGTGTTGGTCCAAGAGGAAGTGAGGAAGTACTGGAGGAGTCATATGCGGAAGATATAACAAGATCTACAAGGTCCAGACAGTTAGCGGCACCTTGGCGGCAGTCATGGTACGGTGGGGGAGAGGCATTATCAAGGGCGTATAGTATCAGCAAAACAGTTGAGGATGGTGCAGGAGCCCAGGAAGAAATGGAGGACGAACTGGCGATGGGCATGGAAGGCTAAGCAGATGAGTGAGAGCTTGCTCACATTTCAGTTGTGCGAGTTTGTGGGCAGAGGGCAGAGGAAGGAGGCACGATTCTCACCTCTCCGCCACCAACACACCGAGGACTTGGTCCTCCTGGATGCTCAAGACACATGAGCGCCTTCTTGCTGCACTACCTACAACATGACCCTCGGATTGTACGAATTCCAAGTCATGCTGACTACTGGGTTGCCACACTGTTAAATCCCCGGTACAACACAAAATTTTGCGTCCCTGCCATAGAAAGGGACGCACGTATGCAGGAGTATCAGCAGAAGGTGTTACGCAATCTTACATCTGCTTTTCCACTAAACACCAGTGGTGCACAGAGTGAATCTCAATGCTTTTTCATCGATAGGAGGAAATGGTCTTACTTGTCCACATCTGAGGGACCGAGGGCTGGCTGCTGTGCTGAGACGGCGTTGAGTACGGTGTCTCTACAGAGTTGCATTTTTGGTCATATACAAACTGAGTTAGAAAAAGACAGATGCTGGTGGAAAGGGGAACAGGTGTGTTAAAAAGGGAAAAAAGTTTTTGCCCGTGGGTTTGGTAGTTAAGCAACATTAACATTTGCTGAAGAAACAACATCTGGTATGGTGGGACTGGCAGATTTGGATAAGGTGGTATATACTATGTTACTGCTATATAAAAAATATTAAGAAGAAAAGAAAGAGAAAGGTATATATCCCAATTGCCATTTAGTGTCCACCGTGCTCACAGATGGAAAAGGAGAGGTTGGCAACTGGAAGGTTAGGTGGAGGATACAGAGCAGATTGACTCTCAAACAAATAGTAGCCTGAACCGAGTTAGACGCCACTCGGATCTGGAGACTTGGAGCCCTGTTAGCGTGACAGGGTCCACACGACCACCCAGCCCCGGAACTCTCTGTTAACAACACAGGGGCCATTGGTTACGCTGTCCGTGTGCGTAGGGGACACACTTGTGGACAGCAGGCACATCAGCAGCAGCAGGCCTGTTTATGCCACTGGGCTGCACTAGCAGGACTGGTACTACAGGAGCTGTTCTTAAACGTTTTGCGTTACCAACTGTGGTGGCGGCCTGCATCGATGACCTATCCCTGCCTACCTCTGGCCTAAAGCCGCAATGGGTTCAACACGTGGAGTTGCGCTCTTTCGGAGCATAATAGAAGACTATGCACCTTCTTGTTGGCTCCAGCCCCTTTTATAACCTGGGTCCGCCCCAAACCAGGGTGGACCACAATGCACCTCCTGGAGACAAAAGCAGAGTGACACGTCATGAGTGGCATAACTAGCGTCCTATTTTGACCCGCCACTTGAATGATGACCTCATGGCTGCCACAACCAAATTACCTCAACAGTCATCGTCTGACCAACAACAATGAGGTGACAAGTCATAGGGGCGGGCCTCTGCAAGCCTGTTGGGAGTGGCCTGGCCAAATTGTCAGGACACCTGATGCCCTGTGGTCTATATGGGCCCCCCACATCAGGGGCATGGCCAAAGAGTTCATTACCGGACCTAGCCTCTGATGCAGTAAGTGCCTGAGCATGCTCAGTAGCATGAAATACAGTTTCTGAAAAAAAGACTATCCGCTTCAGCATGCTGTCTAGGCACTATACAGGACTTACACCCGGCACAGAGTGCAAGTACCTGTGCAAAGAGGCTTTTCTCAGTCAGTGTGAAGCCCCACAGGTGTTGTGTTGGTGCATTACCTTCAGGGACTCCACGTGGAGGAAGAGTCTGGTCACACTTAGGTTGCTTCTTTATATGTATTTTCGTGACGCCACTCTCGGTATTGCGGTCAGTGGGGACCGCCACTGCAGTGTAAGGGGACACCTGGGGCTGATGTTGGGTGCAGTTAGTTTTAGTGGCTTCCCGAGAGTGAGTCAAGCACCAGGGCCCTGTGTAAGTGTGTTGAGCTGCAGGTCGCAGAATGACTCAGGCACAGTCCAAACGAGCATGCGCTGTAGCCCAAAATTAAGACTTTGCCTCAGGAATGATACAGTCAGGCAGAGCATACTCAGTTGGCGAAACACTGGAGTTAGGCTGCGGCTGGGGTAAATCGGCACACAGGAAGGAGCAACTGCGGAAACACTTTGTTCACTTGTGAGGGGAGTCATTATGGAGTTTGGTGAGGAGTACCGTAACGTCAGTGAGCAGCATCCTGTGCCACAGACCAAACTTCTTCCGGTGCTATCTATACTGTTAACCATGATAGGAGCGTAAAGTCTGTATTTATGGCAACTGCACATCACAGTACCCGGGTACGGTAGGCAGTGCCCAGACAGTAATGCGTGCACGTAAAACTTTGTTTTATTATGAAAACGCATATCTGTTCTGGGTAGGACGACTATATAGACAATCACACTTGCTGCCTCTGCACTGTCAAATTGTCACGTACAGTTTAAATCATAGAGGGACAGCGACACATGTTTGCATTGAATGTTGCTTTTCAATATTTACATGACTGTGTTGCAGAGCTGTGTGGTTTGCATTCACACTGTTATCATCTGCCTTATATGTGAGGCTTCAGCTAACAAGGGTATTCAGGGTGGGTGATGTGTCTTGTCTATGTTTAGGTAGATAACTGGGAAACTCTTGTGATGCGCCACTAGTAAGTTGTCTTCGCACACACACACACACACACACACACACACACACACACACAACACACAATTACTGCTGCTACGCAGAGGGCTTAGCAAGCAGTAGGCAACTGAATAGATTGTTCCATTAATTCAATTTAATGCATGGTTCATATTGTTTGTTTTGGGAAAGTGAAACAATCATTTATGAACCCAACTGCAAACAGTGCTTTTCATGTTGCGTGGTTTTGCTGCATACTGGGGATCCCACCAAATACAAGACTTAAAATGAAGCATAAGTCGCAAAGGGAATTTCACTGTGCTACAATGCGGCCTAGCGGGGCTGTACAACCACCGCCTGCCCCTTCACGTGCATCTGCATGCTCTTCATCCTCTGTGACTGTGGGGACAGCAGTCGCATATGCTTTTTCACACTGAACTTCCAACCCGTTACTCGTAAGTGGGAGTGTGATTGGCAGGTCGTCACTTGTTTTTTAAGTGCAAACAGATGGTATTGTTGAGCTGTCAGACATCGAGAGCACCACCATTGGATGAAGGAATCATTATATCCATGCCTGCACCTTCGTGAAAGATTGGCTGGACTACCTGCAGTTAATTATTGCGTTCCACAAATGGAAAGGAGTGTAGAATGCACAGGTGTTGTACCTTGCTTGGCAGCAAAGGAACAATAACTTAGTATTCCAGACAATTTTAGGATGGCAGAAAAAAGTGTCAGCTCTTTGGGCAAATTAAATAGCGTGGCAAAAGTGGGCAGGTGGGTACAGTGGCCGTGTTCTGTGTGTACCAGGACAGTAAAGGAAGCCTCACTTTCTATCCCTCCTAATGATGAAATGCAGCAAGGAATTCCCTGAGTTTGCTATAAAAATAGCGTTGCAAAATGTGCATGAGGGTGTCATGCAGAGGTGCTAGAAATAGCTTGGAACCAGTGGGGCACAAATGGAGTACAACAGCCACTTTTTGGATGCCACTAACTGGCAGCATTTTTTGCTATTATTATAGCTTATTAAAAACAGAGCAGGAGGGTGTCATGCAGAGGTGCTAGAAATAGCTTGGCACCAGTGGGGCACAAATGGAGTACAACAGCCACTTTTAGGATGCCACTAACTGGCAGCATTTTTTGCTATTATTATAGCTTATTAAAAACAGAGCAGGAGGGTGTCATGCAGAGGTGCTAGAAATAGCTTGGCACCAGTGGGGCACAAATGGAGTACAACAGACACTTTCTTTGGCTCTCCATTGGGAGACCCAGACAATTGGGGTGTATAGGCTATGCCTCCGGAGGCCGCACAAAGTATTACACTAAAAATGTAAAGCCCCTCCCCTTCTGCCTATACACCCCCCGTGCTCCCACGGGCTCCTCAGTTTTTTGCTTTGTGCGAAGGAGGCAGACATGCACGCATAGCTCCACAGATTAGTCAGCAGCAGCTGCTGACTATGTTGGATGGAAGAAAAGAGGGCCCTTAACGGGGCCCCCAGCATGCTCCCTTCTCACCCCACTCTTGTCGGCGGTGTTGTTAAGGTTGAGGTATCCATTGCGGGTACGGAGGCTGGAGCCCACATGCTGTTTTCCTTCCCCATCCCATTTAGAGCTCTGGGTGAAGTGGGATCCTAATCGGTCTCCAGGCACTGAGACCGTGCTCCATCCACAGCCCCTGGGGACTCTGCTGGATAAGGAGCCGAGTATCGTCAGGGACATGGCCCTGCTACTTTGAGGTACTCTGTGTCCCCGTGGGGACCGCGCACAGGAACACTCCAGCATTGCTGGGTGTGTTAGTGCGCCGGGGACTGCGGCGCTGACCGCATTTGTGCCATCACACGCTGCAGCGTGGCTGGGTGTGTTAGTGTATTGGGGACTACCGCGCTGA
Organism: Anomaloglossus baeobatrachus; assembly: GCF_048569485.1. NCBI lineage: Eukaryota > Metazoa > Chordata > Amphibia > Anura > Aromobatidae > Anomaloglossus > Anomaloglossus baeobatrachus. The sequence goes on from NC_134358.1 coordinate 423,915,993, forward strand.
CCACCGCTGCCATTGTTATACATGCGGCGCGGCTGGGACTGTTAGTGCGCCGGGGACATCCGCGCCGACCGCGCTTATACGGCGGCCGCGCTTATAACTGTAGTCTTCGGCTTTTGCGGCCTAGTCTCTTTTTCTTCCTGCCCCCAGGCCTGCCAGTCAGGGGAAGGGCGGGACGCTGTACAGAATGTCAGCACTGAGGGCTGGAGCATGCTTTGCATACTCCACCCCCCTCACTGTGCACAGTGGGGCACCAGTTTCCCGCACTTTCTAGGGCACGCCCACGGCCCCCTCCTCTCCTCAGGACGCCGGCAGCCATTCCTGTCAGCTCTTCTGACGCTGGAGGGGGGAGACAAGCTGGGAGACCCAGGCAGGGATTCTGGTGGCCACACAACCGCTTTGAGCGGCCGGTAAGCAGCACCTCTGGTGCTGGCCCCACTTGTGCAGAAGTGTACTTATAGATTATATGATTATAGGCTATATTTTACACTGTATAGTGCACGGTTGATTTTTGGCTATATACCCTCCTGGGTTGCTCAGGGGAGACAACAGCATGGCGCCCACAAGAAGCAGGGGTGCCAAAACACAGGCTTACTATGCTACCTGCGCCGCATGTACGGCTTCACTACCGGCAGGTTCCACTGACCCTCATTGTGTGCACTGCTCGGCCCCTGTGGCACTTACTCAGCCGGAGCCTCTGCTAAGGGTGGCCCAGGGGGAACCACCTGCTAACTAGAGTTGAGCGCGGTTCGTGGTTCGTGGTTCTCCAGTTCGCGGCTCGAGTGATTTTGGGGCATGTTCTAGATCGAACTAGAACTCGAGCTTTTTGCAAAAGCTCGGTAGTTCTAGAAACGTTCGAGAACGGTTCTAGCAGCCAAAAAACAGCTAAATCATAGCTTGGTTTCTGCTGTAATAGTGTAAGTCACTCTGTGAATCAAACTATTATCACATTTCAGTGTATAGTGTGCGTGAACAGCGCCTTCAGATCACTGCTGTTTCTATAATGGCGATCGCCATTTTTTTTTTTTTTTTTTCTTGTCTTCCTTCCCTAAGTGCGCGCGTCTTGTGGGGCGGGCCAGCATGTCAGCCAATCCCAGACACACACACAGCTAAGTGGACTTTGAGCCAGAGAAGCAACGGCATGTGTGATAGGATCTGCATGTCACATGTCCCTGCATTATAAAACCGGACATTTTCTTCACGGACGCCATTATCTGCCTTCTGCGTCTTTGGTGTCAGACATCACTGTCGCAGCTCCGTCTTCCTGAGTCCTATAGCCGATACAGCTGTATGCGCTGCATACACAGCGTTAGACAGCTTAGGGAGAGCACTTTATAGCAGTCCTTTTAAGGGCTCCAACCGGCAGGGTCAGAGAGCCATAGGTGACAGGTCCTGCAAACAGCAACAGCGTCTGTGTAGCCCAGGTCAGGGATTTCCTACCTGCATTTCACCATTAGGAGGGAATAGAAAGGCAGGCTTCCATTCCTCTACCCAGAGCACCACAATCCTGCCACTGTACCCTCTTGTCCTCTGCACACTCCAACTGATAACTAAGCCATTATACTAGCAAACACTCAGTGTACCTAGTGGCATCCTATACGTGGCTATTGGACTTTGCTATAGTCCCACTAGTGCAAAGACATTTGCAGAGCGCGTCTGCCTGCATTGCACACTACAACTCATTCTAAACAAGCCATTATACTAGCAAACACTCAGTGTACCTAGTGGCATCCTATACGTGGCTATTGGACTTTGCTATAGTCCCACTAGTGCAAAGACATTTGCAGAGCGCGTCTGCCTGCATTGCACACTACAACTCATTCTAACCAAGCCATTATACTAGCAAACACTCAGTGTACCTAGTGGCATCCTATACGTGGCTATTGGACTTTGCTATAGTCCCACTAGTGCAAAGACATTTGCAGAGCGCGTCTGCCTGCATTGCACACTCCAACTCATTAAAACCAAGCCATTATACTAGCAAACACTCAGTGTACCTAGTGGCATCCTATACGTGGCTATTGGACTTTGCTATAGTCCCACTAGTGCAAAGACATTTGCATAGCGCGTCTGCCGGCATTGCACACTCAAACTCATTTTAACTAAGCCATTATACTAGCAAACACTCAGTGTACCTAGTGGCATCCTATACGTGGCTATTGGACTTTGCTATAGTCCCACTAGTGCAAAGACATTAGCAGAGCACATCTGCCTGCATTGCACACTACAACTCATTCTAACCAAGCCATTATACTAGCAAACACTCAGTGTACCTAGTGGCATCCTATACGTGGCTATTGGACTTTGCTATAGTCCCACTAGTGCAAAGACATTAGCAGAGCACATCTGCCTGCATTGCACACTACAACTCATTCTAACCAAGCCATTATACTAGCAAACACTCAGTGTACCTAGTGGCATCCTATACGTGGCTATTGGACTTTGCTATAGTCCCACTAGTGCAAAGACATTTGCAGAGCGCGTCTGCCTGCGTTGCACACTACAACTCATTCTAACCAAGCCATTATACTAGCAAACACTCAGTGTACCTAGTGGCATCCTATACGTGGCTATTGGACTTTGCTATAGTCCCACTAGTGCAAAGACATTTGCAGAGCGCGTCTGCCTGCGTTGCACACTACAACTCATTCTAACCAAGCCATTATACTAGCAAACACTCAGTGTACCTAGTGGCATCCTATACGTGGCTATTGGACTTTGCTATAGTCCCACTAGTGCAAAGACATTTGCAGAGCGCGTCTGCCTGCGTTGCACACTACAACTCATTCTAACCAAGCCATTATACTAGCAAACACTCAGTGTACCTAGTGGCATCCTATACGTGGCTATTGGACTTTGCTATAGTCCCACTAGTGCAAAGACATTTGCAGAGCGCGTCTGCCTGCGTTGCACACTACAACTCATTCTAACCAAGCCATTATACTAGCAAACACTCAGTGTACCTAGTGGCATCCTATACGTGGCTATTGGACTTTGCTATAGTCCCACTAGTGCAAAGACATTTGCAGAGCGCGTCTGCCTGCGTTGCACACTACAACTCATTCTAACCAAGCCATTATACTAGCAAACACTCAGTGTACCTAGTGGCATCCTATACGTGGCTATTGGACTTTGCTATAGTCCCACTAGTGCAAAGACATTTGCAGAGCGCGTCTGCCTGCGTTGCACACTACAACTCATTCTAACCAAGCCATTATACTAGCAAACACTCAGTGTACCTAGTGGCATCCTATACGTGGCTATTGGACTTTGCTATAGTCCCACTAGTGCAAAGACATTTGCAGAGCGCGTCTGCCTGCGTTGCACACTACAACTCATTCTAACCAAGCCATTATACTAGCAAACACTCAGTGTACCTAGTGGCATCCTATACGTGGCTATTGGACTTTGCTATAGTCCCACTAGTGCAAAGACATTTGCAGAGCGCGTCTGCCTGCGTTGCACACTACAACTCATTCTAACCAAGCCATTATACTAGCAAACACTCAGTGTACCTAGTGGCATCCTATACGTGGCTATTGGACTTTGCTATAGTCCCACTAGTGCAAAGACATTTGCAGAGCGCGTCTGCCTGCGTTGCACACTACAACTCATTCTAACCAAGCCATTATACTAGCAAACACTCAGTGTACCTAGTGGCATCCTATACGTGGCTATTGGACTTTGCTATAGTCCCACTAGTGCAAAGACATTTGCAGCACGTCTGCCTGCGTTGCACACTCCAACTAATTATAACTAAGTTGCATTGTCAGGGATATTTATTCTTTATTATTCTGCTGTTAATAAAGCTAGACCACCACTGCAATCTTCACCACCTCTCAATTTTTACTACCACATTTTCAGTCCACAATCTTGTCGCAATCAACATGAGTGGCAAAATGACAGATGCTGGTGGAAAGGGGAAGAGGCGTGGTGTAAAAGGCAAAAAAGGTTTTGTCCGTGGGGAAGGTGGCAAAGCTCCATTATCATCTGCTGAAGATAGACCATCTACCAGCAAAAGTAAGATGTCTACTACTTACCGTGGACAATCCGATGTGCTCCCTTTGTTACGGACACGAACAACAGGAACAAAGGTAGATGATGGGCAAAAAAGGAAAATGCTTGAATGGATCTCAAGTGGTCCAACAAGTGCCCTCTCTGCCACTTCAAGTACCGCATCCAAAAAACACCAGTCCTCTGAGTTGTCATCCCAATCAAACTTGCTTTCTCCCAGCTCTGAAGTCTCCATCAGCCCTGCACAGTATGGTGGAACTGAGATGGCTGAGTCTGCAGAGCTGTTCAGTCACACTATAGCCTGGGAATCAGAGGTCTGCTCCCAAGCTACAGTGAGTACAGAACAGGAAATGGTCTGCAGTGATGCCCAGAACCTTTGTGACTCAGATTCAGGCCGTGAGGACCAAGTTTCTGAGCATAATGTTGACCCTTTGTCACAAACTGTAACACCTGTGGTTATAGACAATGAGGAACATACTGATGAAGATGAGACGCAGATACCCGATTGGGATGACAACTTAAATATTCGTTCAGGGCAAGAAGAGGCTCGGTCTGAGGGGGAGGGGAGTGCAAACACAACAATTGATGATGACGTTCTAGATCCCACCTACTGTCAACCCCCAGTCAGGCACTCGAGGAGGTCAACAGAGGCGGTGGAGGAGGATGCAACCGACGACGAAGTTACCTTGCGCCTTCCTGGACAGAGTCGGAGCACTGGTAGCACGTCTACAACTGCATCCTCAGCCACCACTCTGCCTATGAGCATTATTCGTGGTGGATCAACAGGTCGCATGGCCTCTAAGCCTTGCCTAGCCTGGTCCTTTTTTCACATCGAAAAAGATCGCCCAACTCATGTGATATGTAACATTTGTCATGATTCTGTTAGTAGAGGTCAAAACCTCAGCAGTTTGACAACTTCTTCCATGAATCGTCACATGACTAAATATCATAAGTCCCGGTGGGAAGCTCACCGTGCTGCAATGCGGCCTAGTGGAGCGAACCATCCACCGCCCGCCCCTTCCACTGCATCCGCGCGCTCTTCATCTTCTAGGACTGTGGGGACAGCTGCCACACCTGTTTTTCCACGCAAAACTTCCACCACTGTAACCGCAACAGGCAGTTTGCTTGTAAGGTCGTCAGTTGGTTTGGAAGGGGAAACAAGTGAGTGTGTACAGCTCTCTCAGACATCGATAGCACCAACGTTGGATGAAGGCAACATCATGTCTCCGCCTGCACTTTCCTCACAAACCTGCATTTTTCCAGGGACACCCTACTCAACACCGTCTACACACAGCAGCCAGATCTCTGTCCCTCAGATGTGGTCAAATAAAAGGCCACTTCCTCCGACCCATGACAAAGCTAAGAGGTTGACTCTATCCCTCTGTAAGCTGTTGGCTACCGAAATGCTGCCTTTCCGCCTAGTGGACACACAGGATTTTAGAGACCTTATGTCTGTCGCTGTGCCCCAGTACCAGATGCCTAGTCGCCACTACTTCTCTAAGAAAGGTGTGCCCGCGCTACACCAGCATGTCGCACACAACATCACCGCTTCCTTGAGAAACTCTGTGTGTGAACGGGTGCATTTCACCACCGATACTTGGACCAGTAAGCATGGACAGGGACGTTACATGTCGCTGACTGGGCACTGGGTAACTATGGTGATAGATGGTGAAGGGTCTGCTGCACAAGTCTTGCCATCCCCACGACTTGTGTGTCAATCCTCTGTCTGTCCAAGTTCCGCCACTGCTTCTGCATCCTCCACCTCATCTGGGTCCTCCACCTCCGCCCCAAGCCTGCCTGGTCAGGCCACCAGCGTTCTCACTGCGCAGAAGGAATCACGCACCCCTCATTACTATGCTGGCAGCAGAGCGCAACGGCATCAGGCGGTCTTTAGCTTGACATGTCTTGGTAATAAGAGTCACACAGCTGAGGAGTTGTGGTCAGCTTTGCGGTCCGAGTTTAATAAATGGTTGTCTCCACTCAAACTGCAGCCTGGTAAGGCCGTGTGCGACAATGCTGCAAACCTGGGTGCGGCACTTCGCCTGGGCAAGGTGACACACGTACCTTGTATGGCTCACGTGTTGAACCTTGTCGTGCAGCAATTTTTAACACACTATCCCGGCCTAGATGGCCTTCTGAACAGGGCACGAAAACTGTCAGCTCACTTCCGCCGTTCAAGCGCCGCAGCAGAGCGACTTGCATCGCTCCAGAAGTCTTTCGGCCTGCCGGTTCATCGCCTGAAATGCGATGTGGCGACACGCTGGAATTCAACTCTCCACATGTTACAGCGACTGTGGCAGCACCGCAGAGCCCTGGTGCAATACGTCATGACGTATAGCCTGGGCCAACGAGATGCAGAGGTGGGGCAGATCACCCTGATGGAGTGGTCTCAGATCAAGGACCTATGCACCCTTCTGCACAGTTTCGACATGGCGACGAATATGTTTAGCTCTGACAATGCCATTATCAGCATGACGATTCCAGTCATTTACATGCTGGAGCACACGCTAAACACTATTCGGAGTCAGGGGGTGGGACAACATGAAGGGGAGGAACTACAGGAGGATTCATATGCGCAAGGGACAACAACATCACGAAGGTCCAGACGTTCATCATCACCAACGCAGCAGGCATGGGACCATGGGGGACAGGGATCGACAAGGGCGCATAGTAGCAGGCGAAATGTTGAGCAAGGTGCAGGAGAACATGAAGAAATGGAGGACGAACTGTCCATGGACATGGAAGACTCAGCGGATGAGGGAGACCTTGGTCAAATTTCAGTTGAAAGAGGTTGGGGTCAGATGTCAGAGGAAGAAAGAACGGGTAGCACCTCTATGCCACAAACACAGCATGGACTTGGTCCGCATGGCTGCGCAAGACACATGAGTGCCTTTTTGTTGCACTACCTCCAACATGACAGTCGTATAGTCAAAATTAGAAGTGATGATGACTACTGGATTGCCACACTATTAGATCCCCGATACAAGTCCAAATTTTGTGACATAATTCCAGCCATAGAAAGGGACGCACGTATGCAGGAGTATCAGCAGAAGCTGTTACTAGATCTTAGCTCGGCTTTTCCACCAAACAACCGTGCAGGTGCAGGGAGTGAATCTCCCAGTTGTAACTTGACAAACATGGGACGGTCTCGTCATCTTCAACAGTCTACCCGTACCAGTAGGACCTTTTCTGGTGCCGGTAACAGCAATTTTATGGAATCTTTTCATAATTTTTTTAGACCCTCTTTTGCAAGGCCACCAGAGACAACAAGTCTGACACATACTCAACGGCTGGAGAGGATGATACAGGAGTATCTCCAAATGAACATCGATGCCATGACTGTGCAACTGGAGCCTTGCTCCTTTTGGGCTTCAAACATAGAAAAATGGCCAGAGCTCTCCAGTTACGCCTTGGAGATTTTGTCGTGTCCAGCTGCCAGCGTTGTCTCTGAACGTGTATTCAGTGCTGCTGGGTGTGTGCTGACAGATAAGCGCACGCGTCTGTCCAGTGACAATGTGGACAGACTGACGTTCATCAAAATGAACAAGTCATGGATCCAGAAGGAATTTACTACCCCTGTGTCATCCTGGGGAGAGTAAATGCTTGTGGATTTGGAATGTGCTTGATGCAAATCAAAACATCCTGTTTGCAACTAGGGCCCAAGTGCTGCCACTGATGTGGTGGGTGTCTGTGTGGCCCAATTTTTGGAAAAAAGGGAGACTCCGCTTGGAGTAACCCTTGCTTGCTGTGTTTTTAAAAGAAGCCAAGATGAACAGAGCTGGGATCAGGAAAGACTTTGCTACCTACCCCGGTGTCATCCTGGGGACGGCTAAGAATAGCGTATTTTTGAATGTGCTTGATGCAAATCAAAACATCCTGTTTGCAACTAGGGCCCAAGTGCTGCCACTGATGGGGTGGGTGTCTGTGTGGCCCAATTTTTGGAAAAAAGGGAGACTCCGCTTGGAGTAACCCTTGCTTGCTGTGTTTTTAAAAGAAGCCAAGATGAACAGAGCTGGGATCAGGAAAGACTTTGCTACCTACCCCGGTGTCATCCTGGGGACGGCTAAGAATAGCGTATTTTTGAATGTGCTTGATGCAAATCAAAACATCCTGTTTGCAACTAGGGCCGAAGTGCTGCCACTGATGGGGTGGGTGTCTGTGTGGCCCAATTTTTGGAAAAAAGGGAGACTCCGCTTGGAGTAACCCTTGCTTGCTGTGTTTTTAAAAGAAGCCAAGATGAACAGAGCTGGGATCAGGAAAGACTTTGCTACCTACCCCGGTGTCATCCTGGGGACGGATAAGAATAGCGTATTTTTGAATGTGCTTGATGCAAATCAAAACATCCTGTTTGCAACTAGGGCCCAAGTGCTGCCACTGATGTGGTGGGTGTCTGTGTGGCCCAATTTTTGGAAAAAAGGGAGACTCCGCTTGGAGTAACCCTTGCTTGCTGTGTTTTTAAAAGAAGCCAAGATGAACAGAGCTGGGATCAGGAAAGACTTTGCTACCTACCCCGGTGTCATCCTGGGGACGGCTAAGAATAGCGTATTTTTGAATGTGCTTGATGCAAATCAAAACATCCTGTTTGCAACTAGGGCCCAAGTGCTGCCACTGATGGGGTGGGTGTCTGTGTGGCCCAATTTTTGGAAAAAAGGGAGACTCCGCTTGGAGTAACCCTTGCTTGCTGTGTTTTTAAAAGAAGCCAAGATGAACAGAGCTGGGATCAGGAAAGACTTTGCTACCTACCCCGGTGTCATCCTGGGGACGGATAAGAATGGCGTATTTTTGAATGTGCTTGATGCAAATCTAGCTGTGAAGTGTACAACTGGGGCACAACTGCTGCCACTGAATGGGTGGGTGTGTGTGGGGCCCAATTTTTGGAAAAAAGGGGAGACTCCGCTTGGAGTAACCCTTGCTTACATTGTTTTTAAAAGAAGCCAAGATGAACAAGTCATGGGTCAGCAAAGACTTTGCTACCTACCCCAGTGTCATCCTGGGGACGGCTAAGAATAGCGTATTTTTGAATGTGCTTGATGCAAATCAAAACATCCTGTTTGCAACTAGGGCCCAAGTGCTGCCACTGATGGGGTGGGTGTCTGTGTGGCCCAATTTTTGGAAAAAAGGGAGACTCCGCTTGGAGTAACCCTTGCTTGCTGTGTTTTTAAAAGAAGCCAAGATGAACAGAGCTGGGATCAGGAAAGACTTTGCTACCTACCCCGGTGTCATCCTGGGGACGGCTAAGAATAGCGTATTTTTGAATGTGCTTGATGCAAATCAAAACATCCTGTTTGCAACTAGGGCCCAAGTGCTGCCACTGATGGGGTGGGTGTCTGTGTGGCCCAATTTTTGGAAAAAAGGGAGACTCCGCTTGGAGTAACCCTTGCTTGCTGTGTTTTTAAAAGAAGCCAAGATGAACAGAGCTGGGATCAGGAAAGACTTTGCTACCTACCCCGGTGTCATCCTGGGGACGGCTAAGAATAGCGTATTTTTGAATGTGCTTGATGCAAATCAAAACATCCTGTTTGCAACTAGGGCCGAAGTGCTGCCACTGATGGGGTGGGTGTCTGTGTGGCCCAATTTTTGGAAAAAAGGGAGACTCCGCTTGGAGTAACCCTTGCTTGCTGTGTTTTTAAAAGAAGCCAAGATGAACAGAGCTGGGATCAGGAAAGACTTTGCTACCTACCCCGGTGTCATCCTGGGGACGGATAAGAATAGCGTATTTTTGAATGTGCTTGATGCAAATCAAAACATCCTGTTTGCAACTAGGGCCCAAGTGCTGCCACTGATGTGGTGGGTGTCTGTGTGGCCCAATTTTTGGAAAAAAGGGAGACTCCGCTTGGAGTAACCCTTGCTTGCTGTGTTTTTAAAAGAAGCCAAGATGAACAGAGCTGGGATCAGGAAAGACTTTGCTACCTACCCCGGTGTCATCCTGGGGACGGCTAAGAATAGCGTATTTTTGAATGTGCTTGATGCAAATCAAAACATCCTGTTTGCAACTAGGGCCCAAGTGCTGCCACTGATGGGGTGGGTGTCTGTGTGGCCCAATTTTTGGAAAAAAGGGAGACTCCGCTTGGAGTAACCCTTGCTTGCTGTGTTTTTAAAAGAAGCCAAGATGAACAGAGCTGGGATCAGGAAAGACTTTGCTACCTACCCCGGTGTCATCCTGGGGACGGATAAGAATGGCGTATTTTTGAATGTGCTTGATGCAAATCTAGCTGTGAAGTGTACAACTGGGGCACAACTGCTGCCACTGAATGGGTGGGTGTGTGTGGGGCCCAATTTTTGGAAAAAAGGGGAGACTCCGCTTGGAGTAACCCTTGCTTACATTGTTTTTAAAAGAAGCCAAGATGAACAAGTCATGGGTCAGCAAAGACTTTGCTACCTACCCCAGTGTCATCCTGGGGACGGCTAAGAATAGCGTATTTTTGAATGTGCTTGATGCAAATCAAAACATCCTGTTTGCAACTAGGGCCCAAGTGCTGCCACTGATGGGGTGGGTGTCTGTGTGGCCCAATTTTTGGAAAAAAGGGAGACTCCGCTTGGAGTAACCCTTGCTTGCTGTGTTTTTAAAAGAAGCCAAGATGAACAGAGCTGGGATCAGGAAAGACTTTGCTACCTACCCCGGTGTCATCCTGGGGACGGATAAGAATGGCGTATTTTTGAATGTGCTTGATGCAAATCTAGCTGTGAAGTGTACAACTGGGGCACAACTGCTGCCACTGAATGGGTGGGTGTGTGTGGGGCCCAATTTTTGGAAAAAAGGGGAGACTCCGCTTGGAGTAACCCTTGCTTACATTGTTTTTAAAAGAAGCCAAGATGAACAAGTCATGGGTCAGCAAAGACTTTGCTACCTACCCCAGTGTCATCCTGGGGACGGCTAAGAATAGCGTATTTTTGAATGTGCTTGATGCAAATCAAAACATCCTGTTTGCAACTAGGGCCCAAGTGCTGCCACTGATGGGGTGGGTGTCTGTGTGGCCCAATTTTTGGAAAAAAGGGAGACTCCGCTTGGAGTAACCCTTGCTTGCTGTGTTTTTAAAAGAAGCCAAGATGAACAGAGCTGGGATCAGGAAAGACTTTGCTACCTACCCCGGTGTCATCCTGGGGACGGCTAAGAATAGCGTATTTTTGAATGTGCTTGATGCAAATCAAAACATCCTGTTTGCAACTAGGGCCCAAGTGCTGCCACTGATGGGGTGGGTGTCTGTGTGGCCCAATTTTTGGAAAAAAGGGAGACTCCGCTTGGAGTAACCCTTGCTTGCTGTGTTTTTAAAAGAAGCCAAGATGAACAGAGCTGGGATCAGGAAAGACTTTGCTACCTACCCCGGTGTCATCCTGGGGACGGCTAAGAATAGCGTATTTTTGAATGTGCTTGATGCAAATCAAAACATCCTGTTTGCAACTAGGGCCGAAGTGCTGCCACTGATGGGGTGGGTGTCTGTGTGGCCCAATTTTTGGAAAAAAGGGAGACTCCGCTTGGAGTAACCCTTGCTTGCTGTGTTTTTAAAAGAAGCCAAGATGAACAGAGCTGGGATCAGGAAAGACTTTGCTACCTACCCCGGTGTCATCCTGGGGACGGATAAGAATGGCGTATTTTTGAATGTGCTTGATGCAAATCTAGCTGTGAAGTGTACAACTGGGGCACAACTGCTGCCACTGAATGGGTGGGTGTGTGTGGGGCCCAATTTTTGGAAAAAAGGGGAGACTCCGCTTGGAGTAACCCTTGCTTACATTGTTTTTAAAAGAAGCCAAGATGAACAAGTCATGGGTCAGCAAAGACTTTGCTACCTACCCCAGTGTCATCCTGGGGACGGCTAAGAATAGCGTATTTTTGAATGTGCTTGATGCAAATCAAAACATCCTGTTTGCAACTAGGGCCCAAGTGCTGCCACTGATGGGGTGGGTGTCTGTGTGGCCCAATTTTTGGAAAAAAGGGAGACTCCGCTTGGAGTAACCCTTGCTTGCTGTGTTTTTAAAAGAAGCCAAGATGAACAGAGCTGGGATCAGGAAAGACTTTGCTACCTACCCCGGTGTCATCCTGGGGACGGCTAAGAATAGCGTATTTTTGAATGTGCTTGATGCAAATCAAAACATCCTGTTTGCAACTAGGGCCGAAGTGCTGCCACTGATGGGGTGGGTGTCTGTGTGGCCCAATTTTTGGAAAAAAGGGAGACTCCGCTTGGAGTAACCCTTGCTTGCTGTGTTTTTAAAAGAAGCCAAGATGAACAGAGCTGGGATCAGGAAAGACTTTGCTACCTACCCCGGTGTCATCCTGGGGACGGATAAGAATGGCGTATTTTTGAATGTGCTTGATGCAAATCTAGCTGTGAAGTGTACAACTGGGGCACAACTGCTGCCACTGAATGGGTGGGTGTGTGTGGGGCCCAATTTTTGGAAAAAAGGGGAGACTCCGCTTGGAGTCACCTTGCGGTGTTTTACATGACTTTAGAAGGGCGTGCCATGCCTATATCTGTGTGTCCTCCTCTTTTTCCTTGTCCAGCTGTTTTGTTTTCGCATGAGTACATGTCCTTGTCACTTTCCCATGTGTTTGTGTTGTGTTGTGAGTTGTTTGTCACCTTTTGGACACCTTTGAGGGTGTTTTCTAGGTGTTTTACTGTGTTTGTGATTGCCTGCCATTGTTTCCTATGGGCTCGAGTTCGGTTCGTCGAACGTTCGACGAGCCGAACTCGAGCCAGACCCCCCGTTCGGCGAACCGCCTCGAGCCGAACCGGGACCGGTTCGCTCATCTCTACTGCTAACACTGTCCAGGTGACAGGGACGGAGTTTACAGTTTTTACTGAAAGGCTTTCTGAGACTATGGCTAAGATACTAGAAGCTTTGCAGTCCAGACCGGTATCTCAGACCATGGGCACTGTGGAATCATTGCCACCTGGTTCCCCTCAGTTGGAACAACCATGTCCCCCCGGGGTGTCTCATAGATCCCAGGGTGAGGTCTCTGACACGGACCGCAGTCCCAGACCGCCTAAGCGAGCTCGCTGGGAAATTCCCTCGACATCATCACATTGTTCAGGGTCTCAGCGGGAGGACTCTCGGTATGATGAACCGGAGGTAGCTGATCAGGATTCTGATCCTGAGGCCGCTCTCAACCTTGATACTCCTGATGGGGACGCCATAGTGAATGATCTTATCGCGTCCATAAATCAAATGTTGGATATTTCTCCCTCAGCTCCTCCAGTAGAGGAGTCAGCTTCTCAGCAGGAGAAATTCCGTTTCAGGTTCCCCAAGCGTACAACGAGTATGTTTCTGGACCACTCTGACTTCAGAGAGGCAGTCCAGAAACACCGGGCCTGTCCAGATAAGCGTTTTTCTAAGCGCCTTAAGGATACACGTTATCCCTTCCCCCCTGACGTGGTCAAGGGCTGGACTCAGTGTCCCAAGGTGGATCCTCCAATCTCCAGACTGGCGGCTAGATCCATAGTTGCTGTGGAAGATGGGGCTTCACTCAAGGATGCCACTGACAGACAGATGGAGCTCTGGTTGAAATCCATCTATGAAGCTATCGGCGCGTCTTTTGCTCCAGCATTCGCAGCCGTATGGGCACTCCAAGCTATCTCAGCGGGTCAAGCGCAAATTAACGCACTCACACGTACGTCTGCGCCGCAAGTGGCTTCCATAACATCTCAAACGTCGGCATTTGCGTCCTACGCTATTAATGCTGTCCTGGACTCTGCGAGCCGTACGGCGGTTGCAGCCGACAATTCGGTGGCAATACGCAGGGCCTTGTGGCTACGGGAATGGAAGGCAGATTCGGCTTCCAAAAAGTGCTTAACCGGTTTGCCATTTTCTGGCGACCGTTTGTTTGGTGAGAGATTGGATGAAATCATCAAGCAATCCAAGGGAAAGGAAACATCCTTACCCCAGGCCAAACCAACTTGCTCCAACAAAGGAGGGGACAGTCGAGGTTTCGGTCCTTTCGGGGTGCGGGCAGGTCCCAATTCTCCTCGTCCAAAAGGCCTCAGAAGGATCAGAGGAACTCCGATTCATGGCGGTCTAAGTCACGCCCTAAAAAGACCGCCGGAGGTGCCGCTACCAAGGCGGCTTCCTCATGACTTACGGCCGCTTCACAACGCATCCTCGGTCGGTGGCAGGCTCTCCCGCTTTTGCGACACCTGGCTGCCACAGGTAAAAGACCGTTGGGTGAGAGACATTCTGTCTCACGGTTACAGGATAGAGTTCAGCTCTCATCCTCCGACTCGATTCTTCAGGACATCTCCGCCTCCCGAGCGAGCCGATGCTCTTCTGCAGGCGCTGGGCACTCTGAAGGCAGAAGGAGTGGTGGTCCCTGTTCCTCTTCAGCAACAGGGTCACGGTTTTTACTCTAACCTGTTTGTGGTTCCAAAGAAGGACGGGTCTTTCCGTCCTGTCCTGGACCTAAAACTGCTCAACAAACACGTAAAGACCAGGCGGTTCCGGATGGAATCCCTCCGCTCCGTCATCGCCTCAATGTCTCAAGGAGATTTCCTTGCATCGATCGATATCAAAGATGCTTATCTCCACGTGCCGATTGCTCCAGAGCATCAGCGCTTCCTGCGCTTCGCCATAGGAGACGAACACCTTCAGTTCGTGGCACTGCCGTTCGGCCTGGCAACAGCCCCACGGGTTTTCACCAAGGTCATGGCTACAGTAGTCGCGGTCCTCCACTCTCAGGGTCACTCGGTGATCCCTTACTTAGACGATCTGCTGGTCAAGGCTCCATCTCAAGAGGCATGCCAGCACAGCCTCACCGCTACTCTGGAGACTCTCCAGAGTTTCGGGTGGATCATCAATTTTCCAAAGTCAAATCTGACACCGGCCCAATCGCTGACATATCTTGGCATGGAGTTTCATACCCTCTCAGCGATAGTGAAGCTTCCGCTGAACAAGCAGCGCTCACTACAGACGGGGGTGCAATCTCTCCTTCAAGGTCAGTCACACCCCTTGAGGCGCCTCATGCACTTCCTGGGGAAGATGGTGGCAGCAATGGAGGCAGTCCCTTTCGCGCAGTTTCACCTGCGTCCTCTTCAATGGGACATCCTACGCAAATGGGACAGGAAGCCGACGTCCCTCGACAGGAACGTCTCCCTCTCTCAGGCGACCAAAGCTTCCCTTCGGTGGTGGCTTCTTCCCACTTCATTATCGAAGGGGAAATCCTTCCTACCCCCATCCTGGGCGGTGGTCATGACGGACGCGAGTCTGTCAGGGTGGGGAGCAGTCTTTCTCCACCACAGGGCTCAGGGTACGTGGACCCAGCAAGAGTCCTCACTTCAGATCAATGTTCTGGAGATCAGGGCAGTGTATCTTGCCCTGAAAGCGTTCCAGCAGTGGCTGGAAGGCAAGCAGATCCGAATTCAATCGGACAACTCCACAGCGGTGGCTTACATCAACCACCAAGGCGGAACACGCAGTCGGCAAGCCTTCCAGGAAGTCCGGCGGATTTTGATGTGGGTGGAAGCCACGGCCTCCACCATCTCCGCAGTTCACATCCCAGGCATGGAAAACTGGGAAGCAGATTTTCTCAGTCGCCAGGGCATGGACGCAGGGGAATGGTCCCTTCACCCGGACGTGTTTCAGGAGATCTGTTGCCGCTGGGGGATGCCGGACGTCGACCTAATGGCGTCCCGGCACAACAACAAGGTCACGGCATTCATGGCACGTTCTCACGATCACAGAGCTCTGGCGGCAGACGCCTTAGTTCAAGATTAGTCGCAGTTTCAACTCCCTTATGTGTTTCCTCCGCTGGCACTGTTGCCCAGAGTGTTACGCAAGATCAGGGCCGACTGCCGCCGCGCCATCCTCGTCGCTCCAGATTGGCCGAGGAGGTTGTGGTACCCGGATCTGTGGCATCTCACGGTCGGCCAACTGTGGGCACTACCAGACCGACCAGACTTGCTGTCTCAAGGGCCGTTTTTCCATCTGAATTCTGGGGCCCTCAACCTGACTGTGTGGCCATTGAGTCCTGGATCCTAGCGTCTTCAGGATTATCTCAAGAGGTCATTGCCACTATGAGACAGGCCAGGAAACCAACGTCCGCCAAGATCTACCACAGGACGTGGAAAATATTCCTGTTGTGGTGCTCTGCTGGGGGTTTTTCTCCCTGGCCATTTGCATTGCCCACTTTTCTGTCCTTTCTTCAGTCCGGATTGGAAAAGGGTTTGTCACTCGGCTCCCTTAAGGGACAAGTCTCTGCGCTCTCTGTGTTTTTTCAAAAGCGCCTGGCCAGACTTCCACAGGTACGCACGTTCCTGCAGGGGGTTTGTCACATCGTCCCTCCTTACAAACGTCCGTTGGAACCCTGGGATCTGAACAGGGTGCTGATGGTTCTTCAGAAACCACCGTTCAAGCCAATGAGGGATATTTATCTCGCACGCCTTTCGCAGAAAGTGGTTTTCCTAGTAGCAGTCACTTCACTTCGGAGAGTGTCTGAGCTGGCAGCTCTGTCATGCAAAGCCCCCTTCCTGGTGTTTCACCAGGACAAGGTGGTTCTGCGTCCGGTTCCGGAATTTCTCCCTAAGGTGGTATCCCCCTTTCATCTCAATCAGGATATCTCCTTACCCTCTTTTTGTCCTCATCCAGTTCACCAATGTGAAAAGGATTTGCACTTGTTAGATCTTGTGAGAGCACTCAGACTCTACATTTCTCGTATGGCGCCCCTGCGCCGCTCGGATGCACTCTTTGTCCTTGTCGCTGGCCAGCGTAAAGGGTCACAGGCTTCCAAATCAACCCTGGCTCGGTGGATCAAGGAACCAATTCTCGAAGCTTACCGTTCTGCTGGGCTTCCGGTTCCCTCAGGGCTGAAGGCCCATTCTACCAGAGCCGTGGGTGCGTCCTGGGCTTTGAGGCACCAGGCTACAGCTCAGCAGGTGTGTCAGGCGGCTACCTGGTCGAGCCTGCACACTTTCACGAAACACTATCAGGTGCATACCTATGCTTTGGCAGATGCCAGCCTAGGTAGGCGAGTCCTTCAGGCGGCGGTTGCCCACCTGTAGGACGGAGCCGTTCCGGCTCTATTATGAGGTATTATTTACCCACCCAGGGACTGCTTTTGGACGTCCCAATTGTCTGGGTCTCCCAATGGAGCGACAAAGAAGAAGGAAATTTTGTTTACTTACCGTAAATTCCTTTTCTTCTAGCTCCAATTGGGAGACCCAGCACCCGCCCCTGTTTTTTTGTGTACACATGTTGTTCATGTTGAATGGTTTCAGTTCTCCGATATTCCTTCGGATTGAATTTACTTTAAACCAGTTTCTAATTTTTTTCCTCCTTCTTGCTTTTGCACCAAAACTGAGGAGCCCGTGGGAGCACGGGGGGTGTATAGGCAGAAGGGGAGGGGCTTTACACTTTTAGTGTAATACTTTGTGCGGCCTCCGGAGGCATAGCCTATACACCCCAATTGTCTGGGTCTCCCAATTGGAGCTAGAAGAAAAGGAATTTACGGTAAGTAAACAAAATTCCCTTCTTTTGGCTGCCACTAACTGGCAGCATTTTTTGCTATTATTATAGCTTATTAAAAACAGAGCAGGAGGGTGTCATGCAGAGGTGCTAGAAATAGCTTGGCACCAGTGGGGCACAAATGGAGTACAACAGCCACTTTTTGGATGCCACTAACTGGCAGCATTTTTTGCTATTATTATAGCTTATTAAAAACAGAGCAGGAGGGTGTCATGCAGAGGTGCTAGAAATAGCTTGGCACCAGTGGGGCACAAATGGAGTACAACAGACTCTTTTTGGCTGCCACTAACTGGCAGCATTTTTTGCTATTATTATAGCTTATTAAAAACAGAGCAGGAGGGTGTCATGCAGAGGTGCTAGAAAGAGCTTGGCACCAGTGGGGCACAAATGGAGTACAACAGCCACTTTTTGGATGCCACTAACTGGTAGCATTTTTTGCTATTATTATAGCTTATTAAAAACAGAGCAGGAGGGTGTCATGCAGAGGTGCTAGAAATAGCTTGGCACCAGTGGGGCACAAATGGAGTACAACAGCCACTTTTTGGATGCCACTAAGTTTACTCAGTGTTTGCTAGTATAATGGCTTAGTAAAAATGAGCTTGAGCGTGCAATGCAGAGGCGCTGCAAATAGATTTGCACTAGTGGGACACTAATGGAGTACAACAGCCACTTTTAGGATGCCACTAAGTTTCCTTAGTGTTTGCTAGTATAATGGCTTAGTAACAAGGAGCTTGAGTGTTCAAAGAGCTGGAGGGTACAGTGGCAGGGTTGTGGGTCTGTGTAGAGGAAAGGAAGCCTCACTTTATATCCCTCCTAATGGTGAAATGCAGCAAGGAACTCCCTGACCTTAGCTACACAGACGCTCTTATCTGTAGCTGTTAATATCTGTTTCCACGGACCTGACTGTCACCTATGGCTCTGAGCCTGCTGTTATTAGCCCTTACAAGGGCTAAAAGAAACTTCTATCCCTATTCGGTATAGCGCTGTGTGTAGAGCGTACACAGCAGTATCGGAGACAGGAGCTACGCCAGCGGTGACTGACACCCAGATGCAGAAGGCAGATAATGGCGTCCTGACGGGCAGATACCCGTTTTTATAATGCAGGGACATGTGACATGGACATCCCATCACACATGCCATTGCTTCTCTGTCTAAAAGTCCACTTAGCTGTGTGTGTGTCTGGGATTGGCTGACATGCTGGCCCGCCCCACTACACACGCGCGTTTAGGGAAGGAAGACAAGGAAAAAAAAAAAATGGCGATCGCCATTATCCCAGCAGCAGTGATCTGAATGCGCTGTTTTCACACACTATACGCTGAAATTTCATAATAGTGTGAATCACAGAGTGACTTACACTATTACAGCGGAAAGCCAGCTAGTAATTAGCTTGGCTTTTTGCTGCTAGAACCGTTCTCGAACGTAACTAGAACTATCGAGCTTTAGCAAAAAGCTTGAGTTCTAGTTTGATCTAGAACAGTCCCCAAAATCACTCGAACCGCGAACTGGAGAACCACGAACCACGCTCAACTCTAATGGGGTCCCCAGTAAACCCGAGCAGTGGAAAAATATTTATATCAGCATTTGATGATAATTGCGTACATTCTTCCAATTGTAAATCTAATTTTTTGTTCTGTGTACACTATGTGGACAATGTATTTATGTTGTGGAATGGTCTAGAGAGTAGAGATGAGCGAACCTCTAGATCCTCGAGTTTGGTTTGGTTCGTCGAACGGAGGCCGCGTTTGAGTTCGGTTCGGCGAGCCGTTCGACGAATCTCTC
This sequence comes from Anomaloglossus baeobatrachus, assembly GCF_048569485.1. Classification (NCBI taxonomy): domain Eukaryota; kingdom Metazoa; phylum Chordata; class Amphibia; order Anura; family Aromobatidae; genus Anomaloglossus; species Anomaloglossus baeobatrachus. The sequence continues at coordinate 423,935,229 of NC_134358.1, forward strand.
GAACCCCATTGAAACCAATGGGAGGCAATCACAAACATATAAAAACACATTATAAATGTACACATACAGTTAATAAACATTGCCATAACACTTGCCTGTCCCCGTGATGCCTCCTACACTCTGTCTCCAGCCGCTTTTCCTTCCGATAATCGCTGCGTCCTCCCGGTAACCAGCACCAGTATAGGACCTATCGTGACTTCAAAATAGCTATGTGACCAGTCACGTGTCTATTATCTCATTGGCTACAGACTGGTCACATGGCTTTGACGTCATGCTATGACCTGTCAGTACATCTCTAGAGTACGCGGTGATCTTTTGTGTATCTCCGTGTACCGGCGACATGCTCTGGCACATGGACGACTCCCCGTTCTGCTTCCCCGTTCCGTTATTCATCGGCTGCCAGAGCCGGTCAATAACGGAGATCAACGTTGCTATAGCAACACGCCTGTCACCGGTGACATCACCGCTTACAGCCAGCAGCACTGATCACTCACGGAGTGAAAAGCCTGCACGGGGAACAGCAGCGTCTTCCTCCCATGCAGCGCTGCTGATGTAGCAGAGCTGCATGGGTTGAAGGAGAAAGAAGACAGAAGAGCAGGATCGTGGAGGGATAAGAGGGAGTAATAAACATGGAGTCTCTGTGTCTGTGTATTTATTTCTATTAAAGTATTTTTTCTGTGTGGTGTCTTTTTTTTAACCCTTTATTGGAGATTCTAAATGGCCGTGTCAAACTTGCCTGACATTAAGAATCTCTGACTTAATACTAGCTAGTAAAACAAAGCTAGTATTAACTCATGATTACCCAGCGAGCCACTGGCATCAGGGCAGCTGGAAGAGTTGGATACAGCACCTGGTGATGGCGCTTCTATGAAAGCGCCCTGTTCTGGGGCGACTGCAGATTGCAACACACAGCAGAGGGTCCCAGAAAGCTCGGGCTAACTTGTGCTGTGGATTCCAATCCCCAGCTGCATAGTTGTACCTGGCTGGATACAAAAATGGGGCGAAGCCCATATCATTTGTTTGTTAATTATTTCATGAAATTCGTGAAATAATTAAAAAAACAGGCTTCCCTATATTTTTGGTTCCCAGCCGGGTACAAATAGGCAGCTGGGGGTTGGGGGCAGCCCGTAGGTGCCTGCTGTACCTGGCTAGCATACAAAAATATGGCGGAGCCCACGTCATTTTTTTGGTGGGCAAAAAACTCCTGCATACAGTCCTGGATGGAGTATGCTGAGCATTGTAGTTCTGCAGTTGCTGTCTGCTCTCCTGCATACACTAGTGAATGGAGCATGCTGAGCCTTGTCGTTTTGCAGTTGCTGTCTGCTCTCCTCCATACAGACAGACAGCAGCTGCAGAACTACAAGGCTCAGCATACTCCATCCAGGACTGTATGCAGGAGTTTTTTGCCCCCCCAAAAAATGATGTGGGCTTCGCCATGTTTTTGTATGCTAGCCAGGTACAGCAGGCACCTACGGTCTGCCCCCAGCTGCCTATTTGTACCCGGCTGGGAACCAAAAATATAGGGAAGCCCTTTTTTTATTAATTATTTCATGAATTTCATGAAATATTTTAAAAAAAAAATGATGTGGGCTTCACCCAATTTTTGTGTCCAGCCAGGTACAACTAGGCAGCTAGGGATTGGAATCCGCAGCTCAGGGTGCCCAAGCTTTCTCGGCACCCATGCTGCGAATTGCAGTCCGCAGCCGCCCCAGAAAATGGCGCTTTCATAGAAGCGCCATCTTCTGGTGCTGTATCCAACTCTTCCAGCTGCCCTGAAGCCGGGTGGCTCGCTGGGCAATAATGGGGTTAGGGCTAGCTGTGTATTATCAACTGGCCCTAAGCCCGAAATTCATGGTGTCACACCAATATTAGACATGGCCACCATGAATTTCTAGTACCGATAAAAAGAACCACAACACACAGAAAAAATATTTTAATTATAAATAAAACACAACACAATTAGTGACTCCATCTTTATTGAAATAAATAACCCCCCTCCGCAGTAATCCTGGGTCAAGGGTCCCACGCCGTCCAATCTGGATCCAATATCATCTGATTGGTTTGCTGGAAGGCAAAGTGATCAGATGATGTGTCAGGTTCAAGGGCCTGAATCACATGACACAGCATCTGATTGTATAAATGGCTTTTATACAGTCAGCTGATGCATCAGTGCAAAATCAAAAAACAAACTATACACTTCAGTGCAGACTCCTGTCCGACAGCATTAACTGATAGTTTAGCCGGCCGGACGGTAAAAAGCCGGCCTCACTGCTCGACTTATGTGTCAGCTGATCCTGTCAGGTGACCGCATCAGCTGATCATCGCCAGGTCTGAAAAAGAGAGAGAGAAAGAAGAGAGAGAGAAAGAGCGAGAGAGAAAGAAGAGAGAGAGGGAAAGAGAGAAAGAAGAGAGAGAAGAGAAAGAGGAGAAAGAAGAGAAAGAAAGGAGAGCGAGAAAGGAGAGAAAGAAAGGAGAGAGAGAGAGAAAGGAGAGAGAGAAAGGAGAGAAAGAGAGAGAAAGAAAGGAGAGAGAGAAAGGAGAGAGAGAAAGGAGAGAAAGAGAGAGAAAGAAAGGAGAGAGAGAAAGGAGAGAGAGAGAGCTCACAGCTGATGTCCGGCTCCTCCCTTCTTTGCATAATTAAATTATAATTATAGATATATTATAAATATATTATAAATATTAAAAATAAAAAAAAACAGAAAAAAACATACTTTACTGAGACTAGAACTCTCGACCTCATGCTTCTTAAGCTTGCACTCGATTGACTAGTCTACTGCTTCTAATGGTAAAGATAGGCGGATTTTGTCATCTTGACTTCTGCATTGCTGAAGTCTTTGCTGACCAAGCGAATCACTTCATTTGCTACGTGGAGTTGATCAGAGCACTTGTGTTCTGTAGCAGAGCTGACAGTGTCGTGTGGATTACGTCGGACCTGGAGGGGTATTTGTGGGTTAATAAAGTGGTGAAAGAGGGTGATTTTTTTGTCTTTTATTGAAAATAAAGTATTTTTCGTTGTGTGTGCTTATGTACTTTCACTTTAAGTTTAATCATGGAAAGTATCTCGGGGAGACGCCTGGCCTGATTAAACTCATTACCCCGATTGCCACCGCACCAGGGCAATTAGGGATGAGCTGGGTAGAGTCCTCCGGGACAGTCGCATCTAATGGATGCAGCTATTCCAGCCAGCTGCTGGGTGATATTGTTAGGCTGGAGGGCTCCCGATAACGTGGTGCTCTCCATCCTGACAATACCAGCCTCCAGCCGTGTGGCTTTATCCTGGCTGGTATAAAATATGGGGGAACTGCATTTTTTTTTATTTATTTATTTATTTTACTGCACGATATAATTAAAAATAAAAAAAATAAAATATTTTTTTTTTACCAGGACTGGGACTAGAACTCGCGACCTCATGCTTTATATGTGAGCGCCCAATCCACTGAGCTATTACCTCTATTGATAAACATAGGCAGAGTTTGATGACTGAAGTCTCTGCTGACAGCGCGATTCACTTCATTGCTACGTGGACCTGAGAGAACGCGATGGTGTTCTATGGTGCTGCTACATCTTCAGGGAGGAGAGCTGACAGTGTCGTGTGGATTACGTCGGACCTGGAGGGGTATTTGTGGGTTAATAAAGGGGTGAAAGATGGGGTTTTTTGTCTTTTATTCCAAATAAAGGATTTTTCGGCGTGTGTTTCTTTACTTTCACTTTAAGTTTAATAATTTTTTTACATTTTTTTCTTATTTTTTATTTTACTGCACGATATAGACCCGCCTGCTGGCGGCTGTGATTGGTTGCAGTGACAAAGCTGTCACTCAGCTTGGGGACGTGTCTGACTGCAACCAATCATGGGCGTCGGTGGGCGGGGAAAGCACGGAATAACTAATTGACTAATGAAGCGGCAGCCATTTTCTAATGAGGAAAAGACACAGCAGATTTGTGTCAGCATGCAGGGAGGCACCCGTGATCGGTGAGTAGGAAAGGGAGAGGGATTGTGCTGGGGACGCAGGACGCATGCAGAGAGCAGCATGTGCACATAGCCTTACTGTGAAAAGCCACATTTATGCTGATTGAACCGTTCTCGAACGTAACTCGAACTGTCGAGCTTTTAGCAAAAAGCTCGAGTTCGAGCACCCCCCAAAATCACTCGAACATAAAATTGGCGAAACTCGAACATCACTCATCTCTACTAGAGAGGGATATGTCATTTCATTTGCTATCTTCACTATTGATAAAGACCCCTAAGTTATTCATTAATATTTTACGTACTGGTTTTTAAAAATTACACCAATATATTTCATACTGTTTTGTCCATAAAGCCTACCAATTGTAAGAACATGCTTAGGTTTAACAACTTTCATGTTCCACAAACTTTCACAGAAATCCATAAGTTTATGAAGGTGCACCTTGTGCCCTGACTCCCCTTGCAGACCCCGAATATAACTTTATAAAACCTGACCGTTAGGTATGCTAATGACCTGTGGGGGTCAAATGGGCGTGTTTATTTTCATCTCCTGTCCCTCCTTGTGGCCTTCTTCGCCAACCTCCTTTCATGATTGACGTGATGATGCCGCTGTCATCATGCACGCTGCTTGGACAAATTTTGCGTCTGTGCAGTGATTCCCCCAGCTCGTGCAGGCACAGTTCGCCCTCATGCGAGCCGCTGCGGTGTTTGCGCATGCGCGAGATTATGGTCGGGTATGAGGATGATGCAGGGGACATCGTGCACATTGCCGACCATAATCTCACACATGCGCAAACACCGCATCGGCTCGCGCGAGGGTGAACTGCGCCTGGGCGAGTTGGGGGAATATATGCAAAACAAGAATGCTGCGGAGACACCATCAGATGTTTATCAACACTGGCAGGAAACTAGCCAGGTCTTTCACTGGGAAGGAACAACCACGGGAAGGGCAGTCTCCAGTTAAGGAAACCACTTATACCAAAACATGGTATCCATCATTTTTGGTATAGGTGGTTTCCTTGACTGGAGACTGCCCTTCCCATGGTTGTTCCTTCCCTGTGAAAGACCTGGCTAGTTTCCTGCCAGTATTGAGAAACATGTGATGGTGTCTCTGCAGCATTCTTGTTTTGCATATTTTCCAAGGGGGTCTTGTTCTAGTGTCACTGTGTTGAGAAACACGTGATGGTGTCTCCGCAGTGTTGGATGTTGATCTGCCCGAGGTCAACCATCCTTACCTATGCGAAATGGAGGAATGACTGCACAGAAGCAAGATTTGGCCAAGCAGAGTGCATGATGACGGCGGCATCATCACGTCAATCATAAAAGGAGGATGGTGAAGAAGGCCACAAGGAGGGACAGGACGCGAAAATGAGCATGCCCATCTGAGCCCCACAGGTTATTAGCATACCTAACAGTCAGGTTTTATAAAGTTATATTTGGGGTCTGCAAGGGGAGTCAGGGCACATTCATAGAATGCAGCCCAGGTGCTGCAGAAGGTGAGACTTTTGGTTTTATAATGAAAAAACTGGTGACAGGTTCCCTTTAAGTACAACTCAATGAACATCGTTCTGTGTTATGTGGGTATTTAGAAAACATTATTGAAAATCCTTATCTAAAGACGTGGACGAGATAAATTGTAAAAAGAAGGGAAACGGTCAGCTAAACATTTTCTTGAAAATAGACATGTAGTATCTGATCTAGAAGAGATTGACATTAATTGGCTTATTGGATTTTTACTATGGAGCAAATGGTATTGAAGGGACACAATGAACAATTTGCTGTGGAGTGCGTTTCTTTAAAAATATTGCCTAGTTGTTTTAGCATTGCTATATATTCAATAGTAAATATTATATGCATTTATTCACTATATAAGATATTACAGTAAGTAACATTTATGAATGTACCTTATATGGTTTTAATATCTCAAGATTTATTCACTATATATAATATAAGGTAATATTTATGAATGTACCTTATATGCTTGTTTCATCACAAGATTTTCTTTGTGTATAGATTCTTGTTGTTGCTTTGCAATCATGCTTGAAAAAGGAGGCATTCCGCCAAAATTAGCAAAGTTGATGTGTTCTTCCTCCACATTTGTGAATGTTATACTTTATAGACAGATATTGAGACTAATTGATTCAAGAGGCAAGAGTCTGTCTGGATCCCAGAAAGTCACTCAGCTTTTATGCACACACACTGATTATAAGCAAATAGGTCACAGGTGAGGATTTTACCTTTATTAGCCATTCAAACCCATTTGTGTCAACTTCTGTGCATGTTATCAGGCCAAAATCACCGGGGTATGTGAACTTTTGATCAGGGTCATTTGGATGTTTTTGGTTGTCTTTATGATTTAAAAAGAGAAAACACAGTAGTTTGACAATAAATGGCTTCATCCAACCACTGACCATGAGTGGAAAAAAAGATTTTGTGTTACCATTCATATTCTGTAAAAAAGGCCAAGAAAGGAAAAAAATCGGGAGCTGACAGGGATTAACCTGACACAATCCATGGCGTACCCAGTATGTCATGTGACGTGAAGAGGTTACTTTATGTTTGCACTAAAATTTGACAAAGATGTTGACATTTTTTTATTTTTATGCTCTTAAACTAAATTGTAATATCAAACAAAATTGTTAATAAATAACATTTCCCACATATCTACTTTACATATGCATCATTCTTGAAACATTTTTTTTTGTTAGGAAGTTAGAAGGGTTAAAATTTAATAGCAATTTCTCATTTTTCCAACTAAATTTACAAAACCAAATTTTTTAAGTACCACATCCCATTTGAAGTGACTTTAAGGGACCAATGTAAAAGAAAATACCTAAAAGTGACACCATTATAAAAACTGCACCATTCATGGGGCTTAAAGCACAATCAAGAAGTTTATTAACCATTTCGGTGTGTCACAGGAATTAAAGATATGTGGCAGGAAAAAACAAAAATTTTACTTTTTCCTACAAAAATATTGCTTTAGCCCCAATTTTTTCATTTTCAAAAGGGCAACAAGAGAAAATGAACCTTATAATTTGCTGGCCATTTTCTTCTGAGTACAAATATCCATATCTCCATCTTCATTATAGATGGGCAGCACCTATTTACTAACCCTGATTTCCTGCTTGCTTTCTACAATGTGAGGCCCCTTTCACACGTCAGTGATTCTGGTACGTTTGTGCTTTTTTTTAAACGTACCAGAATCACTGACATACGCAGACCCATTATAATGAATGGGTCTGCTCACACGTCAGTGATTTTTCACTGCACGTGTCTCCGTGCAGCGTACCCGCGTGTGCGTGATTGCTGCACGGAGACATGTCCATTTTTTTCTGGCATCACTGATGTTCCACGGACCACGCAGTGGTGTGGTCCGTGAAACACGTGCCAGAAAAAAACGTGCATTTAAAATAATAAACATTTTAACTCACCCGGCTTCAGGCGCGCTCTCTGCAGCCCGTTCTCCCTGCTGCTTCTAAGCCGGCTGATTACTGTCGCGCATATTCATTATGCGTGACACAGCCGACCCGGAAGCAGCTGCTGCAGGGGTCACCGCCGGCCGGATGCTGCACCGCGGGAGGATTCAGCACCACGGAGAGCGGGAGCGGGCACAGGTGAGTTGATTTCTAAGTGCAATCACGGGCCACGGAGAACGGAGCCCGGATTGCACTTAGACAACCCACGTGTGCCGTGATTCACGGCACACGCAGGGACATGTGCGTGTTTTACACGCCAGTGAAAAACGTCTGTGTTTTTCACTGACGTGTGAAACGGGCCTAAGGCTATGTCCGCACGTTGCTTTTTTCCTGCTTTTTACCTGCTTTTTTGCTGCTTTTTCAACTGCAGCGTTTAATGCCAAAATGGTTGTGTTCTGCTTTTCAAGCAGAGTCTATGGGAATTTGGGTTTCTTGTCCGCACTATGCAGTTCAAACTGCAACCTTTTTGTTGCAGAACTTTGGTCAAAAACTCAGCTTTGCAGTGCAAAACCCAAATGGCAAAAACAATTGACATGTCAATTGTTTTTGCCATTTGGGTTTTGCACTGCAAAGCTGAGTTTTTGACCAAAGTTCTGCAACAAAAAGGCTGCAGTTTGAACTGCATAGTGCGGACAAGAAACCCAAATTCCCATAGACTTTGCTGGAAAAGCAGAACACAACCATTTTGGCATTAAACGCTGCAGTTGAAAAAGCAGCAAAAAAGCAGGTAAAAAGCAGGTAAAAAGCAACGTGCGGACATAGCCTTAGGCTGCTGAAACTGGTTTTTCACTGTGGTTGTTTTAGATACAACCAGAGAAGGTGAGCAATATTCCTTCTTCATCTTCATCACTCTACCCGGATAAGACCCTCTTACACTTTATTTGTATTTCCAGTTCTTTTTTACCTAAGCAAGAAAGTCTGACACTTGCTTTTTAATGGATCTGGAGCCTGTTTTTCTAATGGTTCTGTGGAAAAAAGAAAACAGAAATCTGAATGTATTTAGGGCAGGAAGAGATTATCAAATCTCATGACTTTACAATTCTGACCAGTGTCACATTATGTAGTAATAACTCTGGAACTCTTCAATATTTACCAGTGATTCTGAGAATGTTTTTTTCATGAGACATTGTACTTCATGTAGTGGCAAATTTTGGTCAATATGATTTGTGTTTATAATTCATTTATGTTAAATTATGTTTGCGTTAAAATGTGAACATTCTGAATTTTTATGCTCAAGCGAGAAAGTTATTGTTCTTAAATAATATTTGACACATGTCTATTTTATATAAGCATCATTTTTGAAACCTATTTTTTTTTGTTAGGAAGTTAGAAGGGTTAAAATTTAATAGCAATTTCTCAGTTTTAATAAACCTTACAAAATCAATTTTTTCAGGGACCACATCACATTTGAAGTGACTTTGAGTGGCTGATATAAAAGAAAATACCCAAAAGTGACACCATTCTAAAAACTGCACCTTTCATGGGGTATTTCAGTGTAGCTTGACCTGTGTTGAATTGTAAGCAAGTTTAGGAGCAGGACAAGGTGTGTTGAGTCAGTCACGTAGATTGATGTTCGATGCATCCCAAGATTTTCCTGAAATAAAAACAAAAGCATTATAATTTGTACAGCCATTAGGCCTTTCTCACATGCAATTGAATTATACAGACATCCTGACAGTAGAATGGCATAAATTGGTAGTAATCCCTAATCAGAATAATAAAGGAACCTGTGTACAACAGGAATGATAGTATATTTTTTATCAAAGTGGTCAAATATTTTCTAACAAGATTTACAGAGGAGATATTATTGAGCCAGTTGAAGAGATAATGGTTTACTTCAACTTATTCTACATCTTTGGTAATACATAAAATAAGGGTATGATATTCTTTTTGGCCAGGAAATTATACACTTTTGAGCAACCTACCCATTGGATAAATACTTTGTTACTTTTTGAAGCTCCTACCTTTGTAGAAATACATGGTGATAATTGTCAAACCTGACTGTTGCTCAACTGACTGAAGATTTCATATGCATGGTCCTTCCTATCTATAAGGCCTCTTTCACACATCAGTAAAAAACACACATGTTTTTCACTGACATGTTAAAGGTGCATATGCCCCTTTGTATGCCGTGAATTTGGCACACGTGATGTCCGTGTGCTATACATGATAATACACAGAAATCAGGCACTTATACTCACCTGTCCACACCACTGCTGTCCGTGGTGCTGAAGTCTCTCGTGACGCTATGTAAAGGCCCCAATGTCTCGCTGCTGCTGCAACTTTCGGATCGCTGTGCAGTACATATGCATGAGCATAATTAGCCGACCTGGAAGCAGGAGACAGCAGCAGCTGAAGACAGCATCTCTGGAGATGGATGAGTTTAAAAAGCTTTTTATTTTCAATGTACATGTTTTTCTGGTACATGTTTCTTGGAGTACACCATTGTGTGGTCTGTGGGGCATCAGTGATGCCACAAAAAAACTGACATGTCTCTGTGCGGAGCACATGGACACGCGTGTGTGCCGCACAGAAACACGGCCAGTGAAAAATCAATGATGTGTGTGCAGACCCATTGATTTTAATGGGTCTACTCTACGTGTGTCTGTGATTCTGGTATGTATAAAAACTGCAACATACGTACCAGAATCACTGATGTATGAAGAAGGCCTAGCAAAGCATTGCACTGCTTTTATTTTTAGATTTAACTATAATCGCTTTATCCTAAAATGAAGGATGCTAGTCTAGATTTTTAACCTACAAGTACAATGTAAGTTTCAATTTTAAACCCCTGTGCAAGAGGCATAATATTTTTACTTTTCTGTTAAGATAGCCATATGAGGGCTTGTTTTTTTGGGACGAGTTGTACTTTTGAACGACTCTATTCATTTTACCATATAGTGTACTGGACAAAAGGAAAAAATCAAGTGCATTGAAATTGCAAAAAAAGTGCAATTCCGCAATAGTTTTTCTTTTTTATTACTTACCACTAACTTAAAACTAACCTGACAGTATGATTATCTGGTTGAGCACGAGTATATAGGTACAAACATTTATTGGATATTTGTGAATAAAAAAATATTTAGCTTGTGTCGCCATTTCATGTGACTCGTAATGTCTTCATTTTTCGGGATATGGGGCTTTGTGAGGGCTTATTTTTTCACCCTTAGCTAATATTTTTACTGATCCTATTTTGGGATAGATCTGATGTTTTGATCACCTCTGATTGCATTTTATTACAATTTTGTTGTGACCAAAAACACATAATTCTGGCATTTTTTTATTTTTATTTTTCTCGTTACACAGATAAATTTATTTTAGATTTGATAAATTGGGCATTTCTGAATGTAGCCATACCAAATATGTGTATTTTTTTATTCTTTTATATTTAATTGCAAAAGGGCTCTATTTGGACTTATTTTTTTACATTTTTTAAAACTTTTTTTACCTTTTACTATATTTACCAGTTTCCTTAAGGGACTTGAGGTTGTGATCATCTGATCATTTGTGCTGTGCAGAGCAGTGCATCAGCACTGAAATGTATAGCAAAAATCATAATCTCCATTATACGTGAAAAGTTTTGAAGGGGTTAATGTCTAAATCCAAACGAAAAAAATATTTTTGTCAAAACAGTAAGACCTTCAGAAATAAAATGAAATTACATGACTTAATGGAAAAAAAATAAAAATAAAAACTGTTAGTACAACCATATATACAGTACATAGATATGTAGAAACACATACATATACAAAAAATAGAAAGTCAGCATTGCATGTAATAAAAGGTAAAAAACAAGAGTGCAAATAGTCCTTCTATGTTGAAAATAGAAACATTGGACCCGATTCATCAAAGCTTTTATACCAGTATTCTGGTTAAGAAAGTTTTGAAAAGTTTCATAATATTAGTGCAACCTAAAATTATGTGACTTTTGGTGTCATACGATACCATTTTCACCTCCCTCTAATAAAGTGGATAGAACTGGGACAGGATGACCAATGCTAACCACCGAGCCACTGTACAGTGCTAGCCACAGAGCCACTGTACAGTGCTAATCACTGAGCACTGTACAGTGCTAACCACTGAGCCACCATTCTTATAAGATGTAATAACTAATTGACAACTGAGCCTTTTTCAAGTTCATCATATTAGGGCCGAAATGTTGTGTCCGTGGGCTAAATAAATATCCACTTTGTGTCACTGGGCTTGCTGCCTTGCAGCACTGCCTTCTGAAGATTTTAGTAGTTGCCCACACCCACGATTTATAAGGACCTGTGCTGCTTTCAGATTTTTTTGACCTCTAGATCTTCTGCCACATATAAAAAGTAGAAAAATCTCAAAGCAGCACAATATATATATAATATACTTTAAAATTCTCCAATTTGCTCCTTAGCAACTGGACCTTGCCATTTCCTTTCTCTACAGTACAATACCAAAGCACCAGTTTGTAGTCTGTTGCTAAGAAACTAAGTACATTTTAATTGTCATGCGAGAAATCTCTGAAAAAGTAATATTTTCCATTAAATAGTATTAATCCCTGCACAGTAAACTGATAATGTTAGTAAACAGGATAAATCTGAACAATTAGCATTTAATTGAATGTTCACATAAGCATAGTTATGGTATATTATTATTTATAAGACGGCAGTATACAGCTTAAAGCTTAAAGTTTTGAATAGCACGGCAAATTTAAACCACCTTTTCCCAGTTTATATAAGTGCATCTCAATAAATTAGAATATCATCAAAAAGTAAATTTATTTCAGTAATTCAATATATATATTATATAGAGTCATTACACACAGTGATCTATTCGTATATATTATATAGAATCATTACAGAGTGATCTATTTCAACTGTTTATTTCTGTTAATGTTGATGATTATGGCTTACAGCCAATGAAAACTCAAAAGTCATTATGTAGCGCCCCCGAGACACTCAGGGCACTACAGGGAACTGCATCCTCACGAGGATGCAGGACCTACCCCCTGGGACCTGGAATACCCACACACCAAAATCCTAGTTACCACTCCACACCAGGGGGCACTGCCTAGTGACACAAGGGGATGGCCACCTAGAGGGCGGAGCCAAACCAGAGGGACTAGACAGCCTGGTGGGAGGGGACAGCAGGCAGAGAAGCAGTAGTAGTGAAATTAGAAAGATGTGCCTGAGAGCTGGGTCGTGTAACGGTGACCCGGGGGCACAGGAGAGTGGTCGCCAGGACAGGTACACCCGAGTACCGCTGGGACCAGAGCATGCATGGGGCACAGGGCCCTAAGTCAGGCGACAGTTTCAGATGGCCTGGCAAATACCTGCACAGTGAAGGGACCTCCACGGACCTCACTGACCCACAAATCCTGGGGCATCAGCAGTAAAGCAAGGATCAGGATTCGGACACATACCTCCCTACAGAGTCCACACTGCCCGCCGTACAGAGAAGGAGACTTCCACCGCAAAGGGACAGTCGGGCCCCAAATGCTCCACTCTACGGGGACCCAACCACACTGAGCGTGCTGGGGACAGAGCAACCGAGTCATCAACTGGCACTGGAAATACAGGGACCTGAACCAGCCGTCCAAGGGCCCATGAGTGAGTAGAGACTGTTAATTACAACCTCGGTGTGATCTCCCTTTTTCCGGCACGCCCACCATACAGCTTGCTGGGCTCAGCCTTACCTTCAGAGGGCCTGTCACCTCAGCTGCCATTACCACCAGCCCTAGGGGTAACCAATCCAGCAGCGGCGGTTCCCCCATATTAACCGCAACCCGCAGGTGGCGTCACACAAATTACTTTATTCTCCCCTGTAAATACTCCCCATTAAAAAGCACCCAGGGCATGGAACCGGGCAACGGCCACCACTAAAATGACTCCCCAGTAGTAAACTGCCCAGGACCAAGTACCCCTTTCCCCTTCACAATTATCTCAGAAAATTAGATTATTATATAAGACCAACTGAAAATATGATTTTAAACTCAGAATTGTTGGCGCCTACTGAAAACTCTGTACAGTTAATGCACTCAATACTTGATCAGGGCTCCTTTTACATGAATTACTGCATTAATGTGGAGTGGCATGGAGGTGATCAGCCTGTGGCACTGCTCAGATGTTATGGAAGCCCAGGTTGCTTGGATAGCAGCCTTCAGCTCATCTGCAGTCTTGGGTCTGGTGTCTCTTATCTTCCTCTTGACAATACCCCATAGATGCTCTATGAGGTTTAGGTCAGATGAGTTTGCTGGCTAATCAAGCACAGTGATACTGTGGTTATTAAACCAGGTAATGGTTCTTTTGGCAGTGTGACAAGGTGCCAAGTCCTGCTGGATAATGATGTTTCCATCTCCAAAAAACATGTTGGCAGAGGGAAGCATGAAGTGCTCTAAAATTTCCTGGTAGACGGCTGCGCTAACTTTGGTCTTGATAAAACACAGTGGACCCACATCAGCAAATGACATGACTCCCCAAACCATCACTGATTATGGAAACTTCACACTAGACCTCAAGCAGCTTGGATTGTGGGCCTCTTCACTCTTCCTCCAGACTCTGGGACCTTGATTTTCAAATGAAATGCAAAAGTTACTTCCATCTGATAACAACACCTTGGACCACTGATCAACAGTCCAGTTCTTTTTCTCCTTGGCCCAGGTAAGACGCTTCTTGCGTTTTCTATTGGTCATGAGTGGCTCTATACAAGAAATGTGACAGTTGTAGCCCATGTCCTGGATACATCTGTGTGTGGTGGCTCTTGAAACACTGACTCCAGTAGAAGTCCACTTCTTGTGAATCTCACCCAAAGTTTTGAATAGCCTTTTCTTAACAATCCTATCAAGGCTGCGATTATCCCAGTTGCTTGTGCACCTTTTTCTACCACACTTTTTCCTCCCACTCAACTTCCCATTACTACGTTTGGATACAGCACTCTATGTGGACAGCCAGCTTCTTTAGCAATGACATTTTGTGGCTTACCCTCCTTGTGGAGTGTGTCAGTGACTGCCTTCTGGACAGCTGTCAAGACAGCAGTCTGCCCCATCATTGTGTATCCTACAGAACCAGACTAAGGGACCATTTTAAATGCCTAGGAAGCCTTTGAAGGTATTTTGTGGTAATTATTCTAATTCTCAGAGATAACTTGGATTTTCATTGACTGTAAGCCATAATCATCAACATTAACAGAAATAAACACTTGAAATAGATCACTCTGTTTGTAATGACTATATAGTATATGTGTGTTTCCCTTTTTGTATTTAAATACTGAAATTAACTTTTTGAAGATATTCTAATTTATTGAGATGCACTTGTATTGCTAAATCTTTTAATACTCTAAATAAATTAAGTGGATGTGTCATAAATTTCACCAAATACAGAATAATACTAATCATTCCAGAAATATTCCTTGAAAGCGTAGTGAACATTTTCTTTAGCATATAGGCACACAAGAAGGCTGGCGTTGAGAGGGTTACCAATAACTTTCTGGTTTGGAATTTGGCACGGCTGGCAACATCGACAGCAATCAGCTGGTAAGTACAGCTATAACTATTTCCCCTGCATATATCACTGCAGAGGTAACAACATATTTATTGATGGCCATTCAGAAATATGGCGATCAATGTAATACATAGGATGCTCAAGTTTGCCAGTTTTGAATCATGTAGCTGGTTCCCAAGCAAGGAACACCCTTTTATAATATCTCCATGCCCTAATAAGTGAGATAACTGTGGAAAGATAAGGCGCAAATAGGGTCTTACCCGGTATACACGTGGAAGTGAATACTGGCAGGTACACTCACCTGGTTCGGTTGTGCCAGTCACAACCCCTTTCAAAGCATGTAAATCACGATGTGATGGTGTGGGAGGCAGCGGTCCCGCGGTGAAGAGACAGTTCAAAAAAGTGTAGGAAAGCAGGTTAATATACCGCGCCACACCACAGAAGTGAAAAATGTTAAAAGTAAATCCCTTTTTCTTTATTTTCACAGGTCTACGCGTTTCAGGGACATACCCGTCCCCTTCCTCAGGACAATGTACAGAAAATACTATCTAGATAGTATTTTCTGTACATTGTCCTGAGGAAGGGGACGGATATGTCCCTGAAACGCGTAGACCTTTGAAAATAAAGAAAAAGGGATTTACTTTTAACATTTTTGACTTCTGTGGTGCGGCGCGGTATATTAACCTGCTTTCCTACACTTTTTTGAACCATGCCCTAATAAGGGCATATTGAAAGGAATTCCCTTAATTTTGGATTAATTCACAAACCATGGTCTTATGACTTTTGCAAAAATAATAATGTGATTGTGTTAGACCATGTGAACATATCATTAATAAGAACTTTATTTATTTTGCAACTGTGTATGTTTTACTCTGACATGCTGCTGCATTTCAAAAAACATACTTTTCAATGTCAGTCGGGTACTATCCATCTGGCATGACTAGACTAGTTCAGGCCATAGTCCCGGGAGTAGAGATGAGCGAACCGGTCCCGGTTCGGCTCGAGGCCGGTTCGTCGAACGGAGGTCCCGTTCGAGTTCGGCTCGTCGAACGTTCGACGAACCGAACTCGAACTGCATAGGAAACAATGGCAGGCAATCACAAACACAGAAAAACACCTAGAAAACACCCTCAAAGGTGTCCAAAAGGTGACAAACAACTCAAACACATGGGAAAGTGACAAGGACATATACTCATGCGAAAACAAAACAGCTGGACAAGGAAAAAGAGGAGAACACACAGATATATGAGTATATGCAAGGAAACATCGATTCCATTATTGTGCAACTTGATCCCTGCTCATTTTAGGCTTCCAATCTGGATAAATTGCCTGAGCTCGACATGTACGCCTTGGGGATCTTGTCGTGTCCTGCAGCCAGCGTTCTCTCGGAACCTGTCTTCAGTGCTGCTGAGGGTCTGCTGGCAGATAAGCACACGTGTCTGTCCACTGACAATGTGGACATGGCTCTCAGAGGACTTTTCTTCCCCTGGGTCAGCCAGGGGACGGGAAAGGCACGCGTATTTTTGAGAGTGCTTCATGCCAAGCATCTTTTTCTTTTTCAAAAGGGGGGGTCAACCGATGCCAGTCAAGTGGGGTGTGTGTGGCCCAGTTAGTGGCAACGAGGGAGACTGTGGTTGGAGTCCCCTCGCTGTGTTTCTAAAAGAACCAAGATGAACAAGTCATGGCTCTCAGAGGACTTTTCTTCCCCTGGGTCAGCCAGGGGACGGGAAAGGCATGCGTATTTTTGAGAGTGCTTCATGCAAAGCATCTTTTTCATCTTGAAAATGGGGGTCAACTGATGCCAGTCAAGTGGGGTGTGTGTGGCCCAATTAGTGTCAACGAGGGAGACTGTGGTTGGAGTCCCCTCGCTGTGTTTCTAAAAGAACCAAGATGAACAAGTCATGGCTCTCAGAGGACTTTTCTTCCCCTGGGTCAGCCAGGGGACGGGAAAGGCACGCGTATTTTTGAGAGTGCTTCATGCAAAGCATCTTTTTCTTTTTCAAAAGGGGGGTCAACCGATGCCAGTCAAGTGGGGTGTGTGTGGCACAGTTAGTGTAAACGAGGGAGACTGTGGTTGGAGTCCCCTCGCTGTGTTTCTAAAAGAACCAAGATGAACAAGTCATGGCTCTCAGAGGACTTTTCTTCCCCTGGGTCAGCCAGGGGACGGGAAAGGCACGCGTATTTTTGAGAGTGCTTCATGCAAAGCATCTTTTTCATCTTGAAAATGGGGGTCAACTGATGCCAGTCAAGTGGGGTGTGTGTGGCCCAATTAGTGTCAACGAGGGAGACTGTGGTTGGAGTCCCCTCGCTGTGTTTCTAAAAGAACCAAGATGAACAAGTCATGGCTCTCAGAGGACTTTTCTTCCCCTGGGTCAGCCAGGGGACGGGAAAGGCACGCGTATTTTTGAGAGTGCTTCATGCAAAGCATCTTTTTTAAAAGGGGGGTCAACCGATGCCAGTCAAGTGGGGTGTGTGTGGCACAGTTAGTGTAAACGAGGGAGACTGTGGTTGGAGTCCCCTCGCTGTGTTTCTAAAAGAACCAAGATGAACAAGTCATGGCTCTCAGAGGACTTTTCTTCCCCTGGGTCAGCCAGGGGACAGGAAAGGCACGCGTATTTTTGAGAGTGCTTCATGCAAAGCATCTTTTTCATCTTGAAAATGGGGGTCAACTGATGCCAGTCAAGTGGGGTGGGTGTGGCCCAATTAGTGTCAACGAGGGAGACTGTGGTTGGAGTCCCCTCGCTGTGTTTCTAAAAGAACCAAGATGAACAAGTCATGGCTCTCAGAGGACTTTTCTTCCCCTGGGTCAGCCAGGGGACGGGAAAGGCACGCGTATTTTTGAGAGTGCTTCATGCAAAGCATCTTTTTCTTTTTCAAAAGGGGGGTCAACCGATGCCAGTCAAGTGGGGTGTGTGTGGCACAGTTAGTGTAAACGAGGGAGACTGTGGTTGGAGTCCCCTCGCTGTGTTTCTAAAAGAACCAAGATGAACAAGTCATGGCTCTCAGAGAACTTTTCTTCCCCTGGGTCAGCCAGGGGACGGGAAAGGCACGCGTATTTTTGAGAGTGCTTCATGCAAAGCATCTTTTTCTTTTTCAAAAGGGGGGTCAACTGATGCCAGTCAAGTGGGGTGTGTGTGGCACAGTTAGTGTCAACGAGGGAGACTGTGGTTGGAGTCCCCTCGCTGTGTTTCTAAAAGAACCAAGATGAACAAGTCATGGCTCTCAGAGGACTTTTCTTCCCCTGGGTCAGCCAGGGGACGGGAAAGGCACGCGTATTTTTGAGAGTGCTTCATGCAAAGCATCTTTTTCTTTTTCAAAAGGGGGGTCAACCGATGCCAGTCAAGTGGGGTGTGTGTGGCACAGTTAGTGTAAACGAGGGAGACTGTGGTTGGAGTCCCCTCGCTGTGTTTTACATGCTTTTAGAAGGGCATGACATGGCTTGGAGGTTGACTTTCAGCATCTGCAAACTGTTGGCTACCAAAATGCTGCCTTTCCAACACCTGTGGTTATAGATAATGAGGAACATACTGATGAAGATGAGACGCAGATACCCGATTGGGATGACAACTTAAATATTCGGTCAGGGCAAGAAGAGGCTCGTTCTGAGGGGGAGGGGAGTGCAAACACAACAATTGATGATGAAGTTCTAGATCCCACCTACTGTCAACCCACAGTCAGACACTCGAGGAGGTCAACAGAGGCGGTGGAGGAGGATGCAACCGACGACGAAGTTACCTTGCGCCTTCCTGGACAGAGTCGGAGCACTGGTAGCACGTCTACAACTGCATCCTCAGCCACCACTCTGCCTCTGAGCATTATTCGGGGTGGATCAACAGGTCGCATGGCCTCTAAGCCTTGCCTAGCCTGGTCCTTTTTTGACATAGAAAAAGATCGCCCAAATTATGTGATCTGTAAAATTTGTCATGGTTCTCTTAGTAGAGGTCAAAACCTCAGCAGTTTGACAACTTCTTCCTTGAATCGTCACATGAATAAATATCATATGGCCCGGTGGGAAGCTCACCGTGCTGCAATGCGGCCTAGCGGAGCGAACCATCCACCGCCTGCCCCTTCCAGTGCATCCGCGCGCTCGTCATCTTCTAGGACTGTGGGGACAGCTGTCACACCTGTTTTTCCACCCACAACTTCCACCACTGTAACCGCAACAGTCAGTTTGCTTGGTAGGTCGTCAGTTGGTTTGGAAGGGGAAACAAGTGAGTGTGTACAGCTCTCTCAGACATCGATAGCACCAACGTTGGATGAAGGCAACATCATGTCTCCGCCTGCACTTTCCTCACAAACCTACATTTTTCCAGGGACACCCTACTCAACACCGTCTACACACAGCAGCCAGATCTCTGTCCCTCAGATGTGGTCAAATAAAAGGCCACTTCCTGCGACCCATGACAAAGCAAAGAGGTTGACTCTATCCCTCTGTAAGCTGTTGGCTACCGAAATGCTGCCTTTCCGCCTAGTGGACACACAGGATTTTAGAGACCTTATGTCTGTCGCTGTGATCCAGTACAAGATGCCCAATCACCACTGCTTCTCCAAGAACAGCATGCCCGCGCTACACCAGCATGTCGCACACAACATCACCACTTCCTTGAGAAACTCTGTGTGCGACAGGGTGCATTTCAACACAGATACTTGGACCAGTAAGCATAGACAGGGTCATTACATGTCACTGACTGGGCACTGGCAAACTATGGTGAGAGATGGAGAAGGGTCTGCTGTCCAAGTCTTGCCGTCCCCACGAGTTGTTTCAATCCTTCTTCTGTATGTATAAGTTAATACACTGCTTCTGCCTCTTCAACCTCGTGTGGGTCCTCCACCTTGGCGCAAACCCTGTGTGGTCAGGCCACCCTTCCTTGTAACTGCGCACAAGCACTACCACACACCTCCTTACTATGCTGGCAGCAGAGCTCAATGCCATCAGGCGGTCAAAGTTTTACTTTGAAATGTATGGGAAATGTGAGTCACACCGCTGAGAAGTTGTGGACGGTTAGCTCTGGATACCGAGTTTCATCAATGGTTGTCTCCACTCAACCAGCAGCCAGGGAAGGCCGGGTGCGACAATGATGCAAACATGGGTGCGGCCCTTCGCTGTGACAATGTGACACACATGGCTTGTGTGGTTCACGTGTTGAACCTGGTTGTCCAGCAATTTTTAAAGCACTATCCTGGACCACATGGCCTTCTGCAGAGAGCACGGTGTAACGCCTTCCTTGATCCACACACTCAGATGGGCTGTTAATAATAGGCTAGAGGGAAGCCACTCACCAAGCAGGACCCCTAGAACCCTGAAACCCTTTAACCCCTATACAGGGATTAGGAATTGCACAGGGCCCAAGGTGATTAATACCTGTGGAAGGCTGCAGTTCCAGAGAATAGTAGTCAGGCAGGGTCAAAACATTAATTGAGGAACAGGAACAGAATGGGACGGCCAGGACTTAATCAGAAAACAAGCAGAGGTGAAATGCGGATCGGCCAACAAGGTACATAAACAGCAAGCAGGGAAAGTAGTCAGGTAACAAGCACACAAAATCATAAAACTGAACTGGGGGTAAAAGTAACCAGAGGTCATAGCTATGTCTGGCAGTGGTCTGCAGACAGGATGGGCATAAAAAAGGGTGTGGTGTCTTCCCATTGGTTGTAGCTGAATGATGGTATTTCATCTGTGAGATACCCACCAGCTACATTCAGCCAGAGATTCTGCATCTGTCAAGGTAATGCAGCCCAGTGGGTGAGCATAACCTGCGTCCACCTGCGCCGCTGGCATCGACTCCTCTCCCATCATCAGCACTATTCATGAAAGGAACACGTTGTCACCTGGCGACCGGAGTACAAATTGACGGAGCGGACTCCGTTGGTGACTTAACAGCCGTGTGCGGCAATGATGCAAACCTGGCTGCGGGCCATCCTCAGGGCAATGTGACACACGTGCCTTGTATGGCTCACGCGTTGAACCGAATTCTCCAGCAATTTTTAAAACACCATCACGGCCTACATGGCCTTGTGCAGCGGGCACGCTCGCTATGTGCTCACTTCCATCGTGCGCACACAGCAGCTCAACAACTTTCATCACTCCGGAAGTCTTAGGGTCTGGCAGTTAAACGCCGGAAATGCGATGTTCCGACACGCAGGAATTGGAATCTGCACATGTTGCAGCGTGTGTGGCAGCACCGCAGAGCCCTGCTGAAATACGGTATGACATATAGCCTGGGATAACTTGATCAAGAGGTGGTGCAGATCACGCTGCTGGAGTGGTGTCAGATCAAGGACCTATGCACCCTGCTACACAGTTTACAAATGTCGACGAAGATGTTTAGCACTGGCAATGTCATTCTCAGCGTGACAATTCTGGTCATCTACATGATGGAGCACACTGTAATTATTATTCGGAGTCAGGTGTTGGGACAAGAGGAAGGGGAGGAAGTACAGGAGGAGTCATATGCGGAAGGGATAACAAGATCTACGAGGTCCAGATGGTCAGCGGCACCTATGCGGCATTCATGGTGAGGGAGAGGGATTAACAAGGGCGCATAGTATCAGCAAAAAGTGTTGATGAAAGTGCAGGAGCCCATGAAGAAATGGAGGACGAACTGGCGATGGGCATGGAAGACTCAGCAGATGAGTGAGAGCTTGCTCACATTTCGGTTGTGCGAGGTTGTGGGGAGAGGGCAGAGGAAGAATGCACGATTCTCACCTCTCTGCCACCAACACACCAAGGACTTGGTCCTCCTGGATGCACAAGACACATGAGCGCCTTCTTGCTGCACTACCTACATGACCCTCGGATTGTATGAATTCGAAGTAATCCTGAATACTGGGTTGCCACACTGTTAGATCCCCGGTACAAGACAAAATTTGGCGAACTAATTCCTGCCATAGAAATGGACGCACGTATACAGGAGTATCTGCAGAATGTGGTACGCAATCTTAGATCTACTTTTCCACTAAACACCAGTGCTGCACAGAGTGAATCTCAATGCTTTGTCATGGATAGGAGGAAATGGTCTTTTACTTGTCCACATCGGAGGGACCGAGGGATGGCTGCTGTGCTGAGATGGCGTTGAGTACGGTGTCCCTGCAGAGTTGCATTTTTGGTCATATACCAAAATGAGTTGAAAAAGGACAGATGCTGGTGGAAAGGGGAACAGGTGTGTTGGAAAGGGGAAAAAAGTTTTGGTCCGTGGATTTGGTGGTTAAGCAACTGTAACATTTGCTGAAGAAACACCATCTGTTACAGTGGGACTGGCAGATTTGGATAAAGTGGTATATACTATGTTACCGCTATATAACGAAAATTAATAAGAAAAGAAAGAGAAAGGTATATATCCCCATCAGCAGTCAGTGTCCACCGTGCTCCCAGTTGGAAAAGGAGAGGTTGGCAACTGGAAGGTTTGGTGGAGGATACAGAGCTGTGTGGCTATGAAACTAATAGTAGCCTGAACCGAGTTAGACGCCATTCGGATCTGGAGACTGTGAGCCCTGTTAGCGTCACAGGGTCCACATGCCCACCCAGCCCAGGAACTCCCTGTTAACAACACAGGGGCCATTGAGTACGCTGACCGTGTGCGTAGGGGCACACCTGTGGACAGCAGGCGCATCAGCAGCAGCAGGCCTGTTAATGCCACTGGGCTGCACAAGCAGGACTGGTAGGACAGGAGCTGGTCTTAACCGTTCTGCGTTACCAACTGTGGTGGTGGCCTGCATCGACACCCTATCCCTGCCTACCTCTGGCCTAAAGCCGCAATGGGTTCAACACATGGAGGTGTGCTCTTTCGTAGCATAATAGAAGACTGCGCACCTCCTTGTTGGCTCCAGCCCCTTTTATAACCTGGGTCCGCCCCAAACCAGGGTGAACCACAATGCACCTCCTGGAGACAAAAGTAGAGTGACACGTCATGAGTGGCATAACTAGCGTCCTATTTGGAACCGCAACTTCAATGATGACCTCATGGCTGCCATGACCCAAACACCTCACCAGTCATCGTCTGACCATCAATAATGCGGTGACAAGTCATAGGGGTGGGCCTCTGCAAGCCATTTGGGAGGACACCTGATGCCCTGTGGTCTATATGGGACCCCCACATCAGGGGCAGGACCAAAGAGTTCATTACCGGACCTAGTCTCTGATGCAGGAAGTGCCTGAGCATGCTCAGTAGCATGAAATACAGTCTCTGAAAAAAGACTATCAGCTTTAGCATGGTGTCTAGGCACAAAACAGGACTTAGACCCGGCACGGAATGCAAGCACCTGTGCAAAGAGGCTTTTCACACTTAGTGTGGGAGCATGCGCTGTATCCCGAAATGAAGACTTAGCGTCAGGAATAACACAGTCAGGCTGAGCATACTCACTAGGCGAAACACTGTAATTATGCTGCAGCTGGGGTAAATCAGCACACGCATGCGCACTAGCTGCCTCTCCACACTTAGACGTGGAGGGGAAATTGCTCTTGGAGATGCTGTCTATGAACAGAAGGAAAAGCTAAAGGAAGCCTGACTTTCTATCCCTCCGAATTATGAAATGCAGCAATGAATTCCATGAGTTTGCTATAACATTAGCGTAGCAAAATGTGCATGAGGGTGTCATGTAGAGGTGCTATAAATAGCTTGTCACCAGTGAGGCACTAATGGAATACAACAGCCAGTTCTATGATGCCACTAAATGGCAGTATTTTGTGCTATCATTATAGCTTATTAAAAACAGAGCAGGAGGGTGTCATGCAGAGGTGCTAGAAATAGCTTGTCACCAGTGGAGCACTAATGGAATACAACAGCCAGTTCTATGATGCCACTAAATGGCAGTATTTTTTGCTATCATTATAGCTTATTAAAAACAGAGCAGGAGGGTGTCATGCAGAGGTGCTGCACATAGATTTGCAGTAGTGTGACTAGACAAAAGTACAATAGCCACGTTTAGGATGCCACTAGGTACACTGACTGTTTGCTAGTATAATGGCTTAGTTTAAAAAAGTTGGAGTGTGCAATGCAGGCAGACATGCTGTAAATATCTTTACAAAAGTGTGAATAGACAAAAGTCCAATAGCCACGTTTAGGATGCCACTAGGTACACTGACTGTTTGCTAGTATAATGGCTTAGTTTAAAAAAGTTGGAGTGTGCAATGCAGGCAGACATGCTGCAAATATCTTTACAATAGTGTGAATAGACAAAAGTACAATAGCCACGTTTAGGATGCCACTAGGTACACTGACTGTTTGCTAGTATAATGGCTTAGTTAAAAAGAGTTGGAGTGTGCAATGCAGGCAGACGTGCTCTGCAAATGTCTTTGCACTAGTGGGACTATAGCAAAGTTCAATAGCCACGTTTAAGGATGCCACTAGGTACACTGACTGTTTGCTAGTATAATGGCTTAGTTTAAAAAAGTTGGAGTGTGCAATGCAGGCAGACATGCTGCAAATATCTTTACAATAGTGTGAATAGACAAAAGTACAATAGCCACGTTTAGGATGCCACTAGGTACACTGACTGTTTGCTAGTATAATGGCTTAGTTTAAAAAAGTTGGAGTGTGCAATGCAGGCAGACATGCTGCAAATATCTTTACAATAGTGTGAATAGACAAAAGTACAATAGCCACGTTTAGGATGCCACTAGGTACACTGACTGTTTGCTAGTATAATGGTTTAGTTAAAAAAAGTTGGAGTGTGCAATGCAGGCAGACGTGCTGCAAATATCTTTACAATAGTGTGAATAGACAAAAGTACAATAGCCACGTTTAGGATGCCACTAGGTACACTGACTGTTTGCTAGTATAATGGCTTAGTTAAAAAAAGTTGGAGTGTGCAATGCAGGCAGACGTGCTGCAAATATCTTTACAATAGTGTGAATAGACAAAAGTCCAATAGCCACGTTTAGGATGCCACTAGGTACACTGACTGTTTGCTAGTATAATGGCTTTGTTAAAAAAAGTTGGAGTGTGCAATGCAGGCAGACGTGCTGCAAATATCTTTACAATAGTGTGAATAGACAAAAGTACAATAGCCACGTTTAGGATGCCACTAGGTACACTGACTGTTTGCTAGTATAATGGCTTAGTTTAAAAAAGTTGGAGTGTGCAATGCAGGCAGACATGCTGCAAATATCTTTACAATAGTGTGAATAGACAAAAGTACAATAGCCACGTTTAGGATGCCACTAGGTACACTGTCTGTTTGCTAGTATAATGGCTTAGTTAAAAAAAGTTGGAGTGTGCAATGCAGGCAGACGTGCTGCAAATATCTTTACAATAGTGTGAATAGACAAAAGTACAATAGCCACGTTTAGGATGCCACTAGGTACACTGACTGTTTGCTAGTATAATGGCTTAGTTAAAAAAAGTTGGAGTGTGCAATGCAGGCAGACGTGCTGCAAATATCTTTACAATAGTGTGAATAGACAAAAGTCCAATAGCCACGTTTAGGATGCCACTAGGTACACTGACTGTTTAATAGTATAATGGCTTAGTTAAAAAGAGTTGGAGTGTGCAATGCAGGCAGACGTGCTCTGCAAATGTCTTTGCACTAGTGGGACTATAGCAAAGTCCAATAACCACGTTTAGGATGCCACTAGGTACACTGACTGTTTGCTAGTATAATGGCTTAGTTTAAAAAAAGTTGGAGTGTGCAATGCAGGCAGACATGCTGCAAATATCTTTAAAATAGTGTGAATAGACAAAAGTCCAATAGCCATGTTTAGGATGCCACTAGGTACACTGACTGTTTGCTAGTATAATGGCTTAGTTAAAAAGAGTTGGAGTGTGCAATGCAGGCAGACGTGCTCTGCAAATGTCTTTGCACTAGTGGGACTATAGCAAAGTCCAATAGCCACGTTTAGGATGCCACTAGGTACACTGACTGTTTGCTAGTATAATGGCTTAGTTAAAAAGAGTTGGAGTGTGCAATGCAGGCAGACGTGCTCTGCAAATATCTTTGCACTACTGTGACTACACAAAAGTCCAATAGCCACGTTTAGGATGCCACTAGGTACACTGACTGTTTGCTAGCATAATGGCTTAGTTAAAAAGAGTTTGAGTGTGCAATGCAGGCAGACGTGCTCTGCAAATGTCTTTGCACTAGTGGGACTTTAGCAAAGTCCAATAGCCACGTTTAGGATGCCACTAGGTACACTGAGTGTTTGCTAGTATAATGGCTTAGTTATAATGAGTTGGAGTGTGCAGAGGACAGGAGGGTACAGTGCCAGGATTGTGGGTATGGGTAGAGGAATGGAAGCCTGCCTTTCTATTCCCTCCTAATGGTGAAATGCAGCGACGAAATCCCTGACCTTAGCTACACAGACGCTGTCGCTGTTTTCAGGACCTGTCACCTATGGCTCTCTGACCCTGCCGGTTTGAGCCCTTAAAAGGACTGATAGAAAGTGCTCTCCCTAAGCTGTCTAACGCTGTGTATGGAGCGCATACAGCTGTATCGGCGATAGGACTCAGGAGGACAGAGCTGCGACAGTGATGTCTGACACCAAAGACGCAGAAGAGATAATGGCGTCCTGGAGGAAAATGTCCGGTTTTATAATGCAGGGACATGTGACATGGACATCCTATCACACATGCCGTTGCTTCTCTGGCTAAAAGTCCACTTAGCTGTGTGTGTGTCTGGGATTGGCTGACATGCTGGCCCGCCCCACTACACGCGCGCGCTTAGGGAAGGAAGACAAGGAAAAAAAAAAAAAATGGCGATCGCCATTATAGAAACAGCAGTGATCTGAAGGCGCTGTTCACGCACACTATACACTGAAATGTCATAATAGTGTGATTCACAGAGGGACTTACACTATTACAGCAGAAACCAAGCTAGGATTTAGCTGGTTTTTTGCTGCTAGAACCGTTCTCGAACGTTTCTAGAACTATCGAGCTTTTGCAAAAAGCTCGAGTTCTAGTTCGATCTAGAACAGGCCCCAAAATCACTCGAGCCTAGAACTGGAGAACCTCGAACCACGAACCGCGCTCAACTCTACCCGGGAGATGAGATGTGGTTTCTATCTCTACTTCTACTGTGTTGTCTATAGAGAACACGTGGCAATAGAAAACACAAAAATGGACACATTTCTGCTCACCGGCATGACAGGACACAACTGACTTTGATTTGTCCTTGTCACAGTATATACAGTCATATGAAAAAGTTTGGGCCCCCCTATAAAATGTTAACCTTTTTTTTTTAGAACAAATTGGGTTTTTGCAACAGCTATTTCTGTTTCATATATCTAATAACTGATGGACTGAGTAATATTTCTGGATTGAAATGAGGTTTATTGTTCTAACAGAAAATGTGCAATCCGCATTTAAACAAAATTTGACCGGTTCAAAAGTATGGCCACCCTTATCAATTTCTTGATTTGAACACTCCTAACTACTTCTTACTGACTTACTAAAGCACTAAATTGGTTTTGTAACCTCATTGAGCTTTGAACCTCATAGGCAGGTGTATCCAATCATGAGAAAAGGTATTTAAGGTGGCCACTTGCAAGTTGTTCTATTTGAATCTCCTATGAAGAGTGGCATCATGGGCTCCTCAAAACAACTCTCAAATGATCTGAAAACAAAGATTATTCAACATAGTTGTTCAGGGGAAGGATACAAAAAGTTGTCTCAGAGATTTAAACTGTCAGTTTCCACTGTGAGGAACATAGTAAGGAAATGGAAGAACACAGGTACAGTTCTTGTTAAGCCCAGAAGTGGCAGGCCAAGAAAAATGTCAGAAAGGCAGAGAAGAAGAATGGTGAGAACAGTCAAGGACAATCCACAGACCACCTCCAAAGACCTGCAGCTTCATCTTGCTGCAGATGGTGTCAATGTGCATCGGTCAACAATACAGCGCACGTTGCACAAGGAGAAGCTGTATGGGAGAGTGATGCGAAAGAAGCCGTTTCTGCAAGCACGCCACAAACAGAGTCGCCTGAGGTATGCAAAAGCACATTTGGACAAGCCAGTTACATTTTGGAAGAAGGTCCTGTGGACTGATGAAACAAAGATTGAGTTGTTTGGTCATACATAAAGGCGTTATGCATGGAAGCAAAAAAACACGGCATTCCAAGAAAAGCACTTGCTACCCACAGTAAAATTTGGTGGAGGTTCCATCATGCTTTGGGGCTGTGTGGCCAATGCCGGCAACGGGAATCTTGTTAAAGTTGAGGGTTGCATGGATTCAACTCAGTATCAGCAGATTCTTAACAATAATGTGTAAGAATCAGTGACGAAGTTGAAGTTACGCAGGGGATGGATATTTCAACAAGACAATGATGCAAAATACCGCTCCAAATCTACTCAGGCATTCATCCAGAGGAACAATTACAATGTTCTGGAATGGCCATCCCAGTCCCCAGACCTGAATATCATTGAAAATCTGTGGGATGATTTGAAGCGTGCTGTCCATTCTCGGCGACCATCAAACTTAACTGAACTGGAATTGTTTTGTAAACAGGAATGGTCAAATATACCTTCATCCAGGATCCAGTAACTCATTAAAAGCTACAGGAAGTGACTAGAGGCTGTTTTTTTTTGCAAAAGGAGGATCTACAAAATATTAATGTCACTTTTATGTTGAGGTGCCCATACTTTTGCAGCGGTCAAATTTTGTTTAAATATGGATTGCACATTTTCTGTTAGTACAATAAACCTCATTTCAATCCAGAAATATTACTCAGTCCATCAGTTATTAGATATATGAAACTGAAATAGTTGTTGCAAAAACCCAAATTGTTATAAAGAAAAAAGGTTAACATTAATAGGGGTGCCCAAACTTTTTCATATGACTGTACCGAACAAATTGAAGTATTTTCATTTCCAGGATCCTATCACAATATTTAGTAAGTGTAATCTATCAGCAAAATCTGGTATATTGAAGAACTACATCATCATCTACTATTAGAAGTAGATTTACATCTGTATCCTAAATAACGTCATTTGATAGCCAGTCTGATGAATCACACTACACCAAAGCAAACCCACCTCAAAAGAAACTAAAGCGGGCTTTACACGCTGCAATATCGCTAGCGATGTCGCGAGCGATAGCACCCGCCCCCGTCGGTTGTGCGTCATGGGCTAATCGCTGCCCGTGACGCACAACATCGCTAACACCAGTCACACATACTTACCTTCCTAGCGACGTCGCTGTGGCCGGCGAACCGCCTCCTTTCGAAGGGGGCGATGCTTGCGGCGTCACAGCTGCGTCACTAAGCGGCCGCCCAATAGAAGCGGAGGGGCGGAGATGAGAGGCCGGAACATCCCGTCCACCTCCTTCCTTCCTCATTGCCGGCGGCTGCAGGTACGATGTTGTTCCTCGTTCCGGCGGTGTCACACGTAGCGATGTGTGCTGCCGCAGGAACGATGAACAACCTGCGTCCAGCAACAGCAACGATATTTGGGATTAGAATGACGTATCAATGGTCAACGATTAGGTAAGTAATTTTGATCTTTAATGGTCGTTTGTGCGTTTCACACGCAACGACATCACTAACGAGGCCGGATGTGCTTCACAAATTACGTGACCGCAACAACATCTCGTTAGCGATGTCGTTGCGTGTAAAGCCCGCTTAAGAGAAAGTGGTACACTAAATAGACCACCAAGTAAACATAGACAAGGTTATCACCATCCAATATTGAATATGTCTAAAGTAATGAACCTTTCAAGTCATAGTTTATCCTTAATAGATGTGTTCAATGTCTCTAAGAACATCATTTCTTTTCCTTATATGTTTTTATCTGTTTACAGCCATAAAGGATTTCAATATTTTCTGAAGAGCTCTCATTTTGAAAAAATGGTTTCACTATATAGAAATTAAACAGCATTTTTGTTCAGATAGTGAACAAGAAGAGTTACAGATCCTGAAAAAATTGGTGATTCAACATTTTTCTGATCCCTTACTGCATCCCTCCTGCATTTCACCCGTTATCAACTTGCCTTACTACTGACTAGTGATGAGCAAACCCGTGGTTATTTGTGTTCGCCAAACCAGCATGGACTAAAAAAAAAAATCAGGTTCGGCAACCAAACTTGACCCTGAACTTGACCCTGGAAGCGAAACCGCATATAAATCGAAGGGACCCAAACTTATGTATTGTAAAATGGTGTTAGTAAGGGCTATGGAGCTGTAATAGAAAACAAAAATAAGGAATAAAATAGGACAGTTAAACTTGACGACCTTCCCTGTTGCTGTAACACTGATTCCGGGTCCAATCGTTAGCTCTCATGCATATTCACTGCTTCCCCCCACCAGTGTCTGTGATTGGTTGCGGTAAGGCTGTAACTCCACCCTCTATGACAGCGTCTGTGATTGGTTGCAATCACACACACTGTCAGAATTCCTATAGTGGCGTAAAATAATTAAATAAATAAAATAATGTAAGGTTGCCCATATATTGATACCCAGTGCAGATAAAGCAGACGGATATAAGCTGCAGACCCCAGCCATGTTTGTTTTCTTGGCTATGTATCAAAATACAAGGGACCTCATGCGGCTTTTTTTGTAATAATTTCAATAATTTCAAAAAATGAATTGCTGTCCCAACCTAATTTTGATACACAGCCAAGATATAGCTAGTTGCTGGTATTCTCAGGCTTTGGAGACCCATGGTTATTGGACTTCCTCCAGCCTAAAAATAGAAGTCGCCCAGAATTGTTGCATGAATTAGAATTTGGTGTATAAATTCGAGCACCAAATCTGCATTTGCATAATTTGGTGCAGTTTTCTGCCAGGAGATGCAAGTTTGGTGCAGAAATCTAGTGCAGCTGTGTACTCCCACTGAGAGCAATCAATCATTTCTCCCGCTTAGAGTATTAGCATCGCTGTTAGAGTAAATTGACATGCTGCAGCTTGGAAACCCACGCCACAGGTCAGTTTATGGAGCGTTTAAAAGGGGGCAGAGATTTCTATAAATACCATCCACTGTGCTTGTACTGTACAACACAGCATTTTGGACCAAGTGAAAACACTTTGCGTCCAAAACACTACAAACGTTGATTTTGGGTACGCAGCCCTAAGTGCACGTTCACATATGTGTTAGAGAATTTAATTTGTCTTTCCATGTTCATGAAAAGAAAAGTGAAATTAACCCCTACACAATGACGTAGCTATATCACCTTAAGGCCTCCTTCACATGTCCATGTTTCTGGTACGTATTGTATCTGTTATTTTCACTGTTACCACATGAACCCATTATAACCTATGGTGCTGCTCGCATGTCGATGTGTTTACCCAGACCGTGTGTCCATGTCCATGTCCAGCAGCACAGATGACAAGGCCCATTAGAAGTCTATGGGGCTGTGAAAAACACGTACAGCACACGCATGGCGTCAGTGTATAGTCTATGTGCCATCCGTGTGCTGTACATGTTTAACATTGAAAATATAGGAGAAGCTTTCTAATTGTTGTATATATATAGTTAGCTGGGATATGGTACTGTATCTATGTAGCAAGTGTGGTTTTGCTCCCATATCTATATAGTAAGCTCAGTTATGGTACCATATTTAAGCAGTAAGCATTGTTCTGGTACTATGTGTATGCAGTAAGCTTAAGTCCAATGGGGTTAGGTCAGGTAAGCGTGGAGGCCACTCCACACAGCCACCATACCCAATGACTTGTAGAAAGGTCTCCATGAGGTATCGGTTCACGTCCACAGCCTTGTAAGTTTTACACATTCTAATTATAGCATTTCTGTATGCAAGGTGTCGATTCGTATTGAATTGATGATGCCCTACAATTTTTTAATTCACTTTTTTTCTCTATCTCGTTCCGTTTTCAAGCTAAAAATGCTAACCCCGTTGTTTTCCACCAGGTGGCGCAATAGGTGGTTTCATTGCGTAGCGCATGGCTACTTTACTATATCTAGACACCACTTCTATGCCTATAGCTGCCACTGTTCTCAAGTTAATGGTGGTGGACAGGATATGGGTGGACACAATGTATACAGTAGGGAAATTAAGTATTTGATACACTGATGATTTTGAAAGTTTTGCCATCAAAGAATGGAAAGGTCTGCAATTTTTGTCATAGGTACACTTCTACTGTAACTGATAGATCCCCCACAATCCAGAAAATCCCATTTCATGATTCTTTAATAATTAATTTGCACTTTGTTGCATGAAATAAGTATTTCATCACTTACCCACCAGCAAAACGTATGCCTCTCACAAACCTGTTATTTTTTCTTTAAGAATCCCTCCTATTCTGCACTTATTACTTGTATTAATTACACCTGTTTGAACTTGTTACCTGTATAAAAGACACCTGTCCACACACTCAATCAATCACACTCCAACTTCTCCACCATGGACAAGACCAAAGAGCTGTCTGATTACACCAGAGACAAAATTGTAGACCTGCACAAGGCTGGGATGGGCTACAGGACAATAGGCAAGCAACTTGGGGAGGAGACAACAACTGTCAGTGCAATTATTAGAAAATGTAAGAAACACAAGATGACTGTCAATCTTATTCAGTTTGAAGTTCCATGCAAGATCTCCCCTTGTGATGCCCTGGAGGCCTCTGATGTCACGGCGGTGGCTCCGAACGGTGATGTGGCCATACCGGGCGCGAGCGACAGGTTTTTTGTAATGGGGAGTAAAAATAATATTTAAAAAGGGGAGAAAGAAAAATAAAATAAATAGAGAGTTCCTGATGCCAGTTGGGATGTTCAGCTGTGGTATGGCTGGGCACTGCTGGTGGGCCCCAGGAGTTAGGTGGTGAAGCGCAGTGCCAGAGGGTTGTCCTTTTACCCCCCCCCCCCAACTACGGCTAGTTCCTGGGGCATGTGTAGAGGTAGGGATGGCGCAGCATGGAATAAATCAACCAGAGACAGGACAGGGAGCTTTCACCTTTTACTGAAGGTCTGTATAAAAGTTTGGATTCTTCTTTTCAGTCTTATAGTGATGGTAGTTTTCCCTGCCTCAATGGGAGTTTTGGCTTCTCTGTTGTGTGGCAGTAATGTACTTCTCCTGCTACTATTTCCCTACCTGGGAATAGGTATCTTGGTATCCTGGGATTCCCAAGACAAGAACAATCTGGAGTTTTTATCCCGTCTGGCGAGCAGGTGAAAGGAATCCTGAAGGAAAACTCTGTGTTTCTTCTAGAAGCTTCCAGACTCACACATGCCTCTGTGCTTCCAGGAAAATTTCACTACCCCTTGTAAAAAGGCTGTAGTCTCTTGGTTTTGGCACCAACCTTGAAGGCACCGATGACCTAGGGACTGATACCCTGACAAGTGCAGCTGGCCCCTAAAGAAGTTTCCAGAAATCACCTCAGGGCAGGACCTCTCCTCAATATGCTCCTCACTTCACCTCACACTGACTCAGACTGAAATTTTACCTCACAACTAAGCTTCTCCCCTTTCTCCTTTTAGGGCTCATCACTCAAGAGTTGGTTTTCTTTCAAGTGAATAACCCCAGTAAGGGAGTGTGTGTAAATGAGTGTTTTGTTGTGAGCAGCAGAAAAAAACAAACTCTCACTAAGGCTTACAATACATGATAAACAGATGGCAATATACATGTAGTTATCTGTGGTGACTAGGCACAGGGTGGCACACCCTTGTGGGTAAAAATGAGTCTGAGAAAATTCAGCAATCAGCCCAGAACTATATGGGAAGACCTGGTCAATTATCTGAAGAGAGATCGGATCACAGTCTCAAAGGTTACCGTTAGTAGCACACTATTTAATCATGGATTAAAATCCTACTGGGCACATAAGGCCCACTGCCCACACCAGCAAATGTCCAGGTTTGTTTAAAGTTCACCAATGACCATCTGGGTGATCCAGAGAAGACATAAAAGAATGTAATGTGGTCAAATGAGACCAAAATAGAACTTTCTGGTATTAACTCCACTTTCTGTGTTTGGAGGAAGAAGTACAACCTCAAGAGCACCATTCCAACTTTGAAGCATGGGGGTGAAAATATCATACTTTGGGGGTGAATTTCTGCAAAAGTGAAAGGGTGAATTCACCGTATTGATGGGATGATAGAAGAGGTTATATATCTCAAGAGTTTGGCCAACAACCTCCTTCCCTCAGTAAGAGCATTGAAGATGGGTCGTGGCTGG
This sequence comes from Anomaloglossus baeobatrachus, assembly GCF_048569485.1. Classification (NCBI taxonomy): domain Eukaryota; kingdom Metazoa; phylum Chordata; class Amphibia; order Anura; family Aromobatidae; genus Anomaloglossus; species Anomaloglossus baeobatrachus. Next base: position 423,969,191 of record NC_134358.1, read on the forward strand.
GTCTTTAAGCATAACAATGACCCGAAACACACAGCCAGGACAACTAAAGAGTGGCTCCATAAAAAGCATTTCAATGTCCTAGTGTGGCCTAGCCAGTCTCCAGGGCTGAACCCAATAGAAAATCTTGGGCATGAGCTGAAACTCAATGTTGACCAGTGACACCCCCAAAACCTGAAACATCTGGAGATCTGTATGGAGGAGTGGGCCGAAATCACTGCTGCAGTATGTACAAACCTTGTTAAGAACTACAGGAAATGTCGGACCTCTCTAATTGAAAACAAAGGTTTCTGTTTTTGCATTGTATCAAATACTTATTTCAAGTAATAAAATGCAAACTAATTATTTAAAAATCATATAATGAGATTTTCTGGATTTTTGTTATTTTGTCTGTCACAGTGAAAGTATACCTACTACAAAAATTGCAGACCTCTCCTTTCATTGTAGGTGGGTAAACGTGCAAAATCAACAGTGCATTCAATACTTATTTTCCCCACTGTAAGTAATATAAGACAGTGTGAAAACATCACTGCTTCACAATGTCCACACCCACTGTTACACAAGTCAAAAGAGGAGTCGATGTCTGTGGGGAACAGAAAGCCTGGATTAGGTGAGTATAAGCTTCTTTTATTTTTCTAATATTATTTTGCCTAGTACTCAGATGGTGGGGCATCATACCATATGAAAGGTTGTTGAGGGGCATCATGCTGTATGGGGAAGGTTTGGGTGGGCATCATACTTTAAGGGGGCTATGTATGAACCTAACACTGTGTGGGGGACTGAAGTAACAATATTGTATGGGGCTGGCTGAGAAGGCAATCATACTATTTTGGGGCTGGGGGGACCATAAAACTGTATAGGGAAGTGGGTGCCATCATACCATAATGGTGATTTGGGGGAAATCAAACTGTATGAGTGTCTGTGAGGACCAGCATACTGTATGAGAGCTGTGGTGGACATTATATTGTGAAGAGGGGACTGTGGAGGATATCATACTATAACGGGGGCTATGGGGAGACATGATATTGTAAATAAGGCTGTGGGGGAAATCATACTGCATGCTAGGCTGTGGGCAATATCATACTGTATGAAAGCCTTTGGGGTCAGTCGTAATATATAGGACGCTGCTAGGGACATTATAATGTTTATAAGCATCTGTGGGGGACATCTTACTGTACATTAAGTTCTTTTGGCAATACCCTACTGTATGCAGGGATGAGGAGCCACTCTTACTATATTGAGGGCTGTGAGGAACATCATGCGGAGTTCCACACCTTTTCAGCTGTTTCCAGTAGCACTTCCGTCTGTGTTTTTAAGTTCCCTCATTCACTTCTGTTCTGTACTGGTGATAGCTCTACCTAAAGATCCTGAGTGCAAGCACTTCGCTTGCAATCATCTGGAGAAACCTTCTTGGATTTTGCAGTCCCTCTCCCTGAATCTTCTTGGAGATAAATTGTTTGTTATTCTCCCTTGTTTGTTATCCCTGTCTGTCCCTTAGCTCCTAGTGGATTTGATGAAGTGCTCATTCCATCCGTTCCCTACCTAGGGCACAGATCAGAGTCAGCCTGGGGCCAGGTATCCTGCTCAGCGCATAGGTGCAGAACCTATCCATGGCAGTGAGGGAAGCCAGGGCCCAGTGGTAGGCTTGGTCAGGGGTCTCATCTCCCAATTCTCTAAACACAGGGTCTGCCTTCCCTTCTCTTTTGCCATTCACAGGGTACTTCCCTGTACCTAGCATACTAGGTGAGCTGTGGGGGGGGGGGCATCATAATTTATAGGCGCTCTATGGACTACTATACTTTAATATACTGTTTGGGGGCCTATGGATGACATTATACTGTATGGAGGGCTGTAAGGGGCATTATATGGGGTATAATTGGCTCTGGTATTAAATTGTGTATAAGGAATTATGGGGGGACATTGTGACGCCCTGGCAAAACCAGGTAGTCACAGTTAGGTCCCCACATTACACCGTTCCCTCACTAGGAAACACACAGCCAACCAGAAACCCTAGTCACCCCCCTTAGGGAAAGATAGACACACCAGTGGGCGTGACCAGGTGGTTGGGACACGCCCACCCAGGGGACCAGACAGCTCAGGGCGGGAAAACAGTTAGTCAAGTCTGATTAGTCTGAAATTCAGTTTGGAGAGGAATGTGGGCTGGAGCTAAGTGTAGCTCCAGCAGGAGAGTTCAAGTTGAACGGTACCAGGGTAGGAGCCCTGGTGCCACTGGCTAGGAGGCAGACGGTGGTCTCCGTCAGCAGGAGACGGGAAGACGGCTTTGCAGAACCGAGGTGGACCGGGACAGGGTTGTAGTCCACCGGTACCGACACGGGTAACCGACCCGGAAACCGTAGCACAAAGGGGGTACTCGGACCCTGAAGCCAGAACTGGAAACAAGCGGACTGGTTAATTTACCAATTGAGGCCAGGACTAGAGGTTCTGTCCCTCAAAGAAGACAACAGCCCACCAATTAGGGATAAGAGGTCACCGCCAGGGCCCATAGATCCCATGGGCCAGCGTCTTCGGGCACGGCTCCTTAAGCCACATCCAGCCGGGAGCAGACTCCTGAGTTTCACACTAGGAAAGTCCACCTTACACAAAGCAGTGCAGGAAAAGGATAGAGACCACCAGCCTGGTGGGAGGACCTGAACGCAACCGGCCGCGGCACCGACCACCATCACCTTGGTTTACCAGAGACTTGTGTGTTTTACTAACATTGAGTACACCAGCACCCCCTGCGGTCACCCTCCCCTGCACTGAGCCACCGGTTCCCGGGGCCACCATCCCTGCCCACGGAGGGGTTAACAACCTGCTGCACAACATCTCCCCTGGGTGCCCCATAACAGCAGTGGTGGTGTTCCACCTCACCACACACCGTGGGTGGCGTCACGAATTTACTACGGTCCAGCCCGTACATCTACATCCCCCCCATTTATTTGGCATGTCCACGAGACCCCCGGGTCCGGAGACCCTCGAGCCACCACCCTTGAAGGCCCAGACCCGAGCAGCGTCGGCTACTGGTACGGGGGACGGCACAACATCATACTGTACAGGAAGCTATGAGGGCTATTATACTGTATGGGGGATTTTTATGAGAGAGCTATGGGGCCATCTAATGCGTGAGTTCTTTGATGAACATATATACTGTATGGTGGACTGTGGAAGATATTGTACTTGGCACACCTCCACTCCATTCATACTGGGGGTCTACTAGCCAGATCTCATATCTACATTCTTGAGGTTCCACAGGTCAGACTCTCAGCGATCATTAACTTATTGCCTATCCAGTGGATTAAAGAATATTTACCGTACTATCTGAAATGGTACATTTGAAACAAAATTATGTTGTCAAGAAAGTCACCAAGTGTGTACATTTATTCATTTGTGTTTGTGGCTAGACTTCTAGACTATCAGTAAGAAATAAAATGAAAATATGGTTTTGGGAATGATTATGTACTGCCCCGCGCTCGGCTGCAGCCGAGCCGCTCGGATCCGGGCTCGTTGGTGGGTGGCTCGAGCGCCTCCAGACCCGGGGTCACTTCACTCTGAAAGGATGCTTGCTGGCGCTATGTAGGGGTTAGGATTACGGCCGGGGCCGTGGTTTTTAGTTAAGTTCGTGATGCCACCCACGGGCTGTGGTGAATGAGGACACAACCGCTGCTGTTTACTAGGCACCCCGGGAGAGATGTTGTGCAGCAAAGGTGTTAACCCCTTTGTGGGCAGGGGTGATGGCCCCGGGACTAGAGTTGAGCGCGGTTCGTGGTTCGTGGTTCTCCAGTTCTAGGTTCGAGTGATTTTTGGGCTGTTCGAGATCGAACTAGAACTCGAGCTTTTTGCTAAAAGCTCGATAGTTCTAGATACGTTCGAGAACGGTTCTAGCAGCAAAAAGCAGGGCTTTTTACAGCTACAGTGAGCAGGAGCCATCGCTGGCAGCCTGCCACAAGCTGGTAACCAAGATAAACATCGGGTATCCAAGCAAAGCGCTTTGGTTAGTAACCCGATGTTTATCTTAGTTACGTGCAGGAAGCCCACACTTTCCCGCTCAGCTCGCTCCACCCCCTCCTGCCCGCGGCATGTACACATACATACACATACACAAACACACACACACACATCCACATCCCCCCCCCCCCCGCCCGCCCGCCCGCCCGCCCGCCCGCTCGCTCGCTCGCTCGCTCGGCTTACCTGCGGTGATGAAGTCCCGCCATCCCGACCTCAGCGCTGTCACTGTCCTCCATGGCCGCCGCTTGTCACATCACCTATCGCTTCCGACCCGAGACTGACTAGCGGTGACGTCACGGACCTCTCGCGATACTTGGTGTGAAGGCGCCGGGCGGTCATTGAGCTCAGTGACAGGGGCTGTCAGTGTGCTGGAGATCAGCGCAGGTAATGTACCTCACTGACAGCAGCACTTGTCACCCCCCTGCAGTGACCTGGGCTGACCCATTGATGTTAGCTCAGGTCACTGCACTGCTCTCCCAGCCAATGGGGAACATCCTGCTCTTCATTGACTGGGACAGTGTGCATCGTCATGGCAACCCCTTGGATTACACCAGACCTGGATTTGTTTTTCAATCTAATAAATTGGTTAAAGAGGGAATGTTTTGGGGAGTGTTTTTTCAAATAAAAATGTGTTTGTCGTGTATTTTTTTTTTATTACTGACTGGGTTGGTGATGTCGGGTATCTGATAGACGCCTGACCTCACCAACCCCAGGGCTTGATGCCAGGTGACATTACACATCTGGTATTAACCCCAAATATTACCCCGTTTGCCACCGCACCAGGGCGCGGGATGAGCTGGGGCGAAGCACCAGGATTGGCGCATCTAATGGATGCGCCACTTCTGGGGCGGCTGCGGCCTGCTATTTTTAGGCTGGGGAGATTCCAATAACCATGGACCTCCCTAGTCTGAGAATATCAGGCCCCAGCTGTCTGCTTTACCTTGGCTGGTGATCCAATTTTGGGGGACCCCTACGTGTTTTTTTTTTCAATTATTTATTTAATTTAAAATAACAGCGTGGGGTGCCCTCAGTTTTGGATTACCAGCCAAGGTGAGGTTGCCAGCTGTGGTCTGCAGGCTGCAGCCGTCTGCTTTACCCTAGCTGGCTACAAAACTAGGGGGAACCCTATGTCATTTTTTTTTCATTTTTTTGGCTAAATACAAAGCTAAGCACCCCTTAGTGCCACATGAAAGGTACCAAGGGGTGTTCCACTTTTTCTCCATTTTTTTCTCCACTTTCTCTCCACTTTTTCTCCACTTTTTCTCCATTTTTTTTCTCCACTTATTCTCCACTTTTTCTCCTCTTATTCTCCACTTTTTCTCCACTTTTTCTCCTCTTATTCTCCACTTTTTCTCCACTTTTTCTCCACTTTTTCTCCACTTTTTCTCCACTTTTTCTCCACTTTTTCTCCACTTTTTTCTCCACTTTCTCCACTTTTTCTCCACTTTTTTCTCCACTTTTTCTCCTCTTATGCTCCACTTTTTCTCCTCTTATGCTCCACTTTTTCTCCACTTTTTCTCCACTTTTTTCTCCACTTTTTCTCCACTTTTTCTCCACTTTTTCTCCACTTTTTCTCCACTTTTTCTCCACTTTTTCTCCACTTTTTCTCCACTTTTTTCTCCACTTTCTCCACTTTTTCTCCACTTTTTTCTCCACTTTTTCTCCTCTTATGCTCCACTTTTTCTCCTCTTATGCTCCACTTTTTCTCCACTTTTTCTCCACTTTTTCTCCACTTTTTTCTCCACTTTTTCTCCACTTTTTCTCCACTTTTTCTCCACTTTTTCTCCACTTTTTCTCCTCTTAATCTCCACTTTTTCTCCTCTTATGCTCCACTTTTTCTCCACTTTTTCTCCACTTTTTCTCCACGTTTTCTCCACTTTTTTCTCCACTTTTTCTCCTCCTATGCTCCACTTTTTCTCCACTTTTTCTCCACGTTTTCTCCACGTTTTCTCCACGTTTTCTCCACGTTTTCTCCACTTTTTTCTCCACTTTTTCTCCTCTTATGCGCCACTTTTTCTCCACTTTTTCTCCACTTTTTCTCCTCTTAATCTCCACTTTTTCTCCACTTTTTCTCCACTTTTTCTCCACTTTTTCTCCACTTTTTCTCCACTTTTTCTCCTCTTATGCTCCACTTTTTCTCCACTTTTTCTCCACTTTTTCTCCACTTTTTCTCCACTTTTTCTCCACTTTTTTCTCCACTTTTTTCTCCACTTTTTCTCCTCTTATGCTCCACTTTTTCTCCACTTTTTCTCCACTTTTTCTCCACGTTTTCTCCACGTTTTCTCCACTTTTTTCTCCACTTTTTCTCCTCTTATGCTCCACTTTTTCTCCACTTTTTCTCCACTTTTTCTCCTCTTATGCTCCACTTTTTCTCCACTTTTTCTCCACTTTTTCTCCACTTTTTTCTCCACTTTTTTCTCCACTTTTTCTCCTCTTATGCTCCACTTTTTCTCCACTTTTTCTCCACTTTTTCTCCTCTTATGCTCCACTTTTTCTCCACTTTTTCTCCACTTTTTTCTCCACTTTTTCTCCTCTTATGCTCCACTTTTTCTCCACTTTTTCTCTACTTTTTCTCCACTTTTTCTCCTCTTATGCTCCACTTTTTCTCCACTTTTTCTCCACTTTTTCTATATTTTTTTCTCCACTTATTCTCCACTTTTTCTCCTCTTATGCTCCACTTTTTCTCCACTTTTTCTCCACTTTTTCTCCTCTTAATCTCCACTTTTTCTCCACTTTTTCTCCACTTTTTCTCCACTTTTTCTCCACTTTTTCTCCTCTTATGCTCCACTTTTTCTCCACTTTTTCTCCACTTTTTCTCCTCTTATGCTCCACTTTTTCTCCACTTTTTCTCCACTTTTTCTCCTCTTATGCTCCACTTTTTCTCCACTTTTTCTCCACTTTTTTCTCCACTTTTTCTCCACTTTTTCTCCACTTTTTTCTCCACTTTTTCTCCTCTTATGCTCCACTTTTTCTCCACTTTTTCTCCACTTTTTCTCCTCTTAATCTCCACTTTTTCTCCACTTTCTCCACTTTTTCTCCACTTTTTCTCCACTTTTTTCTCCACTTTTTCTCCACTTTTTCTCCTCTTATGCTCCACTTTTTCTCCACTTTTTCTCCACTTTTTCTCCTCTTATGCTCCACTTTTTCTCCACTTTTTCTCCACTTTTTCTCCTCTTATGCTCCACTTTTTCTCCACTTTTTCTCCACTTTTTTCTCCACTTTTTCTCCTCTTATGCTCCACTTTTTCTCCACTTTTTCTCCACTTTTTCTCCACTTTTTCTCCACTTTTTCTCCACTTTTTCTCCACTTTTTTCTCCACTTTTTTCTCCACTTTTTCTCCACTTTTTCTCCTCTTATGTTCCACTTATTCTCCACTTTTTCTCCACTTTTTCTCTACTTTTTCTATGGTCGGTCTACCCATTAGCTCTGCCATGCATAGTGTAGCTCTACACGTACTGCACATGTTACTTCATGATTGACATCTTTTTCGTACCAGAGCTGTCTAAGCCTACTCTGACCCCATATTTGTCATTACTATATTGTCCTTGTACTGTATTATGACATTTGTATCATGTGTTTCATTTCTTGCTGTGTTGCAATTTTTTTGCTGCATCCCAATTGTACCTCTACATTGTTCGAGTTTATGTTATTGTTCTCTCACTCTTATGTGATACTGATTATTGTCATTTTTCATGATTACATGCAGATAAGTCCAATCTGACGAAGGCTCAGGCCGAAACGTCATTTGTAACTTGTTTTGGACAAAAACATATATGCTTATGAAAAAAAAATTTTCTTAATACGGACCAATAAAGAGTGATTTTGCATTACTATCCGTTGTGACTTACTGACTTAGTCTGGGAGATATAGAGTGCCGAGGTTACTCACTAATTTTATCTATTATTACCTCTGAGCACCTATATACCAGTGAGCAGAGCTTCCTCTACAGTAGTTCTCCTGATTAGGCATGCCCTTACCTCATGAGCAGGGCATTGCAGCTTTGGTAGCAACCATTACGACATGGACTCTGCTGCTGTGGACCCGGGGAGAGTGAGTGCAGATTCATTGCACCCACACTCCTCACATGAAGGGTCCGCACTCCTAGAAAATGGGGGATACGTTCCCTGAGTGTCTCCCCCCCATATTCTAGACGGTCCAGAGTCGTCGTGGGACCCCTTTATTTTTTTTCTTACAATAAATTGGTGAAAGAGGAAATGTTTTGGGGACTGTTTTTTCAAATAAATTTCTTTTGTCGATTTTTTGTTTTTGTTAGTACTGACAGTTTATGATGTTGGGTATCTAATAGACGCCATGACATCACAAACTGCTGGGCTTGATCTCAGGTGACTTTACAGCTAGTATCAACCCGATTTATTACCCCGTTTGCCACTGCACCAGGGCACGGGATGAGCTGGGGTGAAGCGCCAGGATTGGCGCATCTAGTGGATGCGCCACGTCTGGGGTGCCTGCGGCCTGCTATTTTTAGGCTGTGAAGGCCCAATAACTATGGACCTTCCCACCCTGAGAATACCAGACCACAGCTGTCCGCTTTACCTTGGCTGGTGATCCAATTTGGGGGGTCCCCTACTTTTATTGTGTAATTATTAATATTTATAAAATAATTATAAAAAAGAGCCTGAGGGGACCTCCACATTGGATCCCCAACCACGGTAAAGCTGCCAGCTGTGGTTTTCAGGCTACAGCCGTCTGCTTTACCCTAGCTGGCTATCAAAAATGGGGGGACCCAACGTAATTTTTTTTTTTTAACTATTTTTTAAATAGAAAAAATTAATGGGCTTCCCTGTATTTTGATTGCCAACCAAGGTAACGGCAGGCAGATGGGGGTGGCAACCCATAGCTGTCTGCTTTATCTGCGCTGAGAATCAAAAATACCGCGGAGCGCTACGTCATTTTTTTAAAGATTTATTTTTACAGCACTGTGATGTCCAGCAATCAAAATACAGGGAAGCCCATTTTATTTTTAGTTATTTAAATAAATAATTAAAAAAAATATATGTTAGCTCCCACTGCATTTTTTGTATTGCTAGCTAAGGGTAATCCAAGCAGCTACTGGCTGCTAACCCCCACTGCTTGGTGTTACCTTCACTGGCAATGGAAAATCCAGGGAAGCATTTTTTTTTTTTTTTGCCAAAAAGCTACAAAAAAAGGACGTGAGCTTCGCCATATTTTTGTATGCTAGCCAGGTATAGCAGGCAGGTGCTGGAAGAGTTGGATACAGCGCCAGAAGATGGCGCTTCTATGAAAATGCCATTTTCTGAGGTGGCTGCAGACTGCAATTCGCAGCAGTGGGGCCCAGAAAGCTCAGGCCAACCGGTGGTGCGGATTCCAATCCCAGCTGCCTAGTTGTACCTGGCTGGACACAAAAATGGGGCAAAGCCTACGTCATTTATTTTCTAATTATTTCATGAAATTCATGAAATAATAAAAAAAGGGCTTCCCTTTATTTTTGGTTCCCAGCCGGGTACAAATAGGCAACTGGGGGTTGGGGGCAGCCGTACCTGCCTGCTGTACCTGGCTAGCATACAAAAATATGGCGAAGCCACATAATTTTTTCAGGGGGCAAAAAACTTCTGCATACAGTCCTGGATGGAGTATGCTGAGCCTTGTAGTTCTGCAGCTGCTGTCTGTCTGTATGGAGAAGAGCAGACAGCAGCTGCAGAACTACAAGGCTCAGCATACTCCATCCAGGACTGTATGCAGAAGTTTTTTGCCCACCAAAAAAATGACGTGGGCTTCGCCATATTTTTGTATGCTAGCCAGGTACAGCTGGCAGCCACGGGCTGCCTCCAACCCCCAGTTGCCTATTTGTACCCGGCTGGGAACCAAAAATATAGGGAAGCCCGTTTTTTTTAATTATTTCACTTATTTCATGAAATAATTAAAAAACAAATGACGTGGGCTTCGCCCTATTTTTGTGTCCAGCCGGGTACAACTAGGCAGCTGGGGATTGGAATCCGCAGCACAGGTTAGCCCGAGGTTTGTGGGCGCCTCTGCTGCGGATTTCAGTCCGCAGCCGTCCCAGAAAATGGCGCTCTCATAGAAGCGCCATCATCTGGCGCTGTATCCAACTCTTCCAACAGCCCTGGAGCCGGGTGGCTTGTTGGGTAATCATGAGTTAATACTGGCTTTGTTTTACCAGCCAGTATTAAGCCAGAGATTCTTAATGTCAGGCACGTTTGACCCGGCCATTAAGAATCTCCAATAAAGGGTTAAAAAAAGACACCACACAGAGAAAAAATACTTTAATAGAAATAAATACACAGACACATTAGAGACTCCATCTTTATTACCCCTGTCAGCCCTCCACGATCCTGCTCTTCTGTCTTCTTTCTTTCTAGTGTAGTAGTAGTGACGATTGTAGTGAGGGGCATCACTTGGGGCTGGGGAACCTCCATCCTAACTACAATGCTCACTACAATCGGGAAGCAGCGTGCAGCCTTCACTCCGTGAGTGATCACTGCTGGCTGCTAGCGGTAACGCTGACAGACGCGTTACCATAGCAACGGTGCTCCCGGAGCCGCGGTTAGCGGTGACGTCACCGCTAACTGCGTTGCTATGGCAACGGTGATCTCCGTTAATGACCGGCTGTGTCAGCCGGTCCCTAACGGAACGGGGAGTCGACCGTGTGCTAGAGCATGTCGCCGGTACACGGCGATACACATATGTGCACCGTGTACCGGAGAGATGCACTCGCAGGTCCTACATGACGTGTCATAGTCATGTGACCAGTCTGTAGCCAATGAGATAATAGCCACGTGACTGGTCACATGGCTATTTTGACGTCACGATAGGTCCTGCTTCTCTGCTGGCAGTGCAGGTCACCGGGAGGATTCAGCGATCATCGGATGGAATAGCGGCAGGAGACAGAGTGCAGAAGGGATCGCGAGGACCGGTAAGTGTTATGGCAATGTTTATTAACTGTTTGTGTACATTTATAATGCATTTTTATGTGTTTGTGATTGCCTCCCATTCTAGCCTATACGTTCGAGTTCGGTTCGTCGAACGTTCGACGAACCGAACTCGAACGGGACCCCCGTTCGGCGAACCGGCCTCGAGCCGAACCGGGACCGGTTCGCTCATCTCTACCCGGGACCCGATTTGGGATGGTATGTCGGTGCTTGGCGGTGCAGGGCGGTGCGCGGCCCGAGGGCACAGTTGTACTCACTATGATTGATGCACAAGAGTCTCTGGTAAACCAAGATGATGGTGGTCGGTACCCGCAGCTGGCTGCGTCTGGTCCCCCCTACTCGGGTTGGTGGTCTTTGCCTTTCTCCTGCACCGTGTAGTGTGTATGTAGACTGCCTTCGCTTCAGCGACGGGAGTCCGCTCCCCGGCGGTATGTGTGTCGGGAAAGCCCGTTTGCCCACAGACGCTAGCCCGTGGGATCTCTGGGACCCCTGGCCCTGGAGGGTAGTCACCGGTTGCCATGGTGACGGGACCCCGGCCTACTCTGCCGCAGGTCCTTTCTCCAACCAGCCTCTTCGGAGACTGCAGGCATGAAAGGGTGGTCCAAGGCGCTATTTACAAAGCCCAAAAGTTATTGGGTGGCCTGCAAGTTCTCGGCCTTGTCTATGTGTTAAAATGGGGTGCAAAACAACGGGATCAAACAAAGTCCCAACGGGGACGGGCAGTATGGTAGCCGGGAACCGCTACCTTCTTTAACACTCCTCTTCATCTTCATAGTCACATAGTCAGAGGGTGGCGGAGAGGGACGGAAGTGCAGCTGAGCACCCATGTACGCCCTCCTTACACCCAAGGCTTGTACGGACATCTGGGACAGCCCAACAGACGGCGACATCTCTTCTGGGCGCTGGGATATTTGGGGCTCGCCGGTTTCACCATGAGCGGGCCTTGTCTCCTGACGGGTCAGCGGGCCTGGAAGGGTTTGCACGGCCTTATCCTGCCGGGATGCTTTCCTGGAGGCGGGCCTCTCGTTTGCCCACACCACAGCCACCATCTTTTGCATCTCCCACCTCCAGCCAAAGGCCTGCTGCATCGACTCAACCCATACCTGGATACAGAACTGCGCCAGCTTCCTCTCCAACCACGTCGCCGTTCCCGGCGGCAACCGATCCCATGCTGCCTCAGCAACAGGATACAGGGCGGGAGTCGCAGCCTCCTCGTCAGTCGCTCCCTCTGGCTTCGAGCTGGCTGTCGGGAGGTCTCCTGAGCCGGGTGGCGTTTCCGTCGCGACCGGGCGGACTGCCGGGATTGACAGCCTTCCAGCGGTAGGCGGTTCGCCACCAGCTGCTGCACGGGGAGTCACCACCGAGGCCTCTGCACCCGCCGCTCCTGCGACTGGAGCGGGAGCTATAACCTCCTCCTCACCGGCGGCATTCTCTGCAGGCACCGCTGCTCCAGCGTCCAGCGGTCGGCACGGGGCCGGCATCAGGCTTGGGAGCAGACATCCTCCATCTGCTCCCCCTTGGTCTTTTCGCGGCACTCGCTTCTTCGGCCGATCAGTTTCGTTTTTCGACTGCTCGCTTTTCGGCATGGCCGTGTTCCCAGGGGGCGGGGCTTCAACTCTTGCGCTCTTTTCGTGGGGAAGAAGGCTTTGGCGGGAATCTTTGCGCCAAAAGATGATGGCTAAATGGCGGATTCTGAAATTTTTCAACGGGTCACCGCTGACTTCCACTTCAAGGCGAACTTCACCAGGTAGGTGATTAGGTAAGTATCCTTCGTGACGTCAGAAGAGTCGATGTGTACCGCCCCGTGCTCGGCTGCAGCCGAGCCGCTCGGATCTGGGCTTGTTGGTGAGTGACTCGAGCGCCTCCAGACCCGGGGTAACTTCGCTCTCTGAAAGGATGCTGGCTCAATGTAGGGGTTAGGTTTACGGTTTTTAGTTAACTTCGTGATGCCACCCACGGGCTGTGGTGAATGTGGACACCACCGCTGCTGTTTACTAGGCACCCCGGGGGAGATGTTGTGCAGCAAATGTGTTAACCCCTCTGTTGGCAGGGGTGATGGCCCCGGGACCCAATTGGGATGGTATGTCGATGCTTGGCGGTGCAGGGCGGTGTGTGGCCCGAGGGCACAGTTGTACTCACTATGATTGATGCACAAGAGTCTCTGGTAAACCAAGATGATGGAGGTCGATGCCCGCAGCTGGCTGCGTCTGGTCCACCCTACTCGGGATGGTGGTTTTTGCCTTTCTCCTGCACCGTGTAGTGTGTATGTAGACTGCCTTCGCTTCAGCAACGGGAGTCCGCTCCCCGGCGGTATGTGTGTCGGGACTTGGGTGGGAAAGGACCTATAGTCCAGACCTCAATCAGTGAATTTACTCAGTCCAGTGGCTTCTGGACCTCGTTTCAGGGTCTGCATACCCCCCTGTGTGCTCCGGTTTCCAGTCGGTTCCCCGGGTCGGTACCGGCGGGCCACTACCCTGTCCCAGTCCAACACTGTTCCACCTGGCCGTCTTCCCGGCTCCTGCAGGCTAAGGCCACTATATGCCTCCTAGCCGAGGTACCAGGGCTACGACCCTGGCACCTGTCCGTTCCCGCTGCAGACCTGTCACCACAGGCCTGCTGCACTTCAACTCTCCAACTACAAAACTCAACTGTCTTAGTGTTTCCTGCCTCAGGCCCTCTGAACTCCTCGGTGGGCATTGACAACCGCCTGGCTCTGCCCCCCTGGTGTGTCCATTAAGCTCTGAGGGAGGTGACTAGGGTTTTAACCCCTTAAGGACGAAGCCAGTTTTGTACTTAATGCCCAGGCCATTTTTTGTAATTTTGACCAGTGTCCCTTTATAAGGCAAAAACTCTGGAACGCTTCAATGGATCCCGGTGATTCTGAGACTGTTTTTTCGTGACATATTGGGCTTCATGTTAGAGGTAAATTTAGGATGATTTTTTTTATTTTATTTGTGAAAAAATCTAAAATTTGAGAAAAAAATTTAAAATTTTGCAATTTTCAAACTTTTAATTTTTATGCACATAAACCAGAGAGTTATGTCACACAAAATAATTAATAAATAACATTTCCCACTTGTCTACTTTAGATCAGCGCAATTTTTGAAACAAAATTTTTTTGGGGTTAGGAAGTTAGAAGGGTTCAAAGTTCATCAGCAATTACCCATTTTTTCAACAAAATTTACAAAACCATTTTTTAGGGACCACATCACATTTGAAGTCACTTTGAGAGGCCTAGGTGAAAGAAAATACCCAAAAGTGACACCATTCCAAAAACCTGCACCCCTCAAGGTACTCAAAACCACATCCAAGAAGTTTATTAACCCTTCAGGTGCTTCACAGGAACTAAAATAATGTGGAATGAAAAAAATAAAAATGAACATTTTACCTAAAAATGTTGCTTTACCACTAATTTTCTTATTTTTCAAGAGGTAACACCAAAAATTGGACCTCACACTTTGTTACTCACTTTCTTATGAGCGCGCCAATACCCCACATGTGGTCAGAAACCTTTGTTTGGGTAAATGGGAGGGCTTGGAACGAAAGGAGCAATATTTGAATTTTGGAAAGCACAGTTGGCTCAAACAGATTGCGGGCACCATGTTGCATTTACAGATCCCCTAAGGTACCTAAACAGCAGGAACCCCCCTCAAGTGACCACATTTTGGAAATTAGATCCCTTAAGGCTTCTATTGAGGGGTATAGTGAGCATTTTGGACCCACAGGTACTTCACAGATTTTGATAACGTTACGTTGTCATATTGAAAATTGTCATTTTTTTCTCAAAAATGTTGCTTTAGCATCAATTTTCTCACTTTTTCAAGAGGTAATTCCAAAAATTTTACACACATGTTTGTTACCCACTTTTTATGAGCGCGATGATACCACACATGTGGTCTGAAACCTTTGTTTGGACAAATGGGAGGGCTTGGAACGAAAGGAGCAATATTTGAATTTTGGAAAGGAAATTTGGCTGAAAAAGATTGTGGGCACCATGTCGCATTTGGAGGACCCGTAAGGTATGTAAACAGCAAAAAAAAACACCACAAGTGACCCCCTATTGGAAACTAGACCTCTCAAGGAATTTATCTAGATGTTTGGTGAGTACCCTGAACCCCCAGGTGCTTCACAGAAGTTTATAACGTTGAGCCATGAAAATAAAAAAATAAAATTTTACCACAAAATTGTTACTTCAACCAGGTAGATTTTTTTCACAAAGGTAACAGGAAAAAAATCACCATGAAATTTATTGTGCAATTTCTCCTGAGTTTGGTGATATCTTATATGTGGTAGAAATCAACTGTTTGGGCACACGGCAGGGCTCGGAAGGGAAGGAGTGCAATTTGACTGCAAAATTGGCTGCAATCAATAGCGGACACCATGTTGCATTGGGAGAGCCCCTGAGGTGCCTAAACAGTGGAGGTCCCTCACAAGTGACCCCATTCTGGAAAATAGACCCCTCAAGGAATTTATCTAGATGTTTGGTAAGTATCCTGAACCCCCAGGTGCTTCACAAAAGTTTATAATGTTGAGCTGTGAAAATAAAAAAAATACATTTTTACCACAAAATTGTTACTTCAACCAGATAGCTTTTTTTTTTAACAAGAGTAAAAGGAAAAAAATGCAGCCTAAAATTTATTGTGCAATTTCTCCTGAGTATGCTGATACCTTATGTGTGGTGCAAATCAACTGTTTGGGTGCACAGCAGGGCTCGGAAGGGAAAAAGTGCCATTTGACTGAACATTTGGCTGGAATAATTAGCGGACGCTATGTCGCAATTGGAAAGCACGCAAGGTGCCTAAACAGTGGAGGTCCCCCACAAGTGACCCCATTCTGGAAACAAGACACCTCAAGGCTTTTATCTAGGTGTATATTGAGCATTTTGAATCCACGAATACTTCACAGAATTTGATAAGCTTAGGTTGCCATATTGAAAATGTTCATTTTTTCACAAAAATGTTTCTTTAGCATCACATTTCTCACTTTTTCAAGAGGCAACAACAAAACGTGGACCCCACAGGTTGTTATCCAATTTCTTGTGAGTGCAGGGATACCCCATATGTGGCCAAAAACCTCTGATTGGATAAATGGGAGGGCTTGGAATGGAAGAAGCACCATTTGAATTTTGAAAAAGTTTAAATAAATTGTGCACACCATGTCACATTAGCAGGGCCTCTTGGGTACTTATACATCAGAAACCCCCCACAAGTGACCCCATTTTGGAAACTGGACCCCTCAAGGATTTTATTCAGGAGTATAGTAAGCATTTTGAATCCACAGGTACTTCACAAAAATGTTGCTGCAGGAACAATATTCTCACTGTTAGGCTATGTGGCCATGATCCAGCGACACGGCGTCTAGTACACAGTGTCAGCCTTCCTGCAGAGATGTGAGTGTTGTCCACGGGAGAACGCAGCTGCCCATGCCCACGATTTGGGTTCAGGCTGCTGTGGACTTTAGTTCTATTCTACCTGCAGAGAACACTCATCTCCGCAGCATAAATTGACTTGCTGAGGCTCGGGAAGCTGCACCACAGGTCGGTTTATGCTGCGGAGAAAAGAAGCCCAGTGGGCATGGGATTTCTAAAAATCCTTCCACTGTGCTTCTACTGCACAATTCAGCGTTATGGATGCAGGGAAAACACTCTGCGCCCAAAACGCTGCAAACCCTGATTGTGGGCACACAGCGTAAAATGCTACAATGGATGAATGGATAGATGTCAAACATATATAACGTCCCACCCCCTGCATATTCTAAGCTGGCGCCCTTTAGTGCCTTTCATGTGGCACTAAAGGGTGCCTAGTCTTGTATTTAGCCCAAAAAGAAAAAAAAAATTAAAATAAATGACGTGGGGTTTCCCCTATTTTTGATAGCCAGCTAGGGTAAAGCAGACAGCTGTATCCTGCAAACCACAGTTGACAGCTTCACCTTGGCTGGTGATCAATTTGGAGGGCTCCCCAAGCTGTTTTTTTTTTTTTTTAATTATTTATAAATAAATAATTAAAAAAACAAAACAAACGTAGGGTCCCCCCAAGTTAGATCACCAGCCAAGGTGAAGCTGACAGCTGGGGTCTGGTATTCTCAGGGTGGGAAGAGCCATGGTTATTGGACTCTTCCCAGCCTAAAAATAGCAAGCCGCAGCCGACCCAGAAGTGGCGCATCCATTAGATGTGCCAATCCTGGCGCTTCGCCCCAACTCATCCCGTTGCCCTGGTGCGGTGGCAAACGGGGTAATAAATGGGGTTGATACCAGATGTGTAATGTCACCTGGCATCTAGCCCAGCAATTAGTTATGTCACAGCGTCTATTTGATACCAGACATAACTAATTGACAGTAATAAAAAAACAAATTGACAACAAAAAAAAAAATTATTTGAAAAAACACTCCCCAAAAACATTCCCTCTTTGACCAATTTATTGAAAAGAAAAAAAAAATGGGGTCCCTGCTGTAATCTATTGTGAAAGTCCCGCGGCGATTCTCGACCTTCTAGAATATGGGGGGCACGTTCAGGGAACATATCCCCCATTTTCTAGGAGTGCAAACCCTCCATTTGAGGAGAGTGGGTGCAAAGAATTTGCACCCACCCTCCCCGGGTCACAGCTGCAGAGTGCGAGCAGCAGCCAGCATCTCTGAAAGCAAACCAGGAAGCTGAGCTGTCAGCCGCGCTTTGCACGTGTGACCGGCTTGCACTGTGAAGGAGGAGGGGGCCGCAGGGGATCAGAGCTGAGACAGGTACGGGGGACACCGGGGAACACCGGGGGGAATAGGGGGTGACCTGGCAGGGCCTGGGGAGCAGTTTTCTGTCGTATGTGTCATAGCACATGCGACAGAAACCAGAGGAACAGGTTAAATGCGGCCGGCGTGCTGCTGTGCGCGCCGTTGTGCGCGGCGCCATGTTAGATTTTCGGGAGAAAGTGGGGGTGGGGGGACACTTTGGCGACACCGGGGGACCGGAGAGGAACGGGGGATGAGATTTATCTCCCATCTGACATGTTTGTTTATGCCAGATGGGAGATAAATGATTTTTCACCGGCGCGGTCATTTACTGTAAGGTGATCATCGGTAAACGGTGTGTACCGGTGATCACGTGAGCGGGGACCAGAAAAAACGGCCAGAATCATGATCTCCAGGGTCACAGCTACCCCTGGCAGCTGAGACCCTGGAAATTTTCCGATTTTGGGGGGTGCTAGACCCTTTTTTCCGACCGCCGTTAAAAAGTGGCGATTTGGAAGAAGTACCCTAATTTGTCGCCGTTAAAAGGCGTATCGGCAGTCGTTAAGGGGTTAAGGGTGGCTGATAATAACAATAATAATAATTTTATTCATTTATATAGTGCTATTAATTCCGTAGCACTTTTACATACATTGGCAACACTGTCCCCATTGGGGCTCACAATCTAAATTCCCTATCAGTATGTTTTTGGAGTGTGGCAGGAAACCGGAGAAAACCCACGCAAACACGGGGAGAACATACAGACTCCTTGCAGATGTTGTCCTTAATGGGACTAAAACCCAGGCCCCCAGCGCTGCAAGGCTGCAGTGCTAACCACTGAGCCACCGTGCCGCTGATGACACCTTTTTAGGGGACGGGTTTTATGCAAGGGCCTACCTGTGACTACCTGGCTAGTCCAGGGCGTCACAATTATAATGTGTTAAAGAGAACCTGTCACCAGCTCAAAAGAGGGCAGTTTTCCATCTTGTTTCATTCCCACTGCTCCCCTCAATATTCCATTTTCTGTATAGTTTTTTTTCTTAGTCTGCTGTAAGGTTCCATACATAGGGGCTTTTTTCAGTGCTACTTTTTATCATTTTTACCAAGGGGACAGTGCTCATGGAGATCAACCTAAGACCCGCAACACATATGTGTATAATTTGTATGTGTGCGGTACGTATTTGCACGTTAATCAATAGTAGATGGCACACACATGAAAAATCGCACGGAACGTGTGTCCGTGAGGTAAGTACATGTGTGCGCTTTTCTACACGGACAACATGTCCGTTTTTGGCCGGCAGCACGCAGGCACGGACCCGCTTTAGTCCATGGGTCCGTGCCTGCACGAACCGCACACGGAGTATGTCCGTATTCAGCATGTTTCGTGCGTGTGCGTTTTTACACTAGCGATCTTATTTTTTTTTTTAATTAAATTCAGTATACTTACCTTTTTTCCTGCTGTTCTCAGTCATACTTAAATTGGCGCTCGGTTTTTTTCTTCCCCCGGCTCATACCGCTCCCCGATCACCAGTGCGTCGAGGAACAGCTGTGCAGAGAATGCGCGGCAACAATTACTTTGAATATGCCGACCGCTCATTAATCAATCTCGTATTCCCTGCTTTCCCCACCCACCGGCGCCTATGATTGGTTGCAGTCAGACACGCCTACCACGCTGAGTGACAGCTGTCTCACTGCCCCCAATCACAGCAGCTTATTAAAGGGCTTATTAAGGGCTTATTAAAGTGGTAAACCAGGGTATATGTTTGTGTTTTTTATTTCTAATAAAGGATTGTTCGGGTGTGTGTGTTTATTTACTGTAATTTACAGATTAATCATGGAAGGAATCTCGGGGAGACTCCTGACATGATTAATCTAGGACTTATTGGCAGCTATGGGCTGCCAATAACTCCTTATTACCCCGATTTGCCAACGCACCAGGGCAAATCGGGAAGAGCCGGGTACAGTCCCAGAACTGTCACATATAATGTATGCGGCAATTCTGGGCAGCTGCTGACTGATATTGTTAGGCTGGAGGGCTCCCCATAACGTGGGGCTCCCCATCTTGAGAATACCAGCCTTCAGCCGTATAGCTTTATCTGGCTGGTATTAAAATGGGGGGGGACCGCACGTCGTTTTTTTAAATTATTTATTTATTTATTTTACTGCACAGTATAGACACGCCCACCGGCTGCTGTGATTGGGGGCAGTGAGACAGCTGTCACTCAGCGTGGGGGGCGTGTCTGACTGCAACCAATCATAGGCGCCGGTGGGTGGGGAAAGCAGGGAATACGAGATTGATTAATGAGCGGCCGGCATATTCAAAGTAATTGTTGCCGCGTATTCTCTGCACAGCTGTTCCTCGCCGCGCTGGTGATCAGGGAGCGGTAAGTATGAGAGAGGGCTGCTCACTTCTGTCACTCGGGGGATTAGCGGTCACTGGTGAATCCTTCACAGGTGACCGCTAATCAGTACGCGGCACACAGACAGAGCCGCGGCATGACAATGAAGTCGGGTGAAGTTCACCCGAGTTCATTCTCATCGCGCAACTCTGTTTGCTGTCAGCTGACATGTATCAACGACATTGTGCAACACACAAACGGACATTCCACACGGACATTCCACGTACACATACACAGGCATTTTACACACAAACACGGACATTTTACACGTACACACGGCTCGCATACGCCATCACACGGATGGTATACGTACCGGAGAAACGCCCCAAAAAAACGGAAACACGGACCCAAAAAACGGACCGTGTCATACGGACGTTTTTTTTGCGGAAGTGTGTTTTAGGCCTATGAGAGCCCCCTAAGCCCCAGAGAGTCATGTCAGCAATATGCCCTTGGTTTGACCATAAACATTTGCACCAAATAACTTATAACTCTGAAACCATATGGCAGATTTAAAAGAGAAAAAGTGGAATATTGAGAGTAGAGGGAATAAAATGAGAAAAATCCCTACTTTTGACCTTGTGCTTGGTCCTATTTAAACTTATCAATTAATGTGACGTGATTTGAAGAACAGACAGCATTTAATAATAAAAAAGACAATAAATAATTTTACACTTCTCCATTAAACTGGTGGCTGCCTTATTGTGTCATTATTCATTTCTTTCCTTTTTAAATTGGAAATGTACACATAAGGCCTATGTTTGTACTGTGTGTAATTTGTATAAGCCACTCTTGCCTGCAGATGCTGATACATCCATATCTCTCTTTTGCAGTATTAAACATGTATGCATTAATTTTGTTTAGTACTTGATCATTTATTATGATTACTATTTTTATAGCAAGCTTTTGGCAAAGTACTTTAAGTAAATTGAAAATCAATAGCAGAAAAAAAAGAGAAAACTGGAAAAAATGCAGAACAGACAAAATAAAAATCTGAGTAAATATTGATAAAGGTATAAAAGCAAGGCTCTGTAAGAGAATATGTAGAGGAGAGAGTCAACATCTGCCAAAGGTATTTGCGTTAATATTTATAGAGCAAGTATTAAAGGAAGCTAATGCAATTTTGGTAGACTTACAATTGCAAAAGTGTTCAGCCCCAAGAACGTTAACCAATTTAAACATATTACAAATGGCACTGATAGTGATGAGTGAGCACTAAAGTGTGTGTTCAAGTGCTCATTACTCAAATTGAGCAGGTGTGACACTCGGATGGGCTCAATTCGAAGTAAGTGGGGAACTAGAGAATTTTTCCTGCTGTCCCCCCCTAGGAGGCTGAAAAATTACTGAAATTTATAGAAAGAGTAGTCAAATGGAATGGGAACAACAAGGGGAAGATGGCATGGATGCATCTCTGACTCTCAATTCGCTGCTGGGAAGTGAAAAATTAAATAATTAAAAAAAAAAACAAGGGTGTCCCCCATTTTTGATAACCAGCCAAGGAAAGCTAACAGCTGTGGGCTGGTTATCAAGTATAGGGGGACCCCACGTCATGTTTTAAAATTATTTACTAAGTTATACCAGGCTAAAAACACCCTTTAGTGCCGCATGAAAGGCACTAAAGAATGTAAGTGTTTTAACCTGCTGATATACATGCTCTAATCTAAGCTCTCCCTCCTACATCAACTCTCCCAGAACTGCAGTGCGCTGAACATCGTACTCCCAGGTCTCATATAAGACCCGATGCGATGAGATCAGCCAATAAAAGAAATTCCAGTAGGCAACATGGGTATTGCATTACCACGATTTTCAGGCAATCCCCGCATGTTTAGTTCCTGAAAAACAGCTACAAAACATGTGGGGCGAGGACTCAAGCATGGCGCTCAAGCACTTACAATACTCAATTGAGTAACGAGCATGTCCAAGCAACCTGATACTTGATCGAGTACCGACCATGATCACTCATCACTAGATACTAACAAAGATTACTGAAGTCCGTATTTTTACTGAAAGCCATCATGCTCTTAAAAGGGATTCTTCATGAATAACAAAAATAAATATCTAAAGAAAATGTAATTATAAACAAATTCCTGAATGCCCTTAATTAACAAATCACACTCCTTTTGTATTGGGAGGCACCCACTATAGAATTAATGACCACCACCTTGTTACACTAGAGGAAACTTGTCCTGGAATGTTTTAAGGACAGTTGCCTGTTAGCATGTGCAGTACGCGGCTTCCCCCCTGCTGTTATGTGTAGGAAGATGTGCTTTGTGTGGGTATTCAAGTCAAGAGATACTAGGGGTACTGACTGAGGAAAGAAAATACCAGGAATGATGAGGTAAAATGAGGCCACTCACAATGCTGTCCACCTTGTCTTTCTGATCTATTTACAAAGAAAAATACCTTACGCGTTTCAGGTCTTAGTACTCACACACGTATGAGTAAGGGTCACTATGACCTGAAACGCGTAAGGATTTTATATCTATGCACGTATATTTTAACATGTTTCCAATAAAAGGATGTTTTATTTAAATTGAGGATCGGACTAGAGGTGCTGGATTTTTTTCTTTGTACTTGGATTTTCTTGTGTTGGTGGACCGCCCTCCCTCTGCTTTCTTCCGTGCACCCTAATGGAAAGGTCGTATGGTGAATGGCAGGCTGAATTTTTTTTTTTTGTTTAATTTGATTCTCTTTCTGATCTATGGATTCACTCACTATCACAAATGTCTCCCGCCATTAGGAGACTAATGACAGGTTTGTGTCCAGAGTCTCACTTAGCCTTGTGAGACTGTAGATATTATTATTGTTATTGTTATTAGTATGTTAGAATAAGGGAGCCAGTACAATTTCTAAACTGTACTTAGTAATAAATGGAGATTTTTGGCAAAACATTGCAATATTTTGAGCTACCCCGCCACTTCACGGCAAATCTCAGGGGGCAGTCCTACACTAATATTTTATTTATCTGAAGGGTGCCATGCGGCCTCACATATTAAAAGCAGGACTATTTAAAACAGCACCTACCTGATGCTTTGCAATCCGGTACCTGTGACTAATTCACAGCTGTGGGCGGGACAGGCCCAGGCAAGTGCTGCTTGGATTAAATAGCCTGTGGACAGGGCTGATGGCTGAGTGTGAAGAGTCACCACTTGCCAAAAATCAGACAGCTAGAACGACCAAAAAAGGGTGCACGGCTTGGTGGAGGCTAACCACCTGCCAATGGAAAAATCAGAATAAGGGAGCCAGCACAATTTCTAAACTGTACTTAGTAATAAATGGAGATTTTTGGCAAAACATTGCAATATTTTGAGCTACCCCACCACTTCACGGCAAATCTCAGGGGGCAGTCCTACACTAATATTTTATTTATCTGAAGGGTGCCATGCGGCCTCACATATTAAAAGCAGGACTATTTAAAACAGCACCTACCTGATGCTTTGCAATCCGGTACCTGTGACTAAATCACAGCTGTGGGCGGGACAGGCCCAGGCAAGTGCTGCTTGGATTAAATAGCCTGTTGACAGGGCTGATGGCTGAGTGTGTATGTCATGGGCGGAGAGGGGTTTTTGGGAACGCCGCTCGCCTGGGGAAATGTCTGGCGCTCGGGTCTGGTGCTTCTGCTCCTCGGTGGCTCGAGCACGCCTCCTCGCCCATGAGTGAAAGGGGAAGGTTTGGTGGTGGGATGTCGGTTGTGACGCCACCCATGGGATTGTGGTGATGGTGGGCACCACCGCTGCTGGTGACGGGGTTTCTGAAATAGCTGTTGCAAAAACCCAAATTGTTATAAAGAAAAAGGTTAACATTAATAGGGGTGCCCAAACTTTTTCATATGACTGTATTATCCATTCCATGGCATTGTACATATGAAAAAGGGGCGCATACAGAGACAGGTACAATAATCATGAACAATACAGATATTAAAATTAGTTTTACTTTATTTTGGTGCACCAAGGGTTAATATCAGTTTTCCTTTCTAGCAGCTTCTGATTACCTCTCCTTATGTACATCTGGTTGTGACCACACCCATCACCTTTAAATAGTGCCATGAACCACTAGGTGGTGCCAGTTATACAGAATCCACACTGTTGCTTCTAATGGAACCTTTATTTTTGTGTAGTCCTCAAGTGGAAGCAGTCCTGCCTGCAGCGCTGGTGATTGGCTGCAGCCGTTAGTTTGGTGTTGTGTTCTTTTTTGTATTGCCCTTTTTTCTTCCTTTCAGTATGTTGTATTAGTGCAGCAGTTTTACTAGTGTCTGTCACCTGCCAACTTACTACTGAGAGTGAGTGCAGGGCTAGTGAAGGATTAGGTATCCTGCTCGGTAATGGTGTGAGAGAACCCATACAGGGATGCTAGGGGGTTCAGGAAACAGCTTCAGGTGAGTTCAGGAGGTGTCCCTTTACTGCTCTCCCTAGCAGCAGAGCCCACCGTTGCTAAAGTGTTTCCGGTGTACCTTGTTTAGGGTAGATTTTGGCGGGGATTCCTTGGTGTTGGGTGGAACCCCAATAGTCACAGCGTGACATTCACATCTGAATTTTAAAACAGCATTTGCAATGCAAGAAAACATTACATTGCACTCGCACCAATGTTGAGTTAGAGTCCATCTGCAAGTTTTTCTTCAGTTGTAGACAGGCTGAGGAAAAAAATCACAGCATGATGCATGTTGCCACTTATATCAGAAGAAACTCGCCAATGCAAGTTTATGGGTGCGATAAAAAAAAAATTTGACTGAACAACAACAATGCCTGTGGAGTCTGATTTTTGTGCACACATCTCAATTGGAAAAGATATATAATGTGATAGATAGATGACATGTTTTCTCCCATTCACTGTATGTAATATACTGTGTGCACAGACATTAGATGGTATATATAGGCTAATATGTGACAGGTATAATATTTAATGTTCTGTTCTCATAATATAATATATACTACCCTATATGACAGCTGATGTCATGAAGTAAAATTTGAGGAGAGGTACAAGACAGGCAAAACATGTGGTTCTTAACTTCATTTGTTCCAAAATTAAAGTTTATGAAAAAAAAACATTTTATAAGTTTCACAATTCTCTAAGATCCATATACTTTTTTTTATATTTCTCCTTTGATTGAGTGTATTGTGGGCTTATTTTTTGATTGGGAAGTAATGTTTATATTGATATTTTCGGGCACACAATGGCCATAATTTATTAAGACTAGTGATTTTCTCACCAGTATTAAGGTTCTCCACTTTTGGAGGCAATTTTCTTCTTACTTAACAATGACCGAGGGCCGTAAAATTACATCCTAGTGGTCATAGTGTAACGCCCTGGAAAACTAGGTAGATGTACACATAAGCCCCCGCATAACACCTATCCCACAAAAGGGTTATATCAGCCGACCTGAAACCCTAGTCACCCCCCCAGGGAAGGACAGACACACCAGTGGGCAGTACCAGGCAATTAGGAAACGCCCACCTAGGGGTCTGGAGAGCCCGGGGCGGGAAAATAGTCAGATTGAGATCAAGTTCAAGTTGGAGTGGAGGTGCCAAGCTGACAGGTGCCAGGGTTGGAGCCCTGACACCTTGGCTAGGTGGCAGACGGTAGCCAGAGTCTGCAGGTGACAGGAAGACAGCTGCCGGGGATCCAAGGTGGACCGGGACAGGGTTGGAGTCCGCCGGTACTGACACCGGAGAACCAACCCGGAAACCGTGTGCACAGAGGGGGTACTTGGACCCTGAAGCCAGGACCGGCACCAACGGCCTAGCTAATTAACCAATTGAGAGCAGAATTTTAGGTCCTGTCCCAACCTAAGTCCTGAAAAGTAGACAACCATCCACCGAGAGGGATAGGGCAACCGCCAGGGCCCGTAGATCCCAAGGGTCAGCGTCAGACGGTCACGGCTCCCAACCAAAGGACCGGGAGCGGACTCCCGTGTTTCAAACTGGGAAGTCCTACCTACAAAACACTGAGTGCAGAGGAGAGAGACTTTGACTACCAGCCCGGGTGTGGGATCAGATACACCCATCTGCGGCAGCCGGCCACCATCACCTTGGTTTACCACAAGACTTCTGTGCTTTATTCGACCGTGAGTAAGATCCCCGGCCTGATCGGGTGCGCCGGCCCCTGCAATCACCATCCTCAGCATAGAGACACTGGGCCCCGGGACATCCATCCCTACCCACGGAGGGGTTAACATCCAGCTGTTAGCCCAATGTCCCTGGGAGCCCAGCAATGACAGAGGTGGTGCTGCATCTCACCACACACCATGGGTGGAGTCACAGACATTTTACAACCAATCCCATATAAATACGTCCCGCTTTATTCAGAGTGTCCGCGCGACCCCCGGATCCGGAGAACCACTCGAGCCGTACCGTAGATCCGAATCCGAGCAGCACTGGCTGCTGGCACGGGGGCGGCACAATAGTGTTAATCCTCCCCGGCTGCCACGGGCTGTCGAAGGGGGTCCGCGCACATGTCAGCTGATTTGTACAGCTGACATGTGTGCCTACCAGGTACTAGCAGATCCGCAATCCGCCTGTACCTGTTAACCTTTAAAATGCTGCTGTAAAACTGTGACAGCGGCATTATAATGGTGGTCGCGGTTTACGTTTACTCACCGCCCAACACCGGAAGTCACGTTACGTGATAAAGTGGATCTGATAGTTGTCATGGTAGCAAAGGGTCATGTGATAACTCCTGTATCTCACATGACTCACTTCTTG
The DNA here is from genome assembly GCF_048569485.1 of Anomaloglossus baeobatrachus. Taxonomy (NCBI): domain Eukaryota; kingdom Metazoa; phylum Chordata; class Amphibia; order Anura; family Aromobatidae; genus Anomaloglossus; species Anomaloglossus baeobatrachus. The sequence goes on from NC_134358.1 coordinate 423,995,928, forward strand.
TTTCACCCGGCCAAGAGCTGTGGGAAATAGGAGATGAGCATATCTAGTGTTCACAGCTGAGTAACTATGATAAGCAGATATGGAAGAGCGATCAGACAGCTCATTCTTATAGTCCCCTAGGGGACCTAGTAAAATAAAAAAAAAGTAAAAAAAAAGTTTTGAAAAATTAAAAAAAAATATAAAAAAAACCCCTAAAAGTTCAAATCCCCCCCCTTTTGCCCCATTGAAAATTAAAGGTTTAAAAAAATAAAACAATATATACACTTTTGGTATTGCCACATTCAGAAATGCCCGTTCTATCAAAATATAAAATCAATTTATCTGATTGGAAAAACTGTGTAGCGGCAAAAAAATTCCAAATGCCAAAATTGCGTTTTTTGGTCGCCACTAATTTTTCGCTAAATGCAATAACAGGCAATCAAAATGTAGCATCTGCACAAAAATTGTACTGTTTAAAACGTCAGCTTGAGATGCAAAAAATAAGCCCTCACTGAGCCACTTTTTCTTGCTATTTTTACGCATTTGGATTTTTTCTGCCGTTTTCCAGTACACTATATGCTAAAACTCATGATTTCATTTAAAAGTACAACTCGGTCCGCAAAAACGAGCCCTCAAATGCCTATATTGACAGAAAAATAAAAATATTATGGCTCTCGGAAGAACGGTGGTGGAAAAAAACCCAGGAAGTGCAAAATCGGCTGGTCATGAAGGGAATAAATGCATGCAGTTCACGCTAAAAAATGTTGCTATTAGGTTTCATTGAAAATTTTGCTTCCTATAGCTGCTGTATTACACTGACTATTGCTGGCAGCATGGAATGGGTTAAAAATTATGTGGCCAACCAATTTATTTTCCTAGATGGTTTGGGGATATGATTTAGTGGCACGTCCTATTATTTCAGAATGACAGATGGGTTCTCCTCCTGCTCTTATTACGGAAACTTTCCTCACAGACTTCACAGCTCTCCAGTCCATAAAATGACTGCTAGTGGTGGATCATGTGACCAGACCTATCTATGTGTCTAATGGACTGGTGTGGTCACATGCTCCTCCATCAGTATCCATTTTATGGACAACCCTGTTATCCCATGCTGCAGCCAGCAATATACAGTGTAGTACAGCAGCTATCAAAAGCAAACGGTACAACATTTTTAATGAAACCCAATTGCAAAAATGACTTTTAGCCTGAAATGCATGTATTTAAATAAGGGAAAAAATGTCCACAACTCTTTTAAGAGACACTCACAGGAGCATCTGATGAGTGGCATACACATCTGTGCACCACGCCAGGAATCTTACTCCAGTGCCTGACTAAAGTAAGATTTCTAGAGTAAGGAATACTAGAGCTCATCATTGAACTGTGGCATCATACCCCCATCACACCCTTGTCATGCCCCAGGGCCAGCCATTTCCGTGGCCCTGAGAGAAACTGGGGTGAAAACACCAAAAGACACAACATGTTTGCACAGCTACGAGTTGTGCACAAATTTTGCAAGATCTCACAGCAATTTAAATTATAGACAAGCATGTTAAAGGTAAAGATTATAGGACCATCTCCAAGCAGCTTGATGTTCCTGTGACTACAGTTGCACATATTATTCTGAAATTTAAGATCCATGGGACTGTAGCCAACCTCCTTGGACGTGGCCGCAGGAGGAAAATTGATGACAAATCAAAGAGATGGATAATACAAATGGTAACAAAAGAGCCCAGAAAAACGTCTAAAGAGATTAAAGGTGAACTTCAAGCTCAAAGAACATCAGTGTCAAATCCCACCATCTGTTTGAGCCTAAAGGGTACTTTACACGCTGCGATTTCGGTACCGATATTGCTAGCGAGCATACCCGCCCCCGTCGGTTGTTCGTCATGGGCAAATCGCTGCCCGTGGCGCACAACATCGCTAATACCCGTCACACACTTACCTTCCCTGCGACGTCGCTCTGGCTGGTGAACAGCCTCCTTTCCAAGGGGGCGATTCATGCAGCGTCACTGCGATGTCACACGTCAGCCGGCCAATAGCAGAGGAGGGGCAGAGATGAGCGGCTGGAACATGCCGCCTACCTTCTTCCTTCCTCATTGCCGGTGGACGCAAGTAAGGAGATGTTCGTCGCTCCTGCGGCGTCACATATAGTGATGTGTGATGGCGCAGGAACGAGGAACAACATCGCTACTGACCAGACAACGATTTTTCATAAATAAACGACCTCTCTCAGACAAACGATTTTTGCCTCTTTTGCGATCGTTTATGGTCGCTTCAGCCTGTCACACGCTGCGATGTCGCTAACGATGTCGGATGTGCGTCACAAACACTGTGATCTCGACGATATATCGTTAGCGATGTCACAGCGTGTAAATGGCCCTTAAGTGGACTTCATGGGAGATGACCACTGACAACACCATTGTTGAAAAAAAAAATCATAAAAAAGCCAGACTGGAATTTGTTAAACTACATGTTAACAAGCCACAAAGCTTTTGGGAGAATGTCCTATGGACAGATGAGACAAAAATGGAACTTTTTGGCAAGGCACATCAGCACTATGTTCACAGATGGAAAAATGTGGCACAGGGTGTCTTGAATCTGTGCAGAGTACAATGAAATCTCAAGACTATCAAGGGATTCTAGAGAGAAATGTGCTGCCCAGTGTCAGAAAGCTTGGTCTCAGTCGCAGGTCATGGGTCTTGCAACAGGCTAATGGCCCAAAAAACACAGCTAAAAACACCCAAGAATGGCTAAGGGTATGTGCGCACGTTGCTTTTTACCTGCTTTTTACCTGCTTTTTTGCTGCTTTTTCTTCTGCGCTGTTTAATGTCAAAATGGATGTGTTCTTCTATTCAAGCAAAGTCTATGGGATTTTGGGTTTCTTGTTCACACTATGTTGTTCAAAATGCTGCCTTTTTGTGGCAGAACTTTGGTCAAAAACTCAGCTTTGCAGTGCAAAACCCAAATGGCAAAAACAATTGACATGTTGCTTCTTTGAAAAGCTGAGTTTTTGACCAAAGTTCTGCCTCAAAAAGGCAGCATTTTGAACAACATAGTGTGAACAAGAAACCCAAATTCCCATAGACTTTGCTTGAATAGAAGAACACATCCATTTTGGCATTAAACAGCGCAGAAGAAAAAGCAGCAAAAAAGCAGGTAAAAAGCAGGTAAAAAGCAACGTGCGCACATACCCTAAGAGGAAAACATTGGACTATTCTGAAGTGGCCTACTATGAGCCCTGACCTAAATCCTATTGAGCATCTTTGGAAAGAGCTGAAGCATGCCATCTGGAAAAGGCAACCTCCAAACATGAGACAACTGGAGCAGTTTGCTCTTGAGGAGTGGGCCAAAATACCTGTCGAGAGGTGCAGAAGTCTCATTGACACTTACAGGAATCGTCTGATTACAGTGATTAGCTCAAAAGGTTGTACAACAAAATATTAAGTTAAAGGTACCATCATTTCTGTCGAGGCCTATTTCATGGGGTGTTTTTTTTTTTAAATTCTGTGGAAGCATAGTTGAAAAGCAATGTATGACTTTCATTTCTTCATTTTCTTAGATTTTTTATTTATTATTACTTTTGTCAGATTCAAGTTATTTCTGTGACCAATGTGGGTTTTTCTTTCATTAAACGGGGGGTAGCAACAATTTTGACCACGTGTGTGTATATGTACAGTATGTGTTGCTTACCTGAACAAAAGAGTGAAAAAGATCTGAAAATCTTTATGTTGGTTATACTCATGTGACATATCTAGGTTTTCCAAATGCAGCATACAGCAGGTTTATACTGAATCTACAGAAGTTACACAAAAGCCACAGCCACACCATGATTTAACAGGATGTTAAGTATAAAGTAATATCATAAATATACATGGCGGAATACGGACCCTGGCAGGTCGCTAGTATACGGCATATAGAAGAGAAAAAATTGCAACAACGCCAGTAGTTGAAAGTGATGAACTTTATTGAACACAGGGTAGGTGAAATAGCGGCACAATTACAGGTAAGACAACAGGTCACAGTTGGTCCAGGATCTATTCATACACAATAAGTATCAATAGAAGGCTGAAGAAAATATTTGATAAACATAGTATCAACCCTTAACCACTGTTGGTCTAGGGGACAGCACAACATCCCAACCAGGGAAGACTATATGTCCTACATGTATCGGGGATGGGACGCGGTCAAATGATCAAGACGGCAGTATAATTGATTATAAAATATCGGGGGCTCATAGAATCCATGAAGACCGCAAAAACCACAATTAGACCGCACCAACCGCCATAAATTGTATATGTAGGGGACCATAGAGCCCAAATTGCTAAGATGGCGACATACCTGGGAGGGATAATCCTGGAACACACAGGGACCTGCGTCTGCCCGACGGCCGTTTCGGCTGTCAAAGCCTTCGTCAGGGGGAGTGGTTATGTGAGGGGAAGTGCTCGTTTAAAAGGAGGCATCAACCAATCATATCCGGTGGGCGAAATGATGACGCATGCGATATCCCAGCAACCAGGGACGCCACTCGCTAGCCGCGTCGCCCCTGTGTCCGACACTTCCGGTCACATGACAGCCGAGCGGCGGTCACATTATCGGACGTCACACACAGAGTTATATCAACACAGCCGCGCGATGGCATCACGGTGCCGGCAGCACGCATGCGTACTCACCCAGCGGAGACAACTTTGCAAAAAAGGGGGGGAGGAAAAGGATCCATAGCTCAATCAGTACAGACACAGTATACGACATGTGTCATAATCAAAGACTAAATTCATATTGTAATACCAATATAGAAAAGGTACACAATTGCTGCAATTATGTAACCAGGATATATGGATATATTCTCCAAGATAATAATAATATTATTAAGGTACATAACTGCTGCAATTATATGACCAGAAGACGGGAATAACACAGGCACATGATGGTCACCAGAGCATTGAGAGCACTAACATTCATTTAAGATGTCTATTGTGCAAAATAGGAATATATATATATAATTCTCCAAGATATAATACATCATTCACATCATGGACATTAAAAGAGCAATAACTACGTATATCATATAAATTAATAATAGTAATAAATTCCGGCAGGAATACATTGGCCATAGAAAAGATAATAGCAGACAATCATACATGATAACAGATGTGGAAATGCACAAAATCCGGATATCAAATTGATTGGAGAAAAAGGATCCACACATCTACGAGGATAGATTATATAGATGTCCAGAAGGAATTCGACGTGCAATAGAATAACGACTGTTAGGATGCAATGCACAGGATGAGAGGTTGATGTCTAGATAAAATATAAATATAAAATTAAAAACAATAACAATTAAAATAATAAGTTACCAAGCACCCCAAAACCACGACCATCACAAAAATGAGGCATATGATATATTTTCATTGAGGCCCATAGGGTGAAGGGTTTTCAGGGTCCAAATCTACTTTGTTTCCATACGCGCCAATTTCTGGCTAATTTTGCCACCACGGATGTTAGAATCAAGGTGATCGATGCCCCTGACTCTTAACAATGCTGCATTGGATCCATGATGTTGCTTAAAATGGCGGGGAATGGTCTTAAGAGATGTGATGTCAAGACAATCAGCAGCAGCCGCTATCCCATTCACATGCTCTCTAATGCGCACCTTAAATTGTCTTGTTGTCAGACCGATGTATATTTTCCGGAAGGAGACAGCAGGCAACATGCTTTTGCATGCAACAACAAGACAATTTAAGGTGCGCATTAGAGAGCATGTGAATGGGATAGCGGCTCTGTCAATGCTCTGGTGCCTGTGTTATTCCCGTCTTCTGGTCATATAATTGCAGCAGTCGGGCAGACGCAGGTCCCTGTGTGTTCCAGGATTATCCCTCCCAGGTATGTCGCCATCTTAGCAATTTGGGCTCTATGGTCCCCTACATATACAATTTATGGCGGTTGGTGCGGTCTAATTGTGGTTTTTGCGGTCTTCATGGATTCTATGAGCCCCCGATATTTTATAATCAATTATACTGCCGTCTTGATCATTTGACCGCGTCCCATCCCCGATACATGTAGGACATATAGTCTTCCCTGGTTGGGATGTTGTGCTGTCCCCTAGACCAACTGTGGTTAAGGGTTGATACTATGTTTATCAAATATTTTCTTCAGCCTTCTATTGATACTTATTGTGTATGAATAGACCCTGGACCAACTGTGACCTGTTGTCTTACCTGTAATTGTGCCGCTATTTCACCTACCCTGTGTTCAATAAAGTTCATCACTTTCAACTACTGGCGTTGTCGCAATTTTTTCTCTTCTATATGATGAATCTACAGAAGCATGGTCTAAAATAATATATGTTTATGGGTAAAGACTAGAGATGAGCGAACCGGCCGCGGTTCGGCTCGAGTTCGGTTCGCCGAACGGAGGTCTCGTTTGAGTTCGGTTCGGCGAACCGCTCGAACCGCATAGGAAACAATGGAAAGCAATCACAAACACATAAAAACACCTAGAAAACACCCTCAAAGGTGTCCAAAAGGTGACAAACAACTCACAACACAGCAAAAACACATGGGAAAGTGACAAGAACAAATTCTCATGCGAAAACAAAACAGCGTTACAAGGAAAAGAGGATGAGACACAGATATAGGCATGGCATGCCCTTCTAAAATCATGTAAAACACCGCAAGGTTACTCCAAGCGGAGTCTCTCTTTTTTTCCAAAAATTGGGCCACACACACACACACCCCTTTAGTGTCAGCACTTGTGCCCCAGTTGTACACTTCACAGGTAGATTTGCATCAAGCACATTCAAAAATACGCCATACTTAACCGTCCCCAGGATGACACCGAGGTAGGTAGCTAAGTCTTTGCTGAACCATGACTTGTTCATCTTGGCTCCTTTTAAAAATACAGCAAGCAAGGGTTACTCCAAGCGGAGTCTCCCTTTTTTCCAAAATTTGGGCCACACACACCCACCCCTTTAGTGGCAGCACTTGTGCCCCAGTTGTACACTTCACAGGTAGCTTTGCATCAAGCACATTCAAAAATACGCCATACTTAACCATCCCCAGGATGACACCGGGGTAGGTAGCTAAGTCTTTCCTGATCCCAGCTCTGTTCATCTTGGATCATTTTTAAAAACAATGTAAGCAAGGGTTACTCCAAGCGGAGTCTCCCTTTTTTCCAAAAATTGGGCCACACACACCCACCGCTTTAGTGGCAGCACTTGTGCCCCAGTTGTACACTTCACAGGTAGATTTGCATCAAGCACATTCAAAAATACGCCATACTTAACCGTTCCCAGGATGACACAGGGGTAGGTAGCAAAGTATTTGATGAACCATGAATTGTTCATCTTGGATCATTTTTAAAAACACTGTAAGCAAGGGTTACTCCAAGCGGAGTCTCCCTTTTTTCCAAAAATTGGGCCACACACACACCCACCCCTTTAGTGGCAGCACTTGTGCCCCAGTTGTACACTTCACAGGTAGATTTGCATCAAGCACATTCAAAAATACGCCATACTTAACCGTCCCCAGGATGACACCGGGGTAGGAAGCTAAGTCTTTCCTGATCCCAGCTCTGTTCATCTTGGATCATTTTTAAAAACAATGTAAGCAAGGGTTACTCCAAGCGGAGTCTCCCTTTTTTCCAAAAATTGGGCCACACACACCCACGCCTTTAGTGGCAGCACTTGTGCTCCAGTTGTACACTTCACAGGTAGATTTGCATCAAGCACATTCAAAAATACGCCATACTTAACCGTCCCCAGGATGACACTGGGGTAGGTAGCAAAGTATTTGCTGAACCATGAATTGTTCATCTTGGGTCATTTTTAAAAACACTGTAAGCAAGGGTTACTCCAAGCGGAGTCTCCCTTTTTTCCAAAAATTGGGCCACACACACACCCACCCCTTCAGTGGCAGTGTCGCGGGCGGGGGGTGTGCGCTGCTCGACCGCGCTCGTGGCTCGGGTCCGGCTGCTGCTGCTGCTGCTCGGTGGCTCGAGCGGTGTGCCGGATCCGGGGACTCGAGTGGCGCTCCTCGCCCGTGAGTGAAAGGGGTTGGTTTGGTTTGGGAATTTGGTTTGTGACGCCACCCACGGGTCATGGTGAGGTTGGGGCACCACCGCTGCTGGTGACGGGGATCCCGGGAGCGTTGTTAGGGAGCAGCTGGGATGTTTTCCCCTCCGTGGGTAGGGTTTGGTGGTTCCGGGGCCCGGTAAGGTGAAGCCAGGAATGCAGGGTAGGTGAGGTGCAGGGTCGCGGGGGCAGCGCAGTGCCACAGGGCACGGTGGTACTCACTCAGCCAAGAACAGATACAGAGTCTCTGGTAAAACAAACGGCTGGATGGACGGCCCAGCCGGCTGCTGTGATTACTCCCGGATGGTTGGTGGTGGCTGCCTTTCTCTGCACCTGGTGTGTGTCTTCGGTCCCGATGGCTTCCCACCGGTAACCCGCTCCCCAGCTTGGATAGATGCCGGGGGAGCCCCTTTTGCCCGCAGGCTCTGGCCCTGGGAGCTCTAGCTCTGGCGGTAGCTGTATCTCCCTGTTCGGTTTGGACAGTTGCCTTCAATCGGGTCTTAGTCGCTAGGAAACCCCGGAGCTTCCTGTCGCTAACGGATTTAACCAGTTTAACGGCGACTTCCAGCCTGGTCGGGGTCCGCAGGCCCTGCCGGTTTGTGCTGGCTTCTCTTCGCTCCCCGGTTCGGTACCGGTGGGCCACCGCCCAGGCCCGGCCCTACGGTTCCGCATCGATAGGCCACTCCTGCAGACGGCCACCACCGTCTGCCAACCTTGCTGTATGTGCCCGGGCCACGTACCCGGACACGGTCAGTCTGCTCCTCTCCTACCACTTCCCTAAACTCCACTTCACTCTCCCTCACTCCACTGACTTCCTTTCCCGCCTCCAGGACTGTGAACTCCTCAGTGGGTGGGACCAACCGCCTGGCTCCACCCCACTTGGTGTGGACATCAGCCCCTGGAGGGAGGCAACAAGGATTTGTGTGTGCGGCTGATGTGCCTACCCGGGGTGTGGGGTGTGTTTTTGCAGTACCTGTGACGTCCTGGCTTGTCCAGGGCACCACATTCCCCCTTGGTTAAATGCAGACCGTCCGTGGGCTGCCCGTAAATCACCGGTTTTATTTTTGCAACTGAAAAAGATAAATATACGGTAAACGGCAAACATATTAACATAAGCATTTTTCATGAAACTTCCCTTAACGGGAGGCACTTTCTTTAACGTTACTAACGGTACATTTTTATTAACAACACACGGCTTCCGCTCTCTCCCACCCAAACAACCTGGCCCTGATGCTGCCCCTAAGAAAATGGGCAGCACCCCTTGACTCCAGTCCATATCTAGGCTGCCCGAGCGGGTACAGGTACGGTATTTCATACCCTACGGTCACTTCAGGGGACCCACGTCCATGGAGAACCCCTGACCCCCGGAGGATGGCCACCGGTCCAGGTGGTGACCGGGCCCCAGCCTAGTCTGCTGCGGGCCCTTCCTCCAATCTGCCTCTCCGGAGGTGGCAACGGAATTAAGCCAATTATTTACATGCCACAAGTTTGTGGTTGCCCTGCAAGTTCTCGGGCGTGTCCGTAAGCAGTTCCTTACGCACGGTGCAAAAGGTCCCCATTGGGACAAACTTGCCGGCAACGGCCGGTTCAATCACGGTTGACAATCTGGTTAAACTTCGGTTGATTCATTCATTCATTTACTCATTTATACAATCAGTGGACTGCACCCCTCAATGGTTTCCCTGTACCTAAGCGGGGGCCTACCTAGGTTGGGACGTGTGGACCTACGAGGCTCCAGGTCAGTGGTGACAGGCAGTGGGACAGAGGGAACAACTGGTTCCTCTTCCCGTCTATCGTGTGGGGCAGGCGAAGGCATAGGGGAGCTGGGTACAGTTGCATCCCTGGGCACTGGCTCATCGTCGACCACTTCCAACACTTTCTCATCCACGGGTTGTGAGAACAGTATTACTGAAGAATCACTGCGCCGTTCTGCGTAGGCCAATCTGCCGGGAAATTGACCATCATGGTGTGGATTACCCCTTTTCCTTTCTCTTCAGCCGGTCTGGGGACCGGAGCCTCAGTTACTACTAATGGTGGCGGGCACATCTTCAGGTGGTCCCTGGAAACCGTGGCCAAGGTCTTCCGCTGGTCACGACTGATCTGGTAGGCCTTCTCCCACTCGGTGGGTTGGATAACATACGGGGTCTTCTCCCGTTGGTCATCCAGCTTATGGGTTCTTCTCTTCTGCTTCAGCACCACATCCCCAGGCTGGAAGGGGCCTGCAGGGGCCTTCCTGTTGAAGCACTGCTCCTGCTGCTCTCGACTCCGGCACAAGTTCTTTTCTACGTATTCTTGAACCTGTCGGTACTGCGCCCTTCGCTGAGCGTCCCATCTAGCAGTCGAAGGGAGGGCTTCTGGGGCTTCCAGACCCATTTCTAGGTCCACTGGCAGCCGACCGGGCCGAGCTCTCATCAGGTACGCCGGTGTGCACTTCGTGGAACTGGAGGGGATGTTGTTGTACATATTGACCAAGTCAGGTAGCTTTTCTGGCCACAGGTTCCGCTCTTCCAAAAGTAATGTCTTGAGGAGGCCCAGGACCAGGTGGTTCATCTTTTCACACATGCCATTGTTCTGGGCATGGTAAGGCGTGGTCTGTATTTTCTTGCAGCCGTATAACTGGCAGAATTCCTGAAATACCTCCGCTTCAAAAGCCGGGCCCCGGTCAGTAAGCACCCTCTCCGGGTACCTGTGCGGTCGACAGAAATAAGCCTGGAATGCTCTAGCGGCGGTACGGCCGGTCAGGTCCTTGACTGGGACAACCACCATGAATCTTGAATAGTGGTCTACGATGGTCAGAGCGTAGGCGTACCCACTTTGGCTAGGGGTGAGCTTCACGTGGTCGAGGGCAACCAGCTCCAGCGGTTGATGCGTAATGATTGGGCGTAGCGGGGTTTTCTGGCTGGCCTCGTCCCTTCTCAGTGCACAGGGACCACATTCTCAGCACCAAGCCTCCACAGACTCCCACATCCCACTCCAATAGAACCGCTCCCTCAACAGCATCTCTAGCTTCTTCCACCCAAAGTGCCCGGCACCGTCATGGTATGCCTGCAGGACTGTGGGGACGTTAGTCTGGGGAATCACCAGCTGGCAAACCTTCTCATGGGTCTTCGGGTTGATCAATTGCCGGTACAGCTTCCCCTGGTGCAGGTACAGTCGAGCTCATTCCTTCCACAGTCGTTGGGCCTCGGCGGGGGCAGCAGGGTCTATCCCGGCGAAGCCCTGTTCCACCAGGGTCTTGACCAAGCGGACGGCAGGGGCCCAATCCTGGGCTTCTTGCCACCCTTGGTTAGGCAGCGGATCTAAGTTCACCTGTTGTTGATGGACATGCAACTTCTCGGCTGGCGGCCGGTGGAACGCAGGCAACTCGATCTCTTCGAGGTCATCGTCATCCGGCCCTTCTCCCAACAGCTGGGGCATCCGGGAGAGTGCGTCTGCATTAGCATTCTTACGGCCGACTCAGTACTTGATGGTGAAATCATAATTAGCCAACCTGGCCACCCACCGCTGCTCCAATGCGCCCAGCTTAGCTGTATCCAGATGGGTTAGCGGGTTGTTGTCCGTATAAGCTGTGAACTTGGCCGCTGCTAGGTAATGCCGGAATCGCTCGGTGATGGCCCACACCTGTGCTAAGAGCTTAAGCTTGAAAGAGATATAGTTCTCAGGATTCCTTTCCGTAGGCCGGAGTTTCCTGCTAGCATAAGCGATCACCTTCTCTCTTCCGTCCTGGATCTGGGACAAGACTGCTCCCAAGCCTACATTACTGGCATCGGTGTAAAGGATGAAGGGGAGGCTGTAGTCTGGATACGCCACGATTTCTATCCCAATCAAAGCCGTCTTCAGCTGATGGAAGGACTCTCCATGCTTTTCTTCCCCCACCAACGGGGTTCCAGGGGACCTGCCACCCTTGGTCTGTCCCACGAGGAGGTCTTGTATGGGGGCAGCCATTTTCGTGTATCCCTTAATGAAGCGGCGGTAGTAGCCCACCAGACCCAGGAACTGTCTCACCTCCCTCACCGTGGTCGGTCTCGGCCAGTCTTGAATGGCAGTGATCTTCTCGGGGTCTGGGACGACGCCTTCCGCGCCCACCACATGTCCGAGGTACTGCACCCTGGGCTTCAATAGATGACACTTTGAGGGCTTCAGTTTCATCCCATACTTGGCAAGGGACGCGAACACCTCCGCTAGGTGCTCCAGCTGGGCTTCATACGTCTGTGAGTACACAACTACATCGTCCAGATATAACAATACGGTCTCAAAATTTAGATGTCCCAGACAGCATTCCATCAGCCGTTGGAAAGTTCCAGGGGCATTGCACAGCCCGAACGGCATGCTGTTGAACTCACAGAGTCCCATGGGGGTAGCGAAGTCGGTCTTCTCACGGTCTTCAGGCGCCACGGCCACCTGCCAGTACCCACTGGTGAGGTCAAGGGTAGAGAAGTAGTTAGCGGTTCTCAGCGCGGCCAGGGACTCCTCAATACGGGGCAGAAGGTAGGCATCCTTATGCATTATCTGGTTAATCTTCCGGTAATCCACACACATCCTCATGGTGCCATCCTTCTTCTTGACCAGCACCAACGGGGCGGCCCAGGGACTACAGCTATCCCTAATAACCCCCGCCTCCTTCATGTTCCTCAACATGTCCTTGGTGCATTGGTAGTGTGCAGGGGGAATAGATCTATATCTCTCTTTAATAGGGGGATGTTCACCGGTGGGGATGTGGTGTTGGACCCCTTTGATCCGCCCGAAATCTAATGAATGTTTGCTGAAAACTCGCTCATACTCCTGTACCACCCTGTATACCCCTTCTTTGTGATGTGTAGGAGTATCATCAGTGCCTACGTGTAATTCTTGACACCACTCATCTAACCGCCCTGGAGATGGGTGAGGACTAGCAGTAGGCAACGGGGTCAGAGGAACGGCCTCCTGGATGGTGTCGGGGTCTAAAGTGAGCAACTTGGCGAGGGTAGCATACCGAGGAAGCCTAACCTCCTCCTCCCCGCAGTTTAACACCCTTACGGGCACCCTCCCTTTCTTGATGTCTACCACCCCTCGAGCGGCCAGTACTGTGGGCCAGTGTTCAGAGGGCATGGGCTCTACCATGGCGGGATAGTCTCGCCCATGGGGACCTACCGCTGCCCTACACCAAATCATCATCTCGCTCCTGGGAGACACAATCAAGGGGGCCGCATCCATCACTCTCACTCCCCCAATCCCGACTCCTGTTGAGTTCATTTGCTGCCGATACATCAAGGCCTGGATCTCACGCTGCACAGCTCTCTGTCGGCCTCCCACTGCGGTGGCAGCCAGCTGCCGCAGTAGGGTCAACACTTCACTCATGCAGTGCTCCATCACATTAGTCCCTAGCACTACCTTTGGATTATGATCGCTGGGTTCATTCATTATCACGATCATTCCCTGGTGCTGCAGTTCAGCCCGTCCCACGGTCATGGCCACTTGTTTGTACCCCACTTGGGTCAAGGGGAGTCCATCAGCTGCGACCAGTGTCATGCTACTGTCTGGAGGGGCAAGTTCATCAGTTCCCCAATACCGCTGATATAGTGTGTATGGTATCGTGGTTACCTGGGATCCAGTGTCCAGGAGTGCAATCAGCGGGACGCCGTCCACGGCCGGGGGGATAATGGGTCAGGCCCCGATGTACCAGTCCCGCCAGTCGGGGGGGCACTGGTTTCTACTCCTGAGGATTGGCCCGTGGCCCCAGGTGTTGCTCGTTTAACGGACACCGTCGGGAGTAGTGGCCGGGCTTGCTGATCATTTTTAAAAACAATGTAAGCAAGGGTTACACCAAGCGGAGTCTCCCTTTTTTCCAAAAATTATGGCCCACACACACCCACCCCTTCAGTGGCAGCACTTGTGCCCCAGTTGTACACTTCACAGCTAGATTTGCATCAAGCACATTCAAAAATACGCCATACTTAACCGTCCCCAGGATGACACCGGGGTAGGTAGCAAAGTCTTTCCTGATCCCAGCTCTGTGCATCTTGGATCATTTTTAAAAACACTGTAAGCAAGGGTTACTCCAAGCGGAGTCTCCCTTTTTTCTAAAAATTGGGCCACACACACACACACACACACACACACACCCACCCCTTCAGTGGCAGCACTTGTGTCTCAGTTGTACACTTCATAGGTAGATTTGCATCAAGCACATTCCAAATCCACAAGCATTTACTCTCCCCAGGATGACACAGGGGTAGTAAATTCCTTGTGGATCCATGACTTGTTCATTTTGATGAACGTTAGTCTGTCCACATTGTCACTGGATAGACGCGTGTGCTTATCTGTCAGCACACACCCAGCAGCACTGAAGACACGTTCAGAGACAACGCTGGCAGCTGGACACGACAAAATCTCCAAGGCGTAAGTGGAGAGCTCTGGCCATTTTTCAAGATTTGAAGCCCAAAATGAGCAAGGCTCCATTTGCAAAGTCATGGCATCGATGTTCATTTGGAGATACTCCTGTATCATCCTCTCCAGCCGTTGACTATGTGTCAGACTTGTTGTCTCTGGTGGCCTTGCAAAGGAGGGTCTAAAAAAATTATGAAAAGATTCAATACAATTGCTGTTACCAGCACCAGATACGGTGCAACTGGTACGGGTAGACTGTTGAAGATGACGAGACCGTCCCATGTTTGTCAAGCTACAACTGGGAGATTCACTCCCTGTACCACGGTTGTTTGGTGGAAAAGCCGAGCTAAGATTGAGTAACAGCTTTTGCTAATACTCCTGCATACGTGCGTCCCTTTCTATGGCTGGAATTATGTAACAAAATTTGGACTTGTACCGGAGATCTAATAGTGTGGCAAGCCAGTAGTCATCATCACTTCTAATTTTGACAATACGAGGGTCATGTTGGAGGTAGTGCAGCAAGAAGGCGCTCATGTGTCTTGTGCAGCCATGCGGACCAAGTCCACGCTGTGTTTGTGGCATAGAGGTGCTAACCGTTCTTTCTTCCTCTGACATCTCCCCAAAACCTCTTTCAACTGAAATTTGACCAAGGTCTCCCTCATCCGCTAAGTCTTCCATGTCCATGGACAGTTCGGCCTCCATTTCTTCATGTTCTCCTGCAACTTCCTCAACATTTCGCCTGCTACCATGCGCCCTTGTTGATCCCTGTCTCCCATGGTCCCATGCCTGCCGCGTTGGTGATGATGAACGTCTGGACCTTGTTGTCTCTTGCGCATATGAATCCTCCTGTAGTTCCTCCCAGTCCTGTTGTCCCACCCCATGACTCCGAATAGTGTTTAGTGTGGGCTCCAGCATGTAAATGACTGGAATAGTCATGCTGATAATTGCATTGTCAGCGCTAAACATATTCGTTGCCATGTCGAAATTGTGCAGAAGGGTGCATAGGTCCTTGATCTGAGACCACTCCATCAGGTTGATCTGCCCCACCTCTGCATCTCGTTGGCCCAGGTTATACATCATGACGTATTGAACCAGGGCTCGACGGCGCTGCCACAGTCGCTGTAACATGTGGAGAGTCGAATTCCAGCGTGTCGGCACATCGCATTTCAGGCGATGAACTGGCAGGCCGAAAGACTTCTGGAGCGATACAAGTCGCTCAGCAGCGGTGGTTGAACGGCGGAAGTAAGCAAACAGTTTTTGTGCCCTGTTCAGAAGGCCATCTAGGCCAGGATAGTGTGTTAAAAATTGCTGGACAACAAGGTTCAACACGTGAGCCATACAAGGCACGTGTGTCACCTTGCCCAGGCAAAGGGCCGCACCCAGGTTTGCAGCATTGCCGCACACGGCCTTACCAGGCTACAGGTTGAGTGGAGACAACCATTTACCAAACTCAGTCTCCAGAGCTGCCCACAACTCAGCCACTGTGTGACTCTTATTTCCAAGACATTTCAAGCTAAAGACCGCCTGATGCCGTTGCGCTCTGCTGCCAGCATAGTAATGAGGGGTGCGTAATTCCTTCTGCGCAGTTACAACGCTGGTGGCCTGACCAGGCAGGCTTGGGGCGGAGGTGGAGGACCCAGATGAGGTGGAGGAGGCAGAAGCAGTGGCGGAACTTGGACAGACAGAGGATTGACACACAAGTCGTGGGGACAGCAAGACTTGTGCAGCAGACCCTTCACCATCTATCACCATAGTTACCCAGTGCCCAGTCAGCGACATGTAACGTCCCTGTCCATGCTTACTGGTCCAAGTATCGGTGGTGAAATGCACCCATTCACACACAGAGTTTCTCAAGGAAGCAGTGATGTTGTGTGCGACATGCTGGTGTAGCGCGGGCACACCTTTCTTAGAGAAGTAGTGGCGACTGGACATCTGGTACTGGGGCACAGCGACAGACATAAGGTCTCTAAAATCCTGTGTGTCCACCAGGCGGAAAGGCAGCATTTTGGTAGCCAAGAGCTTACAGAGGGATAAAGTCAACCTCTTAGCTTTGTCATGGGTCGCAGGAAATGGCCTCTTATTTGTCCACATCTGAGGGACAGAGATCTGGCTGCTGTGTGTAGATGGTGTTGAGTAGGGTGTCCCTGGAAAAATGTAGATTTGTGAGGAAAGTGCAGGCGTAGACATGATGTTGCCTTCATCCAACGTTGGTGCTATCGATGTCTGAGAGAGCTGTACACACGCACTTGTTTCCCCTTCCAAACCAACTGATGACCTACCAAGAAAACTGCCTGTTGTGGTTACAGTGGTGGAAGATGTGCATGGAAAACCAGGTGTGACAGCTGTCCCCACAGTCCTAGAAGATGAAGAGCGCGCGGATGCACTGGAAGGGGCAGGCGGTGGATGGTTCACTCCGCTAGGCCGCATTGCAGCACGTTGAGCTTCCCACCGGGACATATGATATTTATTCATGTGACGATTCATGGAAGAAGTTGTCAAACTGCTGAGGTCTTGCCCTCTACTAACAGAATCACGACAAATTTTACATATCACATGATTTGGGCGATCTTTTGCTATGTCAAAAAAGGACCAGGCTAGGCAAGGCTTAGAGGGCATACAACCTGCTGATCCACCCCGACTAGAGTTCAGAGGCACAGTGGTGGCTGAGGATGCAGTTGTAGACATGCTACCAGTACTCCGACTCTGTCCAGGAAGGCGCAAGGTAACTTCGTCGTCGGTTGCATCCTCCTCCACCGCCTCTGTTGACCTCCTCGAGTGCCTGACTGTGGGTTGACAGTAGGTGGGATCTAGAACTTCCTCATCAATTGTTGTGTTTGCACTCCCCTCACCCTCAGACTGAGCCTCTTCTTGCCCTGACCGAATATTTAAGTTGTCATCCCAATCTGGTATCTGTGTCTCATCATCATCAGTATGTTCCTCATTGTCTATTACAACAGGTGTTTCAGTTTGTGAATAAGGGTCAACATTATGCTCAGAAACTTGTTCATCACGGCCTGAATCTGAGTCACAAAGGTTCTGGGCATCACTGCAGACCATTTCCTGGTCTGTACTCACTGTAGCTTGGGAGCAGACCTCTGATTCCCAGGCTATAGTGTGACTGAACAGCTCTGCAGACTCAGCCATCTCAGTTCCACCATACTATGCAGGGCGGATGGAGACTTCAGAGCTGGGAGAAAGCAAGTGTGATTGGGATGACAACTCAGAGGACTGGTGTTTTTTGGATGTGGTAGTTAAGGTGGCGGAGAGGGCACTTGTTGGACCATTTGAGATCCATTCAAGCATTTTCTTTTTTTGGCCATCATCTACCTTTGTTCCAGTTTTTCGTGTCCGTAAAAAAGGGAGCACATCGGATTGTCCACGGTAAGTAGTAGACATCTTACTTTTGCTGGAAGATGGTCTATCTTCAGCAGATGTTAATGAAGCTTTGCCACCTTCCCCACGGACAAACCCTTTTTTTCCTTTTCCAACACGCCTCTTCCCCTTTCCACCAGAATCTGTCATTTTGCCACTCATTTTGATTGCAACAAGATTGTGCACTTAAAATGTGGTAGTAAATATTGAGAGGTGGTGTAGATTGCAGCGGTGGTCTAGCTTTATTAACAGTAGAATAAACAACAATAACTATGCCTGACAATGCAACTACGGCCCTTAAACTGGCAGCATAGTTTGCTATTAGAATGGCTTAGTAACAATGAGTTTCAGTGTGCAATGCAGTGGTGCTGCAAATATCTTTGCACCAGTGGGACAATAATGAAGTCCAACAGCCACTTTTAGGATGCCACTAAGTTTCCTCAGTGTTTGCTAGTATAATATCTTAGTAAAAATGAGTTTGAGTGTGCAATGCAGTGGTGCTGCAAATATCTTTGCACCAGTGGGACACTAATGAAGTCCAACAGCCACTTTTAGGATGCCACTAAGTTTCCTCAGTGTTTGCTAGTATAATAGCTTAGTAAAAACGAGTTTGAGTGTGCAATGCAGTGGTGCTGCAAATATCTTTGCACCAGTGGGACAATAATGAAGTCCAACAGCCACTTTTAGGATGCCACTAAGTTTCCTCAGTGTTTGCTAGTATAATAGCTTAGTAAAAATGAGTTTGAGTGTGCAATGCAGTGGTGCTGCAAATATCTTTGCACCAGTGGGACAATAATGATGTCCAACAGCCACTTTTAGGATGCCACTAAGTTTCCTCAGTGTTTGCTAGTATAATGGCTTAGTAAAAATGAGTTTGAGTGTGCAATGCAGTGGTGCTGCAAATAGCTTGGCACCAGTGGGGCACAAATGGAGTACAACAGCCACTTTTAGGATGCCACTAAGTTTCCTCAGTGTTCGCTAGTATAATGGCTTAGTAACAATGAGCTTGAGTGGGCAAAGGGCTGGAGGGTACAGTGGCAGGGTTGTGGGTCTGTGTAGAGGAAAGGAAGCCTTACTTTATATCCCTCTAAATGGGGAAATGCAGGTAGGAAGTCCCTGACCTTAGCTACACAGACGCTCTTATCTGTAGCTGTTAAAATCTTTTTCCTTGGACCTGACTGTCACCTATGGCTCTGAGCCTTCTGTTATTAGCCCTTACAAGGGCTAAAAGAAACTTCTATCCCTATTCTGTATAGCGCTGTGTGTAGAGCGTACACAGCAGTATCGGAGACAAGAGCTACGCCAGCGGTGACTGACACCCAGACGCAGAAGGCAGATACTGGCGTCCTGACGGGCAGATGCCCGTTTTTATAATGCAGGGACATGTGACATGGACATCCTATCACACATGCCGTTGCTTCTCTGGCTAAAAGTCCACTTAGCTGTGTGTGTGTCTGGGATTGGCTGACATGCTGGCCTGCCACACTACACGCGTGCGCTTAGTGAAGGAACACAAGGAAAAAAAAAAAAAACAGCAGCAGTGATCTGAATGCGCAGTCCCCGCACACTATACGCTGAAACGTCATAATAGTGTGAGTCACAGAGTGACTTACACTATTACAGCGGAAAGCCAGCTAGTAATTAGCTTGGCTTTTTGCTGCTAGAACCGTTCTCGAACGTAACTAGAACTATCGAGCTTTAGCAAAAAGCTCGAGTTTTAGTTCGATCTAGAACAGCCCCCAAAATCACTCGAACCGCCAACTGGAGAACCACGAACCACGAACCGCGCTCAACTCTAGTAAAGACTTAATTAAGACGTGGAAAATGAGTGTTGTAGATGGTACAATTAACAGTCAACATGGCCTAAAGTAGAGTATTACAAGGATTTGTTTTATTTCACAGACATCTCAACAGGTGCAAAACAAACACTTTAGAAATATCTTCAGAACTTGGAGGCAGTATTCTCTTCAAATTTAAGAATGAAAGTAATGACTTCTCTAAGATTTGAAATTACAAGATATTATCCCTTAAGGGTCATGTTTAAAGGCATGTTTGTCTTAAATTAATACCTTTGAGTGTTTTCAACACTATTCTAAAAATGATGGGTGATAATGGGCAACCCTGGCTTGTTCCTCAGTTCATGAATTGTGATTGACCCATATTGACCAAAATTCTAGAACTGTACCGTATATCAATATACATGCAACAAAAATGTATGAAAGTAACAGCAAACAAATTTGACCTTAAAATATGGATTAGATGGGACAATGTTAAACAACTAATCTTTCAACATTAGGGCTATCAAGAATGTGATTTTTCACTTTCTCTTAATGAATTTCAATAATACTACCCAAATAAAGTAGAAATATGAGATTCTATGCAGTATAAGCTGCCGTAAGACCAGATTCTCAATTTTCAGGATACAAGGGGCTAATGATAAGTCTTTGGCTTTGTGATCTTTTTTTGTTTCTATAGTAACGAATAATACATCACATGAAAGCTGTATGTGTTTAATATATATTTGAAAAATGTTGTGTTTGTTGCTTATGGCAACAGTGTTCTACACACATGGGAAAACAAAATGGCGGTATCTAATGCGATTTTCACAGCAACTGAAAGCAAACGAGTGATAAAATTTTTCTTTCTGCAAGGAAAGTCTGCGAAGGATATTCATGGTGATATGTTGCTGACATTTCATGATCAGTGCCCTTCAAATTCCACAGTTAAGAACTGGGTTTCCAAATTTAAAATGGGCCACTTCAGCACCAATGATAAGAAAAGTCCTGGACGACCGAGAGTGGTTGTTGTCCAGAGATCATCGATGCTGTGCACAACCTCATACTGGAGAATCAACACATTTCAGCTAAAGCAATAGCAGATATCATGGGGATTTCCCGTGAACATGTTTGTGTCATTATTCATGACCATTTGGACATGAGGAAGCTTTCTGCAAAGTGGGTCCCGAGATGTTTGACAGCAGATCAGAGGAGCATGCGAGTGAAAACTCCATTTTTCAGTGTTTCCGGACTCATCAGAACTTCCTGGATTGACTGGTCACTATGGATGAGACCTGGATTTATTTGTATGACCCTAAAAACAAGGAACAGTCAAAAGAGTGTAGGCACGGTGATTCTCCTCATCCAAAGAAGTTCACGGTGCAAAAATCAGCCACTAAGGTGATGGGGTCTGTGTTCTGGGAGAAGGAGGGCATGCTGTTAGTGGACTACCTTCAAAAGGGTTCCACCATCAATGCAAAGTATTACATTGAACTTTGGGACCAATTGAAGGCAGCTTTGAAGGCCAAAAGGCGCGCCAAGCTGTCCAAAGGAATCTTGTTCCTGCAAGACGAATCTTGTTCCTGCAAGACAATGCATCCGCTCACACTGCACAAGTGACCACGGCAAAACTGGCAGAGCTGGGCTTGCAACTGATTGACCATCCACCTTATTCACCAGATCTGGCTCCCTTTGACTATCATCTGTTTCCAAACCTGAAGAAACACCTTAAGGATACCAAATTTCACACAATTTCTGATGCCATGGGTGCTACGGCTGTCTGGTTTGAGGCACAACTAAAATCCTTCTTTTTGATTGGTATTCCAAGTTCTGTAAGCCTATGTAAGAAGTGTGTTGACATTAATAGAGAGTATGTGGAACAAATGTAGTTTCATCATCCTACCTCATTTTTTTCTGGGTAAAGCCAAAGACTTATCAACAGCCCCTCGAATAAGGCACATAAGAAAGGTGGGGGAGGAGCTTTTAAAATAGAAGCCTATTTTGTTTTAATGATTCATTTTTATACAACTATCTATATTGTATATATATATATATATATATATATATATATATACTGTATATACTGTATGTATATATATATATATATATATATATATATATATATATATATATATATATACAGAAACAAAGGTTCCAGGCGGCACACAATCCAAGGTGCACGTGAACAAGGAAGGCATCCACAGTATAACTTGAACAAAGGACCGGCACTCCAAATCTTCTGGAATTTTTTACACTCTATTCCACATCTTTTTCACATCTATATATGTGAAAAGGCTCACTATTAGCCAAAACAGGTTATTAATAAATATATATTGCTCTGGCAAAAATTAAGAGACCACTGCTAAATGTTCAGTTTTTCTGATTTTTCGCCTTATAAGTATATTTTTGAGTAAAATGTAAATTGTTCTCTTATTCTATAAACTACTGACAATGTTAAGGAGAAATTCCATAGCTTTCGGAAAATCTCCTTAACTGTGAATGTCTGCTGTAATATCAGCTTGAAGGTTACTGAGAGCCAGTGGAGAAATTCAGACCACCCAATATAGCTGGTATAAATTCCTTTCTCAGTAAGGTGCACACATGTGACGTGCTTTATTATTACAAGCCTTTTTATAGAACCGTAATGGTTTAATCTGTTAGCAAAATTCCTCAGTATGCCATTGGTTTTATTAAAAGCATATGCAGAAAGCCTATTACGTTTATCCATTTTTTGGGACTTCCTTTCTAGCCCCTCCTATATTCCAACTCCATAACTTGCAAGGTCCCTGTCACGTAACTCAGTCATAAATTTGGACTTGCACAGATGCAGCCGTGGCAGACTTCAGAGTCCACATGCTTACAATATATAGAAAAAAAGCTTGATTATAGAAAAAGCATATAGAAAAATGTATTGTATTCTCACAGTAGAAAAGCACATAGAAAAATATATTGTATTCTCACAGTCCCCCCTAAAATATTTTTCTATTTGATTCCCTCCAGCTTCCTCTGAGTTTAGTTTCCTGTGTGCGTTAGTTTTTATGACTGCCACAGCCGTTAGTAGTTTGAGAGCTGTGATCAATGCTGCAATAGCTTTAGAGTTCTTTATGGGTGCACCACTGGCTGTTTTGTAGCCTCATAGTGCCCACAGATACATATATCTGGAGTCTGTGTAGATATTGGGCATCTTTCTATATGTCACTTTGCAGGTTTCAGTGAGAGCTATAAGTTCGGCTTCCTGTGCTGACTTGTGTGGAGGCAATGGTTCCGCAATAATGATATCCGGAGGTGCCACAACAGAGTAACTTGTGTGAAACCGTTCTGTCTCATCCGCGTAGCGTGAGCCGTCCGTAAAGAAGGTCGGATCAGCATCTGCCAATAGTGTCTCTGTAAATGTGGGCAGGTGGGAGCAGTAGGCAGGTGGGAGCACTCAGATCGCATAAGTTCAAAGCAATCATGTTCTCGTGTGTCCAGGTCTTCATAGCCAATGTCCATAGGCCTGGAGGAGATATCTCTTAAAAAAAGTATTCCCACTTTGGAAAAAAAAAAGTCGATGGATTAAAAGTAGTATTGCACTGGAGCGTAACATTGGAGGGTAGGAGCATGGCACACTGGAGTCTTGTATACCTTTGTGAGGAGATATTTTTATGTTGACTTTCTTTGAAAATAACCTTGAGATCATTTGGGGCAAAAATAGTAACAGGGTGACCTAGGATAATGTCTTAGTTTTTTTTTACCAAGATGGCCGTCTGGGGAGGAGCTTTCCACATGGGTAATTGCCTCACTGAATGGAGACAGGGTGACATCAGAGGAGGCGGAAGGTGGGGAAGTACAGGGTGGTGTGGGCAAGTGGCGGGCCGCACCACAGGAAGCACAGTACATGGCAGTGGGAGAGTTTTTTGCTGGGCACAGTGTGGGCAGGAAGAACAATGTGGACCTTCGGCACAATTATAGGGCGGTGGTTGTGGCAGAGACTTGTAGTAAGCATAACACAATACATTGTCTTTCTTATCACATACTTCTTCCTCCACATAACTTTCTTTTGCCATTGCGCAGGGTACTTTATACCAAGTTTAGGCTGTCCCAAGTAATCCTGCATCTTCCAAAGTTCCCTTCTATTCTTTCAATGCCTTATTCCATTGTTCCTGTTGTAATCGACCACATTCTGACATACTGCAAATCAGCTTCAACTTCTTCATTTTTTTCCCTTTTTTCCTCTTTTTTTTTTTCTTCATGTTTCTTGCCATTCTGGTGGGTAACCAAATCAGGAATTTCATATGTTCGGTGGTTAAGCAACTATTGGACTTAAAAATGGACTAAAAGGCATCCATTTGTTGAAAAATTTTCCGACCAGTTGTGATTTCTGAGACAGTACCTAACACCGTGTCCCCTCAGGGGGAATCCCGTGTCTACTCAGGGGGACACCCAACCAGAACCTTGATTGGCCTTTTCCCACTACTCAGAAGACGGCTAGTCTGAAGTCTGTAGCAAGGGCGTATACCTTGTCCAGGCCTTATGACATTTAACTCTGCCACTACTACCAATCAACCATACCTGGTCTACACAATACAATTCACACTGAAAATCCAGCATCAGAAAACACAACTAGCTAGACATGTCCCCGAGAACAATTTCAGCAGACACAACCTTTTTGGGTTCTTTAAGGTCGCCCAGGAGAAAGGGAATCCGGTTGTAAAGATAGACTCACGAGTCCAACTAAACTACCCCAGGCTAATGAGGGCCACCCAAGGGCAGATAAGAGAATGATTGTAAACCAAAACTCTTACCGTAGTCCGTTTCAAGTTGATTACGCTCCGAGTTGGGCAGCCTGCAGTCACCACAGGGACTTCCGGTGTTGGTCTCCTAAGCCTCCGTTCCTTCCTGGAGCGATCCGAGTCACGGCACCAGCTGTTAAGGAGAAATTCCATAGTTTTCGGTGAATGTCTGCTGTAATCTCAGATTAAAGATCACTGAGAGCCAGTGGAGAAATTTAGACCACACAATATAGCTGGTATAAATTCCTTTATCAGTAAGGTGCACACATGTGAAGTGCTTTACTATTACAAGCCTTTTTTTATAAAACTGTAATGGGTTAATCTTTTAGCAAAATTCCTAAGTATACCATTGGTTATATTAAAAGCATATGCAGAAAGCCTGTGACTGTTATCCATTTTTTGGGACTTCCTCTCCAGCCCCTCCTATGTTCTGACACCATAATGTTACATCACCGCCAGAGTCTGCTCCAGCGACTTCTTCTCCGATCGCCAGGCGACGCCGTGTTCCTGCCGTGGATGGTGCTGGTGATGGGAGAGAAGTCGATGCCAGCGGCACTAGTGGGCGCAGGCTCCGATCATCCACTGGGCTGGGTTAGCTTGGGATATACAGTACCACTGGCTGACTGTGGGTGGCATGTGTCTTCCAGCTGAAATTGCCAGTGTTCATATACAGCCAATGGGAAGACACCACACCCTTCTTATTTCCCCTCCTGTCACATGATCACTGCCAGATATAGTTCTGATTTTCCTGGCTCCTGTTACGTCCTATTCTGTTGGTGATTCCTGTGTTGACTTCTGCGTGTTTTCTGGCTACCCTTCTGCCTACTGTTTTTGTACCTTGCTGCCCGACCGGGATCTGACCTCTGCTACGTTTGCTGACTACATCACTGCCTGCCGATTCTGTCCCTGTTCCGCAATTCCTGGTTTGACCCTGCCTGACTACTACTCTCATTGGACTGCAGCCTTCCACATGTAGTGATCTCCAGGGTCCTGTGAAATTCCAAATCCCTGTATAGGGGTTAAAGGTTTTCAGGGTTCTGGGGGTCCTACTTGGTGAGTGGCTTCCCTCTAGCCTCTCCTTTACAGCCCATCTGAGTCTGTGGATCCAGCCAGGCGTTACACATAACTTGCAAGGTTCCTGTCACGTAAAGCACAGTCAGAAATTTGGACTTGCGCAGATGTAAGCCGCGGCAGACTTCAGTGTCCACATGCTTACAGTATCTTGTTTTTTTTTTATATATTTATATATATATATATAAAAAAAAAAAGCTTGGTTATAGAAAAACCATATAGAAAAATGTACTGTATTTTCACAGTAGAAAAGCACATAGAAAAATATATTGTATTCTCACAACAACATATCTCCGAATTTCCAAGCAATAAATTTTGTATTTATTTTCTGAAAATGAGAAATGGTAGTAATAACAAAAAATGCATTGATTTCAGACCTCAAATAATGCAAAGAAAACAAGTTCATAATCATTTAGAAACAACAATACTAATGTTTTAACTCAGGAAGAGTTTAAAAATAAATTTTTTGTGGAATAACCATAATTTTTAATCACAGATTTCATGTGTCCTGGCCTGGCATGCTTTCCACCAGTCTTTCACACTGCTTTTGGGTGACCTTATGCCATTCCTGGCACAAAAATTTAAGGAGTCCTTCTTTGTTTGATGGCTTGTGACTATCCATCTTCCTCTTGTTTACATTCCAGAGGTTTTCAGATTTTGGAGGTTTGCAGCTTGATCCATAGGTCCTTTGCAAAGTTTAATCTGCCCAATTCCAGCCTTGCTGAAGCATCCCCAGATCATCACCAATCATCACCATCACCATCCCAATATGTCAGGAATATGTCACGAAAGGGGGGTATAGGAAGCAGGAATTATGTCCTTCCTTTTTACCACCCGTCCGACCGACAGACAGAGCACGTGACGCGCTCTCTAGCGCCCCTCTTATAGTCAGGCCAATTATGGAATTGCCCGACAATAAGCAAGGAGGCCGCTCTTCTACTTATGCCGATGATTGAAGAGCTCCCGGTGAGAGTAGGGTATATATTCCCCCGACCTCAGCTGTCGGAATATATAAAAACCTCCCCAAATCTCACTGGCCGCCCCACAATAATCCTTGGCACAAACTCGCTGCCACCAACCAATTTACGGTAACTATTAACCAAGCACACAGATGTGGGATTCAAGATCGAGATAACAGAACAGCCCAAGATTAATTATATATTTTTATCAGCCTAAGGCACACTAGAAACTACAATATATACCATATGGAATCTACAGGATATACATAGGTCAGAGAACAGTTACAAATAAAACATGGTTTACAAACAGGCATAGAGTTCAAGCAGTTACCTTGTGCGTCTGGCCACAGGGGGGCACTGTAGACAAGAATTCCAGGAACTTTCCTACAGGTGTATCCACACGTGACCGCCGGCAAAGAAACTCCACCAAATTTCACAGTGCGTGCAAGACACTGTGGCTTGTACACCTCTCCAGGTCTCCGTCTAACCATTAGATGACCAGATGTTGCTCAAAGCTGAAAATTAGACTCATCAGCGATGGATACTTTACTCCAGTCCTCTTTGGTCCAATCCTTTTGGTCATTGCCAAACTTCAGCCTGGCTCTCCTACAGACTTTTTTCTAGCTTTAAATGACTTGAGCCCTGCCTCTAGGAGCCTGTTACGAACTGTTCTTGCTGTGCATTTTACCACAGCTGCCATTTGCCATTCCTTTTGTAGGTCACTTGATGTCATCCTATGGTTGCTGAGTGATATTCGAATATTCGATATTCGAATAAGATGACAGTCATCCCGGTTAGGGGAGAGTCGCTTTTGCCCTCTGCCGGTCTGTAGCTTTGTTGTCCCCAATGTTTACTGTTTGACCTTGTTGTAATGGACTGCTGTCATAGAAATTTTAAGGATGGAGGCAACATAACGCTCACTGTATCCCTCTGCTAGCAAAACCAGAATTGTGCCCTTCTTTTCTTCACTCAAGACTTTTCTTTTCAACTCCTTTGGCATGGTTAAAAGATATGTTTTTCATTCCTATTGCTTTTGGGATATTACTAGCACTTGTTTTGCCATCCAGATTTTCCCATTGCATGAGGATTGTGAAGACCACAACGGTGTTTTTTACACTTTCCCCCATTAAATAAGATTTGGTACAGGAGATCACTTACTTAATCAGAAGCATATTAAGTAGAATGAGGTGTACTATGGTTGGAATTCAACTGACACTGCAATGGAATGGCTGTCAGACATATATACTTTGGTATGGTGAATGCCAAGCTCCGCAATGACCCAAGAATAACTAGCTTCCACCACTAATCTAATATATAAAGCTGAATGTGTGTATATATGTGTGTGTGTATGTATGTATGTCCGGGATTGACATCTGCACCGTCGCAGCTACAGCCACAAAATGTTGCACACTCACACTTCTGGACCCCGAGAGTGTCATAGGCTATGTTTTGGGGAAAATTTTACCCCCCCACTTTACAGTTATTCACCAAAAAACCTGCCTCCATTAAAGCGAATGGAGCTGGGAGCCACAGTGCAGCCAGAACTTCAGAAGAATGCGCAGCCACGCCCTTAAATGGAATATTGGCGTGTCACAATGCAGCCAGGGAAAGAGACAGACACAGACTGGGTAAGAAACAGACATAGACAGGGTAAGAGACAGACACAGACAAAGAGACAGACTGACAGGGAAAGAGACAGACAGGGAAAGAGAGGGAAAGAGAGGGACAGGTTAAGAGACAGACACAGACAAAGAGACAGAGACAGACACAGGGAAACAGACAGACAGGGAAAGAGAGGGAAAGAGACAGACAGGGTAAGAGACAGACAAAGATAGTTAAAGAGACAAACAAAGAGACAGACACAGGGAAAGAGACAGAGGGAAAGAGACA
Organism: Anomaloglossus baeobatrachus; assembly: GCF_048569485.1. Lineage (NCBI taxonomy): Eukaryota > Metazoa > Chordata > Amphibia > Anura > Aromobatidae > Anomaloglossus > Anomaloglossus baeobatrachus. The sequence goes on from NC_134358.1 coordinate 424,024,183, forward strand.
GACAGGGTAAGAGACAGACAAAGACAGGTAAAGAGACAGGCAAAGAGACAGACACAGGGAAAGAGACAGAGGGAAATAGGGAAAGAGACAGACAGGGAAAGAGAGGGAAAGAGACAGACCGGGAAAGAGACAGACAGATAAAGTGACAGAGATAGATAGACAGACAAGGAAAGAGATAGCTAGACAGACAGGGAAAGAGATTCAGGCAGACGGAGAAAGAGACAGAGACAGTCAGAGACAGACAGGGAAAGAGACAGACAGACAAAGAGATAGAGAGAGAGACAGAGAGATATATACAGAGGGGGAGACAGACAGAGAATGGGAAAGAAACAGAGAGACAGTTACTATCCCGGGCGTTAATACATTCTATTTTTACATTCTATCCCGGGAATGTTAATAAATTCTGTTTTGTTAACAACAGTTATTAACCCGGGCGTGTGTATGTATGTGTGTGTGTGTTGTGTGTGTATGTCCGGAATTAGCATCTGCACCGTCGCAGCTACAGCCACAAAATTTTGCATACTCACACATCTGGACCCCGAGAGCATCATAGGCTGTGTTGTGAGGCAAAATTTTAACCCCGCGCGTTCCAATTTACCAATCAATTTTGCCCCTATCTACATAATGGGGAAACAGTGAAACAAAAAGTGTATCCGCACCGTCGCAGTTACAATCACGAAATTTTGCACAAACACCTCATGTGACCCAGGGAACGTCATAGACTATGTTTTGAAAGGAAAATGTAACCCCACACTTTACAGTTACTCTCCAAAAAACATGCCTCCATTAAAGTAAATGGAGCCTGGAACTACAGGTTATTAGTAGGAGCTGTGATTGGTTGCTATTAGAGTTGAACGCGGTTCGCGGTTCGAGGTTCTCCAGTTCGCGGCTCGAGTGATTTTGGGGGCTGTTCTAGATCGAACTAGAACTCGAGCTTTTTGCGAAAGCTCGATAGTTCTAGATACGTTTGAGAACGGTTCTAGCAGCAAAAAGACAAGCTAATTACTAGCTGGCTTTCCGCTGTAATAGTGTAACTCTGTGACTTACACTATTATGAAATTTCAGCGTATAGTGTGCGGGAACAGCGCATTCAGATCACTGCTGTTTGGATAATGGCGATCGACATTTTTTTTTTCCTTGTCTTCCTTCCCTAAGCGCGCGTGTAGTGGGGCGGGCCAGCATGTCAGCCAATCCCAGACACACACACAGCTAAGTGGACCTTTAGCCAGAGAAGCAACGGCATGTGTGATAGGATGTCCATGTCACATGTCCATGCATTATAAAAACGGACATTTTCCTCCAGCACGCCATTATCTGCCTTCTGCGTTTTGGTGTCAGTCACCGCTAGCATAGCTCCTGTCTCCGATACTCCTGTGTACGCTCTATACACAGCGCTATACAGAATAGGGATAGAAGTTTCTATTAGTCCTTGTAAGGGCTAATACCGGCAGGGTCAGAGCCATAGGTGACAGTCAGGTCCGTTAAAACAGATTTTAACAGCTCCACTGGTGCAAACCTATGTGCAGCACCTCTGCATTGCACACTCAAACTCATTGTTACTAAGCCATTATACTAGCAAACACTGAGTAAACTTAGTGGCATCCTAAAAGTGGCTATTGGACTTCCATTAGTGTCCCACTGGTGCAAACCTATGTGCAGCACCTCTGCATTGCACACTCAAACTCATTGTTACTAAGCCATTATACTAGCAAACTATGCTGCCAGTTTAAGGGCCGTATTTGCATTGTCAGGGATAGTTATTGTTGTTTATTCTGCTGTTAATAAAGATAGACCACCGCTGCAATCTACACCACCTCTCAATTTTTACTACCACATTTTAAGTGCACAATCTTGTCGCAATCAAAATGAGTGGCAAAATGACAGATGCTGGTGGAAAGGGGAAGAGCCGTGGTGGAAAAGGAAAAAAAGGGTTTGTCCGTGGGGAAGGTGGCAAAGCTCCATTAACATCTGCTTAAGATAGACCGTCTTCCAGTAAAAGTAAGATGTCTACTACTTACCGTGGACAATCCGATGTGCTCCCTTTTTTACGGACACGAACAACTGGAACAAAGGTAGATGATGGCCAAAAAAAGAAAATGCTTGAATGGATCTCAAGTGGTCCAACAAGTGCCCTCTCCTCCACCTCAACTACCGCATCCAAAAAACACCAGTCCTCTGAGTTGTCATCCCAATCACACTTGCTTTCTCCCAGCTCTGAAGTCTCCATCCGCCCAGCACAGTATGGTGGAACTGAGATGGCTGAGTCTGCAGAGCTGTTCAGTCACACTATAGCCTGGGAATCAGAGGTCTGCTCCCAAGCTACAGTGACTACAGACCAGGAAATGGTCTGCAGTGATGCCCAGAACCTTTGTGACTCAGATTCAGGCCATGATGACCAAGTTTCTGAGCATAATGTTGACCCTTATTCACAAACTGAAACACCTGTTGTAATAGACAATGAGGAACATACTGATGACGATGCAGATACCAGATTTGGATGACAACTTAAATATTCGGTCAGGGCAAGAAGAGGCTCGGTCTGAGGGTGAGGGGAGTGCAAACACAACAATTGATGAGGAAGTTCTAGATCCCACCTACTGTCAACCCACAGTCAGGCCCTTGAGGAGGTCAACAGAGGCGGTGGAGGAGGATGCAACTGACGACGAAGTTACCTTGCGCCTTCCTGGACAGAGTCGGAGTACTGGTAGCACGTCTACAACTGCATCCTCAGCCACCACTGTGCCTCTGAGCACTAGTCGGGGTGGATCAGCAGGTCGCATGCCATAGCCTGGTCCTTTTTTGACATAGCAAAAGATCGCCCAAATTATGTGATCTGTAAAATTTGTCGTGATTCTGTTAGTAGAGGGCAAAACCTCAGCAGTTTGACAACTTCTTCCATGAGTCGTCATATGAATATATATCATATGTCCCAGTGGGAAGCTCAGCGTGCTGCAAAGCGGCCTAGCGGAGCGAACCATCCACCGCCTGCCCCTTCCAGTGCATCCGCGCACTCTTCATCTTCTAGGACTGTGGGGACAGCTGTCTCACCTGGTTTTCCACGCACAACTTCCACTACTGTAACCACAACAGGCAGTTTGCTTGGTAGGTCGTCAGTTGGTTTGGAAGGGGAAACAAGTGCGTGTGTACAGCTCTCTCAGACATCGATAGCACCAATGTTGGATGAAGGCAACATCATGTCTACGCCTGCACTTTCCTCACAAACCTGCATTTTTCCAGGGACACCCTACTCAACACCGTCTACACACAGCAGCCAGATCTCTGTCCCTCAGATGTGGACAAATAAAAGGCCATTTCCTGCGACCCATGACAAAGCTAAGAGGTTGACTTTATCCCTCTGTAAGCTCTTGGCTACCGAAATGCTGCCTTTCCGCCTGGTGGACACACAGGATTTTAGAGACCTTATGTCTGTCGCTGTGCCCCAGTACCAGATGCCCAGTCGCCACTCCTTCTCTAAGAAAGGTGTGCCCGCGCTACACCAGCATGTCACACACAACATCACCGCTTCCTTGAGAAACTCTGTGTGTGAACGGGTGCATTTCACCACCGATACTTGGACCAGTAAGCATGGACAGGGACGTTACATGTCGCTGACTGGGCACTGGGTAACTATGGTGATAGATGGTGAAGGGTCTGCTGCACAAGTCTTGCCGTCCCCACGACTTGTGTGTCAATCCTCTGTCTGTCCAAGTTCCGCCACTGCTTCTGCATCCTCCACCTCATCTGGGTCCTCCACCTCCGCCCCAAGCCTGCCTGGTCAGGCCACCAGCGTTATAACTGCGCAGAAGGAATCATGCACCCCTCATTACTATGCTGGCAGCAGAGCGCAACGGCATCAGGCGGTCTTTAGCTTGACCTGTCTTGGAAATAGGAGTCACACAGCGGATGAGTTGTGGGCAGCTTTGGAGACTGAGTTTAATAAATGGTTGTCTCCACTCAACCTGCAGCCTGGTAAGGCCATGTGCAACAATGCTGCAAACCTGGGTGCGGCCCTTTGCCTGGGCAAGGTGACACACGTCGTGCCTTGTATGGCTCACGTGTTGAACCTTGTTGTCCAGCAATTTTTAACACACTATCCCGGCCTCAATGGCCTTCTGAACAGGGCACAAAAACTGTCTGTTCACTTCCGTCGTTCAACCACCACTGCTGAGCGACTTGCATCGCTCCAGACGTCTTTCGGCCTGCCAGTTCATCGCCTGAAATGCGATGTGGCGACACGCTGGAATTCGACTCTCCACATGTTACAGTGACTGTGGCAGCACCGCCGAGCCCTGGTGCAATACGTCATGACGTATAGCCTGGGCCAACGAGATGCAGAGGTGGGGCAGATCACCCTGATGGAGTGGTCTCAGATCAAGGACCTATGCACCCTCCTGCACAGTTTCGACATGGCGACGAATATGTTTAGCGCTGACAATGCCATTATCAGCATGACAATTCCAGTCATTTACATGCTGGAGCACACGCTAAACACTATTCGGAGTCAGGGGATGGGACAACAGGAAGGGGAGGAACTACAAGAGGATTCATATGCGCAAGACACAACAACATCACCAAGGTCCAGACGTTCGTACGCGGCAGGCATGGGACCATGGGGGACAGGGATCAACAAGGGCGCATGGTAGCAGGCGAAATTTTGAGGAAGGTGCAGGAGAACATGAAGAAATGGAGGACGAACTTTCTGTGGACATGGAAGACTCAGCGGATGAGGGAGGCCTTGGTCAAATTTCAGTTGAAAGAGGTTGGGGGGAGATGTCAGAGGAAGAAAGAACGGTTAGCACCTCTATGCCACAAACACAGCGTGGACTTGGTCCGCATGGCTGCGCAAGACACATGAGTGCCTTCTTGCTGCATTACCTCCAACATGACCCTCGTATTGTCAAAATTAGAAGTGATGATGACTACTGGCTTGCCACACTATTAGATCCCCGGTACAAGTCCAAATTTTGTGACATAATTACAGCCATAGAAAGGGACGCACGTATGCAGGAGTATCAGCAGAAGCTGTTACTCGATCTTAGCTCTGCTTTTCCACCAAACAACCGTGCAGGTGAAGGGAGTGATTCTCCCAGTTGTAACTTGACAAACATGGGACGGTCTCGTCATCTTCAACAGTCTACCCGTACCAGTTGCACCGTATCTGGTGCTGGTAACAGCAATTGTATTGAATCTTTTCATAATTTTTTTAGACCCTCCTTTGCAAGGCCACCAGAGACAACAAGTCTGACACATAGTCAACGGCTGGAGAGGATGATACAGGAGTATCTCCAAATGAACATCGATGCCATTACTTTGCAAATGGAGCCTTGCTCATTTTGGGCTTCAAATCTTGAAAAATGGCCAGAGCTCTCCACTTACGCCTTGGAGATTTTGTCGTGTCCAGCTGCCAGCGTTGTCTCTGAACGTGTCTTCAGTGCTTCTGAGTGTGTGCTGACTGATAAGCGCACGCGTCTGTCCAGTGACAATGTGGACAGACTAATGTTCATCAAAATGAACAAGTCATGGATCCACAAGGAATTTACTACCCCTGTGTCATCCTGGGGAGAGTAAATGCTTGTGTATTTTGAATATGCTTGATGCAAATCTAGCTGTGAAGTGTACAACTGGGGCACAAGTGCTGCCACTGAAAGGGTGGGTGTGTGTGGCCCAATTTTTGGAAAAAAGGGAGAATCCGCTTGGAGTAACCCTTGCTTACATTGTTTTTAAAAATGATCCAAGATGCACAGAGCTGGGATCAGGAAAGACTTTGCTACCTACCCCGGTGTCATCCTGGGGACGGTTAAGTATGGTGTATTTTTGAATGTGCTTGATGAAAATCTAGCTGTGAAGTGTACAACTGGGGCACAAGTGCTGCCACTGAAGGGGTGGGTGTGTGTGTGGCCCAATTTTTGGAAAAAAGGGAGACTCCGCTTGGAGTAACCCTTGCTTACATTGTTTTTAAAAATGATCCAAGATGCACAGAGCTGGGATCAGGAAAGACTTTGCTACCTACCCCGGTGTCATCCTGGGGACGGTTAAGTATGGTGTATTTTTGAATGTGTTTGATGCAAATCTAGCTGTGAAGTGTACAACTGGGGCACAAGTGCTGCCACTGAAGGGGTGGGTGTGTGTGGGGCCCAATTTTTGGAAAAAAGGGAGACTCCACTTGGAGTCACCTTGCGGTGTTTTGCATGATTTTAGACGGGCGTGCCATGCCTATATCTGTGTCTCCTCTTTTTCCTTGTCCTGCTCTTTTGTTTTCGCATGAGTATATGTCCTTGTCACTTTCCCATGTGTTTGTGTTGTGTTGTGAGTTGTTTGTCACCTTTTGGACAGCTTTGAGGGTGTTTTCTAGGTGTTTTTATGTGTTTGTGATTGCCTGCCATTGTTTCCTATGCGATTCGAGTGGTTCATCGAACATTCGCCGAACCGAACTCGAACGAGACCTCCGTTCTGGGAACCGAACTCGAGCTGAACCGCGACCGGTTCGCTCATCTCTAATTGCTATAGGAACAAAAGACATTCATAGTATAAGAAGCTTATATATGAGGTAATAAGATGTCGGTAGGGAGACGGATAGAGGGAGACATCCAGAGAGACAGAAAGACAGACAGACAGAGAAACAGACAGAGACAGATAGGGAAAGAGACAGAGAGATAGAGAAATACAGGGAAAGAGACAGAGAGATAGAGACAGACAGGGAAAGAGACAGACAGTGAAAGAGACAGACTAGAAAGAGACAGATCTGGAAAGAGACAGACGGAGCACATTACTTGGCCAATTTAGTTAAATCTGTTTGGAATATCTGTGGTGTTGAAATATAAGTTGTGAAATGCTTCTATTAGCTTAGTTTTTGCCTTTTAATAATTACATTTCTATCTATTTGTTTTGTGGTTTTTGCGTGCAGAATAAATTTTTGTTAATGCATTCTATTTTGTTAACAACAGTTATTAACCCGGGCGAAGCCGGGTAGTACAGCTAGTTTTTTATACAAGCCAATTGGATATCAGTTACTGGTAAACTCTGGCCTCACGAGGCTTCATGGAGGTGGTTTATACAACAAGAGGATAAAATTATCATACATATTTTATGTATTTAATACAATACGCAGTCAGTATTTATAAAGCTACAAAAGATATTACAAATGGGGACAAAACAATACAGTATATACAGTTAGTTACTCCAATGAAACGTGGAACAATCCTACACAGCAGTGTATCTTCCACTATTCAACAAAGGCGTCAACTTAAACTTCTGTATTTATTAAGCAACAGTCACTCCCATTTACTTCCCCTTGGTGACCTCAAATGGGGCTGGTCATGGGACGTGGCTCTAATGTCTCTAGAAAGTTATGAGATCCTTAACTTTCAGGATATCTTTGCCTCTGGATGTCCCAGGTAGAAGATTTTACTAAAATATTTACTTTCATGATTTTACCCTTCCATAGATAGGAGATATGATGCATGTATTGTCAGCAATCTGCTGATATTAATTCAGAGCTCATATGCAAGCCTCACTTATGTAAAAAAAAATGCATGTCATGCACCTTTGGATCACGATGCCACAAATGTTTCTACCATAACTATGTTTGCCACAAGTACCCAAATATTCATACAGTGAGAAGGAAAAGGGTAACAATGTTTTGAACTTTTAACTTTCAAGCTCCATATCTTACCATCTACTACAGCTTTGAGTGCGAGACAACCTTTAATTTTTAGACAATCATCTTAGACAATCATTTTATACATATCTCTTACATATATTTGACTTGCACCTATTTAGCATATGATTATACTTTTGTTGACACTGTAACTATGTCGGCTCTGAAAAGCTGGCTGTTGTCTTTTGTCAAACAGAGCTGACAGCAGAGGTAATACATTTGTCATTTCTATTGTCTGGTATATGCAGATCCTACCGCAAACATACTTGTCGTGTGACCGCATTTGAGGTCACTGACAAGTTGTGTGGGCGCGGCTTGATTTTTGTCAGTTGACGCTTGTGCACTACGATGTGATGCTCTGTATGATTTTAGCAATTTGGCTGTTACATCCCACCGTAGCTCACATCTGCGCATGAGCAGAGTAATCCGATATGGCGCTTTACATCTGATTCCGGTTCTCCGGTAAATGCTCTATTGTTTGCAGCTGTGGGTTGATTATAAGGATATTTAAGCTCATGATGACACGCACTCCCAGGGTGCCTCCTCTTTTTGCTGTGGTTGAAATCATTTCAGGATCATCTGCATCACATGCTGAACTTATCCAGGGGATTTGCGCTACGGGACCGCGTATCTGATACTCTATCATCATCATCTATACCTTTTTCATGGCAAGTATTAGGAACTAACTGTGTTTGATGTATCTTGTTCTTGTATCACACTGTATTTGTATGTTTATATTGTTTGTGTATATGTATGTATGTGGTCTCTGATAGATCATATTTGTTTCTTTAGCCTCCTGACAACCCGTTTTACGGGGAAACGCATCGAGGCAAACCATGAGGCAAATCATCCACGGCGGCCATGTTGCACTGAGGACTGATCATATCATACACCGGCTCATCAGCAGGATGATAAGTCTGGTTCACTTATGTGGAATATGTTTTTGAGAAGGACTCTTTTGCTTATTTTAAGCTAAGTATTGTCTGAAGATCGTACGCCATATTCATCCTGTGCGACATTACATGTATAGATGTAGGTTGTATGTGGTTAATATATTTTTGTCTCACCAAGTCCTATTTTAATTATTCTTCCCATCTTGCTCCTTGTATCAAGGGGCAGATAGAAGGAATTTTGATGCTATATGTATGGACTGTTTTATCAATTTGTGTTGAGGATAAATTTTGATGATAAGTATATTTTATCCTGGAGTATGCAATAATTTGCTAGTGTGGCAATGATATGTGTATTTTGCCCTTTTCTAGTATTTTTTTTATAAAATTTATACTTGGGAATATTCTTGATTTTTTTATATATGCAGATCCTAGACTTCATGTCTTCTATCCAGCAGATATACCAGTTCAAATACCTATTCACACAGGGGTCCTAGCTGAACAGTTGCCCAGATGATAGAGTGCAAGCTATTGTTTCATTTCCAATTTATGATGAATCTATGTTCCATTTCTCAGTACGTTATGACAAATATAATCAATATATATGAATCCTTTGCTCTGTAAGCATACCTTGAAGTGTACTAAAAGTGTTAAGCCATAATAAGTCTTATCTTCCTGAAGACTCTTTCTCCTGAGTGGTATTGCAGAATATTAACAAAATTGGATGTTATAAGTGAATAAGAGGCTAGGCACAAATCCAATTTGTGATGAGATCAAGAGCTTGAAAAATATGGAGTGCAACCTTTTTGACTATACTTCTAGTGACAATTTTAAAGTTTATAAAATTAATTTGTACAAATGTGAATGAAGAATAGCTTTGCCTGGTTTATAAGGGATGGATATGTCTAAATCTAGACTAGAGTTAAGTATTATTAAAGATATTGGGAGACTAATGGATGGAGTAGTAGTGTATATTAAATTTTCCTTAAAAAAATACATCAGGTGCTGGAGTCTTATATAATTTAACGCCTCCATGACCTTGGACTTACTGGTACGTCATAGGTTGTGTCCCTTGATTTGATGTGGGTTTAAACTCTGAGCCCCCATCTTTACCTTTCATGTTGGCTGAACTAATCAGCTTACAGCAGCAAGTGGATTGGAGATCTGCCCATAGCTGTTAACCAGTTAATCCTGCTGTCAATCTGACAGCAGGATTGTTACAAGGAGACGTTTGTAAGGGTACCTTCACACTTAGCGATGCAGCAGCGATCCGACCAGCGATCTGACCTGGTCAGGATCGCTGCTGCATCGCTACATGGTCGCTGGTGAGCTGTCAAACAGGCAGATCTCACCAGCGACCAGTGAACAGCCCCCAGCCAGCAGAGACGTGCAAGCGACGCTGCGCTTGCACGGAGCCGCCGTCTGGAAGCTGCGGAGACTGGTAACTAAGGTAAACATCGGGTATGGTTACCCGATGTTTACATTAGTTACCAGTGTGAGCAGGGAGCAGGGAGCCGCGCACACTAAGCGCTGGCTCCTTGCTCTCCTAGCTACAGTACACATCGGGTTAATTAACCCGATGTGTAATGCAGCTACATGTGCAGAGAGCAGGGAGCCTCGCACACTGAGCGCTGGCTCCTTGCTCTCCTAGCTGCTGTACACATCGGGTTAATTAACCCGATGTGTACAGCAGCTACATGTGCAGAGAGCCGGAGCCGGCAGCACAAGCAGCGTGAGAGCTGCGGAGGCTGGTAACTAAGGTAAATATCGGGTAACCACCTTGGTTACCCGATGTTTATCTTGGATACAGCTTACCTCAGCTGTCAGACGCCGGCTCCTGCTCCCTGCTCGCTTCATTTGTCGCTCTCTTGCTGTCACACACAGCGATCTGTGTGTCACAGCAGGAGAGCGGCTTTGAAGAAAACGAACCAGGGCTGTGTGTAACGAGCAGCGATCTCGCAGCAGGGGCCAGATCGCTGCTCAGTGTCACACACAGCGAGATCGCTAATGAGGTCACTGCTGCGTCACAAAAAGCGTGACTCAGCAGCGATCTCGGCAGCGAGCTCGCTGTGTGTGAAGCACCCCTAAGCATCGCCAACTGTCATGGCAAGGTCAAGATCTGTGGCAACTACAGATTCTGGCACTCTGCCTGCTAACTTCTCTGAAGTCCGTGATCAGTGCAGGGAGATGCGGGCATCAACTCACAAACTTGGGCAGGCTAGCAAGAGTTAATCTCTCCTGGGCTGCTTTTTAGTCTCTGCTCACATGCTATGGGAAAGCTAGTCATGTTTGCTCCCCTCCTATATATGCTGGCTGGACAATTTCATCATTGTCAGCTATCGTTTTCCTATACTGGTCTGGTGTGGTGTTGTGATCCAGACTTACTGGTGGTTGTTGGGCACTATTGCAGTGAGCGGTTGTGGTGTTAACCCTTGTTATCTTTTTGTTCCTACCTTCCTGCTCTTGCTATTAGTCTCTCACTGTTTGATCCTATGAGTTTGCAGAGTGTCTAAGTTTTAGTTTTCCCCTGTCTGTCTTAATCTGTGTTACCATCACATTACTGCCTCTTACTTCCATGGAGGAGTAACAGATTAGATCTGGTGAGCAGAATAGCCAGGCATAGAACCAAGGCATCTCCACCATAAGGAGTAACCCTAAGGTTAAGGATAACATAGGGAATGTGACCCCCCCCCGGGGGGCCCTAATGCTTGTGCTGTCAATAATTTGGCCATATCACCAGAGACTGCTCTGTACAGATGGGGTTCGAGTTGGTCTTAAACTACTGGCTGCTGCAGTAGTTGGGCATCCTGCAGAGGTACACTGAAAGCTAAGCATCATGCATGAAGGACATGACCTGTATGCCAACAGTCCTGTAATAGAAGCCAAGTTACAATGTCAACAGAGAGGTACACTGAAGAGTTGATACCATATCAGAATGCACCATTCAGACACATGATGGAATCAGAAGATGGAACTGTCAACTGGATGACAGCTGCCAATAACAAAGAGACGGACGTACAAGTGATAGCGTGGATGAGTGTCTGATTATTCGGCCAGATTGGTTACTCTGTCTCAGGACACTTGTACTGTTTGGTCATGACAGATCCTTTCACAAAGTATGCGGTGGTCATACAAACCAAAGACCAGATGGCAGAATCGGCCAGTGAGGTGATCTGTATACACTTTCTACAGGTGTTCGGGTATCTGCAGAGAATTAATTCAGATCAGAGAGCATGCTTCCAGGGCACCCTGATGGCAAAGCTGTCTCAGCTTTAAGGGATTGAGCATTCTAGCATAACCATGTACCAACCTAAGGGAATGGGGCATGCAAGCGGTTTAAACTCACTTTACTTCAGATGCTGCGGACTTTGTAGGGTAATAAAAAAGACTGGTGGCTGGAATACTTACCCAAATTGATGTAGGCCTATAACAGATTACACGGTACAGTACCACCGGTTACTCACCACATATGGTCATGTTCAAGAGAGCAGGCTGGGAGATCGTGGAACTCCACATGCCCAATCTCATGGAACCACCTCCGAGAAATACTATTGAATGGATGCAAGAGCATCACTGCTGGCAGAGAGCAGTACAAAAGGTTGTGGGGGTATGTCTGATACAAGTGGTGCATCCAAACCCGAGATCCATGCAGAAGGATGAATATGATACAGGCAATGGTCAGGACCAAGAAGCCATCCGGTAAGTTGCATGGGCGGTGGGAGGTGGTTCCAAATACAGTGAAAAGAAGGCTAGACCCTACCATCCCAGTCTATGAAGTACAGCCAGTAGGGACTAGGGAAACCTTGCGAAACCACCACTGTAACATGTTCAGATGGTGCACTTTTGAGGAGCCTAGGACCATGGAGGAGGTGTTTACTCCCACCTGGAATACAGTAGAAACCCCCATAGATGAGGGATGGTGAGTATTCCCTGTTCAATCCTTAGTGGGGACTCTGATATTCCTAGGCCTGCCACCCAGGGTGAGAATTGCTCAACCGGAGACCCCTTTCCCGATGAATTTGCACACCTTTCCTGAGTCTAGGACTCTGCGTAGGATGACCAGGTCCAATGCTGGTGTACTCCTACAGCTCTATGTGCATGACACATTTTTATAAGGTAGGTTGCTGAGGACAACAACCTGTAGTGGGGTGGCATGTGAGGTGATGAGTCAAACCTCAACCTATTTGGCTGAAGATATGCACTGCTCACCAGCATGAGACAGATGTACCTGTCTGTTTCCATATAAATGTAATGCTATGCTAGTGGTATGTCACATTAAATGTAATGTATTAATGTTGTTATTCCACCACCAGGGGCTGCTGGCTTATAGCACAACAAAAAGACTGTATACATATAGTTGTAAAACACAGGCAAAGTGGCCAGTTTGAGGAAACAGTCTGGAGATATCTAGGAAATAGACAGGACAAGCCGGACAGCAATCCAGTGTCATCTGCATGGAGATGTATCCATAAAAAAACAATCTTTTGGCTGAGTGCAAGTTGTTACACGTCGTGGCTCTCTTGTTGCAAGGAATGAGGTGGTCCCCATTCCTTGTCTGCCACGAGCCCTCCTGCTCGGCAGCGCCAAAGGTCTGGGAGACTGTGCAGTCTGCAGGAGTTGCCTCCTCAGAGATTCAGCAGAAGGGTGACACCTAGTGGTTCTCCCCTTGCAAGGAATGGAGCGGTCTCCCATCCCTTGCCTGCCACGAGCTCTCCTGCTCAGCATCACAGAGGCTCTGGGAGGTTGCGCAGTGTGCAAAAAATAGATGCTCAGGGAAGCAGCAAGACTTCCCATGTCTCTGCACATTGTGAAACCGAGGATCCCGCCTTTATGACCCAGAGGCAGGAAGATGAGCATGTGCTCCACGTGACGTCTTCTGATTCGCTCACTGATATCACACGGCCCCATGACGAGGCTGGTGATGTGCTGAATCCTGACTGGCTGGGCCAGGACGTCACGAACCCTGATTGGCTCACGCCCGTCTTGCGCCCGCCCTTGGGTGGAGCTACACCTCCTTAAAAGCTCCCCCTGCCATCATGGCGGTGCGCGACCGTCCTTCTATGTTTGGATGTCTGGCAGCGTGCTGCCACGCCACTGCTCAGGCATGACTGTCTTCTGTGGGCTTTGCCCTTGCTGCTTAGGCAGTACCTCGTTTGCAGGCCGTGTTCCTGCCTTGCTGCTCCGGCAGTATCCCCTTCAACAGGCCGTGTTCCTGTCCCAGGTGAGCTCCTCAAGCCTCCACCGGACTCACCTGGTTATTGAAAGCACACATGCGTGGGCACCTCTGTGCTACCCTCGTGCCATATTCTCGTGACTTCCACTGGCACACGTGCGTGGGCACCTCTGTGCTTCCCCGTGCAACAGGTACACCGAGCCGTGAGATCCCTGCCATACAACCCTTACGGGTTAGGGCAGATCGGTGTACATAGATCGTCTGTGACATTCCAGACGATCGCTAGAAGCAACCCGCTCACTCTTCACCCACCATAGCGGCGGTCCCTTACACCGCACAGTGGACCTTGACCGGCGGAAGCTGTCCATTTCCCATCTTGGCACGCTTCCCCGGGTCCCCCTCGTAACATTACGGTCGCGCCAAAGGTCTGGCTATGGCGGAAGAGCAGCAGCAGTTGCTGCGTTATGTGCAGCAGTTGGAGTCACGATTGGCAGCAGTGGAGCGGTCTTCCCCCAATAAGGCTGCTCTAGCAACAGTCGCCACCCAGGCGGCTACTCAGGCGGTGGAATTGTGCGGAAGGTCGCCTCGCCTTGCGCTCCCAGAGCGCTTCAGCGGGGACAGCTCTGAGTGCCGTGGTTTCATAAACCAGGTTACCACCTACTTGGAGTTGTCCGCGACTGATTATGCTACTGAGAAGGCGAAGGTAGCCTTCGTCCAGTCCCTGCTCACAGGGAAAGCGCTAAAGTGGTCCACACCGTTGTGGGAGCGCGGAGATCGGGTGGTGAATCACCTTCCAGTTTATCTTGAGGCCATGAGAAAGGTGTTCCTCGGGCCTCAAGTCACCCACGACTCCGCGCTGCGGCTCCTACGCCTTCGGCAAAGGTCCACTTCAGTCGGGGACTTTGCAGTACAATTCAGGACACTCGCCGCAGAGCTGGACTGGCCAGATAAAGTCCTGGTCCCTGTGTTCTGGGAGGGTCTGGCAGGGTTCGTCAAAGACGCGCTGGCCACGCGTGACGTGCCGACCACCTTAGAGGCCTTGATTCGGCTTGCCTCTCGCATAGACATCCGCCACGCGGAGCGGAGGCTCGAGGTCTCTTCGGCACCCACGTCTTCCTGGTCTACAGAGCCTCTGACTTCCCTTCCCCACCAGACCGGTCTCCCAGCCAGCTCTATTGACGATTCTGTGGAGCCCATGGAAATCTCCACAGTGGTCTCCTCTACCACAGGTTCTCGGCCGTCGGTCGATTGCTTTACCTGTGGGCAGAGGGGACATGTAGACACCCGATGTTCGAAACCATCGGAAGAAACACAGTGTCTTGTTCCACCTCCGGTCAGCGTGAGGAGGGTCACTTCCGTTTCCCTAGACCAGGTGCCACCTGATAAGACCCTCATTCCCCCTGACCCACGGAATGATGTGCTGTCATGGGATCGTGCTTCCAAAGGCAGGGGTCACTTCAGGGTCGACAGGACCAGAGACCCTTCGGTCAGGCATTATTGGGGGCCGGAGGTAGCCCAGGATGTACAGGATAATATGCAAGTCTGTACGTCGTATGCGTATAATAAACCGTTCAGGCAGAGACCTGCGGGTCTTCTTCACTCTGCGCCATCTTTCGCACCTGGGGACCTAGTGTGGCTGTCTTCTAAACATATCTACCTTCCGGTACAGACAGCCGAGTTCGCTCCTAGGTACCTGGGCCCGTTTACAGTGATAGAGCGGGTAACCCCGGCGGTATATCGACTCCAGCTCCCTCCATGCTGGGCTATTTCTAATACTTTTCATGTATCTCTTCTGAAACCCGTACGACCTAAAACCTCGGGGTCTCTGCTGTCCCAGGTTGGCTTCTCGTCCGACGACCCTGAAGTAGCGAAGCTAGTAAGAACGAAAATTGTACAGGGCAAGAGGTACTTCCTCGTGGAGTGGGTCGGTCGTGGCCCGGAGCATAGGTCCTGGGAATTGGAGGAGCATGTCCACGCCCCGGGTTTGGTGGCAGCCTTCGAGCGCAGGCGGGGGGGGGCCCTAGACGGGGGGGTAATGTTACACGTCGTGGCTCTCTTGTTGCAAGGAATGAGGTGGTCCCCCATTCCTTGTCTGCCACGAGCCCTCCTGCTCGGCAGCGCCAAAGGTCTGGGAGACTGTGCAGTCTGCAGGAGTTGCCTCCTCAGAGATTCAGCAGAAGGGTGACACCTAGTGGTTCTCCCCTTGCAAGGAATGGAGCGGTCTCCCATCCCTTGCCTGCTACGAGCTCTCCTGCTCAGCATCACAGAGGCTCTGGGAGGTTGCACAGTGTGTAAAGAATAGATGCTCAGGGAAGCAGCAAGACTTCCCATGTCTCTGCACATTGTGAAACAGAGGATCCCGCCTTTATGACCCAGAGGCAGGAAGATGAGCATGTGCTCCACGTGACGTCTTCTGATTCGCTCACTGATATCACACGGCCCCATGACGAGGCTGGTGATGTGCTGAATCCTGACTGGCTGGTCCAGGACGTTACGAACCCTGATTGGCTCACGCCCGTCTCGCGCCCGCCCTTGGGTGGAGCTACACCTCCTTAAAAGCTCCCCCTGCCATCATGGCGGTGCGTGACCGTCCTTCTATGTTTGGATGTCTGGCAGCGTGCTGCCACGCCACTGCTCAGGCATTACTGTCTTCTGTGGGCTTTGCCCTTGCTGCTTAGGCAGTACCTCGTTTGCAGGCCGTGTTCCTGCCTTGCTGCTCTGGCAGTATCCCCTTCAACAGGCCGTGTTCCTGTCCCAGGTGAGCTCCTCAAGCCTCCACTGGACTCACCTGGTTATTGAAAGCACACGTGCGTGGGCACCTCTGTGCTACCCTCGTGCCATATTCTCGTGACTTCCACTGGCACACGTGCGTGGGCACCTCTGTGCTTCCCCGTGCAACAGGTACACCGAGCCGTGAGATCCCTGCCATACAACCCTCACGGGTTAGGGCAGATCGGTGTACATAGATCTTCTGTGACATTCCAGACGATCGCTAGCAGCAACCCGCTCACTCTTCACCCACCATAGCGGCGGTCCCTTACACCGCACAGTGGACCTTGACCGGCGGAAGCTGTCCATTTCCCATCTTGGCACGCTTCCCTGGGTCCCCCTCGTAACAGCAAGTGATCATGTCATTAACCAGATCCTCATCAGATGGGAGAAGTATTGTTGGGAGAGATGCTGGTATAAGATGGGAAAAAAAATCAAGACCCAGCATTAACTGCATTAGACACTGTGAGGGAGTTGAGTCATCACCATCTATGCCACAGTCTATCTGTCAGAGGCAAGTCTTTTCTGTCCATATCCATGAGTTACCTGTCTGGAATAGACTCTGATAGGTAAGACAATTAAGTCTCACTGCACCACTGGAGTGAGTAATCATGCAGGCAACACATTACATTTTGGCGCCAAACACATGAGACTGAGACCGAACCTGTAGTTAGATATATTGATTGGCTTAGGCTAAGGTTTTTGCGGTGTATCTGCCATGTTCCTTATTTCTTGGCTGTTATAAAGGACTTAATACCCATACTTAGGTGCCAAAATGAACTTCAGGCCATATCTGTACTTTTCCAAGAGCAAGTTCCTGAAAGACACTTTAGTGCAAGATAATTGCTTGAGGTTGTGAAACTTTATATTTTCTACTTAGCTACTGCTAAATTTGATTGATCATTTAGGTATATTCAGTGTAATTGAGAAATAATTATTTCTCTGTTTTTTCTAGAAGTGAACTTTGAGTGTGCATTTTGTTGGGGTATAGAGATAATTGAATAACAGTTTGTGAACCATTACACTGCCCCACGGTGAGCCCGGACTCCACATGTATATACTGTAATTGTTCCAGATCAAAGGGGGTTAATAGGTAATCGATAGTCGGTTTAAAAAGGCATGCCAGAAGGTAACTTTATAGTACTTATCATTGGTAAATATTGCTAGGATGTTCAGCTGTGCAGCACAAGGGTCTCTGAATCCTTGCTAAGTGTTTGTAAAATAGTTTGCGTGTTATTTCTACCTCCAGGGTATTCAAATTCACGTAACTTAAGTAAAGTATATTTGGTAAAAGAATTGGTGTTGGAGTCGGTGTTCTCGTTTGTTCCTTTACTCCGCTACATGGCTTACACATTTACTCCTCTATAGGTATGTAGACTAGGTGGCGCAACATTATCAATCAACTGACAAACCAGTCAGTTCTTGGATCATTTTGCCACCTGGCTTCCACATTTCCTAGCCTGTGACCTCCCCACTCTTGTCATGGGGGACTTTAACATCCCTATTGATGATCCCCTCTCCCCAGCTGCCACTCATCTTTTATCTCTAACCTCCTCTCTTGGCCTTTCACAACTAACTAAATCTCCTACACATGAAGGTGGGAATATGCTGGACCTGGTCTTCTCCCGTCTCTGCTCAGTGCATGATTTCACTAACTCCCCTCTCCCACTCTCTGACCACAACCTTCTTTCATTCTTGGTCAAGAGCTGTCAACCCACTCAGGACACCCCTATTTACCTCCCATATAGGAATATACATGCCATTAACAACCAGGAATTTCTGAAGAAGTTGCAGTCATCACTGGCCCCAATATCCTCCCTCTCATGTCCTGACCCTGCTGTAAAACATTATAATGACACCCTACAGAGCGTCCTAGATGAAGCTGCACCTGCTACACACAGAGCAACTCGGCGCAGACGGCAGCAGCCCTGGCACACATTGCAAACACGCTTTCTCCAGCGGTGTTCCAGGTGCGCTGAACGACTGTGGAGAAAATCCAATCTAGCTGAAGATTTCATCCATTATAAGTTTATGCTCAAAACATACAATGCTGCCCTTCACCTCTCCAAACAAGCATACTTTAACACCCTCATCACCTCTCTAGCCAACAATCCTAAACGACTCTTTGATACTTTCCATTCCCTCCTAGGACCAAGAGTTCTGGCCCCAACCACCAACCTCAGTGCAGATTACCTGGCCAATTATTTTAAAGAAAAAATTGACCATATACGCCAGGAAATTTCCTCCCAGCCTCATAACACCACACATTGTCTGCCCTCCTACACTTCATCTAGCTCACTTTCACTCTTTGATCCAGTCACAGAAGAAGTCACAGTCAGGATCATTTTCCTCTGCAACCGCTTCACTGATGCCTCTGCTCTTTGCCAGTCATTGCACTGGTTGCGTAGCCGTTACAGAATCCAATATAAACTTATCACTCTCACTTACAAAGCTCTCCACGGTTCCGCACCACCCTACATCTCCTCCCTCATCTCTGTCTATCACCCCACCCGTGCCCTCCGCTGTGCTAATGACTTAAGACTGACATCCTCAACAATTCGAACCTCCCACTCCCGTCTTCAAGATTTCTCACGAGCTGCACATATGCTCTGGAACACACTACCAAGAGAAATCCGATTAATTCCCAACATCCACACCTTTATGCGGGCCCTAAAAACGCATTTCTTTAGACTAGCCTATCAACTCTTTGCCCTGATCTAATCTAGTCCCTTTCTGCCCTTCAAAAAATATACTTTCAGTTTTAGTCCCCTGTACCTGTATAAATTCTCACCGACTGGTTCATGCAGCTGCTTTTGAATACCCTATTAAATCGATGGCTGGACCATATATGATAAGCTTTTCTCCCCCCCCATTCACCTTTTGTGTCTCCCCTATTTCCTCATAGACTGTAAGCTTACGAGCACGGCCCTCACTCCTCCTGGTATCTTAATTTTGTTATTTTGTATTGTCTCATATTGTCTGTACATGTCCCCTCTTAATTGTAAAGTGCTGCGGAATATGTTGGCGCTATAGAAATAAAACTTATTATTATTATCAAGAATGGTCAGTTCATTAGGTAGGTACCAGTAAGGCAGAAAGAGACAAAATCATCAGGCAGTGGAAAAGTCCGAAAATGGACCAAGATACAGTACAGACCAAAAATGTTGACACACCTTCTCATCTCTAGAACAACTGTTAAGAGGAGACTTTGTGCAGCAGGCCTTCATGGTAAAATAGCTGCTAGGAAACCACTTCTAAGGACAGGCAACAATCAGAAGAGACTTGTTTGGGCTAAAGAACACAAGGAATGGACATTAGACCAGTGGAAATCTGTGCTTTGGTCTGATGAGTCCAAATTTGAGATATTTAGATCCAACCACCGTGTCTTTGTAGAAAAGGTGAACGGATGGACTCTACATGCCTGGTTCCCACTGTGAAGCATGGAGGAGGAGGTGTGATGGTGTGGGAGTGCTTTGCTGGTGACACTGTTTTGGATTTATTCAAAATTGAAGGCATACTAAACCAGCATGCCTACCACAGCATCTTGCAGCGGCATGCTATTCCATCCGGTTTGCGTTTAGTTGGACCATCATTTATTTTTCAACAGGACAATAACCCCAAACATACCTCCAGGCTGTGTAAGGGCTATTTGACTAAGAAGGAGAGTGATGGGATGCTACGCCAGATGACCTGGCCTCCACAGTCACCAGACCTGAACCCAATCGAAATGGTTTGGGGTGAGCTGGACCGCAGAGTGAAGGGAAAAGGGCCAACAAGTGCTAATCATCTCTGGGAACTCCTTCAAGACTGTTGGAAAACCATTTCCGGTGACTACGTCTTGAAGCTCATCAAGAGAATGCCAAGAGTGTGCAAAGCAGTAATCAAAGCAAAAAATGGCTACTTTGAAGAACCTAGAATATAAGACATATTTTCAGTTGTTTCACACTTTTTTAAGTATTTCATTCCACATGTGTTAATTCATAGTTTTGATGCCTTCAATGTGAATCTACCATTTTTAGAGTTATGAAAATAAAGAAAACTCTTTGAATGAGAAGGTGTGTCCAAACTTTTGGTCTGTACTGTAAATAACAAGGATAGCTGCAGTAGCTAATCATTGTGGTGTGGATCAGATTTAGAGTACTATTAACTTGTAGTGGGAGTCAGCAGCTCCAGAGTTTAACTAGAAGACAACCCTGTTGAGGGCTCAAAGTAAGTACTGATACAATTCTAGCCAGGAATTAAACCCATATCTTCCTAGCTGAGCAGCATTAAAAGTCTGCAAAATTAAAAAGAACTGTTGTGTTGTTGCTCCATGTTGCCAGCGACAAAGGTGCGCTGTCTGCCATCGTAGATACTGGCATGGATAGTGCACATATATAGATGTGTAAAATTTAAAAAAACAAATAAAAAATTTGCTAAGGGCTTTTCAGAATAGTGTTAGTTGCTAAAGAGATGCAGCTTATCTTAGTGAATGCTTTACATGTTTAGCAAATGATTGCTAACCCCTTTTATTAAATGATTGTATTGCATCTCATCACAGATATTTTCATTATTGCTGTAACAAAAATGAGCAAGCTCTATCAATTATTGGCCACGATACAGGTGCATCAGTCATTTCACTAGTGCAGTGTTCCATAGAATTATCAAAATGAATAAAAATAATAATGTCAGAAATCTTTTATGAATGTGTTGCACTCAGTGTAAGGAGTGCACTCTATAACCTGCTAATATTGGCAAGATCAACAAAGAAAATAAATGTGTTAATTCACTTTGGCTGAGTTTGCGAGTGTGTCAGGCATGGAGTAGAATAAGTCCTCATATGACACATGTAATCAGACCGACTACTAAAACATCTGACGCACTATTAAAAACACCACAAAAAGGGGGAAACACCGGGTCATTATACAATGGTGGTCCCTGCCATTAGGGAGAGGGGTGACGGGGCACCTCCTGCACTAACCTCAAGCTGACTCCAGAGCTACCTAGCGTCCTTATACAGGTTCTTTCAACCTGTTGGCGAGCAAGATACCTTGGTTCCTCAACTGGCACTAAACTCACCCTGTCTAGTGAGTAGGCCAATGAGTACACTAGACTCGCCATTCAACTAATAAACATGGAGAGAAAGGAAAGACAGATGGGGGAATAAACAAGGATACAGAACACCAAACTTAACCTTAACAGACATACTCTATAGTAGAAAGTGGATGGGCACAGGAGAATACCTCAGCAGTTCCTTCCACCAGGCTGGCCAAAGTAGAAATGATTCTAACAGCAGCAGGGTCTGCTGGGAAAGCTCCAGTATTTATCCTAAATGGGTGTGGACCCAAAGCAACAACAGCTGACCTGCACTGCTCAGATCTGCTGGCAAGAAAACTGAGACATCAAAGTAATGAAAACTTCGTTTAAATGACGAGTCAAGAAAGAGATGGGAGTTCCAGTCCTAAGGCTGTCACTAGTCTCAAACCAACAGGGAGACAACCATGACACAGTGTTTACCTGTATTTAGCATTAACTGTTTTTGCTAGTACATACCAAAATATACCAAAGATTGTAATGAGGAAGACGTTTTTAATTTAATATTTTGTGCACTTTATCCCACTTTTTAAAAGCATATCAATGACAGATATTACTTTTCAACTCAAATTAATCCCTACTGGATTTGTAAAAATACTAGTACAATTGAAATTGAGGCACATAGTTAGTATAAGGATAGCATGGAAGAGCATCAGTGAAAAAGAAAGTCAGTAGTATTATTTATTGTCAGATAAACTGGCACAAGGACTTTAGGTGTGTTTATAATTCTGCCCCACTGGTATTCCTCTGGCTGTATTTTACATAACCATTATCAGGTATATTTTCCCTACTGGGATCTTAACCCTAGCATTCTACACTATATAAAAAACTAGCTGTGCTACCCGGCTTCGCCCGGGTTAATAACTGTTGTAAACAAAATAGAATGTATTAACAAAAATGTATTCTGCACACAAAAACCACAAAAGAAATTGATAGAAATGTAATTATTAAAAGGCAAAAACTAAGCTAATAGAAGTATTTCACAACATATATTTCAACACCACAGATATTCCACAGAGATTTAACTAAATTGGCCAAGTAATGTGCTCTGTCTGTCTCTTTCCAGGTCTGTCTCTTTCCAGGTCTGTCTCTTTCCCCATCTGTCTCTTTCCCCATCTGCCTGTGTCTGTCTGTCTCTTTTTTTGTCTGTCTCTATCTCTCTGTTTCTTTCCCCATCTGTCTCTTTCTAGGTCTGTCTCTTTCCCAGGTCTGTCTCTTACCCCGTCTGTCTCCCCGTGTCAGAGTTCCGGGATTTCCAGTTTTCTTCTGAAGGATCTTGCCCTTTGTTAACATGGAGTTTTCTGTTCTGTTGCCCTACTTCCTGTTCATCTGTTTAAAAGCCCGCCCCTAAGCTTAGTCTAGTTGCCTGAGTATACTGCTTCCTGTCTACTCCTGCCCTGCTGCTCTTGGTTCCTGATTGCTATTTGGATCCTGTTGAAACACCCGACACCGGCTCTGGACTTCACCTGGTCTCATCAAGCTGTGCCCGGACTCCGTCTGCCGTCTCTGGTCGGCACTTCTGCCCGGTTCCTTCCATTTCATATCCACCCTAGGACTCACATCACGTAAGGACATTTTTGGACTATACCTGTTGCCCTTTTGGGGGTGATCGCCAGACAGTCCCTGTATAGGGGTTCGCTCCTGGTGGTCTCCCTGGGGGAGTCCGGTGCGCGGCCCCGGGAATTCCCCTTTGCTCTGAACCTGACAGGTATTTACTGTGTTTATGTTCTGTTCAGTGTACATATTGTTGGTTGCATATTATAAACATCTTTGCACCAAGAACCCGTCTCTGGTTGTCATTGCCCTAACGCAATTGAAATCCTCAGTTCATACAATAGTATTACATTATACTCAGGCCCACTAAGAGGATTTCGCTGGGGCAATGACAGAGACACGAGTAGATCAACTTTTCTCCATGATTAACTCCTTGCAGCAGGAGATGGAGGCGGTGCAAACTAAACTTAGAGATGTGGATGTACAGCTGGGCCACAATCACCAGGTACTGGGTCCGGCTATTCAGGATTTGCAAACCAGAGTGGATGCTCTAGAAGCCGCGCCCACTACGTCCGTATCAGCTGCCGGTATGCCTAGGTTACCCCCATTTCGTTTCAGTGGTGATCGAAATCAGTTCCGGCGGTTTGTTAATCAGTGTATACTGTTTTTTGATATACATGCTGATTATTACCGGTCTGACCGGTCAAAGGTATTATGCATAATCATGTTGCTAACATCACGAGCACTGGCTTGGGCTAATCCTATGATTGAGAATCGTGATATCCATTTAAATAACCTGGATGATTTTTTAACAGCCATGGCACAAATGTTTGATGATCCTAATCGCTGTGCTACCGCTGAATCGGCCCTGCTTTCCTTACGTCAGGGAAAGCGGTCTGTCGTTGAATACGCCACCGAGTTCAAGAGGTTAGTGGTAGACACCGACTGGGGAAAAAATGCGCTATTGTCAGTTTTCAGAAAGGGTCTGTCCGGTACCATCAAGGACGAGTTAGCTCGTGCCGAATCTACACGGGATTTTGAACAGTTTCTCCATCACTGTGTGCGTATCAATACCCGCTTGACGGAACGTAGACAGGAAAAATGGGCAGCTGTAAACCGGGTAACCGACTTTGCTTTCCCTTGTAGGGAACCCGCTCACAAGACGTCACGGGAGGCCGAGGATGTTCCTATGCAAGTGGACTCTCTGCAAAGGCGAGAGACCAACGAACGTCGTGAACATCGGCTCCGTGAGCGTTTGTGTTTCTATTGTGGTCAATCGGACCATTTTCTGATTGACTACTCAAAACGTCCCAATCGCCCGAATAAGGTACTAGCAGCAGTGGCAGAGTATGACAACACTGACGCAGAGTCCGACGTCTCTGAAACCAGTATACACCTGGATGCGGTAGTTCCCTCGACAGTGATGTCAACTTCACCTAAGCACCCGGAAGGGAAATACACCCATTGCTCGCTAACCATTCAGATTCGGTGGGAGGGATAATTAATTTCTACATCTGCTATGATAGACTCTGGGGCAGGGGGAAATTTCATGGACTCTTCTTTTGCCAGGAAACACGGTATCCAGACTCAACAAAGATCCTCACCGGTTACCATGGAGACGGTAGACGGTTCTCCATTAGTATCCGGACCAGTTGATCGGGAGACAGTACCCCTTGAATGTGAGATGAAACCAGGTCAGCAGGAGATCCTTGTTTTCATGTTGATTTCTTCTCCCCATTTTCCGATAATTTTAGGAATTCCTTGGCTGCGGTCTACAAATCCAGTCATCGATTGAGAGACTAAAGAAATATCCTTCCCACCCCAGAGTGGTCCGACCATTAGTCCAACTGTACCGGTTCCGGTAACACAGAATGCGGAGGGCACTGTACAGGTAACTGTTCTACCCCGGTTTATAATGAATTCGCAGATATATGCGACAAAAAAAAGCAGATCGGCTTCCCCCGCATAGACCGTATGATTGTCCCATAGAATTACTCCCAGGGGCAGAGATCCCGTTTGGTCATGTCTACCGGTTGGCGGCACCAGAGTTACAAGCACTAAAAGATTATATCTATGAAAACCTAGCCAAAGGATTTATTCGACCTTCTACCTCACCAGCGGGGGCACCCATCTTTTTCGTGAAGAAGAAAGAGGGGACTCTGAGACCTTGTATCTACTACCGGGAACTAAATAAGATAACCATCCGGAACCGGTATCCGTTGCCGTTGATTCCCGAACTATTGGAGAGAGTACAACAGGCAAAAATATTTACTAAATTGGATCTCCGTGGTGCATATAATCTTCTCCGCATACGTCCCGGGGACGAGTGGAAAACAGCGTTCAGATGTCGGTATGGACATTATGAGTATCTAGTGATGCCCTTCGGACTCTGTAACGCTCCTGCGGCTTTCCAACACCTAGTCAACGATATTTTTAGGGATATAATGGACCAGTTCATGGTGATTTACCTGGATGATATCTTGATCTTTTCTGATTCCCTACAGGAACACCAGGAGCACGTCAAGACCATACTTACCCGTCTGAGGGATAACCACCAGTATATTAAACTGGAGAAGTGCGAATTCCATTGCTCAAAGATACAATTTTTAGGATATGTCATCTCTCCTCAGGGACTCAACATGGAGTCTGGCAAGATACGGGCAATTCTAGACTGGCCGGAACCGGGAAACATCAAGGAGGTACAACGCTTTGTCGGTTTTGCTAATTTGTACAGACGCTTTATCCGCAACTTTTCAGAGATCGTCCGTCCTATCACCCTGTTAACTAAAAAGGGGCAGAAGTTCGTGTGGTCCGCCCAGAACCAGGAAGCTTTCAATCGTCTTAAGGTTTTTTTTACCTCAGCGCCGATACTAATACACCCGAATCCCGCACTCCCTTTTATTGTGGAAGTCGATGCTTCAGATTATGCATTAGGGGCTATCCTTTCACAGAGGACTGGGAACAAGAGTCTCTTGCACCCATGTGCCTTCTTTTCTCGCCGGTTGTCCCCTGCAGAAAAGAACTATGACATTGCGGACAAGGAATTGTTGGCGATTATTTCTGCTTTTAAGGAATGGAGACACCACTTACAGGGAGCAGAGCAACAAGTAGTAGTTCTCACAGACCATCGTAACCTGGAATTCCTTAAATCTGCCAGGTGCCTGTCTCCACGGCAAGCCCGTTGGAGCCTGTTCCTTAACCAGTTCAATTTTATCGTCACCTACCGTCCAGGGTCACGTAATGGGAAAGCCGATGCATTATCCTGAATCCACGCCATGGACTCCGTGCCTGGATCCCCGTCTCAGACCGTTTTATCAGATGCCAATTTTGTTGGAGTAATCCGGGATCAGGACTTGTGGAAGGACATCAAGCTGGCCTATGATGGTGACGTATTTCTTGCTGCCCCCCCGAATGATGTGACTCTTGTCCTTCAGAATGGTGTGTGGTTGAGAGAGCAACGTATTTATGTCCCGGAGGCTGTAAGACTTCGGGTTCTCAAGTTGGTCCATGACTCCGTGTTGGCAGGTCATAGGGGGGTACAGAAGACGCAGGAATTTCTGAGTCGTTTTTTCTGGCGGCCTACCTGTTTAATGGATGTGAAAGACTATGTCCACTCATGTGTGGTTTGTGCCCGGTGCAAGGTCCCTCTTGTGGCTCCTACGGGACTCCTTCAACCGTTACCCGTGCCATCTCGCCCTTGGGGATCCATCTCAATGGATTTTATTGTGGAGTTGCCCGTCTTGGGCGGTTACAATACCATTTTGGTGGTAGTGGATCGGTTGACAAAGGCTGCTCACTTTATTCCATGTACCGGTCTTCCCTCCGCTGCAGAGACAGTGGATTTGGTTATCCAGAATATATTTCGGTTGCATGGGGTACCGGATGAGATCATCTCTGACCGGGGCGTGCAGTTGACTTCTAAGTTCTGGAAAGGGTTTTGTTCGGCACTCCATATTGATGTCTGTTTGTCTTCTGCATACCATCCCCAGGCAAATGGGCAAACAGAACGGACTAATCAAACCCTGGAGCAGTACCTGCGATGTTATGTCAGCCATCTGCAGGATGATTGGTTGAAGTTGCTTCCTTTGGCGGAGTTCTCGTATAACAACACTCAGAGCAGCTCCACTAAGGTAACGCCCTTTTTCGCTAACTTGGGTTATCATCCGAGTATTTTGCCTAGGTCACCGGTAGCAGTTTTGGTGCGCGCAGTGGAGGACAGATTGATGGACCTACAGCAAAATCTGGAGGTTTTGAAGAACTCTTTGGCTTCGGCTCAGGAGCATTACAAGAAGTCGGCAGACAATCACCGGAAACAGGCACCCATGTATACGGTAGGGGACTCGGTTTGGTTATCCACCAAGAATCTAAAACTGGGTGTTCCTTCGCAGAAGCTGGGGCAGAAATTCATTGGTCCGTTCAAGATCACCGGGATAGTGAGCTCTGTGGCCTGTCGGCTGAAGCTACCAAGGAATTTGAAGGTACACCCGGTCTTTCACGTTTCCCTGCTGAAACCGGTTTCCCCTAATTCGTTTCAGGGTCGTATCGTGCCTCCTCCTCCACCGGCGATGGTTGATGGCCAGGAGCAGTATGTGGTTGAGGACATTATTGACTCCCGGCTCCATCGGCATCGGCTTCAGCATCTGGTTCGTTGGCAGGGGTACTCCCCCGAGGATGATTCCTGGGAACCTGTGGGTAACATCCGAGCGCCCCAGAAGGTTGCTCAGTTTCATCGGAGGTACCCGGACAAGCCTGGCCCTGGTTCGTCCTGAGGCCGTTTCTGGGGGGGGAGTAGGGGAGTACTGTCAGAGTTCCGAGATTTCCAGTTTTCTTCTGAAGGATCTTGCCCTTTGTTAACATGGAGTTTTCTGTTCTGTTGCCCTACTTCCTGTTCATCTGTTTAAAAACCCGCCCCTAAGCTTAGTCTAGTTGCCTGAGTATACTGCTTCCTGTCTACTCCTGCCCTGCTGCTCTTGGTTCCTGATTGCAATTTGGATCCTGTTGAAACACCCGACACCGGCTCTGGACTTCACCTGCTCTCATCAAGCTGTGCCCGGACTCCGTCTGCCGTCTCTGGTCGGCACTTCTGCCCAGTTCCTTCCGTTTCATATCCACCCTAGGACTCACATCATGTACGGACATTTTTGGACTATACCTGTTGCCCTTTTGTGTCCCGGCTGCTGCGCATTTAGGCCTTCTGGGGTGATCGCCAGACAGTCCCTGTATAGGGGTTCGCTCCTGGTGGTCTCCCTGGGGGAGTCCGGTGCGCGGCCCCGGGAATTCCCCTTTGCTCTGAACCTGGCAGGTATTTACTGTGTTTATGTTCTACTGTGTTTATGTTCTGTTCAGTGTACATATTGTTGGTTGCATATTATAAACGTCTTTGCACCAAGAACCCGTCTCTGGTTGTCATTGCCCTAACGCAATCGAAATCCTCAGTTCATACAATAGTATTACACCCCATCTATTTCTCTGTCTCTTTCCCCATCTGTCTCTATCAAGGTATGTGTCTTTCCCCATCTATCTTTGTCTGTCTCTCTGGCTGTCTCCTCCTTCCCTGTCTGCCTGTTTCTGTCCCTGTCTGCATGTCTTTCTGTCTCTTTCCCCATCTGTCTCTTTCCCCATCTGTCTCTTTCCCCATCTGTCTCTTTCCAGGTCTGTCTCTTTCCAGGTCTGTCTCTTTCCAGGTCTATCTCTTTCTAGGTCAGTCTCTTTCCAGGTCTGTCTCTTTCCAGGTCTGTCTCTGTCTGTCTCTTTCAACGTCTGTCTCTGTCTGTGTCTTTCACCGTCTGTATCTGTCTCTTTCACCGTTTGTCTGTGTCTGTCTGTCTCTCTGTCTGTCTCTGTCTGTCTCTCTGTCTGTCTCTCTGTCTGTCTCTTTCTATCCGTCTCCCTACCGACATCTTATTACCTCACATATAAGCTTCTTATACTATGAATGTCTTTTGTTCCTATAGCAACCAATCACAGCTCCTACTAATAACCTGTAGTTCCAGGCTTCATTTACTTTAATGGAGGCATGTTTTTTGGAGAGTAAATGTAAAGTGCAGGGTTAAATTTTCCTGTCAAAACATAGTCCACGACGTTCCCTGGGTCACATGAGGTGTCTGTGCAAAATTTCGTGATTGTAAATTCGATGGAGCGGATATACTTTTCGTTTCACTTTTTCCCCATTATGTAGATAGGGGCAAAATTGATTGGTAAATTGGAACGTACGGGGTTAAAATCAATCGCCTCACAACATAGCCTATGACGCTTTCGGGGTCCAGATGTGTGAGTGTGCAAAATTTTGTGGCGGTAGCTGCAACGGTGCAGATGCCAATCCCGGACATACATACACACATTCAGCTTTATATATTAGATGACCATATATGATGTCCTTACTTTATCGGGAAAAGGCAACACTGCTGTTCAAAGAGTTAAATTTCGGACCCTCTGTGGGCAGCTAATAAAAGATTAACATGGTGTTTTGCTTTTCACATACGATGACTCTATTGGATATTTGTAAACACGATATCGTGCATTGTCAGTAATGATTCCCTTCAACATTGGTTATATTAATTATTTTGTTTCTTTAAGACTTCATACAGACTTAAATATATTAATGTTTCCTCTCATGTTATGTTCCTGAGCACCAAGTACTGTTGCCAGCCTATTTGATGGCCTCCTGCCATGTGTAATTTATGTGTATAAAGTATGAATAGAAGAGGACATCAATAAAGGAAAATTCTCTATACATATTTATCTCATTCTTGATTATTTATCAGGGGTGAGAATAATATAGCATTTTCACCTTCAATGTAAGGTAGAACAGAAGACAAATCTCTCTGAAGATAGATTACCATATATTACTTTTCACAAATGTAAAATCACATGTATTTCTGCTATGAGAATTATCACTTAAGTACAGCTCCTATTTTATACAGCCATTAGTGAATGTCTAAGGCTACTTTCACATCTCCGGTTTTTGCTATGCGGCACACTCCGGCACTTTGCAGGAAAATCGCAACCGTTTTTTTTTGCTGCCGGTTGCGATTTTCCTGCATAGACTTTAATTAGTGCCGCATTGTGCCGCATGGGCTCCCGTTCGGTCCGGTTTTTGCCGCATGCGGCAGATTTAGCCGATGCGGCGGCCGGATGGAACGTTGCCTGGCACGTTTTTTCGTGCGGCAAAAAAAACCGCATCGCGCCGCATTCGGCCGAGGCAGCGCATTTTTCAATGCATGCCTATGGCGGCCGGATGCGGCGCGATGCGGCAAAAACCGCATCCGGCCGCCGCGTGCGTTTTTGCCACTGCGCATGCTCAGTAGCATGCCGCAAGCGGCAAAAACCGGACTGGCCGCAAAGGAAAAACTTATGCAAAGGATGTGGTGTGTTCACCGCATCCGTTGCATAGCTTGCACAGCCGGATTGAGCCGCAGAGCTCAAGCCGGATGTGTGAAAGTAGCCTAATGTATTAACTAACCCCTTCCTGCGGCAACTTTTTTTTTTTTTCATTTAATCTCAGTCTTTTAAATAACTTATGGTCCGATTCATTAATGTGTTTACAACTTTTGATATTTGTGCAATACTAAGTTAAACAAAACTTTTTTGACTTTCACCTCCCTCCCGCCCAGGTCCACCAAAGTGGGTGGAGCAATGACAGGGCGTGTCTGCTCCCGCTTGCCCAATTCATCCAGTTACCCCACTTAAGTGACATAACTTCTGCCAGAAATGTTACTCCAGTCCCTTAGCATTTCTTGCAAGGCACATGAAGACTCAAGCCGCAAAAAAGATGAATTATTACATTAAGTAGTGTGCACCTCTTAATGATTCAACACATCTTACCCCACCATCATTAAGACTGGTGTGTGCAATTCCATTCTTAAAAAATCTGATGTAAATGGCCCAAAATGGGATGTTGACCAGCACCAAAGGAAAGTATTTAAAACTTAGCCTTTATTCATACGGGTTTAAAAAATAAACTTTTCTACTTGAAACGCGTCAGCACTATGGATTTTTTAATATCTGAACATTCTGCCATTTTTTTATCCTATGTAATTAAAATTTTAGCTACTTTCCTTTGGTGCTGAAGAACATCCTCTTTTGGACCATATAGAGCTATTTTACCTGGAACCTAGACCAGTGCATAGGTCTGTGATCAATCTAAGTCTGCAGACTTATTAAATAAAAAAAGTCTTTGCAGTCCTTTCATAAATTTTTAAATTGTAATCAACTTTGGCTTTGAGATATTACAATCAGAAACTATTCTAAAGACGAAGGGCTAGAGGGTGAAGATATAAAGAGGTCCAGCCCAGAGATCAAGTGTCCCCTCTATCAATATTTTCAATATAAAATACACTTCTTACTTCTAACATATGAAATAAAAGAAATTGCAATCACCACTGCTTGCACACAGCCTGCAATCTCTTTCTTCTACATAAGTCTGACTTAGTAATGCATTTTTACACACACACTTTATATTCTTTATTAATGACCAGCGATAGTGCTTCGTTCTAATGATCCAAGAGTGATTTTGCCTAGTAATTCATTAATTGTTGTCAAGTGGTTTAATAATACAATATACCTTTAAACCTTTTGCTTTAAAGAGATAATATTAGATGGCAGGGTGATCTGCAGTGTTGCTCTCAGATCTCTATCATGAAAAAGGGATAAAGAAGTGTAGCACTCAAATCATTTATATTGGAGAATTAAAATACCCAAGGGAAGAGAGAAAGAGAGGATCATCTATAAGCCATCCAGTGCAGAACACTTCAGTGGGAACTTACAAAACCTTTCACACCACTTTGGGAAATTTTCACTTCATCATTTACAATTATTGGCAGGGTTGTCTTGAAGGGGGTAGGTCAATATTTCATAATAACTAGTGATGAGCGAGCTCTAAAATGCTTCAGTGTTTGGTACTTGAATCATGCAAATCAGACTGCTCGGGTGCTCATCTCGAGTTATGAGTATAACAGAAGTTAATGGGAAACTCGAGCATTTTCCAGAAGACCCTTCCAAGACATCTGGTGGGCATGAAAATTGCTTAAATGGATAGAAACAGTGCTCAAATGGAATTGGAACAGCATGGGCAAGATGCCTGGACACATCTTTGACTCCCAGGTTACTGCTGATAATAATATTGTCAGAGTATTAAGCCACTTTTACAGAGCTACAATCAAACATACAAAACCAAGGATAAAATGGATTTTACAGGAAGAAATGAAAGGAAAGATTCTTTCTTCTATAATGACTTGTTTATGACACGCCCGGGACAGGACATCATGGTGGAGAGGCCTGGTACCGTGACCCAGGGGGTGTCATCAAATAAAGGTGTAGGGGGTGATGTTAGGTTTGTGACTACGCCACCTGTGGTGTGTGGCCAACTATTAGCTGCCGCTGCGGGTGCTTTCTCTGGGGCAAATGATAACACAGCTCAGATGGTATAGCTCTACACAGGCAGAGCTCTGGCCCCAGGGAGAATGTGGGGAGTAGTAATCCCCTGCTGCTGTGCAGCTGTGGCACAGGAAGGATTGGACGACACAGGGTTGCAGTTAAAGTTCTTTATTCACTGAGATGATGCCACCTTTGGACTGCTGGACTTTGCTGTCATGGGATCCAGCCGATCCCAGATAGTTCAGAGGCCAGAACCAATGTTTCTTTCAGTGAGTCCTTCCTCCCTGCTCTGTGTTGTGTAAGTCCCTGCTTAAAGCTTCACTGGGACCCGAGTCCTGGGAATGGTTCCATTCCCATCCCATATAGCAGGCAGCGTGAGTCCGTTGTTAGTGCTGCCCGTATGTCACGACTCCTAGCACTTTATGCTGTTTTGCCCCGGGGTCTGTGTGTGGGCCAGAAGACTTGAAATACACTGCCCAGTGGATTCTGATGGCAGGACTTGCAGTGCCCACCAGCCTAGGGCTCCAGATCCTGTGACAAATTCCTCCAGCCAACCGTCCCCAGGACCCCTCTCCAGCAGCTCTCCTTCTTCTCCCGCTCTCCTCAGACTGTTACTTCTTGCGTCCTGTGAAAAACGGAAACTCAGTGAGTGTGTGTCACCTTACTCCCCGTACCCAGCTCCTCCCCCTGGGTTTCTGAATAGTAAGCAGAGGGTCCACTACATTAGTGATGGCCACCCTCCAATGTCTCTACCCCAGCCCAGTCCCGGTTTACCGGTGATGACCTCCTCCGTATCCGAGATGAATGCTGCACTTCGGGTGAGGTGCAGTACCCTGTGGCGCCTGAAGCCGCAGGGGCTACACATTTATAAAGCAAATTATAAAAGAGAAAAAAAATCCTCCTCCACCCTTTATGCAATGTTCACATGTAGAATTTGTGCTGTGTTTTTGTATTTTCTCATTGTTTTTAATGGTGAAAAAAAACATTCACCAGTAAATGTAATTTTAACATTTAACCACCTTGTCAGAGCATATGGTGTGTGTGACATCGTCAGACACATCCTGTTTAATTTATGAAGGAGGGACTCTGAAACTCTGAAAACATGTAGACAATGCAAGGAGTGCAAAAAATTATAAGGAAGAGGGACTCCGATACACCCTGGATTAGACATGAAGGAGGGCCTCATACACATTCTGCTAAATTTGTTAACTAGTGGGACTGCTACACTCATAAAGCATATACACTAAGTTTAATAGCCAAAAATTAGAATGAGGGACTGCAATACTCCCTGGAAGACATGTAGAGGAGGGCCTCAGAATTATTTTTTTTTACCATTTTTAAGGAGTGAGACTCCTAGATTGGTAAAGCTTATGCACTAAATATTAGGTCTATCCAAAAATTGCAAGGAGGGATTGCAATACAGTCTGCATGAGACATTAGAAGAGGTACTCTGACCAATTCTGGTTCAATTTTAAAAACATTCTGTCTCCCAAACTGGGAAAGCCTAGTATCACGCTAGGTATGAGGAAGTACCAAGTGATTGGCAATAGGGAATGGAAACCCTATGTCTAGGGAAGGGGGAAATGGTGACCCCTGACCAAGCCTACTGCTGGCCCCTGGCTTCACTCATCACCTTAGATAAATTGCAGACCTATGCACTGAGCCAAACACCTGACCCTGGCTGACTGAAGTAATCCTAATTGTGAATTTTTTTGTGCAGCATCACAGCAGATTTCACAGTGTCATGTGAAAGAGTGAAACCTGCTGAAGACCGCGGCAAAATCTGACAAAAGCCACATGAAATGGTGTGGATTTTGGTGTGGATTTGCACCAAAATCCACCCAGTGGGAACATACTCTAGATCTAACACTTTATGCCATAGCATGTTTATGTATGGCACAGAAAGTAGCAAACAGTAGCACCTGATACTGTATATAAATACTGTAGCACTACAGAAGCAAAAACACACCAATATTTTGCCGTGGAGTGGTATAGACCCTAGGAATATTATGGCCTAGGCCACACTATACCCAGGGTTATAAATTGGCCTAGGCCATAATATTCTCGGGGTACAATCTGGTCTAGGCTACTTTAACCCCGAGTATAGTCTGGGTAGGGGGTTAATCTGGCTTTTTACACCGACTTGTTTTATGAAGGCTGATTGTCTGGTCAGTGCCTTCCATCATAGATTTCCTGGGAAACCTGGGGTTTGATGGCCCCTTTTAAAAGAGAGAGTACTGTCACAATTCCTCCTAATGGTGTGTCTGGATGCAATGAGTTAGATAAAGAAAAGGTTTGGTTTGCACTCAGTGGTTGTTACTGGATGGTGCTGATGGAATAGGGTGGCATTCCCTTGTCACAGATAAAGTAGTGATTCCCCACACTCTCCAATTGTGATGCAATGTATTTTTATTTTTCTAAGAATATATTGTATTACAACTGGAGGTAGTGGTGGGCAAACCCCCTGATGTTCGGGATCAGGAGACTCACCTGAGCTTTCTGTAAAGTCCGAGTTCGGGGTTGGAGATAACGTGAACTTGCGTCCAAACACCGAGCTTGGACTTTACAGTTATGGGATGGGGCGGGGGAGTCTGTAAAATAAAGAATATAGTTAATAATAAACATTGTCATTATACTTACTGGTCCCACAGCGCGTCCTGCAGTCCCTCTATCTCCCAGCCACTTCTGCTTCCGGGTCCGATCATTAACTTCCGGGGGTATTCACTGCACTGCTCATCACTCGGCAGTCTTCGGCTTTTTTCGTCCGTGTTCACGGTGAGGTCAAGGTTCACCCGAGTCTATGGCTTAGAGATGAACTTGATTGAACTTTAACTGTCAGGGTATGATTCCACTTGCGTATGACTCATGCAAGTCTTGCATCGGTATCACCCAGCACAGCGCACAATAAACTGGTAGGTGCAGGTCGGCTGCATGTATTTCCATGCAGCTAAGGTGCTCCTGTCAGCAGAGTGTGCGCCGTGATGGGTGATACCGATGCGAGACTCGCACGAGTCATACGCAAGTGGAATCATACCTTCACTGTCAGTGTCAGTCTGCTTCTCGCTCTCTAGAGACGATTGTCTGTACAGGGTGATGAAGCAGAGCTGACATTGCTCTCCCTGTGGACTATGTCGGACTAAGGAATTTTTTATAATAAAGATGGAGTCTCTACATTTTTTTTGTTTTATTTCTAATAAAAAAATGTTCTGTGTGTTGTGTTTTCTTTACTGTTTACTAGAAATTCGTGGTGACCATGTCTAATTTGGCATGATACCATGAATTTTGGGCTTAGTACTAGCTGAGAATACAAAGCTGGTATTAAGTCCTTTATTACCCAGCATGCCGCCACCATCAGGGCAGCTGAACGAGCCGGGTAAAGCCCCTGGAAATGCCCAGAACGCTTGGGCTTTACCACACTGAGAATCCCAGCCCCCAGTTGCCTGGTTTTAACTGACTGGTGATCAAATACGGTGGGAGCCCACACAATTTTGTTTTATTTTTTTTTAAATAATTAAAAAGAAAATTAATGGGCTTCCCTGTATTTGAAGGCCAGCCAAGGTAAAGGCAGGCAGATGGGGATGGCAGCCCGTAGCCTTTATCTTTATCTGTGCTGAGAATCAAAAGTACAGCGGAGCACTACATCATTTTTTTTAAATTATTTAATTATTTATTTATTTTTACACTACTTTATGTGTGTGGGACCCAACAGCCAATCACAGATGCTGTCATGCAGAATGGGCGTCTGTGATTGGTTGTTGGAGTAACCTGGAATCTGCCCACACATTCTAGATGCTAGAATGTATGGGTTGGTTTTAGGTTACTCCAGCATCCAATCACAGACGCCCACTCTGTGACAGCGTCTGTGATTGTCTGTTATTTTAACAGTAAAATAAAACAACAACACAGAGAAAAAAATATTTTATAAGAAATAAAACAGAAAACATTTAGGACTCCATCTTTATTACCCCCCAAAAAAACCTTCCAATGTAGTCCAAAGGCAAGTGAGCATCTTCAGCTCTGCTATATCTGTGCGAGGAGACAGACAGGTCTGCTCACATAGACAAGTAGGCACAGACTCAGCTAAGAGCTATCAGAGACTTCACCCGAGTGCACAGCTGAGGCTAGTCACCTGTGCCCTCGGGTAATCTCGACTGATGTCACTGCAACATTGCTGTAAAGTGAGCGCTTGTCGGCTGTGAAAATGCTGACATCAGAGTCCGGGTTACCCGAGGGCACAGCTGAAGTCACCACTTTCACCGCCGACAAGCGCTCACTTTACGGCAGTGTTGCAGTGATGTCAGTGGAGGTTACCCGGGGATCAGTGGAAGCTACTTTCACTGTGAGGCTCTGGGCCTTTGTAAACTAGAAGGTCACCAAAACCACTGCAGCTGGTGACTGCAGCGGTCAGGTGACTGGGATAGCGCATTCTTAGAGAAACCTCCCATCATGCACTCCTCTACTCACCTTGCCAATCCCAGACTGTCCTAGTAACCTCTGACCCGGCCATATATCACTGCAAGGAGAACCAGGAGGAACGACGCCTCACTCCATTATATTAAAACCATTGAGGGCTAGGAAAAAAATGTATAAAAGTATCAGACGTCCCAGAAAGAGTTAATAAATACAATCAATAAATTGTTTGTACCTAAAAATGGCGCCATTAAAAAGAATGCATAAAAAAAGGCACGAGAGACCACATTGATGGAAAAATATAAAAGTAGCAAATATTAAAAAATGACAAAAAGGAACAAAAAAAGTAAAAAAACCTGAAAAACATTCAATTTAAAAAATGCTTTATTAATTGAAAAAAAAACCAAACAAAACAAAAAAAACTATGAATGGTGACGTGTGCAAGATGTCATGGAAGGTCCTGTAACCCATGAGGTAACAACAACATTCAGACCAGACTGTTCACATGACTATGAAGTCATGGAAGGTCCTGTAACCCACAAGGTAACAACAACATTCACAGCAGACTGGTCACATGGCTATGACGTCATAGAAGGTCCTGTAGTCAGTGGAGGTTACCTAGGGGTACAACTGAGTCTGTGCAAGCAGACCTGTGTTCGTCTCCTCGCACAGATGTAGCAGAAGTGAATAGATGCTCGCCTTTGGACTACGTCGGAGGGGTTTTTTTTACAGCCCCTGGATCCGAACCGTAAAACGTGTTTCCCAGGAAAACTCGTGTTCGGGACCCTGTTCATGAACACTATGTGTTCGGTACAAACCCCGAACTTTACAGTTCGGGTTCGCCAATCACTATTGGAGAGGGCAGTGAATCTCTTCTTGATCTGGAAGCAGTGAGTGAGAGTTCAGCCGTCCAATCTTGGGCAGAGGCGTGCTGAGCTGTCAGTATGGTGATGGACTGTTACTAATACCCTCAGTTTTATGGCTGTTACTGCCGCAACCTATTTGATGTAGTCTGTAGTTTTTCCCAACTCAGGGAAACAGCAACAGGAGCTCCTTTTGAGTCTTCATAATATATTGTGTATATTTTCTGAGGAGAATAAATTGAATACAAATCGTTGCATATCATAATGAGTATACAGTAAAATAATATCTGGTTATGAAACGTCTGCCAATTTGACATCAATTCAATTCATTAAGATATTAGCTACTTGTTGCAGTTCATTTTACCTACAAGAGACTTTCCTTCAGCAATTTGACCTAGTTGAAGTCTTAACGGGAAAAAAAACAGCTTAAGAATCATCTTGGATAATATTTCTGTGCATATAATTGTCTATATATAACCTTAGGGAGCACATGCAAAGAAATCCTATCAAAACTGACATGGTTAACTTAAAAGGCAAAAGAAACAGACATTTCAATTACTTAAGATAGAACTTCAGGAGTGAAAAGTTAATAAATTTAACTAAGAAGAGATGGCAAATAGAAACAAAGGTCATTGGAAATTTGGAAACAAAATTAGCAATTTACACTTTGGAAAATGGTACTCTATGCATAGTCTCCAAGGAATATGCAGACTTGGCCTTTTCTATCACTCTACTGTTTTCAGTAACCATTAACTCCTTCATTATCAGAGACCACTATGGATATTACCATTACTACTTTCTCCACCCTATAATACCAATCATATGCAAATTAGCCCCTTAACCTATTTAGGTTCTCTATAGGACTATATTATTTTAACCTTTTCCCAATATATAATATAATATTGCATCATATGTTGGGTCCCCATCTTTGATACAAGCTCAAGAACTGAGGCTGTGTCATATAGCCATCATCTACCTCTAACAGCAGCGAGTTGAGCTGAGCTTTGATCGCTACTGTTAACTGTTTAAAGGCCGCTGTCAATTTCTGACAGCATCATTTACAGTTTGGGAAATGATGGACACGTTGATCTACACATCTATTGCCCCCTGTACAATGTGATTACTGGGTGCTGATGCATTGCTATAACAGATTGATATCACTGTAATAATACTGACCTGGAAAATCATGATGACACCATTTTTACTATATAGTGAATACCATAAAAACAAAACTCCAAAAAACTTGCTAAATTATGGGATCTTTTTTCAATTTCACTAAGCTAGGAAATGTTTTCCTGTTTTCCAGCATATGGACTGGTAAAATGAATAGAGTCATTCAATAGTACTACTTGTTATGCAAAAAACAAGCCCTCATATGTCTATGTAGACAAAAAAATAAAAAAGTTATGGCTCTTGGAGCAAAAAACGAAAATGCAAAAATGGAAAAGTGCCATGTCTAAAGAGTTTAATATTAAAACACAAGATAGTATGGTATTATTGTATTTATTTATATACAACAGGTGAAATTGGAGTATTGGACACGTCACCAATTTTCAAAGTAAATATATTTCTAAAGGTGCTATTGATATAAATTTCTCTCCAGATGTTGGTAACAACTAGGGATGATGGAATACCCTATTATTCGCTTTGACAGACATCCGCCGAATACGTCGCAGCTATTTGAGTATTCACGAATATTCGACCCTCAATGTAAGGCAGGCTTTACACGCTGCAACATTGCTAGCAATTGCTAGCGATGTCCAGCGCGATAGCACCTGCCCCCGTTGCACATGCAATATGTGGTGATTGCTGCCGTAGCGAACATTATCGCTACAGCAGCTTCACACGCACATACCTGGTCGGGGACTTCGCTGTGACCGCCGAACAATATCTCCTTCAAGGGGGAGGTGCGTTCGGCATCACAGCGACGTCACCGCGACGTCATTAAGCGGCCTGCCAATAGAAGCAAAGGGGCGGAGATGAGTGGGACATAACATCCCGCCCACCTCCTTCCTTCGGCATTGTCGGTGGAGGCCGGTTAAGAGATGTTTGTCGTTCCTGCGATGTCACACACAGCAATGTGTGGTGCTGCAGGAACGACAAACAACATCGTACTGGCAGCAGTAACGATATTATGGAAAGGAGCGACGTGTCACCGATCAATGATTTTTGACATTTTTGCGATCGGTGATCATCGCTCCTAGGTTTTACACGCTGCGATGTCGGTAACAGCGCCGGATGTGCGTCACTAACGATATGGCCCCAACGATATATCGTTACCGATGTCACAACGTGTAAAGCCTGCCTAAAGGGGGCTTTACACGCTGCGATATCGCCCGAGCGTTCTCGTTGGGGTCACGGTTTTGGTGACGCACTTCTGGAATCGTTAGCGAGGTTGCTGTGTGTAACAGCTTTCCGCGATATGAAATCGTCGCAAAAGCGTGATTTATCACTAATCATCGACATGGGTCCTCATTCTCAAAAATCGTTGTATTTTCATTTCAAATATCGTTGCTCGGTACTTTTTGTATACTTTTCGTTAAGTGTGGCACTACTAAAGTGACTTTGTAAATCGTTGTCTCGTGCATCATCATCAATACGGGCGTGTATGATCGTTTAAATGGCTAATACGCCTACTTGGCTCCTATTTGTGAACGTATCTGCTCCATGATTGGACATTAATATCTTTAAGAAGCAACCATCCTTTCTGCGTTGTCCCATTTCGCCTGTTCATTCTCTTGTTTTTGGACGCGTCCTGCTGGTTCCGTGTATGGTGGATTGTTACGCATCATTATTGCGTTGTCTAAACATCTCATGTGAGGGTTTTTTTTTTTATTTTTTAAATTTCATTTTTCTTAAATTTAGTAACGTTTGCTAATTTCATTGATTAATAGATATAATAGTAACCAGTATTGTATCTTAGGCAAGTTTAGATAAATACACAATACTTCTTGTTTTTTAAACGAAACCTTAGTGTGACCAAACATGTTATGTTTCTAATTTTACTATAATAATTTTGTATGGTAGAAGCCAACCAAAATTAAAGATTTTCATTAAGCCTTTTTTTTTAAGCAAAAATAAAAAATATTATTTTATGTTTTACAGACCAAATATGCGGAGTGAGCATGAAAATGCCGTCATAGCAGCCATGCTTGTAGCTGGAGGAGCCCTTGCCCTTGCAGAGGATCATAACATGCGACGCAGATCAAGAAAACGAGGTATTCGGGCACGCAAATGGCTCCTAGAGAGACAACGCTATACACACATGCACCTTGTTAGAGAACTACAAGAGCATAACCCGCATGACTTCAGAAACTACCTGCGCATGTCTGAAAGCTCATTTACTTACTTTTTAGAGAAAGTCCGCCCTTATATAATGCGCAATAATACTGTAATGCATCAGGCAGTACCTGTAGACGAGCGCTTGGGGGTGACCCTTCGATTTTTGGCTACAGGATGCAGTTTGACTGACCTCCAGTATTCATCTGCAGTGTCACGCTCCCTGCTAAGCTCCTTAATTCTGGAGACATGTTTGGCAATAGCATATGCTTTACAAGACTACATGCATTTACCAAATTCGGCCTGTGATTGGGAACAAATTTCTCAAACATTCAACCTATTATGGCAATTCCCTAATTGTGGGGGCGCGATAGACGGGAATCACATAAGGATAATGCAGC
This sequence comes from Anomaloglossus baeobatrachus, assembly GCF_048569485.1. NCBI lineage: Eukaryota > Metazoa > Chordata > Amphibia > Anura > Aromobatidae > Anomaloglossus > Anomaloglossus baeobatrachus. Next base: position 424,065,567 of record NC_134358.1, read on the forward strand.
CACATAAATCCGGATCATATTATTATAACTACAAGGGCTACCACAGCATTATCCTTATAGCTGTTGTTAACGCCACTTATGAATTTCTTTACATTGATGTAGGGATGAATAGGCGAGTTTCGGACGATGGCGTATTTGAGCATACGGAATTTGCCCATCGTCTCAAACAAAATCAACTACAATTACCCACAAACCAAACTACCATTGGCAATTTAAATTTTGTTTTTTTGGCGGGCGAGGCCTTTCCATTACAATGTAATTTATTAAGGCCATATCCACTTACAGGCTTGAATGTTGAAAGGCGCATTTATAATTACCGTCTAAGCAGAGCACGAAGAGTTGTCGAGAACGCTTTTGGCATCTTAAGTAGTAGATTTTGAATTTTTTTCAATGCCAATCAACTTAAAAATTGAATCAATAGACAAAATTGTAATTGCATGTTGTTATTTACATAATTTTCTAAGAAAAAGAGATGGCCTAGAATATGTACCACCTGGATTTCTAGATATGGAAAATCATAGCAATGGTGTTCTTGAGCTTGGGGCATGGCGTAATCAAGCTAACCAGCTTGATGATCTTTTACCGCAGCCACCCCTTTCACGTAGTCTGATGGATGCCATGGCAAATTGAACTAATTATTGTAATTATTTTAATGGCCCTGGGGCTGTTTCATGGCAGCAAGTGTATATTTAATTTTTTTTTTTTTTTAAATCTGATATTGCATGTAAAGTTGACAAACATTATGTTCCTAGGCCAAGAAAAACATTTTGCATGTTATTCCATAAATAGATGGGTATTTTTTGCCATTTTTTATTTACGATTAAATTGTGAAATTAACATGAATGATAATGTTTAAATATGTTATAGTATATTTTATAATACTTAAATTACATGTATTATGTGTTTATTTTGCAACTTTTATTTTTTGATTTTTTATTTTTTAATTATTTTTTTTTTGGTCAAATTTGTAATGTAAATATCAAATATATGTATGATTGAAGACTAAATCTTTATACTTTATACCATTTTCCAAAGGAAACCTTATTTTTCTAAAATTTAATCAAAATTTGGCATTACAAACATTCATTTCCACTGTTTTTTTTTTATTAGAAAATTTTATGAAATAAAAAAAAAAAAATAAGTAGAAAACAAGTGTAATGATGTGCATTTAAAAATAAACACGCATTAGCGCATTCAAATAGTGCACACATAGGTATCAGCAATCTACACAATGGCGATATACACATGCCGATATTCTGAGCCTTTCATACAGAAACGTAATGACGTTAATAACGTCAAATGCACCATGTGACACGCCACACTGTATGCTTGCAGATCAAAACAGAAACTGAAAGGAAAATGTCTGCAAACAAACGTGCAAATGTCTGGGGCCAAGGGGAAGTGACATACTTGATTAAAAGGATGGATGCGCTTGATTACATTTGTGCCAAGAGATATACATGACCTATGGCACATAAACGTAGTGTAGTAAAAAAAATATGCAGGGGCCTTGCCCGGAAATTTGCAATAATCAGAAGTCCTAAACAAGTACTTAAAAAATGGGCTGATTTAAAGTACCGTGATAAGGACAGAATTGAAGGAATTCGCAGAAACCTTGATGTGTTTGCAGGTATGATATTGTTTATGACTTTTTCTTCTGATATTTTTCTGTTTTTACTTTTTTTATGTTTTTTTAAACTTTTTTATAATAATTTATTAGTTTAATATATTTATTGTATATATATATATATATATATATATATATATATATATATATATATAGTTACATAGTTACATAGTTACTTAGGTTGAAAAAAGACCTAGGTCCATCCAGTTCAACCTTCCTCCACCAGTTCTACATTTGGTCACTAAGTTACTTATAACCAACAATGTTTTGTGTACTGAGGAAATCATCCAGCCCATTTTTAAAAGCTGTTATAGTATCTGCCATTACTACCTCTTGTGGTAGTGTATTCCACAGTCTGACCGCTCTAACTGTAAAGAACCCTTTCCTATTTAGGTGTCGGAATCGCTTTTCTTCCACTCGCAGTGAGTGCCCCCTGGTCCTTAGTACTGTCTTTGGAAGAAATAAGTCATGTGCCAGTCCTTTATATTGACCACACATGTATTTATACATATAAATGAGATCTCCTCTGAGACGTCTTTTTTCTAAGCTAAACATATCTAACTTTTTCAACCTGTCATCATATGGGAGGCCTTCCATTCCTTGTAATAGTCTAGTTGCCCGCCTTTGAACTGACTGTAACTTCTGAATGTCCTTTTTAAAATGTGGAGCCCAAAACTGGATCCCGTATTCCAGATGTGGCCTTACAAGTGATTTATAGAGGGGTAACAATACGTTGGGATCACGGGATCTAATCTCTCTTTTTATACACCCTAAAATCTTGTTTGCTTTAGCAGATGCTGCTTGACATTGAGTGCTGCTGCTCAGCTTATTTGTAATGAGAATACCCAAGTCCTTCTCCTGTTCTGTAGTCCCGAGTTTACTTCCATTTAATGTATATGCAGCTATAGGATTACTCCATCCTAGGTGCATTACTTTACATTTATCAACATTAAATCTCATTTGCCAAGTATCTGCCCATTCTGACATCTTATCCAGATCTTTTTGTAATATTGTACTATCCAGGTCAGTTTTTAATATCCTACATAGTTTGGTGTCATCGGCAAAGACTGACACTGTACTATCAATCCCATCCACAAGGTCATTAATAAACAGAGTAAAAAGAATCGGTCCAAGCACAGATCCCTGCGGCACCCCACTGCTGACTATAGCCCATTTAGAGAATGTACCATTTATGACTACTCTTTGTTTCCTATCTTTTAGCCAATTCCTTACCCAGTTACATATTGTGTCCCCTAGTCCTTGCTTCTGGAGCTTTAGTATAAGGCTATTATGTGGTACAGTATCAAATGCCTTTGCAAAGTCCAAATAAATCACATCAGCTGCATTACCAATATCCAGGTTTGAACTTACCCCCTCATAGAACCCCAACAGGTTGGTTAGACACGACTTATCTTTCATGAATCCATGCTGTTTGTCAGTTATCATATTATTTTCTGCAATATATTTTTGCATGTCATCCCTTAAAATGCCCTCAAAAACTTTGCATACTACTGATGTCAGGCTTACTGGACGGTAGTTGCCTGGATCTACCCTCTTACCTTTCTTAAATATCGGTACCACATCAGCAATCCTCCAATCCTGAGGCACCAACCCTGTTACAAGTGAGTCTAAAAAGATGAGATACAGCGGTCTGTCGATTATGGAGCTCAATTCCCTCAATATTCGTGGATGAATGCCATCTGGCCCTGGGGATTTGTCAATGTTTAATTTACTCAGACGTAGGCGTACTTCATCTTGTGTTAAACTAATTATATCGGGTGGTGGACTTTGATTTTTCACTTGTTGAATGATCCCTGGTACAGTCGGTTCCTTGGTGAATACAGATGAGAAATGCCTATTTAATATCTCAGTCTTTTGTTTGTCCTCTATAACTAACTTGTTATTATATTTTAAGGGGACGATACTATCCTTTGTTTTCCTTTTGGCATTAATGTATTTATAAAAGATTTTGGGATTTATTTTAATGTCATTGGCGATTTTTGTTTCAGTTGCTAATTTTGCTTGTTTGATTTCTTTTTTACATTTCCTATTGATATCTTTATACTCCTGCAATGCTATTTCTGTATTCTCAGCCTTTAAGATTTTAAATGCCCTTTGTTTTTGTTTTATTATACTTTGTACAGTCTTATTTATCCATAGTGGTTTCTTTTTATTCCTGGACATTTTATTACCAGAGGGTATACGTTTTTTACAGGACTCTAGTAGTATATCCTTAAACTTACCCCATTTATGTTCGGTATCCCCAGTTACCATGACTTTGTCCCAATCTACACATTTAAGCTCTTCCCTTAATTTGTTGAAATCAGCTTTCCTAAAATTCCAGGTTTTAGCATTCCCCCTCTGAAATGTTCTATTGAATATTATGTTGAAGCTTACCATGTTATGATCGCTGGTGCCCAAGTGCTCCCGGACCTGTAGATCTGAAATTGTATCCGGTCTATTTAACAGGACCAGATCTAGCAAATTATCTCCCCTGGTCGGTTCACCTACCATCTGAGAGAGGAAATGGTTTTGAATGGTAGATAAGAACTTACAGCTTTTAGCAGAACCAGAAGATTCTATGTCCCACTGTATGTCTGGATAGTTGAAATCCCCCATAATAAGAACCCGATTATTATCATTAGCTGCCTTTTCAATTTGTTCCAGCATTTCACCCTCTATTTGTTCAGGTATGTTAGGAGGCTTATAGCAAACTCCAATTAGCATTTTTCCATTATTCCCCTCCCCATGTACATTTACCCATACTGACTCTACATTGTTGCTGTTCCCCTCAATGTCATCATACAACACAGGTGTTAGGTTAGATTTAATAAATATACACACCCCACCACCTTTTTGGCCTTTCCTGTCCTTCCTAAATGTACTATAACCCTGTATGTTTGTCACCCAGTCATGGCTTTCATCCAGCCAGGTTTCCGTAATGCCCACCACATCATAATCCATGGTTGACATAAGAGTCTCCAATTCATTCATTTTGTTTGCAAGACTTATTGCATTTGCCAGTAGACATTTAATCCTATTAACACCTTTATTACTCCTAGCCTCCCTACGTTCCTTGTATGTCCCATCCCCCCTAATCCTTCATTGACCCCTACCGTCTCCCTGTCTCTATCTGCTCTATCTATCCCCTTATTTGCTCCACTACCCTCCCCCCCCCCCCGATCCTAGTTTAAAAGCTCCTCCATCCGTCTGACCATTTTCTCCCCCAGCACAGCTGCACCTTCCCCATTGAGGTGCAGCCCGTCCCTACCGTAGAGCCTGTAGCCGACTGAGAAGTCGGCCCAGTTCTCCATGAACCCGAACCCTTCCTTCCTGCACCAATTTCTAAGCCACATATTTATCTCCCTAAGCTCCCGCTGTCTTTCTAGTGACGCTCGTGGCACCGGTAGTATTTCTGAAAACACCACCTTGGAGGTCCTGGACTTCAGCTTCTCTCCTATATAAATAATATATATTTTTTTTTAAATTAAAAAATGTTCACCTACTTTTAATTTAATTTTTTTTTAAACTTTCATTTTGTTTTAAAAATGATTTATTTCAAATAACATCCTAACATAACATATATGTTTAACCCCTTAGTGACGGAGCTAATTTTCACCTTAATGACCAGACCAAATTTTGCAATTCTGACCAGTGTCACTTCATGAGGTTATAACTCTGGAACGCTTCAACGGATCCCGGTGATTCTGAGATTGTTTTTTCGTCACATATTGGACTTCATGTTAGTACCAAATTTAGGACAATATTTTTTGCGTTTATTGAAGAAAAAAATTGAATATTGGCAAAAATTTTGAAAATTTTGCAATTTTCAACTTTTGAATTTTTATACCGTTAAACCAGAGATTTCTGTGACACAAAATAGTTAATAAATAACATTTCCCACTTGTCTACTTTACATCAGCACAATTTTGGAAACAAAATTTTTTTTGTTAGGAAGTTAGAGGGGTTCAAAGTTTATCAGCGATTTCTCATTTTTACATCAAAATTTACAAAACCATTTTTTTAGGGACCACATCACATTTGAAGTGACTTCAATAGGCCTAGATGACAGAAAATACCCAAAAGTGACACCATTATAAAAACTGCACCCCCCAAAGTACTCAAAACCACATTCAAGAAGTTTATTAACCCTTCAGGTGCTTCACATGAACAAAAGCAATGTGGAATGAAAAAAAGCAAAAATTAAATTTTACCTAAAAATGTTGCTCTAACCCAAATTTATTCACTTTTAGATGAACTAACACAACAAAATGGACCCCAAAACTTGTTCCCCACTTTCTTATGAGTGCGCCGATACCCCACATGTGGTCAGAAACCTCTGTTTGGACAAATGGGAGGGCTCGGAACAGAAGGAGCAATATTTGAATTTTGGAAAGCAAATTTGGCTGAAATAGATTGCGAGCACCATGTTGCATTTACAGGTCCGCTAAGGTACCTAAACAGAAGAAACCCCTCACAAGTGACACCATTTTGGAAACTAGACCCCTCAAGGCTTCTATCTAGGGGTATAGTGAGCATTTTAGATCCACAGGTACTTCACAGATTTTGTTAACGTTACGTTGTCATATTGAAAATTTTAATAATTTTCTCAAAAATGTTGCTTTAGCATCAATTTTCTCACTTTTTCAAGAGGTAATTCCAAAAATTTGACCTCAAGGTTTGTTAACCACTTTTTTATGAGCGCGGTGATACCTCACATGTGGTCTGAAACCTTTGTTTGGACAAATGGGAGGGCTTGGAACGAAAGGAGCAATATTTGAATTTTGGAAAGGAAATTTGGCTGAAAAAGATTGCGGGCACCATGTCACATTTGGAGGACCCCTAAGGTACCTAAACAGCAGAAACCCCACACAAGTGACCCCATTTTGGAAACTAGGCCCCTCAAGGAATTTATCTAGATGTTTGGTGAGTACCCTGAACCCCCAGGTGCTTCACAGAATTTTATAACGTTGAGCCATGAAAAAAAAAAAAAAAAATTTTACCACAAAATTGTTATTTCAACCAGGTAGCTTTTTTTTTTACAAGAGTAAAAGGAAAAAATTCAGCATAACATTTATTGTGCAATTTCTCCTGAGTTTGGCGATACCTTATATGTGGTGGAAATCAACTGTTTGGGCGCATGGCAGGGCTCGGAAGGGAAGGAGTGCCATTTGACTGCAAAATTGGCTGGAATCAATAGCGGACGCCAGGTTGCATTTGGAGAGCCCCTGAGGTGCCTAAACAGTGGAGGTCCCCCACAAGTGACTCCATTCTGGAAACAAGACACCTCAAGGCTTTTATCTAGGTGTATAGTGAGCAGTATGAATCCACGAATACTTCACAGAATTTGATAAGCTTAGGTTGCCATATTGAAAATTTTCATTTTTTTCACAAAAATGTTGCTTCAGCATCAAATTTTTCACTTTTTCAAGAGACAACAACAAACCGTGGACCCAACAGGTTGTTATCCAATGTCTTATGAGCACAGGGATACCCCACATGTGGCCAAAAACCTCTGTTTGGATAAATGGGAGGGCTTGGAATGGAAGCAGCACCATTTGAATTCTGGAAAAGTTGAGATAAATTGCGGGCACCATGTCACATTTGCAGGGCCCCTTGGGTACCTATACATTAGAAACCCCCACAAGTGACCCCATTTTGGAAACTGGATTTTATTCAGGAGTATAATAAGCATTTTGAATCCACAGGTACTTCACAAAAATGTTGCTGTAGCAACCAATGTCTCACTTTTAGGCTATGTGGCCATGAGCCAGCGACACGGCGTCTAGTACACAGTGTCAGCCTCCTGCAGAGATGTGAGTGTTGTCCACGGGAGAACGCAGCTGCCCATGCCCACGATTTGGGTTCAGGCCGCTGTGGAGCTCTATGCTACCTGCAGAGAACACTCATCTCCGCAGCATAAATTGACATGCTGAGGCTCGGGAAGCTGCGCCACAGGTCAGTTTATATGGCGGAGAAAAGAAGCACATTGGGCAAGCACATTGGGCATGGGATTTCTAAAAATCCTTCCACTGTGCTTCTACTGCACAATGCAGCGTTATGGACGCAGGGAAAACACTCTGCGCCCAAAACGCTGCAAATCCCGATTGTGGGCGCACAGCCTAAAGTGCTACAATGGATGAATGGATAGATGTCAAACATATATAACGTCCCACCCCCTGCATATTCTAAGCTGGCGCCCTTTAGTGCCTTTCATGTGGCACTAAAGGGTGCCTAGCCTTGTATTTAGCCCCCCAAAAAAATAATAATTAAAATAAACGACGTGGGGTCCCCCCCATTTTTGATAGCCAGCTAGGGTAAAGCAGACAGCTGTAGCCTGCAAACCACAGCTGACAGCTTCACCTTGTCTGGTGATCAATTTGGAGGGCTCCCCAGGCGTTTTTTTTAAAAAAAAAAAAACGTGGGGTCCCCCCCAAATTAGATCACCAGCCAAGGTGAAGCGGACAGCTGGGGTCTGGTATTCTCAGGGTGGGAAGAGCCATGGTTATTGGACTCTTCCCAGCCTAAAAATAGCAGGCCGCAGCCGCCCCAGAAGTGGCGCATCCATTAGATGCGCCAATCCTGGCGCTTCGCCCCAGCTCATCCCGCGCCCTGGTGCGGTGGCAGACGGGGTAATATATGGGGTTGATACCAGCTGTAATGTCACCTGGCATCAAGCCCTGGGGTTAGTGATGTCACGGCATCTAAACAGATACCCGACATCACTAACCCAGTCAAGTAATAGACAAAAAAAAAAAGACAAAAAAAAATTTATTTGAAAAAAAAACTCCCCGAAACATTCCTCTTTCCCCAATTTATTGAAAATAAAGAAATTACGGTCGCTGTAATCCGTGAGGTCCCACGCCGACTCTGGATCTTCTAGAATATGGGGGGCACGTTCAGGGAACGTATCCCCCATTTTCTGGAAGAGCAAGCTCTCCATGAGCAGTGTGGGTGCAGTAATCTGAGAATACTGCACTCACACTGCCCCGGTCCAACTTAGGGCAGAGTGACCTGCAGTAACCTCATTCCAGAATATGAGGGGCACGCTCACAGAATGTACCCCCCATTTTCTGGAACAGCAGTCTCTCCATGTGAGGACCACACTCCTCACATGGAGAGACTGCTGATTACTGCACTCACTCTCCCCCGGTCCACAGTGGAGCAGCCTGTGCATCAGCGACGTCAGCGTCCCTGCAAGACTGACGTCGCTGATGCACAGGCTGCTCCACTGTGGACCGGGGGAGGAATCCAGCTGACAGCCGCTGTCTGCGCATGCGCCGTCAGCATTCAAGAAGGAGGCGGCGTGATCGCGGGACGGATCACCAGACAGGTAACGTATGACCGGGGGCTCGGGGGCTGGGGGGCTGGGGGGGGGTGATGGGGGGTGATGGGGGGTGACCTAGTGGGACCTGGGGGGACTTGGGGACACCTTTCTGCCGCATGTGACGTGTCACATGCGGCAGAAAGAGCAGAATGAATGCGGGGGAGGGGGGGTGGCTCTGGAGACCCGGAGGGGGCTCCGGTGACCAGAGGGCTCCGGTGGACCGGAGGAGGGGTCAGGGGGAGGACATTTCCCTCCGATCTGAAATGTTTGATCATTTCAGATCGGAGGGAAATGAATGCAGAGCCGGCGGCGGCAGTTTTCAGCGCGCGTCGGCGCCATCTTGCACGCTCCGGAGGGGGGCTCTGAAGAACTGGAGGGGGCTCCAGGGACCAAAGAGCTCCGGTGTACCGGAGGAGAGGTCAGGAGGGGGACATTTCCCTCCGATCTGAAATGTTTGATCATTTCAGATCGGAGGGAAATGAATGCAGAGGCGGCGGGAGTTTTCAGCGCGCGTCGGCGCCATCTTGGATTTTCCGGAGGGGGGGGGGTTGGATGGATTTCTCCGGTACCGGGGGCTTTGGGGGCACTAAGGGCTCACATTTATTTCTCATCTGACATGTTTGATCACGTCAGATGAGAAATAAATAAATTTTACCAGCCATTTTTTTTTTTTTATGTTGTCGCCGGTATACGGTGTATACCGGCGATCGCATTAACGGGGTGCATACAAAACACCCCGATTCATAATCTGGGGGGTCTCAGCTACCCCCGGTAGCTGAAACCCCCGAGATTTTTCGTCACTGGGGGGCGCTACAGGGTTTTTCCGGCCTGACGTCTCAAGACGTCGGAACAGAATAAGTACCCTGTTTTTCCGACGTCTTGAGACGTTAGGCCGTCGCTATGGGGTTAAATAAGGATTATCGAAAACGTTTACAAAAATGTTTGTTCTAACAACAGATGAAAACCAAGTTCCTAATGAGGCAAGCCTGTCCTTAATCAATAATGCTCTAAATGAGGACAACCTGCAGCCAACAAGTCTGAATCACAGCAACGAGAGTAGCCCAAATGATTCACCACGTAACGCAGACAACCTTGTTTATGATGCTATTTCGCCATCATCAGGACATGCAGAAGATGTTTCAAATTTTGAGGAGAACATCCTTGACAATGATAATGGTGTGTTGTTTTTTTTTGTTTTTTTTTTTGGAGAAAATAAATATATAAAAATTTTGAAAAAAAAAAAATTCTTTTCAAAAACATAGGTGGCAAAGGATCAGGTTGGACCTTGAGCGCATCATCCAGAAATGAAGGTGACGAAGAGGTTGCAAGTAATGGTAATTTTTTCATTTATTTAATAATATTTTAAAGTTTTATTTTTTAATTTTTAGAAAATTAAATTGTAGGAAAACAAATATTGAGAAATTTTAATATTTGTAAAAAAACTAATGTTTTAGTCCTATTTTTTTGTAAAAAAAACCCTTTTTATTAAATTTATAAAAATTTGTCTGTATATTTTTCAGATTTCACAACCCTATATGATATTTATCTGTCTGCGAAAAGGCTAAAAGAAGCATCTGAGGCCCATGATGCCATGATCCTTCAATATATTAATCAGCGAAAATAATTAATCATGTTGTATGTAGATTTTTTTAAAATTTCACTGTTTTGATAAAAATTTTAAAAAGTTTTAAAAAAAAAAAAATTAAGGGCTATCTGTACTATGATGTTTTATAAGCCAAAAAAAAAGTTATTTTTTTTTAAGTTTAAAAATAAAGATAAAATAATTGACATGAACAGTAACAAAGATAAATAAAGAGTTGACATTTGTTTGAACATTCAATAATTGTCTTAATAATCAAACAAAAATGTGCAACATATACCATGTTTATTCACAAGGTAATTCTCAATATGAACAAAAATATATGTTGATTTTCACATATAACACAATTTTAATTTCTGCCAAAAATGGAAATAACATGCTTAAAGTAATTATAACTTGCATATAAACAATTATATTAATAAGCATTAGTCTACTTCTTTTTACGTTTAGTCAGAATATTGATGCGTGACCTACGGCCACGCAAAGCACCCTTTGTTAGTGGCACTATGGATGGCTCAGCTACACTAGGTGGGTTTTCGGGCACCTCTACAACCTCTACAGGGTCACAGACCTCTCCTATGGCAACAAATGATGAATCAGTGAGTTTATTAGCTCTAGTTAAACGTAAAACATCCTGTATAAGGCATTGGGCGAGGTATTTCTGACCAGGGCTGATAACACGCATCTCATCATCAACAAAAATAGCAAGACCAGAAAGGGGTGGTCGGTTGTGCTGGTCCAGAATGTTTTGGGCAACACCCATCAGTTTCGTGACAGCTGTTGTTGTGTTTGCTTGGATTGTTTTTTTTTTCCTTAAACAACTTTGTGGGTCCAAAACATTAGAGGGCCCAGACTCAAACAAATCATCATTACTTATTTGGCTTCCAGGAGGGTCATTTAGGATTTGCTCAGAAGAAGATTGCTGACTTTTTGTTGGCTCCTGCAATACAAAAATTTGGTGTTGTTTGATAATTTCCAATTTCTAAAAAAACTTGTAAGTATTGAAAACTGATTATTAGTTTTTTTTTCAAAAAAATGGAAATTAAGTTTGTAGGTTAAAATCAAAAAACCACAAAAAATACCAAAATAGCAAAAAAAAAAAAATTTAAAAAAAATATCAAAAAAGAAAATATTATAAAAAAAATAAAAAAATAAAAAACAAAACAAAAAAAAAATAGTAAAAATTTACTTCTGATATGATAACTTCATTACTAGCATCTGGTGTTATATCTCCAACAATATTGAGGCTACTTGTGGATGCCCTGGGTAGCTCCTGATCTCTTGTAAAATTTAGCAAATCAAAGTACCATTACCATAGAGTAGGCACATATACATCCCCAGTGCCAGCCCCCGACCTTTTGGAATCTTCAATTTTGTTTAATTCTTTTTTATAAACTGTGCGAATGGCCTGGATTTTACGCTTCACTATATCCTCCGTCCCTTTAAGATTAGGATGGTATTTATCGAATACTGCAATCATTTTAAGGTATGCATCCTTTTTCATTTGTCTATTGCTATACTCGGGTGCTTTCACTTTCCATAAAGGTGTTTGGGTTTGGTAAACCTCTATAATTTCCCTAAGGAAGTCCTCTTTATTCGTACACATCTGAAAAACAGATAATGGATGATTATCATTTAAAACAGTGTTTAAAAAAGAATTAAAGTTATGAAAAAAGAACAACTAGAACATAGTATCACCCTATGATATTACACAATCTCTAATGGTTTTATAAACACACATTAGCAATAAGAAAAGACAAAAAACATACCATACAGCAAGGAATAACAATTCCTGAAGGATAATTTAGATACAGTTCCCTTGTGCGAGTCAAAAATCTAATGGGTAGTCAAAAGCAGGAACAAGGAACACGCATCTGCGCACATTAATACTAACAACAACCAATGAACATCAATTGAGCTGATTACACAAATGACTAGAGTCAAGAAGGTAATATTTCGTTTGAATGATTTTATTGTTCTTGTTAGGATATCAAAAATTGGTATGTGTACAAGTCCAACGTTTCGACCAAAACATATGGTCTGTTTCATGGACTGTGAGACAGAAAACAATGTGTCAGATAAGACAATTTACATAACATAAAATTAAGACATATAGTTACATAGAGAACTATTACATGATATAAAAAGAAAATTTGAAAATAGATATATGTCCCAATGGGAAAGGGAAAAGAAAACAGGGATTACATTGAGTTTCTCCACAAGAACTCACAATTTTTATGAAAATAACAGTAATATTTCATTACAGCAGTATACATCAAATTTTCAATGAGAGGAAAGTAAAGGAAAACTAACAAAGGAAGTTGCTGAGTAACACGAACCTCAAAAGGTTATGGTATGATGTATATCACATGGGATATTCACTCTAGATACGTTCTAGATCATGAGCTATAGGTATGTTGACCTGTGGATTTAATCCAATTAAGTTGCTGCTTTTCTCATGATTGCATTTTTGGCATATGTTATAAAGTCGTGAGGAATATTACTTTCTCCCGTCTTGGATGGTTAGACGACCATGTACGTACATTTCTGAACTTTATATGACAACATTCAATGTATTACTCATGCTGCCCATACATACATATGCCTTATATCTAATCTTTATGTCATTGGTTACACAGCTTCTTATTAAATCTAATCCAGTAAGAGGACGTTAGTCATCCTAACCACCTATGTGAGGGTATTAAGGTAATTACACTTATCCCCCATAGTGACGTTGTCCTTTGATGACTTGTATGACTTCATCTCCTGTTATATATTTAACCATACTCTCATGTGATCACTGATTTATCCTTCTTTTGGTCTTAGGCTATAAGAGTAACATATAAAATACATGCGAGTGAATATCCCATGTGATATACATCATACCATAACCTTTTGAGGTTCGTGTTACTCAGCAACTTCCTTTGTTAGTTTTCCTTTACTTTCCTCTTATTGAAAATTTGATGTATACTGCTGTAATGAAATATTACTGTTATTTTCATAAAAATTGTGAGTTCTTGTGGAGAAACTCAATGTAATCCCTGTTTTCTTTTCCCTTTCCCATTGGGACATATATCTATTTTCAAATTTTCTTTTTATATCATGTAATAGTTCTCTATGTAACTATATGTCTTAATTTTATGTTATGTAAATTGTCTTATCTGACACATTGTTTTCTGTCTCACAGTCCTTGAAACAGACCATATGTTTTGGTCGAAACGTTGGACTTGTACACATACCAATTTTTGATATCCTCACAAGAACAATAAAATCATTCAAACGAAATATTATCTTTGGAAATCATTTTATTGAGTGTGCCGGATTCTTTACATTTACTGGACTAATTTTTCCGAGCACCTAAAGCTTCTCCTTCTTAGTGAGCCAGGCATTTCTATTACATTGGACTATTTTTTGTCCTGGGCTCCTACCCATCATTTTTTCCAATGTCATTTACCACGTTCTCATACAATACAGAGGAAGTCACGAATATCCTATCGAAGGTTAATATACCCAACACATTCCTATCCGTACCATCTGAGGAGATTAGATCACGTGACTACGAGAAAGAACTCAGAAAACAAAAAGCATTAAGCTTACACTGCACAACCCTCGCAGAGTATCACAAAGTCCAAAGAATTCCCAGAGGACTGAGAGTGCAACTGCGACCTACCCTGTTTGCAGACAATCAAGAGTATTGCCAAAAGTACGAAAGCATTCTCAACAAATGCTCCATGGATGTCATTTTGCTGACCATAGAGTATCTACATAAAGAAATAGAGGATACCAATCTCAAAATTGTCTCTATAGAGGAACAACTTACTAATACGCTTCCAAGCACAGAGTGGGACAAGATAAGAACCAAGACTAAAGAAATCATCGAGGAGTTTCAAAAAACTCTCCAAACAAGAAAAAGAATAAAATTTATTAGAGATCAAGAGGATTATAACAACAACCGTGTGTACAGATGGCGCTCTACAGAGGACTCATCCAGATACCGTACCAGATCAAATCGTTTTTCCAATTCATCTGGCTCAGACTCAGAACAATACCAGGCCCGCTCAAGTCATTTTTTAGGACCCAGACAAGGCCCAAAAGGAAGATGAGGCGCAGTAAGAGGAGGCGCCACGGGGACATCAACACCCTATCAAGTTCAGACACGGTCTCAGGTACGATGAGTCTAGTTTATAACATATCATCATGTAATTTATCACCATTGGAAATTAAGGTATTGCAAAAGGGTTTGTCATTCTGTCCAACTCCCAGGTTTGACACATTCTCATTAGATCAAGAGTTACAACGGTTCTTCAGAACCTTGCGACTCAAGGCACATTTTTTGAATAGAGAGAATACACCATCCTCCCAAACCACCACTATACAAGGTTTTTCGCTACATGGTCTGAATTTAAGAATCCCAAGTTCTTTTAATCCACCAAAACTGTATCACCCTATCGAAACATACATTTCCCTTGTCTCCAATGATGTTCAAAAAACATTGAAATCCGTGGAACAGGGCGATCTTAGAGTCAAAAATAATATGTCAACTGAGGAAAATAGGGCCTTACAAAATTTGAAAAATAATAAAAGTATCGTAATTAAACCAGCAGATAAAGGTGGGGCAGTTGTCGTAATGGACAAGACATACTATATGTCTGAGATCCACAGACAGTTGGATGATTTGTCCACGTACCAACCAATTCCCAGAGACCCCACATCCCGTATCATGACCCTAATTAGGGAAACAGTGGATTTTCATTCTAAACAACAAACTATTGATAGCAAATTAGCAGAATTTTGTATCAAAATGCATCCCATTATTCCGGTTTTCTACATATTACCAAAAATCCATAAAAACCTAAATACACCTCCTGGCCGCCCAATAGTCGCTTCAACTGACTCAATTTTATCTCCACTAGCCATCACCGTAGAAAAAATCTTGACGCCCCTCATTCCACAGATTCCGGCCTACATTAAGGATACTTCCGACTTCTTGTCCCACTTACGTGATTTAGGCACAGTTCCACCTAACACACTCTTGGCGACAATTGATGTAAATAGCTTATATACGAGTATAGAGCACCAGGATGGACTGTTGGCAACCAATTGGTTGCTTGACAAACATAGCTCGTATTCCCCCACACAAAAATCTTTATGTATTGATTTACTACGATTGGTGTTGGAGAACAATTTTTTTATGTTTCAAGATGAGTTTTTTCTCCAGAAACGGGGAACAGCTATGGGGTCTAATTTGGCACCACCCTATGCTAATGCATATATGGCTCATTTTGAGGAATCACACGTGTTCTGCCATCCATTATGGGTTGCAAATATCATTTCATGGAAAAGATACATAGATGACGTTTTTATTCTTTGGGGAGCGGATCTAGAGTCCTTTAATCATTTCTTCAGCGATTTGAACACCATTAGACCTGGGTTAACCTTCACAATGCATCACGACAGAGAAAAGATTAACTTTCTGGACACGATGGTGTCTGTGTCCCCGGATGGCTACATTAGTACGGACCTATATGTCAAACCAACGTATAGGAATAACCTTTTACATTTTTCAAGTTGTCATCCTCCGCACACCAAAAGGTCATTACCCATCTCACAACACGCACGGGTACACAGAATCGTATCGGACCCACTACAACGTGAAATAAGGCAGCATGACATGGGACTGAAATTTATTGCTAGGGGATACCCAAGTGATGTAGCAAACAATCGCATGGTTTGTAAGCCAGTAAGTAATCAGGACATTTTCCCTAGGGTCGCCTGTGTAAATACCTACCACCCATATTCACCTCTGATCAGAAACACCATCCTTAAACACTGGCCCTTATTGGAAAAAGCCTACCCTTCGATTAAGGAATTTTCCATACCACCCTTATTTTGCAATAAAAGGCCAAGAAATTTAAGGGACAACCTGGTACGGGCAGATATGGGATCAGAGAAGATCCTCCCTCGTCAAACTTTCCTTGCAACCCCCAAAAAAGGCAATTTCCCTTGCCTTAGATGCTTACAATGTAATAACCTGACACGTGGTGACTCTTTTACTCATCCCCTTTCTGGAAAGAGCTTTCCCATTCATGATTTTTTCACATGCGACTCATCCTTTGTAATATACTTGATCAAGTGCCCTTGCGGTCTCGGATATGTTGGAGAGACAACCCAGCATATCCGAGACCGCATTAGCAAACACAAATCGACTATTCGCTGTAAACAGACCCTACTCCCTATTCCCTACCATTTTGTCACGCATAACCACTCTGTAGCTCAGCTCCATTATCAGATTATAGAGCATGTACCCCCCTTAAGACGTGGGGGCAATAGGATACAAAGGCTCAAACATAGGGAAGCATACTGGATACATACTCTACAGACCCTGGAGCCCAGGGGACTGAATAGGGAATATGAGACCTTTCATTGAGACATGATCTATCTTTTGCCCATGTCATATCGCGGTTTACCATTTGTCCTCACTTAACCTGTTCCATTTTACAGATATATGACTTCCTCCTTTAACAGATGCCTCTCATGATCAGTAAATATTCTATTAACTGTACCTCTTATGTTATGTAAAGCTGATATATTGCCAAATACATATCATGATCATATGTATATTATTACGCCTTTACTAATCTTGTTTCCTCTTCTTCTAGGCCCATCCTTCCTGATCCCACCTCTTCACGCTACGCATCACAAGCACGCGGTTATTCCTGTCCCTGATGTCGCACGTACTGGCTTCACAAGCTCTTATAATGTTTCACATTGGTTCCTTTTGTACACAATGATGGTTTACTTTTGCGCATGCGCCGCCAATCATTTGGCGACACATGCATGAGACTTACTCCATCCACTGTCCCCGTTTATTTCCCACCTCATTCATACACGCCGCGGGTGAGCTGCCTTCTGCGCACGCGCTGCCCGATAATCGGACTGGGCCTGCGCATGACGCACTCATCCCCTGCCTTCCCCTAAGCCTCCCACTTCACATGCCGAATGAGGTGCCCGATGCGCATGCGCTGCCTGACGTGGGCGGCGCATGCGCTGTGTGCGCTTCACTTGGTATACACTTCCCCCTTAGTGACGCCTGGTCCTGCCTGCCGCGCATGCGCCCTCCGGACACACGGGAGGCCCCTGCGCGTCATGCGCTCCAAGCCTCACTTCAGATACTGACCAGAAATACACAGTTTACACGCCGGCTGCTTCATTAGCTGTAGCATATATAACCCACATGCGGCAGGTCACCAGCCACCTCCAGGCACTCTTGGGCACAACGTTCACCAGGACTGACACAAGGTATGTTTTTGGACCAGGTCCCCCAATTTCTTGTGTATTTCTATACACTAAACCCCAACTATTTTATCTCGTATAACAGGCCCCACCTTCATACCCAGGATTTTTCCTAATATCTCACATTGTGGGTAAGCACTTTATCACCCCTGTTTTTGATAAACTGACCGGTTCACACCTTAATACTGTGTCCTGTTTATATTTAGGTGCCCCACTATACCTATCCAATTGAATCTTGTTCAGCCCCTATCAGGTGCCATACATAGACAAGCCATTTACAGGTGATCATGTCATTTTTTATCCCTGCTATTTATGCAGACGCCCCCATTACACTGATGTGTTTTCTTGGTAATATGACAGCTACTTATATTGTAATCTCTCCTTATACGTTCTAGATCATGAGCTATAGGTATGTTGACCTGTGGATTTAATCCAATTAAGTTGCTGCTTTTCTCATGATTGCATTTTTGGCATATGTTATAAAGTCGTGAGGAATATTACTTTCTCCCGTCTTGTATGGTGTCACGCTCCCCGGGTCCTCTGCTCCGCTTCCCGGCTCACCTGCCACGCTCCTCGCTCTCCAGCCTCCATCGCCCGCGCTTCCCAGGCCTCCTGGTCCCCGCTCCCGGCGCCCGTCGGCTTCCCAGCCCCAGCCCGGCTCTGCTGCGTCCTCCTCTCAGCTTCCTGCCCTGGCTTCTGGCACCTGGGCCGCGCGCATGCGCATTAGGGCACGCGCGCGGTCACTGACCCTTTCTTAAAGGGCCAGTGTCCACTGACAGGAAATGAAGCACACAGGTACAGGGTATAAAGGGGTGCAATGTCCAAGGGGGCGGGGCCTGATCTTCATGTTTCCCAAGCTAGGAGTCAGGTCTCCTTGTGTTCCTGTGAGATACTTACCTCTCTCTCTTCTAGAGCCGATCCTGCATTGCCATCCGGTCCTGCCGTATCCCGAACCCCGAACGCTGCCTATCTGCCATCCTGACAGTCCGCACCATCTCTGTTCCCTGCGGTGACCCGTCATCTCGCTCCAACGGTTCCGGACCCCGCCTGACATCATCCCGGCTTCCGAACCTGAGCTCCGTCACCCGGACCACCATCAGTGACCCCGTGGTTCCAGGGACTTCTCCATTGTGCTCTTGTGCGCGGACTGTTCTGCTACCTATAGTGCTCCGGCTACCGGACTCCTTTCCTCATCGGGGAGTTCGGCCCAGTGGATCCACCTCCCGGGTCTGCCCATCCACCTGGCCCTAACAGTAAGATCAGGCCATGGATCCCGCCGAAGCACTAGCGGCCTTGCATGAGGAACTCCAACGCCAGCGTGAAGTCCAGACCCGCATGCTGAACTTTATGACTTCCGTGGACGCCCGCTTGAACACGCTACAAGCATCGGTCACATCTTCAGCACCTCCGGCCTCCACTAGTCAATCCACGGCTCCCGCTCCCGTGGCAGCCTCCTCGGATGCTTCCAGACTTCGTTTGGCCTCACCACCCCGGTACGCCGGAGATCCCAAGACCTGCAGGGGGTTTATAAACCAATGCTCCCTCCATTTCACGCAGCTGCCGCATTTGTTTGCCTCCGACCAAGCCAAGGTCGCCTTCATAATGTCTCACCTAGAGGGCGAGGCACTGGCGTGGATGAACCCCTTGTGGGAGAAGGAGGACCCTATGACCAAGAACCTCCAGGAGTTCCTGCAGGCTTTCCGCAGCACCTTTGACGAGCCCGGACGCGCCTCCGCGTCTGCTTCATCTCTTCTCCGGTTACGTCAGGGAACTCTGACGGTGGGTCAATACGCCATCCGTTTCCGCACCTTGGCTTCGGAACTCGGGTGGAATAACGAGGCCCTAACCGCCGCCTTCTGGGAAGGACTCTCGGGTCAAATCAAAGATGAGCTGGCTGGTCGTGACGTACCGTCCACCCTGGACGCCCTGATTACCCTAGCGACTCGAGTGGACATTTGCTTTCAGGAGCGGTCCAAAGAGGTGTCCCGTGAGAGACGTCCGGTACGGCATTCCTCTCCTCCGCAGAAGTCCGCCGTTCTCCAGTCAACGGCATCTGGTGTCTCCGTCCATGAGCCCATGCAGGTCGACCGTGTGCGACAGTCTGAACAACGTCGAGCAGAGCGGCTCGCCAAGGGTCTCTGCTTCTACTGCGGAGAGGGCACACACCTGCTACGCTCCTGTCCAGAGAGGTCGGGAAACTCCAAAGCCTAGGGTCGGTGGGAGAGGCCACCCTAGGTGCTGGGACTCTCTCAGACCCGGTTACATGGACTGTGCAAGTGACAACGGGAGAGACGCGGTTCACGGCTGAGGCGTACCTCGATTCTGGGGCAGCAGGCAATTTCATCCAGCAGGCCACGGTGGACAAGTACCAGGTGCCTGTTACTCCACTCGACAAACCCCTCGTGATTGCCTCTGTGGATGGGAGACCCCTCTCTGACACCATCTCCTGGATCACCAGGCTGGTTGAATTGCGTATCGGTGCTCTGCACACCGAGAACATCGCTCTCTCTACGTCCTCCCACACATGTCACATCAAATCCTGCTGGGCCTTCCTTGGTTACGGACACACGACCCTTCAGTCAGCTGGGGCACTGGTGAACTCACTCGATGGGGCTCTTCTTGCCATGAGAACTGTCTGAAGACCATACAACCCATCCGGCGACCTCCGGTTCCAGAGTCCCTACCGGGACTACCCTCAGCCTATTGGTCCTTCGCGGACGTCTTTGATAAGAAGGAGTCAGAGGTACTTCCGCCACATCGTCCTTACGATTGTGCCATTGACCTGCTCCCGGGAACTACACCACCTCGAGGACGGATATATCCACTGTCTCCAGCCGAAACAAGGGCCATGTCTTCTTACATCACAGAGAGCCTGGCAAGGGGATTCATTCGGAGATCCTCCTCTCCTGCTGGAGCAGGCTTCTTCTTCGTAAAGAAGAAAGAGGGCGACTTACGCCCATGCATAGACTACCGGGGATTGAACCAAATCACCGTAAAAAACAAGTATCCCCTGCCGCTCATCCCCGAATTGTTTGATCGGCTCAGAGGAGCTTGCGTGTTCACCAAGTTGGATCTTCGGGGTGCCTACAACCTGGTCCGTATCCGCTCGGGGGACGAATGGAAGACCGCGTTTAACACTCGCGATGGGCACTATGAATACTGCGTGATGCCCTTCGGCCTGTGTAACGCACCAGCAGTCTTCCAAGAATTAGTGAACGACGTGTTCCGGGACCTTCTCTACGTCTGTGTGGTGGTATATCTGGATGACATTCTTGTCTTCTCTCCGGACCTTCAGACCCACCGAGAGAACGTGCAACTGGTTCTACAAAGACTGAGAGAGAATAGTCTGTACGCCAAGTACGAGAAGTGTGTCTTCGAACAGTCTTCTCTCCCCTTCCTGGGTTACCTCATCACCGATACCGGACTGCAGATGGATCCAAAGAAGGTCTCTTCCATTCTCAACTGGCCTCCTCCTTCTGGACTGAAGGTAATCCAACGCTTTCTGAGATTCGCCAACTATTACCGCCAGTTCATCCCTCATTTCTCTGCTCTGACTGCTCCTCTCTCCGCCTTGACCAAGAAGGGGGCTAATCCAAAGGACTGGTCACCTGCGGCCAACGCCGCGTTTGGCTCCCTAAAGCGGGCCTTTGCCTCCTCTCCTGTACTCCACCGTCCGGAGTTAAACCGCCAGTTCACCTTGGAGGTGGATGCCTCCTCCTCGGGAGCCGGAGCAGTGCTCATGCAGAAGTCCTCCTCCGGGAAGATGGTGACTTGCGGTTTCTTCTCCAAGAGCTTCTCAGCGCCTGAACGCAATTACACCATCGGTGACCGAGAACTATTGGCAGTCAAACTGGCTCTGGAGGAATGGCGCTACCTTCTGGAAGGAGCAGTGTACCCCGTTATTATTTACACGGACCACAAGAACCTGGAATACCTGCGGTCTGCTCAGCGACTGAACCCACGGCAAGCCAGGTGGTCCTTGTTCTTTGCCAGATTCGATTTCCAGCTCCATTTCCGACCCGCGGACAAGAATCTACGCGCTGATGCCTTGTCCAGGTCTTTCATGCCCATGGAGCAGGAGGAGGAGACATCTCAACCCATCATCTGTCCAAGTAAGATTATTCCGGTGGCTCCTGTCACCCTGGCCCAGATACCGCCCGGGAAGACCTATGTCTCTGAGACTGACAGGCAAAAAGTGTTACACTGGGGCCATGCCTCGAAAACAGCCGGTCATGCTGGCCAGAAAAGAACTTGGAGTGCGATTGTACGTCATTATTGGTGGCCATCCCTTCGCACGGACGTCGCCTCTTTTGTCTCTGCCTGCTCCTCTTGTGCCAGGAACAAGACGCCCAAACACCTGCCATATGGTCGTCTTCTGCCTCTGCCTATACCCTCAGTTCCCTGGCAACACATTGCGATGGACTTTATTACGGACTTGCCATTGTCCTCCGGACACACAGTCATATGGGTCGTGGTGGATCGCTTCTCTAAAATGGCCCATTTCGTCCCTATGGCAGGACTGCCCTCTGCCCAGGAACTCGCGGACGCCTATATACATCACATCTTCCGCTTGCACGGCTTTCCATCACACATTGTGTCCGACAGAGGAACTCAGTTTACCTCCCGCTTCTGGAGGGCTCTCTGTAAACATCTGGGAGTAACCCTGGACTTTTCTTCAGCCTACCATCCTCAGTCGAACGGCCAAGTGGAACGGGTCAATCAGATTTTGACCTCTTTCTTACGTCACTACGTCAACGCCCATCATGACGATTGGTCCACGCTTCTTCCTTGGGCTGAATTCTCCCATAATCACCACGTCAGTGAGTCCTCCTCCAGTTCTCCCTTCCATGTCATCTACGGACTTCAGCCTTCGGTCCCATTGCCTGTATCCTCTTCCTCGGATGTCCCTGCTGCTGATGCGGTAGTCCGTGACTTTACAACCATTTGGGACTCAGTTAAGGCGTCCCTTGCACGTGCATCCCTGCGGATGAAGAGACACGCAGACAAGAGACGTCTGGATCCTCCGTGTTTCTCCCCCGGAGATCTCGTCTGGCTTGCTTCCAAGTACGTCCGATTGAAGTTACCATCTTACAAGCTGGGTCCTCGCTACATCGGACCGTTTAAAGTCCTCGGCAAGATCAATGAGGTCTCCTACAAACTGCAGCTCCCGGCCACGATGAGGATACCCAACTCCTTCCACGTCTCTCTGCTCAAGCCGGTTGTCCTTGGTCCCTTCTCCGCTGCTGCCAGTCCGGCTCCTCCTCCTATTGCTGATGACGACGTCTATGCGGTAAGGGATATCGTGGCCATGAAGACCGTACGGGGTCGACAGTTCTTCCTGGTGGACTGGGCTGGGTATGGTCCTGAGGATAGGTCCTGGGAGCCCAGAGAGAATGTGGGTACTCCTCTGATCCGTGCCTTCCTGTCCCGATTGCGGGGAGGGGGGCGTGGGGGGGGGTACTGTCACGCTCCCCGGGTCCTCTGCTCCGCTTCCCGGCTCACCTGCCACGCTCCCCGCTCTCCAGCCTCCATCGCCCGCGCTTCCCAGGCCTCCTGGTCCCCGCTCCCGGCGCCCGTCGGCTTCCCAGCCCCAGCCCGGCTCTGCTGCGTCCTCCTCTCAGCTTCCTGCCCTGGCTTCTAGCACCCGGGCCGCGCGCATGCGCATTAGGGCGCGCGCGCGGTCACTGACCCTTTCTTAAAGGGCCAGTGTCCACTGACAGGAAATGAAGCACACAGGTACGGGGTATAAAGGGGTGCAATGTCCAAGGGGGCGGGGCCTGATCTTCGTGTTTCCCAAGCTAGGAGTCAGGTCTCCTTGTGTTCCTGTGAGATACTTACCTCTCTCTCTTCTAGAGCCGATCCTGCATTGCCATCCGGTCCTGCCGTATCCCGAACCCCGAACGCTGCCTATCTGCCATCCTGGCAGTCCGCACCATCTCTGTTCCCTGCGGTGACCTGTCATCTCGCTCCAACGGTTCCGGACCCCGCCTGACATCATCCCGGCTTCCGAACCTGAGCTCCGTCACCCGGACCACCATCAGTGACCCCGTGGTTCCAGGGACTTCTCTATTGTGCTCTTGTGCGCGGACTGTTCTGCTACCTATAGTGCTCCGGCTACCGGACTCCTTTCCTCATCGGGGAGTTCGGCCCAGTGGATCCACCTCCCGGGTCTGCCCATCCACCTGGCCCTAACAGATGGTTAGACAACCATGTACGTACATTACTGAACTTTATATGACAACATTCAATGTATTACTCATGCTGCCCATACATACATATGCCTTATATCTAATCTTTATGTCATTGGTTACACAGCTTCTTATTAAATCTAATCCAGTAAGAGGACGTTAGTCATCCTAACCACCTATGTGAGGGTATTAAGGTAATTACACTTATCCCCCATAGTGACGTTGTCCTTTGATGACTTGTATGACTTCATCTCCTGTTATATATTTAACCATACTCTCATGTGATCACTGATTTATCCTTCTTTTGGTCTTAGGCTATAAGAGTAACATATAAAATACATGCGAGTGAATATCCCATGTGATATACATCATACAATAACCTTTTGAGGTTCGTGTTACTCAGCAACTTCCTTTGTTAGTTTTCCTTTACTTTCCTCTCATTGAAAATTTGATGTATACTGCTGTAATGAAATATTACTGTTATTTTCATAAAAATTGTGAGTTCTTGTGGAGAAACTCAATGTAATCCCTGTTTTCTTTTCCCTTTCCCATTGGGACATATATCTATTTTCAAATTTTCTTTTTATATCATGTAATAGTTCTCTATGTAACTATATGTCTTAATTTTATGTTATGTAAATTGTCTTATCTGACACATTGTTTTCTGTCTCACAGTCCTTGAAACAGACCATATGTTTTGGTCGAAACGTTGGACTTGTACACATACCAATTTTTGATATCCTCACAAGAACAATAAAATCATTCAAACGAAATATTATCTTTGGAAATCATTTTATTGAGTGTGCCGGATTCTTTACATTTACTGGACTAATTTTTCCGAGCACCTAAAGCTTCTCCTTCTTAGTGAGCCAGGCATTTCTATTACATTAGAGTCAAGAAGGGGCGTATCGAGTTACAATGATACTACGCCAGGATGCACTTTGTGTGGGCAAACAACGCCTATATCGCCTTGAGAAATGAAAATCCATGTGGTGTGACCGCTAAACAACGACTCGTTATGTCCTTCATTACATCGTGGAACGAATTAACTTCGCAGTTGAATTTAAACGAGATTGCGACGTGTGACCGTAAACAAACGTACAAAACATGGACACACAGTGATGAACACACATTGCACAAATGAACTGGGCGTGCCGCACATACGACGAGATCGCGGGCGATATCGCAGCGTGTAAAGCGGCCTTTAGTCTATGGTAAACCAGAGTAATTTTACATCGGACCTGTCGGTAACCTATGATGACTGAGGAAAAGGCTCAAATGGATGGGAAAAGGCTGAAACAGTATGGGCACAGCCTGTAGAAGGTGCCTGACTGCATTTCTGGTGTCTTTTAATAATATGGTTAGAGCAGCACGCGGCGTTTACGTAGTCGCCAGAACAGCTTTCAAACTAAAGTAAAAGAGGGGAAATTGCTAAGAAACTGTTTCTAGTGCCTACTGCCTAATCACTGTAATAAAAGATCAAATCAAGCCCCGACCTCCAAAAAAAAACACTTTAGCATATATTCAGACGTTTTGTTTTTTACATTTTTCTGCCTTTTTCAATTAGAAAGGGCTGTAACATACACTATATTGGTGTCTGTCTCACACCTCCTTTTTTGGGACATATTTGACAGCACTTTAAAAGGTCAGCTACAATGTGCCCGTTGGGATGTTGACCTTGCCCTCCTCCTCCTCCACCAGCACCACCTTCAAATCTCAGACTTCTTAGGGCTCTCAGGTGGGCCCTGTAACATACATTGGGGAGGGATGGCAGTCCTTTGTAGTTTTCTGTGTCCCCTATATCATTAGAGTGAAAGTTGGAATACGTACTCCAAAACACTTTACAGTGCTATTGCCAATGTGGCCATTTGGATGTTGGCCTTGCCCTCCTCCTCCACCAACACCACCGGCTCCAGTGGCCCTCTATTCAAATTCTATTCAAATGATTCAGAAATGTATGTTTTATGGACAAACGAACGCCCCGGTGGGACATCGAAGCTGATGTCGTTGATGATGATGGCATCTGACCAAAAGCAGGTTGGGAGCAGGAGTCATCATCGCTTGCTTCCTAGACCGCAGTTTGGGAAGTATGCAGCACCGTGGAAGTGACAGTTGTTTCACTCTGGAACTCAGGCTTTATTCCACTAGCTAACACCGATGATTTAAAAAAAAATCTGTTTCCCCAGGGGTAAATGGGTCAAAGACCATGTAGCACAGCATCAGAAGTTACTCCCCACAGCTCCCAACAGCTTATTTAAAAAAAAAAAATGGTAGGATAAACAACAGGGCATAACATGCCAAGGAGTTTAATACATTCAGTTTCCCCAGAGGATAATGGTTCAGACACTATGGAGCACTGCATCAGTAGGTTCTCCCAACAGCTTTTTATTAAAAAATGGTAGCATAAGCAACAGAGCATAACATGCCAAGGAGTTTAATACATTCAGTTCCCCTAGGGTGTAGTGGTTCAGACATCATGTAGCTAAGCATCACAAGGTACTCCCAAGAGCTCCCAACAGCTTATTTTAAAAAAAATTGGTAGGATAAGCAACAGGGCATAACATGCCAAGAAGTTTAATACATTCAGTTTCCCCAGGGGGTAATGGTTCAGACACTATGGAGCTCTGCATCAGTCGGTACTCCCAACAGCTTATTATTAAAAAATGGTAACATACGCAACAGGGTATAACATGGGAAGGAGCTAAAAAAAATCTGATTTGGCAGGTGGCCATGTGTAACACACCGTGGTGTACAGCATCAATAAAGAACACAAATAGAGATTGCTTGACCAATTGTTCTAGACAGTGTCGCCTCGACAGTGCTTGTGCCAGTGCATAATGTACAAAGGCTTGAAAAATATTGTGGCAGCAGCATAACAAGATACATTAGTCATGCGATGTCATTAGATTATAGAAGACAAAATAGTCTTGAATGAGAAACAATGGAACTTATTTGAACTTAAGAAATCCAAATTTTGGGGCTACACTTATTAATGGGTCTTGTTAACAGGCGGCCTGAGATACCTCTGGGGCAATACATCTGTGGTTCATTTTCATCATGGTCAAACTGTCTGTGTCGCGGGCAAGGAGGACACCGCTGCGCTCTCGCTAACGCTCGGGTCCGGCGCTACTGCTCGGTGGCTCGAGCGGTGGGCCAGATCCGAGGACACGAGCGGCGCTCCTCGCCCGTGAGTGAAAGGGGTGGTTGGTTTGGGGGATTTAGTCCGTGACCCATGGGTCGTGATGAAGATAGGCACCACCGCTGCTGATGACGGGGATCCCGGGAGCGATGGTAAGGAGCAGCTGGGATGTTGTTTTCCCCCTCCGTGGGTAGGGGTCGGTGGTCCCAGGACCCGGTGATGTTGTGACGGGGAGGCAGGGTTGGCGAGGTGCAGGGTTTCAGGGACAGCGCGGCGCAATGCCGGATAGCACAGGTGTACTCACTTATCAAGAAAGGTACAGAGTCCTCGGTAAACCAAACGGCTGGATGGATGGGTCCCACAGCCGGCTGCAGTGTTTCTCCCCAGACAGGTGATGGCGGCTGTCTTTCCCTGCACCTTGATGTTCTTCTTCTGACTACTATGGATTCCCAACGGTAGTCCGCTTCCCGGTGTATGGGTACCAGAGGAGCCCGTTTGCCCGAAGCCCGTTTGCGCTGGCCCTTGGGTCTCTAGCCTTAGGCGGTAGCTGTATACCCTCATGGTGTGGGCTGTTGCCTTCAATCGGGGTTTTTGCTGTTGTGAAACCCCTGGGGTTCCAGTCACATTCGGAACTGACTATTGAAGGCGGCTCCTAGCCTGGTCAGGGTCCGATGGCCCTGCCTGTGTGTGCTGGCTTCACTTCGTTCCCCGGTCGGTACCGGCGGGCCGTCGCCCGACCCCGGTCCTATGGTTCCGCGTTGCTCCACCACTCCTGCAGACGGCCACCACCGTCTGCCAACCTTGCTGTCAGTGCCTGGGCCACAAACCCAGACACCCAAGTGCTTACTCCTCACTCCTCAAACTCCAACACTAAACTGTCACTTTTCCCGCCTCCAGGCCTGTGAACTCCTCGGTGGGTGGGGCCAACCACTTGGCTCCGCCCCACCTGGTGTGGACATCAGACACTGGAGGGAGGCAACAAGGATTTTTGTTTGGCTGGTGTCCCTGTCTAATGGGGGTGGGGGTGGTGTTTGTATGTTATCTGTGACGACCGGGCTAGGCCAGGGCGCCACATTTGGACTTTTCATGGATAGTCGTGTACAACTATCTGTTATTATTGACCCCGCTGAGCTGAAAACACGCTCAGACAACACACTCACAGAAGGCCAAGCTAGCACTTCCAAAGCATATAACACTAAGTCTGGCCAAGTGTTGAACTTGGAAACCCAATAGTTAAAGTGAACAGTAGACTCAGAAAGCACACTGATATGGTCACCTACATAGTCCCTCACCATCTTACTTAACTGTTCCCTCCTTGTCATTGTTCCCCCAACCGGTATCTGATTCTGATTGAAGTCTGGATCCACAGACAACTCAGGTGCATGAACACTTTGGTCAGTCAGACCATTCAGAGAGTGTTTCAATAAACAAATCAGTGGAATGGTAATGCTGATAACAGCATCCTCACTGCTCACAATGTTGGTACAGTAATCAAAATTCTCCAAGACCTGACAAATGTCTGCAATCCACACCCACTTGGCAGTACTTATGTCTGGCAGCTGCGTCTGACGGGCATGTTCCAGCTGGAATTGGGATACTGCCCTCTGCTGCTCATGGATCCTGGCCAGCATATGATAGGTTGAATTCCATCTCGTAGGGAGGTCATATATTAGTCTGTGATGAGGCAAGTGTAAGCGCTGCTGCAGCACTGCCAGGCTAGCAAAAGAGGGAGATGACTTGCGGAAATGTGCGCTAATACGTCGTACCTTGGTAAGTAGGTCTGGTATCCCAGGGTATTTCTTCAGAAAGTGCTGAACTACTAAATTTACAACGTGGGCCAGACAAGGAACGTGTACAAGCTTTCCAAGCTTTAAAACCGTCACCAGGTTACGACCATTATCGCACACTACCATGCCTGGACGGAGATCCAAAGGCTCAAGCCATTCATCTCAGCTCAGGTGCCATGTGAGATTTGTCACCGCTACAGATGAGCTTCAGTAGAGCATGTTGACGCTTAGCCAAGGCAGTGCTGCAGATATCCCAGCTGGGGAATGATATAGACGGTTGGACACCAGCGGATGTTGAGGAGGATGCACAGGAGCCAGATGAAGAGTAGGAGGAGGAGGGAGTTGTTGCTGTGTAGGAGGCTACTGAAACTGTGATTGAAGTGGGCTATTCTGGGTGTGAGAATTATATGGGATGTTGCCGGCTCAGACTCTGTACCAGCCGCCACCAGGTTCACCCAGTGTGCCGTGAGTGAGATGTAGCGTCACTGTCCACTTCCGCTTGTCCACGTGTCTGTAGTTAAGTGGACCTTCTCTGTTATGGCATTGGTAGAGCCCGTTTGATGTTTACAGACACGTGATTGTGGAGCGCGGGGACGGCACAACGAGAAAAATAGTGGCGGCTAGGCACAGAGTACCGATGTTCTAACACCGCCAAAAGCGGAAAGCCTCTGTTCCCACAAGCCGATATGGCAACATATCAATGACTATCAATCGTGCAATGTGTGCAGTTATGGTTTCTGCCTTTGGGTGCATAATGGAGTATTTTTGCTTCTTTTCAATGCTCTGTGGTATGGACAACTGAATGGAACGCTGGGACACCGAAGCTGATGTCGTTGATGATTGAGTTTCGCGAACATCAGGTTGGGAGAAGGAGGTATCAGCGCCACCTTCTTGCACACCAGTTTGGGAAGCAGGCAGCCCAGGGGAAGTGGCAGAGTTTGGAGTCTGGAAATCGTGTTTTCCACCTAGAGCTGTCAGCCACTTAGTGGTGTGCTTGGCTAACATATGGTTTCTCATGCTGGAGGTGCCCAAGCTGGAAGTATTTCTGCCTCTGCTAAGCTTGGTCTGACAGATTTGTCAAATGGCAACCGTTTGGTCCGAAGGACTCTTTGAAAACAACTCCCACACAATCGCACCACGGACCCTTGGACTCTGGGATAGCTGAGGTGGTGCACGGACCTTTGGACTCTGAGATGGCTGAAGTAGTTCACGGACCCTTGGACTCTGAGATGGCTGAGGTGGTTCACGGACCCTGAGATGGCTGAGGTTGTGCACGGACCCTTGGACTTTGAGATGGCACAGGTGGTGCACGGACCCTTGGACTCTGAGATGCCACAGGTGGTGGTGTCATGTGCACAGTTGATTGACTTCTGGCAGTGGTCAAAACCCTATGTCTTACAGCCTTATTGCAGACTATGGGCACATGCTCCTCTGCACTGCTGCTCTCGCAATCCATGCCACCCATCCATGTTGGATCAGTCACTTCATAATCGACTATGTCGTCTTCAAATTCCTGAAGGTCAATATCTTCAGGAATGGAGGTTTTAGGCTGACCTGAGGGCAACTGTGTCTCATCATCCTCCAACACTTCCACCTGATTGCCCAGCATGTCACGGCCAACAACATGGCTTTCTTCTGGCCTTGGGTGCTCAAAGATCTGTGCATCACTGCACACCACGGCCTCACCTGTGTTGGTGGTGTTGCACGGTGAGAGGCAAGAAAGGTCAAAGTATCCCGTAAACAGTTCTTCAGAGTAACCTGCCTTGGTGTCATATGTTTCCTTAGAATACTGATGTTGTGAGTAGAGATGAGCGAACTGGTCGCGGTTCGGCTCGAGGTCGGGTCGCTGAACGGGGGTCCCGTTCGAGTTCGGCTCGTCGAACGTTCGACGAACCGAACTCGAACTAATAGGCTATAATGGGAGGCAATCACAAACACATAAAAATGCATGATAAATGTACACAAACAGTTAATAAACATTGCCATAACACTTACCGGTCCCCGCGATCCCTCCTGCACTCTGTCTCCTGTCTCCATCCGATGATCGCTGAATCCTCCCGGTGACCGGCACTGCAAGCAGTGATGCAGGACCTATCGTGACGTCAAAATAGCCATGTGACCAGTCACGCGGCTATTATCTCATTGGCTACAGACTGGTCACATGACTATGAAGCATCATGTAGGACCTGCGAGTGCATCTCTCCGGTACACGGTGCACAATTGTGTATCGCCGTGTACCGGCGACATGCTCTAGCACACGGTCGACTCCCCATTCCGTTAGGGACCGGCTGACACAGCCGGTCATTAACGGAGATCACCGTTGCCATAGCAACGCAGTTAGCGGTGAT
The DNA here is from genome assembly GCF_048569485.1 of Anomaloglossus baeobatrachus. Lineage (NCBI taxonomy): Eukaryota > Metazoa > Chordata > Amphibia > Anura > Aromobatidae > Anomaloglossus > Anomaloglossus baeobatrachus. The sequence goes on from NC_134358.1 coordinate 424,096,876, forward strand.
GTCACCGCTAACCGCGGCTCCGAGAGCACCGTTGCTATGGTAACGCGTCTGTCAGCGTTACCGTTGACAGCCAGCAGCACTGATCACTCACGGAGTGAAGGCTGCACGCTGCTTCTCGTGCAGCTTTCACGGAGTGAATGCTCCACGGGAAGCTGCGTCTTCCCCCATGCAGCAGTGATGGAGCAGAGCTGCATTTGTTGAACGAGAAAGACAGAAGACCATGGATCGTGGAGGGCTGACAGGGGGTAATAAAGATGGAGTCTCTAATGTGTCTGTGTATTTATTTCTATTAAAGTATTTTTTCTCTGTGTGGTGTCTTTTTTTTAACCCTTTATTGGAGATTCTTAATGGCCAGGTCAAACGTGCCTGACATTAAGAATCTCTGGCTTAATACTGGCTAGTAAAACAAAGCCAGTATTAACTCATGATTACCCAACAAGCCACCCGGCTCCAGGGCTGCTGGAAGAGTTGGATACAGCACCAGATGATGGCGCTTCTATGAGAGCGCCATTTTCTGGGACGGCTGCGGACTGAAATTCGCAGCAGAGGCGCCCAGAAACCTCAGGCTAACCTGTGCTGCGGATTCCAATCCCCAGCTGCCTAGTTGTACCCGGCTGGACACAAAAATGGGGCGAAGCCCACGTCATTTGTTTTTTAATTATTTCATGAAATAAGTGAAATAATTAAAAAAAAAAGGGCTTCCCTATATTTTTGGTTCCCAGCCGGGTACAAATAGGCAACTGGGGGTTGGAGGCAGCCCGTGGCTGCCTGCTGTACCTGGCTAGCATACAAAAATATGGCGAAGCCCACGTCATTTTTTTGGTGGGCAAAAAACTTCTGCATACAGTCCTGGATGGAGTATGCTGAGCCTTATAGTTCTGCAGCTGCTGTCTGCTCTTCTCCATACAGACACACAGCAGCTGCAGAACTACAAGGCTCAGCATACTCAGCATACTGCATCCAGGACTGTATGCAGAAGTTTTTTGCCCCCTGAAAAAATTATGTGGGCTTCGCCATATTTTTGTATGCTAGCCAGGTACAGCAGGCAGGTACGGCTGCCTCCAACCCCCAGTTGCCTATTTGTACCCGGCTGGGAACCAAAAATAAAGGGAAGCCCTTTTTTTATTATTTCATGAATTTCATGAAATATTTAGAAAACAAATGACGTAAGCTTCGCTCCATTTTTGTGTCTAGCCAGGTACATCTAGGCAGCTGGGGATTGGAATACGCAGCACAGGTTGGCCTGAGCTTTCTGGGCCCCACTGCTGTGAATTGCAGTCTGCAGCCGCCTCAGAAAATGGCACTTTCATAGAAGCGCCATCTTCTGGCGCTGTATCCAACTCTTCCAGCACCTGCCTGCTATACCTGGCTAGCATACAAAAATATGGCAAAGCTCACGTCCTTTTTTTGTAGTTTTTTGGCAAAAAAAATAAAAAAATGCTTCCCTGGATTTTCCATTGCGAGTGAAGGTAACACCAAGCAGTGGGGGTTAGCAGCCAGTAGCTGCTTGGATTACCCTTAGCTAGCAATACAAAAAATGCAGCGGGAGCCCATATATATTTTTTTTAATTATTTATTTAAATAACTAAAAACAAAATGGGCTTCCCTGTATTTTGATTGCTGGACATCACAGTGCTGTAAAAATAAATCTTTAAAAAAAATGACATAGCGCTCCGCGGTATTTTTGATTCTCAGCGCAGATAAAGCAGACAGCTATGGGTTGCCACCCCCATCTGCCTGTCGTTACCTTGGTTGGCAATCAAAATACAGGGAAGCCCATTAATTTTTTCTATTTAAAAAATAGTTTAAAAAAAATGACGTTGGGTCCCCCCATTTTTGATAGCCAGCTAGGGTAAAGTAGACGTCTGTAGCCTGAAAACCACAGCTGGCAGCTTTACCGTGGTTGGGGATCCAATGTGGAGGTCCCCCCAGGCTCTTTTTTTATAATTATTTTATAAATATTAATAATTACACAAAAAAAGTAGGGTCCCCTCCAAATTGGATCACCAGCCAAGGTAAAGCGGACAGCTGTGGTCTGGTATTCTCAGGGTGGGAAGGTCCATAGTTATTGGGCCTTCACAGCCTAAAAATAGCAGGCCGCAGGCACCCCAGACTAGAGTTGAGCGCGGTTCGTGGTTCGAGGTTCTCCAGTTCGAGGTTCGAGTGATTTTGGGCCATGTTCTAGATCGAACTAGAACTCGAGCTTTTTCCAAAAGCTCGATAGTTCTAGAAACGTTCGAGAACGGTTCTAGCAGCAAAAAGCAGGGCTTTTAACAGCTACAGTGTGCAGGAGCCATCGCTGGCAGCCTGCCACAAGCTGGTAACCAAGATAAACATCGGGTATCCAAGCAAAGCGCTTTGGTTAGTAACCCGATGTTTATCCTAGTTACGTGCAGGAAGCACACACTTCCCCACTCAGCTCGCTCCGCCCCCTCCTGCCCGCGGCATGTACACATACATACACACACACACACACACACACACACACACACACACACACACGGTCCCGCTCGGCTTACCTGCGGTCGGTCCGGAGGCAGCAGTCCTTGGCACTGGAAACTGTGGCTGCTGGCCCTTTAAGGGTGTGTTCTCCTTCATTGAGCATCATCTGTGGGCGGAGCTACCGCCCGGCGTCCTGCTCGGTCGCACAGATGAAGGAGTCACAGTGCCAGCCAGCGACCCCCAGCACATCGCTTCCCTCCGGCGCTATGTGGGCCCCATCTGCACCGTGACCTGATCAGTATGTGGGACATCACTCCCTCCCCGCCCCTCCCTGTCCCCCCGTGCGTGTGTGGGCCCCGCAGAGCCGTGTGTGTGGCCCCCTGAGCCGCGTGTGTGGGCCCCACAGAGCCGTGTGTGTGGCCCCCGGAGCCGCGTGTGTGGGCCAAACAGAGCCGTGTGTGTGGCCCCCGGAGCCGCGTGTGTGGGCCAAACAGAGCCGTGTGTGTGGCCCCCGGAGCCGCGTGTGTGGGCCAAACAGAGCCGTGTGTGTGGCCCCCGGAGCCGCGTGTGTGGGCCCCGCAGAGCCGTGTGTGTGACCCCCGGAGCCGCGTGTGTGGGCCCCGCAGAGCCGTGTGTGTGGCCCCCGGAGCCGCGTGTGTGGGCCCCGCAGAGCCGTGTGTGTGGCCCCCGGAGCCGCGTGTGTGGGACGCGCAGAGCCGTGTGTGTGGCCCCCGGAGCCGCGTGTGTGGGCCCCGCAGAGCCGTGTGTGTGACCCCCGGAGCCGCGTGTGTGGGCCCCGCAGAGCAAGGTGTGTGTTTGTATGTATGTATATATGCAGCAGAGCAGTATGCGTGTCTATATGTATGTATATATGCAGCAGAGCAGTATGCGTGTCTATATGTATGTATATATGCAGCAGAGCAGTATGCGTGTCTATATGTATGTATATATGCAGCAGAGCAGTATGCGTGTCTATATGTATGTATATATGCAGCAGAGCAGTATGCGTGTCTATATGTATGTATATATGCAGCAGAGCAGTATGCGTGTCTATATGTATGTATATATGCAGCAGAGCAGTATGCGTGTCTATATGTATGTATATATGCAGCAGAGCAATATGCGTGTCTATATGTATGTATATATGCAGCAGAGCAGTATGCGTGTCTATATGTATGTATATATCCAGCAGAGCAGTATGCGTGTCTATATGTATGTATATATGCAGCAGAGCAGTATGCGTGTCTATATGTATGTATATATGCAGCAGAGCAGTATGCGTGTCTATATGTATGTATATATGCAGCAGAGCAGTATGCGTGTCTATATGTATGTATATATGCAGCAGAGCAGTATGCGTGTCTATATGTATGTATATATGCAGCAGAGCAGTATGCGTGTCTATATGTATGTATATATGCAGCAGAGCAGTATGCGTGTCTATATGTATGTATATATGCAGCAGAGCAGTATGCGTGTCTATATGTATGTATATATGCAGCAGAGCAGTATGCGTGTCTATATGTATGTATATATGCAGCAGAGCAGTATGCGTGTCTATATGTATGTATATATGCAGCAGAGCAATATGCGTGTCTATATGTATGTATATATGTAGCAGAGCAGTATGCGTTTCTATATGTATGTATATATGCAGCAGAGCAGTATGCGTGTCTATATGTATGTATATATGCAGCAGAGCAGTATGCGTGTCTATATGTATGTATATATGCAGCAGAGCAGTATGCGTGACTATATGTATGTATATATGCAGCAGAGCAGTATGCGTGTCTATATGTATGTATATATGCAGCAGAGCAGTATGCGTGTCTATATGTATGTATATATGCAGCAGAGCAGTATGCGTGACTATATGTATGTATATATGCAGCAGAGCAGTATGCGTGTCTATATGTATGTATATATGCAGCAGAGCAGTATGCGTGTCTATATGTATGTATATATGCAGCAGAGCAGTATGCGTGTCTATATGTATGCATGTATATATGCAGCAGAGCAGTATGCGTGTCTATATGTATGTATATATGCAGCAGAGCAGTATGCGTGACTATATGTATGTATATATGCAGCAGAGCAGTATGCGTGTCTATATGTATGTATATATGCAGCAGAGCAGTATGCGTGTCTATATGTATGTATATATGCAGCAGAGCAATATGCGTGTCTATATGTATGTATATATGCAGCAGAGCAGTATGCGTGACTATATGTATGTATATATGCAGCAGAGCAGTATGCGTGTCTATATGTATGTATATATGCAGCAGAGCAGTATGCGTGTCTATATGTATGTATATATGCAGCAGAGCAGTATGCGTGTCTGTATGTATGCATGTATATATGCAGCAGAGCAGTATGCGTGTCTGTATGTATGTATATATATATATGCAGCAGAGCAATATGCGTGTCTGTCTGTATGTATGCATGTATGTATGCAGCAGAGCAGTATACGTGTCTGTATGTATGCATGTATGTATGCAGCAGAGCAGTATGCGTGTCTGTATGTATGCATGTATGTATGCAGCAGAGCAGTATGCGTGTATGTATGTATGCATGTATGTATGCAGCAGAGCAGTATGCGTGTCTGTATTTATATATATATATATATGCAGCAGAGCAATATGCGTGTCTGTCTGTATGTATGTATGTATGCAGCAGAGCAGTATACGTGTCTGTATGTATGCATGTATGTATGCAGCAGAGCAGTATGCGTGTCTGTATGTATGCATGTATGTATGCAGCAGAGCAGTATGCGTGTCTGTATGTATGTATGTATATATGTAGCAGAGTAGTATGCGTGTCTGTATGTATATATATATATGCAGCAGAGCAATATGCGTGTCTGTCTGTATGTATGCAGCAGAGCAGTATGCGTGTCTGTATGTATGTATGTATGTATGCAGCAGAGCAGTATGCGTGTCTGTATGTATGTATGTATATATGTAGCAGAGTAGTATGCGTGTCTGTATGTATGTATATATATATGCAGCAGAGCAATATGCGTGTCTGTCTGTATGTATGCATGTATGTATGCAGCAGAGCAGTATGCGTGTCTGTATGTATGCAGCAGAGCAGTATGCGTGTATGTATGTATGCATGTATGTATGCAGCAGAGCAGTATGCGTGTCTGTCTGTATGTATGTATGCAGCAGAGCAGTGTGTGTGTGTGTCTGTCTGTATGTATGCAGCAGAGCAGTATGTGTGTGTCTGTCTATATGTATGTATGTAGCAGAGCAGTGTGTGTGTCTGTCTGTATGTATGTATGCAGCAGAGCAGTGTGTGTGTGTGTCTGTCTGTATGTATGCAGCAGAGCAGTGTGTGTGTGTGTGTGTGTGTCTGTATGTATGTATGCAGCAGAGCAGTATGTGTGTGTCTGTCTATATGTATGTATGTAGCAGAGCAGTGTGTGTGTCTGTCTGTATGTATGTATGCAGCAGAGCAGTGTGCGTGTCTGTCTGTATGTATGTATGCAGCAGAGCAGTGTGTGTGTGTGTGTCTGTATGTATGTATGCAGCAGAGCAGTATGTGTGTGTCTGTATGTATGTATGTAGCAGAGCAGTGTGTATGTCTGTCTATATGTATGTATGCAGCAGAGCAGTATGTGTGTGTCTGTCTGTATGTATGTATGTATGCAGCATAGCAGTGTGTGTCTCTGTATGTATGCATGTATGATGTGTATCTATGTATGTCAGTGTATATGACTGTATAGATTTGTCTGTTTATATGTATTTTTGTGAGTTTGTCTTTAAATATGTATATGTACGTGTATGTATCTGTGTATGTGTGTGTGTCTCCGTGTTTATGGGGCCCACTGGGACTCTTCCGCCCGGGGCCCACAAAAACCTGGAGCCGGCCCTGCCTGCGGTGATGAAGTCCCGCCATCCCGACCTCAGCGCTGTCACTGTCCTCCATGGCCGCCGCTTGTCACATCACCTCTCGCTTCCGACCCGAGACTGACTAGCGGTGACGTCACGGGCCTCTCGCGAGACTTGGTGTGAAGGCGGCGGTCATTGACCTCAGTGACAGGGGCTGTCAGTGTGCTGGAGATCAGCGCAGGTAATGTACCTCGCTGACAGCAGCACTTGTCATGCCCTGCAGTGACCTGGGCTGACCCATTGATGTTAGCTCAGGTCACTGCACTGCTCTCCCAGCCAATGGGGAACATCCTGCTCTTCATTGACTGGGACAGTGTGGATCGTCATGGCAACCCCTTGGATTACAGCAGACCTGGATTTGTTTTTCATTCTAATAAATTGGTTAAAGAGGGAATGTTTTGGGGAGTGTTTTTTCAAATAAAAATGTGTTTGTCGTCTATTTTTTTTTATTACTGACTGGGTTGGTGATGTCGGGTATCTGATAGACGCCTGACCTCACCAACCCCAGGGCTTGATGCCAGGTGACATTACACATCTGGTATTAACCCCATATATTACCCCGTTTGCCACCGCACCAGGGCGCGGGATGAGCTGGGGCGAAGCACCAGGATTGGCGCATCTAATGGATGCGCCACTTCTGGGGCGGCTGCGGCCTGCTATTTTTAGGCTGGGGAGAGTCCAATAACCATGGACCTCCCTAGTCTGAGAATATCAGGCCCCAGCTGTCTGCTTTACCTTGGCTGTTGATCCAATTTTGGGGGACCCCTACGTGTTTTTTTTTTTAAATTATTTATTTAATTTAAAATAACAGCGTGGGGTGCCCTCAGTTTTGGATTACCAGCCAAGGTGAGGTTGCCAGCTGTGGTCTGCAGGCTGCAGCCGTCTGCTTTACCCTAGCTGACTACAAAACTAGGGGGAACCCTATGTCATTTTTTTTTTTCATTTTCTGGCTAAATACAAAGCTAAGCACCCCTTAGTGCCACATGAAAGGCACCAAAGGGTGCTCCACTTTTTCTCCACTTTTTCTCCATTTTTTCTCCACTTTTTCTCCACTTTTTCTCCATTTTTTCTCCACTTATTCTCCATTTTTTCTCCACTTATTCTCCACTTATTCTCCACTTATTCTCCACTTTTTCTCCACTTTTACTCCACTTATTCTCCACTTTTTCTCCATTTTTTCTCCACTTTTTCTCCATTTTTTCTCCACTTATTCTCCATTTTTTCTCCACTTATTCTCCACTTATTCTCCACTTATTCTCCACTTATTCTCCACTTTTTCTCCACTTTTTCTCCACTTTTTCTCCACTTTTTCTCCACTTTTTCTCCACTTTTTCTCCACTTATTCTCCACTTATTCTCCACTTATTCTCCACTTATTCTCCACTTATTCTCCACTTATTCTCCAATTTTTCCTCCACTTATTCTCCACTTTTTCCTCCACTTTTTCTCCACTTTTTCCTCCACTTTTTCTCCACTTTTTTCTCCACTTTTTTCTCCACTTTTTCTCCACTTTTTCTCCACTTTTTCTCCACTTTTTCTCCACTTTTTCTCCACTTTTTCTCCACTTATTCTCCACTTATTCTCCACTTTTTCTCCACTTTTTCTCCACTTTTTCTCCACTTTTTCTCCACTTTTTTCTCCACTTTTTTCTCCACTTTTTTCTCCACTTTTTTCTCCACTTTTTTCTCCACTTTTTTCTCCACTTTTTCTCCGTTCTTTTTCTATGGTCGGTCTACCCATTAGCTCTGCCATGCATACTGTAGCTCTACACCTACTGCACATGTTACTTTATGATTGACATCTTTTTCGTACCAGAGCTGTCTAAGCCTACTCTGACCCCATATTTGTCATTACTATATTGTCCTTGTACTGTATTATGACATTTGTATCATGTGTTTCATTTCTTGCTGTGTTGCAATTTTTTTGCTGCATCCCAATTGTACCTCTACATTGTTCGAGTTTATGTTATTGTTCTCTCACTCTTATGTGATACTGATTATTGTCATTTTTCATGATTACATGCAGATAAGTCCAATCTGACGAAGGCTCAGGCCGAAACGTCATTTGTAACTTGTTTTGGACAAAAACATATATGCTTATGAAAACATTTTTTTTCTTAATACGGACCAATAAAGAGTGATTTTGCATTACTATCCGTTGTGACTTACTGACTTAGTCTGGGAGATTTAGAGTGCCGAGGTTACTCACTAATTTTATCTATTATTACCTCTGAGCATCTATATACCAGTGAGCAGAGCTTCCTCTACAGTAGTTCTCCTGATTAGGCATGCCCTTACCTCATGAGCAGGGCATTGCAGCTTTGGTAGCAACTATTACGACATGGACTCTGCTGCTGTGGACCCGGGGAGAGTGAGTGCAGATTCATTGCACCCACACTCCTCACATGAAGGGTCCGCACTCCTAGAAAATGGGGGATACGTTCCCTGAGTGTCTCCCCCCCATATTCTAGACGGTCCAGAGTCGTCGTGGGACCCCTTTATTTTTTTTCTTACAATAAATTGGTGAAAGAGGAAATGTTTTGGGGACTGTTTTTTCAAATAAATTTCTTTTGTCGATTTTTTTTTTTGTTAGTACTGACAGTTTATGATGTTGGGTATCTAATAGACGCCATGACATCACAAACTGCTGGGCTTGATCTCAGGTGACTTTACAGCTAGTATCAACCCGATTTATTACCCCGTTTGCCACTGCACCAGGGCACGGGATGAGCTGGGGTGAAGCGCCAGGATTGGCGCATCTAGTGGATGCGCCACGTCTGGGGTGCCTGCGGCCTGCTATTTTTAGGCTGTGAAGGCCCAATAACTATGGACCTTCCCACCCTGAGAATACCAGACCACAGCTGTCCGCTTTACCTTGGCTGGTGATCCAATTTGGGGGAGACCCTACTTTTATTGTGTAATTATTAATATTTATAAAATAATTATAAAAAAGAGCCTGAGGGGACCTCCACATTGGATCCCCAACCACGGTAAAGCTGCCAGCTGTGGTTTTCAGGCTACAGCCGTCTGCTTTACCCTAGCTGGCTATCAAAAATGGGGGGACCCAATGTCATTTTTTTTTTAACTATTTTTTAAATAGAAAAAATTAATGGGCTTCCCTGTATTTTGATTGCCAACCAAGGTATCGGCAGGCAGACTGGGGTGGCAACCCATAGCTGTCTGCTTTATCTGCGCTGAGAATCAAAAATACCGTGGAGCGCTACGTCATTTTTTTAAAGATTTATTTTTACAGCACTGTGATGTCCAGCAATCAAAATACAGGGAAGCCCATTTTATTTTTAGTTATTTAAATAAATAATTAAAAAAAATATATATGGGCTCCCGCTGCATTTTTTGTATTGCTAGGTAAGGGTAATCCAAGCAGCTACTGGCTGCTAACCCCCACTGCTTGATGTTACCTTCACTGGCAATGGAAAATCCAGGGAAGCATTTTTTATTTTTTTTGCCAAAAAACTACAAAAAAAAGGACGTGAGCTTCGCCATATTTTTGTATGCTAGCCAGGTATAGCAGGCAGGTGCTGGAAGAGTTGGATACAGCGCCAGAAGATGGCGCTTCTATGAAAATGCCATTTTCTGAGGCGGCTGCAGACTGCAATTCGCAGCAGTGGTGCCCAGAAATCTCAGGCCAACCTGTGCTGCGGATTCCAATCCCCAGCTGCCTAGTTGTACCTGGCTGGACACAAAAATGGGGTGAAGCCTACGTCATTTGTTTTCTAAATATTTCATGAAATTCATGAAATAATAAAAAAAGGGCTTCCCTTTATTTTTGGTTCCCAGCCGGGTACAAATAGGCAACTGGGGGTTGGGGGCAGCCGTACCTGCCTGCTGTACCTGGCTAGCATACAAAAATATGGCGAAGCCCACATAATTTTTTCAGGGGGCAAAAAACTTCTGCATACAGTCCTGGATGGAGTATGCTGAGCCTTGTAGTTCTGCAGCTGCTGTGTGTCTGTATGGAGAAGAGCAGACAGCATCTGCAGAATTACAAGGCTCAGCATACTCCATCCAGGACTGTATGCAGAATTTTTTTTCCCACCAAAAAAATGACGTGGGCTTCGCCATATTTTTGTATGCTAGCCAGGTACAGCAGGCAGCCACGGGCTGCCTCCAACCCCCAGTTGCCTATTTGTACCCGGCTGGGAACCAAAAATATAGGGAAGCCCGTTTTTTTTAATTATTTCACTTATTTCATGAAATAATTAAAAAACAAATGACGTGGGCTTCGCCCCATTTTTGTGTCCAGCCAGGTACAACTAGGCAGCTGGGGATTGGAATCCGCAGCACAGGTTAGCCCGAGGTTTCTGGGCGCCTCTGCTGCGAATTTCAGTCCGCAGCTGTCCCAGAAAATGGCGCTCTCATAGAAGCGCCATCATCTGGCGCTGTATCCAACTCTTCCAACAGCCCTGGAGCCGGGTGGCTTGTTGGGTAATCATGAGTTAATACTGGCTTTGTTTTACTAGCCAGTATTAAGCCAGAGATTCTTAATGTCAGGCACGTTTGACCCGGCCATTAAGAATCTCCAATAAAGGGTTAAAAAAAAACACCACACAGAGAAAAAATGCTTTAATAGAAATAAATACACAGACACATTAGAGACTCCATCTTTATTACCCCCTGTCAGCCCTCCACGATCCTGCTCTTCTGTCTTCTTTCTTTCTAGTGTAGTAGTAGTGACGATTGTAGTGAGGATGAGTTTACCCAGCTCATCACTTGGGGCTGGGGAACCTCATCCTCAGTACAATCCTCACTAGTGTAGTAGTAGTGACGATTGTAGTGAGGATGAGTTTACCCAGCTCATCACTTGGGGCTGGGGAACCTCATCCTCACTACAATCATCACTACAAACGGGAAGCAGCGTGCAGCGTGCAGATCAGTGCTGGCTGTCAGCGGTAACAGCGGTAAAGGCCCCGTCATGTGAAGCCCCGCAGGTGTTGTGTCGGTGTCGGTGCGTTACCTTCAGGGACTCCACGTTGCTGGATCTCCGTCACTGGTAGGAAATCTTCTGTTTTGATCGTGACGCCACTCTCAGTATTGCGGTCAGTGGGGACCGCCACTGCAGGTTAGGGGACGCCTGGGGCTGATGGTGTGTGCAGTTAGTTGGAATAGCCTCCTGAGAGTGAGGCAAGCCCCAGGGCCCAGTGTAGGTTTGTAGTACCACAAGGCGCAGAATGACCACACAGGCAGGATGTCTTTCAGGGTTTTTACTCACTTCAGGTGGCAGGGTGAGTAACCCGGGCGTAGCTGAGATGAACCAGGTAGGAACCAGGTATCCTTCAGGCTGACTTTATGAGGGTGACTACTGACTCGCCTTCCTTAGCCCTTGGTGGTTTGGGGTGACCCCGACTTTTAGTCCCTATGGGGGTCGCCCAGGGAAGATGCTGCAGCCTCTCTCCCCTTCGTTCGCCGTATGCTTGTTCCCCGGACCAGGCCACTCCAGCCTCTTGCCTCCTATGACCTATGGGCCCTCACTGCGGTTACGTGGCTGCGGCTTTTGTGGTGATGTGGTGTGGGCTTTGAGAGCCCCACACCGGCAGGTTTAGCAGAAGAAAGCTGGATCTATCTTCGCTTCGGGATCTGCCGCCCGGTTGGGCCTGGTGCTCTCTAGAAGTCTCCTTACTTCCCACTCCGTGCACTCCCTAGCTGAAGCTGGCTTTCAGGCAGCACTCCTAGTTGACCGTTCTCCCCCGTCTGTAGCCACTGCGCGGGCGCTGTTAGACAGCAACAGCCCCACAGGTCTGCTCCTCACTGAGCCCTATGGAGTTCTCTGCTCTAACTGACTCACTGCTCCTCCTCTCCTGTTTTTGCCTACGCCACCTAGCAACCAGACTCTCCACCACACCCCTTGAGAGGAGATGGAGGCTTTTAACCCCCTGCCACTATTCCAGTGGAGGTATAGGCTTTGCCCCCTCCTGGGATCCCCAGGGGTCCTCTCATGGGTACATGTGTGAGACCTGATCACTATGCGCCTGTGTTCCACACCCCTGTCAGCCTTCTGGATTACCTGTATTGTACTGTCCCCAGCATGGGTGCAGTACTCAGTGGTGCCTGACCAGGTCAGGGGCGCCACATTCCCCCTTAGTTATCACCAGCACGTCCTCGGGCTGCAAGACAACATTTTAAAATGCATAAAACATTAAAACATGTAAAACATTTTTAAAACCACCATGTATCAGACATCACCACCCTCCACCCACAAGTCCGTTAACCCACCCAAAACCCTTTCACGTTGGCCGCGACTTCAGCCACTTCTGGCAGGATGTAGAGGCGGCTTTCATGGTCTGGTGGTCTTCAGGGTATACCTGGCCTGGTGGATCCGCGCCCTCAGCCTCTTCTGGCAGGATGCAGAGGCGGCCTCCACAGTTGGTGCTGACCAGGTACCCTCTTTGTGGTGGTGAGCCAAGGCCCCATAAACAGGCGTGCTCTCTGGTCGCAGGTGAGCCAAGGCCCTTTTCTACGGACGGGCCCCCCTGGTTGCAGACGAGCCAAGCCCCTAAACAGGCTGGCCCTGGTGGTGGTGCCACTGGTGTAACTATTTACACTGCGAGAGTTTGTGGCTATAGCAAGTTCATAGCCTTAAGTTTATTTCTCACAATAGTTTTTGTGGGCACATACTTGAACTTGAGAACGTTGCAAACAAAACTTTCAAAACTTTAACTTCTGTACTTCTTTTCTGTACTTTACTTTACTCCTCCATTTCACCAGGGCGTGGGCATGTAGGGCACCGGCACCTGTGACTTTCTTGCTCTTTGTCTCTTTCTTCATCTGTGGTTGCCTCATCTGTAGGTTCTTTATCTTTCCTTTCTTGGTCTTCGTCTGTTTCTACATCTGATTCTTTATCTCTGTCTTTTCTTTCTTGTCTTTCTTGTAGCATGGGATGGCTGTAAGGTTTGCTGGGACATAGCGCTACGTCCAGGGCATACAATCCCCTTTCGCCTTGATGCATGGTGAACTGAACTGAGTCTCCCATCTTTAGATTTCTGCCAGGGTGTCCTCTAGGCAGATGAGCGCTTACATCTCTCCTGTTAACAAATATGCCCTCTTTTATTCCTTTTACTACAATGAAGCCGTATCCGCTTTTCAAGTTGAAGTCCTCTACTATTCCTCTGTAAAGGGGTCCTCTAGCCTGGGCTTTGGACCTTCTTAGGCACCTTTTCTCCTCCAGGTCTCTGACCGTGACTTCCCTCTGCTCTGGAGACTGCGGTGTTGAAGCAACCTGCGTTCTACTGCGCCGTGTCTTGCGGGCTGGGTTCATGCTTGCAGGCTTCCAGGTGAGGTCTTTAGGTTGATCTTCGTCAGCGGACGGTGTCAGGTCTTCCTCATCCCAGCGGGAATATGGCAACATCTCCGGCTCTGGGCATGGATCCACTGCTGGTGGCTCCTGAGTCAGCTCCTCAGTTTCCTGGCCTCCCCTCCCCCTTAGTTCTTTGGAGCACTCCTGTTGTGGCAGCGCCGGGGATGGGTGGTCATCAGCAGGCCCGGGCTGGGGACTCTTTGGCGTGGTTGCTGCAGAAGTCGCCTTGGGGGTGTGCGGAGGGAGCAGATACCGATCCACCATCTCTTGTGGGAACTGGGCCTCTAGGTCAGCCTTCAGCTTCCAGTATTCGGGGTCCTCTCCTATCAGGGTCTTCCTAGCAGGGACCTCTTTGGACTGGGGAGCGGTGTCTGCTCTGGCCTTGCAGGCCGGGGTAAATGATGAGGTAATCTCTTCTTGGCGGGCCGCGCCTGGCATGGCGGCGGCCTGGTCTTGGCGGGCCGCGCCCGGCATGGCGGCGGCCTGGTCTTGGCGGGCCGCGCCCGGCATGGCGGCGGCCTGGTCTTGGCGGGCCGCGCCCTGTTTGGCGGCGGCCTGGATCGGCGTCGCAGCTGTGATGGGATCTGTGCAGGCTGGGCTGGGCGTCGCTGCAGGGACCGGGTCTTGGTGGGCCGAGCAGGGCATCGCTGCGGCGGCCGGGGCTTGGCGGGCCGAGCAGGGCATCGCTGCGGCGGCCGGGGCTTGGCGGGCCGAGCAGGGCATCGCTGCGGCGGCTGGGTCTTGGCGGGCCGAGCAGGGCATCGCTGCGGCGGCCGGGGCTTGGCGGGCCGAGCAGGGCATCGCTGCGGCGGCCGGGTCTTGGCGGGCCGAGCAGGGCATCGCTGCGGCCGCTGGGGCTTGGAAGGCCGCACCTGGCGTGGCTGCGGCCTGCTTCAGCGTCGCCGCACCGGACGCCTCTTCGGGGACCGCGGGCGTGGCAGCAGGGGTCGGGGCACTTGCGCTGGCCGGGGCATCACTCGACTCACCCACCGGTGGCAGCATCGGGGTCTGCGTCATCGCCGTCCTGTCTGGCACTCGGCGCGCGGCTCTCCTTTCATAGGCCCGAACCGCCGCGGTCATCTCCAGCATTTCCATTCGTTCTTCCCGGATCTGCTCCACAACCCGGGTCTCCAGTCGGTCGCAGAACTGGGCCAGCTCCCGATACCACCAGGCAGCGGAGCCCGGTTCTGGATTTCTGCGGTCAGACGCCATTTCTTCTGCGCCCTCTTCTGCACGACTCTCCAGCTGTGGACTCGCCGCTGCCTCTGATAGCAAGCTGTTCAGTTTCTGCTCTGCCTCTTTCAGCAGCTCCTCTCCCAGCAGCAGGCTTGTGGCTTCTCTTCTGCTCCGCCGTCTCTGGACGCTTCCGCTCTCATAGCTGGCAAGGTCAGAACCCTGCAGGGGATCTCTGGGTAGCCACACCTCTTCGTGGGCGGTAACTTCTTCCAGCGCGGGCTGCTGTTGTTTTTCAGCGCGCTTTTCATGGTGGCAATATGGCGGCGCTTCCAATTTTTCAAGCGGACCGCCCAGGCACATGGTCACCTGTCTCAACAGGTCTAGTCCTTATCCTGTTCGTGACGCCAGATGTGAAGCCCCGCAGGTGTTGTGTCGGTGTCGGTGCGTTACCTTCAGGGACTCCACGTTGCTGGATCTCCGTCACTGGTAGGAAATCTTCTGTTTTGATCGTGACGCCACTCTCAGTATTGCGGTCAGTGGGGACCGCCACTGCAGGTTAGGGGACGCCTGGGGCTGATGGTGTGTGCAGTTAGTTGGAATAGCCTCCTGAGAGTGAGGCAAGCCCCAGGGCCCAGTGTAGGTTTGTAGTACCACAAGGCGCAGAATGACCACACAGGCAGGATGTCTTTCAGGGTTTTTACTCACTTCAGGTGGCAGGGTGAGTAACCCGGGCGTAGCTGAGATGAACCAGGTAGGAACCAGGTATCCTTCAGGCTGACTTTATGAGGGTGACTACTGACTCGCCTTCCTTAGCCCTTGGTGGTTTGGGGTGACCCCGACTTTTAGTCCCTATGGGGGTCGCCCAGGGAAGATGCTGCAGCCTCTCTCCCCTTCGTTCGCCGTATGCTTGTTCCCCGGACCAGGCCACTCCAGCCTCTTGCCTCCTATGACCTATGGGCCCTCACTGCGGTTACGTGGCTGCGGCTTTTGTGGTGATGTGGTGTGGGCTTTGAGAGCCCCACACCGGCAGGTTTAGCAGAAGAAAGCTGGATCTATCTTCGCTTCGGGATCTGCCGCCCGGTTGGGCCTGGTGCTCTCTAGAAGTCTCCTTACTTCCCACTCCGTGCACTCCCTAGCTGAAGCTGGCTTTCAGGCAGCACTCCTAGTTGACCGTTCTCCCCCGTCTGTAGCCACTGCGCGGGCGCTGTTAGACAGCAACAGCCCCACAGGTCTGCTCCTCACTGAGCCCTATGGAGTTCTCTGCTCTAACTGACTCACTGCTCCTCCTCTCCTGTTCTTGCCTATGCCACCTAGCAACCAGACTCTCCACCACACCCCTTGAGAGGAGATGGAGGCTTTTAACCCCCTGCCACTATTCCAGTGGAGGTATAGGCTTTGCCCCCTCCTGGGATCCCCAGGGGTCCTCTCATGGGTACATGTGTGAGACCTGATCACTATGCGCCTGTGTTCCACACCCCTGTCAGCCTTCTGGATTACCTGTATTGTACTGTCCCCAGCATGGGTGCAGTACTCAGTGGTGCCTGACCAGGTCAGGGGCGCCACAGTCACACTAAGGCTAAGTTCACATTTCCGCTAAAATGTATCAGTCACAATCCGCTGCTCTTGTAAACAGCGGAATCCGTTTAGCGGATTCCGCTGCTCCCATAGACTTGTATGAGCAGCGGATTGTGACTGATGATGCTGCGTTGCACCCTCCGCCCGACTGATCAGTCGTGGAACGACTGACCGCCGGGCGGGAGGAACGCAGCATGTAACGTTTTTTGAGCAGCGAGATCCGTCGGATTTCGCTGCGCATGCTCTCTGGCTCCCTGCACACGTCACCAGCTTTGGTTGGTTACCCGATATTTACCCTGGTTACGGTGCAAGGAGCCAGCGCTAAGCGGTGTAGGCCCGTAACCAAGGTAAATATCGGGTAACCAAGGTAAACATCGGGTGCTTTGCTGTTACCCGATATTTAGGCTGGTTACGTGTGCAGGGAGGCCGACACTTCCCCGCTCGGCCCCGCCCCCTCCCGCACTCCGCACATGTATGTACACACACACACACACACCTGTCCCCAGCCATGCAGACAAGCACTGCCACTGACACCCTCGTCTGGCCCCGCCCCCTGCTCGGCTCCGCCCCCTCCCGCACTTTGCATGTGCACACACATACATACATACATGCACATACATACATACATGCACATACACACACTCACTCACAGATACACTCACCTGTCCCCAGCCATGCAGACCGCAGCACTTCTACTGACATCCTCAGCGCCTGGCCCCGCCCCCCGCTCGGCTCCGCCCCCTCCCGCACTTTGCATGTGCACACACACACATACATACATACATACATGCACATACACACACTCACTCACAGATACACTCACCTGTCCCCAGCCATGCAGACCGCAGCACTTCTACTGACATCCTCAGCGCCTGGCCCCGCCCCCCGCTCGGCTCCGCCCCCTCCCGCACTTTGCATGTGCACACACATACATACATACATGCACATACATACATACATGCACATACACACACTCACTCACACATACACTCACCTGTCCCCAGCCATGCAGACCGCAGCACTTCTACTGACATCCTCAGCGTCTGGCCCCGCCCCCCGCTCGGCTCCGCCCCCTCCCGCACTTTGCATGTGCACACACATACATACATACATGCACATACACACACTCACTCACAGATACACTCACCTGTCCCCAGCCATGCAGACCGCAGCACTTCCACTGACATCCTCAGCGCCTGGCCCCGCCCCCCCGCTCGGCTCCGCCCCCTCCCGCACTTTGCATGTGCACACACATACATACATACATGCACATACATACATACATGCACATACACACACTCACTCACACATACACTCACCTGTCCCCAGCCATGCAGACCGCAGCACTTCTACTGACATCCTCAGCGTCTGGCCCCGCCCCCCGCTCGGCTCCGCCCCCTCCCGCACTTTGCATGTGCACACACATACATACATACATGCACATACACACACTCACTCACAGATACACTCACCTGTCCCCAGCCATGCAGACCGCAGCACTTCCACTGACATCCTCAGCGCCTGGCCCCGCCCCCCGCTCGGCTCCGCCCCCTCCCGCACTTTGCATGTGCACACACATACATACATACATGCACATACACACACTCACTCACAGATACACTCACCTGTCCCCAGCCATGCAGACCGCAGCACTTCCACTGACATCCTCAGCGCCTGGCCCCGCCCCCCGCTCGGCTCCGCCCCCTCCCGCATTCAGCATGTGTATACACACACACACTCACACACTCACACACACACACACTCACCTGTCCTGCAGTCACTGCGGCACTGACGTCCTCAGTGCCACGGCCCCGCTCGGCTCCTCCCCTCCCCCCCGAACTCCGCCCCCCGCACACAACGGAATCCGACAAAGAATTCTGTTCTTTGTCATCCGTTGTACAGCGTTGAACAGCGCATCAGTCACATGCGTCAAGCGACGCATGTGACTGATACAAATCAACGGAAATGTGAACTTAGCCTTAGCAACTTACCAGCGATCCCAGCAACGATAGGGATCGCTGGTAAGTTGCTAGGAGGTTGCTGGTGAGATGTCACACTAGCGACGCTCCAGCGATCCCACCAGCAACCTGACCTGGCAGGGATCGCTGGAGCGTGGCTACACGAGTTGCTGGTGAGCTTACCAGCAACCAGTGACCAGCCCCCAGCGCCGCGTGGAAGATGCTGCGCTTGGTAACTAAGGTAAATATCGGGTAACCAACCCGATATTTACCTTGGTTACCAGCGCACGCAGCTACACGTGCAGAGAGCAGGGAGCAGCGCACACTGAGCGCTGGCTCCCTGCTCTCCTAGTTACAGCACACATCGGGTTAATTACCCGATATGTGCTGCAGCTACATGTGCACAGAGCAGGGAGCAGCGCACACCGCTTAGCGCTGGCTCCCTGCTCTCAGACGCTGACAGACGCGTTACCATAGCAACGGTGCTCTCGGAGCCGCGGTTAGCGGTGACGTCACCGCTAACTGCGTTGCTATGGCAACCTCCGTTAATGACCGGCTGTGTCAGCCGGTCCCTAACGGAACGGGGAGTCGACCGTGTGGTAGAGCATGTCGCCGGTACACGGCGATACACATATGTGCACCGTGTACCGGAGAGATGCACTCGCAGGTCCTACATGACTCGTCATAGTCATGTGACCAGTCTGTAGCCAATGAGATAATAGCCACTTGACTGGTCACATGGCTATTTTGACGTCACGATAGGTCCTGCATCACTGCTGCAGTGCCAGTCACCGGGAGGATTCAGCGATCATCGGATGGAATAGCGGCAGGAGACAGAGTGCAGAAGGGATCGCGAGGACCGGTAAGTGTTATGGCAATGTTTATTAACTGTTTGTGTACATTTATAATGCATTTTTATGTGTTTGTGATTGCCTCCCATTATAGCCTATTGGTTCGAGTTCGGTTCGTCGAACGTTCGACGAACCGAACTCGAACGGGACCCCCGTTCGGCGAACCGACCTCGAGCCGAACCGCGACCGGTTCGCTCATCTCTACCCCAGACGTGGCGCATCCACTAGATGCGCCAATCCTGGCACTTCACCCCAGCTCATCCCGTGCCCTGGTGCAGTGGCAAACGGGGTAATAAATCGGGTTGATACTAGCTGTAAAGTCACCTGAGATCAAGCCCAGCAGTTTGTGATGTCATGGCGTCTATTAGATACCCAACATCATAAACTGTCAGTACTAACAAAAACAAAAAATCGACAAAAGAAATTTTTTTGAAAAAACAGTCCCCAAAACATTTCCTCTTTCACCAATTTATTGTAAGAAAAAAAATAAAGGGGTCCCACGACAACTCTGGACCGTCTAGAATATGGGGGGAAGACACTCAGGGAACGTATCCCCCATTTTCTAGGAGTGCGGACCCTTCATGTGAGGAGTGTGGGTGCAATGAATCTGCACTCACTCTCCCCGGGTCCACAGCAGCAGAGTCCATGTCGTAATGGTTGCTACCAAAGCTGCAATGCCCTGCTCATGAGGTAAGGGCATGCCTAATAAGGAGAACTACTGTAGAGGAAGCTCTGCTCTATATAGGTGCTCAGAGGTAATAATAGATAAAATTAGTGAGTAACCTCGGCACTCTAAATCTCCCAGACTAAGTCAGTAAGTCACAACGGATAGTAATGCAAAATCACTCTTTATTGGTCCGTATTAAGAAAATTTTTTTTTTCATAAGCATATATGTTTTTGTCCAAAACAAGTTACAAATGACGTTTCGGCCTGAGCCTTCGTCAGATTGGACTTATCTGCATGTAATCATGAAAAATGACAATAATCAGTATCATATAAGAGTGAGAGAACAATAACATAAACTCAAACAATGTAGAGGTACAATTGGGATGCAAAAAAATTGCAACACAGCAAGAAATGAAACACATGATACAAATGTCATAATACAGTACAAGGACAATATAGTAATGACAAATATGGGGTCAGAGTAGGCTTAGACAGCTCTGGTACGAAAGAGATGTCAATCATAAAGTAACATGTGCAGTAGGTAGAGCTACACTATGCATGGCAGAGCTAATAGGTAGACTGACCATAGAAAAAGAACGGAGAAAAAGTGGAGAAAAAGTGTAGAAAAAGTGTAGAAAAAGTGGAGGAAAAAATGTAGAAAAAGTGGAGAAAAAGTGGAGAAAAAGTGGAGAAGTGGAGAAAAAGTGGAGAAAAAGTGGAGAAAAAATGGAGAAAAAGTGGAGAAAAAGTGTAGAAAAATTGTAGAAAAATTGTAGAAAAAGTGTAGAAAAAGTGTAGAAAAAATGTAGAAAAAGTGGAGAAAAAGTGGAGAAAAAGTGGAGAAAAAATGGAGGAAAAGTGGAGAAAAAGTGTAGAAAAAGTGTAGAAAAAGTGGAGAAAAAGTGGAGAAAAAGTGGAGAAGTGGAGAAAAAGTGGAGAAAAAGTGGAGAAAAAATGGAGAAAAAATGGAGAAAAAGTGGAGAAAAGGTAGAGAATAAATGGAGAAAAAGTGGAGAAAAAGTGGAGAAGTGGAGAAAAAGTGGAGAAAAAGTGGAGAAAAAATGGAGAAAAAATGGAGAAAAAGTGGAGAAAAGGTAGAGAATAAATGGAGAAAAAGTGGAGAAAAAGTGGAGAAGTGGAGACAAAGTGGAGAAAAAATGGAGAAAAAATGGAGAAAAAGTGGAGAAAAAATGAAAAAAAAGTGGAGAAAAAGTGGAGAAAAAGTGGAGAAAAAGTGGAGAAGTGGAGAAAAAGTGGAGAAAAAATTTAGAAAAAGTGGAGAAAAAGTGGAGAAAAAGGGGAGAAAAAGTGGAGAAAAAGTGGAGAAAAAATGGAGAAAAAGTGGAGAAAAAGTGTAGAAAAAAATGGAGAAAAAATGGAGGAAAAGTGGAGAAAAAGTGGAGAAAAAGTGGAGAAAAAGTGGAGAAAAAATGTAGAAAAAGTGGAGAAAAAGTGGAGAAAAAGTGGAGAAAAAGTGGAGAAAAAATGTAGAAAAAGTGGATAAAAAGTGGATAAAAAGTGGAGAAAAAGTGTAGAAAAATTGTAGAAAGAGTGTAGAAAAAATGTAGAAAAAGTGGAGAAAAAATGTAGAAAAAGTGGAGAAAAAGTGGAGAAAAAGTGGAGAAGTGGAGAAGTGAAGAAGAAGTGGAGAAGAAGTGGAAAAGTGTTTGTTCATGCCAGATGGGAGATAAATAATTTTTTACCGGCGCTGTCATTTACTGTAACGTGATCATCGGTGTACGGTGTATACCTGTGATCACGTGAGCGGGGACCGGAAAAACCGTCCTGAATCATGATCTCCAGGGGCTCAGCTAGCCCTGAAACCCCGGAGATTTTCTGACGCTGGGGGGCGTTATTCACTTATTTCTGCCTGCTGTTTATAAACGGCAGATCAGAATAAGGCTACATTAACACGACCGATCCATTTTTGCGGTCTGCAAAAAACAGTCCGTTTTTTTTCACGGGTGCATCCGTGTGGCATCCGTTTCCGTTCCGTAGACGGTCCGTATGTCATCTGTTTGTCATCAGTGTGCCTTCCGTTTTTTTTGTGTACTGCAAAAAACCTGAATGAGGGTAAATGCATAAATTTACCCAGGATCCATAGCTTCATCCTACATGAGGCGGTCACATGTTCACTCCAGTGCCATTTTCTACTGGTTTTCACAGCGTAGAGCTCTCTGGTGATTTTCCTGTGCTTGTGCACTTCATATCAGTCTTTTCTGTCATTATAATGGCAGAAAGACACATAATGTCCCACTCTCCTGCATTTTGTAATTTTGCACCCTTTGGTGCCTTTCATGTGGCACTAAGGGGTGCTTAGCTTTGTATTTAGCCAAAAAAGTGAAAAAAAAAATGTCGTAGGGTTCCCCCTAGTTTTGTAGCCAGCTAGGGTAAAGTGACGGGTGCAGCCTGCAGACCACAGCTGGCAACCTCACCTTGGCTGGTAATCCAAAACTGAGGGCACCCCACGCTGTTATTTTAAATTAGATAAATAATTTTAAAAAAAAACCACGTAGGGGTCCCCCCAAAATTGGATCACCAGCCAAGGTAAAGCAGACAGCTGGGGTCTGATATTCTCAGACTAGGGAGGTCCATGGTTATTGGACTCTCCCCAGCCTAAAAATAGCAGGCCGCAGCCGCCCCAGAAGTGGCGCATCCATTAGATGTGCCAATCCTGGTGCTTCGCCCCAGCTCATCCCGCGCCCTGGTGCAGTGGCAAACGGGGTAATATATGGGGTTAATACCAGATGTGTAATGTCACCTGACATCAAGCCCTGGGGTTGGTGAGGTCAGGCGTCTATCAGATACCCGACATCACCAACCCAGTCAGTAATAAAAAAAAATAGACAACAAACACATTTTTATTTGAAAAAACACTCCCCAAAACATTCCCTCTTTAACCAATTTATTAGAAAGAAAAACAATTCCAGGTCTGGTGTAATCCAAGGGGTTGCCATGACGATCCACACTGTCCCAGTCAATGAAGAGCAGGATGTTCCCCATTGGCTGGGAGAGCAGTGCAGTGACCTGAGCTAACATCAATGGGTCAGCCCAGGTCACTGCAGGGATGACAAGTGCTGCTGTCAGCAAGGTACATTACCTGCGCTGATCTCCTGCACTGCCGACAGCACCTGTCACTGAGTTCAATGACCGGTGCCTTCACACCAAGTATCGCGAGAGGCCCGTGACGTCACCGCTAGTCAGTCTCGGGTCGGATGCGAGAGAAGGTGATGTGACAAGCGGCGGCCATGGAGGACAGTGACAGCGCTGAGGTCGGGATGGCAGGACTTCATCACCGCAGGTAAGCCGAGCGGGACCGTGTGTGTGTGTGTGTGTGTGTGTGTGTGTGTGTACGTGTGTACATACCGCGGGCAGGAGGGGGCAGAGTGAGCTGAGCGGGGAAGTGTCGGCTTCCTGCATGTAACTAGGATAAACATCGGGTTACTAACCAAAGCGCTTTGGTTGGATACCCGATATTTATCTTGGTTACCAGCTTGTGGCAGGCTGCCAGCGATGGCTCCTGCACACTGTAGCTGTAAAAAGCCCTGCTTTTTGCTGCTAGAACCGTTCTCAAACGTATCTAGAACTATCGAGCTTTTGCAAAAAGCTCGAGTTCTAGTTCGATCTCGAACAGCCCCCAAAATCACTCGAGCCCCGAACTGGAGAACCTCGAACCGCGAACCGCGCTCAACTCTAGTTGTGAGGAAGGATGACCAGGCTGAGGATTCGATGGGCCAGCCTCTGGGCTACTCAAGTCTGTCTGTGTGGACCCTTGGGATTTGCTATTCGACAAGTAACTGGAGGCATTTTCTGCTAGCCAACTCGTTACCTGTTCACACTGTTCACGGCGCAAGAGTGCTTTTCCATGTGGAGAAGAAAATTGGGATAGGAAGGTAGAGGTAGATAAAGCAGAAACCTTTTTCTTTGGCTCGGTCACACTGCTTGGGCGACCACCTTTCTCACTACCACCTGGTCCATGGCCCTTACACCCTCTTTTTCCCATTTTTTTTGTTTGATTATTTAAGGTGAATACTGTAACGTGACCTTTTCTACAGGCAGTGGAACAACACTTATGCTGGGTTGTTAAACTTGCGTTAATAGTTTATCACGATAACTGTTTCTGTAAGTCTAAAAACTAAAAGGTACTTTTATTGGACAAACTACCACTTGGAAGAGTCAACAAAGATGTTGTGAATGTCTTTAAGCCCCAAAAAAACCCAGGGTTTGACAAAACTTTTCTTTTAGTATTGGTTTTTGGCACTCAGACTGTGTTTTAGTAAGAGCAAGCCACTATGTAGGTGCAGGCAGGTAAGGAGATGTTCGTTGCTCCTGCGGTGTCACACATAGCGATGTGTGCTGCCGCAGGAACGACAAACAACATTGCAAATATGCAATTAACAATTTTTTGATTCAGGACGACCTCTCCGTGGCGAACGATTTTGGCCACTTTTGCGATCGACTAAGGTCGCTCGTACGTGTCACATGCTGCGATGTCGCTAACGTCGCCGGATGTGCATCACAAACACCGTGACTCCAACGATAATAAGCTGAACGCACCTCCCCCTTGAAGGAGGGATTGTTCGGCGGTCACAGCGACGTCGCCGACCAGGTATGTGCGTGTGAAGCTGCCGTAGCGATAATGTTCGCTACGGCAGCAATCACCACATATTGCATGTGGGACGGGGCCAGGTGCTATCGCGCTGGACATCGCAAGCAATTGCTATCGATGTCGCAACGTGCAAAGCCAGCCTTAGACTGTGTGTTAGTTGCAGAAAGCCACTATGTAGATGCTGTAAGATATGAAGCCCCCCAAAATATGCTAGGTGACTGGTAGGAAGGTACTGGCCTTGAGGCACAATTACTGACCCTGACACCAAGTATTAATGAAAATTGGCTAACACTGAGACTGTGTGTTAGTTGCAGGAAGCCACTATGTAGGTGCTGTAAGATATGAAGCCCCCCAAAATATGCTAGGTGGCTGGTAGGAAAGTACTGGCCTTGAGGCACAATTACTGACCCTGACACCAAGTATTAATACAAATTGGGTAACACTAAAGCGGGCTTTGAATTGAGATGGTGGCTGACAGGCACTACACTACACCTGAACCCCTTGTTTTTACAATTTTTGGACCTTTTTTTTTGCAAGTTGTAATACCTATTGCTAGCTGTGAGACTGTGACCGGGGTTATCTATGACGGCCGGTATGTCTCGCCCCGGTTGTGCTCACTCTATGATAGCAAGTAACTCCACTCTAGGGTTAATGCTGTTTCCCTACAGGCTGAAAGAAGGGTTAAAAGGAAACAGGAACAAGGGCGGGGGTGCCGGGTGTGAGGGAGTGAACACAACTCCCTGAGTTCTCTGCCGGAGAGGCACATGTGTACTGTTGTGGACTTTTGTTTGGATATTAAACCGTGTGCTGTGACCCTTGGTGCCTGGATCTCGTGTCTTCTGCTGCGCAGCCGACCACGCTACCTCACATATGGTGGAGAATCGGCGGGCATGCCAGCCCGGTGAGGTGTAGCTTCCATTTCTGGTGTCCCGGTAGCACATGTCCTGGATTCACGCGGCTATACTACAGCCCAAACCCGGCGACACCATGGAGGAAATACTAAAGCAGCAGCAACAGTTCAATGCACACCTGCTCCGGTCGTTGGATCATCAGCAGCAATCTTTGAAATTGCAGGAACAAAGGCACCAAGAACAGATGGTTCTACTGGCCAAGTCGATCCGTGCCGGACCGGCAGCAACAACCCCGGGACCGGGTGACGACGGCAGCGTCCGGAAAGCGGTGAGACAAGCGTTGCAAAAGATGACCCCGGGGGATGATGTGGAAGCGTTCCTGGCGGTGTTTGAGCGGGTGGCCGAGCGGGAAAAGCTGCCGACCCCCCAGTGGGCTGAAGTATTGTCGCCCTATCTGACAGGGGAGCCCCAAAAAGCGTACCTGGACCTCTGTACCGAGGACGCCATAGAATATGCGACTTTGAAAGCCGAAATACTGGCTTGGTTGGGGGTGAATACCTATGTACGGGCTCAGCGGGTAAATCAGTGGTTCTATGAGGAAGCCAAACCCGTACGCTCCCAGGCCTATGACTTGTTGCATCTCGTAAAAAAGTGGTTGCAGCCTGACACTCTGAGCCCAGCGCAAATGGTGGAAAGGGTAGTAGTTGATCGTTTTGTGCGCACTTTACCCGTCACCATTCAACGGTGGGTAGGACAGGGCGACCCGAGTATCCTGGACCAATTAGTGTCCCTGGTAGAGCGGCATGTGGCTACACAGGACTTGATACGGGACACTGAGACTTTGCGTACCGCCCGTCGGTCCGGCCCCTCCAAGCCTAGGGCCAAGGACCCACCGCCGACACCGGTGCAGGAGTCCGCTACCGTCCCGTCTGAGGCCGCGCCCGCCGTCCCTGAGGTCCGGAAGGTTCTGTACCCTAAACGACAACTCGTCAAGGGGGTTTCCTTCCCTATTAGATGTTGGCGGTGAGAGCGGGTGGGACATATGGAAGCCCAGTGTCCACTCACCACGGAGCCCATGGATTGTGGGGTTACCCGGCGGGGTTCAATGTATGCTCAGGTGGTGTGTACCGCTGACCTGGTCTCCCCAGAGACTGAGCCCCACTTGTGCCAAATACAGGTGAATGGATGTCCGGTTACAGGCTTGTTGGATTCCGGAAGCTGGGACAGGCGCGATATTTCACCACGCTCGACCTGACCAAGGGGTACTGGCAGGTGCCACTGACGGAGTCCGCCAAGGAGAAAACCGCTTTTGTTACGCCGGAGGGTCTCTTCCACTATGTTGTCTTGCCTTTTGGGTTACATGGCGCTCCGGCCACGTTCCAGAGGTTGATGGACTTGGTGCTGGAACCCCACCAGGCGTATGCATCAGCGTACCTTGATGACATCATTATTTACAGCTCCGAGTGGCAGACCCACTTGGAACAGGTACAAGCAGTGGTGGACGCGCTTCGAACAGCCGGATTGACGGCCAATCCCAAGAAATGTGCGTTGGGACTCACGGAAGCCCGCTACTTGGGCTACGTGATAGGCCAAGGAGTGATTAAGCCCCAAATTAACAAGGTTGAGGCGATCCAGAAGTGGCCTAGACCCCTGACCACGAAGCAGGTTAGGGCCTTCCTGGGTATCGTGGGGTACTACAGGAGGTTTGTAAAAGATTTTGCGGGACTATCAGCCCCCTTGACGGACCTTCTCAAAGGCAAGAAGTCTGTCATGGTGCGCTGGACTCCGCAGGCCGAGGACTCCTTCCGGGCCCTGAAGGGGGTTCTGTGCGGACAGCCCATTCTTGTAAACCCTGATTTCTGGAAGGAGTTCATAGTACAGACTGACGCCTCGGAGGTCGGCCTGGGGGCAGTGCTGTCTCAGGTGGTTCAGGGGGAGGAACACCCCGTCACCTTCTTAAGTAGGAAGCTCACCCCTCCCGAGCGGAATTATAGCGTAGTGGAGAAGGAGTGCCTGGCGATCAAGTGGGCCTTGGAGTCCCTACGCTATTACCTGCTGGGACGGCAGTTTCGCTTGGTGACGGATCACTCTCCACTGGTCTGTATGAGGTCCGCCAAGGAACGGAATGCCCGGGTTACCCGGTGGTTCCTTTCTCTGCAGAACTTCCGATTTAAGGTTGAACACCGGGCCGGTAGGTTGCAGGGCAATGCCGATGCCTTGTCCCGCGGCCCATGTTTGATGGCGGGAGTTCAACCCCGCACGCTTGAACTGAGGGGGGGGGTATGTGAGACTGTGACCGGGGTTATCTATGACGGCCGGTATGTCTCGCCCCGGTTGTGCTCACTCCATCATAGAAAGTAACTCCACTCCAGGGTTAATGCTGTTTCCCTACAGGCTGAAAGAAGGGTTAAAAGGAAACAGGAACAAGGGCGGGGGTGCCGGGTGTGAGGGAGTGAACACAACTCCCTGAGTTCTCTGCCGGAGAGGCACATGTGTACTGTTGTGGACTTTTGTTTGGATATTAAACCGTGTGCTGTGACCCTTGGTGCCTGGATCCCGTGTCTTCTGCTTCGCAGCCGACCACGCTACCTCACATAGTCTAACAGACACAAGGGATGTAGCAGTGCTGAGATTGTTGATTATCAGTAGCAGATGTCAGGACAGCTTTAAATCTCTCCCTGCTTGTGAGTAAGCCGTCCCTAGCTGTCCCTATATCACACACTGCAGGAACAGACCGTATGCAGCACTAATAAGAGGATTTATTTATTTTTTTTGCAGCAGTTCTATGATTTACATAGCTGCTAGCACAGTGGACACTGTATTCAGCCCTTAAAAGGACTATTTTGGATTCTGCAGCAGGAGCATTATCTCATAGAACAAACTGCACTGTCACTATACCTGTTTCTATGATTTACACAGTCGCTAACAACTAATGCTAAAAATCTTCAGCCCTTAGAAAGACTGTTTTGGATTCTGCAGCAGGAACACTATCTCATAGAAAGAACTGCACTGCCCCTATACTTGTTTCTATGCTTTACACAGTCGCTAACAGGTAATGCTAAATACCTTCAGCCCTTAGAAGGACTAGCATTAGTTGGCTGGAAAAACACTGTACCGCACACAGTACAGTCTCGCTACACTGGCAGCTCAGGAATGAATACGTGCACACAAAATGGCGGCTGCCTTATACAGCCCATATGACCCTATGCGGCCAAGCCAATCACAGTAACACCACAACAAAGATGGCTGTGGCGCTACTGTGAGGGCAAGCAACGTCAGATGTGTTCATTGGCTGGAAAAAGGAGCCAGGAAGTCCAGAAACAAAAATGAAAGTACCGGAGCAAATACCATGTTAACCGTCGGATAGCGAATACCTCGGATACCCTATTAGCCGTCGGATACCAAATAGTGGCGAATACATTTGCTCATCCCTAGTAACAACCCATCCAATCCACACAGGCAAAGAAATCAAATCATAGATGTCCATACATTTAGTGATATGTAATAATGAGAGTAGATACAAGGAAAAAGTATTGTACTGAAATGTATTTAATACTTTATAAAAAAGCCTTTGCTGGTAATGACAGCTTCAAGATGCCTCCTGTTTGGAGAAACTAGCTGTATACAGTTAGGTCCAGAAATATTTGGACAGTGACACAATTTTCGCGAGTTGGGCTCTGCATGCCACCACATTGGATTTGAAATGAAACCTCTACAACAGAATTCAAGTGCAGATTGTAACGCTTAATTTGAAGGTTTGAACAAAAATATCTGATAGAAATTGTAGGAATTGTACACATTTCTTTACAAACACTCCACATTTTAGGAGGTCAAAAGTAATTGGACAAATAAACCAAACCCAAACAAAATATTTTTATTTTCAATATTTTGTTGCGAATCCTTTGGAGGCAATCACTGCCTTAATTCTGGAACCCATGGACATCACCAAACGCTGGGTTTCCTCCTTCTTAATGCTTTGCCAGGCCTTTACAGCCGCAGCCTTCAGGTCTTGCTTGTTTGTGGGTCTTTCCGTCTTAAGTCTGGATTTGAGCAAGTGAAATGTATGCTCAATTGGGTTAAGATCTGGTGATTGACTTGGCCATTGCAGAATGTTCCACTTTTTTGCACTCATGAACTCCTGGGTAGCTTTGGCTGTATGCTTGGGGTCATTGTCCATCTGTACTATGAAGCGCCGTCCGATCAACTTTGCGGCATTTGGCTGAATCTGGGCTGAAAGTATATCCCGGTACACTTCA
Organism: Anomaloglossus baeobatrachus; assembly: GCF_048569485.1. Classification (NCBI taxonomy): domain Eukaryota; kingdom Metazoa; phylum Chordata; class Amphibia; order Anura; family Aromobatidae; genus Anomaloglossus; species Anomaloglossus baeobatrachus. The sequence goes on from NC_134358.1 coordinate 424,126,467, forward strand.
GAATTCATCCGGCTACTCTTGTCTGCTGTTATGTCATAAATAAACAAAAGTGACCCAGTGCAATTGAAAGCCATGCATGCCCATGCCATCACGTTGCCTCCACCATGTTTTACAGAGGATGTGGTGTGCCTTGGATCATGTGCCGTTCCCTTTCTTCTCCAAACTTTTTTCTTCCCATCATTCTGGTACAGGTTGATCTTTGTCTCATCTGTCCATAGAATACTTTTCCAGAACTGAGCTGGCTTCATGAGGTGTTTTTCAGCAAATTTAACTCTGGCCTGTCTATTTTTGGAATTGATGAATGGTTTGCATCTAGATGTGAACCCTTTGTATTTACTTTCATGGAGTCTTCTCTTTACTGTTGACTTAGAGACAGATACACCTACTTCACTGAGAGTGTTCTGGACCTCAGTTGATGTTGTGAACGGGTGCTTCTTCACCAAAGAAAGTATGCGGCGATCATCCATCACTGTTGTCATCCGTGTACGCCCAGGCCTTTTTGAGTTCCCAAGCTCACCAGTCAATTCCTTTTTTCTCAGAATGTACCCGACTGTTGATTTTGCTACTCCAAGCATGTCTGCTATCTCTCTGATGGATTTTTTCTTTTTTTTCAGCCTCAGGATGTTCTACTTCACCTCAATTGAGAGTTCCTTAGACCGCATGTTGTCTGGTCACAGCAACAGCTTCCAAATGCAAAACCACACACCTGTAATCAACCCCAGACCTTTTAACTACTTCATTGATTACAGGTTAACGAGGGAGACACCTTCAGAGTTAATTGCAGCCCTTAAGGTCCAGTCACACTAAGCAACTTACCAGCGATCCCAACAATGATAGGGATCGCTGGTAAGTTGCTAGGAGGATGTCACACTGCGACGCTCCAGCGATCCCACCAGCAACCTGACCTGGCAGGGATCGCTGGAGCGTCACTAAACGAGTTGCTGGTGAGCTCACCAGCAACCAGTGACCAGCCCCCAGCGCCGCGTGGAAGATGCTGCGCTTGGTCACTAACGTAAATATCGGGTAACCAACCCGATATTTACCTTGGTTACCAGTGCACGGAGCTACACGTGCAGAGAACAGGGAGCAGCGCACACTGAGCGCTGGCTCCCTGCTCTCCTAGTTACAGCACACATCGGGTTAATTACCCGATGTGTGCTGCAGCTAAATGTGCACAGAGCAGGGAGCAGCGCACACCGCTTAGCGCTGGCTCCCTGCTCTCCTAGTTACAGCACACATCGGGTTAATTACCCGATGTGTGCAGCAGCTACATGTGCACAGAGCAGGGAGCAGCGCACACCGCTTAGCGCTGGCTCCCTGCTCTCCTAGTTACAGCACACATCGGGTTAATTACCTGATGTGTGCTGCAGCTACATGTGCACAGAGCAGGGAGCAGCGCACACTGCTTAGCGCTGGCTCCCTGCTCTCCTAGCTACAGCACACATCGGGTTAATTAACCCGATGTGTCCTGCAGCTACATGTGCACAGAGCAGGAGCCGGCACTGACAGTGAGAGCGGCGGAGGCTGGTAACAAAGGTAAATATCGGGTAACCAAGGACAGGGCTTCTTGGTTACCCGATGTTTACATTGGTTACCAGCCTCCGCAGAAGCCGGCTCCTGCTGCCTGCACATTTAGTTGTTGCTGTCTCGCTGTCACACACAGCGATCTGTGCTTCACAGCGGGACAGCAACAACTAAAAAATGGCCCAGGACATTCAGCAACAACCAACGACCTCACAGCAGGGGCCAGGTTGTTGCTGGATGTCACACACAGCAACATCGCTAGCAACGTCACAAAAGTTGTTCGTTAGCAGCGATGTTGCTAGCGATGTTGCTTAGTGTGACGGGGCCTTTAGAGTCCCTTGTCCAATTACTTTTGGTCCCTTGAAAAAGAGGAGGCTATGCATTACAGAGCTATGATTCCTAAACCCTTTCTCCGATTTGGATGTGAAAACTCTCATATTGCAGCTGGGAGTGTGCACTTTTAGCCCATATTATATATATAATTGTATTTCTGAACATGTTTTTGTAAACAGCTAAAATAACAAAACTTGTGTCACTGTCCAAATATTTCTGGACCTAACTGTACATCGCTCAAGTGTGATTTTGGCCCATCCACACAAATACTTTTCAAATCCTGAAAGTTTGTGGGCTGTTTCTATGAACTCTAAGGCGGGCTTTGCACACTACGACATCGCAGGTGCGATGTCGGTGGGGTCAAATTGAAAATGTAGCACTTCCGGCATCGTATGCGACATCGTAGTGTGTAAAGGCTCGATGATACGATTAACGAGCGCGTAATCGTATCATCGGTGCAGCGTCGGCGTAATCCATGATTACGCTGACGCGACAGTCCGATGTTGTTTCTCGCTCCTGCGGCAGCACACATCGCTGTAGGTGAAGCCGCAGGAGCGAGGAACATCTCCTACCGGCGGCACTGCAGCTTCCGTAGGATATGCGGAAGGAAGGAGATGGGCGGAATGTTTACATCCCACTCATCTCTGCCCCTCCGCTCTGATTGGCCGCCTGGCGTGTGACGTCGCTATGACGCCGCACGACCCGCCCCCTTAACAAGGAGGCGTGTAGCCGGCCAGAGCGACGGTCGCAGGACAGGTGAGTCTATGTGAAGCTGCCGTAGCGATAATGTTCGCTACGGCAGCTATCACAAGGAAATCGCTGCTGCGACGGGGGCGGGTACTATCGCGCTCGACATCGCAGCATCGGCCTGCGATGTCGCAGCGTGCAAAGTACCCCTTAGGCTATGTGTCCACGGGAGAATGTAGCTGCGGATTTTTCTGCATCAAAATCCGCAGCTTTCCCGCAAAATCCGCACCTATTCAAAGGTGCGGATTTGCTGCGGATTTTTTTTTTTTCCCAATTTTAAAGCCAAAATCCGGATGAAAATCCGCAACAATAATTGACATGTTGCAGATTTTTCCGGCTCAAAATCCGCACGAAATCCGCTGCGGAAAAATCCGCAGCGTGGGCACAACATTTCCAAAATGCCCTAGAAATGGCTGGGAAGTGCCTGAGCTGCAGATTTTCGGGAAATCTGCGGCTTTTCCGCGAGAAATCCGCGGCAAAATCCGTGCATTTTCCGCAGCGTGGGCACATAGCCTAAGATTTACTTACTTCAATAAATTTCCTATTGGATTCAGGTCAGGTGATTGGCTGGGCCATTCTAGCAGCTTTTTTTTCTGTCTCTGAAACCAATTGAGAGTTTCCATCCCTGTGTGTTTGGGATCATTATTTTGATGAAATGTCCACCCTCGTTTCATCTTCATTATCCTGGTAGATGGCAGCATTTTGTTTTTTTTTTCCTTTTGTTTCTTTTGTCTAGAAATGTCTCCTTCTTTCAATTATATTAAGTTTGACAGTGATGTTCCCCCCTCCAAATGTCTCCGTTGGTATTTGGGTTTTGGGGTGTGTAAGGTTGCATCCCGCAACCTGGGGGGGTTCCACTCACTTGCACCGGTGCAGGGTAGCTTAGGCATACACAGGCAACACAGTCTTTCTCAAAAATGTAGCAGTTTATTAGTAACCAACATAAACTGCACTTCCAAAACACAATGAAGCCTCTCCTGGCTTAAAGGAAAATATAACATCCACATACCGTGGGCTTCCAGTCCAATTAAATGTCCTTAGTGGATTCTCCACACTCTGGCTCCAGCCAGCGAACACAAGTCACTGTGGTTGCTTCCTGCAGCCTCCAGCCCTCTCCAGCCAGGCTGCAGTATTTTCCCCAGTCCTCACCTGGAATGATTTCCAGGAGTCTCTCTTCAGTCTTCACACAGACTGAGATCTCCAGCACACATCCTCCATGTGCAGCACTCTCAGGCTTCTCTCTGTTTCTAAAACTAACAGTCTCTTAGACCCGCAACACACATCCATTTTTTTTGTACGTGTGCGGTACGTATTTGCATGTACCGGAGACACGGAGATACGGAGACCCATGTTATTCAATGGTAGATGGCACACACACGTAAAATCACACGGAACGTGTGTCCAAGTGGTAAGTACGTGTGTGCGCTTTTCGACACGGACAACATGTCCGTTTTTGGCCGGCATCACGCAGGCATGGACCCGCTAAAGTCTATGGGTCCGTGCCTGCACAGACCGCACACGGAGTATGTCCGTGTTCAGCACGTTTCGTCCGTGTGCGTTTTTAAACGAACGATGTTATTTTTTTTTTTTTCTTTGTTAAATTCAGTATACTTACCTTTTTTCATGATGTTCTCAGTCATACTTACATTGGCTCTCGGTCTGTTTCTTCCCCCGGCTCATACTTACCGCTCCCCGATCACCAGCGCTGCGAGGAACAGCTGTGCAGAGAATGCGCGGCAACAATTACTTTGAAAAAGCCGGCCGCTCATTAATCAATCTCGTATTCCCTGCTTTCCCCGCCCACAGGTGCCTGTGATTGGTTGCAGTCAGACACGCCCCCCACGCTGAGTGACAGCTGTGTCACTGCACCCAATCACAGCAGCCGGTGGGCATGTCTATACTGTGCAGTAAAATAAATAAATAAATAATTAAAAAAAACGGCGTGTGGTCCCCCCCAATTTTAATACCAGCCAGATAAAGCCATACGGCTGCAGGCTGGTATTCTCAGGATGGGGAGCCCCACGTTATGGGAAGCCCCCCAGCCTAACAATATCAGCCAGCAGCCGCCTAGAATTGCCGCAGACATTAGATGTGACAGTTCTGGGACTGTACCCGGCTCTTCCCGATTTGCCCTGGTGCGTTTGCAATCGGGGTAATAAGGAGTTAATGGCAGCCCATAGCTGCCACTAAATCCTAGATTAATCATGTCAGGCGTCTCCCCGAGATACCTTCCATGAGTAATCTGTAAGTTACAGTAAATAAATACACACACACACACCTGAAAAAATCCTTTATTTGCAATAAAAACCACTAACAAATACCCTCATTCACCACTTTATTCAGCCCGACAAGCCCTCCATGTCCGGCGTAATCCACGAAGTTCCAGCATCGCTTCCAGCTCTGCTACATGGAGGTGGCATTAGCTGCAGAAGACACCGCCGCTCCTGACAGATCCATGCAGCAACTAAAGACAGCCACGCGATCAGCGATGATGTCACTGAGGTTACTCGCGGCCACTGCTGGATCATACAACTGTGACAGCAAGTCGCCCGAGTGACAGCGATGAAGTCACAGGTGAGTTGCTGTCATAGTTGTATGATCCAGCGGTGGCCGTGAGTTACCTGACTGACGTTATCGCTGATCGCGCGGCTGTCTTCAGTTGCTGCATGGAGCTGTTAGGAGCGGCGGTGTCTGCTGTAGCTCCTGTCACCTTCATGAAGCAGAGCTGGATGCGATGCTGGACCTCCGTGGATTACGCCGGACATGGAGGGGTTTTTCGGGTTGAATAAAGTGGTGAATGAGGGTATTTGTTAGTGGTTTTTATTGCAAATAAAGGATTTTTTCACTGTGTGTGTTTATTTACTGTAATTTACAGATTACTCATGGAAGGTATCTCGGGGAGACGCCTGACATGATTAATCTAGGATTTAGTGGCAGCTATGGGCTGCCATTAACTCCTTATTACCCCAATTGCCAATGCACCAGGGCAAATTGGGAAGAGCCGGGTACAGTCCCAGAACTGTCGCATCAAATGTATGCGGCAATTCTGGGCGGCTGCTGGCTGATATTGTTAGGCTGGGGGGCTCCCCATAACGAGGGGTTCCCCATCCTGAGAATACCAGCCTGCAGCCGTATGGCTTTATCTGGCTGGTATTAAAATTGGGGGGGACCGCACGCCGTTTTTTTTAATTTATTTTACTGCACAGTATAGACACGCCCACCGGCTGCTGTGATTGGGTGCAGTGACACAGCTGTCACTCAGCATGGGGGGCGTGTCTGACTACAACCAATCACAGGCGCCTGTGGGCCGGGAAAGCAGGGAATACGAGATTGATTAATGAGCGGCCGGCTTTTTCAAAATAGTTAAAGTCGCCGGAGTTTTAATAACAGCTGAGCAGCGCCGCACCGGAGATCGGGGATCGGTGAGTATGAGAGAGGGCTGCTCACTTCAGTCACTCAGGGGATTAGCGGTCACCGGTGAATCCTGCACAGGTGACCGCTAATCAGGACGTGACACAGACAGAGCCGCGGCATGACAATGAAGTCGGGTGAAGTTCACCCGAGTTCATTCTCATCGCGCAACTCTGTCTGCTGTCAGCCGACATCTATAAACGACATTGTGCATCACAAACACGGACATTGCACGTACACATACACGTTCATGCCACACGCACACACGTTCATTCCACACGCACACACGGACAGCATACGCCATCAACACAGATGTCATACGTACCGGAGAAACGCCCCTAAAAAAATGGAACACAGACCCGAAAAACGGACCGTAAGACACGTACTTTTTTTGCGGAAGTGTGTTTTAGGCCTTAAACCCAACCGGATACACCCACAGGTGGAGGTATGTGATTCTCCAGCTCTGTCCATCACACTGGTCACAGTTTAAAGGGAACCTAACCCTTAATTACAACCCAAGTTCTGTGGAACTACAGGTCCCACAGTCACACCTTCAGTTCAATATCACAGGGGGATTTTTCTCCACTGCGACCATCCACAACATTGGTGGTCGCTACCTCACAGGTGATATGCAGTATCTTTGGCCTACAAACATGGTTTGTATTATGGCATCCAAAGAGTTCAATTTGGTCTCAGAATTTATTCTCCCAGTATAGTGGAACCTTGATTTACGAGAACAATCCGTTTTGGGAGTGTGCTTGTAAATTAAGTTACTCGTCTAGCAAAGCAAGATTTCCCATAGGAAATCATTGGAATGCAGACAATTCGTTCCACAACTTGTAGCATGTCTAATCCTGGTTCCCTATTGTGCCATTCCAAACGCGCGCACATATGCACAAACACGCGCACACACAAGCTCAAACACGCGCACACACATGCACAAGTGCGCGCACACACATGCACAAGTGCGCGCACACACACACACACATTACTCACCATTATCCTCCGTTCCCTCGCTGGCCTGGTTCTTGCAGTCTGCTAATAACCATGGCAGCCAATGCAAAGGCTGCCGCTGTCAGGTCTTCAGCGGCTGTTGTCATTGGCATGAGCAACTTGCCTCTGTGATTGGCCAGCACGCTGACGTCAGAGGCATGGACCGCTTGCCTCTGGTTGGCCAGGGCGCTGATGTCAGTGGCTGATTGGTCAGCGCGCTGCCATTGGGAAGCACAGTGGCAGCTCCTGTATCGGTTGCACTGGTTACCGGATCCACATACCAGCGGACTACAAGAACCAGGTATGAGGACGGCGAGGGAACGGAGGATATGTGAGCATAATATGTGTGTGTTTGTGTATGTTTGTTCGTACACCACCGGAAGTGTGTGCTGTATTTTGCTCGTACAGCAAAGCTTGCCCGTAAATCGAGTTAAAAGTTTACAGAAAGCTTTGGTCGTATAGCGAAATACTCGCACACCAAGTTACTCGTAAACCGAGGTTTCACTGTATTTCATTGACCTGTCTAAATGTTGGTGAACAAACTGTAAACTCATCTGAACATGCTTTTTGTTCAGCAATGGAGTCTTATCTGCTGATCATGCATACAGGCCATGGTGGATGAGTGCATTACTATTTTTTTCTTCTAAACAAGTAGCAATGAGCAATCCTGCCAAGAATCAAATCGGATTAAACACCAACAAGGATAAATATATTGAGGTATTATAGTACAAAACCAAAATCAAAACCCCCTTTATAAAATATAGTCTTTATTAAATAATTTAAAATATAACAAACTTGACAATGTGAACATACATAACATGGACACACTAAAATCAGATAGGTGTAAGTGCAGGTGAACACACAAAAACCTCGACAGTGAGAGGTAAGGAATTTAGGTACAGGCATGATTTCAGATTGATCAAATGAGTTGGGGGCAAGACCTACCTAAATACACTCTGTCTCCCCTTCCTAACAATGGAGGGTAAGTTTAGTTTTTGGATACCCCCTGCTCCACGGAGGATGTCCCTAAAATAGCCCTTAGCTTCACTAGTCAGGGTTACCACCACCACTGATAAAACAAATGTTCCTAAAGTGTAATAGACAAACACACAACAATGACAAATAAGGATATACAAGGAAATGAACCATCAGGACTGTTGCCAAGGTCCAGGTTAATACAGTATAGCCAATTTCATTGCCAATCACCAGTATAGATGAATAATATAGATATCAACTACAATCTCCATTTGAAAGTGGGCAGTAAAAAAGGCTTAATCAAATATAGTATAACTGTATTAATTTTTGTGGGTCAGACTGAGAGGTTTTACTTAACTTCAAACACTCTCCACTATTCCGACGCGTTTCACCCAAACCTAACAAAATGAGTGGGGAATCATCAGGGTATTTAATAGGAACTAGACCAATTGTATGTACAGATTCAAAAAATATCCAACTGTACTCTCCAAATATACTGACACTGATCAAGGTCAGCCCAATACTACTGATAATACGGGGTGGAGGACGGCTGCACTGAACACAGCTCACCTTAACAGGCAAATTCAGAATAGCTTCCCAGTAACACGGAATGTTGAGGGCAAATAACGAAATTCTATGGATTCTGTTAAGAGGAATAATACCCCCATATCGTTTAGGTGCTATAAGATGTACCACCACAAGCTCAACCTGCCACGTTGCCAGGTTATTTTACCAGAGGAGAATGAATCCTTGATGCAGGGAGCTATGAGAGGAAAAGATTACAGATGCAGAGCTGTGTCCTACCCTATTCAGCTGAAGTGTTGCCCCGTATCCTGAATCAGATCGGTTCAGGATCACTGAACCCACCTGAGATCACTGATCGGATCAGCAATCCTAGCCAATCCTATCATCGATCCTTGCCGAACCCATTAAATTCAATGGGAGGCAAAAGTGATGTGCTGTTAAATGGTGTAGGGGGACTGTAAAGAAAGAAAATAAAAAAGGGTAAAGCAGCACATACTTACTGAGTCTCATTACGGCTGCAGCATTACTTCTGGGGCCAATAATTATCCTTTATACATATTCACTGCTTTCCCCTTCCACTGGCTTCTCTGATTGGCTGCCGTTGAACCATGCCCCCACCCTCTGAAATAGCATCTATGATTGGAATCACAAACACTATCTGTGTCTTTATACCGGTGATAAAGAAATAAATCAAAAATAACATAGGGTTCCCCCTGTATTGATACCAGCACAGATAAAGCCACATCTATGGGCTGCAGCACCAACCGTTTGTTTATCGTGGCTGTGTATCAAAATAAGAGTAACCACATGCAGCTTCTTTCTTTTTTTATATTTAAATAAATAATTAATTTTAAAAACTGGCATGCAGTTCCCCAATTTTGATACCCAGCCCAGATAAAGCCCAATAGTTGGGGTCTGGTATTCTCAGTCTCGGGAGATCCATGTTTATTGACCCTCTTAGTCTAAAAATAGCAGGCTGCAGCCACCCAGGATTGCCACATATATAAGATGTGATGATCCCAGCACTTTACCCAGCTCTTTCTGCTTCAACTGGTGCGGAATTAATTGGGGTAATAAGAGGTCAATGACAGCTATGAGCTGCTACTAATCCCTAGATTACTGATGGGTAGATGTCTATAAGAGCCTCCACCACTAATCTTATTCGTAAAAAGAAATAAACACAAACACACGAAAACTCCTTTATTAAAAAGAATAAAATAAAAAAAAATACCCTTATACCAATTTATCAACCCCAAAACACCCAGGTCCAGCGTAATCCACACTACCTGGTCCCACGACTATTTCAGCTCTGCTATATCTGAAGGCACAGTGAGCGGCCATAGAGCATAACCTCCAACTGTGGGCTTCAGGCAGAGACTGAGCCATGTGATGAGCTGTGAAGTCACTCAGGTTAGTTGCGGTCACAGTTGGAGGTTCCCACAGCCCTCCACCTGTGTCTGCAAGTAACCTGACCTGAGGGGACATCCATGAACTTAGTGACCTCACCTCAGAATGTCCCATTAGGTCCCCTGAGGTCACAAGTGGAGGGCCGTGGGAATCTCCAGCCATGACCGCAAGTAACCTTAGTGATGTAACAGCTGATCGCTGAGGCTCAGTCTCTGCCTGAAGTTACAGTGGGTGGTCATGTTCTATGGCCTCGCACTGTCAGTTCTGATGTAGCAGAGCTGGAATCGTCATGAGACCTTTTGTGTATGACGTCAGACCTGGGTTTTTTGGGGGTTAATAAACTGGTGAAAGAGGATTTTTTTGTATTTTATTTCAAATAAAGGATTTTTTGGTGTTTGTGTTTATTTCTATTCACTTACAGATTACTAATGGGGGATGTCTCATAGATGCCTCCCTTTACTAATCTAGGGCTTACCATTACACCAGGAGAATCTGGAAGAGCGAGTAAAGTGCTGGGATTGTCGCATCTAATTGATAAGACATTTCTGGGTTGCTGTAGGCTGCTATTTTTAGGTTGGGGGACACAATAAATATGGGTCTCTGCAGCCTGAGAATCCAAGCCCCCAGCTGTCAGGCTTTTTCTTGGCTGGGTATCAAAATTGGAGGGGACTGCATACCGTTTTTTAAAAATTATTTATTTAAATAATTTATAAAAAGCCGCATGTGGTTCCTGTTATTTTGGTACACAGCCAAGATAAGTGCACGGCTGGGGGGTTGCAGCCTGTAGCCGTATGCTTTATCTGTTCTGGTATCAATATATAGGGGAACCGCATGACTTTTTTTTATTTATTTATTTTACACCAGCAGTATAATGCTGTCAAAGAGGGTGGAAGGGCAGTCTGACTGCATCAATTTAGAGACACCGGTGGTTGGGGAAGGCAGTGAATATCTATAAGGGATAATTATCATCTCCAGAAGTAGCAGTGCAGTCACGGGGAGACTCTGTACGTAAGTACTGCTTTGACCTTTTTGCTTCCTTTTTTGTTACAGTGGCCAATCACAGTCATGGAAATACTTGACATGGATGTGATGGGCAGGGGAAGATGGTTTTTGCCATTCGAACACTTACCAATCCTTTGTAAGATCTTCGACTTTTGCAGTAAATGTTCGAATGTCTAATCCTGATTCGATCCAGCCAAAGATCGTACGATTTTAATATTTTCGATCATAATCTCTCATCTCTAGAATCAATTGTATTTGCTGATTCCAGGGATTTCTGTAGCTCTCTACTGGTAATCATTGGCTCTTCTGACAATTCTTTTCACTCTTCTACCTGAAATCTTATGACTAACACCTGGTAGTGATTTGTTTCATGGTGAAATGGTGTTCTTGTTACTACCGGATTATGGTGCCAACAGTGCTCACTGGAATCTTCACTAGTTTAAAATTCTTCTGTAACCAATGACATCAGTATGTTTTGCAACATTAAGGTCATGAAAGTCTTGAGACAGCTCACTGGTTTTAGCCATCATGAGATATTTTTGTGATGCACCTTGTTAATGAGACACCTTTTTTGTAGTCGATCAGTGGCAGGATTGCTTTCTAAGTACTGATAGATTTCAGCTAGTATTATGACTTTCAATAGCTTTTTGCACCTCTCTTTCTTCATGTGTTCCATGGATTTTCACACTTGTCTTTATTCATGTGTTCAATACAATTTCCTTGTATCATTTCTCATTATTAAACATTACTAAATTTATTGACATCAATGATTTGATTTATTTGCCTGTGTGAATTAGATGTATTTAATTTGTACAAGATTAAATTTTTATATGAATTATTTTGACTGTAATTATCATAATTTTACACTTTATGGTGAATGCAGCTAATGTCTTTATAGCAGAATAATTGACTGTAGACACATATAACTTACAATCATAATGATTTGATATGGTTTACCAATATGTTAAAAATAAATATTTTCTGTTCAGGATTTTTTTTATAAACTGTCCTGAAAAAATAAGAAAGTTTAGTTGACATCCCTGGTCCACTGTTTCGATCATTCATTGCTGCCTCAAATTATCAAGGGGTAAGAACCTGTCTCAATAACAAAAGGAGACAGCTTTTTGCTATGCTTTTAAAAATAAGCTTTTCCTTCAATCTAGTTTTTTTTCTTTATTTCATGACATGAGACACTGTGATCATTTTTATTCAAGTTTGTTTCCATATAACAAAAAAGGTCTTAAAAAAAGAAGTTAAATATCACAAATTCCTATACTATATACGCTGAACTATAGTCACATATTACAATGATGTGGGCTTTTATATTAGTACGGCTTGTAAGTTAAATTCCGTCCCGTCAATTTGTGTGACAACAGGATTTCATCACACATTTGAATTTAAAAGGATCAGATTATTTTTAAAGAATTTCTGACAAAGTTGTCAGTCAAGAGATTAAGTAATCAGAATAAAACCATAGTCAGGGAAATCTTGTCTCTTTATTCTTTTTGAATGCTACTGACTGGTTTTAGCCAAGCTAACCTTAGCAAAAATATTTCCCAAGGCTGTGTCATAATTGTCACTTTGGATATCTTATAGTAAACAAGTTTATTTTTTCCCAGGAACTGAATATTTCAAGTGTTGTGGATTTAGCCGCTTTCAATAACTCTAAAGAAAACTGGAAAGACATGTCACCAGAAACAAAGAAAAGACGTCAAAAGTGGATAAATATTACGCAAAACCACTGAACATCAGTTACAGACAGAGTTTACAAGTCTTTGGCTGAGCTTCACACCACTTGAGTTATTGTTCACTACAAAGCTACCAAAATAATAGGTACAGCTAGCTGAACAATAGATCAAATGACAAAGCAGACAAGCATTATCATGACAAACTGTAAAAGAAATATGATTATTCATATCACATTTTAGCCTCTGCCAAATGTAAAGCATTAGCAAAAATATTAAAGATTGTTTTTTATATTATACTGATATCAGAAGTTCTAAGTACGCTTTAAAGGAAACGTGTTATGTAAAAAAATACTATTAACCTGCAGATATGAGATTAATCTGCAGGTTAATTGCAGTCTGAAGCCATGTGGCCACTGCCTTTAGAGCCCAGCTACCAGGATGAAATAAACTTTATTGCTCCTGGCAGCCTCTGACTTTCAGTCATAGACATTCAGCAGAAGTAGTTTCAGACACCGCTCAGTACATAGTCTACGGCGGTTGTAACCAAACCAGGTCACTGACTAACAATTCGCTCTTTACTGATGCAGCTCATTATGTACTGAGTAGTGACTAAAGGTACACCACCCATGCCTCTATCACTAAAATCTGGAGGCTGGGTCTGTTTTATTCGCCACACACCTGTGAAACAATATTATTATTGTGGACCCACTGGGCCACAGCAGGGGCCCGGGCTTACCCCAATGTGGGAGAGGCTTGATTAAGTGGCTACCTGGTTTTTTACTAGGGCCACTGATGGTGTGGATACACTTGTGTCGCAGGTAGCCTCCAGGTTCCATTCCCAGAGCAGTGTCTGGGTCTGTGGTAGCTGAGTGGAGCTGAGTAAACAGCAGGATAGGCATGAAGCCAAAGACAGCATAGCTACTGGTACTCAGGCATTGATGACATGGGAACACAGACAGGACTGGAACAGGAACACTTGCTGGACTGGAACAGGTACACAGAAAGGGCTGAGACAGGTTTGCAGACACGACTGATACATGTAAGCAGTTAAAGGCTGGAACAGGTGTGCAGGCAGGCCTGGATCAAGGAAAACGGACAGATCAGGCACAGGAATACAGGCTGGATGGGTCCAGGAAAACAAACCAAACAGCTGTGGTACAGAAACACAGGCAGGATGGGTCTAGAATCACAGACAGGTCAAATACAGGAACATGGGCTGAACAGGTTTAGGAAATCAGGCAGGTAAGGACTGGAACACAGGCTGGTTGGATGCAGAAACATAGGCAGGACTGAAATTGGAAGGCAGGTTAGCTGAATCCAGGAAACTCAGGCAGGGCCAGTACTGGAATCCAATACTTGGAGATAAAGGCTCTACCACGCACAATATAGGTGCTATGGGGATAAAGGATCATATAGTATAATAAAGTGAACCCCAGCACTCGAATGAAAACGAAAAGGGAATATGCGTAAGTGAATTTATTGACTGACACACTGCAAGAGGAACCTAACCAGAGCAACAGCACCAACGTTTCGGCATAGAGCCTTTCTCAAGGTTGTTGCCTGAAAGGTGTGAAGACAATAACAATAGTGAGTGTACAATGTACAGGTGATACACAAAAATATATACCGTCCCCCGGTATTTCCGCCCCCTCCTCGTCTGTTTTTTCCAGGACGTCTTGGACCTAAAAAAGACTGGGAATCTGTAGAAAAATGGTCGCTGTCGGACCCAGAAGAGAGACCGCCACCACGACGATAGTTGCGGGGTGGAGCGGACGACTGCCATCGGTATACACGATTCTTCAGATAATCTTCTTGGTCCCGCAAGAATTTATCACGTTTGCGGATCTGGAGCGTGTCTCTGTATTCGGAAAGCGTAGAGCTGCACTTGGTCTTGAGCTCTTCAAGGGCCGTAGCGTTCAGAGTCTGAGAGAGTTGTGTCTCTATATTCTTGATATTGGCATCGATGCTGATAAGTTCCTTTTGCAGGTAGTCAATTGTAAGGAGTATAATGTCAAAAGAACATTTATTGAGAATGCTCTCAAAGGCCTTACAGTACTCAGAGTTATCTGAGAAAAGTGTGGGCCGGAGAGAGACTCTGAGTCCCCTCGGGATTCTCTGGGTCTTGTAGTACTCAGCCAAAGTGGCTGCGTGCAATTCAAGAGCTGTGTTCCTCTTGGTTTCCCTCAGGTAATCACGAGTCTGAGGGGATGGTAAGGAACTGAGTCCTAGTGGTAACCTTGGCAAGGATACTAGCGGCTTGCTCGTCATTAAAGGAGAGAATAGGGGCCGACATGAGACTGAATGGTACCGTGGGAGCACTGTAAAATAGTGATATCAATACTTGGAGATAAAGGCTCTACCACGCACAATATAGGTGCTATGGGGATAAAGGATCATATAGTATAATAAAGTGAACCCCAGCACTCGAATGAAAACGAAAAGGGAATATGCGTAAGTGAATTTATTGACTGACACACTGCAAGAGGAACCTAACCAGAGCAACAGCACCAACGTTTCGGCATAGAGCCTTTCTCAAGGTTGTTGCCGGCTGTTCAGTTTTGTTTATACAAGCAACTTATCTATGTCACGTGACCACTATTATATCCCATGGTACGTAATATGTTATTTTACCTGTACTAATTATTCTTTTTCCATGTAATTAAGAGCACACTCTGCAATACGTGTGGAACCTTACCTCTATTTATCTACCTCCGGTTGTCCTTCGAGACCCGTGTTTCCTTACTCTGACCAGTGATGTACGTTCCATCCGCAGTATTCCTTCATGTATATTTGTATATATTTTTGTATATATTTTTGTGTATCACCTGTACATTGTACACTCACTATTGTTATTGTCTTCACACCTTTCAGGCAACAACCTTGAGAAAGGCTCTATGCCGAAACGTTGGTGCTGTTGCTCTGGTTAGGTTCCTCTTGCAGTGTGTCAGTCAATAAATTCACTTACGCATATTCCCTTTTCGTTTTCATTCGAGTGCTGGGGTTCACTTTATTATACTATAGTACTGGAATCCAAGGCTGGTCAGATCCAGGAGCACAGTCAGTACCGACACGGACTGAACGAACAATGAACTCAGGCAGAACCGGTACTGGCATACAAGGTTGGACAGACTAAGAACACAGACAGGAATGACACTGGGACATGGCTTAACTGGTTCAGGAACACAGGTAAACAGCAGGTACAGAATAGGCAGGACTGGTGCTGGATGCAGGCAGCCGAGAGCAATAGACTGGACCAACACGACAGGACTAGGGTATGAACCTAATGAGCGGCTCAGGCCCCTACCAACAGGAAAGGGAGCTTTAAATACCTGTTGTCTCCCAGCGATAGGCTGGGGACACTTTCTCAAGGTGCGCATGCTGCCTCTTTAAGAGATGGGGAGTGAGCGCATGTGCACCCTAGGCTATTGACCAGAGAAACCCTCTAGCTGTGTGCAAGCTTCCGGACCTAGAGACCTCGGCAGGAGGTGAATACACAAGTGTCAACCATGAAGTAGAGCCGGGGACCACACAACACGTGAGCGGCAGCATAGGAGAGCAAGAGACCTTACTGTGTGAATGTCTCTGAAACCTTTTACTGCATTGCATCACGCAGCTTTGCATATGAGTCAAAAGGCAGTGTTATGTATTAACCCAATCTGCCAAAAAAGGGAGTGTTTTCTAATGTGCCTTTCTACTTGAATATCTCCAAAACCTTATACTACGTTGCATCATGCATCTTTGGGCGGCCTAATCTATTTGCTCAATCTAGCCAAAACTAGAGTTTTTTCCAGTGTGCCATGTTGTGGGAATATCTCTGAAAACTTATATTGCATTGTATCCCGCAGCTTTGCGTAGTGGGACAAAGCAGCAGCGTACAGGCAGTGTAATCTATTAGCTCAATCTAGCAAAAAACAGAGTTTTTTCTGCGTGCATTGCTGTGGGAATATCTCTGAAACCTTATAGTGTGCTGCATCATACAGCTTTGTGTACCAGTCAAAAACAGTTGAATACAGGCATTGTTATTATCACTTTCTTTATACAGGCCATCTATTAATCTGAACTAGTTTGTGTTCCAAAGAATGAGGAGAACACGTAATAGGGATCGTGGTTAGAGTTGAGCGATGTTCGATTCGAACCGTTCGCCAATTTCAAATTCGAGTGATTTTGGGCAGTGTTCGAGTCGTTCGACGAACTCGAATGATTTGCTTCAAGTTTGGCAGTTCAAGTTACGTTCGATAACGGTTCGATCATCAAAAGCGTGGCTTTTCATAGTAAGGCTATGTGCGCACGTTGCATATCTGTATGTGTCCTGCGTCCCCAGCACAATCCCTCTCTCTTTCCTACTCACTGATCACAGGTGTGGTGCTGCACGGCTGTCACAAAGCTCCGGCGGCTTTTCCTCTTTTGAAAATGGCTGCCGTTTCATTATTCAATCTGGTATTCCCTGCTTTGCCCGCCCACCGGCGCCCATGATTGGTTGCAGTCAGACACGCCCCCACGATGAGTGACAGCTGTCTCACTGCAACCAATCACAGCCGCCGGTGGGCGGGTCTATATTGTGCAGCAAAATAAATAAATAAATATTAAAAAAAAAAACTGCGGTTCCCCCCAATTTTGATACCAGCCAGGATACAGCCACACGGCTGAAGGCTGGTATTTTCAGGATGGGGAGCGCCACGTTATGGGGAGCCCACCACCTTAACAATATCAGCAGGCAGCCGCCCGATATTGCCGCATCCATTAGATGTGACAGTCCCGGGACTCTACCCAGCTCATCCCGAATTGCCCTGGTGTGGAGGCAATCGGGGTAATAAGGAGTTAATCATGGCAGGCGTCTCCCCGAGATACCTTTCATGATTAACTGTAAGTAAAAGTAAATAAAGACACACAACGAAAAATCATTTATTTGGAATAAAAGCCAAAAAACACCCTCTTTCACCATTTTATTAAAATCCCCAAATACCCCTCCAGGTCCGACGTAATCCACAGAGGTCCCGCGATGCATACAGCTCTGCTACATGAAGCTGATAGGGAGTGCCGTAGAACACGAGCACTCTGTGTCAGATCCATGGAGCAACTGACGTGAGCCGCGCTGTGACCGGGGACGTCACTGAGGTAATGCCTGCGTGTGCAGTGATGATGGGGGTTGTAGTGCCTGCGTGTGTGTGAGGATAATGCGTGCGGTAGTGTCTGCGTGTGTGTGAGGATGAGGATGAAGATGCGTGCGGTAGTGCCTGCATGTGTGCGAGGATGAGGATGATGATGGGGCGGTAGTGCCTGCATGTGTGCGAGGATGAGTATGATGATGTGGGCAGTAGTGCCTGCGTGTGTGCGAGGATGATGAGTGCCGTAGTGCCTGCATCTGTGCGGTGATGAGTGCGGTAGTGCCGGTGTTTGCCCTCCCACTCATCCATCCACCCTCCCTCCATCCATTCCTCCCTCCATCCCTCCATCCATCCCTCCATCCATCCATCCCTCCATCCCGCCATCCATCCATACATCCATCCAGCCATCGCTCCATCCATCCATCCATCTATCCATCCATCTATCCATCCCTCCCTCCATCCATCCATCCATCCCTCCATCCCTCTCCATCCATCCATCCCTCCACCCCTCCATCCATCCATCTCTCTATCCATCCATCCTTTATCCCTCCATCCTTTATCCCTCCATCCATCCTTGTAGCTGAATAATCTACTTCTGGATTCTTAAGTGCAATACAGAGGTCAATATTACCAAATCTTCCTATGCTTTTCTTTAGAGGCAGTGGCTCAATGGATAGAGCTCCCGCCTAAGGAGAATTAGTTCATGAGTTTGAGTCCTGGCCATCCCGGTAAAGAATTTAATTTATTTTAAATTACAATTATTATTTATTTATAATTAGAATTTAATTTAATTATGCACTGAGGGGAGGAGCCGGACATCAGCTGTGAGCCACGGGACACACCTCTAAAATCGGAGCAGTTCACAGAATGAGGCTGCATTGCTCTCTCCTCTCTCTCTTCTCTCTCTCATCTCTCTCTCTCTCGCTCTCTTTTTCTCTCTCTTGTTCTCTCTTTTTCTCTCTCTCTTGTTCTCTCTTTTTCTGTCTTTCTCTCTTTTTCTCTCTTTCTCTTTCTCTCTCTTTTTCTCTCTTTCTCTCTTTTTCTGTCTTTTTCTCTTTTTTTCTCTCTTTTTCTCTCTCTCTCTTGTTCTATCTTTTTCTCTCTTTTTCTCTCTTTTTCTCTCTCTCTCTTGTTCTCTCTTTTTGTCTCTTTCTCTCTTGTAATCTTTTTTTCTCTCTTTCTCTCTCTCTTTTTCTCTCTTTCATTCTCTTTTTCTCTCTTTTTCTCTCTTTCTCCCTCTATCTCTATCTCTCTCTCTCTCTTTTTCTCTCTCTTTTTCTCTCTTTTTCCCTCTCTCTCTCCTCTTTGTAGCTGCATAATCCACTCTGGATTCTTAAGTGCAATACAGATGTCAAGATTACCAAATCTTCCTATGCTTTTCATTAGAGGCAGTGGCTCAATAGATGGAGCTACTGCCTAAGGAGAATTAGTTCACGAGTTGCCGTCCCGGTAAAGAATTTAATTTATTTTTTATTTTAAATTATAACTATTATTTATTTATGATTATAATTTAATTTAATTACGCACTGAAGGGAGGAGCCGGACATCAGCTGTGAGCCGCTGGACACACCTCTAAAATCGGAGCAGTTCACGAAATGAGGCTGGCTTGCTCTTTTCTCTCTCTCCTGTCTCTTCTCTCTCCTCTCTCTCTCTTTTCTCTCTCTTCTCTCTCTCTCTCCTCTCTCTCTTCTCTCTCTTATCTCCTCTTCTCTCCTATTTTCTCTCTTTTCTCTCTCCCTCTTTCTCTTCTCTCTCCTCTCTCTCTTCTCTCTCTCTTCTCTCTCTCTCCCCTCTCTCTCTCTCCTCTCTCTTCTCTCTCTTCTCTCTCTTCTCTCCTCTTTTCTCTCTCCTCTCTTCTCTCTCTTCTTTCTCTTTCCCTCTCTTTCTTCTCTTTTCTCTGTCTCTTTTCTCTCTCTTTTCTCTCTCTTTTCTTTCTCTCTCAGACCTGGTGATGATCAGCTGATGTGGTCACCTGATGGAATCAGCTGACACTATATGTCGAGTGGTGAGGCCGGCTTTTTACCGCCCGGCTGGCTAAACTATCAGCTGCTGCTGTCGGACAGAAGTGTGTAGTTTTTTTTTTTGCACTGATGCATCAGCTGATTGTATAAAAGCCGTTTATACAATCAGCTGCTGTGTCATGTGATTCAGGCCCTTGAACCTGACACATCATCTGATTGCTTTGTTGAATAATCTTTGTTTTCAGATCATTTGAGAGTTGTTTTGAGGAGCCCATGATGTCACTCTTCATAGGAGATTCAATTAGGAGAATAACTTGCAAGTGGCCACCTTAAATACCTTTTCTCATGATTGGATACACCTGCCTATGAAGTTCAAAGCTCAATGAGGTTACAAAACCAATTTAGTGCTTTAGTAAGTCAGTAAAAAGTAGTTAGGAGTGTTCAAATCAATAAATTGATAAGGGTGCCCATACTTTTGCACTGGTCAAATTTTGTTTAAATGCGGATTGCACATTTTCTGTTAGTACAAAAAACCTCATTTCAATCCAGAAATATTACTCAGTCCATCAGTTATTAGATATATGAAACTGAAATAGCTGTTGCAAAAACCCAAATTGTTATAAAGAAAAAAGGTTAACATTAATAGGGGTGCCCAAACTTTTTCATATGACTTAATAATGTGTTTGTATGTGTTTGTGTTTGCCTCCCATTGTTTTCAATGGGGTTCAAAGATGTTCATCGAATGTTAGCAGAACTAAGCCGCTGTCCGACGAACCAAACTGAACTCGAACTCTAGGGGCGTGGCTCATCTCTAAACATGGTGTTGCTGGTGGTG
Organism: Anomaloglossus baeobatrachus; assembly: GCF_048569485.1. Classification (NCBI taxonomy): domain Eukaryota; kingdom Metazoa; phylum Chordata; class Amphibia; order Anura; family Aromobatidae; genus Anomaloglossus; species Anomaloglossus baeobatrachus. The sequence goes on from NC_134358.1 coordinate 424,146,973, forward strand.
CAGCTGTATCAGGGCAAGGACGTGGAAGATCTGTGCCTGCTATACTCCAAACTGAAACACTTTTCTCCCCTGCAGGCAGGCTTCTAATTACAGGTCTCTGTAATTTATTAGGCCTGCGTATTGCTGCACGAATGGTGAGGCCAGAACATGTTAAGGTGGTTTTAGATTATATTGCTACCAGTGCCTCAAGTTTCTTTGAATTGTCTTCCACCTGGTCAACATCTAAAATCAGAATCATCTTCTAAGGTGCATGGCCATCTTTCTTCCACCCCCACCCATTCAAAATCAGCTAAGCAATGTGAGCCACAAGTTATGCAGCAGTCACTTATGCTTTTTGATGATTTTGCTTGGGTACCCTTCCAATCTTGGCTGTGATGGTGAAATGTAAAAACAGGGTTGGCAGAGTGTCATGTAATGTGGGCTGTACCTTAAGCAGAAACCATTTTAGTGCATGTCCTAATACCACCAAGGATTGGTTCACATTTCTCTGTCCATGTTTCCTCCTACCTTGTAAAGCTGTAGAGGAAAAAAGCGCAATAGGGTCTTACCCGGTATGAGGGTAGAGAGATAGAAAGAGACACACTCACCTGGTAGGGTTGTGCCAGTCACAACACCCTATGGTCGCATGTGAGTGATTATAGTGGTTTAGCAGCGGCCCAGGGGAGCAGTTAATAAATAAATCAAATGGAATGAAACCGGTTTAAATGCCGCGCTAGAAACCACAGATGCTGTAGATAAAAAGATTTTCTTTATTTCATAATTCTACGCGTTTCAAAGGCATCTCCGCCTCCTTCTTCAGGAACAAAAGTCATAATACAAATATGGCCAACAGAACCTATATATAGGGAAACAGGTAGCCATGTATGCACTCAGAAAGTGAACAGCCCATATGACTCAGAGCCACATGGAGAAGGGAAAAAAAAAAAAAAGACACAATGAATCATCAAGAATGAACAGAAAGAAATCCTCTGTGAGAAAACATAAATATTTCCAAGGAGAACAATAAATAAACCAGTGAATTAAAAGATGAAAAAACATAAAAACAATTTTTGTGTGTTATTTAGTAAAGAGAAATTGTATAGAAAAATGGGGGCGGCGAGAAAAAATGAATGAAAAACACAGTACAGATGGTGTGCGAACCCAGAAAGTGTGCGTGATGGCACTGCTGCCAGAACCCCTGTGCTATATGGAAGTTCAATTTTCCATGAATTTCTACTCAGAGACAAGTGAACAAAAAGGATATGCAATTAGTGGACAGGAAGAGAAGCAAAAACGAGTGACTAATTTATTAAAGGGGAATGAATGTCTCGTTAGTGTTTTTGCACGTATAAAAAGACATGTCTAAATGTCAAAGGATCAGAAAAGTTTATTTCTTTGGGACTTTAAAATTATTGTAGATACATATATATATATACATACACATATACATACATATACACATATATATATATATATATATATATACATATATATATATACACATACATATATCTCACTAGATCGTGTCTTTAACCCCATAGCGACGGCCTAACGTCTCAAGACGTCGGAAAAACAGGGTACTTATTCTGTTCCGACGTCTTGAGACGTCAGGCCGGAAAAACCCTGTAGCGCCCCCCAGTGACGAAAAATCTCGGGGGTTTCAGCTACCGGGGGTAGCTGAGACCCCCCAGATTATGAATAGGGGTGTTTTTTATGCACCCCGTTAATGCGATCGCCGGTATACACCGTATACCGGCGACAACATAAAAAAAAAATAAATGGCTGGTAAAATTTATTTATTTCTCATCTGACGTGATCAAACATGTCAGATGAGAAATAAATGTGAGCCCTTAGTGCCCCCAAAGCCCCCGGTACCGGAGAAATCCATCCAACCCCCCCCCTCCAGAAAATCCAAGATGGCGCCGACGCGCGCTGAAAACTCCCGCCGCCGCCGCCTCTGCATTCATTTCCCTCCGATCTGAAATGATCAAACATTTCAGATCGGAGGGAAATGTCCCCCTCCTGACCTCTCCTCCGGTACACCGGAGCTCTTTGGTCCCTGGAGCCCCCTCCAGTTCTTCAGAGCCCCCCTCCGGAGCGTGCAAGATGGCGCCGACGCGCGCTGAAAACTGCCGCTGCCGGCTCTGCATTCATTTCCCTCCGATCTGAAATGATCAAACATTTCAGATCGGAGGGAAATGTCCTCCCCCTGACCCCTCCTCCGGTCCACCGGAGCTCTCTGGTCACCGGAGCCCCCTCCGGGTCTCCAGAGCCACCCCCCCTCCCCCGCATTCATTCTGCTCTTTCTGCCGCATGTGACACGTCACATGCGGCAGAAAGGTGTCCCCAGGTCCCACTAGGTCCCACTAGGTCACCCCCCATCACCCCCCATAATCCCCCCCCAGCCCCCCAGCCCCCCAGCCCCCCCCATACGTTACCTGTCTGGTGATCCGTCCCGCGATCACGCCGCCTCCTTCTTGAATGCTGGCGGCGCATGCGCAGACAGCGGCTGTCAGCTGGATTCCTCCCCCGGTCCACAGTGGAGCAGCCTGTGCATCAGCGACGTCAGTCTTGCAGGGACGCTGACGTCGCTGATGCACAGGCTGCTCCACTGTGGACCGGGGGAGAGTGAGTGCAGTAATCAGCAGTCTCTCCATGTGAGGAGTGTGGTCCTCACATGGAGAGACTGCTGTTCCAGAAAATGGGGGGTACGTTCTGTGAGCGTGCCCCTCATATTCTGGAATGAGGTTACTGCAGGTCACTCTGCCCTAAGTTGGACCGGGGCAGTGTGAGTGCAGTATTCTCAGATTACTGCACCCACACTGCTCATGGAGAGCTTGCTCTTCCAGAAAATGGGGGATACGTTCCCTGAACGTGCCCCCCATATTCTAGAAGATCCAGAGTCGGCGTGGGACCTCCAAAATGGATTACAGCGACCGGAATTTCTTTATTTTCAATAAATTGGGGAAAGAGGAATGTTTCGGGGAGTTTTTTTTTAAAATAAATTTTTTTTTTGTCTTTTTTTTTTGTCTATTACTTACTGGGTTAGTGATTTCGGGTATCTGTTTAGATGCCGTGACATCACTAACCCCAGGGCTTGATGCCAGGTGACATTACAGCTGGTATCAACCCCATATATTACCCCGTCTGCCACCGCACCAGGGCGCGGGATGAGCTGGGGCGAAGCGCCAGGATTGGCGCATCTAATGGATGCGCCACTTCTGGGGCGGCTGCGGCCTGCTATTTTTAGGCTGGGAAGAGTCCAATAACCATGGCTCTTCCCACCCTGAGAATACCAGACCCCAGCTGTCCGCTTCACCTTGGCTGGTGATCTAATTTGGGGGGGACCCCACGTTTTTTTTTTTTTAAAAAAAATGCCTGGGGAGCCCTCCAAATTGATCACCAGACAAGGTGAAGCTGTCAGCTGTGGTTTGCAGGCTACAGCTGTCTGCTTTACCCTAGCTGGCTATCAAAAATGGGGGGGACCCCACGTCGTTTATTTTAATTATTATTTTTTGGGGGGGCTAAATACAAGGCTAGGCACCCTTTAGTGCCACATGAAAGGCACTAAAGGGCGCCAGCTTAGAATATGCAGGGGGTGGGACGTTATATATGTTTGACATCTATCCATTCATCCATTGTAGCATTTTACGCTGTGCGCCCACAATCGGGATTTGCAGCATTTTGGGCGCAGAGTGTTTTCCCTGCGTCCATAACGCTGCATTGTGCAGTAGAAGCACAGTGGAAGGATTTTTAGAAATCCCATGCCCAATGTGCTTGCCCAATGTGCTTATTTTCTCCGCCACATAAACTGACCTGTGGCGCAGCTTCCCGAGCCTCCGCATGTCAATTTATGCTGCGGAGATGAGTGTTCTCTGCAGGTAGCATAGAGCTCCACAGCGGCCTGAACCCAAATCGTGGGCATGGGCAGCTGCGTTCTCCCGTGGACAACACTCACATCTCTGCAGGAAGGCTGACACTGTGTACTAGACGCCGTGTCGCTGGATCATGGCCACATAGCCTAAAAGTGAGACATTGGTTGCTACAGCAACATTTTTGTGAAGTACCTGTGGATTCAAAATGCTTATTATACTCCTGAATAAAATCCAGTTTCCAAAATGGAGTCACTTGTGGGGGGTTTCTAATGTATAGGTACCCAAGGGGCCCTGCAAATGTGACATGGTGCCCGCAATTTATTTCAACTTTTCCAGAATTCAAATGGTGCTGCTTCCATTCCAAGCCCTCCCATTTATCCAAACAGAGGTTTTTGGCCACATGTGGGGTATCCCTGTGCTCATAAGACATTGGATAACAACCTGTTGGGTCCACGGTTTGTTGTTGCCTCTTGAAAAAGTGAGAAATTTGATGCTGAAGCAACATTTTTGTGAAAAAAATGAAAATTTTCAATATGGCAACCTAAGCTTATCAAATTCTGTGAAGTATTCGTGGATTCATACTGCTCACTATACACCTAGATAAAAGCCTTGAGGTGTCTTGTTTCCAGAATGGAGTCACTTGTGGGGGACCGCCACTGTTTAGGCACCTCAGGGGCTCTCCAAATGCAACCTGGCGTCCACTAATTATTCCAGCCAATTTTGCAGTCAAATGGCACTCCTTCCCTTCCGAGCCCTGCCATGCGCCCAAACACTTGATTTCCACCACATATAAGGTATCGCCAAACTCAGGAGAAATTGCACAATAAATGTTATGCTGAATTTTTTCCTTTTACTCTTGTAAAAAAAAAAGCTACCTGGTTGAAATAACAATTTTGTGGTAAAAATTTTTTTTTTTTTTTCATGGCTCAACGTTATAAAATTCTGTGAAGCACCTGGGGGTTCAGGGTACTCACCAAACATCTAGATAAATTCCTTGAGGGGCCTAGTTTCCAAAATGGGGTCACTTGTGCGGGGTTTCTGCTGTTTAGGTACCTTAGGGGTCCTCCAAATGTGACATGGTGCCCGCAATCTTTTTCAGCCAAATTTCCTTTCCAAAATTCAAATATTGCTCCTTTCGTTCCAAGCCCTCCCATTTGTCCAAACAAAGGTTTCAGACCACATGTGAGGTATCACCGCGCTCATAAAAAAGTGGTTAACAAACCTTGAGGTCAAATTTTTGGAATTACCTCTTGGAAAAGTGAGAAAATTGATGCTAAAGCAACATTTTTGAGAAAATTATTAAAATTTTCAATATGACAATGTAACGTTAACAAAATCTGTGAAGTACCTGTGGATCTAAAATGCTCACTATACCCCTAGATAGAAGCCTTGAGGGGTCTAGTTTCCAAAATGGTGTCACTTGTGAGGGGTTTCTTCTGTTTAGGTACCTTAGTGGACCTGTAAATGCAACATGGTGCCCGCAATCTATTTCAGCCAAATTTGCTTTCCAAAATTCAAATATTGCTCCTTCTGTTCCGAGCTCTCCCATTTACCCAAACAAAGGTTTCTGACCACATGTGGGGTATCGGCACACTCATAAGAAAGTGGGGAACAAGTTTTGGGGTCCATTTTGTTGTGTTATTTCTTCTAAAAGTGAATAAATTTGGGTTAGAGCAACATTTTTAGGTAAAATTTAATTTTTGCTTTTTTTCATTCCACATTGCTTTTGTTCATGTGAAGCACCTGAAGGGTTAATAAACTTCTTGAATGTGGTTTTGAGTACTTTGGGGGGTGCAGTTTTTATAATGGTGTCACTTTTGGGTATTTTCTGTCATCTAGGTCTCTCAAAGTCACTTCAAATGTGATGTGGTCCCTAAAAAAATGGTTTTGTAAATTTTGATGTAAAAATGAGAAATCGCTGATAAACTTTGAACCCCTCTAACTTCCTAACAAAAAAAAATTTTGTTTCCAAAATTGTGCTGATGTAAAGTAGACAAGTGGGAAATGTTATTTATTAACTATTTTGTATCACAGAAATCTCTGGTTTAACGGTATAAAAATTCAAAAGTTGAAAATTGCACAATTTTCAAAATTTTTGCCAATATTCAATTTTTTTCATAAATAAACGCAAAAAATATTGTCCTAAATTTGGTACTAACATGAAGTCCAATATGTGACGAAAAAACAATCTCAGAATCACCGGGATCCGTTGAAGCGTTCCAGAGTTATAACCTCATGAAGTGACACTGGTCAGAAGTGCAAAATTTGGTCTGGTCATTAAGGTGAAAATTAGCTCCGTCACTAAGGGGTTAATAATAAGGGGTCGCTGGACTATTGATAGAAAAATTACTAGCACAAGAAACACACTTCGCTATAGAGCGGTTCCACAAGAAGAGGAAAAAGCTGCCAAAGCGCATGCGTGGGAAAGGTGACAAGAGTTTAATAGACCCGAAGGTAATGAAAGTTCACAACCGTGGGAAAATATCTCCATACGCCTGCGCTAAGCAGACAGAGAAAAAGGAGCCGTTCCCTGGAAAGAGAAAGAGACTGCTAAGGCGCGTGTGTGATGAAAACTTGATACTGAAAGGTAGCAAAAGTTCATACCTGTGGGAACTAACCTTAGTGCGCCTACGTTAAGCAGTCAAAAAGGGAACTGCTTTATTTTGGTGATAAAACATGAGAAATAAATGTGAAAAATATATATAAGAATGTATAAAAAATTTGTAAAAATGTGTGTAAGAAACGGGGGCTGGAGGAATTCAAGGGATCAATAAAAACACAGTAGAAGCATATGTTAAAAATATTAAAAATATTAAAAACATTTACCGATAAATATATGTAGGGCTACCATAGGAGATATTATATTATAAATAATAATAAAATATTAATAATAATGCTAATATAACAACACATGAATAGAATGAAAAGAAGGGAGGGGGAATATAAAAATATATCAATAAATATAAATATATGCATAAAAATATTATTTAGCAGTAGTCGGAATATCATTATAGGGAACCAGGAACAATTGGGATTGATATACTGAGAGCGGCAGGAGATGAAAACCAAATCAATAAAACAAATCAGTGACCTCATTCAGACCTAGAGGTTTCAGTGTATTTAGTTTATGGATCCAGAAAGTTTCCTTTCTGCTTAGGGTCTCCATTCTATTGGGGGCATCGATGGCTACCTGTTCTATAGGTGTAATGTTAAAAACCATCTCTTTATTATGCTTCAAAGCACAATGTTTAGAGAGACCGTGTAACATATAGCCTATTTTCACATTGTGCCTATGGGAATTCAGTCTGTTATGGAGGGAGTGGCTAGTCCTCCCTACGTACTGCTTGCCACATACACAGTCCACCAGGTATATTACAATGTCTGACTGGCATGTGAGCCGGCTTTTTATGGGGAAATTCTCTGAACCCCCCTGGGAGCGAAAGGTGGTCCTTTTATGACAAATGCTCTTACAGCACAGGCAGTTTTTAGATCCACATTTATAAGAGCCAGTTGCATAACCTATGCCCTTCTTCTTAGCCTGGGGTGCCCTCAATCTACTGGGGGCTAAAATATTTTTAATAGTCGGTGCCCTCCTAAAGGTGATCCCAGGGCGACTGGGTAGCGTGCCTTTGAGTATGGGGTCCCTTAATAAAATCCCCCAATGTCTAGAGAAAATATTCCTAATGATATTGTTATCACTGCTATATGTAGTGATGAAATTGATGGAAAAATCATTTTTTCTCTCAGCAACATCAATCCTTTCAGTATCCATAGGGGATGGAGCTTTTTTCGGCTTTAACAAATCTGTTTGCTTCAATTTGATTGTTTCCTGATAGGCCTTCTTCATCAATGATTTAGGGTAGTCCTTTTCTATAAAGTGCATGTTTCCTCCTACTACTACTCCACTTTGTCCACCTCATCTGGTTAGTGTTACACCTGAAAGAACAACCTCAGTTCAGCACAGTCAGGGGAAAGAACAGCAGGCTTTTCTGAGAGTCAGCTGTTTGGGGTTGAAATTCCCCACCAAGCTAGAGTTGTGGACGATCTCTGGATGGGCCATTTTAAAATTGTTGCTTTGTGGGGCAACTTTGCCTATCTAGACTTTTTGGATGAACTAGGTTTACAAACTGCATATGGGGGATTTGATAAACTTTTTGTTCTGTGGGGAAAGTCTGGCAATCTTGACTGTGTAGGTGAACTGGGAATACAGTCTCTGTATGGGTCCTTTATAAAATTATTGGTCTGTGGAGAATCTCTGAAATCCATCTCTGTGGAGTCACTATTTTAGTTTCTTCATTTACTTGCTATGTAACCATAATTGCATGGTGACAGAAGCCCTTTAAGTCATTTTCCTATCCACATTTGTTTGCAGGGCAATTGGCCTGCTATTACTCCCATTTAGGTTCCTTTTCCAGCCTCCTAGCCCTTACTACAACCATTTTACAGCCCCAAATTTGGGCTCACCATTAATTGGAATGGGGTTTATTGTTTCGGGGTCAAGCTTGACCTCCAAACCCAATTTTTTGGGGGTCTGTACTGGTTTGGCAAACCCGAATATCCACGCGTTTACTCATTACTACTTCTAAGATATTTTGTAGAAATAGACAGACCACTGGTTTAATAACAAAATCAAATATAACACTGATCTGCTGGTGCACCTGAAGTGAAAACTAGAGTAGTGCAGCTAACATACATACCACCCCACACCATAATCCCAGAAGTAGGAGCAGTATGACATTCTTTTGTGAAGACTTCTTTTTGGCATTGCCAATTTGGTCTCTAGACCAATCTCCAGATACCAATGAATCAAAGACAAAATCGGATTCAATGCTGTAGAGGATGGCTTCCAGCTTTCATTGCCATCTTGCATTGCTCCACAATAAGCTTTGAGAGTGGCGGCATGAAATCAATGTAATATCTCTATCTGAACATCTGGCCTGTAGCCCAATGCGTGCAGACAACTTATGATGATTTGTCTAGACATTGTTTGATGCTTTAACCTTAGTATGGGACATCCAAATTCACTTGCAGTACAGTATGACCAATCGTGTAACTAGTGGTAAGGTTATTTCTCTTAAGTGTTCAAAAAGCTATTTGTCAGCCCAATGCCAGGTCCATATTGCTTATGCTACTGAAAGCAGTATGTGTTGCCTAAACAAGCAAACATCATGGCATGCAGCATCTCCCATCAAACACATATGGGATGTTCTTGCTTGGCAATTGCAAAGGCAGCTGCCAGCAGTGAATTTTGATCAAGTACATTTAAGGCGGTGTTACACGCTACAATTTATTTGACGATATGTCGGCGGGGTCACGGTTTCCGTGAGGCACATCCGGCATCGTTAGCGACGTCGTTGCGTGTGACACCTACATGCGACTCCAAACGATCGCAAATAGGTTGAAAATCGTTGATCATTGACACGACGTTCATTTTCAAAATATTGTTCATTGTTAGGTTCGCAGCAGACATATTGCTACGTTTGACACCCTGCCAACGATGAACAACATCAAAACGACTGCCTTGGTCAAACAATATATCCCTGAACAATGTTGCGTTGTTTTTGCGATCTTTACGTGTGACCGCTAATAAACGACCTATGTGCGATCTCGGCAAATCGTAAGTACGATCTGGGCATGTCACATCGCTACTGAGATCGTTAGATAAATCGTAGAGTGTAAAGCGGCCTTTAGTGTGGCAAAATATTCCTAAGACAACCAATAATAACCCTTATTGATAGGAGCCATAGTATGTATGTATGTATGTATGTTTCTGCGTTTTGTGCTCTTGCTCGTTACTGAATAAATAAAGATTTTTACAAAATGTTACTTCTATATTTTCATTTTTTTCACATGCTTAGCATGTTTAGTGATCCTGTAATTAATTATTTTTTCTCTACTGGCTAACACGGTACAAAGATATATTTTACCTGTAATTTCCATAATTCTACAAGTTTTCCTTTTTGGGGTCTCAATTTTATTGTTGATGCGTGTAACTTGGCCTGTAAAATAATAGGTCCTAATACGGCAAAGATTTATGATTCTACTTAAATTCATATCAACGTATCATGAAACAACGATGTTAAAACCCAAATTGAATGAACTATTACACTGAATTAAAGTCTGTTCTGATTCTCTAGAAGTATTAAACAGTATTTCACGGCTAAAGAACCAGAAGCAAAACAACCTGCTATTAAATATTACAAGTACCATCTGGAATCTAAGCAATGCTCTGCTGCTACAGAGGAGGGGGACAAGGGACTTAAAGACTCAAACATTGTTCATGTTTTGAAGTGACAAACACTATACATGTGAAAAGTAAGCAAATCAGCCTGGAGTTTGCCGTCAGTCTCACATTTGCAAACTCCTCTGCAAACCCCAGTAGGAACTTAACCAGCATTTTCATGCAGAGAGGAGAAAAAACAGAGAATGATAATCCCACCCATGCCTGCTGATTCTGGATTCGCCAGGCTGCACGCTCCCAAACACTTCCTGCAGACAGTTATTTTTGGAACTTTTCGCATGAATATTTCGGTAGCTGATTCAAAGGATATCAGAGCTTGGGAAGACGCTAATGAACCCAAACAACCCTAGAGCAAAATCTCGTAAGACAGAACAGCATTGATTGTGCTCATGGGAACAAAATGAAATCTTTCTTCATGTCTCCTTAGATGTAAATCCAAAAGTGTTTCTCCGCTATATCAAGTTACATTCTCAGGCTGTGGCTTTCAAATGTTTCTCAATTATAAAGACACATATTGTCCTGACAATATGCAAACTAGGATCCTGCTCACAGCAAAGAACTGCATGATATACAGCAGCGCCAACTGAGATATCCTTCTTACACACTTACCTATTGTTAACTCAAGCAAAAATCTATGTCAAATAAATAAGTCATTAGGATGCAACTGGCTACTTATGACACACACACAGAACACACACATGTAGCGGCTGTCCTGTCCAGATGCCGCAGAACACCGCACAGATAAGCTGTCAAAATAGTATTTAAACTGACTGCTAATGTCAATATGATTTTGTAGGTAAACAGCAACTTTATCATGTCAATCAGGTTAACGGCTCTATAGATTTATGGGTAGGACTACTGTTTACCATCAAAATCATGTAGTTATTAAAGGTCAATTTAAAGCACCACTGCAGCTTTTTTTTTCAGCGCTAGAGTGGAGCTTTACATCTAAGCCCCCTGCCACATGTAATATACTCACCTTTCAGTGACTTCACCTTTTACCTACGCCGCTCCAATCCCAAGACTAGTAACAGTGACTTATGACTAGCCGGAAGTCAGAAGTTATATCACAAGATTCCATCTCTATGAGAGCCAGAACATGGCCAGAACAAGGCTCTCATAGACTTGTATTCCGGTGCGCTCCATAAAACACCGGAGTTGATGGCAGGTCAAAATCAAAGGAGACTGACCGGAGCTGTGGTGACAGATGATGAAGCTACGTGAAGGTCAGTATATGACAGGGGTCCAGGGACTAGATTTAAAGTACCACTCCAGCAGTGCAATAAAAGAAATGCTGGATTGGGGCTTTAAATATTGCACCATGTACTTGTCAGTGTGGTTTTGTGCAGCCTCAAATGTCAAAACATGTATCTGTTGGCTAAGAACTTTAATAGGAATGTTTATTTGTTGCGGGTGGGGGACAGACCGCAGCAGGGGGCTGCTTGAGATGCTCGGATCCTGGGTCGTCGGGGTGGTAAGTCGACCATCAGGGTTTTCGGTAGGGGTACTCTTGCGCCGGGACTACGGATACTTTACTCTCGATGGCGTTATCACAGGTGGTCGGTCCCGGCTTCGTGCTCTGGGCGCTCACTCTGCGGCTGTGGAATGGGGCTCAGGGATGATTTTGGGGATATACGTGATGCCACCTGTGGTGTCTGGTAAGCGGGATATACCAGCGCTGCCCGTGGCCGACCTCTGAGGCGATGGTGACGGCAGCTTAAGATCTCTCAGCTCCCCACAGGTGGAGATTTCTTACCTCAGGGTGGCGGGTCGCTGACCAGGAGGGAAGCGACCGAGCGGTGATGGCTGCCTTCTTCTCTGAAGGGTCCTGCAGAACGGCGGAGAGATGACACACCGAGTTCACATCAGCTTAAACAAATACGTCACTTGTCCAAAAACTATCAACCTCATACTTAGGTTTTACACCACCAATAATTTATAACCACAAAGAACTCAACAGGACGGTGTTTAACCTAAAAAACTAGACTTTATTAATTCTCATAAAAATTATTAACAATCAATTGTATCAACCAGAGATCTCAAAATCATCACACTGGACGTAGCAACATGCCTATATTGTCTCAGTAATCTCCATAATGCCAAGAACACACAGTTATTCCTCCAGTACTCAAGATTTTTTAGTAAACTTCAATTTAAAATTCCCACCAAACACGGTGGGTGTAATGGTGTAATTGGGGTTCAGATCAAGCCGATCATTCTGCTATTCACTAGGACCTCTGGTCCACAAAAGTTTCTGCCTGGGCTCAACCAGCTGTCCGGCATTCATACATCCCAGTAAAGCCTCAATGATTCTATTATAATTCAGCCGACAACCAGCGTGGCAGTATAATCGCCACCAACCATTACCTCCCTCTAATGAATGAAGTAACCACGGCAATGAAAGGATACACTGACCTGACAATGATGGTAATTGGTGTGCCCGTCCTCTGTCCCGACGCGCGTTTCCCACTTCTTCAGGGGACGTGTGTATAAGTACCCTGTTTTGCCGCCGCTTTAAGTCGTACGGCCGTCGTTATGAGGTTAAAATGCATCAACACAAAGTAAAATATATCAACAGTTACGAGTGCTTTAGTTAAAGAGTTCTAAGTGTGGGGAGGTCCCATATCAGTCATACTCACTGTAGGCCTCTTGGCCCTGGAGTCACCTTCCTGGCCCCTATACAGCATTATGCAAACTTCCTTTACCCCTTTTATATATTAATACTATCTATCTATCTATTCAACTATTTACATATTCCACTTTCTACATTCTACATTTTAACTTCTGTTTTTAAGCGGTGGACAGCTAAAGTTAATATGTGTTGACCTGCGTAAAATTGGTATACTTGAGGGTCTACGTACTCTCCTAGTGGAAATGGCAGGTACACCGACTGCAGAAATCTCTGATTCCATTACAACGGGTGGTTCTTCTGCTCTGGGCATTTCACTGGGTTGTGGAAAAGTCACCATCGGTATCAAGTATACACCATCTACTTGAGGACAATCTGCAGGAAGTTCTCCTAAAATTGTCTTGACAATTCTTTCTTTCTCTTCTTTTCTCTGAATAGGAATTCTCTCTACTGGTGGCAGCTGTTGAGGGTATTTCTTTAAATGATCCCTGGACACCATTGCTGTTATTTCACCTTTGTGTTTGCTAATCAAACAGGTTTTCTGGTTGTTGAAGTTTGATGGTTGTACAGTGTAGGGTTCTGCCTCCCATTGATCATTTAACTTATGCAGTCGTCTTTTTCTCTTTAAGACTAATTCACCTGGTAGTAAGGGTGTTCCTTGAGCACTTTTGTTAAGGTTTGCTTCTTGTTTTTCCTTTGATTTTTCCAGGCTTCTCTCAACACATTCCTGTATTTTCTGATATTGCTCCTTTCTTTTTACTTCCCAATCTGCATCTGAGGTATTTTCTTCAGGAACTATTATGTCCATCTCCAAATCCACCGGCAATTTTCCTGGTCTTCCTCTCATAAGGTATGCAGGGGTGCAATTTGTTGAGCTTACTGGAATGTTGTTATACATGTCAACTAGATCTGGTAACTTCTCTGGCCATCTGTTCCGCTCCTCCAAGGGCAGGGTTTTTAGCTTTTAGCAGCTCTATCACAATGTGATTCATATTCTCACACATTCCGCTAGTCTGAGGATGATAAGGCGTAGTACGAATTTTCTTGCATCCGTATAATTTACAGAATTCTTGAAATAGTTCAGACTCAAAAGTCGGGCTTTGATCTGTTAATACCTGTTCTGGATATCCATGTGGTCTGCAGAAATAGGCTTGGAATGTTTTTGACGCTGTTCGAGCCGTTAAGTCCTTCACTGGAGCTACTACTAGGAACCTGGAATAGTGGTCCACCATGGTAAGAGCATAAGTATAACCAGATCTTCTGGGTATGAGCTTGACGTGATCAAGGACTACCAGCTCTAATGGCTGTTTGGTAATGATGGACTGTAGTGGTGCTTTCTGACTGTTACGGTCTTTTCTTCTTAATGAGCATGGTCCACAATCTCTACACCATTTCTCTATAGTAGATCTCATGCCAATCCAGTAAAATCTTTCACGTAACAGGATCTCCAACTTCTTCCATCCAAAATGTCCTGATTGATTATGATACATATCTAACACCATTTGGGTGTCTCTTTTTGGAACCACAATTTGCCAAACCATCTCATGTGTACTAGGATTAATATATCTTCTGCACAGTTTATCTTGATGGATAAATAACCTGCTTCTTTCTTTCCACAATTGCTTGGCCTCTAGTGGGGAATCTTTGTCAAGTTTGCAGCTTGGTTCGGTTGCTAGCTTTTTCACTAGTCTCACTGCCGGATCACTATCATGGGTTTCTTTCCAATTATAGTGAGGCAACGGGTTCAATGCTATATTCTGCTGGTTTTGATAGATAACAGCCTCTGTCACTTCCCATTTTATGTTCTTATGGAAAGCTGGGAGTTCTACTTACTCCAAGTCATACTCCTCTACTTCTGATCCTGGTAGATATGCCCGAGGATTCCTAGACAGGGCATCAGCATTGGCATTTTTACGGCCTGTCCGGTACTTGATGATAAAATCAAAATTTGACAATCTAGCCATCCAGCGTTGCTCCAGTGCACTGAGTTTTGCAGTGTCCAGATCTGTCAATGGATTGTTATCCGTATAGGCGATGAATTTTGAAGCAGCCAGATAATGTTTAAACCTTTCCATTATGGCCCAGACCAAGGCCAAAAACTCCAACTTAAAAAAACTATAATTTTCAGAGTTTCTTTCGGTGGGTCGTAGTTTCCTGCTGGCATAAGAAATTACCCTTTCTTTTGCATCTTGTACCTGAGATAATACTGCTCCTAGGCCTACATTACTTGCGTTGGTATACAGGACAAATGGTAGGATATAATCAGGATATGCCAATATTTCCTCACCAGTCAGAGCAGTCTTCATCTGTTAGAAGGAATCTTCTTGCTCTTTACTCCATACCAATGATGGTTCTGACCTTCTTCGCTTAGTTTGGCCTACCAGTAGGTCTTGTAAAGGTGCTGCCATTTTTGTATAGCCCCTTATAAATCTCCGGTAATATCCTACCAAACCCAGTAATTGGCGTACTTCTCTGATGGTGGTTGGTCTCTGCCAATCTTGGATAGCTGTTATCTTCTCCGGATCTGGTGCTATTCCATCTGCGCTAACTACATGTCCAAGATATTGGACTTTTGGTTTCAGCAGGTGAGATTTTGATGTTTTAAGCTTCATTCCATATTTTGCTAGAGATGCAAATACCTCAGCCAAGTGTTCCAGGTGATCTTCATAGGTCTTGGAGTATACGATTACGTCGTCTAGGTACAAGAGTACGGTCTTAAAGTTCTTGTGTCCCAGGCAACATTCCATGAGCCTTTGAAATGTCATTGGTGCATTACATAATCCGAACGGCATCCTATTAAATTCACATAGGCCCATTGGTGTTGTAAATGCTGTCTTCTCTTGGTCTTCCTTTGCCACGGAGACCTGCCAATATCCACTAGTGAGATCTAATGTAGAAAAATAATTAGCAGTCCTCAATGCAGCAAGAGACTCCTCTATACGGGGTAACGGGTAAGCATCTTTGTGAGTGATCTTATTTATTTCCCTGTAATCCACACACATCCTCATAGTGCCATCTTTTTTTCTAACTAAGACTAAGGGTGCTGCCCAGGGGCTACAACTATCTCTTATAACCCCTGCCTCTCTCATGTCCCGCAGCATCTCTTTTGCCCACTTGTAGAGTTTTGGTGGAACGGGTCTATGTCTCAGTCTAATTGGGGGATGATTCCCTGTGGATATGTGATGACGTACCCCTTTGACCTTCCCAAAGTCTAATGGATGCTTACTAAACACCTGTTCAAATTCTCGTGCTACTGGATAGATTCCATGTTTTTGATAGGAATGGGTGGTATCAGTCCCTACATCTAACTGCTGACACCATTCCTCCAGCTGTCCCTTGGAGTTGTTGTCCTCAGCTTGATTTGACGGGGGCAAAGGCTTTATCGCCTGTATATGTGTCAGGACCGGGAGGACTGGTGGGCCCAGGAGGTGGATCCACTGGACCGAGTATCCCACCGGGGGGCAGGGTACACGGCAGCCGGAGCACTGGCGTGGCCGGGACAGGTATAACCAGGTCAGCAGAGTCACAAAGTTCTTTAGGACGGTAAGGAAAACAGGCGCAGGTACCAGGGAGCAAAGACAAGGAGTCACAGGAGAGAGCACAAGGGACCTGAGCATCTAGCTCTAAAGACAAGCTAAAGGACACGTTGATCAGGCCCCGCCCACATGGAAAGGCAAGTCTTATATACCCAGCACAGCCCTATGTCATTTCCTGCTTCAGGTGTGCTGGGCCCATAAGACCAGGAGAGTGGGCGCGGCCTGGTCCTATACAGAGGCATTAGTCAGAGTCAGAGTCCCAGGACTCAGGGGAGCAAGAGCGGGAGCGGCAGCCATGACTGGTGAACACATGGACTGGATCAGTGGGTAAGGAGCGGTGCTGGGACACGGGGAGCGTGACAGTACCCCCCCCTCTATGCCCCCCCCTCCGTGCACAGAACCCCAGGGGCACCCCGGATCGAGTCACCGGACCAGGATCCAACACGAAGGCGGGGAAGGACCGCTGACCCCGTACCGGCTTCCTGGCCGCACGGCGCCTAGCCGATCCACCAGCAGTGGCAACGGGGGCAACGGGAAGCGGGGGGAGACAGTCAGAGGCAGGACTGGAGTCTTGGACGACCGGATCGGGCGTCTCGGACTGGGTACCGGACAGTGGCTCTTCCTCGGTAGCCGGTGGCATCACAGTCTCAATTCTCAGGGACGGTGGAATGTCGCTGGAGTGCGTCGTCTCCTCTGGTTCCGATGGCACCACAGGCACAGGAGACAAGAGTTGTGGCACGGCACTGGTTCAAGAAGCCGCGGCAGGACTTGGGATCCCCTGCATAGCGAGGCGGAGCAGCGAGGCGAAGTTGCGAGGCCGTGGCGGAAACTGGTTCGGAGCCGGAGACTGGTTGCTGCGTGGACTCAGACGAGGCAGCGGTCTGCAGTGTATATAACCGGTGGTCCATGGACGCCAGGAATTTCAGCATCCGGTGTAAGGTGTCACGCTGTTGCACCAGTTCCTGGCGTAGTTCGGCCAGCTCAGATGTTTGTGCTCCAGCGGGATCCATGGCCTGATCAAACTGTCAGGACCGGGAGGACTGGTGGGCCCAGGAGGTGGATCCACTGGACCGAGTATCCCACCGGGGGGCAGGGTACACGGCAGCCGGAGCACTGGCGTGGCCGGGACAGGTATAACCAGGTCAGCAGAGTCACAAAGTTCTTTAGGACGGTAAGGAAAACAGGCGCAGGTACCAGGGAGCAAAGACAAGGAGTCACAGGAGAGAGCACAAGGGACCTGAGCATCTAGCTCTAAAGACAAGCTAAAGGACACGTTGATCAGGCCCCGCCCACATGGAAAGGCAAGTCTTATATACCCAGCACAGCCCTATGTCATTTCCTGCTTCAGGTGTGCTGGGCCCATAAGACCAGGAGAGTGGGCGCGGCCTGGTCCTATACAGAGGCATTAGTCAGAGTCAGAGTCCCAGGACTCAGGGGAGCAAGAGCGGGAGCGGCAGCCATGACTGGTGAACACATGGACTGGATCAGTGGGTAAGGAGCGGTGCTGGGACACGGGGAGCGTGACAATATGGCTGTCACAGACAGTGTACAGCTTTGCTACTGTAGCGTACCTGGGCAATTTTACTTCCTCTTCCCCACAGTTTATGATACGAATTGGTACTCTTCCTTTGCGTACATCCACCACCCCTCTGGCTGTCAGCAGCGTAGGTCTGTGCTCTGAGTATACCGGTTCTACAACTGCCTGGTATTTCTTTCCTCTAAGACCGATAGCTGCTCGACACCAGATCATCATTTCACTTTTAGGTGGTCTGTAATCCGTACACTGCCAATTTCCCCTCCAGACAGATTTACCTGTTGTCTGTGTGTCAGGACTCGAATCTCACGATGTAGCACTCGCCTCTGTCCATGATCAGCAGTCCCAGCAATCTGTCGGAGCAAAAACAATACTTCCCCAAGGCAGTTTTCAATTACATTTGTTCCAAGTACCATGGAGGGACATTTGTTGTTAGGGTCATCTTCTACCACACATAATCCTTGGTCTTTTAACTCTACTCTCCCCAGTTTAATGTGACTTCCCTAAACCCAACCTGGTTTAGTGGTAGTCCATTGGCTGCTAGTATAACTAAACTAGAATCTGGGGGTCTAAGATCGTCATCAGACCAATAGTGTTTGTACAATGTATGTGGGATGGTGGTTACTTGTGACCCAGTGTCAAAAAGAACTGACATGGGGATTCCTTCTAGTGTAATATTAAGGTACGGGCGGCCTCCCACGTACCGACTACGCCAGTCTTTCGGGGCCGACTGTCTTGTTCCTGAGGCTCGGCCCTGGGCCCCAGGAATCGCCGGTTTAAAAGACATCCTCTTGCGAAATGACCTGGCTTGTTACAACGAAGGCAGACGGGTTGTCCTGAAGAATCCGTGTGGTCCATGGCTCTGCGTTGGAATGGTGCGTTGGTCCCCTGAACGGGCGACTTGTTGGTCCCCTCCACGGGCGACATGTTGGTCCCCTCCACGGGCGACATGTACCTTTTCTTCATCCATGGAACATCCTCAGGAGAATCAGCTAATTGTATTTTACTGGGTAGTTGTGACCCTGGCTGGTTCTGCAATAGTGTTAACACAAAGTCCATCTTTTTAGTCAGCTGCTGTGCTTGGTTGCGCAAATCATCCTCTCTGCTTGATGTCTCAGGCACCTTTACAACCTTTATCAAATCTTTGGAAGCATTTGTTATGCCGGCGGGAGAAGTATCAACCTGCCAGGATGGGTCCAATGACTTGGCCGGCAACTTGTACTGTAATACTGTTATTGCTCTATCTTTTATAGCATCAAAGTCAACATCAGGGTGATCTAAGACCCACATATGCACCTGCTGACGACTGACTTCTGACCTCAAGCCAGCTATGAACTGTTCGGCAAGCATTTTATCCTCGTCGTCCACACTTGCTGGATCCACTTGCTTTAAGGACCGGAGTGCTACCTGTAAACGTAAGGCATAATCTCTGATGGTTTCATTTGGCCCTTGTTCACATTGGTAGAATATCATCCTCAACTCAGCCCGGGTGCGTTTCTCAAAAGCAGCTTTTAACTTGGCAAATACATTTTCTACGGAGTCTCTGTCAGTATCTTTACATGACTCCACCTCCAGCTCTGCTGCACCGATTAATTGTCCCAGCACCATAGCGGCTCGCTGTTTCCCGGTCATAGCATACATATCCAGCACCGCACATATTTCCTCTTAAAAGCTGCCAGAGTGCCTGGTTTCCCTTCGTAGATTGGCAACCATTTTGTTCCGGGCACATACGGCAAGGTTATTGGCATTATTGAGGCTACTGGCGCGGCTCCTCCTTCTGCAGGGACCCAGGTATCATTGTCCTCACGCATGGCGGTACCCCCTTAGTTAATTGCGTCTAGTTGCAAAGCCTTTAGGTACAGTCAAAGTTCAGCACTCACTAGGCTTTTGCATAGACAGACCCGCCTTTTGTCAGTTCTCGGGTCTATTCGGAATCAGCCACTGCACTTCAGATAGTCTGAGCAGAGCGCTGAGCGGGACTTATCCTCGCTCTCCTTCACCTGTTGTGTGGCGCAGCTTAAATTTCTGTGGTAGCTATTTCAAACCAATGAGCAACGCCGTTTAATTACAATGACTATGGCGGTTCTGTGCGCACTTTACATAGCCAATAAAGTCTTTTTAGGCACACATTGTTGGTTTTTAAGTACGATCCTGTTCGTGACGCCAATTGAGTCGATCATCAGGGTTTTCGGTAGGGGTACTCTGGCGCCGGGACTACGGATACTTTACTCGCGATGGCGTTATCACAGGTGGTCGGTCCCGGCTTCGTGCCCTGGGTGCTCACTCTGCGGCTGTAGAATGGGGCTCAGGGATGATTTTGGGGAGATACGTGACGCCACCTGTGGTGTCTGGTAAGCGGAATATACCAGCGCTGCCCGCGGCCGACCTCTGAGGAGATGGTGACGGCAGCTTAAGATCTCTCAGCTCCCCACAGGTGGAGATTTCTTACCTCAGGGTGGCGGGTCGCTGACCAGGAGGGAAGCGACCGAGCGGTGATGGCTTCCTTCTTCTCTGAAGGGTCCTGTAGAACGGCGGAGAGATGACACACTGAGTCCACATCAGCTTAAACAAGTCCGTTTTACTAGCATCTGGTTTATTTTGCACAGTTCACAGCAGCAACAGTTCGGTTACCAGAAGGCCAATGGTCACAAGTTTCGGAGGAGATTTGATGACAGAGTCTCTCTCTGAGGTAACCTTTCTTTGTTTCTTTCTCGGTCTCTGCTCTGAGGGCTCTGTGACTCCCTCTTTAACCCACTCGTTAGTCTCGTCACTGGTTTTCCCAGGGGTCTGATGCTGCACGATTTCTTTGTCTATCCCGCAACAGCGTCGTGAACTTGGCTTGGGGTTAGTAGTCAGACTCTTCATGGGTACCGGGATTCCTCTTATTTAGGATCCCAGGCTAATGGTCAATGGTTTTGGGGATAAACCTGACAAACCTCCTCGGTCCCGTTATACCGGTGTTGACCTGAACTCTTCAGCTGGCTCTTGCCAGACTAAAGCGTCCCCTTTCCGTCTGGGTTACCCCTTTTCCAGTGTCTTTATTTTCTTTTTGGGTACCCTCGCTCAGGACGTCGGGCCTATGTTATTTCTAGCCCTTCTTTTAGTCATTAATTTACTCTTGTCTCTTCTTGTCACTCCTTACTGACTGACTGTTAACTGACTAACTGTCACCCAGTCGTCCTGGCAGCCACGTAGCGTCTCACGCTCAGCTAGGCTCCACCCCCCTATGGATCTACTATAAAAACAGTCCCAGGAATATGAAGGTAGGGGCTGCTAAGGCAATGTTACTCAATCTAATATAAGACTTTCTTCTCTCTTTCACCTGTGACCAAAGAGCACTGCATCTTGCTGTTAAGGTGCTGCATTCCCCTGTAGTGCCTAACCACAGGGGCGCCACAGTGGCTCGAGGGGAATCCGGATACGGGCTTGAGCACCCATCCGTCACCCGCAAGTGAAAAGGAGGATTATTATATAGGGGAGGTTTTGTAGGTGACGCCACCCGTGGTGTGCGGTGATTGTTCGTGACACCGCCGCTGCCGCTGGAGGTGATGCCCGGGACCGATGGAGTTGGGCAGCTGGATGTTTTCCCCTCCACCAGTAGGGGAGGTGTTGTCCCGGGGCCCCAATACAGGTGGGAAGGTGCTGCGGAGCGCAATCTGCAGGGTTGGACCGGCTGGTGTTGGTGTACTCACAGTTCCTGAATCAATTCACACAGAGTCCAGATAGTAAACCAAATTGCCAATGTGACGCCCTGGCCGGGCCAGGTAGTCACAGATAGGCCCCTGCACTATACCTTTCCCTCACAGGTGACATCAGCCGACCTTAAAACCCTAGTCACCACCCTCAGGGCTAGATGGACACACCAGGGGGCGGAAACAGGCGGTTGGAAGACGCCCACCGAGGAGTCTAGACAGCCCGGGGCGGGAAAACAGAGAGTCTACAGACAGATCAGTTTGAGAGTTCAAAGAGAGTGGAGGTCATGCCTGTGTGTCAGGCCTGAAGCAAACTGACAGGTACCAGGGTAGGAACCGGGAAGACGGCTCAGTTGAACCGAGGTGGACCGGGACAGGGTAGTAGCCCACCGGTACCGACTCGGGGAACCGACCCGGAAACCGGAAAACACAGGGGGTACTCAGACCCTGAAGCTAGGTCTAGAAGCGACTGGGACTGGTTTATTAACTGATTGAGGCCAGGACTAGAGGTGCTGTCCCACTCAAAGTCCTGAAAGAAGGCAACAGCCCACCGAGGGGGATAACAGGCCACCACCAGGGCTCAGAGATCCACGGGCCAGCGTCTGCGGGCAACGGCTCCTTAGGCCATATCCAGCCGGGAGCGGACTCCTGAAGTTGCAAGCACAGGCAGTCCACCATCACACAAAAGTGCAGGAGAAAGACAGAGACCACCAGCCGGGTGGGGGACCAGAACGCAGCCGGCTGCGGGCACCGACCACCATCACCAGAGACTCGTGTGTTTCCTTCACTAGTGAGTATACCAGTAACCTGCGGTCACCCATCTCCCAGCACCAGCTGGGTCCCAGGGCCACCATCCCTGCCCATGGAGAGGTTAACAACTTGCTGCACAACATCTCCCCCGAGTGCCCCATAACTGCAGCGGTGGTGTCCAAATTCACCACATACCGTAGGTGGTGTCACGAACCTAGTACGGCCCAGCCCGTACATATACATCCTACATCCACCACCCCCAAACCCTATTCATTCAAAGTGTCCGCGGGATCCCCCGGGTCTGGAGACCCTCGAGCCACCCACCGGAAGGCTCGGACCCGAGCAGCGGCGGGCTGCCGGCACGGGGGCGGCACACCAGTGACCGGTGACCTGCGGCGGGAGTGTTCGGATCCCGCACCCTGGTACAGCAAACAGGGGTTCCTTCCTCCTGCACTTAGTGTTTGTGTTATTGATTTTGACTACTCCGCTTGGAACGGGGAAGTCCACTCCCGGTGTGTTTGTTTGTGGGACCTGTGGCCCGCGAGAACTGACCCGTGGGATCTTAGCAGGCAATTGTGGAGCCCTATCCCCCTCGTTGGGCTTCCGTCTCGCTCTATCTGGGCCTCCTGTGGGACAAGACCTGAAATCTTGTCCCCGGCTGGTCAATTACTAAGGTGCGTAAAGCTGTCCTTGCTCTAGGGTCCAGGTACCCTGTCGTGCACAGGCTCCGGACCGGATTCCCGCTGTTGATGCCGGCGGGCTACAACCCTGCCGCGGTCCACTTAAGGTCTCCCGCAACCGGATCTCCGTCGCCTGTGGCCATGTCTGCCGACTGCAACCTAGTCAGTTTGTCAGTAGTCCGGTAGTCCAGGAGCTTCAACCCCTGACTACTCTGTCACTTCACACTCCTCTCTCCACTTCTGTCACTTTCTCACTCTCTACTCAACTGTCCCTGGCCCCTCTCGTCACACCTCAGAACCCCTAGGTGGGCGTCACCATCCGCTTGGCCTCGCCCACTGGTGTGTTCCTATTGTGATGGTGGAGTGACTAGGCTTTTCTGGCTGATGTTGTGCACCCGGATGGGGTTTGTGATGGAGAACCAAAGAGGAGGGACTCCTCCACCAGAAGAGGGGTGCAGTCATCTGTGACACCCTCATTTTGTCAGGGCGTCACATATTTATTTTAGTTACATAGCACCATGCATAATTACAGTATGTCACAAAAATAAGTACACCCCTCACATTTTTTAAAATATTTTAGTATATCTTTTCATAGAACAAAGCTGACAATAGACACTTTGATGCAATGTAAAGTAGTCAGTGTCCAGCTTGGATAACTAACAGAATCTATTTTGCATGCCCTCTAAATAAACACACAGCCATTAAGGTCTAAACACCTGGCAACAAAAGTGAAAAGTGAAAATGACCATATTGCTCCCAATTAGCCAATTTTCCTCCCAGGTGTCATGTGACTTATAAGTGTTATAAGGTCTCAGATGTGAAAGGGGAACAGATATGTTAAAATTAGTGTTATCACACAAACTCTCTCAAACTGGTCACTGGAGGTTCGGCATGACACCTCATGGCGAATAATTCTCTGAGGATCTGTAAAAAAGAATTATTGCTCTACATAAAGATAGCCAAGGCTATAAGAAGATTGCTAACACCTTGAAACTGAGCAAGCATGGAGGCCAAGGCCATATAACAGTTTAACAAGACAGGTTTCAATAAGAACAGGCGTGGCTATGATCTACCAAAGACGTTGAGTGCACATGCTCAGCGTCATATCCAGAGGTTGTTTTTTCAAAATAGATGTATGAGTGCTGCAAAAAATACTGCAGAGGTTAAAGGGGTAGCAGGGTCAGTCTGTCAATGCTTAGAGCATATGCAGTATTTGTAATAAATTGGTCTTCATGCCTGTGATCCTAAAAGGAAGCCTTTTCTAAAGATGATGCACAAGAAAATCCGCGAACAGTTTGCTGAAGACAAGCAGGCTACGGACATGGATTACTAGAATCATGTCCTCTGGTCTGATGAGACCAAGATAAACTTATTTCTTTCAGATGGTGTCAAGCATGTGTGGTGGCAACCAGGTGAGGAGTACAAAGGCAAATGTGTTTTGCTTACAGTCAAGCATAGTGGGGAAGTGTCATTATTTCGGGCTGTCTGAGTGCTGTCTACTGTGGGAAGCTAAGTTCATTGAGGGAACCATGAATGCCAACATGTACTGTGACATATTGAAGCAGAGCATTATCCCCTTCTTTTGTATTAAAGCCTAATAATATCCCCAAGACACCTCAAAGATGACCACTGACTTGCTAAAGAAACTGAGGATAAATGGGCTGGACTGGGCAAGCATGTCTCCAGACCTAAACCCTATTGAGCACTTGTGAGACATCCTAAAACATAATGTGGAGTAGCGTAAGGTCTCCAACATCCACCTGCTCCATGATATCATCATAGAGAAGTGGAAGAGGATTCCAGTGGGTCCTGTGAAGCTCTAGTGAACTCCATGCCCAAGAGAGTTAAAGTATGGTTTGGTAATAATGTTGGTCACACAAAATATTGCCACTTTAGGCACAATGTTTCTATTTCCACTTAGAGGTGTGATCACTTTTATTGCCAACAGATTACACATTAATGGCTGTGTATTGAGCTACTTAGAGGGTACAGCAAATTTAACTCCTTAACGACTAGAGATGAGCCACCATCCTGGTGTTCGGGTTCGGTTTGGTTCGACGAACGTTCGTCAAACACTTTCGAACACCGTCGAACGCCATTGAAAAGAATGGCACGCAAACACAAACACATACAAACACATAGAAAACACATAAAAAACACCTTCTAAGGTGTCCAAAAGGTGACAAACTACTCAGAAGACACAACAAACACATGGAAAAGTGACAAGTACATATACTCATGTGAAAAGAAAAGAGCTGGACGAGTAAAAGGAGGAGGAGACACAGATATAGGCATGTCATGCCCTTCTAAAATCATGTAAAACACAGCAAGGGGACTCCAACAAGAGTCTCCATTTTTTCCAAAAAATTGGGCACAGACACCACTTAAGTGGCATTAATTGTCCCACAGTTGCAAACTTAAAATTGTTATTTTCATGAAGCACATTCAAAAATCCACAAGCCTTTAGTCTCCCCAGGATGACACAGTGGTAGAAAAGTCCTCGCGGATCCATGACGTGTTCATCTTGATGAACGTTAGTCTTTCCACATTGTCACTTGACAGACACGTGCGCTTATGTGTCAGCACACCACCAGCAGCATTGAAGACACGTTCCGAGAGAATGCTGGCTGCGGAAAACGACAAGATCTCCAAGGCGTTAGTGGCAAGCTCAGGCCATTTTTCTATATTGGAAGCCCAAAATGAGCATGGCTCCAGTTGCACAGTCATGGCATCGATGTTCATTTGGAGATACTCCTGTATCATCCTCTCCAGGCATTGACTATGTTTCAGACTTCTTGTGTCTTCTGGCCTTGCAAAGGATGATCTAAAAAATTCATGAAACGATTCCATAAAATTGCTGTTACCACCAGTTACGGTGTTACTGGTACGGTTTGAGTGATGACTCGACAGTCCCATGGTTGGCAAGTTAAAACAGTGAGATTCACTCTGTGCACCACTGGTGTTTAGTGGAAAAGCCGATCTAAGATTGTGTAACATCTTCTGCTGATGCTCCTGAATACGTGCATCCCTTTCTATGGCAGGAATTATTTCACCAAATTTTGTCTTGTATCGGGGATCTAAAGTGGGCTTTGCACACTACGATATCGCAGGTGCGATGTCGGTGGGGTCAAATCGAAAGTGACGCATATCCGGAGTCGCTGTCGACATCGTAGTTTGTAAAGCCTTTTACATATGATTAACGAGCGCAAAAGCGTCTTTATCGTATGATCGGTGTGGGGTCCGACATTTCCATAATGCCGCTGCTGCAACGGTACGATGTTGTTCCTCGTTCCAGCAGGCAGCACACATCGCTGGAGCGAGGAACATCTTCTACCTGTGTCCTGGCTGGCTATGCGGAAGGAAGGAGGTGGGCGGGATGTTTACGTTTGGCTCATCTCCGCCCTTCCGCTTCTATTGGCTGCCTGCCGTGTGACATCGCTATGATGCTGCACGACCCGCCCCCTTAGAAAGGAGGCAGTTCGCCGGCCAGAGCGACGTTGCAGGGCAGGTGAGTGCATGTGAAGCTGGTGTAGCGATAATGTTTGCTACGCCAGCAATCACAACATATCGTACCTGCGACGGGGGCGGGGACTATCGCTGCAGCATCAGTAACACATTGTTACCGATGTCGCAGCGTGCAAAGCCCGCCTAAGAGTGTGGCAACCAAGTAGTCAGCATTACTTTGAATTCTGACAATCTGAGAGTCATGTAGCAGGTAGTGCAGCAAGAAGGCACTCATATGTCTTGCGCATCAAGGAGGACCAAGTCCTTGTTGTGTTGGTGGCGGCGAGGTGAGAATCATGCTTCCTCCTCTGCCCTCTCCCCCCAACCTCGCACAACAGAAATGTGATCAAGATCTCCCTCATCTGCTGAGTCTTCCATGCCCATCACCAATTCGTCCTCCATTTCTCCCTGGGTTCCTGCACCTTCCTCAACAGTTTGGCTGCTACCATGCGCCCTTGTTAATCCCTCTCCCCTACCGTCCCATGCCTGCCGCCTTGGTGCTGCTGACCATCTGGACCTTGGAATGCTGACTACCAGACACTGCTACTATGCCCAAGGGATTGCCTGGGCTAGCTGCAGTAAAAAATTGGCTACTGGATAGACAGGCGGTGTAGCTTTCTTCACAGCAGTGCTACACTACCTGCCCAAAAGGATTGCCTTAGCTAGATTTAGCCAGATGCTGTGAAAAACACTTGCACAGCACTGGCACAGACCTGCCTGGCAAAAATTGCTAGGAACTGCTCTAACCTAGCCCTCAAAAGGGCTGAAATTACAACTAGTCCCTACTCCCTAAACCTATATCTCTAATACTATTACACTTTATAGCGCCCACAGCAGCAGTATCGGTGACTGACACACAACTGCAGCACTGAGGTAATGGCGGTGATGGGGAAAATGGCTGGGTCTTATAGGGCAAGGACATGTGACATACACAGCCAATGACACATGCCCTTGCTTGTGTGCAAAAAATGCACTTTGCTGTGTGTGTGTGTGTGTGTGATTGGCTGACAGCCTGCACCGCCCCACTGTACATGCAGTTAGGAAAAGAAAAATGGAGATCGACATTATTTCAGCAGCACGGATCTAACCCCCCTCCCCCGCACACTATACACTGAATTTGGATATTAATATTAACATTGAATGACAGTATTACTGTGAAAAGCCAGTTACGCTTTTGGTGATCAAACCATTATCGAACATAACCTCGAACTGTCGAATTTGAAGCTAATTGTTCGCGTTTGTCGAACGACTCGAACATCGCCTAAAAGAGGTCGAATTTGAGATTGGCGAACAGTTCGATTCAAACACCGCTTATCTCTATTAACGACTGCGGGCAGTAATATTACGTCCCTGCGGTCATAGTATTAACTCCTTCAGCCCCCGGGCACTTTCCGTTTGTGCGTTTTTGTTTTTTGCTCTCTTTCTTCCGAGAGGCGTAACTTTTTTATTTTTCCATCAATCTTGCCATATGAGGGCTTGTTTTTTGCGGGACAAGTTGTACTTTTAAATGAAGTCATGAGTTTTACCATATAGTGTACTGGAAAAAGGGCAAAAAAATTCCAAGTGCGGAAAAATTGCAAAAAAAAGTGTGATCGTACAATAGTTTTTGGGATATTTTATTCACTGTGTTCACTATATGGTAAAACTGAGATATCTATGTGATGCCTCGGGTCGGTGCGAGTTTGTAGACACCAAACATGTATAGGTTTACTTGTATCTAAAGGGTTAAAAAAAATTCACAAGCTTGTCCAAAAAACGTGGTGCACGTTTTGCGCCATTTTCCAAAACCCGTAGCGTTCTCATTTTTCAGGATCTGAGGCTCAGTGATGGCTTATTTTTTGCGTCTCGACCTGACGTTTTTAACTGTACCATTTTTGCGCAGATGCTATGTTTTGATCGCCTGTTATTGCATTTTGCGCAAAATTTGCGGCAACCAAAAACCGCAATTTTGGCGCTTGGAATTTTTTTGCCGCTACGCCGTTTACTGATCAGATTCATTGATTTTATATTTTAATAGATCGGGCATTTCTGAACGTGGCAATACCAAATATGTGTATATTTTTTATTTTTTTAACCCTTTAATTTTCAATGGGGTGAAAGGGGAGTGATTTGAACTTTAAGGTTTTTTTATTTTTTTTTAATTTTTTAAAACTTTTTTTTTTACTTTTTTATTTTACTAGTCCCCCTAGGGGGCTATAGCGATCAGCAATCCGATCGCTTTGCACTATCTGCAGATCTCAGCTACAGAGCTGAGAACTGCAGATTTGCTGCTTCACTTTCAATGCCGGCTGTATTCCGGCATTGAGAGGAAGTGAGTCATGTTAGCTACAGGCATCATCACATGACCCTGTGCTACCATGGCAACCGCCGAAAGTCACGTGATCATGTCACATGACTTCCAGTGGGGGCGGGGTAAGTCACTGTCATGGCGGCGCCCATATACATATCGCTGCCAGATTTTGGCAGCGAAATGTAAGGGGTTAATGGCCGCGGGTGGAAGCGATTCCACCCGCGGCTAGCAGGCACACATGTTAGCTGTTGATAACAGCTGATATGTGAGCGGATCGCGGCCGCCTGCCGGCGGCAGGGGGCGGAGCTTACCGGCACACGATCTATGAAGTACCCAGTACGTCATGGGTCATTAAGGGGTTAATCCCCACCTGCTGCTGCCCGCGCACATGTCAGCTGATTTGTACAGCTGACATGTGTGCCTTGCAGGTACGAGTGGAATCGCTATCCACTCGTACCTGTTAATCTCTCAAATGGCGCTGTCAAGATGTGATAGCGCCATTTTAACGGTGAACACGATAATAGTATTTTCACAGGCCTTCACCGGAAGTCATGTGACGTGATCATGTGGATCTGATGGTTGTCATAGTAGCACAGGGTCATTTAATGACTCCTGTAGCTGACATGACTCAGGTCCTGTAAGAAACAGCCAAGTACTGCCTCTTACAAGAGATGATAATTTTCTCAATTTCTGAGCTGTGCTGCTCTGATCAGGAGAAATGAAAAAGTGATTAAACATCCGATCCTTATAGTCCCCTAGAGGGACTAGTAAAATAAAAAAAAAGTTTAAAAAAGTTTTAAAAAATAAAAAAATAAATAAAAGTTCAAATCACTCCCCATTCGCCCCATTGAAAATTAAAGCGTTAGAAAATAAAAAATGCACATATTTGGTATTGCCGCGTTCAGAAATGCCCGATCTATCAAAATATAAAATCAATTAATCTGTTTGGTAAACGGCATA
This sequence comes from Anomaloglossus baeobatrachus, assembly GCF_048569485.1. NCBI lineage: Eukaryota > Metazoa > Chordata > Amphibia > Anura > Aromobatidae > Anomaloglossus > Anomaloglossus baeobatrachus. Next base: position 424,176,643 of record NC_134358.1, read on the forward strand.
GCAGCTAAAGAATTCCAAAATGATGTTTTTTGGTTTTCGCAGATTTTGCGCAAAATGTATTAACAGGCGATCAAAACATAGCATTGGAGCAAAAATGGTATAATTTAAAAATGTCAGCCTGAGACACAAACAATAAGCCATCACTGAGCCATAAATCCCAAAAAATGAGAACGCCATAGGTCGCAGAAAATGGCTACTTTTATGGACACACTTCTGATTTTTTTAACCCTTTAGATAAAAGTAAACCTATTCATGTTTGATGTCTACGAACTCACACCAACCTCAGTCATCACACCCATAGATCAGTTTTACCATATAGTAAACACAGTGAAAACAAATCTCAAAAATAATAGTGTTATCGCACTTTTTTGCAAATTTTTCCGCATTTGGATTTTTTTTGCCATTTTCTAGTACACTATATGGTAAAAACTCATGGTTTCATTTAAACTTATAGCTCATTCTGCAAAAAATGAGCCCTCACATGACCAGATAGACCAAAAAATAAAACAGTTACGACTCTCGGAAGAAGGAAGGCGAAAAAAAAACGGAAAGCGCATAATTGGCCGGTCATGAAGGGGTTCAATTGTAAAAAACAAACTGTACACTGAATACTTCACATTGTATCAAAGTGTCATATCTTCAGTGTTGTCCCATGAAAAGATATTATAAAATATTTACATAAATGCTAGGGGTGTAATGACTTTTGTGATGTAGCATCATCCTATTCCCTTACAGACATTTTCATCACTGTCCCCATTAGAGCTCATAATCTAAACCCCACACCCTTCTACTGGGTGAGTAACCCCACACAAACACAGGAAGAACATATTAATATTTTGCAGATGTCTATGATGAGATTTCAACTAAAATCCCCTTTGTTATAAAGCTATAGTGCTAACCACTAAACCTTTGAGATACCCAGTATTTAAGATTTGGAAAATCCAAGTGTCATACATTTCAGTCACTGGCGGACACAGACAGAAGAGGACCTGTGTGTAAGAGCAATATATGACCTTTGCAGTCCGGTAGCTCATCAGATTGCATAATTACACCTGATTTGGAGGTGGATGTAGGGCCTCCTTACCTTTTTGGCTCCTGTGCAGCTGCACAGGTTTCACCAACAGTATGTCCACCCTTGACTGAAGTTCCGTCTAACAAAGTCCCATTGCAATTAATGTTTTCATGACCCCTAATTTTCATTGCTTGCATGTTGTTGCCAAAGTCGGGTGGTATTAAATTTATCAAAGCTGAGCATTTGATTTATAATCTTTATATAGCGCTAACATATTCTGCAGTGCCTTACATACATCAGCAACACTGTCCCCATTGGGGATCACAATCTAAACTGCCTTTTAGTATGTCTTTGCAGTGTGGGAGGAAACCCACACGAACACGGAGAACATAAAAGTGCTTGCAGATGTTGTCCTTGGTGGGATTTAAACGCAGGACCTCAGTGCTGCCAGACTGCAGGGTTAACCACTGAGCCACCGTGCTGGCCAATTTAGGTTATAGAATGCTACTGTTTCATAACCAACACATGATGCTTGATAGAAGGCTATGTGCACAATAAATCTAAGGCTTCATCTAAACTTTAGTGATTTTTCTCAAATCTAAGAACATGGATGACTGTTCATCAGTGTTTTGGATCAAATTTACATCGGTGTTTGGTCAATGTATCAGTTCTTACCATCAGTGGATTTTTTAGAGAGTTTCTGGCGAGAGTGGAAGTGGATAGCAATTAGCCATGTAATGTTCTGTGGTGCGACAAAGCGCATTTTTACCTGAATGGATTGGTAAACACACAAAACTGTCACATGTGGGCTACCAAAAATCCACATGCGGTCGAAGGGGTTCCGCTGCATTCGCCAAAGGTAACCGTTTGGTGTGGCTTCACCTCATCATTCATCCTCTGACTGAAGAAATGAGGCCAACTGGGGTTGTAACCTGTTCTGTGACAACAGTGAGATACCAGACAATGCTGGAAACAGTGGTTGTTCCGTAACTCCAACAGTGGCAATGTCATCAGAGTGTAATGTTGCGCAGGGTGGTAGTTGTGGGTGAGGTATTTGTCTGCTGCACCCCGGCACGCTATATGAAAATGGTGGTCCTTGCAGGGTGTGTGATATTGTACTCTGGAGGTGATATTCCTTTGCAGGCCGCATGTTACTGATGGTTTTGGCTGGTCAGAACTAGATGGTACACAGTTCATTGAGGGAGACCAAAAGTTCATAAAAACATTGTTTTACTGAACATAAACTGGGCAACAACAATATACGATAGATAGTGGACACAAATCTTCTTACATGTTTCAGTGCCACAGAGGATCATTTAGCACATTTTTCAGTTTAGTTGTTCATATCTCCATAAGTCCTTTTCTTTCCAACACTACCCGCCTAGTACTACATCACAGTCCTTGGAAGACTTTCTCCTCCTCAAGCAGTTCCACGTCTTTTCCCTCGTAGACAAATTTTTTCAACTCGCTTAAGACACTCAAGTTGTTCATTGTCCTGCTCTGTCTTGCGCCATTACCCGTCTTTCTCTGTCACTCGTTCCTTTGGTTAGTGCGCTGATCCGGCTGCACTAGATCACTCTGTGTCATGGTCACCTCCTTCTCTTTCTCAGTTGTTTCCTCTTTTCCTCAGTCACAGTATTCTATGTAATGGTCTCCCTCTTTTCAGGACACCTATATCATGCGGCTCTGCTGCTCTTCAGATTTAAGGTCTGTTTCTGTCACAGACTGGGTCCTAACTAACGTTACCACAGCAACCGTTTCTATCCCTCAGCACTAGATCCTTCCCTATACACTAATCCCAACTGTCTGTTGCCGGACAGATTTAACCTTACACCTGCATCCCTATAACACTTAAAATACATTCCTACATTATATACTACATAACATTACACCTTATACCAAAACACATACATTACATCATCAATAGTGCTTTACCTCTACGTAGGAACAGTCTCAACTCTGCTACATCCTATACATTACACTATACATTCATACATAACATCACTTTATATCTAATCACATGCATATACAGGGTGGTCCAAAACTAGGGGGACAGTGTAAAGTAAAACTGACTCAGTTGCCCTTAGCAACCAACCAGATTCCACTTTTCCTTCTTCACAGACTCTTTGGAAAATGAAAGGTGGAATCTGATTGGTTGCTAAGGGCAACTGAGTCAGTTTCATAGATCCAATTTTCACATATACATCTCCCCCAAATCTGTTTTCTTTTCAGATAATTCAGATAACCCATAATGGCAAATAATTTAAATACAGATCAAAGAAAATGGATTTTAAAAGAGTATTGGAAATCTCAAAATGAAACCGTTAGAGCAAATTGTTATTATTTTCTGTCCACCTACTTTTGGACCACCCTATATATTTCAGAACACATTCGTTGTCTTCAGGGCTAGGAACTTGACCACCATCTTAGAAGATGACAACCTTCATGCATGATGGAGCACCTCCTCACATCGCAAATCGTGTGAAGAACGTTCTGTGTGCACATTTTCCCGATGACAGGATTTTGAGCTGCTCCTCTCTTAACGCATGGCCACTGCGTTCGCCCAATCTCAATTCCTGTGATTTCTGGTTGTGGGGACACTTGAAAGAAAGTGTTTATCAGGGAAATGTCGACACCCCGGCTGCCCTCAAAGACCGCATCATTTTGAAAGTGTGCTGCATATGACATGTTACACGCAAGTGTCGAGCATGTTCTGCATACGATGAGTATGATCACCATGCATGATGGCGGCTATATTGAACAGTTATGCTAGTCCTTGGAACAATTGTGACATCTCCATTTATCGACACATGGTTATTGGGCAGTTCGCTCACTGTACAGCACCACTCTTTCACCTGGTGGGGAGTTTTGGTACAAAAAAAATATTAAGATGCCTTCCGTTTCCCCATGCCTTGAATAGCATATATTTTCAGCCAGTTCTGTCCACTGGGTCAGTCTGCATACGGCTCCAAACACTTTAGGTTATTTTATGGCCATCTTGTACTTTTTACAGATAGTTTGCCATTATTAACATAGGAAATAGTTTTTCGTCTTCGGTGCTGATGTATAAATACAAATGCAATACAGATGGCATATGAATGAAAACACATATTAAAAAACATCAATTTTTTCTGGATGAAAATTGTTTTGTTTTTTTTAATTCGAACATGTGAACTTTAGAATGTTAAAAACGAACCGCACATGGACTGCATACAGATATGTGCTGTTAGTCATTTTTTTTATGGATAGACTTGCAAGGGTAATTTTAATCTGGAGACTCAGATCAATATGGACATGTCTCCGTGTTACGGTTGGCAAAACAAAACCATGGGCATGTGAATAACACCATAAACTTGAACTGGTTCGTGTTCCATTTGTGAACATCACAGATTGAATATATACAGATGTCTGCATATAGCCTAAAGTAAATGTTGGAAACTTTTCCCAAAGTATACTTTAATGCTCCCTTTCTCCAGGCCACCATTTACCAGATGTATGTAAAATTATGTCTGCATACCATTTGTATTTCTACAATTAATTGTAGAATGGATGCCTATTCCATACCTTCCCAGAAAATAACAGTGGGCATAAATGCATTGTGTCCCTAACTTCATATTTTTTGCAAATATGGACAAAACATTGAAAAAAAATCTGATTGGAAAAAATAAGACAAATTACAAGTTCAGGAGCTTGGGCAAAAGAGGCAGCCTAAACTACCTAATAAACTGGTCTTTTTGTTCTAAAAACTTGTAATTAGATTATTTTTTTGCCATTATAACTTTGTTCACCTCTGTGCTATTTTACAGTATTTCTGTTCCATTAAAGGAAAAGAAACTTATAAAAATAGTGTCAATAATGGAATCTCGCATATAACTGACATTGTATACTGTATACTGTAATGGAATCTTTGGGGTCTTATCGTTGCTGTCATTTTTCACAGCCAAAATAAAACAGCATGTTGCAAGCTTTTGTCTGACCTTTATGACTTTGCGATTAAACCTCATTCAGATGTCTGTGACCCATGAGTCACGGACTGGCGACAGGTCTCCAAACCAGAACTTTTGAGAGCCTAATAGGCATATATGAAAGTGTTGAAATTGAGTTGGAAGACCCACAGACAGTATGAACATCACAGTAGAAAAATGGACCATGTTTCATAGACATCTGAATGAATTATTGTACTGACACCTACATTCTAAAGTTAACGTGTCAATTACAATGTGTGGTGAATGCCATGAAATTTTTTTTTAAAAAATGCTGTTTTGCGCTCATGCTACCTCTTAAAAAGCAAACTTAAAAGAGTTACGTACCAAATAGTGCCAAAACTACCTACAATTAGTGATGAGCGAACCCAAATGGTAAAAATCAGCGTTCGTACCGGAAACCTAGTGTCTGTCTCGAATTCAAACACGGACTTCTCAGGGAACTCCATGTTCAAGTTTGGGGTTCGGAGGCTGAACACTTAGTTTTTTATTATTATTATTATTATTATTATTATTATTATTATTATTAAGGGCTGAGGAGAGTAGGGAAATTAGTGAAATGTTAGAAAACAGCGCTCAATGAATAGTAACAGTAAAGAACAGCTATTAACATTTGCCCGTAAAGCTGACATCTAGGGGCTGATTTAATCAGGGGGGAAAAGGCCATGGATATTGCCCTCTTCACAGCCTTCACAGTTGCTGCTTTACCTTAGCTGGTTAGCAAAATAGGGGGGACCCCATGTTAGCTTTTAAAATTAATTATTTATTTATTTTTATATTACACTTGAAGCTGTCACCTTCAAGTTAGAAGAACAGACAGTCAGTATGAGGGGAATATAGCGGACTGAACACAACCAATTACAGAAGTCCAGAGGATGGACGAGAGAAGCAGTGAATATTAATTTTGTTTAAACAGTGGGGGCCATGTATAGCAGTCGGACTGCAATTAATTACAGATGCTGTCACAGAGGGTAGGCGCAGAAAGTAGTGAATATTCATTTTGTTTATCAGATGAGTCCAGCAGTCTTACAGCCATCTTATCATTGGGGAAACACAATATGTATTATTTTCCTGCTCTTACTGCATTTGCTTCCTTTTGCAGCCCTTACATGGACCATTTTACAGTACTTACATTCGGGTCTCCATTGACTTGTATGGGGTTCAGGTCTGGTACAGTCTGGGTAGCCAAATTTTTTCACCTTCTTGCAAATTTACAATTTGAGTGCAGTGAATTCATTATCATATGACTTCAGGGCATTGCCCTTTTTTTCACGTGCACCGCCATCCTCTTTAAACTGAGTGCAGACCATTGTTATATTATTACAGTCTGGGTATCCAGACAGAACTTTGGACTAAAGTCCAGCCAAACCCAGCAAACTTCAACATCCATGAGTCCGCTCATCCCTACCAATAATTTCTCCTGAAAAAAAAAGTTGTCATACAACTCCAGCAAATATCAAATTGAATCCCTTGCCAACTGGGCGATTTACTGTTTTTGTGCTTTCTCTTTACCATCCTCTTTACCATCCTCTTTACCATCTAATTTTGAAAAAACAACTAAAATTGCACTTTTTTTTTTTTTTATTTTTAGAACATTAATTCTGTTGTAAAATTTAGCTGATAGTTTGATTCCATAGGTCAGTTAGGTTACAGCTATACCAAACTTTTATAGTTTTTTTTGGAAAATTTGTTAAAAAAAATTGAGTTGTCATTTTTTTAAAGCCTGCAACATTTTAATTTTTCAACTGATGGAGTTTTGTGAGAGCTTTATTTTGCATGCTGAGCTTGTCGCTTAATTGGTACAATTTTGGAGTAGAAACAAGGTTTTGAATCACCACAATTCTGGCATTTTTATTTTTTTTCTACTTTACAGCTTTTACCCATTTATGGCAATTTTATATTTTGTTGGTTGAACTTTCATGGATGAAAGATATTGAATATGGTTATTTATTTTAATGTTTTTAATGGTAATGGAGAACATGGGTCGAAGTTCAAATTTTGCTATACTTTTTCTATTTTTTCAAACTTTCTTGATTTTTTTTACTTTATTTTTCAATCCACTTAAGGGATGTGAAATTGAAATAAACATTGGAAAATATATAGTTAAAATGATGTTCTCCTGTGAAGTTCAGCCAAAGGCTTTGGGGACCTTTCGGAAGCCATTTTTTTAAAAAACTAATGATAATACTTTCAACTAATATTGTCACATTACTTAAAGAGGATTTTGTCACAATGTCATAGGTAGACAGTTTGTGCTCTCATGTTCTTATTAGTACTTCCCTGACTATTCATTTTTTTTATTCCATGCTTGAAGAAGGGGTAGGTTACCCCCAAATCGTCTCATTGGTAAATAGTTGTCTTGTTCCTCCCTGTAGTGTCTTAGCATGTAGTAGTTACTTCTGTAGATCCACAGCAATGTCCATGTAAGGTAGCAGTATGCGCCAAAAGTGAGCTACTTTTTTTGTATACATAGTTGCCGGACTGTAATTTTGCACTTTATTGGATAAAAATATTTCTATTTGTAGAATACATTTGTTGGGTGTTTCAATTTATTTGCAATTTTAGAGAGTGTAAGACCACTCTGACACACCAAATAGGATTTTCTGTGCTGGATGCTGATGCATTTAAGTGAAATAGGAAAGGTTGCACTTAACGAGAAACGACTCATTGCCTGCAGCCTGTAGGTGACACAAGTCATGTACTCTCCAAAAACAGCAGAGCCAATATCAATGGAACCTCAGGAGGTAAGTATCCTTTGATTTTAATTTAATTTGGGTCCTGAATTTATTAAGCTGGGAATGACCTGTAGTGGACATCCTCTTTAGACCATGTGGCATCATTGAGTATTTGGTGAGTTTGTTTATCTCAATATTTGTAAGCCAAAATGAGGGGGTAAAAATACAGAAATGGTGTGTGTAATTCTGTTATATATTTCCTTGCACTTTCTAAGCCAAAACCAAGAGTGGAACAATCAGAGGAAAAGTAGAATAGAAACACGTCACCACTTCTACATTTTTCACCCACTCCTGGTTTTGACACCAAATACTCAACGTGTGGAAGTGGCTTTAAGCTTTTTAGTAATTTACAGAAACAGCTACTCTTTGGATCTTGTGCTTCTTATGCCTCCTACAAAACATGTTATCATTTCGATATACAGTATGCCTTTGTTACTTCAAATTTCACTTCTGTTTTTGGTTTTTAACACAAGCCAAAAACAACACTGTATATGACTAAGGTGTGTAAAGGCTAGTGTTTTCTATTCTTATGATTTCACTTGTTACAGCCTGAAGTCATTTCCCAGCATTGTAAATTCCTGCTTTCACAATGTTGCTTTTCTCTAGCCAAATTTTGGTTTTGTGTTAAGATTCCCATAGTAAGATGTGGATATGAATGATAATTGATGTCATATTAGTACATTATGTTTGGTGATAATTTTCAGTTGTAGTCTGAATTCTTGACTGTTTCAAATATCTGAAAGGACTTTGAAGCTTTCTGTACAAACTTTTTTGAGCCTAGTTTTTTTGCTGAGTCTTGTCTATGTTCCTTTATTAAAGTGCTTGCAGAACTTTATTACACATCTTTTAGTGCACATGTGAAGCTCATTCTGCTTGTCTAAACTGGCTATTAAAAGACCACCAGACAGAAAACAAGTAGCTAATCTGAGGTTGTAAAAGAGACTATTAGCACAAAATGACTCTTCAAACCAAGTACAAACGCTCGGTGCACCTTGTTGAAGCCAAACATTTAAGTGTACCTTCCCACCTGCTTGTTTTCCTTATATCTCCAACCAGTCCTTTCTTGATTGACAGCTCTGACTTTATAGAGCCAGAGAAGGGCAGAGAAAGATAGAAAAAGAATCTTTGACCACACCATAATGCATCAAGCGCCTGTACTTGGTTGAACAGTCATTATGTGGAGACAAAGTGCTGCTAAGTGCCACAGGTCAGTTAGTATAAACTGACCTTTAGTAATGGATATTTCTTGATCACAAGATGTTGAGGAGAGTCATCACTGGAAAAAAGTAAAACTGAATATACACTGCTCAAAAAATTAAAGGGAACACTTAAATAACACATCCTAGATCTGAATGAATAAAATATTCTCATTGAATACTTTGTTCTGTACAAAGTTGAATGTGCTGACAACAAAATCACACAAAAATCATCAATGGAAATCAAATGTTTTAACCAATGGAGGCATGGATTTAAAGACACACACAAAAAAAGTGCAAACAAGTTAAAATGAAAATCAAAACAAGACAAAATTAAAGTGGAAAAGTCAAAATGAGGCTCAGTATTTTGTGTAGCCTCCACGTGCCTCTATGACCCTCCCTACAATGCCTGGGCATGCTCCTGATGAGGTGGTGGATGGTCTCCTGAGCTCCCAGACCTGGACTAAAGTGTCTGCCAACTCCTGGACAGTCTGTGATGCAAAGTGCCATTGGTGCATGGAGCGAGACATGATGTCCCAGAAGTGCACAATCAGATTCAGATCTGGCGAATGGGTGGGCCAGTCCATAACTTCATTGCCTTCATCTTGCAGGAACTACGGACACACTGCAGCCAAATGAGGTCTGGCATTGTCCTGCATTAGGAGGAACCCAGGGCCAACCGCACCAGCATATCGTCTCACAAGGGGTCTGAGGATCTCATGTCGGTACCTAATGACAGCCATGCTGCCTCTGGCGAGCACATGGAGGGCTGTGTGGCCTTCCAAAGAAATGCCACCCCACACCATTAATGACCCACTGCCAAACCAGTCATGCTGAAGGATGTTGCAGGCAGCAGATCGCTCTCCACGGCATCTCCAGACACTGTCATGTGTGTGACATGTGCTCAGTGTGAACATACTTTCATCTGTGAAGAGCACAGGGCGCCAGTGGCGAATTTGCCAATCCTTGTGTTCTGTGGCAAATGCCAAGCGTCCTGCACGGTTTTGGGCAGTGAGCACAACCCCCATCTGTGGACGTCAGGCCCTCATGCCATCCTCATGGAGTTGGTTTCTAACCGTTTTTGCAGACACATGCACATTTTTGGCCTGCTGGAGGTCCTTTTGTAGGGCTCTGGCAGTGTTCCTCCTGTTCATCCTTGCACAAAGGCGGAGGTAGAGGTCCTGCTGCTGGGTTGTTGCCCTCCTACAGCCCCCTCCACGTCTCCTGGTGTACTGGCCTGTCTCCTGGTAGCACTTCCATCCTCTGGACACTATGCTGACAGACACAGCAAATCTTGCCACAGATCACATTGATGGGCCATCCTGGATGAGCTGCACTACCTCTGCCACTTGTGTGAGTTGTAGAGTTCGTCTCATGTTACTGTACCACCCCGTGGGCTCGGATGGCTGCCGAGCCGCTCGGATCCATGCTCGTATGGTGGGTGGCTCGAGCTCCTCACGGACCCAGGGGTCACGTCGCTCTGCATGGGGGTTGGCGCTACACGCAGGGACTTTGGTGGGGAGTTCCACGGCCGGGGCCGCAGTGGTTTGTAAGAGATATAAGTTTGTGACGCCACCCACGGGTTGTGGTGAATGGATGGACACCACCGCTGCCATTGACTAGGCCTCCCAGGGACGGTGTTGCACAGCTTGGTGTTGACCCCTCCGTGGGTAGGGGAGTGATGGTCCCAGGGGCCCGAGGGAGGTACTGAGGAGTGGGGAGGGGTGCGTGCTGGGTGCTGGTGCGGTGTGCGGCTCGAATGCACTGGTGTACTCACTATCACACAACACACTGGAGTCTCTGGTAAACCTAACGGGATGATGAACGGGGCCCGCAGCCGCTGCAGCTTCTCCCTTAACAGGTTGGTGGTCTCCGCCTTTCTCCTGCACCTCCTTATGTGAATGTTTTGACTCCTATGCCTAAGCAACGGTAGTCCGCTCCCCGGCTTGCTGGGTGTCGGGAGAGCCCTCTTTGCCCGCAGACGCTGGCCCCTTAGGTCTCTATGCCTTGGCGGTGGCTTTACCCTAATGGTTGGGCTGTTGTCTTCAGTCGGGTCTTGTGTGGGAAAGGTCCTAAAGTCCAGTCCTCAATCAGTTGATTTGACTCAGCCCTGTGGATTCTGGGCTTCGTACTGGGCCTGAGTACCCCTCCTGGTGCTCCGGTTTCCAATCGGTTCCCCGGTTCGGTACCGGCGGGCCACCGCCCGTACCTGGTCCCTACGGTTCCACCAGCTGTAATCCCAGCTCCTGCAGGCGGCCACCACCATCTGCCTCCTTGCCAGAGGTAACTGGGCTCCAACCCAGCCACCTGAGTAGACTATCGGCAGGCCTGGTCACAGGTCTGCCCTTGAACTTGACTTCTCTTTTCCACTGTCAAACTACTCTCTCCAACTACTCTCAAGAACTCTACTGCTTTTTCCTGCCTCCAGGCCTGTGAACTCCTTGGTGGGTGGAGCCAACCACCTGGCTCCACCCCCCTGGTGTGGACATCAAACCTGGAGGGTGGTGACAAGGTTTCTTAAGTTTGGCTGCTGTCCCCTTTTTATTGAGGGTGTGTGTGTGCATGGGACTACCTGGGACGACCTGACTAGTCCAGGGCGTCACATTACCATGAGTGTGAAAGCACAACCAACATTCAAAAATGACCAACACATCAGCCAGAAAGCATTGGTACTGAGATGTGGTCTGTGTTCTCCACCTGCAGAGACACTCCTTTATTGAGTGTCTCTTGATAATTGCCAATAATTTCCATCTAATATCTATTTCATTTACACAGCAGCATGTGAAATTGATTATCAATTAGTGATTCCTAAGTGGACAGTTTGATTTCAAAGACGTTTGATTAACTTGGAGTTATATTTGGTTGGTTAAGTGTTCCCTTTAATTTTTTGAGCAGTGTATAACACAGGCACTTGTTGCTCATGGGTAGAACATTTATGACAAATATACAGCAAAAAAGCAAAATCTAAAGATGTAATAAGATCATTAAAGGATACTTTCACCAAAATGTTTCTCTGAATTGCTAATTTTTCAAGGTCAATTGACACAAGACATAAAATAGAGCATAAAGGTACATTAATAGCCATTTTTCATAGATACTTCCTCACATATAAAAATAATAAGTTTTAGTACGTTATACCTCAACATAGAAATGTTTCTATTCTTGATTTGTTTCTCATATTATGCTTCTCACTTTTTATACTTACTTTACATTTTAGTGCTTAAAATAGAATTCTTATCTTCCTCTACCAGCTTCTGTAAATGTATAATTTCCCTGATTTTAATTAAGCATATAATACCGTTAATCTGGTTCCAAGTTTCATTGTAAATTATGCTTAGAACCATAAAAAACACAAATTTGCAATGTAGAACTGTTAATATTTTTTTGTTTGAAAAAAGTAAACATTTCGCTAGGTGAAGAAAAAGAAGAAAACGTAAAATAAAAGTAGTAAACATGTTATATTAAAATTAATACCAAAACAAAAATTAGTGGCATAACTATAGTCTAATGTTCAAAATGTTCCCCCAGCTGCAAAAAGTTGTTCAGATGTATGGACTTTTGTAGCGCTTTAGATCCTATAAACACATACATGTGCCACATCCTATAATAATGTCATAAATTCTGGGCCCATTCTAGCAAAAAATATATCTATCATGGATATTTTCATGGTATACTGTCCCTTTCCAGTAGTAATGTCCCCCATCCTCTTCCATAGTCATCCCAGTTACAGTCACACACTTAGCGACCATGATCGTTATACTCCTGGCAATTATTGTACAACAATCAATCACAGACATTTTTTTTTATTTTTTACATTTTATTTGTACTTGTACACTGATGAGCAAAAGGGTAACAATGTTTTGAACTATTGAATTTCTGGTTCCATATCTCACCATCCACTACAACTTTGAAAGTGAGATTACCATCATTTTATAGACAATCATCTTGGCTATCTCATACATAATTTTGACTTGCAACGATACAGCATATCATGTGTTATGCAGATTTTTGCTATATCCTTGCATTGTTACTGTTTTGCTCTGGGTGCTGGAAAAATATTTTTCTTCATGTATACTACAAATTACAACCTGCTCTCACATTCCCTAATAGCTCAGAGTGTCATTAGGTTGATTTGTAAGTGAAAGTTCATTGGTTTGAATGAAGGAGCAGCCTTAATGAAGATTTTCCAAGAAAAGAGTAACAGCGTCATTCGGCTCATTGATAGCGATCTCTTGGCCAAGAAAATCAAACTGCTTCATGTGAGTAAAATGACAGTTAAAGAATATGAAATATAGTCTGTCCATACAGTTAAAGCCAAAAAGTGGATATCGAGGCAGAATATTGGAGTAAACAAGTCGGCTCATCACAAGCTCTTTCGGTTCTGGTGCAACAAACACAGAAGTGGAGGCTTCTCATATGCTTTGTAATAGTGACATCACAGATGTCCATGCAAGCACCATGCAACCCATGTTATACAAGTCTGGAATAGTTACCCTACAAAAGGTAAAGAAGACTCGACTAGAGATGAGCAAACCTGTTCGATTTGCGTTTGCCATTTCGGTAGGAGCCTTGGCCGGTTTATTCGGGCTCGGCTTACTGAACACTTTGCTGAAAAGTCGACAATGTTCAGTAAGTGTTTGTTTGAAGAAAACCTACTCCCGGCCCCATTACATCCATGTCAAGTATTGGAATGGCTTTGATTGGCCAGTAAAATTATTGTAAAAAAAAAAAGAAGCAAAATGGTTAAAGCACGGCATACTTACCGAGTCTGTACTTCCGTGGCCGCTGCGCTCATCCATATTCATTGCTTTCCCTGTCCACCAGTATCTGATGGCTGCAGTCAGACCCCGCCTCCACACAGCAACTGTGATTGGTTGGAATCACAGACCCTGTCTGCAGGTCTATATTGTGGTGTAAAATAAATTAAATTGTCTGCCCTTCTATTGATACCAGCATAGATAAAGCCCTCGACTACAGGCTGCAGCTCCCAGCTGTGCGCTTACCTTGGCTTTGTATCAAAATAAGAAGAAACCCATGTGGCTTCTTTAAAAAAAATCTAATAAAATTTTTTAAAAATGGCCTGCGGTCCCCCACAATTTTGATACGAAGCCAAGATAAAGCCCGACAGCTGGGGGGTTGGTATTATCAGGCTGGGAAAATCCATGCTTATTGGGCCCCCCAGCCTAAAAATAGCAGCTTGAACTGCCCGGAATTGCAGCATCCATTAGAGGTGACAGTCCCTTACCCAACTCTTCCCGATTGCCCTGGTGCGGTGGTAATCAGGGTAAGAATGGTTTAATCGCAGCTTATAGCTGCCACTAAGCCCTAATCTGTATGTAAAAGTAAGTAAATAAACATAAATGCCAAAAAAATCCTTCATTTGAAATAAAATGCAAAAACCACCCTTTTTCCCCACTTTATTAAGCCCAATAAGACGCAGGTCCGACGTAATACACACGAGCTCCCACGACGATTCCAGCTCTGATACATCTGAACTGACAGCGAGCGGCCATAGAACATGACCACCCGCTGTGGACTTCAGGCAGAGAATGAGCCACGCGATGAGTGGGAACAACACTAAGGTTAGTTGCGGTCACAGCTGCAGACCACAGCTCTCCATATTTCACCACCAAATATTCACCTTCTGGAAGAAAACTGCACCGAAACAGCATCAAAACCGTTTTTGTGAATTTTTTTGCCAAGAGATGCAGATTTGGTGCTGAACTTTTTACACCATATTCCTGCTCCTAATTTACACCTCCTAACAAACAAAGTCGCATCACTACCGCAGTAGTGATGCGCTTTTTGCCAGGAAGTATAGATTGGGTGCACGAACATGGTGTAAAAATGTTAGCACCAAATCTGCATCTCAAGGCAAAAAAACAAACAGTTTTCTTCAAGGAGATGCAGGTCAGTGAACTCAGTGAGAGTTCACTGAGGTCCCCTGAAGTCAGGTTACCTGCGGTCACAGCTGGAGGACAGTGGTAACCTTCAGCTGTGGCCTCTGATCACTGTAGTTCAGTCTCTGACTGAAGTTACAGTGTGCAGTCATGATCTACGCCCGCTCACAGTGAGTTCAGATGTAGCACAGCTGCAATCGTCGTGAGACCTCATGTGGATTATGTCAGGTCCGGGTCTTTTGGGGGTTAATAAAGTGGTGAAAGAGTGTGTTTTTTTGTATTTTGTTTCAAATGAAGGATATTTTTGGTGTTTGTGTTTATTTACTTTCACTTACAGATTATTAATGGGGGTTCTCATAGACACTTTCCATTACTAGTCTAGAGCTTAGTGGCAGTTGAAAGCTGCATTTACCCCTTATTACTCTGATTGCCACCGCACCAGGGTAATCGGGAAGAGTCGGGTAAGGGACTGTCACATATAATGGATGCTGCAATTCTGGGCAGCTGCCGTCTGCTATTTTTAGGCTGAGGGCCCAATATCCCTGAGTCTCCCCAGCCTGAGAATACCAGCCCTAAGCTGTCAGCTTAATCATGGATTGGTATCAAAATTGAAGGATGGCATGCTGTTTTTAACATTTCTTTAAATCATTTTGAAAAAAAGCCACAAACAGTTCCTTATTTTGATACACAGCCAAGATAAGTGCACCGCTTAGGGCTCCAGCCTATAGCCGTGGGCTTTTTCTGTGCTGGTATCAATAGATGGGGGGACTCTATGCCAATTTTATTTATTTATCTATTTATTTTATACTACAATAGACACCCAGACAGGGTCTGTAATTCCAACCAATCACAGAAGCTATCTGGGGGCAGGGTCTGATTACAGCCAATCAGAGACACCGGTGGGCCGGGATAGCAGTGAATATAGATTAGGGATAATCACTGGCCCCGGAAGTACAGCTGTGCGAGCAGTTACATCACAGGGAGCAGTTACAGCTGTGCCGGAGACTCGATAAGTATGTCCTACTTTATTTTATTTTTCTTAAAGCCCCCCTATACTCTACACCACTTTACAATACAAACGTTTGGTCTACCATAGAATTCAGTGGGCTCGGTATGTTTGCCAAACCATTTGGTGAACACCGGGAGATTCAGTAAAGATTGGTGAACCAAACTTTGAAAGGTTTGCTCATCTCTAGCCTTAACTTCCATATTGTCATAAGAAGCGCAAGCTTGGGTTTGCAAAAAAGTATGAAAAGTGGACAGTAAAAGATTGGAACAGGGTAATTTGTAGCAATGATATATGAAAGTCAAAAGACTACACTCTGATGGGTGCAAAAGGGTCTGGAAAAAACAAGGCAAAAAGGGGCTAACAGATTGAGAAATTGAAGGAACTGTCAACTTTGATGTAATAAGCCTGATGATATGAGGTTGTTTCACAGCTAAAGGGATTGGATACTTGTCCAGGATTGATGGTGGCCTGAATGCAGTACTATGGGTAGGAAAAGGACAGCATAGTGGTCAAGCAGGATATCGACCAAAAGAATAAGTTAAGATTGGAAAAGAAATGGAACAACGATAATGAACTAGACGTGCTGGATTGACCCGCACAGTCCACAGAGCAAAACACAAGTGAACATTTCTGGGTAGAGTTGAAAAAAAAAGTTGTATACATACCCAGGTTAGTTAACCAATACGCACCAACAGTAGGAATGTGTAGCCTTCTAATCTTGTGAGCACATTAGGTACATTCCTACCAATAAGCTATAATAACTATAGATCATGTAAGCCAAAAGTGAGTTGATGAAAATTGACTTGCAGTCATGAGAGACAAGGAATAGAGAGGAAAATACTGGGAAATGAGTGGAAAATAAGCGGTACAAGTCCCCAACTGTATTGTTGTTGAAACTTAATCAAGTGGTTCTATGTTTTGCTATTGGGCGCCTTAGTAATTGAAACCCCTAGGCACGGTCATACAGCAACCACTGAGTCTGAGTCTGTTCAAGTATTAAAGACTATAATACTTACATGTTGATCCAAAGAAAGGCAAAAATCTCATGACGCACTTGCTAATTATCCCATAAAAAGGAAAAAAATCCTTCCAAGAATGGCAATTACTTCCTTGGATCAATGTCTCATTATCTCCAGAAGTCTAGTAACCACAATCATATAACACTATGTACAATGTGTTTGAAAAAAAGCATCCAGGCCCTTTTTGAACTAGTTTAATGTGTCAACTGGTACAAGGTTGTGTGACAGTCTCATTGCTTTTACAGTAAAGGCTTCCCATCCATGAAGATCATGAATCCTTCTTTCTTACCCTTGTCATTGTTGACAATTCAGTTGAATGATCTCTACGCTGTCCATTGTTATATTTTAAAATTTAAATAAAATCATCTTTATACAATAGTGATTAGCACTAAATTTGACATTTCATCTTGGTACTGCAATCTACGCATTCGCTAAATAAACTTGGTCGCCCTATTTTTCATTTCCTGTAGTTCAGATATGTCCTTTAACCCCATAGCGACGGCCTAACGTCTCAAGACGTCGGAAAAACAGGGTACTTATTCTGTTCCGACGTCTTGAGACGTCAGGCCGGAAAAACCCTGTAGCGCCCCCCAGTGACGAAAAATCTCGGGGGTTTCAGCTACCGGGGGTAGCTGAGACCCCCCAGATTATGAATCGGGGTGTTTTTTATGCACCCCGTTAATGCGATCGCCGGTATACACCGAATACCGGCGACAACATAAAAAAAAAATAAATGGCTGGTAAAATTTATTTATTTCTCATCTGACGTGATCAAACATGTCAGATGAGAAATAAATGTGAGCCCTTAGTGCCCCCAAAGCCCCCGGTACCGGAGAAATCCATCCAACCCCCCCCCCTCCGGAAAATCCAAGATGGCGCCGACGCGCGCTGAAAACTCCCGCCGCCTCTGCATTCATTTCCCTCCGATCTGAAATGATCAAACATTTCAGATCGGAGGGAAATGTCCCCCTCCTGACCTCTCCTCCGGTACACCGGAGCTCTTTGGTCCCTGGAGCCCCCTCCAGTTCTTCAGAGCCCCCCTCCGGAGCGTGCAAGATGGCGCCGACGCGCGCTGAAAACTGCCTCCGCCGGCTCTGCATTCATTTCCCTCCGATCTGAAATGATCAAACATTTCAGATCGGAGGGAAATGTCCTCCCCCTGACCCCTCCTCCGGTCCACCGGAGCCCTCTGGTCACCGGAGCCCCCTCCGGGTCTCCAGAGCCACCCCCCCTCCCCCGCATTCATTCTGCTCTTTCTGCCGCATGTGACACGTCACATGCGGCAGAAAGGTGTCCCCAGGTCCCACTAGGTCACCCCCCCCAGCCCCCGGTCATACGTTACCTGTCTGGTGATCCGTCCCGCGATCACGCCGCCTCCTTCTTGAATGCTGGCGGCGCATGCGCAGACAGCGGCTGTCAGCTGGATTCCTCCCCCGGTCCACAGTGGAGCAGCCTGTGCATCAGCGGCGTCAGTCTTGCAGGGACGCTGACGTCGCTGATGCACAGGCTGCTCCACTGTGGACCGGGGGGGAGTGAGTGCAGTAATCAGCAGTCTCTCCATGTGAGGAGTGTGGTCCTCACATGGAGAGACTGCTGTTCCAGAAAATGGGGGGTACGTTCTGTGAGCGTGCCCCTCATATTCTGGAATGAGGTTACTGCAGGTCACTCTGCCCTAAGTTGGACCGGGGCAGTGTGAGTGCAGTATTCTCAGATTACTGCACCCACACTGCTCATGGAGAGCTTGCTCTTCCAGAAAATGGGGGATACGTTCCCTGAACGTGCCCCCCATATTCTAGAAGATCCAGAGTCGGCGTGGGACCTCCAAAATGGATTACAGCGACCGGAATTTCTTTATTTTCAATAAATTGGGGAAAGAGGAATGTTTCGGGGAGTGTTTTTTCAAATAAATTTTTTTTTTGTCTTTTTTTTGTCTATTACTTACTGGGTTAGTGATGTCGGGTATCTGTTTAGATGCCGTGACATCACTAACCCCAGGGCTTGATGCCAGGTGACATTACAGCTGGTATCAACCCCATATATTACCCCGTCTGCCACCGCACCAGGGCGCGGGATGAGCTGGGGCGAAGCGCCAGGATTGGCGCATCTAATGGATGCGCCACTTCTGGGGCGGCTGCGGCCTGCTATTTTTAGGCTGGGAAGAGTCCAATAACCATGGCTCTTCCCACCCTGAGAATACCAGACCCCAGCTGTCCGCTTCACCTTGGCTGGTGATCTAATTTGGGGGGGACCCCACGTTTTTTTTTTTTTAAAAAAAACGCCTGGGGAGCCCTCCAAATTGATCACCAGACAAGGTGAAGCTGTCAGCTGTGGTTTGCAGGCTACAGCTGTCTGCTTTACCTTAGCTGGCTATCAAAAATGGGGGGGACCCCACGTCGTTTATTTTAATTATTATTTTTTTGGGGGGCTAAATACAAGGCTAGGCACCCTTTAGTGCCACATGAAAGGCACTAAAGGGCGCCAGCTTAGAATATGCAGGGGGTGGGACGTTATATATGTTTGACATCTATCCATTCATCCATTGTAGCATTTTAGGCTGTGCGCCCAAAATCGGGATTTGCAGCGTTTTGGGCGCAGAGTGTTTTCCCTGCGTCCATAACGCTGCATTGTGCAGTAGAAGCACAGTGGAAGGATTTTTAGAAATCCCATGCCCAATGTGCTTGCCCAATGTGCTTCTTTTCTCCGCCACATAAACTGACCTGTGGCGCAGCTTCCCGAGCCTCAGCATGTCAATTTATGCTGCGGAGATGAGTGTTCTCTGCAGGTAGCATAGAGCTCCACAGCGGCCTGAACCCAAATCGTGGGCATGGGCAGCTGCGTTCTCCCGTGGACAACACTCACATCTCTGCAGGAAGGCTGACACTGTGTACTAGACGCCGTGTCGCTGGATCATGGCCACATAGCCTAAAAGTGAGACATTGGTTGCTACAGCAACATTTTTGTGAAGTACCTGTGGATTCAAAATGCTTACTATACTCCTGAATAAAATCCAGTTTCCAAAATGGAGTCACTTGTGGGGGGTTTCTAATGTATAGGTACCCAAGGGGCCCTGCAAATGTGACATGATGCCCGCAATTTATTTCAACTTTTCCAGAATTCAAATGGTGCTGCTTCCATTCCAAGCCCTCCCATTTATCCAAACAGAGGTTTTTGGCCACATGTGGGGTATCCCTGTGCTCATAAGACATTGGATAACAACCTGTTGGGTCCACGGTTTGTTGTTGTCTCTTGAAAAAGTGAGAAATTTGATGCTGAAGCAACATTTTTGTGAAAAAAATTAAAATTTTCAATATGGCAACCTAAGCTTATCAAATTCTGTGAAGTATTCGTGGATTCATACTGCTCACTATACACCTAGATAAAAGCCTTGAGGTGTCTTGTTTCCAGAATGGAGTCACTTGTGGGGGACCTCCACTGTTTAGGCACCTCAGGGGCTCTCCAAATGCAACCTGGCGTCCGCTATTGATTCCAGCCAATTTTGCAGTCAAATGGCACTCCTTCCCTTCCGAGCCCTGCCATGCGCCCAAACAGTTGATTTCCACCACATATAAGGTATCGCCAAACTCAGGAGAAATTGCACAATAAATGTTATGCTGAATTTTTTCCTTTTACTCTTGTAAAAAAAAAAGCTACCTGGTTGAAATAACAATTTTGTGGTAAAATTTTTTTTTTTTTTTTTCATGGCTCAACGTTATAAAATTCTGTGAAGCACCTGGGGGTTCAGGGTACTCACCAAACATCTAGATAAATTCCTTGAGGGGCCTAGTTTCCAAAATGGGGTCACTTGTGCGGGGTTTCTGCTGTTTAGGTACCTTAGGGGTCCTCCAAATGTGACATGGTGCCCGCAATCTTTTTCAGCCAAATTTCCTTTCCAAAATTCAAATATTGCTCCTTTCGTTCCAAGCCCTCCCATTTGTCCAAACAAAGGTTTCAGACCACATGTGAGGTATCACCGCGCTCATAAAAAAGTGGTTAACAAACCTTGAGGTCAAATTTTTGGAATTACCTCTTGAAAAAGTGAGAAAATTGATGCTAAAGCAACATTTTTGAGAAAATGATTAAAATTTTCAATATGACAACGTAACGTTAACAAAATCTGTGAAGTACCTGTGGATCTAAAATGCTCACTATACCCCTAGATAGAAGCCTTGAGGGGTCTAGTTTCCAAAATGGTGTCACTTGTGAGGGGTTTCTTCTGTTTAGGTACCTTAGCGGACCTGTAAATGCAACATGGTGCCCGCAATCTATTTCAGCCAAATTTGCTTTCCAAAATTCAAATATTGCTCCTTCTGTTCCGAGCCCTCCCATTTGTCCAAACAGAGGTTTCTGACCACATGTGGGGTATCGGCGCACTCATAAGAAAGTGGGGAACAAGTTTTGGGGTCCATTTTGTTGTGTTAGTTCTTCTAAAAGTGAATAAATTTGGGTTAGAGCAACATTTTTAGGTAAAATTTAATTTTTGCTTTTTTTCATTCCACATTGCTTTTGTTCATGTGAAGCACCTGAAGGGTTAATAAACTTCTTGAATGTGGTTTTGAGTACTTTGGGGGGTGCAGTTTTTAGAATGGTGTCACTTTTGGGTATTTTCTGTCATCTAGGCCTATTGAAGTCACTTCAAATGTGATGTGGTCCCTAAAAAAATGGTTTTGTAAATTTTGATGTAAAAATGAGAAATCGCTGATAAACTTTGAACCCCTCTAACTTCCTAACAAAAAAAAATTTTGTTTCCAAAATTGTGCTGATGTAAAGTAGACAAGTGGGAAATGTTATTTATTAACTATTTTGTGTCACAGAAATCTCTGGTTTAACGGTATAAAAATTCAAAAGTTGAAAATTGCTAAATTTTCAACATTTTTGCCAATATTCAATTTTTTTCTTCAATAAACGCAAAAAATATTGTCCTAAATTTGGTACTAACATGAAGTCCAATATGTGACGAAAAAACAATCTCAGAATCACCGGGATCGGTTGAAGCGTTCCAGAGTTATAACCTCATGAAGTGACACTGGTCAGAATTGCAAAATTTTGTCTGGTCATTAAGGTGAAAATTAGCTCCGTCACTAAGGGGTTAAATAAATTGTTGTCAAAACATTCCAATATTCCAGGTGTAGTTTAATTATGTTTTTAATGAAGGCAAACTTTACAAAATTTTATTTGAATTTCCAACAGCTGCCTGGCACTAGTTGCTAAAGTTAATTTTTCTATATACAGTACCATTAAAGAAAGCAGACAGCCCCCAAAAAATTGAAGACACCTCCAAATGAAAGAAAACAGCTCCAAAAGAGAGAAGACAGACCCTGCAATTGCACTCACTAGACCCTTAACAGCTACAGCTGGCAAGTGCCGACGGTGGGCACACACACAAACCGGGTCCAGGATCACTCTGCCCTCAAACACACACACATCTAATCACAGTTTTATCACACATCACACACACACACAACGGATCTCAGAAACATCACACACACAAGGGGATACTGTACTGCTTCTGAAAGGACCTGCGTGGGAACGCATCGAGGACCTGCGGTGGAACACATTGCTCTGCTGGGAGGACCACTGTGTAACAGCTGAGGACCTGCCGGGATCAACCGTTATGGAACACAGGAGGACCTGAGAGTGACACAGATGTCTGGGATCTTGTAAGTGCAATTCTTCCGGGGAGTCTGCCTTCTTTTTAGGGTAAACTTACCCCCAACCCATGTTTCCCCAAAAATAAGCTCCACCTTTCAAATAGGCCATAACACATTTTTTTGGGCAAAAAATAATTATTTTTAGGGACACAGGGTAGTAATAACAACAATCTTGATTCATCAATTACAAGTGTAAAAACAGTTAAAAAGGAGGCATACAGAGAAAACTATTCTATGCAATGACCTCACACAGCACTGCGTGATTTAAACAATAAATAGAAATCTTCTGTATACATAGTAAGGTGATGGTAACAATTTTTCACTATAGAAATGTATAAAAGGGTGAAAAGAAACAACTGAGTATTAGATGGGATATCAAATAACACATAAACAGCTGGAAAAATGCAAATTAGATAATGGAAAGAGTAGAGACCAAAATAAACACAGGAAAATGTCAGTACACATAAAATCAAGTGATTACAAAGGTCTCACATTTATGAAATATAGGAGGTGTAAAAGACCACCTGGTTATCAGGTAGAATGTCAAATAGCAAAATAAACAGTTGACAAAGTAATGCACGTTGAATAGTATAAAGAAAAAGAATAGGGTGACTACATGAAGATGTCTAAATATGCATAAGCCTTCATAGGCTGTCAGAACAAAGAGCTCAGTGGTAATCTGTGAAAACGTAATCTGTCAGTTATAAGCATGAGAGAAACATCTCATGGATAAATATCTAGCAAAGTATAGCTAGACAGTAGTGGTGGACACACCCATAGATATCTCGGATTGGCAAGTCCAACCAGATTTGTTTTTTGGTATTTTTTTTAAAAATAGGTTTGGGTCCAGAATTAATCCCGGACATCATTCCCCATATAAGTTTATGGGGACCTGAATCACGTGTTTTAAAATGGTGGTAGAAAGGGCTAAGGGGATTAGAGCAGGAGCGTTCTACTTACTAGTCTTTGGGGCTGCTCATTATCTCTCATGCATATTGTAACGACAATCCAGGAGGGATCCCACAGGACCATGCACTGGACTCCCCTGAGGAAGCAAGCACGAGCTAACCCCTATACAGGGACTGTCAGGCGCATCCTCAGATGGCCTAAATGCACGGCAGCTGGGGTAAGCAGGGTGCACTGAGTAGCGTCCTATTCAGATCTACGGTTGTAGCAGTAACTGGCCCAAGACAGGTGCAGACTGGCGGGATCAGGACAAAGACCAGAGCTGAAGACAGGTGCAGGCCGGCGGGATCAGGATGAAGACTAGAGCTGAAGATAGGTGCATGCCGGTGGGATCAGATGGAGTTAGCAGCTGGCTGTCATGGGAGGTGACTAGAGGAGACAGAAGGACAGATGTACTCAGACAGGCACTCAGGATCTGCAGGCAGAGACAGGGTTAATCAGAGCATGAGGTACAGAGGGACCTCAACAACTAGTACAAGAGACAAGGCTACAGGGATACACTGAACAATCACCACCCAAAGGAAAAGAAAGTCTTAAGTAACCAGTACTTGTCAGCAGCAATATATGATGCTGGCCCTTTAAGGAAAGGTTTGAGCCCGCACCTTCATCCTAGTGCGCATGCGTGAACCCCAAGACCCGGATGCCAGAGCAGGAGACACAGGAAAGGAGGCATAATGCAGGTGCACAGGATCCCGAGCAGGGAGCGCTGTGTGACGCTGGGACTGGCGGGTAGGAGGCGCAGGCAGTGCCGATGGAGAAGAACAGACGCAGTGGCTGTAAGCAGAGCGCACGGGGACGGATCGGTGAGTCACGGGCAGTGCAGCTGCCCCGGGGGCGTGACACATATGCACTACTTCCCCCTCCCACTGGCAGTCCCGGCATCTGTGATTGTTTGCAGTCAGACCACCCCCCACCCTGTGTGACAGTATGTCTGACTGCTTGGAATCGCACACACTGTCTGCATCTCTATCGGGTTGTAAAAATAAATAAATTAAATAAATAAATAAATTGGAGCAGGGTCCCCCATATTATGATACCCAGCACAGATAAAACATATGATTACAGGCTGCAGCCCCCAGATGTCTGCTTATATTGGCTGTGTATCAAAATAACACCACTTTTTTTTTTGAATGACTTAAATAAATAATTTAAAAAAACCGCATGTGATCCCCGCCATATTTGATACCCCGCCATGATAAAGCCGACAGCTTGGGGCTGGCATTCTCAAGTTGGGGAGACCCATGGTTATTACCATGGCCCCCAGCCTAAAAATAGCAGCCTGCAGCTGCCCAGAATTGTTGCATCCATGAAATGATCCCGTCACTTTATCCAGCTCATTCTGATTGCCCTGGTGCTGTGGCAATTGGGGTAATATGAGGTGTAAAGTACAGATTACAGCTGCCACTAAGCCCTAGATTAGTAATAGGAGACATTTATGAGACCCCCCCTAATACTAATCTGTAAGTGAAAAGAAATGAACACAAACACCGAAAAATTCTTTATTTAACAGAAAATACAAAAAATCCCAGTCTCTTTAACCCCCTTGTTAACGACAAACACCCAGTTCTGATGTAATCCACATGAGGTCCCATGATGATTCTAGCTCTGCTACATACATACTGAAGTCACAGCGTGCAGGTGCAGAACATGTCCGCACACTGTGGCTTCAGGGAGAGAGTGACTGAGCCACAGTGATGAGCGGTGACGTAACTCAGTTTATTTGCAGTCACAACTGGAGGTTCCCACGGTACCGCATTTGTGACTGCAGGTAAACTGACCTCAGGTGACCTCATTGAACTCAGTGACATCACTTTAAGTAACCTGAGTTCACAGAACTGCATCTCCTGTCAGAAAACCACATTTTTTTGCCAAGAGATGCAGATTTGGTGCTGAAATTTATATACTATATTCTTGTATCAAATCTGCATGTCCTGGAAAAAAATTGCATCAAAAATGCATCATAATGCATGCAGTTTTGATGTGATTTTTTTTTCCAGGAGATGCCGATTTGGTGCAGGAATACGGTCCATACATTTCAGCATCAAATCTGCTTCTCTTGGCAAAAAAATGTGGTTTTCTGCAGAGATGCAGGCCTGTGAACTCAGTGACCTCACCTGAGGTGAGGTCACTGAGTTTAATGAGGTCATCTGAAGTCAGTTTACCTGCGGTCAAAGGAGGGGTACCATGGAAACCTCCAGCTGTGTCCAGAAATTAACTTTTTTTTTGGTGCACACACAACATCCGATCACTCTGTTGTTACCCCTCAGAATGAGATGTTCAAGCACTGCAAGTGGCTCGCACTGAGCTGAGCACTGAGTGCACCCCAGCACAGTGATGCTTAGATGAGTAGTTTGCATGCGTAAAGCACCCGAACTCTGAACCTGAACTATTCTTTTTTTGTAAAGTCTGTGTTATGTATGAACACCAAACACCAAACCCAGGTTCACTCATCTTTAAACATAACTACTTAGAAAAAATGTATATTGCTATCTGTCAGTAATAAGGAAAAATAATGTAGGTGTTATGTCCGTTTTAATCACTCCTCTAACTTTCATGTCTTATGGGTAATCATGACAAAGCATGTTCAACTCATCTGGGCCAGAAGGATGGGGCAGGACATTTTCTTTGGAACATTTCACTACATATTGTCATTGTGTGCCATAGAGAGAGATTACTAATTATGACTCAGAGGAGGGAATTGAAGATAAAAATGCTGCAGGCTCTTTTAACATCCCATATTCATAAACTGTGGTAGGGAAAAAGGTGGAGAGTTTCATTAAGTCATGGAAAGGAGCCCTTCTTTTACATAAAAAAATAGTGTGAGAAAATATGCTATAAAATCATGAGTGGGCAGAAGAACAGCAACAATGAGTAGCACCATTGTCTAGCATCTGTAACATCACATCGACAATACTATGTGTCATCTAAGCTGCTTCAAAAGATGTTTATCCAGAAAACATGTAGTGTGTCAATTATCTAATTTGGATAAACTGTTTATAACTTTCTTACTTATATTCTGGATACATTTTTATTTCATCTTCCCTTGACATTAAACTATATAATATATAAAATAATAAAAAATGAAGTTTTATGAGGAACTGAGCTGATATTTCATCTAAGATTTACAGCACAGACATATACTTTATTACTGCTAGGAGGGAGCAACGTCGGACGTGTTTTAGAACAATAATGGTTTATAAGTTATCCAGCGAGTAAGGAATGCTTTAGGCAACAAGTAACACAATATCTGTTCTCAGCTTGCATAGACTTTAATTTTAAGTATGGATTTACCATTTTCAAGAAGCTGTTTTGGCTCTACCGCTTGAAACATGATTACTTACACAAATGAAACATGACAACATAAATAAAATCATCATAATTTAGAGTTGGCTTCGATACTCAATGCATTTTAATGAGCTGATATTACTTCGAAATTTATTTTAAACCTTAAAAAAACAATTTTTTCATCTTAAACTCCATATAGAGAAAAATCTCTGTGTACAGCATCTCACTACAATTCCAGGTTGTGCGCAATAATTGCTTTTTAGCTAAGAATTAACATGGTAACAAACCAAATTATGTTATTATTAGAATTATCATAATTATTAATAACACAGCTACTTGCCCAAGGTTAAGAAATGTTGCTGTTCAGTCTGTGTAAAGCAAGAACTGAGGATGGCTCCTTACCCAGAAGACCATAACACGCAGAGAGTAATAAAAAGAGGGCCAGCTGCTCACCCTCATTACTGCACAACAGTATTTTTTTTTAGAATTTAAGCCCCGAGGCGCAACAGCAGGTAGAGTTTTAAGAGATCTCTGCTTGAATACACCTTAATAATAAAAAGTTAAGAAATGTTGCCTGTACTTGTTTAGTATATATACTTAATCAAGCCTTGTTGCAATGCAGTGAGATTTTCAAAATTTGATACCAGTTTGTTTTAGCAGAATGTTTAAATTATCTATTTATGTAGTTTACATAAATATTTGGCTAGCATTGTGTAAAAGAAAAACTGTATTTTTGCAGGTTTAGAAATTGAAATCGATCTCTGCTAAGTGTTAAAAATAATAATTATAAAATTAGGAACATGTTCGACAAAAATAATTTGCAAATCAAAAAAGTCTGTGGAGCCTCTGTTAGGAGTCTCAACACAGAAACTAGCCAGATATCCCTCTGGGAAGGACCTAGCCAAGGAGTGGTACTTTATAGGAAACCACCATAACCATCATATGAAGTGGCCCTTTTAGTCAATATCCAACTCTTTGACAAGTTTAAAGATATGATAATGGAAATACCAAGGCCAGGTATCCATCCACAGACAGCTGTTTCGGGGTATTGCCCCTCATCAGTGTGGAGTAGGATTCTGGCCAGGTGGGAGCAATGCCTAGTAGACCAACAAGACAAAAAAAATCACTGATCTCGGGGAGACCAGCCAGAGAAAATACTGCCAGCAGCCAACAAGGGTGATCAATACAGTGAAATCCTAGGTGCATTGCCCCCTGGGAAATATGCAAATCAAAAAAGTCTGTGGAGCCTCTGTTAGGAGTCTCAACACAGAAACTAGCCAGATATCCCTCCGGGAATGACCTAGCCAAGGAGTGGCCCTTTTTAGGAAACTATCATAAGCACCATATGAAGTGGCCCTCTTAGTCAATGTCCAACTCTTTGACAAGTTTAAGGATATGACAAGGGAAATACCAAGGCCAGGTATCCATCCACAGACAGCTGTTTCGGGGTATTGCCCCTCAACACTGTGGAGTAGGATTCTGGCCAGGTGGGAGCAATGCCTAGTAGACCAACAAGACAAAACAATCACTAATCTCGGAGACCAGCGCTCAATACAGTGAAATTCTAGGTGCAACAGCAGCCCCAAGGCGCAACAGCAGGTAGAGTTTTAAGAGATCTCTGCTTGAATACACCTTAATAATAAAAAGTTAACAAATGTTGCCTGTACTTGTTTAGTATATATACTTAATCAAGGCTTGTTGCAATGCAGTGAGATTTTCAAAGTTTGATACCAGTTTGTTTTAGCAGAATGTTTAAATTATCTATTTATGTATTTTACATTAATATTTGGCCAGCATTGTGTAAAAGAAAAACTGTATTTTTGCAGGTTTAGAGATTGAAATCGATCTCTGCTAAGTGTTAAAAATAATAATTATAAAATTAGGAACATGTTCGACAAAAAAAATTTGGACATAGGCTCTTAATCTTATTTATGTCATTAACATGTGCAACTGTAAAGCTACCACTAGGGGGCGCTGGGACTCAAATGGAGGAAGAGCTCCTGAATGCAGGAAGCCATAGGCCCACTAGAGGTCACTAACACAACTGCAGAGATAGTCAGTCAGCCAAAGTTTGAGCTGGAATGTCACTTCTGTCGCAAGGAGTAAACAAGCCAAAGTCCAAGAACAAAACCAAAGTTGGATGACGGGAGAACAAGTAAGCAGACGGGAGGAAGCAGAGGTCAGGACACAGAACAGGATCAGGGTCAGGAAGAAAGGGTAGGAGGAACGGAGGTCAGGTAGAACAGATACGCACAGAGGAGGGAGTGGAGTTGAGGATATGGAACGGGACCAGGGCCAGGTGGGCAGAGAGGTCAGGCCAGACAGGAGGGACGGATCTCAGATCGGGCAGGAGGGATGGAGGTCAGGGAGAACGGTACTGGGTAGCGACACTTAATTAGAGTACACTCATAGGAACCAGTTGCACTCTGCGGAGCAGGAGCTACTGTATTACTGGCGGCGTCCTGGAGGTAACAACACCAAATATGGCGGCGCATGCTCCGGAACGAGGTATGACTGAACAGGCCCCTCCTCTCGGATCAACCTCAGAGACAACATACATGCACTGGCTCTGCAGAGTCAGAGCCATGCTAAAATCATGACAGTCACATTGCATGAATCACATTATAAATTGATATCCAGATGGTACCCTAGTCCGATCAAACTACATAGAATATTCCCTCCACAGTCTTAAGCTAAGCTCACATGTCTAGTAATTATCCATTAGAATGGATCAAGAGGCAATTCGTTGGAAAAAAGGTTTTGCAGACAAAACGTTTTCGTCCATTGTTAAATAACTGATTTTAGCTGGATCCATATTTTAATTTGGAGTCTATGGAAAACGGATCCGCTTATGGAATGCTATTTATGTTCCATTTGATACTGATCCAGTAAGCAAAAAAACGGATGCTTTACAAATTAAAGAAAAATGGATGGCTTGATAACTGATCTGTATTCCATAGACTTCAAATTAAAAAGTACCGTATATACTCAGCTGAAATCAGTTATTTAAAAATGGACAAAAAAGTTGTGTCTGCAGAAATGTTTGCCAACAGATTGCTGCAGGATCCGTTCCAATGGATAATACTGGACATGTGAACTTAGCCTAAGTATTGCTGGAAAAATTGTGGACAAATTGGAAATCTTTATCACTTCTTTTGGGACTGTGCAAAAGTCCTTTAAATTTGGTCCAAACACCATGCTCTGATCAAAAGAAATCAGGTATCAGTTTAAACATGTCTCCTCATTTTGCTCTACAGTCAATAGGACTGGAGTAAATCTCACAGAATAACAAATATATCACTATCCATATAGATCAGACAGTGAAACAAGTTAATCCACCCTCAATTTCAGACATTATAGACAGAGTATCCACGTACTGTATAAAGCATTTGAATTAGCTTACAAAATTAGAATGAACACCCAGCGCACATACCTTAAGAAATTTGGGATAATGCTTTTCCTTCAAATAAAAAATAAGAATAGAAAATATTAGATCAGATATTTGTTAAAGACAAGATTAAAATTTAAGAATCATTTTAAATGATAAAACTTACTGTCTGATCTCATTAGATAGATCAGATTAGACTTTCTACTTTTAGTTTGTTATATAACTCACTAGGATGACCTTGCTTTGTTTTATGTTTGTTGTGGTGATTATTTTTTTATATACATAAGTATCCATTGCTTCCCTTTTTTCTCCCTTTACCTGAGTCAGACCCCATTTTTTCCTTTTACCATGTCCCATTTTATTTTATGTAATGTTATGAAAACTATTCCCAAAAACTTTAGTAAAATTTTTTTGAACAAAATTAATGTGACGTCTGCCTGGGACCACAGACTCAGGATACAAGCCGCCCTCTCAGCATGATCTCAAGAACCCCAAAACACTTTAACCCCTGTACAGGGATCTATAATTACAAGGTCCAGGAGATCGCTGCATATGGAAGGCTGTAATCTCCTGGACCTTGTTGTAATTCCAGATCCCTGTACAGAGGTTAAAGGGTTTTCGGTGTTCTCGGGATCCTGCTGAGTGAGAGGCTTACCTCTAGTCTGTCCAAGACAGCCATCTTCAGACTGTGGTCCCAGGCAGAAGTTACATTATATCTGGCCACGACCAGTAGAAAGGAGGAGGAATAAGAAGGGTGTGGTGCTTTCCCACTGTCAAATACAGCGTGTGAAAGGTATCTACCAATTAATCATAATATACAGCAGGGGTAGAGAAATAATTAAAACTTAACTTTTAATACAACAGTTAAAATTGAGTACCCAATGGCATCAAAACACAAAAATAAAGAACTGTGTGAACAGGTACAACAGTTGTCTGTGATATATGTGTTCAAACCAGACATAAATAACCATCACAAGACCCATCAATCACATCAATGCTGTATAAATAACTCTAAGTATACAGCAGAGTGCAAAAACAACATTAAATGTGACTGAGAAATAAAGGAACGGTCTCACCAATTGATGCCCTGAGACCAGTACCTATGATGGGATAGTTCATAGGGGGGGGGACAGGCATGGCTGCTACACATTACTCCAGGTTCTCAGTTGTCAGTCACCACTCACGTTCCTCCTTACCGACGCGTTTTGTCGATTTATGACTCATCAGGGGATATGGAGGTCAGAAGCAGAGTGAATATGAGACCATGTATTTAAAGTTTATACAGTCATATGAAAAAGTTTGGGCACCCCTATTAATGTTAACCTTTTCTCTTTATAACAATTTGGGGTTTTGCAATAGCTATTTCAGTTTCATATATCTAATAACTGATGGACTCAGTAATATTTATGGATTGAAATGAGGTTTATTGTACTAACAGAAAATGTGCAATCCGCATTTAAACAAAATTTGATCGATGCAAAAGTATGGGCACCCTTATCAATTTCTTGATTTGAACACTCCTAACTAGAGATGAGCGAACCGGCCGTGGTTCGGCTCGAGTTCGGTTCGTCGAATGGAGGTCTCGTTCGAGTTCAGTTCGGCGAACATTCGACGAACCGAACGTGAACCAATAGGATATAATGGGAGGCAATCACAAACACATAAAAACGCATTATAAATATACACATACAGTTAATAAACATTGCCATAACACTTACCGGTCCCCGCGATCCCTCCTGCACTCTGTCTCCTGACGCTATTCCATCCGATGATCGCTGAATCCTCCCGGTGACCAGCACTGCCAGCAGTGATGCAGGACCTATCGTGATGTCAAAATAGCCATGTGACCAGTCACGTGGCTATTATCTCATTGGCTACAGACTGGTCACATGACTATGACGCGTCATGTAGGACCTGTCATTGCACTCTCCGGTACACGGTGCACATTTGTGTATCGCCGTGTACCAGCAACATGCTCTAGCACACGGTCGACTCCCCATTCCGTTAGGGACCGGCTGACACAGCCGGTCATTAACAGAGATCACCGTTGCCATAGCAACGCAGTTAGCGGTGACGTCACCGCTAACCGCGGCTCCGGGAGCACCGTTGCTATGGTAACGCGTCTGTCAGCGTTACCGCTGTTACCGCTGACAGCCAGCAGCACTGATCACTCACGGAGTGAAGGCTGCACGCTGCTTCCCGTGCAGCCTTCACGGAGTGAAGGCTGCACGGGAAGCAGCATCTTCCCCCATGCAGCAGTGATGGAGCAGAGCTGCATTTGTTGAACGAGAAAGACAGAAGACCATGGATCGTGGAGGGCTGACAGGGGGTAATAAAGATGGAGTCTCTAATGTGTCTGTGTATTTATTTCTATTAAAGTATTTTTTCTCTGTGTGGTGTCTTTTTTTAACCCTTTATTGGAGATTCTTAATGGCCGGGTCAAACGTGCCTGACATTAAGAATCTCTGGCTTAATACTAGCTAGTAAAACAAAGCTAGTATTAACTCATTATTACCCAACAAGCCACCCGGCTTCAGGGCTGTTGGAAGAGTTGGATACAGCGCCAGATGATGGCGCTTCTATGAAAGCGCCATTTTCTGGGGCGGCTGCGGACTGCTATTCGCAGCAGAGGCGCCCAGAAACCTCGGGCTAACCTGTGCTGCGGATTCCAATCCCTAGCTGCTCAGTTGTACCCGGCTGGACACAAAAATGGGGCGAAGCCCACGTCATTTGTTTTTTAATTATTTCATGAAATAAGTGAAATATTAAAAAAACGGGCTTCCCTATATTTTTGGTTCCCAGCCGGGTACAAAAAGGCAACTGGGGGTTGGAGGCAGCCCGTGGCTGCCTGCTGTACCTGGCTAGCATACAAAAATATGGCGAAGCCCACGTCATTTTTTTGGTGGGCAAAAAACTTCTGCATACAGTCCTGGATGGAGTATGCTGAGCCTTGTAGTTCTGCAGCTGCTGTCTGCTATTCTCCATACAGACAGACAGCAGCTGCAGAACTACAAGGCTCAGCATACTCCATCCAGGACTGTATGCAGAGGTTTTTTGCCCCCTGAAAAAATTATGTGGGCTTCGCCATATTTTTGTATGCTAGCCAGGTACAGCAGGCAGGTACGGCTGCCCCCAACCCCCAGTTGCCTATTTGTAACCGGCTGGGAACCAAAAATAAAGGGAAGCCCTTTTTTTATTATTTCATGAATTTCATGAAATAATTAGAAAACAAATGACGTAGGCTTCGCCCCATTTTTGTGTCCAGCCAGGTACAGCTAGGCAGCTGATGATTGGAATCCGCAGCACAGGTTGGCCTGAGCTTTCTGGGCCCCACTTCTGCGAATTGCAGTCTGCAGCCGCCTCAGAAAATGGCACTTTCATAGAAGCGCCATCTTCTGGCGCTGTATCCAACTCTTCCAGCACCTGCCTGCTATACCTGGCTAGCATACAAAAATATGGCGAAGCTCATGTCCTTTTTTTGTAGTTTTTTGGCCAAAAAAAATAAAAAAATGCTTCCCTGGATTTTCCATTGCCAGTGAAGGTAACACCAAGCAGTGGGGGTTAGCAGCCAGTAGCTGCTTGGATTACCCTTAGCTAGCAATACAAAAAATGCAGCGGGAGCCCATATATTTTTTTTTTAATTATTTATTTAAATAACTAAAAACAAAATGGGCTTCCCTGTATTTTGATTGCTGGACATCACAGTGCTGTAAAAATAAATCTTTAAAAAAAATGACGTAGCGCTCCGCGGTATTTTTGATTCTCAGCGCAGATAAAGCAGACAGCTATGGGTTGCCACCCCCATCTGCCAGCCGTTACCTTGGTTGGCAATCAAAATACAGGGAAGCCCATTATTTTTTTCTATTTAAAAATTAGTTAAAAAAAAAATGACGTTGGGTCCCCCCATTTTTGAAAGCCAGCTAGGGTAAAGCAGACGGCTGTAGCCTGAAAACCACAGATGGCAGCTTTACCATGGTTGGGGATCCAATGTGGAGGTCCCCCCAGGCTCTTTTTTTATAATTATTTTATAAATATTAATAATTACACAAAAAAAGTAGGGTCCCCCCCAAATTGGATCACCAGCCAAGGTAAAGCGGACAGCTGTGGTCTGGTATTCTCAGGGTGGGAAGGTCCATAGTTATTGGGCCTTCACAGCCTAAAAATAGCAGGCCGCAGGCACCCCAGATGTGGCGCATCCACTAGATGCGCCAATCCTGGCGCTTCACCCCAGTTCATCCCGTGCCCTGGTGCAGTGGCAAACAGGGTAATAAATCGGGTTGATACTAGCTGTAAGGTCACCTGACATCAAGCCCAGCAGTTTGTGATGTCATGGCATCTATTAGATACCCAACATCATAAACTGTCAGTACTAACAAAAAAAAAATCGACAAAAGAAATCTATTTGAAAAAACAGTCCCCAAAACATTTCCTCTTTCACCAATTTATTGTAAGAAAAAAAATAAAGGGGTCCCACGACGACTCTGGACCGTCTAGAATATGGGGGGGAGACACTCAGGGAACGTATCCCCCATTTTCTAGGAGTGCAGACCCTTCATGTGAGGAGTGTGGGTGCAATGAATCTGCACTCACTCTCCCCGGGTCCACAGCAGCAGAGTCCATGTCGTAATGGTTGCTACCAAAGCTGCAATGCCCTGCTCATGAGGTAAGGGCATGCCTAATCAGGAGAACTATTCTACATTTCAAAATATTGGTATTTGCTGATATTATTGCTATTCCACCTACTATATATTGGGGATAGGATCTTGGAGATGGAATACCCCTTTAAGTCCAGTTATCCAGCTGAATGAATACTTAACAACAGAGCTCGCTTTTTAGATGTGTTTTCTTGTGGCGTATAACGGACTCTCATGTTTGGTAGTCGTTCAGCAGGGAAACTATAAAAGCAAATCCCTCCATTTGGAAATGTAGTATATAGCTCTCCTGATCAATTATGTTCCTTACCTCATGAGCAGGGCATTGCAGTAATAATATATTCATTTATATAGCGTTATTAATTCCATAGCGCTGTATGTCTTTGGAGTGTGGGAGGAAACCGGAGTACCAGGAGGAAACCCACGCAAACACGGGGAGAACATACAAACTCCTTGCAGATGGTGTCTTTGGTGAGAATTGAACCCAGGACCTCAGCGCTGCAAGACTGCAGTGCTAACCACTGAGCCACCGTGCCGTCCATTTTGCTTAAAGATGCATAACCACCACTCACTGTGTCTGAACACAGGAAGCTGAGCTGACAGCCGCTCTGTGCAGGCGGCAGCGTCTATTGTGTAGGAGAGGGCCGTGGGGGGATCAACGCTGCACAGGTACCGTGGGACACCGGGGAACACCGGTGGGGTTATAGGGGGGGACCTGGCAGGGCCTGGGGAGGAGTTTTCTGTCGCATGTGTCATGGCACATGCGACAGAAATCAGAGGAGTAGGGTGAATGCAGCCGGCGCGCTGCTGTGTGCGCGGCCATCTTGGATTTCTGGGAGGGCATCAGGGGGGGCACTTTGGCGACACCGGGGGACCGGAGGGGACCGGGGAGGAGATTTATCATGTTTGTTCATGCCAGATGGGAGATAAATAATTTTTTACCGGCGCTGTCATTTACTGTAACGTGATCATCGGTGTACGGTGTATACCTGTGATCACGTGAGCGGGGACCAGAAAAACCGTCCTGAATCATGATCTCCAGGGTCTCAGCTAGCCCTGAAACCCCGGAGATTTTCTGACGCTGGGAGGCGCTATTCACTTATTTCTGCCTGCTGTTTATAAACGGCAGATCAGAATAAGGCTACATTAACACGACCGATCCATTTTTGCGGTCTGCAAAAAACAGTCCGTTTTTTTTCACGGGTGCATCCGTGTGGCATCCATTTCCGTTCCGTAGATGGTCCGTATGTCATCTGTTTGTCATCCATGTGCCTTCCGTTTTTTTTGTGTACTGCAAAAACTGAAGGAGGGAAAATGCATAAATTTACCCAGGATCCATAGCTTCATCCTACATGAGGCGGTCACATGTTGACTCCAGTGCCATTTTCTACTGCTTTTCACAGCGTAGAGCGCTCTGGTGATTTTCCTGTGCTTGTACACTTCATATCAGTCTTTTCTGTCATTATAATGGCAGAAAGACACATAATGTCCCACTCTCCTGCATTTTGTAATTTTGCACCCTTTGGTGCCTTTCATGTGGCACTAAGGGGTACTTAGCTTTGTATTTAGCCAAAAAAATGACGTAGGGTTCCCCCTATTTTTGTAGCCAGCTAGGCTAAAGCAGACGGCTGCAGCCTGCAGACCACAGCTGGCAGCCTCACCTTGGCTGGTAATCCAAAACTGAGGGCACCCCCCGCTGTTATTTTAAATTAAATAAATAATTTAAAAAAAAACACGTAGGGGTCCCCCCAAAATTGGATCACCAGCCAAGGTAAAGCAGACAGCTGGGGTCTGATATTCTCAGACTAGGGAGGTCCATGGTTATTGTACTCTCCCCAGCCTAAAAATAGCAGGCCGCAGTTACCCCAGAAGTGGCGCATCCATTAGATGTGCCAATCCTGGTGCTTCGCCCCAGCTCATCCCGCGCCCTGGTGCGGTGGCAAATGGGGTAATATATGGGGTTAATACCAGATGTGTAATGTCACCTGGCATCAAGCCCTGGGGTTGGTGAGGTCAGGCGTCTATCAGATACCCGACATCACCAACCCAGTCAGTAATAAAAAAAAATAGACGACAAACACATTTTTATTTGAAAAAACACTCCCCAATGCATTCCCTCTTTAACCAATTTATTAGAAAGAAAAACAAATCCAGGTCTGGTGTAATCCAAGGGGTTGCCATGACGATCCACACTGTCCCAGTCAATGAAG
Source organism: Anomaloglossus baeobatrachus (assembly GCF_048569485.1). Lineage (NCBI taxonomy): Eukaryota > Metazoa > Chordata > Amphibia > Anura > Aromobatidae > Anomaloglossus > Anomaloglossus baeobatrachus. Next base: position 424,213,646 of record NC_134358.1, read on the forward strand.
AGCAGGATGTTCCCCATTGGCTGGGAGAGCAGTGCAGTGACCTGAGCTAACATCAATGGGTGAGCCCAGGTCACTGCAGGGGATGACAAGTGCTGCTGTCAGCGAGGTACATTACCTGCGCTGATCTCCTCCACTGCTGAAAGCACCTGTCACTGAGTTCAATGACCGCCGCTAGTCAGTCTCGGGTCGGAAGCGAGAGAAGGTGATGTGACAAGCGGCGACCATGGAGGACAGTAACAGCGCTGAGGTCGGGACTTCATCACCGCAGGTAAGCCGAGCAGGACCATGTGTGCAGAGTGCAGGTGGGTGGAGCCATGTGTGCTGGCGGCGGAGTGCGAAGTGGGTGGCGCTGAGGACGTCAGTGTCGTGGACTGCTTGGCTGGGGACAGGTGAGTGTGAGTGTGTGTGTGTGTACATGCCGCGTGCAGGAGGGGGCGAAGTGAGCTGAGCGGGGAAGTGTGGGCTTCCTGCACGTAACTAGGATAAACTTCGGGTTACTAACCAAAAGCGCTTTGCTTGGATACCCGATGTTTATCTTGGTTACCAGCTTCTGGCAGGCTGCCAGCGATGGCTCCTGCACACTGTAGCTGTAAAAAGCCCTGCTTTTTGCTGCTAGAACCGTTCTCGAACGTAACTAGAACTATCGAATTTTAGCAAAAAGCTCGAGTTCTAGTTCGATCTAGAACAGCCCCCAAAATCACTCGAGCCGCGAACTGGAGAACCTCGAACCGCGAACCGCGCTCAACTCTACTCCTAACTACTTTTTACTGACTTACTAAACCACTAAATTGGTTTTGTAACCTCATTGAGCTTTGAACTTCATAGGCAGGTGTATCCAATCATGAGAAAAGGTATTTAAGGTGGCCACTTGCAAGTTGTTCTCCTATTTGAATCTCCTATTAAGAGTGGCATCATGGGCTCCTCAAAACAACTCTCAAATGATCTGAAACAAAGATTATTCAACATAGTTGTTCAGGGGAAGGATACAAAAAGTTGTCTCAGAGATTTAAACTGTCAGTTTCCACTGTGAGGAACATAGTAAGGAAATGGAAGAACACAGGTACAGTTTTTCTTAAGCCCAGAAGTGGCAGGCCAAGAAAAATATCAGAAAAGCAGAGAAGAAGAATGGTGAGAACAGTCAGGGACAATCCACAGACCACCTCCAAAGACCTGCAGCATCATCTTGCTGCAGATGGTGTCAATGTGCATCAGTCAACAATACAGCGCACGTTGCACAAGGAGAAGCTGTATGGGAGAGTGATGCGAAAGAAGCCGTTTCTGCAAGCATGCCACAAACAGAGTCGCCTGAGGTATGCAAAAGCGCATTTAGACAAGCCAGTTACATTTTGGAAGAAGGTCCTGTGGACTGATGAAACAAAGATTGAGTTGTTTGGTCATACAAAAAGGCATTATGCATGGAGACAAAAAAACACGGCATTCCAAGAAAAGCACTTTCTACCCACAGTAAAATTTGGTGGAGGTTCCATCATGCTTTGGGGCTGTGTGGCCAATGCCGGCACTAGGAATCTTGTTAAAGTTGAGGGTCGCATGGATTCAACTCAGTATCAGCAGATTCTTGACAATAATGTCCAAGAATTAGTGATGAAGTTGAAGTTACGCAGGGGATGGATATATCATCCAGACAATGATCCAAAACACCTCTCCAAATCTACTCAGGCATTCATGCAGAGGAATAATTAGAATGTTCTGGAATGGCCATCCCAGTCCCCAGACCTGAATATCATTGAATATCTGTGGGATGATTTGAAGTGGGCTGTCCATGCTCGGCGACCATCAAACTTAACTGAACTGGAATTGTTTTATAAACATGAATGATCAAATATACCTTCATCCAGGATCCAGGAACTCATTAGAAGCTACAGGAAGCGACTAGAGGCTGTGATTTTTGCAAAAGGAGGATCTACAAAATATTAATGTCACTTTTATGTTGTGGTGGCCATACTTTTGCAACGGTCAAATTTTGTTTAAATGCGGATTGCACATTTTCTGTTAGTACAATAAACCTCATTTCAATCCAGAAATATTACTCAGGCATCAGTTATTAGATATATGAAACTGAAATAGCTGTTGCAAAAACCCAAATTGTTATAAAGCAAAAAGGTTAACATTAATAGGGGTGCCCAAACTTTTTCATATGACTGTAAATATTTTGTGGTAGGTTTAATCCTCATAGTACAAATGACATAGTAAACAAAAAAGGAATCTGTCAACAGATTTCACAACAGAATTGGAATAATTTGTTAAATAGACATTTAAGATATGATAAGACTGATGTACTTACCATATTTTTCGGATTATAAGACGCACTTTTCCTCCCAAAAGTTTGGGAGAAAAGTGAGAGGTCCATCTTATAATCTGAATGTAGCTTACTGGGGTGGTGGAGAGGGGTCACAAGAGGCCGGGAAGTGCTGAGGCGCTGTGCAGGGGCTGTGGTGGATGTGCAGGGGCTGCAGTGGCTGTGCAGGTAATGCAGCGGCTGTGCGGGGTCTCCGATAGCTGCAGTGTCTGTGCGGTGTCTGCGCGGAGTCTCCGGCCGCTGTGCGGGGTCTCCGGCGGCTGCGGGTTGGGCAGTGAGGACTTCAAGTAATGCTGCCCAGAGACTGTGCATGCGCAGATGGAGCTTTCAACTCAAGCTCTCATCTGCACAGGCGCCGCCTCCGGCCGATTGATCTCCCTCCAGCGGATTTCAAGAACATGGCACCCGGAGGTGGTGCTTGTGCAGATGAGATCTCGGCTTGCCATTGAGCCTAGAGCTCAATCTGCGCTGACTCCGGGCACTATTTCTTTGAAGCCCTCATTGCGCGCAGCCACAGCAGCTGCCCGAACACAGCAGCCTGAGCCTCCGCCGCATCCCCTGCCTCCTGTGACTCCTCCACCACCGCTATTGCCCCCTCTGTTAAGACACCACCGGATTACAAGACGGACCCCATTTTTTTTCTTCACCTTTTTTTGCTCTGAATTTGGGGTGTGTCTTATTATCTGGTGCGTCTTATAAAACGGAAAAATACGGTACTTTGTAAAAACTATCTCAGAAAATCTATGTTAGCCTTTTAGAAAGTTTATCTGCCTGATTTTAAAAAGGAGCATGTCCTGAGAGATGGACTATTGACATTAGAATTATACAGCCATTATACAACGATTTTGACATAGATTCTCAAAAATAACTACTTTGACCTCATCAAGTAAAATAAATCTATTCAATTCAATAATGAAAATTTGTATTGTGAATTCTTGTGACAAATTCAATTTAATATTATAGTCTTTGATAATGGTGACATACTACCATATTTTTGTACTTTTGATCACTTTTGGTTTTAAATAGAAAGAAAATGTAGTTAATTTTTTATTGCATTTTATTTTACAAACTTTATTTTTGTCTCACTAAAGAAATAACAAAAGACAAGATGGTATTAACATAAAGAAATAAATAATTGTGAAAAAGACTTATACGGAAAGCAAAGAATGAATCAAAGAATATTGTTGTCAAAGAAAGTAAAAGTAACTCAACACTATTCATCAATTGCATAAGCAAAGTACATTATCACTTTACTGTTTCAATATTTGTTTTACCTTTTTGTATACCTTTGCTAGAGCTTTTTGCCATGGAATATACAACATATGCCCAAGTAAAAGAGCAAAATAAATAAATAACGGTTTGTTTTAAACCGTATATACTTTTCTGTAGTTTACAAACCATGTTCGGATTACTTTTATCTTTGAATCCTGGAGGTTGTTTCATGTAAATATCTTCTGTTAAATCTCAATTCAAAAATGCTGTCTTTACATCCAGATGCTTCAACTCCATTTGTTTCATTGCTGCAACTGCAAACAAAGTTCTTATTGTAGTATGTTTGACAAGTGGAACAAATGTTTCATCATAGTCTTCTCCATATTTTTGAGAATAAGCTTTAGCTACGAGTCTTGCTTGGTATCGCTCAGCTGTACCATCTGTTTGGTATTTTACTTTAAAAACCCATTTAAACCCTATAGCTTTTCTTCCTTCTGGTAATTCTTTCAGTGTCCATATCTTTGAGTCATGCATGGATTTATTTCTGTTTCTGTTGCCTTTATCCATTTATTAGCTTTCTTCTTCAGAAAGTTGAGATATGTCTTCCCAAGAGGTAGGCTCATAAATTTTGCTTGTACTTGCCTTGTACGAAAGACGTATTGGTGTTTTCCCTTATTGAACGTCTTGGTTCTGTGTCTGTTTGTAGTTGTATGTCTTCATTTTCAGTATTCTGTTTTTTATCAATTTCAACTTCTTTTTCAGCAGATGTTCTTTCAGTTATATCATTGATGTTTTTCTAATTTTTTGTTTCTAGTGAAATCATAGTGTCTTCATTTAGATCCTCAATGAATGTCACACTGTTACTCATCACAATTCTGCCTGTTTTAGGATCTAGGATTCTATATCCTTTGAAATTTTCACTATATCCAACAAATATTCCTTCTATTGATCTGTTTTGAAGTTTGGAACGTTTTTCTGTTGGACTAAATACAAAAACTTTACATCCAAAAACTCTTAAATGATTCACACTTGGTTTCTTACCCTGGAGCAGTTTATATGGAGGTCTCAGTTTTCTAGAAAAAAGTCAGTTTTGTAGGTAAGTAGCTATAATTGCTGCTTCACCCCAATATTTATTTGATAGTTTGGAATCTGTTAGCATACATCTTATCATTTCAGTCAGAGTTCTGTTTTTCCTTTCTGCTACCCCATTTTGTTCAGGTGTGTATGGAACAGTCTTTTGATGCTCTATACCATTTTGTCTTAAGTAGTTTACTATTCTGTGTCCTGTGAATTCACCTCCATAATCACTTCTAATGACAATTGGCTTTCTCTGGAACTTGTTATTCGACTTTGTCACGTAGTCTACTAATTTATTGAAAACTTCCCTTTTGTTCTTGAGCAAGTATGTGACTGTATCTTGAGTAGTCATCTATAAAAGTCACTATATATCTATTACCTCCTGATGTAGTCACTTTCATGGATCTTCATACGTCAGTTTACACCAAATCAAGTGGTCTTGTGCTTTTCGTCTCACTTTCTTTGGGTATAGATATTCTTGTAGCTTTAGATTTTATACAACATTCACATCTTACGGTAATTGAGCAATCAGATATCAATAGATCCTTTGTCAATTCTTTCTTTTGTAGCTCCACTATACTTTCAGGATGTCTGTGTCCTAGACGTCTATGCCACACGTGAATACAATTCTTGTGATGATGTGTACACAACTTCATTTGTTCCTTTAATGTGTCTAGATGATATAATTGTTCATCTGTCTTGACATTGGTTATTATCTTATTTCTCGCTAGGATTGTACATTCATCATCTTTGAATTTTACAGTAAGTCCTTTAGCTGTTAGAGGTTTTACAGATAACAATCCTCCTTCTAATCCTGGAACATATAACACATCCTGTACAAGTATTTTTGAATCATGCCCAAACTTATTAGAACAGTTTAGCATTCCTTGTCCAATAACTATTCAGTTATTTTGCTCCCATCTGCGAGATAAATGGCTTCTTTCTTATTTAAATCAAGTTCAGTAAAGAAACTTACATTTCTTGTCACATGACTTGTTGCTCCTGAGTCAATAAACCAACCTAATGATTTCTTATCAGTTACTTTCAATGTGCCATTCCAATTATTTACACATGAATCAGAGATTGTGTTTTTCACCTTCTGTGTATTCTCTTGGTGTTATTTCTGTTGTTCTGATTTCCATATAATATAGTCTTTCTTTATATGTCCCTTTTTCTTACATCTGAAATATTCTCTTGTCTCTTTATTATAGGGTCTCTTTGATTCTTTAGCTTTAAGAGCATTTACACCATTTTTTTCAGTAGAGTCATTTGTTTGCTCTTTCCTTCTTTGACATTCAGCTATGAGTCTGGTCTTGACAAACTCTAATGTAATGTCCATTTCAGGTCTTGTCTCTAGTGCATTTATTAAAGCAGTGTATGTATCTGGTAAACTGCACAATAATATTGCTACTATATGACTATCCTTAATATTTTCACCAATTGATCTCAGCTGTGATATCACTTCCATCATAGAGAATGTATGCTTCTGCATGTCATTGTCTGCACTCAGTCTCATACTGTAAAGCTTTCTTAGCAGAAATAACTTGTGATTTAAGCTGGGTCTTTCATGTAGCTTTCTTAATGCCTCCCACATTCCCTGTGCTGTATCCTCATTCCTTAGGTGGATTAATTGAGAATCTTCCATTAATAGGCTGATAGTAGCTCTTGCTTGTCTATTTTTCTTATCCCATGTCTGATTAATATCATTGGGTCTATCTGTAGTGATTACTTCCCATAAAACATCTTTAGACAATAACATCTCCACTTTGAACTTCCATAACTGATAGTTCTCATTATTCAGCTTAGCTGCAATGAGTTTTAGCTCTGTGCTATTCATTATTATTAACTTGTCTTACTTGTTTGGAGAGAATTGTTCTGAAGAATTCTTCTGCATTCTTGCTGAGCTTTCTGGTGTCCTGGGCGTCTGGGATCTTTGGTGTCTGGGATCTTTGGTGTCTGGGATCTTTGTGTGCCTGGGAATCTTGGGATCTTGGGGTGCCTGGGATTCTTGGTGTCTGGGAATATTTGGGTGCCTTGTATCCTGGGGTGCCTGGGCCCATAACCTGTTGCACAGCTTCTAGCTTTCCAGTTGCAGAAGAAAGTTCACAGAGCAGATTACATGGGATAACAAGCTCTTTATTCCTTGGAACATGAGGTAAAAATGTGCAGTCATACAGCATTGTATCAGGAATAGAAAGTGAAACCAGAAAGAAAAACAAAAGACATTTTACAATTCAGTGAGTAAGGAAACTTTACACAACATCGCTATCTACTGTTAGATCATTATAATGTCCTCCATCACACAGTCAAAGAAGTCCTCATCTGTTGCATATACCAATAATTGGTAGGTTACTTAATTTTGTATTCAGGAACCTAATGGCTAATAAAGAAAAATCATTGTAAAGGTGCTTTGCCTTTAACATAACAAATCTAACAATTATAAAAATTGATTTTTTTAAATTTCCTTATCTACCTGCATATCCAACCAGAAAAAAATGACATATTGTGCCATTGTGTTCTCCGTGCTCAAATAGCTGATTAAATATGTATCTATAAATCACTTCTGACAATCCATAGCTGTCTTGATCCTCCCCCAGTATATAAAGATTGGCAGTAGTGGATCCCTTTGTGGCTACACATACAGCGTGTCTACATCTTATGATTGAAGAACTGCAGCAAAGACATAGATATTTGCATTAGCAACATAGCATTTTTCACCGCTGCCCTCTCAGTTGTAGTATGAATGAAGAAGCACCATAATATATACCATTCTTTGCTCATATAATTTACTTGTTGACATATTATGCATGATTCTAATACATGATATACTTTACCTTCCTGTGCAGAATAACTATGCTTTAAAGGTTTCTAGAGCTCGCAAATAATGAGAAATAAAGAGAAATGAGCCATAAACATTCTTGCCTTTCTTGTGAAAAGCTATCAGCATTTCATTTGCGTGATCATGGAACATAAAGCAATTTCAACAAGATCAAATAAGGCCTGTAAGTTATAGGGATTAAATATAGACTAGAAGTATAACTGGGAAGTGTAAATAATTTAACAGCGCTATTAATCTACCAGTGCTTGAAAAGTTAAGCTTTAAAATGAGGTCATGGTGGGGTCTAATTGGGAGAAAATAGGCAAGTGAGCAGAATAAGTGGATAATCGTGGCACCTTAATTATAATACAGATAGAAAATGTCAGTGTAATCACTTATCTTGTATTAATCAACATTGTCTTAGAAGACAGGCTTCATTTGCAAACAATGAGATCAAAAATGCTATCTTTAAGTGCCAAGACCTTGTAATTCAAAGAATAATATGCTATGATTGGAAGGTGGGCCGATATCATACAGCAAACGAAAGACTGGCACATCTCAAAATTATTACCGCATAACCCTGAGTAATTCCCCTTCGACACTTTCAAATTTCCTGTACTTTTGCACTTTGTTTTTGTTAACACATTAGATAGGGACACATTTTAGGTTACAGGTGCATTCACATGTTCTTTTCTTTTGCAAACAGTTTCTGTTTCCAAACAGCTTCGGACTGGCTACCGGAGGAATCTCCAGTAATGCCAGGCCTGGATTCAGGTACCTGCATTGCACTCCGGAGCTCTCACCTGAGCTCAGGCATGCAGCCGAGACTGTACCGTGAGCACCGAGTGATTGATTCCCGGTGCTTGCGGTTCAGTTCATGTCAGCTGCAGACAGGCCGGGGTGATCTCCAGTGCTCTCACCTGAACTCCGAAGATCACCCCAGCCTGTCTGCAGCTGTCATGAATTGAACCCCAAGTGCCAAGGAATCAATCACTCGGCGCTCACGGTACAGTCTAGGCTGCACTCTGGAGCTCAAGTGAGAGCTCTGGAGTGCAATGCAGGTATCTGAATCCAGGCCTGGCATTACTGGAGATTCCTCCGGTAGCCAGTCCGACGCTGATTCCAAATGATAACAAAAAAGGGGACATTTTCAAATTGGGTTCACAGACCAATTTCATGCATTTCTTTGAAAAGATCTGTAATGCATACAGAAAGCGCATGGCTACCATCCATGTTGCATTTGTGTGTTCTCTGTTAAAATAACATTCGATGTGTGAATTCAGTCTTTAACGCCTTCACGACTATGGACGGATATATCCGTCATGGAGCGTGTCCCGTTAAGCCCCGCCCCCTGCCGCGGGCAGGCGGCGGCGATCGGCACACATATAAGCTGTTTTCAACAGCTGACATGTGTGCCTGATAGCCGCGGGTGGAATCGCTTCCACCCACGGCCATTAACCCCTTAAATCTTGCTGCCAAAGTCTGGCAGCAAGATCTATATGCGCGCGGCCATGTTTTTTACTTACCGCCGCCCCCACCGGAAGTCACGTGCGTGATCACGTGGCTATCGGTGGTTGCCATCGTAGCACAGGGTCATGTGATGACGCTTGCAGCTATGAAGTTTCACTTTCGTTTTCCCTCGGCCGCAAGCAGAGAGAAACAGAAAGTGGCTGAATCTGCTGTTTACAGCTGTATAGCTGTGATTAGCAGATAGATAAGAGCGATCAGATTGCTGATTGCTATAGCCCCCTAGGGGGACTAGTAAAATAAAAATAAAAAGTAAAAAAAAAGTTTAAGAAAAAAAAAAAACACCTAAAAGTCCAAATCACCCCCTTTTCCCCCCATTGAAAATTAAAGGGTTAAAAAATAAATAAATACACACATATTTGGTATCGCCCTGTTCAGAAATGCCCGATCTATCAAAATATAAAATCAATTAATCTGATTGGTAAACGGCGTAGTGGCAAAAAAATTCCAAACGCCAAAATTACGTTTTTTGGTCGCCGCAAGTTTTATGCAAAATGCAATAACAGGCGATCAAAACGTAGCATCTGCACAAAAATGGTACCATTAGAAACATCAGCTCGAGACGCAAAAAATAAGCCATCACTGAGCCATAGATCCCAAAAAATAAGAATGCTACGTGTTTCAGAAAATGGCGCAAAACGTGCGCCACTTTTATTGGACAAACTTGTGAATTTTTTTTAACCCCTTAGATACAAGTAAACCTATACATGTTTGGTGTCTACAAACCCGCACCGTCAGGCATCATACCCATACATCAGTTTTACCATATAGTGAACACCGGGAATAAAACATCCCAAAAACTATTGTGCCATCACACTTTTTTTGCAATTTTTCCGCATTTGGAATTTTTTTGCTGTTTTCCAGTACACCATATGGTAAAACTTATGGTTTCATTTAAAAGTACTATGGGGAGATAAGGTATGCACACCAGTGACTATGTAAGGGGAATACATGAAATAGCAGAAACTGCTGTGTGAATACTGACTTGAAAAATCCAATAGCTATATGTAAGAGTGAAAATGTGAAAAATGGAATCTGCATTACTGCCATGAACATATGAATCAAGAGAAATTTAGCTACTGAATTGATCAATGCAATAGAGCCCCAACACTACGCCAAAGTATTTCTCTACGTTGGGGTCCCTAGCTTGTGTGTGTCCTCTCATGCAGTTAAAAAACTTACCGTGTATGGGAAGCTGAGACCCAGGCTATTTATGCGTATAATATGGATTGGCAATAGGTGTGGTTGGGGAGGGTTCACAAACGAAAAACTACTAACAAATAAGGAATAACGTTTGGAACACCATTCTAAGTCTGAACTGGGTGCAAAAACCTAAAAAAAATCACTATGGGTAGATAAGGTATGCACACCAGTGACTATGTAAGGGGAATACATGAAATAGCAGAAACTGCTGTGTGAATACTGACTTGAAAAATCCAATAGCTATATGTAAGAGTGAAAATGTGAAAAATGGAATCTGCATTACTGCCATGAACATATGAATCAAGAGAAATTCATATTCATAGTCACTGGTGTGCATACCTTATCTCCCCATAGTGATGTTTTTTTAGGTTTTTGCACCCAGTTCAGACTTAGAATGGTGTTCCAAATGTTATTCCTTATTTGTTTGTAGTTTTTCGTTTGTGAACCCTCCCCAACCACACCTATTGCCAATCCATATTATACGCATAAATAGCCTGGGTCTCAGCTTCCCATACACGGTAAGTTTTTTAACTGCATGAGAGGACACGCACAAGCTAGGGACCCCAACGTAGAGAAATACTTTGGCGTAGTGTTGGGGCTCTATTGCATTGATCAATTCAGTAGCAAAATTTCTCTTGATTCATATGTTCATGGCAGTAATGCAGATTCCATTTTTCACATTTTCATTCTTACATATAGCTATTGGATTTTTCAAGTCAGTATTCACACAGCAGTTTCTGCTATTTCATGTATTCCCCTTACATAGTCACTGGTGTGCATACCTTATCTCCCCATAGTGATGTTTTTTTAGGTTTTTGCACCCAGTTCAGACTTAGAATGGTGTTCCAAACGTTATTCCTTATTCATTTAAAAGTACAACTTGTCCCGCAAAAAACAAGCCCTCATATGACAAGATTGACGGAAAAATAAAAAAGTTACGGCTCTCGGAAGAAGGGGAGTAAAAAACAAAAACGGAAAGTGCCCCGGGGCTGAAGGGGTCAAAGGAATTTGTTGGTGTCACGATTCCTCTATGCAGAGCATCTTACACACTAGGAGATACTCTGCTGTGTTTTCCTGGACTACTAGCTGGCAGGTTGATTGACAGTGCTGGCTTCCATGCTAGTCCTGGCAGGTGGTGCTTGCTCAGGTGTTCCATCTTCTGGGTAATTGCTCTGCTTTTTTACTGAGCATCCTCTCCCAGAACCTTGACAGTCGTACTTTCTTGTTTAGTTGTTGTGCTGTTGGCCTGTGTTCCTGCCTATGCTCTGATGTTTGTTTCCTGGCCCCAGATTGTTGCTTGACTTCTTTCTGCCCACTCCCTGTTCCTGTTGTGACCTCCTGGATTTTGACCTTGGACCGTTACCCAACCACGTCTCAGTTTTCTCTCTAAATCCACTATGTGCCTTCCCGTAATTCTGACCCTTGGATCATGACCTGACTAAGCCTCTGTGTAGTTCCTGTGTCCATATGTGTCCTCTTGTTACCAGATCTCAACTTTCCTGACTACACTACCGTTTGTACTACCCGTAAGTAGTGACTAGCATCACAGTTGGAATGATCCCCCAAAAAATGTTTATATAGTCATGTCACTCTCTGAAAGATAATAATTATAAGAATAATATAAATCTATGTCTCTTATGAAGAAGTTGACTAATTTTAAAATTGCATCAAGAATAAACCGCTTTATATGATCTACAACAATGATCTTGGACTCTTGTATTTTAATTCATTGCCAGCAGCTCAGCAAAGCTGCTCCTCCATGCATCACTTCTCTGAAAGATAAAGTCATCTACACCTTTACTTATGCTATCTGCTGCTCCCTGACTGAAAAAATTGCTGAGCCCCACTTTTCTTTGCTGAACTGATAGATCACTGGTGGTGTAGTCAAGCCAGTGATCTATCACTCAAAGTTAGGTGAGGATGGTCATGCAATAAAGCTGGGGAAGGAAAAGCTTGTAAAGTGCTTTGATACTCCAAGAGCATGTAAATAGGATATTTCACCAAATATTTCATGCGGAATTGGTTGCACAATGTAATATTGTCTGCAGAGCAAAATAAAACTTTTTTATTAATTTCACCTCTTCACTGCAAAGATATTGATAATTAAGTATTAGACAATTAGTGTCATTTTTTATTAAAGAGGTATTTTTCATGTTAATAAATTGCTTTACTCAGACAGCATGTAAATAAGTAAATATGCAATTAAGTTACTTTTTCTATTGTCATTCTAAGGTAGTGAGACCTTTTATCTTACATAGTGTGCAGCTTATTTTAATGAAGCTCGGCCACTAGTGTCTGCCCAGAAACTGCCTGAGTATGTGAAGTAGTTACATTCCATGACAGGGGTTAACTTAGCTCCTAACATAACAGCCATCTCTCTCCCTCCCATTGATTTATTTACAGCAGTTTTCTACTTATCTTCCAGCCTCTTACTCTCAGCTTCTGACAAGCTGCATAAATCTTGCAAAATCATCAGCTCACTGCATTCCCTTTTAGAGCAAATCTCCTCTTCACGTCTTTTCACATCTCTCACTGTGTTTCCTCAAAAGTACTGTTATCTCTATGTGTAAATACAGTGATATGTATGTATGTGTAGATTAAAAGCCCCGTCACACACTACGAGATCGCTAACAAGATCGTTGCTGAGTCACAGTTTCTGTGATGCAGGAACGATCTCGCCAGCGATCTCGTTATGTGTGACACCTACCAGCGATCAGGCCCCTGCTATGAGATTGCTAGTCATTGCAGAGTGGTCCGGACCATTTTCTTCAAAGGCGATGTGCAGGAGACCTCGCTGTGGGTGGCGAACATCCACTTCCTGGAGTGGGAAGGACATTCGGCGTCACACTGACGTCACACGGCAGCCGGCCAATAGAAGCGGAGGGGCGGAGATGAGCGGGACGTAAACATCCCGCCAACCTCCCTCCTTCCGCATTGCCGGCGGGACGCAGGAAGATCTGTTATCGTTCCCGGGGTGTCACACACTGCGATGTGTGCTGCCTCGGGAACAGTGAACAACCCGACGAGCAATTTTTAGGAAATGAACAACGTGTATGCGATGAACGGTTTTATGTTCAATCGCAGTCGCACGTAGCTGTCACATTCTACAACACCACTAACGATGCTGGATGTGTCACTTACGACGTGACCCCGCCTACACATCGTTAGATATGTTGTAGCATGTAAAGCCCGCTTTACTCAAGAGACAACTTGATAATAACCCTTTATGTCAAGGTGGAGGTCATCAAACAGTTTTTCCATGGGGTGTGAATTGCTCCTATCCGTTTAATGTTGCCCAATCATAAGCAGGCAGCCACACACAGAAAAAAAAGAACATGCCCCACAATAGCTTAGAGCAGACTACTTCTGTGTAAGATGTAATATACCATCTCTGCTCTTACTCCAGAACAATTACAAGCTGTCAAGTGGTGGGGAAAGGTGATGTACAGCAGAGGTGATAGTGTTATGAGAGGAGAGCTGATAGAAGGAGCCCATAGATATATCCAAACACCAGAAGGAATCCGGCACTACTAACCTTCCATGCGCTAGTTGAAACAGCAAAGCTGGAAAGCGGAGATGGAGACACAGATATTTTGGGGTTTCGTGACCAAACAGATAATCAATTAAGCTTTAGAAAGGAAACAAAGAGAACAGTCGGCACTCACCAACCATTCTCTTTGTTTCCTCTATAACCCTAGGCTGAGAGAAGGGTTTGCAGTGTGACACAGCTAAACTCAGCTGTTCTGTTCCTTGCCCACTCTGACAGCTGAGCTTATATGAAAGGTGATAGTCATCTGTACTCTACTTCCTGCACATTTTAATCATGCACAAGGTTAGATCAGAAGGGTCAGAACTGTCTGTAATTACATCACACGAGAGGCCTGCTCTATGCTATTGTGGAGCATGTTTTTTTTCTCCTGTGTGTTGCTGCCTGCTTATGATTGGGCAATGATATATGGGAGGAAGCAGTGCACTGCCCCCATAAAAACTCTCTGATTTTGGCCACTTGGTCTTAATGAAAATTAATTGATTAGATGCCAAATACTTTGATTAGTAATATCTCTGCAACGGAAAGGTAAAATTAAAAAGAAAAAAAAAGTGTTATTCTGCTCTGCAACCACAATTACATTGTGTTTTCAGTTCAATCTGAACATTTTGAGAAAGTTCCTCTTTAAGCCTCCTTAGTATATAAATAATATTCTTCAGTCAGGAACCAACAAATTGTATTAGTATAGGTGTGGATGACTTTCTGAGAGCAATATGACTAATTTGTGGAGGTGGATCTAGGAGCAAATATACAATGTACTGATGATGGTGCAAGACCTAAATGTCATGTAGTCCTTTTTAAAATAGAAATTTACAGAAAGTGCATGTGTCACTGTTTTGAGTTATATTATGCATCCAAATTATTCTGTTTATCAGTAAAATCCAAAAGTGGAGTGTGAAGGGTGTCCCAATTGTGGAGTCCAAAGGTCAGATTGTTTTGAGGGATCCATATTTGACAATCACATGCACTAGGCCGCATAACATGTCCATCCTTGCTTCCTTGTCTGCTCTTTTCAGCATCATTCATTTAAAAAACTGTATGAATTCCATTATGAATATATAATTGTTGCAAAACATACATTTATGTGTTTTTATATTACAATGAGCAAATGTAGAGGAGTGTTGCTACTGTATTTGCTTCTATAGAGCTTCATCCACGATTGATACTATTTAACTGTAAATCTAATATTTATCATCCTGAATTCTCCTCTACCTTTATAATTAAAATTATGACAGTAGCAAGTACACAGGGTTTTATTTAGAAGTTATTAATTTTGAGCGATATCTATACTGTTTTTTAAAAAAATGTTTTCTTGTGTTAGAGCTGAGCTGCTCCAAATTTGTGTCAAATATCCTGAAATCTGTGGTTCCACGCAAATTGAAAGAATTTGCAATTTAATTTGTGAGGATGGGCAGAAAATAATAAAAATGTCTGGCACTACTGTATATCACAAATGCTGCACACTCAATAAGCAGATTAATAGCATCAAATGTAGCAGTGCAGGCTTTCCCATAATGCCCTGCAGCAATATGGTATAACTCAATGACATGCCAATTTCTCAATCTGCTAATGCGCCATAACTAACACCAAATTACTGAAGACCGCTAAGGGTACTTTAACACTAAGTTTTTTTAATATGCTTTTGATGGACGTCAAAAAAACGCAAACCACATATGACTGGATCCTGTTGAACGCATGCAAACGTAAGTGTTATTTTATCGGATCCTTTCACTTGCAGTTTATGGGCAGGCATTGGAGTCATGTGATCGAGAGTCAGTGGAACTCGACCTGACAGCCTGCAAATGCACACGCCGTTGTTGAAGGGAAAAGGGAGAGAGAGAGAGTGAGGAGAGAAAGAGAGGAGAGAGAGAGAGGAGAGAGAGAGAGAGAGGAGCGAGGAGAGAGAGAGGAGAGAGAAAGAGAGAGAGAGGAGACAGAGAGAGAGGGAAGAGAGGGTGAGAGAGGAGAGGGGGGAAGAGAGAGAGAGGAGAGAGGGGGAGAGAAGAGAGGGAGAGAGAGAGAGACTCTCTGTGATCACGCCAGGCTGGTTTCTGGGCATGCTCAGTAGAGCAAACAGGATCCTTTCTATCAGGATACCACCGTTCACATGTGGTTGCGTGCGGTACAGTCAGGATCCGGTGACATGCAGTATTTGGACGTAGGTCAAAAATGCTACAAGTAGCGTTTTTGAAAAAAGTTAAAGTACTGCAAGTCACTAGATCCTAACTGTACTGCATGCAACCGCATGTGAACGCATGTTGACGCGAGTCCATTGCAAATGCATTGAAATGAAAACGCATTTGTACTGGATCTATTTTTGGGTTAATAAACGTTCAGGACGCATGTTAAAAAAATGAAGTGTAAAAGTACCATAAGGGGTACTTTGCATGCTGCGACATCGCTAGCCGATTGTAGCGATGCCGAGCGTGATAGTCCCCGCCCCCGTCGCAGATGCAATATCTTGTGATAGCTGCCGTAGCAAACATTATCGCTACGGCAGCTTTACACGCACTTACCTACCCTGTGACGGCGCTCTGGCCGGCGACCCGCCTCCTTCCTAAGGGGGCGGGTCGTGCGGCGTCACAGCGACATCACACAGCAGGTGGCCAATAGAAGCGAAGGGGCGGAGATGAGCGGGACGTAAACATCCCGCCCACCTCCTTCATTCCTCATTGCAGGCGGGACGCAGGTAAGGAGATGTTCCTCGCTCCTGCGGCTTCATACACAGCGATGTGTGCTGCCGCAGGAACGAGGAACAACATCGTACCTGTCGCTGCAGTGAAATTATGGAAATGACCGACACTACACAGATCACCGATTTTCGACGCTTTTGGGATCATTTATCGGTGCTTCTAGGCTTTACACGTTGCGACGTCGTTACCGGTGCCAGATGTGCGTCACTTTCGATTTGACCCCAACGAGATCGCAGTAGCGATGTCGCAACCTGCAAAGTACCCCTTAGAAGTCATTATGCATGTGCCGCTATCGGTGGTCAGAACTTGCGCAGATTTATCTTGTGGTGGGATTCAGTAACATGGCACCGGCGGTGGTGCATGAACAGATTGAGATCTCAGCTCATCACTGAACTGATATTTATATCTGCGTATGTGTAGGCATCGGTGCCATTTCCCTGAAGATTCTAGGGGAGTTCATTATGTGCAAGTGCTGTCTGCAACTATGATGGTGCTAGGGCATAATTTAAATATGGGAGATGATAAAGATACCAGAGGAAGCGAAGGGGCCGTGGCAGAGTCGAAGACCCTACCCACGACTCCACTCCAATGCACAGAAATCAAAACTTCCAGTGATGATTTTTTAAAAAAACAGGCTGCGGATTTCTTCAGTATATGTATTTAATGAGTATAACAGCACCATTATGGGCATATCTTTAGATTACTATGCATAACCCTAATGACATGTTTTCTTTAATTCATGAGAAGCAGCTCAAGGGTTAATATACTACCTGAAAGTAGTTTTGAATATGTTGAAGGGTGCTGTCTTTAAAATGGTATAACCTTTGGGGGGTTTCTAATATTTAGATCCCTTAAAGTCACTTCAAAACTGAATAGCTCCCTAAAAAAATAAGTGATAACTTGATACCCACTAAGAGAAATAAATGAGGCCAAACGCCTAGATTACATCACACAACAAATTTTCAAAATAAGTATTGTGGCCACTAAGTGTAATCACAACATACTGTACATGTTACATGCTCATCTCATTCTAGTGTGCATGCTCCATAATTAACACATAAGGTAATATGGGGTGTTTGCGCACGTGTTGTCTGGATGACAGCGATGTGACGCTTGGATTCAGCCGTCCGCAGTATTGGATTTCCCCTCATTGAGGGTTGCAAGAAGGTGTGACAGGAAGAACACTACACCTATCCGCCTATACACTAAGACACCTCTCGTACTATCTATTAGATTGCTTAATAGATGCTTAAATACTGTCTCCCATTCTTCAAGACATGTCTCCTGAGGAAGTATCTATGAAACATGGGTTGGGGTGGTGGGGACAGATCCATCTGCTGGTTAACATATTTGTAAGTATCATTTACATCTCTGCCTTGCTCATTCCTATGCATTTTTGCCAATTGTGTAGAAATATGTCAACATAGCTGTCATAGTCTTCCCTAATGATTTGTGTGACGCCCTGGCCTATCAGGTCTTCACAGGGTATTGTGCAATCTGCCTTTCTGTACAATATCCACCTCCTCCTTGGTTACGGGTCCCTGACCTTTGGTGTTGCCAAGAACAAGCTAATCAAAATCCTAGGAACACTCTGCACCACACCCACCAGACACACAAGTGGCTGACCTGAGTGGAATAGGGTCGCCCACTTGGGGGGTTGGTGAAGGGGAGGTCAGAAGTGTTAGGAGACAGTCAGTGAAGTGGTGACTCTTGAGAGGAGAGGTCAGGAGCTGGGCTCCTTGAGACTACTAGACGTTGGTCTGGGCCTGGTAGGAGCTGGACCCCGGTCGCAGGGGATCGTAACAAGGGGCACGACTGATGAGGAGGACAGCCGGCGGCCTTGTGCCATCATCGGGCAGGGGCCAGGGCACGACGGGGTACATGGACCCTAGGTCAGGAAGGAGCTTCAGGCGTCCTGACAACTTACCCGACGAGGACGGAGCCTTCAAGATCTGTTCTCAACCCGCTCCAAAATCGGGGTACTAGCGCAACGAGGGGGATAGGACTTTCCCACTACACGGTCCAGAAAATCCCAAGCGTGAAGCCTGAGAGCAAGCTCACCCAGTTAGCCATACTGGTGAGCGGGATCCGATTAGTTTTATACTAAAGGGACTAACCAGAAGACTAGGTGCCAAGGCAAAGGTCACAGACTAACAGGCAACACCAATGAGCAAAGGATCCAGGCGTGCTCCCTCTCAGCGGCAGTGGTGTCCAGAACTTTGGTTTAGCACAGTTATCAGTGTCAGTGTTATTGGACTGAGTGAGTACACAAGTGACCCTTTTGTGGGCGTCACACGATATGACCTATCATGCGATCGCACGAGCGATCATACCCGCCCCCGTCGTTTGTGCATCACGGGCAATTAGTTGCCCGTGGCGCACAAAGTTGTTAAACCGCTGTCACACGTACTTAGCTGCTGAGCGACGTTGCTGTGGGCGGCGAACATCCACTTCCTGAAGGGGGTGGGATGTTCGGCGTCACAGCGACGTCACACAGCGGCCGGCCAATAGAAGCGATGTCACATACTAAAACTCTATGAAGAGGCAAAAAAGTTGTTGAATCAGCAATGTAATCCCTCTAAAATTTATCCCGTAAAACACACTCATCAGCATGTAATGGGTGGTGAAGGAAGAACACCAATTTGCAACTGCTTCACACCCCTGTGTCTGTTGTGGACCCTCAAGGTCCATGTCACATGTAGGATTTGGGGAGCAGCATTTGGAATTGGAGGAAGACATAAACATGGTGCAGGCAGCAAACAAGGCGGACCGTCAGAGTGAAAATGATAATGACTATGATACTGGCCATGAAACCAAGTGTCATAAAGGAATTATGAGAATGAAACAATCAGGCTGCTGGGCAATACATGCTATATGCTGCAATGCTTGTGAGAGGACAGGCATATTGTTAACATGAGGTAAAGTGATAACTATTAGCTTGTCATGATTTTAAATCCTTACTATAAAAACAAAATGGATTTTTTTTTCCAGGTACTGAAGGGCAGTGCTATGATCCCTGCAAGGACTGGGTGCAAAAAACCTAAAAAACATCACTATGGGGAGATAAGGTATGCACACCAGTGACTATGGAAGGGGAATACATGAAATAGCAGAAACTGCTGTGTGAATACTGACATGAAAAATCCAATAGCTATTTGTAAGAATGAAATGTGAAAAATGGAACCTGCATTACTGCCATGAATATATGAATAAAGAGAAATTTAGCTACTGAATTGATCAATGCAGAAGAGCCCCAACACTACGCCAAAGTATTTCTCTACGTTGGGGTCCCTAGCTTGTGTGTGTCCTCTCATGCAGTTAAAAAACTTACCGTGTATGGGACGCTGAGACCCAGGCTATATATGCGTATAATGTGGATTGGCAATAGGTGTGTATGGGGAGGGTTCACAAACGAAAAACTACTAACATTAAGGAATAACGTTTGGAACTCCATTCTATGTCTGAACTGGGTGCAAAAAACCTAAAAAACATCACTATGGGGAGATAAGGTATGCACACCAGTGACTATGGAAGGGGAATACATGAAATAGCAGAAACTGCTGTGTGAATACTGACATGAAAAATCCAATAGCTATTTGTAAGAATGAAATGTGAAAAATGGAACCTGCATTACTGCCATGAATATATGAATAAAGAGAAATTTAGCTACTGAATTGATCAATGCAGAAGAGCCCCAACACTACGCCAAAGTATTTCTCTACGTTGGGGTCCCTAGCTTGTGTGTGTCCTCTCATGCAGTTAAAAAACTTACCGTGTATGGGACGCTGAGACCCAGGCTATATATGCGTATAATGTGGATTGGCAATAGGTGTGTATGGGGAGGGTTCACAAACGAAAAACTACTAACATTAAGGAATAACGTTTGGAACTCCATTCTATGTCTGAACTGGGTGCAAAAAACCTAAAAAACATCACTATGGGGAGATAAGGTATGCACACCAGTGACTATGGAAGGGGAATACATGAAATAGCAGAAACTGCTGTGTGAATACTGACATGAAAAATCCAATAGCTATTTGTAAGAATGAAATGTGAAAAATGGAACCTGCATTACTGCCATGAATATATGAATAAAGAGAAATTTAGCTACTGAATTGATCAATGCAGAAGAGCCCCAACACTACGCCAAAGTATTTCTCTACGTTGGGGTCCCTAGCTTGTGTGTGTCCTCTCATGCAGTTAAAAAACTTACCGTGTATGGGACGCTGAGACCCAGGCTATATATGCGTATAATGTGGATTGGCAATAGGTGTGTATGGGGAGGGTTCACAAACGAAAAACTACTAACATTAAGGAATAACGTTTGGAACTCCATTCTATGTCTGAACTGGGTGCAAAAAACCTAAAAAACATCACTATGGGGAGATAAGGTATGCACACCAGTGACTATGGAAGGGGAATATATGAAATAGCAGAAACTGCTGTGTGAATACTGACATGAAAAATCCAATAGCTATTTGTAAGAATGAAATGTGAAAAATGGAACCTGCATTACTGCCATGAATATATGAATAAAGAGAAATTTAGCTACTGAATTGATCAATGCAGAAGAGCCCCAACACTACGCCAAAGTATTTCTCTACGTTGGGGTCCCTAGCTTGTGTGTGTCCTCTCATGCAGTTAAAAAACTTACCGTGTATGGGACGCTGAGACCCAGGCTATATATGCGTATAATGTGGATTGGCAATAGGTGTGTATGGGGAGGGTTCACAAACGAAAAACTACTAACATTAAGGAATAACGTTTGGAACTCCATTCTATGTCTGAACTGGGTGCAAAAAACCTAAAAAACATCACTATGGGGAGATAAGGTATGCACACCAGTGACTATGGAAGGGGAATACATGAAATAGCAGAAACTGCTGTGTGAATACTGACATGAAAAATCCAATAGCTATTTGTAAGAATGAAATGTGAAAAATGGAACCTGCATTACTGCCATGAATATATGAATAAAGAGAAATTTAGCTACTGAATTGATCAATGCAGAAGAGCCCCAACACTACGCCAAAGTATTTCTCTACGTTGGGGTCCCTAGCTTGTGTGTGTCCTCTCATGCAGTTAAAAAACTTACCGTGTATGGGACGCTGAGACCCAGGCTATATATGCGTATAATGTGGATTGGCAATAGGTGTGTATGGGGAGGGTTCACAAACGAAAAACTACTAACATTAAGGAATAACGTTTGGAACTCCATTCTATGTCTGAACTGGGTGCAAAAAACCTAAAAAACATCACTATGGGGAGATAAGGTATGCACACCAGTGACTATGGAAGGGGAATACATGAAATAGCAGAAACTGCTGTGTGAATACTGACATGAAAAATCCAATAGCTATTTGTAAGAATGAAATGTGAAAAATGGAACCTGCATTACTGCCATGAATATATGAATAAAGAGAAATTTAGCTACTGAATTGATCAATGCAGAAGAGCCCCAACACTACGACAAAGTATTTCTCTACGTTGGGGTCCCTAGCTTGTGTGTGTCCTCTCATGCAGTTAAAAAACTTACCGTGTATGGGACGCTGAGACCCAGGCTATATATGCGTATAATGTGGATTGGCAATAGGTGTGTATGGGGAGGGTTCACAAACGAAAAACTACTAACATTAAGGAATAACGTTTGGAACTCCATTCTATGTCTGAACTGGGTGCAAAAAACCTAAAAAACATCACTATGGGGAGATAAGGTATGCAGTATTCACACAGCAGTTTCTGCTATTTCATGTATTCCCCTTCCATAGTCACTGGTGTGCATACCTTATCTCCCCATAGTGATGTTTTTTAGGTTTTTTGCACCCAGTTCAGACATAGAATGGAGTTCCAAACGTTATTCCTTAATGTTAGTAGTTTTTCGTTTGTGAACCCTCCCCATACACACCTATTGCCAATCCACATTATACGCATATATAGCCTGGGTCTCAGCGTCCCATACACGGTAAGTTTTTTAACTGCATGAGAGGTCACACACAAGCTAGGGACCCCAACGTAGAGAAATACTTTGGCGTAGTGTTGGGGCTCTTCTGCATTGATCAATTCAGTAGCTAAATTTCTCTTTATTCATATATTCATGGCAGTAATGCAGGTTCCATTTTTCACATTTCATTCTTACAAATAGCTATTGGATTTTTCATGTCAGTATTCACACAGCAGTTTCTGCTATTTCATGTATTCCCCTTCCATAGTCACTGGTGTGCATACCTTATCTCCCCATAGTGATGTTTTTTAGGTTTTTTGCACCCAGTTCAGACATAGAATGGAGTTCCAAACGTTATTCCTTAATGTTAGTAGTTTTTCGTTTGTGAACCCTCCCCATACACACCTATTGCCAATCCACATTATACGCATATATAGCCTGGGTCTCAGCGTCCCATACACGGTAAGTTTTTTAACTGCATGAGAGGACACACACAAGCTAGGGACCCCAACGTAGAGAAATACTTTGGCGTAGTGTTGGGGCTCTTCTGCATTGATCAATTCAGTAGCTAAATTTCTCTTTATTCATATATTCATGGCAGTAATGCAGGTTCCATTTTTCACATTTCATTCTTACAAATAGCTATTGGATTTTTCATGTCAGTATTCACACAGCAGTTTCTGCTATTTCATGTATTCCCCTTCCATAGTCACTGGTGTGCATACCTTATCTCCCCACTATGATCCCTGCAAGGCTCCCCTACCTGGGCTAGAATTAGGGCTACAATAAGAACCCAAGGCTGTAGCAGCAGCTACATCAACAGTTTACTTGACATGATGGTCCATATGTTTTTCTGTCATTAGGATTATTTGGCACACTTCATCAAACACAGACGTACTGCCTTAATGGAAAGGTTCAGTTGTTCCTAGACTCTGTCCTTTCTCTAGCAGATACCCTGAGTCCTGATCCCACAGATTTATGGGTAAACAAATGGAACCAGTGGCAATAATTGGCCCATGTTGCTAAAAATACTGTCAAGTCGAGCCTCCAGTGTCATATCAGTAAGGGTATTTTGTGTGGCCAGTGGATTTGTAACACCAAAGTGGACCAGGTTATCTGCCACAAGTGTGGAAAGGCTAATATGGAAAAATGAATCATACATGCATCAGTGCAGACTTTCAAGCACCAACAGCTAATGCCGATTATTAAATCAGCCAACTAACTGTCTGCTTGATTGACCATGAATTGTCATTTTCTGCTGTCACTTGTCACGGACTTTCTCTGTTGCAGATTTTGGTGACGGGTTCTGGGTCTGATTCTCACTTTATCTTGTGGGACTCTGTTTATTAAATGGATTCCCTTTCCTTTGGGGAGGAGAGGGTTAATGTCAGTTTTCCTGACTACTGGTCTGGTGTTTCCGATTGGGACCACACCCAGGTCCTATAAATACCCTCAACTTCCACCAGAGGGGGCTGGTTATTTTCATTCATTTGGAAGCTTAGCCAGGAGGAGAAAGGAGCTGGAGAAACTCTCTCTTTGACTTTCCTTGTTGGCTGCAGCATTTCTAGGTGTATTAGTCGCATGGTATGATTGTGACCCAGTAGTCAGTTGTCCTTCCCCCATTTATGTTGTTTACCCTCATGCACCCTTGTGCTCCTTTTTGTGTTTGGTTGCCGTTTGTATGAGATGTTGTAGTTGTTACCGCTGTTTTGTCAGTGGGGTGTTTACTTCTGTTCTTGCCCTTTCCCCCTTGGTGGTGGGTTGTGGAAGGGGTGTCTTGTCATCAGGAACAAGGACAGGAGAAAGGGCATAGGTTGGAGGAACAGACCTCCGTACCTTTTAAAGGTACCTCCAGCAGTTAGGGTACCCTTAGGACCAGCATAGGCTTCCCTGGGTTCCCTTGTCACTCCGTAACATCACCAGTGTCAATGGACCACAATCTGCTTGGCATTTACCCTCTGTCCATCATGTTATTTATACTGTAGTAGTGCTGCTGCTAAGGTTGCCATCACTGACCCTAAAATTCCAAGAATCTCCTTGTCTGCCCTGTCTTATGTCTTTACCATGGTGCTTTTGCCACAGCTGCTCCTCACACCTCCTGGCTGCCCTCTTTTTTTATAATGTTAGATTGCACTTTTGCTACCTGGTTTGCTGCTATGACGCCCTGGCCTATCAGGTCGTCACAGGGTATTGTGCAATCTGCCCTTCTGCACAGTATCCAATCCTCCTTGGTTACGGGTCCTGGTCCTTTGGTGTTGCTAAGAGCTTAGCCAGTCAAAACCCTAGAAAAATTTTACACTATACCCACCATACACACCATTGGGGGCCTGAAGGGAATAGGGCCGCCCACTTGGGAGGTTGGTAAGGGAAGGTGAGGAAGTTAAAGGAGAACTGAGAAAGCAGGAGTAGGAGGTAGAGTGGTGACTCACTGAGACGGAGAGGTCACCGGTGAAGAGCAGGGCTCCTTGAGTACTAGGTGGGAGACGTTGGTCTGGGCCTGGTAGGAGCTGGAATCCCGGTCGCAGGGGATCGTGTCAAGGGGCATGGATTGCCGAGGAAGGCAACCGGCGGCCTTGAGCCATCTCCAGGCAGGGGCCAGGGCATGACGGGGTATGGGGTAGCTTCAAGCGTCCTGGTAATTTACCCGATGGGGGTGAAGCCTTCAAGATTCATCCCTCACCCGCTCCAAAATCGGGGTACTAGCGCACCGATGCGATAGGACTTTCCCTGACACAGTCCACCAAATCCCAAGCGTGAACCCTAAGAGCAAGCTCACTCCGTTAGCCAAACGGGTGAGCGGGACCCAACTATTTCCAAACTACAGGGTCCAAATAGTGAACTAGGTGCCACGGAAAATGCCACAGGCTAACAAGCAACACCAAGGGCACGGACCCAAGCATGCTCCCTCCTGGCTGCAGCGGTGCTCAGAATTCTGGTTTACAAGCTGTCGGTGTCAGTATTCTTGGAATGAGTGAGTATGTAGAAACACTTTCTTTTCCCAACAGCACCCCACTCCTGCACTACCAACACCGGGCCCCGGGGCACACACCCCCTACCCACAGAGGGGTTAAACACCTTGCTGCCGCACCATCACCACCGGGCTCCCCCTTCCCCCAACAGCACCGGTGGTATCCCACCTTACCACGCACCGTGGGTGGCATCACAAACTTCTAACTCCCCTGTAGATGCACCCCTTTTCAAACTCGAGTGTCCGCACGAACCCACGGGACCAGAGACCCCTCGAGCTACTGCGTTTCCGGATCCGAGCGGCTCGGCCGCTGGCAAGGGGGTGGTACAACGCTGCTGGCCCTAAACTGCAAAGCATGCCTCTTCCTGATCCATCCTCTCTCCTTACTGTGATGCTGATGCTGTGCAGCCACTGCACAGCCACACCAGTCACATAAACCCTGGCTTCTCACTGTGTAATGCATCAGTACTACTAATGCTGGAAAATGTAATATGTTTTTTTTGCATCCTCAAGAAAAAGCTCTCAAAATAGGACCAATTTTTGAAAAGCTTAGTTGCAAAAAGCCATAACTTCACTTTCAAAAAATTGCAACAGTTTTTTCTCCAGAAGAAAAGGGAACATTTTTGTTAGGCTCAATAAAATGTCTTTTTAATTGCCCAATCCATTTGTGATTAACATACAAGTTACAAATCTAAAAAAAAGATATTTTTGTTTCCCTTCTAGCTGAGAGGACATTAATTCTTTACATTCAAAACAGTATAATACATCAGTTTTATCTTCCTAATTAATGCTTTTTTTGACAGCTATTGCTTTATCATTTATCAAAGTGCAAAAGACTTTATATTCCACAAACTGAGATAATTGTTGCACCCAACCTACGTGTCTATAAACAGCAATGCATGAATCTGACACCCACAGTTATAATTTTTAGTTTGTTTATACAATTTTAGTAGCCTAAAAAGTCTGATACTACACTGTGTTGTTAAATATGTTGATGGTTACCTCTAATTATGTGTTTCCCATAGCCAGATCGGTTGTAGTCATTTGGACATTAAAAAAATTTGGAAGGAAATTCCTCAAACCCAATGAATTAGAATATTAAAAGATTTGCTCAATTCTAGCTGTCATATTTTGAGAGCTATAGGTTTAACAATATCATCATCTATTTACTTAGTCTTTTGATATTTTAATACTGTTACTAAAAAATAAAAATAATTTTTTTGTTCATTTTCTGAGACCCATAACTTTTTCATTTAGTTGTAGACACAGTTGTGTGAGGGATTGCTTTATTGCAGAACAAGCTGCAATTTTCACTGGCACCGTTGTTAGGTACAAAAGACATTTTGATCACTTTTTATTAAATTTTTTGGTTTGATGAGGAATAAAAAACAGAAGTTTTGACTTTTTTTTGTATTTTATTCTATTGTTCTCGGTTAGAGATAAATAAAAATGTAGGTTTATAGATAGGATACTACAACTACAGTGATAACACATTTATAGCCTTTTTATGTTAACTATTTCCGCACAATAAAATCCCTTTTCTAAATATTATTTTTTTTATTGTTTTCTTATTCTGAGTTATGATTTTTTTTCTTTCTTTTCTGTTTACAGTTATATGAGAAATTATGGTTTGCATATCAAGCGGTATTTCGTATTGGTATCTTATAGGATTCATTCAACTTTTTTGAACATTTATTTTATTGAGTTTGCATGAACAAAAGTTATAATTCTGAAGTAGTTTTTTTTTTTTTTTGCAGTGTTAACTGTAGCACGCAGGGATATGGGGTACTCTTTTCCGGGCAGAGTCTCTATTGGGAATGTCACGGTGGTGGCCGTTACCCGGTTCTGTGCCCTTGGCCCTTTTTGTAATGGAGATATTTACAGGGGATTGGTGAATAAAGTTTATTCGTGACGCCACCTGCGGTGTTGCGGCTATATGTAGGGAGTAGAGTTGAGCACGGTTCGAGGTTCTCCAGTTCGCGGCTCGAGTGATTTTGGGGGCTGTTCTAGATCGAACTAGAACTCGAGCTTTTTGCTAAAGCTCGATAGTTCTAGATACTTTCGAGAACGGCTCTAGCAGCAAAAAGACAAGCTAATTACTAGCTGGCTTTCCGCTGTAATAGTGTAAGTCACACTATTATGAAATTTCAGTGTATAGTGTGCGGGAACAGCGCATTCAGATCACTGCTGTTTGGATAATCGCCATTTTTTTTTTTTTCCTTGTCTTCCTTCCCTAAGCGCACGCGTGTAGTGGGGCGGGTCAGCATGTCAGCCAATCCCAGACACACCCACAGCTAAGTGGACTTTTAGCCAGAGAAGCAACGGCATGTGTGATAGGATGTCCATGTCACATGTCCCTGCATTAAAAAAACGAGTATCTGCCCGTCCGGACGCCATTATCTCTTCTGCGTCTGGGTGTCAGTCACTGCTGGTGTAGCTCCTGTCTCCGATACTGCTGTATACGCTCTATACACAGCGCTATACAGAATAGGGATAGAAGTTTCTTTCAGCCCTTGTAAGGGCTAAAACCGGCAGGGTCAGAGCCATAGGTGACAGTCAGGGCCGTGAAAACAGATTTTAACAGCTACACAAGATGACAGCGTCTGTGTAGCTAAGGTCAGGGATTTCCTCGCTGCATTTCCCCATTAGGAGGGATAGAAAGGGAGGCTTCCTTTCCTCTACCCAGACTCACAACCCTGCCACTGTACCCTTCTGCCCTTTGCACACTTAAATTCATTGTTACTAAGCCATTATACTAGCAAACACTGAGGAAACTTAGTGGCATCCTAAACGTGGCTGTTGGACTTCTGTATTGTCCCACTAGTGCAAAGATATTTGCAGCACATCTGCCTGCATTGCACACTCAAACTCATTGTTACTAAGCCATTATACTAGCAAACACTGAGGAAACTTAGTGGCATCCTAAACGTGGCTGTTGGACATCTGTATTGTCCCACTAGTGCAAAGATATTTGCAGCACGTCTGCCTGCATTGCACACTCAAACTCATTGTTACTAAGCCATTATACTAGCAAACACTGAGGAAACTTAGTGGCATCCTAAATGTGGCTGTTGGACTTCTGTATTGTCCCACTAGTGCAAAGATATTTGCAGCACGTCTGCCTGCATTGCACACTCAAACTCATTGTTACTAAGCCATTATACTAGCAAACACTGAGGAAACTTAGTGGCATCCTAAAAGTGCAAAAGATGAGGATGTCCAGCTCTTCAGGCAAAAAAATCACGTCTTTATTTTATCATGCAGACACAAAGAATGACATGACCAGCACGACGCGTTTCAGGTGAAAGCACTCACCCTTAATCATGATACTGGATAGATGGTGCTGCAAAGCTTATATGCAAATGCTAATCAATGTAACAGATGTTTAAATTACTTCAGCACTTTACATGCACGAAATAGGTTTTACCATGAAAAACATTACATACATATACAATTAAAAAACAATAATACAATACAATACAATAAAGTACACATTTTTCAATGGTTTTCTGGATTTGAAGATATATACGTTTATAACCAAACCAGTTACAGTGCGCCATTCAGTGTGTGCAGATATAACACCTTCAAGTTTAATGCACATACATATGTGCCAATATATCATATTTAAATAAATAAATCTGCACTCAACAAATAGCGCACACCGGAATTTTTTTACAAACATATTTACTCATGTACATCCCCATGTATATGCACACATATTGCCCTTCTATATATGTGCTCAGTTGTCATACTATGTAAAAGCTTTTAAGTTCCGACATGGAAGTTTAATATCTATATTATGTGGATTTTCCTGCACTTCGGAGTACCTAAATGCTTATATATGAACTCAAATGGATTTATATACTTTGAAAGAAGCCTCATTTTTTATTGTCAAAAGTTTATTTTAATTATTTAAAAAAAACAAACAAAAAAAAAACCATCAAGGCACATTGAATACTTTGCGGGTGTATGGAATAGTAAAAATACAAAAGTCGCATAGAGGGGGTAAGATGGAAAAACTTTTGCGTAAGAGAGAGGCCTGGTGGATATTCAAATTAAAAACCACCTTTCCCTGTGGTTTGAATCTCCGCAGGGATCTCATGATTTTCTATTAGGTGATAAAAACTAAAGCCTTGTCTTGCACTGCTTTTGGTGGGTGGGAAAAACAATCTTGTGCCCAATAAATCTATTGCCATATTGTTATAACATTGGTATATTGGCTTCAAAAATTAAAGGGGGAAACAAATATACACCAATGATTATGTTATAATTCAAGAACCCACAGCCAAAGTTGTAACTTGCGTTTTTAATTTACACCACTTGCGATTTATGTGGCTATAAGCGTCACACTTATTTAGTTGTGTGAAATTTTTTTTTTCTCCCTCATTGTTGGAGATGCTTGGCTCCCTCTGTGTGGTTGCAACAAATGCTAACTGCAGGGTGTGTTTTAGCCTCTTTGGAACAATTGTTGTAGTTTAACCCCTAATGCTAAAACTGAAAGTCAGTTCATTATATATTTGGCTGTGGTATTTCTCTTCAAGCATATAAATTTACTAAAGCATGTTTCACAGACATCAATTGATAATTT